>NC_064615.1:800290491-801584241 GCF_023898315.1 Schistocerca nitens
ACAGACACACACACACACACACACACACACACACACACACATGGCAAAAGCGCATTGTAGGATACTGAATTACGTTCAACTCTGAAATATTTCAGATTAATTTCAACCATTGAGTAATTTATATGAAGTAGCAGACTTCACCCCATACAATCAGCGGCGAAAAAATTTCATCAAAATGCTTCCTAAGTGACCCAAAATGTCCCATAAAAACCCCCAAACTGTATAAAATGCTTCCCAAAATACACCTTTCACCACCATCATCATCATACATTGAGTAATTTATATGAAGTAGCAAACTTCACCACAGGCAATAAGCGGCAAAAACATTTAATCAAAATGCTTCCTAAGTGACCCAAAATGTCCCACAAAAACCCCCAAACTGTATAAAATGCTTCCCAAAATACACCTTTCACCACCCTCATCATCACTGACATCATCTATATCATCATCACCACTCTCAGCACCACGTAAGTGTTTTATACTTTACAATGCTACTTAGCAGTCTGTGAGTTCCATCAATGGAACTGCATCTTATATCATAATGATGAAGTTTGTGCTTCTCAGCATGGAATATGGGATGGGGGTGAGCAAGATGACGCCAGTCAGTCGAGTGCAGCCAGGATTGGTGGGCTATTGTTTTGGATTTCCTGTCACAGGGAAATAAGTGGGATGTAGGCTGGATGTAGAATTATATGTGGGTGAGGAACTGGCCAAACTCTGAGTTGTCAACCAAAAACAGTTTTTGTTCTGCTAAATGTTCCCACAAATATTGTTATTTCATACATAAAATTTCATAAATAAAATCTCTATACAAAGGATAGATTCTTAACCTTATCAGCACAAAGGCCTAAGGCTCTTGTATTTGTTGGAAATGCTAATAAAATAACCCTGTCTCATAAATTTACTAATTTTGAGGCCCTCCCATGAATTTAATTTGAGGACTGGTGTTTGAATATATACTACAGCACAGTGCCTCAGGTGCTTTCTCTACGGAATTCCATTTGGCAGAAGCTACTAATTACGTTTGGTGAACTTTATGACCAGTCTACTTCAAATGTTTTGAGGTTCAAGATGTTGAATAGATGGGTCTGTAGATGCTGCCCCAACGATTGCATCTTGTGTGATATCATGTGAAGTAATCCCACACATACTACTAACCTGTTACGCGAAAAAGATTTAGTTTAACTATTTTTGCATACCAGACATATGATTATAAAGTAACAAACTAATCTGCAATTCACATCCATGTGTTTGGCAGGTGGGTTCACAAACCGTACATGACCAAAGCTCATTGCAGGATACTGAAGTTTGTTCAACTGTGAAATATTTTTCTTTTGAAACAGGAAACGGATCTTATCAGTGGCGACAATATACATATTATAGTATAAAACACTGTAGTAATATGATCCATTAACCACGCCAGAATGTCTATCGAAATACCCCCAAACTGTAACAAAATTCCACCCTAACTACAGTTACCACCACATGAGCATTTCACACCTAACAGTGCTAGTTGACAGGCTGTGAGTTCCATCAATGCAATTGCATCTTATATCAAGCTGGTCAAGCTGTGGCCTTTCAGTCAAGAGAGATTGGATGGGCGGTGAGCAGTCGGTCCTGGGTAGCTGAGTTAGATGGGATGGACAGCTGTTATTACAAATTCGCTGAATTTAATTTTAGTTTAGATGTTTGAACATACACCAGAATAGACTGCCATAGATAAAGGTAGTTTCTGTACAGAATTGTGTCAGAATTGTGCCATTACACATTTTGTTGTTTACCGAGAGGTTTAACACTGGCAAAAGTAATATGACCTGAATATCTACTGGTATGTATAAATAAGAGATTTGTGGCGGAAATTATTTTACTATATATCAACAATTGTACATTGGGCGCAGTAAGACGTTTTACACTATTTTCGAAATAGTTGTTTCGTACATGTCCTCAATTCGACGTGTATGGCCTTCAAACCTTTAGCGGTGACAATACTCTGTATTCCATTTGTCAAACTTAAATTGTTATAAGTCATCCAAATGTATGCTATACCGAAGCAGACCCCCATTACTGCAAACAAATTTAACATGTGGCTGCCGTCAACTCAGTCGAACATTGATGATAATCCACTATCAGTCATCTAAGTTCATACCACTTGAATGGCACAGGTAAAGGGTTGAGCCTGATGATCCTACCCTGAATGCTGCGCTCCCATACACTTCTATGTTGTTGGTCTTAGCGCTAAGTAGGATGATGTCTGGAAGAGGATGAGCTGGGTCATAGTCTATTGTCAGATGAGAATTGATGTATAGCATTTTACAACGTGGCTCATCCCTTTCAGCCTGCATAATCAGCACTTCTGCTGCATTTCGATTTCTATTGTTGTCTCACATTCCACGCCTACTAGTATTCCCACATTTGCAAGTATCGATCAACTGTCAGTAAATTATATGTTGCGCCAATATTATGCACTTGGCTGTGGCTCAATGAACAGTTATGTTTTCATCCAACATATCTGGTGTTGATTCATGCTTGATGAGCTGTGGTGATGCAGACAGCAGACACTCAAAACATTATGTGTTCGAGTCCAAATATCAAGTAGTGCTGCTTCTGAGGAAAAAGAAAAAAAAAACGAAGTATTTGAGAATACACATAGAATGGGAGAGAAGAATGAGCTAATGCATTATGTATAGTCTTTTTTACTACTTTGAAAATAATGAGGTGTGGGTTGTTGTTGTTGTTGTTGTGGTCTTCAGTCCTGAGGCTGGTTTGATGCAGCGCTCCATGCTACCCTATCCTGTGAAAGATTCTTCATCTCCCAGTACCTACTGCAACCTACATCCTTCTGAATCTGCTTAGTGTATTCATCTCTTGGTCTCCCTCTACGATTTTTACCCTCCACGCTGCCCTCCAATGCTAAATTTCTAATCCCTTGATGCCTCAGAACATGTCCTACCAACCGGTCTCTTCTTCTCGTCAAGTTGTGCCACAAACTCCTCTTCTCCCCAATTCTATTCAATACCTCCTCATTAGTTATGTGATCTACCCATCTAATCTTCAGCATTCTTCTGTAGCACCACATTTCGAAAGCTTCTATTCTCTTCCTGTCCAAACTATTTATTGTCCATGTTTCACTTCCATACATGGCTACACTCCATACAAATACTTTCAGAAACGACTTCCTGACACTTAAATCTATACTAGATGTTAACAAATTTCTCTTCTTCAGAAACCATTCCCTTGCCATTGCCAGTCTACATTTTATATCTTCTCTACTTCGACCATCATCAGTTATTTTACTCCCCAAATAGCAAAACTCCTTTACTACTTTAAGTGTCTCATTTCCTAATCTAATTCCCTCAGCATCGCCCGACTTAATTCGACTACATTCCATTATCCTCGTTTTGCTTTTGTTGATGTTCATCTTATATCCTCCTTTCAAGACACTGTCCATTCCGTTCAACTGCTCTTCCAAGTCCATTGCTGTCTCTGACCCAATTACAATGTCATCGGCGAACCTCAACGTTTTTATTTCTTCTCCATGGATTTTAATACCTACTCCGAATTTTTCTCTTGTTTCCTTTACTGCTTGCTCAATATACAGATTGAATAACATTGGGGAGAGGCTACAACCCTGTCACACTCCCTTCCCAACCACTGCTTCCCTTTCATGCCCCTCGACTCTTAAAACTGCCATCTGGTTCCTGTACAAATTGTAAATAGCCTTTCGCTCCCTGTATTTTACCCCTGCCACCTTTAGAATTTGGAAGAGAGTATTCCAGTCAACATTCTCAAAAGCTTTCTCTAACTCTACAAATGCTAGAAACGTAGGTTTGCCTTTCCTTAATCTTTCTTCTAAGATAAGTCGTAAGGTCAGTATTGCCTCACGTGATCCAATATTTCTACGGAATCCAAACTGATCTTCCCAGAGGTCTACTTCTACCAGTTTTTCCATTCGTCTGTAAAGAATTCGCGTTAGTATTTTGCAGCTGTGACTTATTAAACTGATAGTTCGGTAATTTTCACATCTGTCAACACCTTATTTCTTTGGGATTGGAATTATTATATTCTTCTTGAAGTCTGAGGGTACTTCGCCTGTCTCATACATCTTGCTTACCAGATGGTAGAGTTTTGTCAGGGCTGGCTCTCCCAAGGCCGTCAGTAGTTCTAATGGAATGTTTTCTACTCCCGGGTCCTTGTTTCGGCTCAGGTCTTTCAGTGCTCTGTCAAACTCTTCACGCAGTATCGTATCTCCCATTTCATCTTCATCTACATTGTCTTCCATTTCTATAATATTGCCCTCAAGTACATCGCCCTTGTATAGACCCTCTATATACTCCTTCCACCTTTCTGCCTTCACTTCTTTGATTAGGATTGGGTTTCCATCTGAGCTCTTGATATTCATACAAGTGGTTCTCGTTTCTCCAAAGGTCTCTTTAATTTTCCTGTAGGCAGTATCTATCTTACCCCTAGTGAGATAAGCATCTACATCCTTACATTTATCCTCTAGCCATCCGTGCTTAGCCATTTTGCACTTCCTGTCGATCTCATTTTTGAGACGTTTGTATTCCTTTTTGCCTGCTTCATTTACTGCGTTTTTATGTTTCCTCCTTTCATCAATTAAATTCAATATTTCTTCTGTTACCAAAGAATTTCTACTAGACCTCGTCTTTTTACCTACTTGATCCTCTGCTGCCTTCACTACTTCATCCCTCAGAGCTACCCATTCATCTTCTACTGTACTTCTTTCCCCCACTGCTGTCAATTGTTCCCTTATGCTCTCCCTGAAACTCTGCACACCCTCTGGTTTAGTCAGTTTATCCAGGTCCCATCTCCTTAAATTCCCACCTTTTTGCAGTTTCTTCAATTTTAATCTGCAGTTCATAACCGACAGATTGTAGTCAGAGTCCACATCTGCCCCTGGAAATGTCTTACAATTTAAAAGCTGGTTCCTAAATCTCTGTCTTACCATTATATAATCTATCTGATACCTTTTAGTGTCTCCAGGATTCTTCCATGTATACAACCTTCTTTTATGATTCTTGAATCAAGTGTTAGCTATGATTAAGTTATGCTCTGTGCAAAATTCTAACAGACGGCTTCCTCTTTCATTTCTTACCCCCAATCCATATTCACCTACTACGTTTCCTTCTCTCCCTTTTCCTAAACTCGATTTCCAGTCACCCATGACTATTAAATTTTCGTCTCCCTTCACTATCTGAATAATTTCTTTTACCTCATCATACATTTCATCAATTTCTTCATCATCTGCAGAGCTAGTTGTCATATAAACTTGTACTACTGTAGTAGGCATGGGCTTCGTGTCTATCTTGGCCACAATAATGCGTTCACTATGCTGTTAGTAGTAGCTTACCCGCACACCTATTTTTTTATTCATTATTAAACCTACTCCTGCATTACCCCTATTTGATTTTGTATTTGTAACCCGGTATTCACCTGACCAAAAGTCTTGTTCCTCCTGCCTGGGTTAATATTTACATACAATTTCTCTTTTAATCTGTTTGGAGGTGGCGATTGATCTCTGCTGGTCTGCAAACGCCAGAGGAGAGGTTGATACGATGTGTCTGTTAGCCTGTCTGTGCACTGCTATGATTTGGCAGGTGATAGTGCTTATGTTGGAAGCCAGAGCAGCTGCGATTCCTGCTTCAACAAGGTGTGGGTTAATCATCTTGAGGTTGAAGCTCTTTTGTCTGTGTTTGCATTAACAATACATGTGCTTTTGGATGGGGTCCACCTTTAGCAAAACACAATTTCGTTTTTTATCTGAAACTTGTTTCATTGCAATTGCAGCATCATCAGTGCTTTTTTTTATTTTATAACTCTTTAACACATGGCATGGTTTTCCTGCTGTGTTATGTTTTTACAGTGTCTGTTTTCTTTTACAGTTTGTCGTGTTTCACTGGGTAAACATTGAAACAGTGACAGTGACAGATCAATACACAGAACTCCACAGTGAAGAAGATGAGGAAAAAACAACACATGACAAACTGTAAAAGAAAACAGACACTGTAAAAACACAATACAGCCGGAAAACCACGCCATGTGGTAAAAATCCATAAAATAAGAAACAAACAGTTGACGCTGCAACTACAATGAAACAGGTTTGGGATGAAAAACAAAATTATGTTTTGCTAAAGGCAGACCCGACCCAAAAAACATATGTAAGGTGTGGCCTAGTAATGAGGAGTGAGGAGTGGTTTAATACATGCATTTGAATATGGCAGTATTGTATTGTGTCGGGGGGGGGGGGGGGGTTACGTGGCACCTGATCTCTGCTGATGCTTCATATTCCTTACACTATGGCGAACATAACACAAGTGACTGATGATGAATGTTCCTGGGTGTGTAGCGACTCCAGCAGCGCCAACGATCTGATGTCATAATCTACCAATTTTTTCTGCCACATTCCGCCATCCTTTGATCTTTACCTTGATCTTGGAGGTCAGGGGGCTTGGTTAACCTTTCAGTCTTTCCCATACTACTAATAGCGTCTGTGAGGGAATGGTTTGTGGATAATAACATTCCTCAAATGGCCTGCCCTGCTCTGAGTCCTGACCTGAACCCAACGTAACGCCTCTGGGATGAGTTAGAAAGTTGACTTCGTTCCAGAACCCAGCGTCCGACATCAGTACCTTCTGTGGTTCCGGCCCTTGAGGAAAATGGGCTACCATTCTTCCGTAGACAGAAATGTCACTGAAAAGCGTCCCCAACAAAGCTCAAGCCATAATAAAGGCTAAAATTGGAACCATCTCATATTAATATCCAGTAACAGGTGTCCGCATGGTTTTGGTGCGTACTATTGCAGAGCGTTCAATTCCTCTTTGTCAATTTAGACATCAGTTTTTACACATAAGGAACGTGAGTAGCTCAGTCCACCGAACGCCGTCTTACCTGTGCTATGTCAAAGCACGCCGTTATCTGATCAGTGGAAGGCAGCTGCTATGTCCAGGCCTCTTGCTACAGCGAGTGAAAACCCGCACTTAACACTTCGGACTATCGAAAGCTGGTGATTTTCCCGCCCAGCTGACACCATAGAGTGCGAAACAATACGAAGTGTGTCTACAGAAATATGTGCCACAATCACCGTCCATGGCTGCACAGCCCATAGGTTATCGTTGTCTCTCACCTCGTGATATTTTAAATACAGAGGCCGCTAGTACGAGTATATGAGCACCAAACGCGCCGTGACGCGAAGAGCATGAACATTGAAGGAGTTCGTGTGAATGATAATTAATCCACAATCTAGTTCATATCCACTGAAATATTTTCCAGACGTGAGCTCATATACACCCAGCTACACTTTCAGATTTTTTTCACTGGCGCAATATCATTCATTATACGTGAGCCCAAGATTAATTTTTCGTAGAAGTGTGATTTTTGGAAATTTGGAAATTTTGTGGTAAGTTCCTATGGAACCAAACTGCTGAGGTCATCGGTCTTTCGGATTAAACACTACTTCATCTAACTTAAACTAACTTACGCTAAGGACAATGCACACACCAATGCCCGAGGGAGGTCTCGAACCTCGGACGGGGGAAGCTGTGCGAACGGTGGCAACCGCCTGAGACCGCGCGGATACCCCGCGTGGCCCCTGATTTTTGTTGCGATGGTTTGCAGGTGCCACAAAATTGTTTGATGTAATTTGTAATGAAAGTTTGACCATCGGAGGCACTGCCTACTGTACTTTACAATACCACAAGTTGTAATGACACTGTCGATACCTAAAGCACGTTGATTGTAAACCAATACAACGCACGTTAGCAAACGTGACTGATTACGTAACACGAACTTCCTCAGCGTACGGTATTTCGCTACGAGTGACATATTCCTTAAATGATAGAACCACTTATTTTACTTCAAGTTGTTATGGTTTCAGGCCATGGCTGTATGACAAGATTCAATTAAGTGATAGAATAATCCAGAATGAAATTTTCACTCTGCAGCGCAGTGTGCGCTGATTTTGAAACTTCCTGGCAGATTAAAACTGTGTGCCCGACCGAGACTCGGAACTCGGTACCTCTGCCTTTCTCGGGCAAGTGCTCTACCAACTGAGCTACCCAACCACGACTCACGATCCGTCCTCACAATTTTACTTCTTCCAGTATCTCGTCTCCTACCTTCCAAACTTCACAGAAGTTCTCCTGCGAACCTTGCAGAACAGCAGTCCTGAAAGAAAGGATACTGCGGAGACACGGCTTAGCCACAGCCTGGGGGATGTTACCATAATGAAATTTTCACTCTGCAGCGGAGTGTGCGCTTATTTTGACACTTCCTGGCAGATTAAAACTGTGGGTAGCTCAGTTGGTAAAGCACTTGCCCGTGAAAGACAAAGGTCCCGAGTTCGAATCTCACAGTTTTGATATTCCAGGAGTCGTGCTTGCGTAGCTCCGTTGGTAGAGCACTTGCCTGCGAAAGGCAAAGGTTCAGAGTTCGGGTCTCGGTCCGGCACACAGTTTTAATCTGCCAGGAAGCTTCAAGTGATCTAATGACACGAATAGGACATTTGTGGGATTGAGTAGAAAACACAATGTAATTCATGAAACCAGTCTGGCAGCAGTAACGTGGCAGTCTCCAAAGAAACATAATACTCCACTGAAAAATATGATTCATTAATAATTTTCTGCAAAGTTCTTATGAATTTCTTTTTAAAGCGTGATCTTGGACAAATTCAAATAAATGGAAGAAAATTATCAGAATCATTAATATCTGAAACTGTTTCAGTATTCATTTCAACTTTGAAAGCATGGCGTTTGGTCGACTTCTCTCAAAATAATTTCACAACCTCAAAATTCAGCCATTACTAAAACACACTGAAAATTTTCACATAACACGTGTTACAAAGAAAACTGCATAAGTAGCCAACGCAACTGAGACAAGTAAGCCCATCAAACGAAACAACCAATGGACAACCGTCACATA
The DNA here is from genome assembly GCF_023898315.1 of Schistocerca nitens. NCBI lineage: Eukaryota > Metazoa > Arthropoda > Insecta > Orthoptera > Acrididae > Schistocerca > Schistocerca nitens. The sequence continues at coordinate 800,299,426 of NC_064615.1, forward strand.
CAGACACAAATGACTCTGGGTGACTGCATGAAAGATTGTACAAATAAAAAGTAAACATAACGTCCCACGAGACTTCCACTAAAACAACAGTCACTTACATTACTCTTGAGTACCAAATTAAATAATATAAACGCTACCTAAATAACGAAAAATTATAGACCGGGCTCAGACCCACTAAACAAGAATGACTGTGAAGCTATAGCAATGTAGGTTAGCCGCTGGTGAATAATCATCTTGACTCGACGCAAAATAATCGCTGCAGTATAGCGAATTGCTCCAAATGTCCGTAGCGTCTAAACACAACGGAGCTCATCAAGCAAGTGCAACGGGCACGAACGGCTATGATTCAATAATTCCACTTTGCCCGTGCATTCTGTGGCCATAAATAGCAGATTAAGTTCCTGGGACGTTTTCCACCAAATCTGAGCGACATGCTTCTCAGGCGTATTACTCACTCGAAATAATATTCAGTTCTAGAAATTTGTCATTGCGCCACAGTCCATATGACCGCCAACAGTAACCCACGGATGGCCAACTTCCAGCTACCGGTGGTAAACGACAGAGCGCAAGCTAATGAGGGCCGTCGTTTAGCCAGCAGGGCAGAGCGCGGGTGGCCCTGAGTGAGACGCGAACCAGGCCGTTGCTTAGCAACAGGTAAAGAGGTTATACAGCGCTTTTGGTTACATATTAAAACGGGTCTATATGTGCGAACAGTCATGTGAGATAACAAGTCTAAAACTGCATAAAAGTGAATACACCATTGTAATCAAAGACAAAAATATTTACTATAAAATGTAATGCGTATGTAAGATATATTCATCAAATTTTAAAGTTCACTTTTACAAAGGCGAAGGAAATGGTAAAACCATTTGTCAACGGACCTATTCACAGATTAATTCTTAAAACACTATGTAGTTTGACTGTTCTCTACTGATTCTATTTGTAACATTCTTTTAATACACTGTTCAGTCAAGAAATTACGGCCACCTGCTCAACAGCACATTGGTCCACATTTAGACGGCAGCATAGAAGTGATTCTGCCTGGTGCAGGTTGACAGGCCCTTGGTATCTCTCCGAAAATACATTGAAGCACCAAAGGAACTGGTATAGGCACCCGTATTCAAATAGGGCAGAGATATGTAAACAGTCACAATACGGCATTGCGGTCGGCAACGAGTATATAAGAAATCAAGTGTCTTACGCATTTGTTAGATTGGTTGCTGCTGCTACAATGGCAGGTTAGCAAGGTTTAAGTGAGTCTGAACGTGGTGTTATAATCGGCACACGGGCGATGGGACACAGCATCTCCACTTCACGAGTGTACCGTGAATATCAGGAATCCGGTAAAACATCAAATCTCCGACATCGCTGCGGCCGGAAAAAGATCCTGCAAGAAAGGAACCAATGACGACTGAAGAGAATCGCTCAACGTGACAGAAGTGCAATCCTTTCGCAGATTGCTACAGATTTCATTGCTGGACCATCAACAAGTGTCAGTGTCAACATGAAACCGTTCAACTAAACGTCATTGATATTGGCTTTCGGAGCCGAGGACCTACTCTTGTACCTTGATGACTGCACGACACAAAGCTTTACACCTCGCCTGGGCACGTCAGCAGCGTCATTGGACTGTTGATGACTGGAAACATGTTGCCTGTCCGACGAGTCTCGTTTCAAATTGTATCGACCGGATGGACGTCTACGGGTTAGGAGACAACCCCCTGAATCCATGGACCCTGTATGCCATCAGGGCCTGTTCAAGGTGTTGGAGGAACTGTAATGCTGTGCAGTTGGAGTGATGTGGGACCCCTGATATGCCTAGATATGACTCTGAGAGGTGACACGTACATAAGCATTCGGTCTGATCGCCTGCATCCATTCATGTCCATTGCAAATTCCAATGGACTTGGGTAATTCTAGCAGTACGATGCGACACACCACACGTCTAGAATTGCCACTGAGAGGCTCCAGGAACGCTCTTCTGAGTTTAAACACTTCCGCTGGCCACCAAATTCCCCAGTGATGAACATTATCGAGCATATGTGGGACGCCTTTCAACGTGCTGTTTAGAAAAGATCTTCACCCCGTCATACTCTTACGGATTTATGGACAGCCCTGCAGGATTCACGCTATCAGTTCCCTACAGCACTATTTCAGACATTAGTTGAGTCCATGCCACGTCGTGTTGCGGCACTTCTGCGTGCTTGTGAGGTGCCTACATGATATGAGGCAGATGTACTAATTTCTTTGGCTCTTCTTTGAACAAGATCCACAGGTCACACGGTTCCTGTACATTACGAACCAGTTGTGTTTCGGTGCGAAGGGGGTGGCCCTTAGTGTCTCAGATGTGTTCGATCTGTTTCATATCAGGCGAATTTGTTGGTCAAGACAAAAATGTGTGTTCACTATCAAGCATTTCAATGTACTGTAGAAGCGTTGTGCCTTGCGATACAGTTATAAACCATCAAGGAAAGAAGGTGGTGCATAATAATGCCCAACTGTCCCACAGCTGTCAGATACTGCCTTCCACTACTGCTATAGGACCCATGGAAGTCAAAATGAATTCGCACAAAGAATAATTCAGGGTGTATTAAAAGTAATCATCCGACTTTTAAAAAATCATAACTGTTACGCTATTTGAGACATGTGCGTGATCAACGTACTTTTGGAAAGAGCAAACTCACGAGTTTTACATGGTTCCCGCTAGGTAACAGCAGTATGCAACCATTCCAATTCTAGTAAAAATTGTGTCGGGACGACAGAAAGAGTTCTGTGTTCTACTTTTTGCGCAGTGCGGGTTAGTAATAACTGTTCAGCGTGACTTTCGTAGTAGGTATGGTGTGGATCCTCCTACAGCACAGAGCATTAGACGATGGCATGAACAATCACGGGAAAGAGGTTGTTTGTGTAAAGGCAAATGGCCGGGCCGTCGCCGAGTGTCTGACTCAGACATCGAACGCTTCCGCCATAATTTCACAAGGAATCCGCAGAAATCTGTTCACCGTGCATCTCGACAGCTCAACATGCCCCCTATGTTCCTGTGGTGTGTGTTGCGTCGACGTTTACATATGAAATACAAAATTCAGCTACTGCAAGCTCTTAGTGAAGGTGATAAACGACAACGTGTGGAGTTCCGTAGTTTCGTTCCTGGCAAGATGGAGAATGACAGTTTTCTTCCACGCTTAGTGTATGGTGACGAGGCAACGTCCCATTCAAATGGAAGGATGAACTTTCATAATGTGAGAATATATGAAGTTGCACAACAAGAGAAGGACTCTCCAAAATGAAATGTGTTTTGAGCAGTTTCATGGGAAAAGGTGCACGGTCCATTTTTCTTTGTCGAGAGACCGTTGCAGGAAGCACATATCTCGATATGCGTGAAAACTTTCTGTTTCCACAGTTGGAGATTGATTCGAACGACTTCATTTACCAACAGGATGGCGCACCGCCACGCTGGCACCTGGAAGTGCGGTAGTTTTTATATCAAAGGATTACCGAACGATGGATCGGCCGCGCCGGACCAAATGATTCAGCCTTAATGGCCTCTAAGGTCATCGGACTTGGGTTTTATAAAAGACTCTGTTTACGTGCCTCCGTTACCAACAACTCAGACATCGCATAACAGCAGCTGTGGAAATTGCAACACAAGACATGCTCGCTGCAGTGTGGGGACAATTTGAATATTGCACTGACATATGCCGTGCTTATTGAATACCTATGAAAAGATATTAAAAACCCTTTTTGGGTTTCCCATTCATCAAATAACCAAATTCATTGTATATGTCTATTACTTTCCGAAATATTGAGTGCCAGATCGGATGATTCTTTTTGATTCACCCTTCGATCCCCCACCGACCTTCGTCTGTGGCGCGGCACCTGTTTCTAACAGTCGATCGACTGAAAGACGGCGCATACACTGTCGACGTGGTGTAGCAAGAAACGTCATTCATCCGACCATACGACGATATCCACTGTCCAATCTCGAAGATCCTGCGCCTACTGCAGTCGTGATTAACGATGTCGTTGGGTCAGTAACGGAACACGTTGGGGTCGTCTGCTATGGATCCTGAATTTAGCAACGTGTACAGAATAGTTTGTTACGAAACACATCTGCACCAGTATCTGCTCTGTCTTCAGATATGAAACTATCGCAACCCGTCATCCTTTACAGAGCAGCCAAACTTCCGACCTACACGATCAGTGATGAGGCGTGGACGACCACGATCTTGTCACGGTTTCTCCGTCCTCCAAGCACTTCCTTACGTGATCACGACAACAGCACGCGAACAGTCGACTAGCTTCGTTGTTTCCTTTATGCACGTTCTGTGGCACTGGGCCAGAACGATCTGCCCTTTCTTAAAGTCGTTTACGACAGTGGATCTTCCCATTTGCTGCCCGTATTGTCGTTAGACTGATTTCCCACTCGTATCTTCTCCACTTACATACTTGTGTCCGCTCGTGGTGAGCAGTGCTCTTGTTGTTTTGGCTCATCAGCGTAGCTTAAATTCTGTTTTTCATGACTGAATGAGGTCACTCTGTTAGCCATCTATATACGACACACTACACTATATCCGCTCTCTGTCGATTTCGACTGTCAAACGAAACTACACTGAAGAGCCAAAGAAACCGGTACACCTGCCTCATGTCGTGTAGGGCCCCAGCGAGCACGCAGAAGTGCCGCAACACGACCTGGCATGGACTCGACTAATGTCTGAAGTTGTGCTGGAGGGAATTTACACCATGAATCCTGCAGGGCTGTCCGTAAATCCGTAAGCGTACGAGGGGGTGGAGATCTGTTTTGAAAAGCACGTTGCAATGCATCCCAGATATGCTCAATAATGTTCACGTCTGTGGAGTTTTGTGGCCAGCTGAAGTGTTGAAACTCAGAAGAGCGTTCCTGGAGCTACTGTGTAGCAGTTCTAGACGTGTGGGGTGTCGCATTGTGATGCTAGAATTCGCCTAGTGCATCAGAATCCACAACAGTCATGAATGCATGCAGGTGATCAGACAGACTGCTTACGTACGTGTCACTTCTCAGAGTCGTATCTACACGTATCAGGGTCCCATATCACTCCAACTGCACACGCTCGACACCATTAAAGAGCCTCCACTAGCTTGAACAGTAGTCCCTTGATGACATTCCGGCTCCATGGATTCATGAGGTTGTCTCTATACCCGTACACATCCATCCGATCGATATAATTTGAAACGGACTCGTCCGACCAGGCAGCGTGTTTGCAGTCATCAACAGTGCAATGTCGGTGTTGACGGGACCAGGCGAGGCGTAAAGCTTTGTGTCGTGCAGTCGTCAACGATACGCGAGTGGGCCTTCTACTCCGAAAGCCCATATCGACGATGTTTCGTTGAATGGTTCGCACGATGACACTTGTTGACGGGCCAGCATTGAAATATATAGCAATTTGCGGAAGGGTTCCACTTCTGTCAGGATAAACGATTCTCTTCAGTCGTCGTTGGTCCCGTTCTTGCAGGATATTTTCCCGGCGCAGCGATGTCGGAGATTTAATGTTTCACCGTATTCCTGACATTCACGGTGCACTCGTGAAATGGGCGTATGGAAAAATCCCCACTTCGTCGCTACCTCGGAGATGCTGTGTCCCACCGCTCGTGCGCCGACTATAACACCACACTCAAAATCACTTAAATTTTGATGATCTGCCACTGTAGCAGCAGTAACCAATTTAACAACTGTGCCGGCCGCGGTGGTCTAGCGGTTCTGGCGCTGCAGTCCGGAACCGCGGGACTGCTACGGTCGCAGGTTCGAATCCTGCCTCGGGCATGGGTGTGTGTGATGTCCTTAGGTTAGTTAGGTTTAAGTAGTTCTAAGTTCTAGGGGACTTATGACCCAAGATGTTGAGTCCCATAGTGCTCAGAGCCATTTGAACCATTTTTTTTAACAACTGCGCCAGACACTTGTTATATAGGCGTTGCCGATCGTAACACCGTACTCTGCCTGTGCTACATATCTCTGTATTTGAACACGCATGCTTATACCAGTTTTTTTGGCGCTTCATTGTAGTAGCCGTAAGTGAACTGCAGTAGTCACTGGTCCACTGTTCCAATGAAAGCATAGTCAAGAGAAGATACCCTCTGAATGACAGCTTCTACCAGCAAGGGATAGTCCGATACAGTTGATGTGAAGACATAACAATACGTGAATAAATACCAGACATAGCAGTTAAGAAAGTTGATGCGGTCGTAACAGTTGGAGGCGCCACATGTCACTTGGACAGTCACTTGGTAATCGATCTTCCTGAATGGTGGATACTGGCAAACCAACAGGGGAGACGAGGCATACAATAGAAGAAAGCTTACAAATAGCTTATCCCAGAAGAAGTCCGTCTAACAGAAAAAGAAACGAGTCAGGCTACCGCACTCTGCGCAGTTATTTCCTTTTTGGTCCAATGGGCAATGGTTGACGGGATGTCGATTCTGTGACTGCTTCCAGCGATAAATACACTCGATAAAGTACTGTAGTTAAAGTGCCAATAGCCGATTAGTTGGTAATCATGCCTCATCGGATATTTAATCGGTACCTCTGGGTTCCCGATAGCTGCCAATTAGCCACCGACGTCGCCGACCAAGGCCGCAGCAATGTCGAACGGACGGCTCCAGGCTAGCGTCCTCAAGAAGAAGGCAACAAGTTGCATCCGCGACAAAGCAACCTCCATCTGCTGTTTAGATTTTCGTGATGTGATTTTCTTGCTAGTTTTTAGAGAATAAAATCGACAGGTATTATTTAGAATCACGTTGTCTTACATAAAGTTCAGAAAAATCTTCCATAATTATCCAGCGTTACAATGGTAATACACGTGCACCCAAAAGCAGATTATAAGTGGCCATGGATGAAAAGCTGTTCGCCGCTCAGCTGCTGTCGAATAGGCGTAATTGTAAAGCGTTTTTGTTGCGGCAATTATCACCAATCGTTGGAATTGGGTGGTATTTTGTGAGGCAGATCTGAAATCCGTATCCCAAAATAGCGACGCTGGACAAGTAAACTCCTTTAACTGAAGCAAAAAATGAAACTGTTACGATTCTCTGAACTCTTCTGCGTTAAAGGCCACATCAGCTTTATAACATCTAACTCTGATGATTGCGTAAAAAAACATTCTAAATCCAAAATCGCGTAAATATTTCTTTATTTACAAAATGGTTCAAATGGCTCTGAGCACTATGGGACTCAACTGCTGAGGTCATTAGTCCCCTAGAACTTAGAACTAGTTAAACCTAACTAACCTAAGGACATCACAAACATCCATGCCCGAGGCAGGATTCGAACCTGCGACCGTAGCGGTCCTGTGGTTCCAGACTGCAGCGCCTTTAACCGCACGGCCACTTCGGCCGGCCTCTTTATTTACAATAAGCGGTTTCGATGTGTTCATTTTGAGTTGGAACATCCGTCAAGTTGTCATGTTGGTGGATAAAATATAGCATACTACACAAAAATTTGTCGAAACCGGTAGTGTGAATAAAGAAATATTCATGCAATAATGGATTTAGAAAGTTTCTATCAAGTAAAACAGACCGCTCCTTCTGATTTCTCAACATGAGAAACTTCATTCTGATGACTGCGTGCGACAGGACATAATGTCTTATTTCGTCCTTGGACATTTTCAATCGTGTAACTAAGTTCCTTTAATATTGCTATTGTCATCTTCTGATAAGCAATTCATACTGAGCACGACGCTTGACACACTAAAATGCCATGATCTCCAAACGGCTTCATACTGCTTACAAATTTCCTTTTGGTGTAACTATAGGAAAGAAACTTCACAAACGCTTCCCGATAGCTGCCAATTAGCCACCGTCTAATTAAAGAAGCTTCTCAAAAGCTCCCATTTCGAAGAAGATCTTCTGGACTGTTCGCAATTATTGCCGTTCTGCTTCCGCAAACGTATTCAGTGACACTGAACGTTATACAGAGAGATTCTTCCTACAGTATTATTTTTTCACTATCCGTTAGTCCAAGTTTTGTGTTCCTTGCACCAACAATTTGCAATAGCAGCTCTGCAAGAATTTGTTGTTTGCAATCTCTGTGATGACATGTTTGTTGACTCTGTGTTACCTTTACGAAACTACGCTCTGCATTCACTTTTTCCAAAGTGACCTATTTAATTAGAGACACCAGTGTTTCTTTAACGCTTTCTTTTTGCTATCCGGAAGAAGAGAATAACTTCCATTACAAATGGCAGACGAAGTTTTCCTAAGAATTCTGCGTGTTGTCATGATACTATACACCGTGTTTTTACGAGGTGCATCCAATAACTAATAGAACACGTTTATTTTCTTGGCCAATTTCAGTCGAAAATGATTGGTACTTGTTGTAGGACATCACGAAATATTCCCGCTTCAGCTCTGTAATTTCATTAACTTCCGGTACGTGGCGCCGCTCTACGTAAGTTTTAGCCTTCAAAACTATGTCTATAACGGAGGTCCGTTACAAGCGGAGCTCTCTCTGAGTTTCTTTTGGAGGGAAACCAGAGCGTCGCAGATATTCATAGGCACTTGCCAAATGTCTATGGAGACCTGGCAGTGAACAAAAGCTAGGTGAGTCGCTGGGCGAGGCCTCTTTCATCATCTCAACAAGGTCGCACCAACCTGTCAGATCTTCCTCATCCAATCTACAGCCGGGATCTTGCACCTTCCGACTTCCATCTGTTTGGCCAAACGAAGGATGCCTTCCGCGGGAAGCAGTACGTGGGTGATGTTGAGGTTATCGCTGCAGCAACACGTTGGCTCCGACGTCGACCAGCAGCATGGTACCATGCGGGTACACAGGCCTTCCCAGTAAGATTGAACGGATATGATGTTGAAAAATAGGGTTTTCTAGCCCAAAGAGTGGAGAATAATGTGATGTATTGGAATCCTGAATAAAACCAAACTGCTTTCAGGAGAAAGTGTATTACTTATTGAAATCCCCTTGTACATAGAAGCCGTAGTTCTACATACGCCATGAGTTACGCTGCTTTTGGAGCAATTGTGTGAACAAGACTATTTTGCCTCGTTCGAAGACTGCTAAGGTCCATCATGATGATATATCACTATACTATTGCAAAAATGAGCTACTAGCTTAAAACTATTCCGTAGGTATTATAATGGAAGAAATAGTATCAAAGCCTCCAGTCTGTAGCGATAGTCCTTGAATATATGGTTGGCCCTTGTTCGAACCTAAGAAGTAGTTATTAATGTTTAACATACGTTAGTGGCCGTATGTCCTTCCTACCGTTGTTTGTGTTTGTAACCGCACCTTTCGAGCTTTCCATATTGATGTAGCAATAAATTCGCGTTAGTGCAGCTACGAAACCATCGACAGAGAGAGACTTTCCATGAGCCCCGTTTCCAAGGCACGGCATACACGATGCTGGTCATCAAAATTGCAAAACTACACCAAGCCAAGTGACTTCGAACAAATGTGAAATCTGTAAGCGCTCATAACTATCATGTGAATATGGAACAGACGGCCCCATGAAACTCCCGCACCCGAAAGGGAGGCATATGCCGTCATTCCAAAAAGTTTGGAGACTAGATTATAAAATAGAAAGCCGGCCGGAGTGGCCGTGCGGTTCTAGGCGCTACAGTCTGGAACCGCGTGACCGCTACGGTCGCAGGTTCCAATCCTGCCTCGGGCATGGATGTGTGTGATGTCCTTAGGTTGGTTAGGTTTAAGTAGATCAAAGTTCTAGGGGACTGATGACCACAGCAGTTAAGTCCCATAGTGCTCAGAGCCATTATAAAATAGAAAGGGAAGTTAAGATGGTCATTTTAACGCTTCAGGTGTTCTAAATAGTCTCCCTCACTTGAGTACAACGCATAGAACGTTCATACAAGCATGTGAAACCGTCAGAAAATCCTTCTTTGGGATGTTGTTCAACTGGTGCGTCCCTTAGCTTGAATGGTGGCTACATCGTCAAAGCGTTGACCCATCATAACAGTTTCTTCACTGTGTGTTTCTGCAGTAGGTTCGTATCGATAACACCAAGTCTCTTCACCTGTGATGATATTTTTCTAGAAAATAATTTTCCGCGTTTTGAGAATGTCTTGGACATTTCATTTAGAGATGTCGCTCCACTGTGATTTGACAAGTGATTAATTCAGGGGATGTCCTGGGGAGGGGGGCGGGGTGGGGGGACGTTCCCATTCCGGCAAATAATATCTATTCATACATAACATTAAAAGTCAAAATAAAAGTATGAATTCAAATTATCGTCTTTGACAGTGTAATACAATAATAACGTGGCATTGCTTTGATAGACTTCAAGTGTGCTGGCAACCGCTGTTAACGAAGTTTTGAATCAACCACGAACCTTGAAAACTCTGCATATACTGACACTTAAAAAAGGAGCCTATCTAAATGCAAAGGCTATCGCCTGCTATACACTATGACAATAACAATCCTCCATTATTGTAACAAATTTCAAACTCTTTGATGCAGCTAATTTAACGGTTAGTTAATCTATAGCTTACTATGGAAGAGTGATATGATTCTGCAAAGTGCTTGCGTTCTTTGTCAGTTAGTCGTATAAAGAGAAGTGTCAGTGCTGAAATACAATTTAGAAAGCACAAACTTTATTTGCTTTTGTTTTCTAATAAAAGATAGAGTATTTTGGAAGTCACAGACGTGAGTCTATTGAATGAAATGCTAGCGCATGTGAAGGTGAATTAGTTATCGAATCTTCAGTTACTCATCATCAGTTTTCAAACAACAAATGTGCCCACACTTAAGTCGTCATCCTAAAATGTGTTGGTCCGAGATAAAGTAACAGTAAGAATGGGAGTGTAGGTACATGTGATTGCCCTTTGACCGCGGTCTGGATGGTGCTTTTGCAAACCGTGTGAAATTCATTTAAAAAATAGTATCGAATCTCTACAAAAACTAGGGGTAGTGTTAATTTTTGTGCCTTTCTCTCAATTTAGAAAAACTACTGGAGGCACAAGGGAAGTGAAAAAGTAAAAAAAAAATCATGCAACAGCCGCTGCACTTAAAAACTGTGAATTAAAGGGATTAAACGCTCCAATTCATGAGTACATAATAAAACAAAGTAAATCGGCAAGCAGTGGTTTCTTCATCTCGAAGTGTGTATTTCCTTGGTAAAGAAGAAATCCTCCAAACAATGAAATATGAACTTCTAATTGGTAAGATAGTACTAAAAAGCAACAGCAGTCTTGAAAAGTTGGTTAAATTTCCGAGTGAAAGGTCCAGAAAGTAAATGTTAGAAAATAGACTCGTTCAGAAGTATTAAATTGCATTGGTTGAGATTCTAGATTATCAAGATGAAACAGTTCTCCGCGATAAATACTTTTACTTAATGAAAAACGAATCTGCAAGTGTTTCTAAACGAAGTGACCTGTCTTTGCTACCTCGTTATATTGTGCCGTCAGCCTGTTTCGAACTGAAGGAAAGGTTTTCATGTCTGATTGAACTGAAGAGTACTACAGATGAAAGCCACTGATAATGAACTAAAGAAACGGAAAGTTTCTTACGGGAAATTAGTGAAACGTTTTTCGATGATAGGATGATGGTGGCTGATGTTTTCGGGCTCTAAAGAACGTGGCCATCAGCTCCCTTGCTCTTGCGATGGTGCTGCTAATTATTGTGGCTACGCTACTGGGGTCGTACGCCGTTACCAGAGAAAAGGGGCACAAATTGTCATGCATTCACAGCAGAGCACATGTTTTGTCAACTGCTGCCATCAATTGTAAGAATAAAAACCTATAATAAAACATACGTTACATACTGTTAAAGACATTTATAAACTTTTTCATGGTTCTCCTGAACGAGAAAATGTATTGCATGAATTTCAATGTTCTTTAGAACATACTGCTGGACTCGCATTCGGGAGGACGACAGTTCAATCCCACGTCCGGCCATCCTTATTTAAATGTAATTGGGAATAATGAGTGTTAAAACTACTACATTTTTGCTAGTACTTGTTGGAAATATAGGAAGGTACTAGAAGAGTGACAAAGCGTTGTTGTTACTTAAGAAAGTGGGCGTGGAATGTCTGAAAATTACCGAGGCATTAGTGTTCTGAACTCTGATACAATGTACGAGCACGTCACAAACTTAACGACCTGATGTTTTCTGCACGGTCATATAGCACCATTTATAAGAGAACATTCCCAAGTGTCTACACCCGATCTTGATGAAACTTCGCGGGTGTATAGAGGGGATAAAATAATGCAGTCCATATCGTATTGTTGGTGCCTAATTTCACTTTTAAGCGATAAAACGCACCCCGAAAGGTAATTTGGAATATTAGGTTTGGAGAGAATATCTCTAATACAGTTTATTTTCCAAAAATGGTATTCCAGAAACCGGCTTTATTACACATGGATGTATGTACCTAGAAAGCTTTCATTAACGATGAAAGCAAAGATTTCATTTTTTCAAAGATAATTAATGGTGATGGGAAATTTTGCAAAACGTCAAATTATTAAAAAATTCGATTGTACTGTTCTTAAGAAAGTCATTACATATTAACTTTTACATGAAAGACATTTATATATATATCATATCGTCGAGGATATTCCCTCCAAACCTAATAGGCCAAATTAATTCCTAGGTGTGTTTTACCCTATAAAAGTGAAATTAAGCACAAAAAATAAAATAATACATACTGAATTGTTTTGCCCCCTCTAAACATTGGCCAAATATAATCAAGATTGTTTATTGACACTTAGTAATGTTCTTTGTAATTGGACTATTCCTGTAAGTATAGATAAACCGTTTCGCGCCACGTTCTACACTCCAACTCCCGACTCGCTGCCCAGGGAGAAGAAGCATTAATGGACTGCTCTTTCCACATGTACTTGGTGGTACTAACCATTACAAAAAAACATACGACCCACAATGGCTGATGTAATGTTGCTCAGTTGTAAGTAGGCTGTTTAGGTTTTTATGTTGCTAACGCCACGTAGCGCTCTGTATGAAAATCACTGACTGCGCCGTGTGCAGTCTATGGCTGGTTGGACTCATTGTTGAAATATTCACTAGCGTAGTGTTGGGCAGTTGGATGTGAATAGCGCATAGCGTTGTGCAGTTGGAAGTGAGCCGCCAGCAGTGGTGGATGTGGGGAGAGAGATGCCAGAGTTTTGAGCGGACGATCTGGACGTGTGTCCGTCAGAAAAAGGAAATTTGTTTAATTCGATGTCACAAATTTATATATATATACAGGGTGAGTCACCTAACGTTACCGCTGGATATATTTCGTAAACCACATCAAATACTGACGAATCGATTCCACAGACCGAACGTGAGGAGAGGGGCTAGTGTAATTGTTTAATACAAACCATACAAAAATTCACGGAAGTATGTTTTTTAACACAAACCTACGTTTTTTTAATGGAACCACGTTAGTTTTGTTAGCACATCTGAACATATAAACAAATACGTAATCAGTGCCGTTTGTTGCATTGTAAAATGTTAATTACATCCGGAGATATTGTAACCTAAAGTTGACGCTTGAAACCTCCGACGTTCAGTTGCGTGTTGTAACAAACGCGGGCCACGGTCGGCGAGCAGCATCTGCAGGGACATGTTTACGATGACGTCCGTGTTTACGAGTGTGGCTGTAGTGCACTGTTGTGGTTTGGTCTAGCTGTCGCAGTGTCCGCATGTAGCGCTTGCTGCTATTGTTATTCTGCATTCCTCTCCGCACGCAGACCAACTGTAGTACACCGTGTTACCAGACGTCTGTGATAGTGTAGTGTTGTAGGAACTGTGACCATGGTGTATTCGAACTCTGAAAAGGTGGAGATGATACTCATCTATGTCGAGTGTCGACGAAATGCAGCTGAAGCCTGCAGGGTGTATGTAGAATGGCACCCGGACAGAGAGCATCCAACGTGCCGCACATTGCAAAACATCTACCACCAACTGTATGCAACAGGTATGGTCGTAGCACGCAAACGGGTCCGTAACAGGCCCGTCACAGGAGAAGCGGGTGCAGTTGGTGTGTTGGCTGCTGTTGCCATGAACCCACACATGAGTACACGGGACATTGCGAGAGCCGGTGGACTGAGTCAAAGTAGTGTCATGCGCATACTGCATCGTCACCGCTTTCACCCGTTTCATGTGTCGCTACATCAGCAATTACATGGTATAACTTTAATCATCGAGTGCAATTCTGTCAATGGGCATTAACAGAGAATGTGTTGCAGTTCTACCTGTTTACCGATGAAGCGGGTTTCACAAACCACGGGGCAGTGAATCTACGGAACATGCATTACTGGTCCGTGGACAATCCTCACTGGCTCAGACAGGCAGAGCGACAGCGACCGTGGACTGTAAATGTATGGTGCGGAATCATTGGCGACCACCTCATTGGTCCTCACTTTATTGCAGGGGCCCAAACCGCTGCAACATACATCGCGTTTCTACAGAATGATCTGCCAACGTTGCTCGAAAATGTCCCACTGGAAACGCGTCGACGTATGTGGTATCAGCATGATGGTGCACCTGCACATTCCGCATTTAACACTAGGCTGACCCTTGACAGGATGTTCGACGGGCGTTTCATAGGACGTGGAGGACGCATAAATTGGCCAGCCCATTCTCCTGATCTTACACCTCTGGCTTCTTTCTCTGGGGTACGTTAAAGGAGAATGTGTACCGTGATGTGCCTACAACCCCAGAGAATATGAAACATCGTATTGTGGCAGCCTGCGGCGACATTACACCAGATGTATTGCGGCGTGTACGACATTCATTACGCCAGAGATTGCAATTGTGTGGAGCAAATGATGGCCACCACATTGAACATCTATTGGCCTGACATGTCGGGACACACTCTATTCCACCCCGTAATTGAAAACGGAAACCACGTGTGTACGTGTACCTCACCCCTCATGGTAATGTACATGTGCGTCAGTGAAAAAGACCAATAAAAAGGTGTTAGCATGTGGCCGTAAAGTGCTGTTCCAGTCTCTTCTGTACCTAAGGTCCATCACCGTTCCCTTTGGATGCCTACGTAATTCGGTGCTCTCCGATACACACGATCGAACAGCGGAGGAGTGGTACTCAAGCGTCAACTTTAGGTTACAATATCTCCGGATGTAATTAACATTTTACAATGCAACAAACGGCACTGATTACGTATTTGTTTATATGTTCAGATGTGCTAACAAAACTAACGGGGCTCCATTTAAAAAAACGTAGGTTTTTGTTAAAAAACATATTTCCGTGCATTTTTTTATGGTTTGTATTAACCAGTTACACTAGCCCCTCTCCTCACGTTCGGTCTGTGGAATCGATTCGTCAGTATTTGATGTGGTTTACGAAATATATCCAGCGGTAATGTTAGGTGACTCACACTATATATATATATATATATATATATATATATATATATATATATATATTGAACGCTATTAAGGTAAATACATTGTTTGTTCTCTATCAAAATCTTTCATTTGCTGACTATGCCTATCAGTAGTTAATGCCTTCAGTAGTTAGAATCTTTTATTTAGCTGGCAGTATTGGCGCTCGCTGTACTGCAGTAGTTCGAGTAACGAAGGTGTTTGTGAGGTAAGTGATTCATTAATGGTAGGCTACTGTTTGTCAGGGTCACTCTTTTATCGGGATTATTGAAAGTCAGATTGCGTTGCGCTAAAAAATATTGTGTGTCAGTTTAGTGATGATCAGAATAAGTAAAGAGAGAACTGTCTGAGTACGTTCAGTTTTACTCAGCTGTCTTTGTATCAAATAACGTAGACGTTTACTAGCACAGTCATTCATAATTTTTCTAAGGGGACGTTTCACAGTAACTGTCCTCCGTTACGATGAGAAATATCTGCACTTACCCCCGCTACACATTGTATATTCGAAACTAATAACAAAGAGACTAAAGACACTCTCAGAAACGTTTTGAACAGAAGAACAGCATCAGTTTTGGGTGGAATAACCTAGCTTACACATTGTCTTCCAGAGTGCCAAATTACTGCAAAACAGAGAATAAAGTCATGCCGCACACGTAGCCTTTGTCAAAAGCTTTCTCATAGTCGATGAAGTTAACAGAGTTAAGTTATGGAAAATTTTAGAAAAGAATGGCATACTTCAACATCTAATAAGTGTAGTTCAAAGTTTGTACCCACACAACAAAATCAAAGTATCTAGAAACATCTTTCTAAGACTGAGACCAGGATATCAATTATCATCCACATAATTCGGTATATATGTAGACAACGTCATTAAGACGTGGGTTAACAATAAAGTTGTAAATTCGCTCCTGTTTTCAACTTATCAAATAAACTTAGCGGTCTCGAAACATAAACTACAGAGAGCGACATGGTCCTTGCACAAAGTAGCAAATGATTATACTATGCCTATATCTAAAGTTAAAACTAAGATAATGGCATTCTATGGCAGAGAGCAGTTAAGAGCAAAATCGATGATAAACCGCTTGACAAATAAGTACTCTTAATTACCTGGAATATTAACTCCGTGAGACATTAATCCAAAGATCAAGAATGCAAATCGAAAAAATTTCAATTGTTGGTAGGTATTATAAATCACACTGTCCTCAAAAAACTTAGGAAAGAGACAGTGCTAAAATTTTGCAATGCCATATCAATAGCAATTCTGATATATGGGTCAGAGGCTTGGACTCTAACCGCCTTTAACGGAGGAGGATTGAAGCAGCAGAGATGAGACTGCTAAGAAGACTAGCTGGTTACAAACCCATTAATCTTATAAATAATAGCGAAATTGGAAACGAACTGGGAATTAGAAGCACATTTCACAAAATAGAGGAGTACAGAAAGAAATAGCCGTTGGCACCATAGCGTGAACACATTCAGAAGATGGCAGCTGGAGAAATGGTTAAATTAATATGCAAATACACTGACGGAAAAAGATCGAAAAACCAAAAAATAAATAATTAATGTACAGTAATGAAATTTCGGGAATACATTTCTCTAGTTTTACTTTAGTTTTAGTTTTAGTTATGTCATGTTCCGTAGATCTTGTTCCCGATTATTTAATCGATATGATGTGGAACAGGTCAGATTACAAGATGTATATACACACATGAATAGTGCTAATATTAATATTACCGAAATTTTTAGTTCTACAGATGCAACTACATTTAGAGGTACAATATTTTTTTCAATTTTGTCATATGATGACATGATGGAGACCGTGGCTGTTGTTTGAAGACAAATGTTGATGGTGTTAGGACAGCAACCAGCCACAAATTTACTTTGAGTTCCTTTATTCAAAGGAAACCGTTACCGGTTTCGAATCGTTGTGATTCATCATCAGACGGTTTACACGCTTTCTTTATGACCTTTGGTGTGTTTTTATAGATTAATTGTCCTAAAATATAAATAAAACATAATTATAAACTCGCCACACGCAGATGGTTGCGTTACAGATTTTCGTTGCATGTGACTTACGTGAAACGTCGGTTTCGAGTTTTTGTTTTCATAACATTCGTCCAACCGATGTAAATGCATTCCCACTGCATCCTCGTTGTTGCAAAATATATATTTTACCATTTCTGTAACAGAAACTCGTCCATGGAGTAGAAGGAGTTGTCCAAAAGAAATGATTTTAAGCTAGATTTAAAACTTGATCTGCTATCTGCCAGACATTTTATGTTGTTGGGCAAATGATCAAAGGTTTTTGTTGCTGAATATCGTACTCCTTTTTGAACAACTTACAGCTTCAATAACGGATCTTCGCGAATTGAGATGGATTATTTATAACGAATTTCATTAGCGAAATATGTACTCTGATGGCGCAGTTAAAATACCTAACTCCTTGAAAAGGTGCCTACATGACGTCTTTGGGTGAACACCACCATTCTCACTACTCTCTTTTGTGCAATCAGTATTTTATGTCTAAGTGGTGAGTTACCCCGCAAAAATATTCCATAAGACATTATTGAGTGGAAATATGCAAAGTACGTTAGGAGACTGATCTGTTCATTACCAAGTCTAGCGATTATACGATGAGCGAAAGAAGCTGAACTTAATCGTTTGAAAAGCTCAGTAATATGCTTCTTCCAGTTCAAGTTGTCATCAATGTGAAAACCCAAAAATTTGGAGAAATCTAACCATGTTAACTGAGCCCTGTTCATATGCTATATCAATTATCGGTATGACTGTTCGGTGTACAGAACTGGATATAGTGAGTTTTTTCGAAATTAAGGGAGAGTCCATTTTCTGAGAACCACTTAATAATTCTTTGAAAGACATCCTTAACAATATCTTCAGCTGCTTTTTCTGGAAAGGAATTTATTATAACACTCGTGTCATCTGCAAAAAGTACTAGTTCCGCTTGCTGAACGTTAAGTGGGAGGTCATTTACATGAATAAGGAACAGCAGGGGATCTAAAATTGAAACCTGTGGGACTGCCTTTGTGATGACTCCCCATTCACTACAATTTACCACCCACCCAACATTATTTGTGCTGTTCAGCACAACTTTTTGCTTTCTGTTCATTAAGTATGACTCAAACCACCTGTGTGTATAGCCTTAAACTCTAGGTAACATTTAAGTGATTAATACTGCCAGATCACAGTTTAACGTGAATGCGAGATAAGCCATTACAAAATGTGTAAGGCTGGTACATTAATAACCTGTTTAACCATCAGAATGTCGAATACAAGCATGCAAACGTGTTTGCATGGTGTTATATGATTTCCGGCTATCAGCTTGTGTGACGAAGTTCCATGCCTGTTGCACTTGGTCGGTCAGTACAGTGACGATTAATGCTGTTCGTGGATGACGCTGGAGTTGTCGTCCGATGATGCCTCATATGAGCTCGACTAGAGACAGATATGGTGATCGAGCAGGCCAAGGCACTGTGTAGAGCTTGTTGTGTTACAACAGCGGTGTGTGGGTGAGAGGTATCTTATCAGAAACTCCTCCTGGGGTGATGTTCATGGATGGCAGCTAAACAGATCGAAACAGCAGACCAACGTACAAATTTGCAGGCAGGGTGCGTGGGATAACCATGAGAGGGCTGCTGCTGTCACACGAAATCGCACACCAGACCATTATTCTGGGTGTACGCCCAGTGGGTGTAACTAGCTCACAGACAGGTTTTCTGAAGCACATCCTCATGCACTACACACGATCATCAGGGGCACCGAGGCAGAACCAGCTGTCTTCAGAAAACACAACGGACCTCCAGCCCTCCCTCCAGTAAGCTCTCGCTTGACAGCAATGACGCCGCAAGTGGCGGTGATTTTGGGGTCAGTAGAATGCGAGTTACAGTGGTTCTGGCTCGGAAGTGTCCTTGAAGTAACCGATCTGTAACAGTTTGTTGTATTATTGTGGTGGCAACTGCTGTTCAAATTGCTGCTGCAGATGCAGTACGATGTGTCAATGCCATAAGGACGAACGTGATGGGCTTCCCTCTTGGCAGTCCCACGTGGCCTCCCGGAGCACGGATTTCTTGCGACCGTACATTCTGGTGGACCACAGTTGTCAGCAGTCATGTATTGTGGCTACAATCCTGCCAAGTCTTTCTGTAGTATCACAGAAGGAACATCCAGCTTCTTGCAGCCCAGTTACACGAAGTCGTTAAAAAAACAATGAAATGTTGATAATGGTGTCTTTATTATCTTAATGGCATTTTTGACTAATATCCACTCACCACGTCCAATCTCAAAGTTATCTAACGCTGTATTTAATGCAAATCTGACTTGCACCCTCGTAGTGGCGCCACTAGCGCCATTGTTGTGCGACTAGTGCGAAATTTGAATCAACATCATCTTTCAGATGATGTCATGTTTCACGCCTACCAACTTTCGTTTATGTGGCACAGCTCCTTCTCGGTGTTGCGATTTTTTTTTCCGTCAGCGTATACGTTACCGGCAAAGTATCAAACCAAGAGATTGTATAGAACGCCTAGTCAATATATAGAATGCCTAGAACTTTTTGCAAGGTTTTTATTAAATTTTAATTTAATATTTTCTTAGGTAATGTATAAAATGCCTAGGTAATTTATAAAATGCCAAATGGACACATGCAAAGTATAAAATTACATTTGTCTCTGTTGGCAGGATTTACAGATTTTTATGATAAGGTGTTTATCATGAGTAGTTGTAACAATAGCAGACAACTCGTTATCATTCAGAGTCGCCCAGACTGGTCTATAGAAGAATGGATCTCATAAAGTGTGTCAAACAGCAAACCATGTCATATGTAAAATTTGATTCAGTGGTTGTGTCAGTTTCTGCGTTTTCTGGACATTCGCTACGCCGTATTTCTTTTCCACAGTCTTGGGTGTATCCCTTAATTCAGCATTTCCTTCCAGCGATCGTCTATTATAAAAACACTGTCGAAGAGTTACACCTCATTATATGTAACTCTCTATTAAATGTTTGTTTCATTACATTTGCCCTATCATAAACCACAACATTTTCAGTTATCACTTGGAGCCTCCATTTTAACGAAAGTGACACTTTGCCACAACTGAACTCTAACCGAATTGAAATTATTACAACACTGACGCCTGCTGATCTTGTAACTGTCAAAGTATTTAAAATATCTTTCTTTCATACTTTGTCATAAATGTAAACTGGCAGTCTACTAAATACCTAGACATAGCAGTAAATGAGGTTTATTTCATAGCATACCCAATAATTTTTGATATTGTATATAGGATGGTCAGAAATAGCCTGAAAAGCTTGTAAAGGCGTCGCAATGTAGGTAGCGCTGGCAAATAATTGATAAGAAAAAGATTCGATACACTGCGCTGTTTCCGAATTAACTAGCGTTGTAGTTAATCGATCTGACCGTTGTGCGTGCGAATTCAAGCGTCCCGGTAGCTGCAATTACTGTAAGTTTCCTCGTAGCGTAGGTGGCAGCGCAAGAGACTGCTCAGTCTTTGGCTTGGCTCGGGTTCGCCACTTACTGCCGCCTCAAGTCCAGTCTTTGTATCGCTCTCACGATCTATTTTAGGAAATCAAACGAAGCACAATTGGTGACGCCGTCTTTGGCGAGCCACTTGAACTAGAACGCACAACGGCCTAATTGCCTTAGTTCAGTACAAATTAAATCGGGAACGGCGCAACGTGTCGAATTTATTTCTTAACTATTATTTCTTAGTACAACCTACTATGCAGCACCCTTACAAGGTTTTCCACTGTTTCTGACAAACCTGTATGTTGCCTGCACGTTCCAGGAAATGCCGAGTTTCACAGCTTACCGGTAACTTATACATCTCAAGCGGAAAGAAATGTTGGGAGTCCCGAGAAGAAATGGAAAAATCACTTGCCGTCTGCTTGAAGCTCGAACAGGCAATGATGCCTAAACCGAAACTGGGCAATATGACCACGACACAAAAAACTGTTGTCTGCTGTTCTTCCTGGTGTCTAGGGCTTAAAGGCGGCCAGATCGCGTCGGAACGGCGTTCAAGCACCGCCCAGGATTTTTTTTTAGCTTCATGGAACAAGTGGGCATCGACGATTTACAAAAAGTACACGTGTAGCTATGATTTCCGATGCGCTAGCACCAGTGAAGGACGCTAAAGCATTTACTAACCCTAAACACTGTGTGTCATGTCACATCATGTTTTGCATTTCCTAATTCTTCAGGAAGTCGGAATTGTACGTGACCCCAATTGGCCAGAAATACCTTCATCGTCATTCATCTTTAAGTGGCTTCTTAATACTGGACACACGTTTACCGATCGACTACATTTCAACTGTTTGAACGTTGCGACTGGCATCATTTGAAAACATGACGTTATAGTTACAAAGGTTACCGACATAGGTCGACATATACCGAACATAACTAGAGAGTAATGTACACTGCAACGAGAACAGACTGTAGCAACAGTTGCTTGTATTAAATCTGGTGGATTTACAGTTTTGATTACTGGTGTAAAAATTGTGTTTTAAGAAACCTATATTTGAGTACCATGTTATGAAAATGATACCTGCTAGTGACTGTATAGCGGAGATGCTGAGTCGCAGATATACACAACAAAAAGACTTTCGGGAAGTCAGCTTTCGGCCAACAAGGCCTTCTTCGAAATTGGACAACATGTCACACTCGCGCAAACACAACTCGGTCACACATGACCACAGTCACTGGCAACTGAAGCCTATCTGCGACTCAGCATCTCCGCTATGTAGAGAGTAGCAACTCTCCTTTTAGTAATATTGTTAAATTACATCCTGGATTTTCCATTGTTACACAGAGTGTATCAGAAAGAATCATACGCTTTGGAAAGTCAATATTTTTGAAACGATTAAACATATACAATGAATTTTGCTTTTTGATGAACGGGAAACTCTAAGTTTTTGTTTCGTATCTTTTCTTAGATGTTCAATATTCCCCCCCCCCCCCCCCCCCCATGAGATACACAGCATATGTCAGTGCGGTATTCAAATTGTTCCCACATTACAGACAGCATGTCATGAGTTAGGCTGCTTGTACAGTACACGATTTCGCCCGTACGGGAAAAAATCGCACGAGTTTAAATCGTAGTCGGTTGATTTTCACACTGAACGATTTTTAAACGTTAAAGAAGAACATCAGTTCCCTTCAAAATGTGACATGGTACAGTTCTTACTAAGGATCGTGAACAACTCATTGCGTTATGGATACTGTATCGACGTCAGAGAAGACGAAGGCGCAATCGCCTTCACAGGGTTTATCCAATTAATCTGAGATGTGAGGAAGTCTAGGCTTTCTACACATTATCTGCAGACGACGACCGAAAGTTTTTTAACTACTTTCGTATGTCAGTTGACGCCTTTCATGAATTGCACGGGAAACTGAAGAATGTTCTGCAACACCAAAACACCCAATTCAGAAACGGTATAGAGCCTATTGAAATGCTGGCTATGACTTTAAGATAAGTTTTTCAATACAGCTTTGTTATTACTGGCGTCTGAACAAATATGTCATTGAAGCTAAATAATACATGTATAAACTCTTATTGCTGCATTTTTTCAAATTCTATATATAAAATTCTTTTATAATATTTCCATTTACCAAAGAACAATACAAACAGGAAAGATGGTTATGCAATAAGGTGACATTGTAGTAGTAGGCAAAACAATAAAACACATGTAAAATAATCAATTTTATTTATTGGGCTGGATTTGAAATTATGTTATCAATAAAAATACAGTTATGAACAAATATGAAATTCGGAAAATACAAACGTTGTATGTTTCTGATCAAATTATGAATTTCATTGTGTTTATTGTTTTGGTAGATTATATATGACGTTCCAAGAACAGATTAATGATATCAGTTGAATAAATCGGAACATGAGAAATTACCTGGAGGAGAAATAGACGGACTTGCAACATTTTCACTTTGAGGAGAGCCACTGTGAACAATTTCGTGCAGGTCATATGACGTTGTCTGTGTTTATGGTTTGGGTTGTGTACTTTTTTGGGGAGGCGTTGAATGAGGTGCTTTCTTTGAATGATTTTGGAGTCCACATGTAGGTCTATGCTGATACAAGGAATGTTCTCCTACGCTAGTTGTAACCTGACTGGAAAAACTAGGCCCTGCATATTGTTGGGGTGGAAATGGAGGTTGTTGAATGTTTAAAAATGGTTGTGGTTGGATATCTGCAGATGGCTCAGGCGTACACTGAGGGAATGGCGGATAAGATGGCATGAAAGAGGAGTATCTTGGTTGAGCATGAGGAACTGTTTGCTTCATTTTGTTTATGTTATCAATTACATTTAACACTCCCATTTGAAATTGAAGGAATTCACTGTTAGAATTGTTCGTCAAATAAGGCATTAAGCTCTGAAAGAAGGACATCTTACCGCGGGGCGTTTTAGGTTCCAGAGCTTTAAGTGTTTTCATATCAACCTCGTCTGGTTTCTTATGTTTTCTTCCTTCTGTAAGAGTGTATGGTGGGTTTAGGATAGTTGTAGCACCGGCATCTTCAGGCTCCCTGTCTTCGTCAAGTGTTCCTGGACTGATGACCATAGCTGTTAAGTCCCATAATACTCAGAGCCATTTGAACCATTTTTTTATTCCTGGCTCAATTTCTGGGTCCTGGCTGTGTACCGTATCCTTTTCGTGGTAGATCTTGTTAAAAAATTGAAGTTGGTCTGAAAACAGGTATTTCTTACGTTTTTTGGCCCCAGATCCATTTTCTTTGGCAGCTTTCTCATCTTTTTTTGATTTTGCGAAAAAGTCTCGGAAGTTGGTCCACCTTCGGATTACTTCCTTGCCTGCATAAATATAAATGTATTATCTGAGTATTTTTTATGAAAGCTTTTTTAATATTTTTGAATTATGTAAAAATTAATGCTCAATTCTTTTTAGATATTTGGAGTGTGGCTGTACGTTTACTGATTTGCACTATAGCTACATGGTTGGAATTTCAATGGCTAGAAAAATTGTTGCAGCGATTTGCTCAGTAACGCGAGAAGAGTGTATTCCAACACCAACTTGTGATTCGTGGATGTCAATCGCTTCTGACTTTGAAAGTATCGCTAATTTCCCACATTGTCTTGGCGCTGTCTAATTTAAGCATATAAGACTGACTTGTCCGTTTGACTCGGGATCAATGTATTACAATTACAAAGATTACTTTTCTATTGTGCTTATGGCTGTAGCAGACAAAAAATGCAGATTTGTTTACGTTTATGTAGGGAGCTATGGTAAAGAATGTGACTCATCAATGTTTAAGAGGTCCAAATTGTGGAGATCAATAGACAGTGGTTCTCAACCATTACCTGTGGAACAACCTCTTTCAGGGACGGAGAGTCCTAAAATACCATAATTCTTTGTTGGGGACGAAGCGTTTGACTTACACAAACTCCTATTAAGACCCTTTGGAGGAAAACACTTTACAGTTGAGAAAAGAATATTTAACTATCGATTCTGCAGAGCAGGAAGATATGTGGAATGTGCATTTGGCATTCTTAGTAATAAATGACGCGTGTTCCATCGGCCTATCAATGTGCAGCCACATTTTGCAGTGCTCATTGTCAATGCTTGCATCGTATTGCACAACTATGTACGTGACAGAGACGGATTATTGCTGAGGACATAACGACAATCACAGGCCTGGAAGATTTGTCAGGGGAAAATTCTACAAGAGGAGGCTTGGCAGCAAAAAATATCAGAATTGTGCTTAGCAGATATTTTGTGTCAGAAGTCGGAAGTGTACCCTGGCAAATGTCTAAAATATAATTTGTCAGATGCGAAACAGAATATTGTATGAAGTGTCTCTTCTGCAGATAGAAAATCAGTGTTCTGTAGCCTTCGTGAAATAAATTGCTTTTTTAAACTTTCAATATTATTTTATTTAGTTAGCCTACTTATGCCTCGACCACCTTATATTGAGAGAATAAATATCCCATGTTTTTAATTATTTACTTAACAAAATCTACGGAACTAACGACTAGATGGTAAAATTCTGGGTAGACCAACTTCACACGGTCGTAATGCCCTATAAGGAAAAGTAAAATGTTATTCAGCTATAATACAAATAAGTATTTACAAATAAGTATTTCCTTTGCTTAACAGGTAGTACTTACTAAATGCATTTTATTCTGTATCACTAATACTCTCAAAATCTGGGTTGAGTGCTGAATATACCTCTTCCCAGGCTTTTCTTGTCGTGTTTCTATCCTTATAAATATCTGAAGTTTCGTCCCATAACACAGGTTTTGATTCAACTAGCGATTTCAAAATTTCAGTGTCAATTCCTTCCATATTGTGTAAATAAGCCAGCGACACACACAAACTGAAAACACGAAAAATCGCAACCTGAAACCATAACGAACGTAGTAGAAATAACACTGGGGACAGCTCCCGTACGACTGAAATCGTGTAGTGTGAAAGCGTGCACTCGGTCACGTGGGCCACTGAGCCGAGAGTACGGTACGGTTCCGTGCCGGTGCCGTGTGGCTGCAACATGACTAAAAATCGTGCCCATGTTGTAACGTACAATGTGAAAGGTCTCATGTTCTTCAACAATCGACTAAGAAAATTTGCCCATACGGTTTTTGCCCGTACGGGCGAAATCGTGTAATGTGCAAGCAGCCTTACAGTTGCTGTTACGCGATGCCTCAGTTTATTCACTGTTGTCGGTAACGGTGTAATGTTGTTGCATTAATTTGAGGTGTAAGCGGTGCTGATAGGCAATAAAAGCGGGTTAAAAGCTGTGAGCTGTCTGGGGAAGTTAACCTTGCATTACTGAGCAACTGTTTCACCAGGTATCCAGTCTAGCTTACCAAATTCCCAACCAGACTAACATTAATTATAATCTTTTAATCGTCATACGACAACCGGTGATTATATATATATATATATATATATATATATATATATATATATATATATATATATAAAGCATATTAAACTTGATTCATAACTAAACTGGTGCCTTATTTAGGATTGTGAAAATGTGAGTTTGTCATCTTACGGAACACATCAAATAAGGAGCCAAGATTGGGAGACTGCATACAAAACTGCAATCATAACACTGCATAAGAACGTTGAAATATATGCAAGAGGAAATTAACCACAACCAACCGATTCAATTTTCACCCACAGAAGTTACGGTCGTAGCGCAATCCTGTCCGTCATGTAATTGCCACACACTGGTACACTAAATTCATACTAACTCCCTGTGAAATCTTCCCAAAAAGAATAGCTGAGGGCTACTTTGATGATTACACCACATGCTTCACGTGTTCAACTTGGTCTACAGAAAGAGTGTAACTCCACAATAATTTTGATGATTAAAATAAATTAGATCGAAAAGCAATTTACAAAAGAAAAACCTCGAACTGGTTACTGTCGTCTTACTATTAACCTGATGGGTCAAACAATTGTATAAGCACGTGGTACTGGTCTCTCAAAGTACAGCCCACGTGGGTTGAACATAAAGAAAAGTTGCTATATTGAAAAATATTGTCAAGACGAGACGTTATAATCTCACACACATTCGCATTTAAGATTGATGATCATAATTAGAGTTACTGATCAACACGTGGTTCCACTTTACTCACAAAGTAGTGACAAAGCAACTACTGGAAGATATTCTGAACTTCACACTCGAAATACACTGCGTTGCAATTTAAGATAACATTAGATATTTTAGATCTAAACCTGAAATAAAGGTGATTAAATTTTCAGTTAGGCTGAACTTAAGAAACCCATTGTCCTACGGACTTAGCAGACACGCGCTTAGCCGGAGATCTTACCACGCTCGCCGCGGACGGACTGCCGTGGGTCCCTCCTGAGGGGTGCCTCACAAATACAAACGGAAGTGACCAGAGAGGCAGCTTCCTATACCAACATGACAAGGGACAGACAGGACCATACTAATAATAGAAACCTCTTTGTTCTAGAAAGCACAGTTACCTGTCCCGACGTTGGTCCTACTGTTCTCTAGCAGACAGGCTTGTCAGCTACCACCAAGCATGCAACTAGAAATACAGTTTTTCATTCATCCGCTCACACAGAAGCTAAGGGGGATGACAGTATCTTATCATATACAGTATATAAAAGAAAGCGGATGTAGGTTCCGTATGAGACTGTGTGACATGAATTACATATAAACTGTGAAACGTCCCCTTTAGAAAAATTTATACAGGACTGTGCTTATACTGACACACAATATTTTGTTAGCGCAACGCGATCTGACTTTCAACACACAATATTTTGTTAGCGCAACGCAATCTGACTTTCAATAATCTCTACAAGAGAATGGCCCTGACTAACATTAACCTGTACTTTTCAGAAATCACTTACCTCACAAAAATCTTGGTTACTCCCACTACTGCAATACAGCAAGCGCCACTACTGCCAGCTAAATAAAAGATTCAAACTATGGAAGGCACTAACTACTGATAGGGATAGTTAGCAAATGAAAGATATTAATAGAGAACAAACAATGTATTTACCTTGATATCATGACAAATTACAAAACTCCGCCATCTCTCTCCCCACATCCACCACTGCTGGCGGCTCACCTCCAACTGCGCAACGTTACGCGCTGTTCACAGCCAGCTGCCTAACACTACAATGGTTGAGTATTACAACAATGCAAAGCAGCCACAGACTGCACACGGCACAGCCGGTGATTTTCATACTGAGGTGGCGTTACCAATAAAAAACCTAAACAGCCTACTTACATAGCCCCCATGCTCCCCACAAAAAATTTTACAAATCGGGTTGGGCAGTGCCCAATACAGATTTGAAAAAATTTTTCATAATTACAATAACTAAGAAATCAAATGCACACACTTATTGATACAATGTTGGTCAAAAGCTAAAATTTTCTCACAGTCCATAAAGACAGTCCTGATCATTCATCACATTGCAGTGTTTTTCTCAAAGTCTGAGCAGTAAAAGAAAATGCACATAGACGTAGTGGATTTCCATGCAGTCTTGAAGAAGTAGTGTTGCCCTTCCAACGGAAAGACAGTGCTGACTCTTGACATGCTGACAGGTAATGGGCCACAACAGAGCAAACCCACAGCGGAGTCAATCGAAGTTTTGAAGAGTATTGGTGGGTAGGTCATCACAGAGCAGACCCACTGTAGTCCTGGTAGAGATTATGGTATTGGTGGGCCACCAGAGGCGCAGACCCACTGCAGTCCTTGTAGAAATAATGGTATTGATGGATCATCAAAGATGTAGACCCACTGTAGTCCTTGTAGAAATAATGGTATTGGTGGGCCACCAGAGGTGCAGACCCACTGTAGTCCTTGTAGAAATGACGGTACTGGTGGGCCACCAGAGGTGCAGAGCCACTGTAGTCCTTGTAGAGATGGCCAGCAACCATCTGTTGTGACTGTGCAGGTGCACAATCACCATCGAAGAGTCTTGCGGATAATGTAGCAAGTCCATAACCACCACTTGTGCACTCACAAAGTTTTTGGAATTGTCCTCAGAACCAGCAATGCTGTTATCCAGTCCCTTGCTGAATCATTAAATCACATGCAAACACTATCACTCCCTACTTCTCACATATTGTCCATATACTATGACCAATAGAAACGTGTGCAGTGAAATGTAACTTACAAGTTACTTAATTTGATGACCTGGTGTCAATTACAATTTTATAACATAAGAATACAATTACAAGGGTACAGAAGACATCATTAAAAACATAATAGTAGAGATAACATTCGTAGTAATAGGGGCTTTACAAAAGAATAGAAATAAACATATACATCAGTGTTACAAAAATAATGACATAAGTACTTACATAAAGATCAGAATAACTTTTGAAACATCACCTCCACATATGAGCAACAAAACAGAATTTACCAAGTAAATAACATAGTATTAGAAAAATTCTACAACATAGCTCTAATCAGCTAAACACATAAAGACAGGAAAAACACAAATACACAAGGGTACACAAACACATAGAGGGCTGACACAAAAGGAATGGATAGGGTTCGTTTTCAGTGTAACTTGTGGTACTGCAGTATTGTGCGAACAAAACCTTTTTTTTCTTGGAGATCTCCCTGTGTTCATCATTATTCCCAAAAAGTCCTAACTGTACCTCTTTTCTGTATTCCAACCATAAGTCTTTCAAAATAAATATGGCTCATTGTACAATACTCGTTTAGGCCCAAATCTTTTTTTTATATACCTTGTCAATGCATTGCTTCCAATTCATCATAGTTAGTTTCTTATATAGTCTACCCCCTCTTAAGCTAACTTAAATCTACTGAGCTCAGATATATATACCAAGGGACGAGGCAATGCAGCATCACATGAAACAATCAACATCAATGACAAAAATTTCAAACTGGCAAAGCAAGCTACAGTAAATCTAAATTACCAAGCAATTCAACATTACAACTAATATGAGGCAATGCGCAGCAAACAATAAAATAATCATTAGTAAAACTGGCTTAACAGCGTAATACAAAGTCAAATTCAGTAACATTATGCCTGGCAAACAGCAGCAACTTATACCTAAATATGACATAGCTCAAGCAGAAAAAATAGTACACTAAAGATAACAATGCAGATAAGGGAAATGTATAATCACATCTTAATGTCTAAGTAATTAAAGTGGTGCACCACAAAAAGTTATTCTACCAAAAAAAATTACCCAGTAGTTGAAAAGAAAATTCCGTATGCAATTCCTGTGAAGTGAAATATTTTTTTTTTATGCTCCTTCGTTTTTTTTTATTTACTCGATCTGTAGACAGAAAATATTTACATTAATACATCTATAAAATTTTATTTTTACCAATGCTGCAGTGCAGCTAGAAACTAGATATTAAACAAAATGGGCAAAGCAAGGCGTGAAACGTCATTCACTAGCCATATGGCATTTCTCTCAATTAGCACGACAATAGCCGTGAAATGTTTCTCATCGTTTTCAAGTTCGACCCTGTCGTTTTTGCGATGCTCTCTACAAAGGAAGGGTAATGGCCACCCTTTTTTTTTTTTTACCTGTGCCGCTGAAAGGCTAATGGCTTTTTTTTTTTTTCGGGCGGCTGTCGCCCAGGTGGGTGCCCGCGACGCATTACGTGCAGGTGGTCACTTAACTTTCGTACGGAAATATTTACGACAACAGTTTTCGCTACAATGGCAGTGTTACATAAAAATATTTCACAGGTCAAGAATTTGGATTACAAATCTGTAAAAACAAAATCCTATGAATATAACAGTGTCCAAAAAATTTTCGTCGGCATTGTGATACATTCACGCATTTACACACATTTCATAATTCTAAAAGTACGATTCTCGGTTTCCAACATACGTCTTCACAAGGCAGAGTTCCTAACCGCTACTCATTACTCCTTACCTTATTACACATATACAAATTCGTCGACGCTTCTTCAATATTTCCTGTTAATGAATACGTAGCATAATCAAATAACTCATATAGCATCAGCTTCTTGACCATAAACATACCTCAGCAGCATAATACACATCGTCGTCGTAAAAATAACATCATAACACCTCAGTCAAATCTCAAAATCGTCGTAGCTTCCTCCAATAATTTCAAAACCTAGAAAAATTCTCTGCTCATTTCAGTAGTGTCATCTACCTCAAACGTACCTTAAAAATCATGATCTCATACCAAATACATCATTCAAAGCTCTCATAGTATCACAATGGTTCCGAAAAAATATGAACAGTTTACAAAGTACAGACAAAATACAATTTCATAAGTGTGAAGGTATCCAACTGTGTAATTGCGTAAACATCTGTCACTGACGTAGTAAGAAAAAATGTTTGTCTCTCAGTTAAATGATCTGATAGCTGTGTAATTCTGTGTTAGAGAAATATGGTACCGATGTGTAAAGTTGTATAAGCAAATACCATATTAGCTAGGGCTCCTTGTGCGTGCCAAACACATGGTATACAAAGTAAGCGTGTACCCCCCTGAGGATTAAGGTAATTATACCCTCAGGTGTTACAAATTACAGCAATGGAATGAAATGTATCACGGAAAACTTTCTTTGTAATTCAAAAATCTTTAAAAATAAATGTTTTAAGTATAAGATTAATCAGTCAAATGCGTGTACTGTAGCGCTAAACTGTGCGTCTTGTCGCAACATAATCTCTGTGGAAGTGTCGTAGTTATCGTCCTCCGAAAGCTAAGTTCTGCAGAAGTCAATGTACTTACCTGATGATACACAAAAGTGAAATGCTTTGCGTATAGATATCTTAGTTATTACGCTTATTGTTGTGATGAAGAAAGTACTGTGCTGTAACGTATTGTTGTGCCACGTAAAAGGCTGCCTCATTATTGCTATACCACAAAAGTTACTACTAAAACATGTTTTTCTTTCCAGAAGAATTCAGAAAACTGTGCAGATATAAAACAGATACACCGCAAAAGCAACATTGTAAACTGTCACTCATTAGTAGCGTCGTGATAACATCGTGTAGCTGTCACATAAACTAACCTCTGTGTCATCTGGTATCTCACAGAAAGCACTTTAATTTCAGAATGTATTTTCAAATAAACCAAAATGTTGCATTAAAATCTCAAGTTAAAAAAGCACATTATCTCTCAATAAACGGTTTTACGTGTGAAATGTGGTGTAAACCTTTGCTCTTCCTAGTATGCAGAGTTTCAACTTTAACGCAATTGTCAAGTAGTATACGTCGGTAAAGAATACTGGAATTTTTTTTCTCAAGGTTAGCGCTATGTTATTTTTCTCGGAGCCAGCCGGCGCAGGTGTCTGCCTGCGGTGCGGGTCATTGTCTGTCTCTCCACTGGCGCGCGTCGCTAATGGGATTCGGAGACCGAACCTCCACAAATTCGCCTTGCCGAGAGGGCCCAGCTCTGTTAGAATCCCGCCAGTTCTGATGCAATTCAGGTCTGTCGTTATGTCGGTAGTTTACATAGTTTCTTGTTTGTCGGTCATGTGGTGGAGAATCTCTCCCGGAATCGCAACTGCGCGCCGAACCGTCGCGTCTGAAGTCATTCTGCCACCCTTGATAATAATAATTGTTTTGGTTCCCATATTGTCTGTTTCTATGATTGTCTCTGTCATAGTCATTACTACGGAAATGCGATCTTTCTCTGTAACTATTATTCTGCCAACGGTTGTCATAAGGGTGGTGTCTGTTTTGGTCACGATTTGTGTTGTGAGAATAGCCTTGTCGCGTCCAGTTATTATTTCTTTCATCGCGGAATTGCGACGGATGTGATCTGTAATTGTTGTGCTCGTGCGTTCCGCGATTGTCAGTGTCAATTTCCAGTTCTTGTAAGAGTCCTTGAAATGCTTCAATGTCGTCTTTGCAACGTCCTGCCAAAATAATATGTCGCAAATGTTCAGGCAGTTTGATTAAGCAAATGCGGATGAGTTCTGAGGGGCTGTATGGGTTTGACAGGTACTGATTCTTGTGCAACATGTCTTCAAAATATTTCACAAGACTGGAGAATTCAGATTGTTCGAAATGTTTCATCATTATGATGCCATGTTTTACTCGGTCTTGTGTGGCTTGAGACCAATATGCTGAGAGGAAGGCATGGTAAAATTCTCCTTCACTATGACAATCGTGAATGACCGAACGCATTCTTACAGCTGGTTCATTCTCTAAATAGCCACACATAAATTCTAATCTGTGTTCTAATGACCAGTTGGGGGGAAAACAATGAGAGAATTGATGGAGCCACGCTTGTGGATGAATGTCGTTGGCAGAATTTTTAAACGTTTTGAATTTACGTGTAGTAATGAACAGCTTATAGTCAAAGTCATCATGTCGGCGAGTCGCATATCGGTCATTGTTACGTCGTGTCGGCGGTTCCATCTCAAAATTCGGTGTGCCTTGCCAATTTCTTTTATAATTTCCGAAGTGTCCTGTGTTATTATTTTGTGGTTGTTCCGTATTTCTATGTCCCTCTTCCTGTATTGGAGCGCGAGTGTCCACTGAAATATGTAATTCTTGTATTACTTGTGCCAAATGATCTTGTACTTCGCGGATTTCTCTTTGGTGTTGCGTATTAATTTGATTTTGGTTTTGTTTGAATTTTCTAATTTGTTCATACTCTTCTGTGTCAGTGAAGGCTACAGGTCTTGTGTCTTTCAGATCATCATCTACCTTTGTAGATAAGTTAGTGACCTGATCCGAAAGTTCGCCTACTTTCTCCGATAGTGAACACATTTCCTCAGTGTGTTTTTCTGAACCAAGTTTCAGAGTGTCCATTTGTGTTGAAATCGAATCTACTGTGTCCTTCAAGTTTTCCTGAGTTTTTGCAAGTTGCATAACCGAATCGGTAGATGCAACTGAGTCAAATTTAGCTTGCAAGGTCTCATGATTTTCATGAACAGTAGTTTGCAGTTCTTTTATGGCTGCTTCGTGATTCTGTAGTGCATTTTCATGACGCGAAAAAATAGGTTGGAAATGCTCACAAATTTGTGTTTTTACGTCATTACAGACTTTTTGACATTTCGATTCAATGTGATGTAACTCAGTAGTTAAATCTTCACGTGTTTGTTCAACTGTGGAGTCTAACTTTTGAAGATTTTGTTCCATTTGTTTCTGATTTTGCTCAATTGTGTCTAATTTTTGAAGATTTTGTCCCATTGCGTCTAACTGTTGCTGTGTTTGACTCTGATTTTGTTTCATTTGCTGCATTAATTGCAATAATAATGTGTTAGTGTCTGGAATCTGTTCCTCTACACTTTTCGGCAGTGCATTTGCACCGGCAACATTCACATTTTGACAAGCAGAAAATGTGTCTTGACTCATTTGAGAAAACGGTGAGGACCCAAAACCTGAATCTACAGTATTTGTGAGATCGTCTCGTGTCATTTCGGATTCCTGAGCCGAGCTATTGCCGACCGATCGATCGATAATGCTTCCCTGTTCTCTAATTGTTTCGCTGTCTACACCATTGTTTGCCGCCCGCTCCATTTCCGTATGCACAATTACCAAATTATTACTTTGAACATCAGTTAATTCATTACTCGGTGGCGCTAACACACTGCTTTCGTCTTCGCTGTCATTTCTCAATTTACTTTGGACCCTAGTATTACGTTTTTCACACGCCATTATTGTCACAGTATTTCACACGACAACACAGAAAAGCACAATTTGAAGATCAAAAATAAGAGAACACATTAACATAACACTGAAAATAATATCTAGTTAATTGCAGCTGCGAAATACTTGGTGCAAATCTACATGCATGCCACAACTATTTTACTATACAACAATGAAAAACTACAACTACAATGGAGATTCTCTCTACAATTACGCGCTAGCAATAAACAAAATCTACACTAATTACACAAACTACAAGAAAAAATCAGAAGATTCCAGTGAGGTATCCTCGGCTAAGGGTCGACATATGAAACTTCCCCTTAGAACAATTTTACAGGACTGTGCTTAAACTGACGCACAATATTTTTTAGCGCAACGCGATCTGACTTTCAACACACAATATTTTGTTAGCGCAACGCAATCTGACTTTCAATAATCTCTACAAGAGAATGGCCCTGACTAACATTAACCTGTACTTTTCAGAAATCACTTACCTCACAAAAATCTTGGTTACTCCCACTACTGCAATACAGCAAGCGCCACTACTGCCAGCTAAATAAAAGATTCAAACTATGGAAGGCACTAACTACTGATAGGGATAGTTAGCAAATGAAAGATATTAATAGAGAACAAACAATGTATTTACCTTGATATCATGACAAATTACAAAACTCCGCCATCTCTCTCCCCACATCCACCACTGCTGGCGGCTCACCTCCAACTGCGCAACGTTACGCGCTGTTCACAGCCAGCTGCCTAACACTACAATGGTTGAGTATTACAACAATGCAAAGCAGCCACAGACTGCACACGGCACAGCCGGTGATTTTCATACTGAGGTGGCGTTACCAATAAAAAACCTAAACAGCCTACTTACAACTGTGTTTTAAAGTGTAGTAGTGTGACAGATCGTTCTTGTTTACGTGTAAAAGTAACACGTTTCACTGCTCAGTCTTCTCCCAGATAGTCAGAAACACCACAGTAAATTTAGAAGAGGAATTTATGCCGTAAATGACAAGAGATTTAAGAAATTAACATGAAAGGAATCCAACAGAGACCTTTCAACGGAGGCACATAAACTCGCACAAGAATTAATCACATACAGTCAGGACCGATGACATTGAAGGCCACTAAGGCTGAATCATTTGGTTCAGCGTGACCAGTCCATCGTTCAGTAATCCTTTGATTTAAAAATTCCTGCACATTCACGCGCCACTGTGTCGATGACCCATTCTTTTGGTAAAAAAGTCGATCAAATCAGTCTCCAACTGCGGGAAAAGAAAGTTCTGAAACATGTCGAGTAATGTGCTTCACATAAGTGTTCTCGGGAAAGAAAAATGGACCATTCACCTTTTCCCGTGAAACTGCACAGAAAACACTAAATTTGGGAGAGTCCCTCTCATGTTGTACAACTTCATGTGGTTGTTATGTATCCATGTTATGCCATTAGGACGGTTCACCTTTCCTTTAAAATGGAATGTTGCCTCTTCACTAAACACTAAGTGTGGAAGAAAATTGTCATCCTCCGTCTTGCCAACAACGAAATTAAAGAACTCGACACGCTGTTGTTTGTCACCCTCACGAAGAGCTTGCAGTAACTGAATTTTGTACGGTCTCTTGCGTAAACGTTGACGCAATGCCCGTCAGACGGACATCGGGGGCTTGTTGAACTGTCGAGCTGCACGGCGAACGGAGTTTTGCGGACTCCTTGTGAAACGATGGCGTTGAGTTCGGCGTCTTTGTCAGACACTCGGGGACGGCCCGGCTGTTTACTTCACACAAACAACCTGTTTCTCGCAATTGTTCATGCCATCGTTCAAATGGTTCAAACGGCTCTGAGCACTATGAGACTTAACATGTGAGGTCATCATTCCCCTAGAACTTAGAATGACGTAAGGTAACTAACCTAAAGACACCACACACATCCATGCCCGAGGCAGGATTCGAACCTGCGACCGTAGCAGTCGCGCGGTTCCAGACTGAAGCGCCTAGAACCGCTCGGCCACATCGGCCGGCTCATGCCATCGTCTAATCATCCATGCTGTATGAGGATCCACACCCTACCTGGTACGAAAGTCACACTGAACAGTTGTTACCGACCCCCACTGCGGGAAACGTAGAACAAAAAGCACTTCGTATTGTCATGACACTATTTTTACAAGAGCTGAAGTGGGCGCACACTGCTGCTACCTACAGGGTTCCATGTAAAACTCGAGAGTTTGCTCTTTCCAGCTGTACGTTGTTCATGCACCGCACCTCAAATAATGTAATACATACAGAATGAGATTTTCAGTCTGCAGCGGAGTGTGCGCTGATATGAAACTTCCTGGCAGATTAAAACTGTGTGCCGGACCGAGACTCGAACTCGGGACCTTTGCCTCTCGCGGGCAAGTGTTCTACCAACTGAGGTCCCGAATTCGAGTCTCAGTCCGGCACACAGTTTTAATCTGCCAGGAAGTTTCATATCAGCGCACACTCCACTGCAGAGTGAAAATCTCATTCTGGAAACATCCCCCAGGCTGTGGCTAAGCCATGTCCGCAGTATCCTTTCTTTCAGGAGTGCTAGTTCTGCAAGGTTCGCAGGAGGGCTTCTGTAAAGTTTGGAAGGTAGGAGGCGAGGTACTGGCGGAAGTACAGCTTTGAGGACGGGGCGTGAGTCGTGTTTGGGTAGCTCAGTTGGTAGAGCACTTGCCCGCGAAAGGCAAAGGTCCCGAGTTCGAGTCTCGGTCCGGCACACAGTTTTAATATGCCATGAAGTTTCAACGTAATATATACTTTTTCTTAACATCGGATTATTCTTTTGATACACCCTGTAGTTAAAAACTGTATTTTGTGAAAAAGTCTATTCTCATTGTAAGTTTTGTCGCAACTTCTCTTTGATTTTGTACGGCTCCGAGGGGGCGGGGGGGGGGGGGAGGAGAGTTTTATTGTTGAACTTTTTCGAGCCGGAACGTGCTGCTGTCGCAAATTTAATGGCCATCAGTGTCTGCAGTGTGGTGTAACGTCTACAGGATCGTCCATAAGTACACATTAAAGCCACTTTCGTCGTTTTACAGGTTCCCTTAACTTTCTGCACTTCAGTAAGTCTAGGCCAGCCCTCGTACACAGGGCAGCATTCCTCTCCACTCGAACTGCTTGCCCCGAGCCGATTGGTCGCGGCCGCGTTGCAGTGGTCGCTCTCGCAGCAAGACGTGGGCGGGGCGTCGCTGGCCGCGTCGCCGGGGGCGGCGTAATTACAAAGCGGGATCGGGGCACAGTAGCGGCGCAGGTACCCGCCGCCAGCGGTCCGGCGTCGGCCGCGCGCCGGGCCCCGGCCACGGGCGTGTAATGAGCTAATGGGCGTGTAAGAGCGCCGCCGCCCGGCTGCCCTGTAAACTGTGTAATTTGGCGGCGCGCCTTTTTGTGCTCGCTTCCTTTTGCTCCAGTCGCGAAGGCCCCCGTTTAAAACACGGCACCTCCCCTCCCATCACGTCCCGTCCGCCTTCAAACACAGGCCATTCGTGTAGCTTTTCTCACTTCTGCCCGTAATAGCAGGATATTAGTTTTTACTGTATTCGCCGGGAGGAAATAGTTACGGTGTGAATGCTTTATTGATAATTACCCCCACGCTGGCGCCGCTGGAGAACATTTTCTTCTGCCGGACTCGTAATTGTGGAGGGAGGAGATATATCTAAAATGCGAAACTATTAACGCTTCAGTTGAGCGCCATTCACTCTTCTTTCTTCTATTTTATTTGCGAGCGACGGAACAGCGCCTGGCCGGTGTTTCTTTCTCGTACAGAATTTTCTCTGCCGAAAGCGTTACGGTGGCTCATAAAAACGGTTTCCGGTAGTCGATCAGAAACGATTAATGCAGATTCATGAAGATATCGTTATGGCGTATCTCCTTATAACGCGACCGTGTAAGTTCCACTGGCCAGATAACTCGATTCCGGCAGCTGTTGCACTACACATTTAGGTTTCGCTAGTAAATATTCGTGTATAAACACAGCACCCGTTTTGTCTCGCAACACTGATGTTTATTTTCTTAGACGCTGTTCGACTTTCACGTGAAAGGCATCTTTAGTGGTTTTTTTGGATTACTACTTAATTTTGTCTTTACGTATTTATCATAGACTTAAAACAGTCCGTGGCAACGGCCTTGCCGCAGTGGATACACCAGATCACCGAAGTTAAGCGCTGTCGGGCGTGACTGGCACTTGGATAAGTGACCATCCAGGCCGCCATGAGCTGTTGCCCTTTTTTGGGGTGCACTCAGCCTCGTGATGCCAACTGAGGAGCTACTCGACCGAATAGTAGCGGCTCCGGTCATAGAAAACCATCATAACGACCGGGAGAGCGGTGTGCTGACCACACGCCTCTCCTATCCGCATCCTCATCTGAGGATGCCACGGCGGTTGGATGGTCCAGATGGGCCACTTTTGGCCTGAAGACGGAGTGTTGCTGTGTGCTAAAATAGTTTTCCCACAAATAAATAAGTAGCTACAATTATATTTTGAAGGATTTGACGATTTCTTTGTTTTCTGATACCTAGATACAGGTTAATAAACCCACTTTTGATCACGAGTCTATGACCAGGTTCCCGATCGATAATTTGGCTGAGACTGAAGAATGGAGCTGAGGTCGAAGAACTAATCGCAGAAAAATGAAATACAAATAAACAAAATAAAAAATGGTTCAAATGGCTCTGAGCACTATGGGACTCAACTGCTGTGGTCATAAGTCCCCTAGAATTTAGAATTACTTAAACCTAACTAACCTAAGGACAGCACACAACACCCAGCCATCACGAGGCAGAGAAAATCCCTGACCCCGCCGGGAATCGAACCCGGGAAACAAAATAAAACCATAACTGTAGCTATAGGACCACTATTCCCAAAATAATCAACTTAATAAGCATACTTTTTAGGTTTTTTGAAAGCACACTCAAACTTTCAAACTTATAATACATACATCATTCTGAAATTATTTCTTTCAGGAATTTCTTATAAGGACGACACTGTAAAGAAATCTGCATGGAACGGCACAATGTTCAACAAAACAGCAACCGAAATGTGTAACTATAATTTTTGTGACATCGTTGTATATTATTCGTCAAAGATACGATGTACTCATAAGAAATTGCAAAACATTATTTGTAGAACAGACGCTATGTGATCAAAACTATCCGTACACTCCAAAAAACATACGTTTTTCGTATTACATGCATTGTGCTACCACCTAGTGGCAGATACTCCATATCAGCGACCTCAGTAGTCATTAGACATTGTGAGAGAGCAGATGGGGCGCTCCGTGTAACTCACGGACTTCGAACGTGGTCAAATAATTGGGTGTCACTTGTGTCATACGTCTTGTACGCGGCATTTCCAGACTCCTAAATATCGCTAGGTCCACGTTTTCCGATGTGATAGTGAGGTGGAAACGTGAAGGGACACGTACAGCACAAAAGCGTACAGGCCGACCTCGTCTGTTGACTAACAGAGACCGCCGATAGTTGAAGAGGGTCGTAATGTGTGATAGGCAGACTTCTATCCAGACCATCACACAGGAATTCCAAACTGCATCAGGATCCACTGCAAGTACCATGAAAGGCAGGAGGTAGAAAAACTCGGATTTCATGATCGAGCGACTGATCATAAGCCACATATCACGCTGGCAAATGCCAAACGACGCCTCTCTTGGTGTAAGAAGCTTAAACATTGGACGGCTGAAAAGTGGAAAAACGTTGTGTGGAGGGACGAATCACGGTACACAATGTGGCGATCTGATGGCGGGGTGTGGGTATGGCGAATGCCCGGTGAACGTAGTCAGCGTGTGTATTGCCAACAGTAAAATTCGGCGGCAGTGGTGGTATGGTCTGGTCGTGTTTTTCATGGAGAGAACTTGCACCCCTTGTTGTCTAGCACAGCACAGGCCTACATTGTTGATTTAAGCACCTTTTCGCTTACCACTGTTGAAGAGCAATTCGGGGGTGGCGACTGCATCTTTCAACAGGATCGAATACCTATCCTTAGTGCACAGCCTGAGGCGGAGTGGATACACGACAATAACATCCCTGTAATGGATTGGCCTGCACAGAGTCCTGACCTGAATCTTATAGATCTCCTTTGGGATGTTTTAGAACGTCGACTTTGTGCCCTGCTTCACCGATCGACATCGATACCTCTCCTCGGTGCAACACTCCGTGAAGAATGGGCTTCCATTGCCCAATAAACCTTCCAGCACCTGATTAAACGTATGCCGTCGAGAGTGGAAGCTGTCATCAAAGCTAAGGGTGGGCCAACACCATATTGAATTCCAGCATTACCAACGGAGGGCGCCACGAACTTGTAAGTCATTTTGAACCAGGTATCCGGATACTTTTGATCACATAGTGTAGCGCAAGTAGATTACCTCATCTGTCAGTATCTGGTTTGGTCTATGCAGATATACCTGAAGCGCCAAAGAAACAAGTGTAAGCATGCGTATTCACATACAGTGATATGTAAACAGGCAGCACACGGCGCTGCACTCGGCAACGCCTATATATGACAATAAGTGTCTGGCGCTGTTGTTAGATCGGCTACTGCTGCTACAATGGCAGGCTATCAAGTTTTAAGTGAGTCTGAACCTGGTGTTATAGTCGGCGCACGAGCTATGAGACACAGCATCTCCGAGGCAGCGATGAAATGGGGATTTTCCCGTACGAGCATTTCACGAGCGTACCGTGAATGTTAGGAATCCGATAGAACATCAAATCTCAGACATCACTGCGGCCGGAGAAAGATCCTGCAAGAACGGGACCAATGACGACTGAAGAGAATCGTTCACGTGATAGAAGTGCAACCCTTCCACAAACAGCTGCAGATTTTAATGCTCGGCCATCAAGAAGTGTCAACGTGAGAAACATTCAACGAAACATTATCGATATGAGCTTTCGGAGCTGAAGGCCCACTCGTGTACCCTTGATGACTGTCCAACACGAAGCTTTACGCCTCGCCTGGGCCCGTCAGCACCAACATTGGACTGTTGATGACCGGAAACATGTTGCCTGGTCGAACGAGTCTCGTTTCAAACTGTATCAAGCGGATGGACGTCTACGTATATGGGGACGACCTCATCAATCCATGGACCCTGCATGTCAGCAGCAGACTGTTCAAGCTGGTGGAGGCCCTGTAGCGGTGTGGGGCGTGTGGAATTCGAGTGATATGGGATCCCTGACACGTCTAGATACGACTCTGACGGGTGACACGCACTTAAGCATCCTGTCTGAATACCTGCATTCATTCATGTTCATTGTACATTCCGAAGGACTTGGACAGTTCCAGCAGGACAACGCGATAACCCACACGTCCAGAATTGCTACAGAGTGGCTCCAGGAGTTTAAACACTTCCGCTGACCACCAAACTCCCCAGATATGAACATTATTGAGCATGTCTGGGATGCCTTTCAACGTGCTGTTCGGAAGAGATCTCCGCCCCCTCGTATTCTTACGGATTTATGGACAGGCCTGCAATATTCATGGTGTCAATTCCCTTCGGCACTACTTCAGACGTTGCCACGTCGTGTTGCGGCACTCCTGATATTTGGCAGGTGTCCCAGTTTCTTTGGCCCATCAGGGTAGCTTCAACTTCACTCAAATCCTTCGGAGAGTAATACCGCAGTATAACATACAGAATCACAACGCTCACATTTATGGAAGTTACTACCGCGTCACAGCAGAAGACACATTAGCGTTTCTTGCACCAAGACAGGCATTCGTCACTTAACGCCAAATGTTCAGGTTAAAATCATCAATCGAGATCGCAATAACATTTGTTTGTTGACCGGTTTTGGCTTATGTTAAAACCATCCTCAGAATTTTTGGGCCCCTATGGCCGGTACGGGCGGCTCCTCTATTTTTTCACGTGATACCAAGATCGTGGTACAGCACCAGATCTCTGCGCTCCACAAACAATGTTATTTAAATTTAATAACGTCATTTGGCCCGTGATATTGATGTTAGTTCCGTAATAGTTATTTTATTTTTGCTTCCCAAGCGTTAGTAAAATATCAATAAATCTGAATAATCATAAAATAAATGCGAACAGAGCCAAAACTCATAAGTTTTTTAATATGAGCTTTAATGTCGTCATGAAGAAATTCTCTCAAAATTGCATGTATCTGTAACCTGTACCACTGAAGGCAAGAAAATATAAACACAGTGTTTCATCCATTTTGATATTCAGTCCGGAAGCAGATTTGAAGCAGCTTTCCATGCTACTCTATCCTGTGCGAGCCTCGTCGTCTC
The DNA here is from genome assembly GCF_023898315.1 of Schistocerca nitens. NCBI lineage: Eukaryota > Metazoa > Arthropoda > Insecta > Orthoptera > Acrididae > Schistocerca > Schistocerca nitens. Next base: position 800,342,142 of record NC_064615.1, read on the forward strand.
CGTACAATAATTGCAACCTACGTCCTTCTGAATCTGCCTGCTGTACTCATCTCTGTCTCCCCCTACGATTTTTACCCCTATACTTCATTCCAGTACAAAAGCGGTGATTCCCTGATGTATCAGAATGTGCCACAAATTTCTAGTCCCCACGTCCACTCAGTAACACGTTATTAGTTACGTGATTACGAATCTAGTCTCTAACACCCTTCTGCAGCAAAACATTTCGAAATCTATTCTCTTTCGTCTAAACTGTTTATCATCCATGTTCCACTTCCATACACTCCACACAAACACTTTCAGAATGGACTTCCTGGCACTTAAATATATACTCGATGTTAACAATTTTCTCTTCTTTAGCAATGCTTTTCTTGCCATTGTCAGTCTACATTTTATACCCTCTTCACTTTGGCCATCATCAGCTATTTTGCGTCGCAAATAGCAGACTTCATCTACTACTCTAAGTGTCTCGTTTCCTAATCTCATTCGCTTAGCATCGCCAAGTATCATTAGACTACATTCCATTATCCTTGTTTTGCTTTTGTTGATGTTCATCTTACATCCTAATTCCGTTCAACTGGCCTTCCAACTCCTTTGCTGTCTCTGACAAAATTACAATATTAATGGAAAACCTCAAAGTTTTTATTTCTTTTCCTTAAACTTCAATTTCTGATCTAAAATTTTCTTTGGTTTCTTTTAGTGCTTGTTAAATGCACAGATTGAATAACATCGAGGATAGGCTACAACCCTGCCTCTTGCCCTTCTCAACCATTTTTTCCGTTTCATGCCCCTAGACTCTTACAACTCGCTTCTGGTTTCTGTACAAGCTGTAAACAGGCTTTTGCTCCCTGTATTTTACCCCTGCAGCCCAGAAAATTTCAAAGAGAGTATTCCAGTCAACATTGTCAAAAGCTTTCCCTAAGCTATAAATGTAAGTTTGCCTTTCGTTAACCTATCTTCGAAGATAAATAGTAGGGTCAGTACTGCCTCGCGCCTTCCTACACTTCTCCGGAATCCAGACTGATCTTCCCCGAGGTCGGCTTCTAGCATGTTTTCCATTCTTCTGTTAAGAATACGTTTTAGGATTTTGCAATCATGATTTATTAATCTGATCGTTCTGTAATTTTCAAACCTGTCAGCAACTGCTTTCTTCGGAATTGTAATTATTACATTCTTCTTGAAGTCTGTCTCACACATATTGCGCATCGTATGGATGCTCTAACAAGGATATCAGTAATTCCAACGAAATATTGCCCCAGGGCCTTGTTTTGACTTAGATCTTCTAGAGCTCTGCCAAATTCTTTTCGCCTTATGATATCTGCCACCTCATCTTCATCTAAAGCCACTTTCCGTTTTATAATATTGCCTTCAAGTTCACCTCCCTTGTATACTCCTTCCATCTTTCAGCTTTCCCTTCTTTGCTTAGGACTGGTTTCCCATCTGAAATCTATATAATCATACGGTTGTTTCTCTTTTTCCCAAAGGCCTATTTAATTTTCTTATAGGAGGATTCGGTCTTTCCTTTAGTTAAATACAGTTCTAAATGCTTAAATTTGTCCTCTGGCCATTCCTGCTTAACCATTTTGCACTTCCTGTCGATCACATTTTTTAAACGATTGTATTCTCTTTCGCTTGCTTCGTTTGCTGTATTTTTATATTCCCTCCTCTCATCAGTTAAATTCAATATCTCTTGTGTCACCCAAGGCCTTGTCTTTTTACCTATTTGATCCTCTTTTGCCGTCACTATTTAATCTCTTAAAGCTACCCATTCGTCTTCTACTGTATTCCTTTCCTTTGTTCTAGTCAGGTGTTGCCTATTGCTCCCTCTGAAACTCTCAGCATCCTCCGGTTCTTTCAAACTATTCAGGCCCCCATTTCCTTAAATTCCTATCTTTTCCAATTTCTTCATTTTTAATCAACAGTTCATTACTAAGAAATTATGGCCAGAGTCCATATCTGCCCCAGAAATGTTTTACAATTTAAAATCTAGTTTCTAAATCTCTGTCTTCCCATTATATAACCAATGTGAAACATTCGTGTCTCCAGGTCTCTTCCACGTATACGTGTACGATTCTTAAACCAACTGTTAGCGATGATTAACTATGCTCTGTGCAAAACTCTACTACACGGTTTCCTCTTTTCTTCCTTTCCCTCAGTCCATAATCACCTGCTATTTTCCCTTCTCTTTCTTTTCCTACTATCGAATTCCAGTCCTCCATCATCATTGAATATTCGTCTCCCTTAACTGTCAGAATAATTTCATACATCTCGGCATCCGTAAGGAGCAATATGTCTGTTGTTGACTATTCTTATGTTTGTCACTTTCTTTGTCACACAACAATTTTGTATGAAGTTTAAAGATTTTTTACGTTTGACTCAACTTTCCAACTTATAAAAATTTGTTTAATGTATTTCTTTTTCAATAGACAGCCATATTGAAAATTTCTGATGCTTGTGGCTCTGTTGTAGCAACAACTGCGGAATGAAAACTGTTATGTTATCGACATTTTATTGTCACGCCTGTGTGCTAGCTTTCTCATCAGTTATGGTTATGATAGCGTCTCTGGTACGGTGATTAGTGTAGCTACTACGTCCCATACTAGTTCCCTATTTTACTCTTTTATAAACTAATTCGTTTCGAAGTCTAAAGACTAAAACTTCATATTATTGAGTAGATATATGGTGTCTTTTTGCACTTCGTCATGACCTCTGCTATTTAGTACTTCTTGTTCTTAAAAAGAAACTTTACACTTCGATAAATTTATTAGGTTATCAAACCAGCAAACTAATTCTTTAATGTGGTGTTTCATACCTAATTTGGTTCTTAAGAGACCTGTAGAATGACAAATTTCGAGTTTTCCTTTTCTTACTGTTACAATTTCTTGCGCTTCGTACGCTCGCTTTTGTGTAAAACAAGTTACAAATCAACATAAACGATACTGTTCACATTAATAGGATTTCGTAGCTTATCATCCGTTTGGTGCGCTGCTGTCGCAGTATATAACAAAGATTATAAACAAAATGAAGCAACAGAAAGTTCAGGATGGAATAACGATAGTATTATGAAAAGGATAGACTGCTGCTCACCATATAGAGAAGATGTTGACGGGCAGACAGTAACGACGAAAAGACTGCTACAAATTTAAGCTTTCGGTCAAAAGGCCTTCTTAAAAAGTAGAAAACATTCACATATTGAAGCAAGCACAACTCACACACAAATGTGCATGTCTGCCACTCATCGTCTCCTCTAAATGGCAAGTAGCAATCCATCATTTTCATAATACTGTAATGGGAATCAGTGTCGCAACTGTGTATATATTAGATTGTGGAAATACACAGCCTATTTCAACAAGACACTTGCTGTTAAAAGTATCATAAAATTTTATGATGGAGCGTCAGTTAACAAACCGCAAGGACAGCAGAAATATTCAAACATTAAATATAATTTTGTACTGGAACGTCTCGTGGGACCTACGAAACGTACACATACCAGCGAACAGAGATTACTGAAAATTGAGGTTTATGGAATCAAATACCAATGAATCATACCACTAGAAAAGAAGGTACTGAAGAGTAATGAAGTTACTAAAACACAAATATTATATTATATCCAGGGACTATTGGCTAGCTGGATAAACCTTAAGAATTTTTCTACATATCAGAATCTGCTTAATGAAAAAGCATGTAAGGCAGTTGTGGTTATGTTAAAGTGAATCCTGGAGGATTTAAGTCCATTTTAAGGCTGCTATTCGGACTTTTTATGTGAAGGCACTTGAAGACAATGTGAAGTCCTGTTTCTACGTATTCTTTGCGGATTTTTTGATAACTACTGAACGCTTTTTTCACCAAATTACACAAGGAAAATCAATTGTCACGTGACCTGTTTTTACGACAGAGGATGACAGTTCATTTTGAGGCTTAAATTGCCAATCATAAAGTTTTGTATCACTTGAGACGTTAAGAAATGAATAAATTTACTAGGGCTGACTGAATAATTGACAATGCAGTGACTCTCTCGAATTTATTGCAGAAAACTGTTGCCCCACTAAATACTATTCCATGTGGACGCAGAAAATTTTAAGGTTTTTCCTCCGTGGTGCCGACACCAAAGCTGAAGCCAAGACTGTTTTGAAATGACAAGAAGGAAGAACAGCTGATTTTGCATGTAGCATGGGCACACCACCGATTTTAACTGCCACACACCATCTGAGCAGGAGGACCAAAGCGTCGATGCAGTAAAGTGACCTCGCGCGGGCCATGCACAGTGAAGTAAGTCGTATGCAAGAGTGGATTTACAGCACACAGACGCTGCAGAAATAACCAGCCTGGTATCTTAAAGAAAAGAACAGGGACACCGTCGCTTGGTGCAGTGTACTAACGGATACACAGGACGACACCACGTTTAGTCATGCTACCTAGACGATGATGTTATTGGCATAGACCGACTGGTGCAAATACCTGACTTCCAAAGCCCAGTTTTCAGTTTATAGCTAACAAGTCCTGACATAGGACCTGTGACCCTCCATCCGCAGTCTGCCTAGACGACTTTGATGCGACAGCCAGCTCAGCCTGAAGGATCTGGCTGTCATGGGCTGCCACTGCCTCATTTTCACTGATAAGAAGACTTGGGCACCTCCTACCATCACAATCCCTGTATGGTGAGCTGCCACACTACGTCATCCTTGCACCTCTGACCTGCTTCTACGAGGAGACTGCAAAGTCGCTGGCTGTTCTCTCGCTGAGACGCCTTGACCTAAGTTTTCATGACTATAGCCATCTCGTGCAGAGCTGGTTGGTGCCTTTCTCGGCCGCCATGTACGAGTTCAATGAGAGCGCCCTGCCAACCTGCTAGTTGTATTGCTGGAGGCGTCAATACTTATCGGCCTTGCTTGAGCTTCACCTGCTTGCCTTGCTACTAGCCTTCGCAAAGAAGACTACAGTGTATCCATGGGCAATAAATGTGTATCCTGTTAAAAATGGCTTACTAGCACCTTTTGGCTTGGACAGATCCTCGCTCCCCGAATTCCGCACTATGCTATCCCGGCAACCATAGAGGTCATGGCTCTTGCTCTCTATAAAACCATAATAACTGTACATTCCCTACCAACAATAGCATATAGTGATCCCAGCAATTAAAGCACAAGTGGCTCATTCTAGATCTGCTTCGAGAGACCCCACGAGGCGCTGCCGTCATGCGGTCGCCACGTGTCACCGGTAGATTCGAACAACACACAAGCGTCACGGAGATGCTTCTGGAACTCAAGTGGGAATTCCTAGAGGGAAGGCGACGTTCTTTTCGAGGAACACTAATTAGAAAATTTAGAGAACTGGCATATAAAACTGACTGCAGGACGATCCTACTGTTGCCAACATACATTTCACATAGGCAAACAATTAGGACTCGTACGGAAGCGTGTAGACGCGTTTTTACCTATCACAGGAGCATTTTTGGAAATTTCTTAGAGTATAACACTTTCACTAAGTAATGAAACATTCCCAAATAGCAGCCGCATGTTAATCACCATCTAATTTGATTGCTATGTATTTACGTTCGATGGACATGTGAAAACCTGCCCACCTTTACCATTTGTACTGCTGCATCACGTTCACTTCATGTTCATAATTACTGGTAGTACCCAAAACATCTGCACCCTCGGAGATGTTACGTATCGAATCTCTAGAGAGAAATGAAATATAGTTATGTACCTCATATTGACGAATTACGTCCGAGGTGTACACCTAGAAACGGTTAAGCAGACAGCTTGTCATACAACTAATTGTATTATGATTAGGATAATATGTTGAGTTCAGAAGTTATCTGAGATCCGCATTTTAAGAATCTGACTAGATTATCTTCAACATAACTTCTACATATCATCTTCAATACATTCAAGAAGTGGACAAAAACATGAAAACAGCACAAACACTACATATAACTATGCCTAATATGGGGTAAGAATCAGTTGGCATCCAAAACGACTTCCAGTTGTCTCGGAATGGATAAATTCAGGTCCCCCATCCTGCAAAGTACTGGAAAGTTCAGGTAACAATGACGGAGGTGGACAATAATCACGCACCCTTCTCTCCGAAATAGAGCACAAAAACTCAGTTGAGGTCTGGTGACTGTGATTGTCAGGGAAGATGCGGCAATTTATTCTCGTGCTCACTAAAACAGTCTGGACGATACGGGCTGTATGAACAGAGGCCCTGTTGTCTCGGAACACAGCATCACCGTAGGAGAACAAACACTGTACCATGGGATCGAAATGATCAGCCTAAATGGTCATATAATCGTTGGCCGTGAGGCTCCTCGCAGCGTAAACATGGGGCCCCAGGTTGCCCAGACCATCTCCGAAGCCCCGTCATGTTTCACTCTTGGGAAGTAAACACGCCCAGAATTTGGATAGAGTGTGCAACAAGACTCACCTGACCAAATGACTCTCTTCCATAGTCAAGGTTTTATGGTTTCGGCACTACTGTTAGACTGCGTCATGTAGTCCTCCAGTGACATATGAACCAGTTGTCACAATCCTATTCAATAACCGTCTGTCACGATCACTCAAAACACACTTTAGACCACGTTGTGACTAACTGTGTGGTATTCATCGGCTATATGTCGCGTCTTGAAACCACAAACACTTCGGCACCTTGCTTTCGGAAGCACCCATACAAGCAGCAACAATTTGCCTCTTCGAATTACTGTATCGGACGTAACGCACTCACAGTGACACACAAAACTGTTCTGACATCGAATGACTCCTGCAATGTATTGAGAACATTGCACAGGTGCCGTTCGCACCGAGAGAGGTGGCGCAGTGGTTAGCACGCTGGACTCGCATTCGGGAGGACGACGGTTCAATCCCGCATCCGGCCATCCTGATTTAGGTTTCCCGTGACTTCCATAAATCGCTCCAGGCAAACGCCGGGATGGTTTCTTTGAAAGGGCACGGCCGACTTCCTTCTCAGTCCTTCCCTAATCCAATGAGACCGATGACCTAGCTGTTTGGTCTCTTCTCCCAAACAACCCAACCCAACCCAGGTGCCATTCGTGCTCAAATACAACAGCGACACCTCCTGGCTTGGCTAGCATCTGCACCCATGTTTATGTCCAACCCCTGTACAGTGACACTTTTTTACTTCAAGCTTTCTATAAGAGATTTTTTGCCCAACACACTTTTCCCCAACGAAACAAACCTATGTATAACATCTCTGAAGGCAAAGTAATTGCTTCTGAACCACGTAAACGGAAAGTTAGAGTCCTGTTGTTTGTAAACTACACTGACGGAAAAATATCGCAACACCACAAAATAATTAACGTTAAGAAATGAAATTTCAGGGATACATTTCGTCTAGATGACATATTTACGTGATTAAGACCGAAAGATGAGAGGTTAATCTAAACGCGAGGTGAACCGTTGCAAATTTCGTATACTGGTAGATTAATAACCGGTGTAACCGCCAGAATGTTGAAAGCAAGTATGAAAGCGTGCATTCATTGTGTTGTACAGGTGCCGGCTGCCACTTTCTGGGATGGAGTTGCATGCTTGGTGGACTTGATCGCTCAATAGAGTCAACATTATATATATATATATATATATATATATATATATATATATATATATATATATATATATATATATAATATATATATATATATATATATATAATGTTGACTATTCCAACAATGCCAACCAGCCACAGACTGCACACAGCACAGTCAGTGATTTTCATACAGAGCGCTACGTGGCGTTACCAACATAAAAACCTAAACAGCCTACTTACAAAGTCACCACCTCCATTACATAGCCGTTACAGCGTGTATTTAAAGCAAACCTGATTTGCATCCTCACAGTTGTGTTTCTAGCAGCACTCTTATGTGACTGGCGCAAAATTTGTATAGATACCATTTTTCATATGTAGCAGCGCGCCTACCAACTTTCATTTAGTCTCCCAACTGCTCCTTGGTGTTGCGATTTTTTGTACCGTCTGTGTATGTCATATGGTAGCAGTACTACTTTTTATTTTTACAGTCGAAAATTTTAAAGAGAGATTGGCCAATGGTGTTACTAATTTCCGTACTTTTAATTCCACCTTTCATGTTTTCCTATGGTCTCTATTGAATTAACTCTTGAGAGATACATATGAAAGATCTCATGCTTTTTTACGAGTGTACCGTGGGAGACGTACTGACATGGCAGTTAGAAGACTGAACTCTTTTTTGTTTCAATAACGAACACGTATCCACTGATTCCAGTTACCTCCAGTTTCCTAAAACAAAATGTTCAAGCGAATCCGGAATCGTACGATGTCCAAAAAAAGGAGACGCTACATCTCTGAAGACCCTTCTGTCAACGGAATGTTATTGTTGTCGAAGGATAAGTGTCTTACAAGCTTGCCTACAGCCTCTGAGGAAGTATTTGGGCAGCAAACGTTGGCAGCAACAGTGTTTACCGTTATCTAATCCAGTGGATCACTAGTTATGGTTTTGTACGACAGAGATCTCTTTCTGATCGTAATCAGCCTCCGGAACGATTACCCCACCGGCCACGGGCGCTGATGAAGTGCCCACAATAACAGCAGAAATTACGGCCCAAATGAGTTTCTCGGCCGATGGTGTGGGCTCGGGTCGCGGCCTGACAAGCTGCTGGCCACAGCCTCTGGCCGTTCTCAGCCTACCCCCTCTGCTCCGTCCTGCAGCTGCAGATCAGCTGATGATCCAGGGCACGAACGTAAGCACCACTGTGTTCGTGATTCAGAAACCAGCCTGAATTGAATCGGTCAGGTGAACGTCCTGAGTACAGACTACGGATCTAGGGGAAAAGGAGAGACGTGCCACTGTAAGCCCATCAGAATCCCAGATATGACAACTCATTTAGTGGGCCTACAGTCTGGAAATAAGGTTAAGCTCGATACTAATCAAAAGGAGTGGACGGGAAGCCCGCTGTTTTGGCTGCGAGGAGAGTGGCTGGGTGGATGACGGACTCGGTGACGAGATGCCTGTAGACACTGGACACAAAGAATATGTTGGTTCTCGGAAATAATTGACGTGATGCTTTCGACCCCTGGAGTCGCTCTGGAACCACGACGGCTCTGGGAACTCCGAGGCTGTTTTCGCAAACCCGGAATGGGGGTGTGTTGTCGGTTGCCCCGTGTTGCTTTCAGGGGCACATAGCTGTGATTCCCAAGCCACCTTTTACCGGCAAATTCGTCTGGAAGGAGCAGAAGGGGCAGTGGGGGTAGCAGAGAATGGAGTGACCAATGACAGTTCGTCGCTGATGTTGTTTATAGCCAATCATAAGAGGGCACAGACCCAAAGTGGTGTAGAGGAGTGAAAATAACAGTGAGTCTTTGTCCGGAGTCGGAAATGGGGCGTGAGGAGTTGGAAGCACGTCAGAGGAGAGAATAGTTCAGCAAGGTCTGGTGGAGAACCTAGACACACAGCTCTCACCGTCAAAGAAAAAGCGCCTTAGTTAATTTCTATGGTTTCAAACTTTCTGACAGATTAAAACTGTTTGCCGGACCGAGACTCGAACTCGGGACCTTTGCCTTTCGCGTGCAACTGCACTACCATCTGAGCTACCCAAGCACGAGACTCGCGCCCTCACAGCTTCAATTCTGCCAGTGTCTCGTCTCCTACCTTCCAAACTTCACAGAAGCTCTTCTGCGAAGAAGGGTAGCTTAGATGGTAGAGCACTTGCCGGCGAAAGGCAAAGGTCCCAAGTTCGAGTTTCGGTCCGGCACACAGTTTTAATCTGCCAGAAAGTTTCATAGCAGCGCACACTCCGCTGCAGAGTGAAAATCCCATTCTGGTTCTATGGTTTCATTTATGGGTGGCAGAAAGTAATTCTGATCGGTCGGATACTGGAGGACTGGTAGTTTGAGGATTTTACTAACTGTCAGCAAGACCTGAAAGTGTCCAAAAGAGTAACAGAGGCTGGTTTAAACGCTGTCATTGTGTAAAGAAGGAGCGTTTATAAGATCATGCAGATATAGAGACCTGACTAAGTACAAAAAGCTGGAAGCGGATATTACAGGATTTCAATAAAACCCTTTTCACTTTTAATTTATATTGCCCTTTAACAATTAGTGTCTCCATCTGTAAGTGTTAAATGACCTGTGTACAGTCATTCCTTTTTCCAATGTCCAGTGTAATCTTGGTGAGATGATAGACTAGGCTTGTGTGTAGGTTTAGCTACGGTTCGACGATCCTTATGAACGGAAGCTGGTTCTTCACGACTGTCAGATGGGCTACTGATTTCTGTTCAGAATAAGTCCCGTTGTGGCATGGGGTGAACTTTTTATATAGAAGTGGTGACACAAAATAGTTGGAGTTGGAGGTATCAGCGATTGGAGAGTTGGTATTGAAGGCTGCCTTTTTTTTTTTTTTTTTTTTTTTTTTTTGAGCGTTGGCTATGTAATGCAGTTCGTGTTTACTGGAAATATAAGAAGGAATAAAGATCAAGATTTAACATCCTGACTGTCGACGAAACGGTCAGTGGAGATGGGACAGGTTGGAAAAGCATAGGATAACAACTCAGTTGCTTTCTCTGTGATGCAGTGTTGTAACTAAATGCCCTATCAGTTCAACCTAGCCATTCACAGTAGTATGAAAGTTATTTCCTACTACAATTCAATAAAAGGTGATAGTACGCACGCTTGACAGTTTGACACCGCGACACAAATGTGGTAACACACTAAGAAATAATCAATAACATTTATTAAGAGTTATAAATCAAAACTTTACTTCACGTCATGTCCTATGGTAATACAGTAGAATCTAAATAACTTGAGAGAGGACAAGTTACTCTACCAATTTTTCGTATATGGAAAATTATTAAAGGCTTTGTTATAACATGATGCACCTTGAGCGAGACTCTAGTAGGTTAACGGCCTGAGCAGATGTTCATGGAGCCTGGTAGGGCCTTAAACTAGGGTAACCTTTCAAGCTTTGCTATCTCTTGGCGGACTATGACACTGTCACTATGACTGATAGTAATACCGACTTTTAAGTCGGAACTGCAGTCTTCAGAAAGGAACACACGGAACTACGCTCCGCTGTATAATTGCAGAAAATGATTGCACTGTAGGAATTAGGCGAATTCAGGGAGTTCTTGAATATGTGCGACGCGTCTTCTTTTGGGCCTTTTCGCGCATGGATCTCCATCTACACCAGTGCTAGACGGAAGGGAACCAGTCCACTGTTGGCAGAGCTGTCTCTGGCGGCTGGCAATACAATCTGCAGAGGAATACGACGCGCTGATGGACGTGGCGACGGAAGCAGAGTGTAGGAGTGTAATCCCTGTTAAGAAGCGCCACCTGGAGACAACTACTTGGAACTGAGGAAGCGACTGGCGATTGTTGTCCGTGTTTTGGCGGCCTCTCGTGATACTGATGAGTACCTCTTGATGCACGTGCAAAGTACTTTTCAAAGAAAACTGACTGACATTTTTCTTAAGTGATCTAGAAAAATCGTAGGGAACCTTGTCTTTACCGCTACATCACCAGAACTGAGAAGTGGGAAGATCGAAGGTGTTCCAGCTGTGAGAACATGTTATTACAGACAGACAAGGATTACATGATGCACATGGATGAAGGAAGTCTCAATTTCGGATAAGCAGATTTCTATGCAACATTTCTGTAGGGTGAGGGTCTTGTATTTGTGGATAATGGCATTAGATTTAGCTCCCATGTTCGACCAGTAAGCACTTTAGGCTACTGTGAACTTTCTTTTTGATAGTCTGTGCGAGGTCGAGCAGGAAGGTAGTGCCTTCGATTTTTTAATGCGAAAATGCTTAAAGGCTTTTAAACAAAAAAAAAAGAAGCTATTATCTTGCTACATTTTTATTCTTCATCTCCACGTACTTACAGCCCTCTGCCGTTAGAGCGCTACGAATTACAGCGTGTAACATGGCGGTGTGTGAAGTAATTATGTCGGTGAGTGAGAAATAATTCGCTTTAATTGAGTTTTGAATTAGAAGACTTTGCTCACACGTGGGGCACCCTCTCTGTCACCATGACAATTGTAAGATGTCATGGTCTCCTGACCGTCATTGCTTAAGTATTGTGCCCTCACAATCATATTCCGCACATCAAGACGCTTCATTCGAACCCGAACTCAATAAGACAAAGTCAATGTTGTATGAATTCATGTAAATGATATGCAAATAACAAGTGCACACCGGGGTTGAAATACTCGAGGCTGGCATACACACATACATTCCAGACACAATGGTCACAGGAGCTTTTAGTTCAAGAAAGGCAAACCACACACCGGGAGGCCGGTCCCTTCAGAGGACGAGTCAACCTCGGCTGCCTGTGGAGCAGACAGCGTGTGCCCGAGTGAAAGGGGGAACGACCCTGTGTTTGGCTTAAAAGCAAATTCCGCTACATTGTGTGAGAACGTCCAACCTTCGCATTCTTTACACATAGCACGCAGTTTCAGAGATTTTCACAGGGAGACAGCAAACGCCAAACGCCGATACTACAGATTTCTGGATTGGTCGCCTTAAACGGAACGTCATTCTCCCGTTTTAGAAGAGCAATGCTGATTGTCAGACGATATTTCTGACGTCTTGAGCTGAAGGAGTAATTGAAGAGACCGAAAGGCATACCCCTTCACGTCTGGCGTGGAGAGGCGCGGTTCCTTTGTCGCTCTTGGAGCAAGGAACAAGTCTCTCCTCAGCACTTCACTGGGAGAGCACCTCTGTCGAGAGCGAATCGAAGTGCGACTCTATATTAAGTCCTTGCGATTAAGTGTTGTTCACTGTGTTGGCCAACACACTTATTGTGCGGTGTGAACGGACAGAGTTATAGTTAAACGCCTGCGAGCGAATTTTTGAGTGGCATCGCGGTGGACTGGTTACCTGACCGGTGTACCATGCCAATAGAGTAGGGGCAAATAGGAATCCTGGACTTCATCAAGGTGTAGGGAGAGTTTGATTGGTGAAGGTCAATCCCGATAGAACGAGAGTTATCTTATTTGTCAGCAGCGAGTGGAGCAGACAGCAGTCATCGCAGCTTACGGTATTGTGCGCTACAGCTATTGCGAGCCACATATTTCCTCCACAACAGTACACTTCACTGCATTTCACACATGACAGCCTCGACCGTACCTAGCAACATTCTAAAGGATAATTATTCAAGTTGAGTAGGTGCGCATCTCAGCCATTCTGCCAAGTCAATAACAATTCTTAAACTTTGTATAGAAATTTCATTAGCGAATCCTATCCTTGAGAGGTAACTTCTCATTCCGAAAAAAACCATGATATAACTTGTTCAATTCAGAACTAAAAGTGCCATTGTGATTTCTCAGAATTTTTGCAAAATAAATAATATGCTTCGTTAGTTTCATGTTTTTCTTACACTAACTAGCACTACTCCAGTACCCAAGTATCCCACTAGTCACGTAAGAAATTTTGTAAATTTTTGTGTCATTTCCTTACAGCGGACGACTCCAGAACATATGTATTGCTGAAAGTTTTTCAGGCATTTCTACTTAGAACGTTAGGAGCGTCTGTCTGACTTCTGTAGTAGTGTGGGGGTGGAAATTGCATCTTCCAGGAGCCACAGGGTAAAGGGTACATCTCAGATTAATCCGTTGCGCAGAATAACAGAATAGCAGATCAACCCCAAGCTCACACAATGCTGGGCCAAACACGGTCTCTGCGACATCTGCCACAATCCGACGCCTTGGATTCAGTGTCATCGACCATCCTCCACACAGTCCAGACTTGGCCCCATCCACTTTACATTTTTTTTAAGAACTTAAAGAACGCCTTCGAGGACTTCGCTTTGATTGCTATAAAGCGGCGCCGGTAGAGGTGAGGTTGAGGTTCCACCGGAAATGTCAAAGATTTTACAGTGAAGGTAACTTTGAAAATCAAATATGGAAGAAAATCTTTTAATGAAAAATCCACCGCTTTGCAATTGTCAACGAAGACTGCACTCATGGCACATACTGTGGGTAGTCACTTTTAAGATAACTTAAATTATTCAGAGTATATGGAAACACCAAAGACTGGCAGAAGTTCAAAATTTAGACTCAAGACAGGACACACAAACTACATAGCAACAAACAACATGAATTCCATAGTCAGATAAACTCTAAGTTTGGCGTACGAAATGGATGGCAAAGTGATTCTAATAACTAGACATCAAGAAATGAGAAACACTGATGGGGAACCAAGAGAATTACAAGGATATAAAATTTACAAGGAAATACCAGGAAAAATAATTATGAAGCAATGTCCATAATTTGGAACAGGATTTGTGGTGTGTCCGAAGATAATTGAATCCATACTAGAATTTAAATCAGTATTTTCAGATTATCGTCACTAACTATAAAAGCTGCAAATAAAAATATACAGTAATAAATGCCCATGCCACAACTACTGATAAAAATAATAAGAAAGAACACAAAGAATACGTGGATCAATTTTGGGAGCTCTTAAATCAGACGACAACAAACATAAATAAAAAAGTCATACCAAAATTTTAATGGTATATTTCAAAGCCCAGTTAGGAAGGGAAAAGAGATAAACAGACGTAAAAGGGAAATGGTCACTACATAAGAGAAGAGATAGGAATGGCATGAGACTTGTGGAACTCTGTAGCAATCATGACATGATCTCTACAATGTGAAAGTTATGGGAGGGACAGATACTGGATCAGATCAGTGTGGATTTGAAAAACGGTTATGATTCTATTCACAGATCTTCCATGACGAAGATACTAGGAAATTTTGGTCTCCATACTAAATCGAAAAAGTGATATATAGAACACCAACAAACACCAAATCTAAAATAAATTTCAAAGGAGAAATATCAGACCAATTTACTATTAAGATAGGATTAAGGCAGGGAGATGGTATGCCGGCATTACTTTTCAACGTTGCTCTGGAGTACGTGATGACGGAATGATTCAAGGAAAATATTAAAAATATAACAATAAAGATCAAGTAAACTTAAATTCCTTGGTATTCGCAGATGACTTAACATTACTACCTAATAACGTTCAAGAATTCAGAAATAAAACAACAAGCCTACAAAATACAGTACAAAAAGTACCACTCCACATATCATTCGAAAAGACTGAGATAATGGTAACAGATCCATTAATAATCAACCACATAACAGCAAGCAACAGGAAAGTAAAAAGGGTGAAACTATTTAAAAACCTGGACGAAGCTATAACATACAACTTGGGTGGAAAACCTGCTAGGCAAGAAAGAATTAACAAACTGATAAAAGCTAAAAAATTAATATGGTCTACATACCATGAAAAAGTCCATCAGTCAAAACTAAATTCAAACATTGAAAGATTGTGGTTCAAATAGAGATGACGCACAGAAGTGAAAATCTTTTCAAAGTCATTCCGAAAAACAGAATCGACAAAACGCTAAAAGTAAAGAACATGCATAAATAAGACATACAAAAAACATGGACAATGGCGGATACTGCCAAAGTAAGTGGTGTACAGTTAATTAATACCCATTACAGATACCATACGGAAAAATGATCTCTTTTTTTGGTCACATTATGACCACAGAAACCAGATTACCAAGAAAAATTATAGGGAAACTTAGGGACATGAAGTGATAAGTAGAATTGATGGAGGAAATCAGGGAGGATATGATAGAGGTAGAATTAATCCTGGACAATTTTCAAAACAAAACAGAAAATTTATAGAAACTAAAAAGCATAAAAATTAGATTTAAACCAAAAATAGAGAAACGTCAAGAAATAAAAAGGGTATTTACAGAAGAGGGAAGACAAAAAATATCACAACGAATGAAAAGACACCGAGCAATTCGGAAAGAAAATCTGCTGAAGAAATTGCCCAGAAAATGATTGATTCAGGTGGTCTAACGAATCCGTAAAAGCCGAAGGAGAAGAAGATACAAACAAACTGGTTTCTCGTTGGGAAAAACGTTTTGGTCGCTAGGGTGACTATGTTGAGAAATAAATATCTAGAGATGAAGAATAAACACTAGAATGATTTAATAACATTTGTTTGATTGAAAAAGCTGTAAGAGTTTTCACATAAAAAATTCGGAAGCCTTATTTTTCAGCACGCCCTCGTAAATGATGATTCCAAGTTATTTTTTCATCAGTTGTTAGTCCTAGGTATTTTAGTGAATCGAAATACAGAGGATTTGTACAACAGTACACAAAAAATTAAAAATGGATTAAAATAAAAGTAAGAAAATTGTGGGACGATGGCGTATACAGAGGTGCTACAATGCTCTCTCTTGTGGAACCCCTCAGATATTGTTAGTGTTGCAACTGGATGTTTAACTTTCGGACAATCAGTACTTCATTTATGAATCTTGTCAATATGCTGGCTATAACTGCCTGTTACATGGTATTGCTTCTTTAGTAACTTAGATTTGTGAATCTACGGACATCAATTGTACACAAGTACAGGGTGTTACAGAGAAATGCCCTTGATGGGAGGGACAACAAACACATTTCAGAATTTTAAAATTGTTTTCATTCAGGTTCTGCAGTTAAGGCTGGGGTACTTCCTTTGTACGTTGTAGTACTCTGTAGTTTACGTAGTTGTTTTTGAACTTGTAAAATTGAAAGTCGAATCACACTTCCATCCTGCTTCACGTTTCCATAAATTATTTAAATGGGTTGTGCGCACACCACGATACACAATATTAGTTGCGTTCTCTACAGCGATCGATGTCTATCGAAGTTGGGTACGACTTCCGTCTCGAATGAACTAGCTCTTGCCATCACTTTAGGACTTAAGTTGCCGCGAATAATGTCGCGAGTTGTTAACCAATCAACTGAAGTAGTAATAATTCTCTCGCTAGTGTTGTAGAACTTTTGATATTACCGTTGTCGACATCGCTGTCTCCACGGGGAACGCCACTAAAGCGCGCCGTTGAAACGAGCAGGTGTCCGTCACATTATGCAGCGCCATTAACACCTGGGAACGGAGATAATTCGACACCGTATCGAGTATCGATCTGCTCACGGACGGGCCAGCGCCGCCGCTCGAAGTGGTTCTCCGTTGCGACGGGAGTGGGCGAGACGACGCCAGTCAGATGTCCGGATTGTGGCGGAGAAGCGTGAGGGGCATGCATAAAACTCAGCTGCCCGCAGGCTCTCCAATTACTTCATAACACAACTGAAAATAAATCCCTGGAACTCGGCAGTCGCAAGGCTTTTAGGCCCATTAAACTGACGTAATGCGGAGATAATTAGAGACGATTAAATAACACTTCCTGAGTAATTCAGTATTTTGCATAACAATCTTAGGGGCAGTAATATAAAGGACTTCCTGCTCAAAGAGAACACCGCCTTCTTCCGTCTATGTATTCGACAAGCAGGAGCAAGTTAACAGACTAATGGCGCGGAACAACAAAGGTCTTTGCTAGTATTACAGCAAGATGTGATTCACGAATCTGTCTGCATGAATTCGTTGCTTTATGTGTATGACGAACACCCATCGGCTAGGTTATTGAGACATACCGCACGCTTATTAAGGAAGCCTACCGAGCACGCCTTTTCTACCGTTTTTAGGCCGCAAATAACAACAGTCCACTATTTGCTAAAACATTTTTATTATTCACGCGTTTTGGGCATAGCTCATTAACAGAATATCTCCAAAAACATCAGTTGTCTTGAAAGCACAAGGCAGCATATGGGTACGATATTTGCGATAAACCTACTTAAGTTCAATGAGAAAAGGAGCTATTATTTTTGTAACGGCAGTAAGCGGTCAGCTGAGCACCATTGTTGTGATACATATCATTAGACACCTCAATGTGTATTACGTTTTTTTATATAGTATGTACACTGCCTATGAATTTCAATATGTTTGCTCTTAATACACTGAAGAGCCAAAGAAACTGGTACACCGGCCTAATATCGTGTAGGGCCTCCACGACCACGCAGATGTGGCGCAACACGACGTGGCATGGACGCGAATAATGTCTGAAATAGTGCTGGAGGGAACTGACACCATGAATCCTGCACGGCTGTCCATAAATCCTTTAGAGGGCGAGGGGGGTGTCGTTCTCTTCCGAACAGCATGTTGCAAGGCATCCCAGATAAGGTCAATAATGTTCATGTCTGGGGATTTTGATGGCCAGGGGAAGTGTTTAAACTCAGAAGATTGTTCCTGGAGCCACTCTGTAGCAATTCTGGACATGTGGGGTGTCGCACTGTCCAGCGGGAATTGTCCAATTCCGTCGGAATGCACAATGATCATGAATGGATGCAGGTGATCAGACAGGATGCTTACGCACGTGTCACCTGTCAGAGTCGTATCTGGACATATTACGGATCCCATATCACTCCAGCTTCACATGTCCCACACCACCATTACAGAGCCCCTCCACCGGCTTGAACAGTCCTCTGCTTACGTGCAGAGTCCATGGATTCATGAGATTGTTTCCATACCCTTACAGGTCCATCTCCTCGATACAATTTGAAGCGAGACTCGTTCGACCAGGCAACATGCTTCAAGTCATCAACAGTCCAATGTCGGTGTTGACGAGCCAAGACGAGGCATAAAGGTTTGTATTGAGCAGTGATTAAGGGTACACAAGTGGGCCTTCTGCTCTGAAAGCCCATATCGATGATGCATCATTGAAGGGTTCGCACGCAGACATTTGTTGATAGCCCAGCACTAAAATTTGCATCTATTTGGTGGAGGGTTGCACTTTTATCACATTGAACGTTTCTCTTTAGTCGTCCTTGGTCCCGTTCTTGCAGAATCTTTTTCCGGCCGCACTGAAGTCGGAGATTTGATGTTTTACCGGATTCCTGATATTCAAGGTACACTCGTGAAATGGCTGTATGGGCAAATCCCCACTTCATCGCTACCTCGGAGATGCTATGTCCCATCGCTCGTGCGCCGACTATAAGACTACGTTCAAACTAACTTAAATCTTGATAACCTGCCACTGTAGCAGCAGTAAGCGATCTAACAACTGCGACAGACACATTTTTTTTGTATTGTATAGGCGTTGCCGACCGAAGCGCCGTATTCTGCCTGTTTACATATCTCTGTATTTGAATACGCATGCCTGAACCAGTTTTTTTGGCGCTTCAGTGTATGTTTTCTGTAAGTTGTAATTGTACCCACACCACAACTATGATGTCTTTAGCATACATTCCGATGATGACCTTTGCCCACATCGCGTACATAATTGCAAAGTTTTATTTAGTAAGTGAACTGTTGTTATCACCGCCCTACAATCGATGATGAAGAGAAACTTTATACTCATACAGATGGAAGGCGGTTAATATGGGTCTGCGCTCAGTAGGCCAACGTGCTTCAAATCCTGGACGGAATACAAAAAAAAAAGAGGTAGGTGTTGCGACTTTAGTCCCGTGAAATATTGTGTATATCGCATTGGTGCATACGTGCATAATTCTGAGGTGTCATTCCAGTCCCAGGTGGATATGATATGTTTCATGACAGATCTCGGTAAACAGTGAATACGAGAACGACACGTTTTTCTGATATTGTTTTTGTGGCCTGTATAATATATGACAACGATCCTGCTTAGCTGTCAGGATAAAATAAGAGGGATAGCACTCCAGACTGCATGTTTATGACGTCTTTGATTGGTTCAAATGGCTCTGAGCACTATGGGACTTAACATCTGTGGTCATCAGTCCCCTAGAACTTAGAACTACTTAAACCTAACTAACCTAAGGACATGACACACATCTATGCCCGAGGCAGGATTCGAACCTGCGACCGTAGTAGTCGCGCGGTTCCGGACTGCGCGCCTAGAACCGCTAGACCACCGCGGCCGGCTATGACGTTTTTAAGCGGTGTAATAACCTATTTCGTCTTAAAACCGAACTACTATATTTGTTATCCGAAATCCCTCTGTGTTGCTCCACTTTTGGTAGTGTATCTCCTACTACGTTAATAGCATAGTCAAGTCAACAAGTTCAGAGGTATTTATTTGCGTGCACATATCTGCAAGATTTTAAGTGGACTGTCATTTTTCTATCCTGCGGCAGTGCCACGCGGTAGAAATTACTCCCTCGTTATTGAAATTATGTCATACATTATTATAATTTCTTGTTTTTGCAAACGGGCAATTTTTTATTTTACAAGATTAAAATTTCGCTTAGTAACATCATTATTTTCGCGACATGGTGAAAAATGTTCAAATTTTGTGCAAGTAACTCTAGAACAGAAGCATCTCTATCAAGAATTCTGAAAAAAGTATATATGTGAAGTCGGGCGCAGACGTCACCGGACTCACACTATTCTGCAGCAGTGCCGGATGCCGACATGAGTCCAAATAGTTTTGACACACGAATATGTCATAACCTAAGGTGCTCCGCTATCGATTGTTGGGCTATCTGAAGATGTGTAGGATCTCGGAACAGTCTGGAACCACGAGACCGCTACGGTCGCAGGTTCGAATCGTGACTCGGGCACGGATGTGTGTGATGTCCTTAGGTTAGTTCGGTTTAAGTAGTTCTAAGTTCTATGGGACTGATTACCTCAGAAGCTAAGTAACATAATGCTCAGGGCCATTTGAACCATTTGAATTCGATCTCGGAATAACGATACAGGGCATTGCCGAGAAGATTTTATAGTCAAATATTGTCGCGAGGTTTCGATGCACGTCGAATTCCATCGGCTTCTGTCATCTTCGGACCGATCCATCTCGAGAGTCCAGAAAATTACAATTGGAGAAGATAAGCGAATGCCGTCGGAGGTAAAAGATCTGTATTCCGAATCAATTCCCAGTGGAAAACCCGACAGCGACCCTTCTGGAAGCAATAATGATACAAGCGACGAATATGACTACGATTTTCGATTGAAACTGTGAAATATCGAATAAATCTTGTGACAGCCAGAGCGAGAGCACCAGCAGCAGCGAGTACTGTTTGTATAAAGCGTTTATTTTGCATTTTGTTTACGACCTTCCACTAAGGAAGGGATTCTATTTGTGTTTATCTGCTCTGCATAGAAACTAACAGTTCTTGATCGTTAGGAGAGAAATTTATTTTGTACTTATTTGCTGCGCTTAGCTTTTAAATAGTTTTTCTGGGAAAACCTAGCGTAGTTTTCGCGTCTCGTATTTCAGTGAGTGTTTCTTGATTATCAGAGTAGCTCATCAGAAGATTATCTTGGGAATTTGTCACCGTATAGAGTAGGGTAAACATAGTCATGTGTAGGGACTGTGGTTGTTGTGAGCGGACGCAAGGAGAATTGGCCACTCTTCGGGGGCAGGTGGAGGCTTTGTCTGTTAGGCTCATCGAGCTCGAGGCGCAGGCGTCGGCTCGTAGTGGCGTTGGGGCAACTGTGGTGAGACCTATGCCTACTTCGGTGGCCTTGGAATCACATGGAACCCCTGATGTCGCTGCGTCTTCCGGCAGTGAGCATCTTACCGGTCAGCCATCACTCCAGGGTGAATGGCGGACAGTGGTGGGTTCGCGTGTGCCTGGCCGAAAGGCGAAGGTGGGATCTGGCCGCGTGGCAGCTGCCTTACCCCTTTCCAACAGGTACGGGGTGCTTCCTAGTGGTGATGACATCGTTTCCGAGCCACCACAGGATGCCTCGCCTGTTGGGCCAGTGGCCGATTCTCCGGCAAGGTCCCGACAGTCACAGAGGGCGGGCCTATTAGTTATAGGGAGCTCCAGCGTTAGGCGGGTTATGGAGCCCCTCAGGAAAGTAGCGGGTAGGTCGGGGAAGAATGCCAGTGTGCACTCGGTGTGCTTGCCGGGGGGTCTCGTCCGTAATGTGGAGGAGGCCCTTCCGGCAGCTATTGAACGCACTGGGTGTGACCGGCTGCAGATAGTAGCACATGTCGGAACGAATGACGCCTGCCGCTTGGGTTCTGAGGCCATCCTTGGTTCCTTCCGGCGGCTGGCTGATTTGGTGAAGACAACCAGCATCGCACGCGGAGTGCAAGCTGAGCTTAATATCTGCAGCATAGTGCCCAGAGTCGATCGCGGTCCTCTGGTTTGGAGCCGTGTGGAGGGTCTAAACCAGAGGCTCAGACGACTCTGCGACTATAATGGTTGCAAATTCATCGACCTCCGTTATTGGGTGGAGAACTGTAGGGCCCCCCTAGACAGGTCAGGCGTGCACTACACACCGGAAGCAGCTACTAGGGTAGCAGAGTACGTGTGGCGTGCACACGGGGGTTTTTTAGGTTAGAGGGACCCCCCCTTGGGCGAAACGATAAAATACCTGACGGCTTACCAGAGAGAACATCAGCATCGTTGATAAAGAACGTCCGTCCTCAGAGACCAAAAACAGGAAAAATTAACGTAATATTGGTAAACTGCAGGAGTATCCAGGGCAAGGTTCCTGAATTAGTATCGCTTATTGAAGGAAATAGTGCGCATATAGTATTAGGAACGGAAAGTTGGTTAAAACCGGAAGTGAACAGTAACGAAATCCTAGACACAGAATGGAATATATACCGCAAGGATAGGATAAACGCCAATGGTGGAGGAGTATTTATAGCAGTAAAGAATTCAATAATATCCAGTGAAGTTATTAGCGAATGCGAATGTGAAATAATCTGGGTTAAGTTAAGTATCAAAGGTGGGTCAGATATGATAGTCGGATGCTTCTATAGACCACCTGCATCAGCAACCGTAGTAGTTGAGCGCCTCAGAGAGAACCTGCAGAACGTCGTGAAGAAGTTTCGTGATCATACTATTGTAATAGGGGGAGACTTCAATCTACCAGATATAGAATGGGATAGTCACACAATCAGAACTGGAGCCAGGGACAGAGACTCTTGTGACATTATCCTGACTGCCTTGTCCGAGAATTACTTCGAGCAGATAGTTAGAGAACCAACTCGTGAAGCTAACGTTTTAGACCTCATAGCAACAAATAGACCGGAACTTTTCGACTCCGTGAATGTAGAAGAGGGTATCAGTGATCATAATTCAGTGGTTGCATCAATGACTACAAGTGTAATAAGAAATGCCAAGAAAGGAAGGAAAATATATCTGCTTAACAAGAGTGATAGGGCACAAATCGCAGAATATCTGAGTGACCACCATCAAACGTTCATTTCTGAGGAAGAGGATGTGGAACAAAAATGGAAAAAATTCAGAAACATCGTCCAGTACGCCTTAGATAAGTTCGTACCGACTAAGGTCCAAAGCGAGGGGAAAGATCCACCGTGGTATAACAATCATGTACGAAAGGTACTGCGGAAACAAAGAAAGCTTCATCATAGGTTTAAGAGTAGTCGAATCATAGCTGATAAGGAAAAGCTGAACGAAGCGAAAAAGAGCGTAAAGAGAGCAATGAGAGAAGCATTCAACGAATTCGAACATAAAACATTGGCAAACAATCTAAACAAGAACCCTAAAAAGTTTTGGTCATATGTAAAATCGGTAAGCGGATCTAAATCCCCTATTCAGTCACTCGTTGACCACGATGGCACCGAAACAGAGGACGACCGAAGAAAGGCAGAAATACTGAATTCAGTGTTCCGAAACTGTTTCACTGCGGAAAATCGTAACACGGTCCCTGACTTCAGCCGTCGCACGGACGCCAAAATGGAAAATATTGAAATAAACGATATCGGAATTGAAAAACAACTGCTATCACTTAGTAGCGGAAAAGCATCCGGACCAGACGAGATACCCGTAAGATTCTACAGTGATTATGCTAAAGAACTTGCCCCCTTTCTATCAGCAATTTATCGTAGATCTCTGGAAGAACGTAAAGTACCTAGCGACTGGAAGAAAGCGCAGGTCGTTCCCATTTTCAAGAAGGGTCATGAATCAGATGCGAATAATTATAGGCCTATTTCGCTTACGTCAATCTGTTGTAGAATAATGGAACATGTTTTATGTTCTCGTATTATGACGTTCTTAGATAATACAAATCTCCTTCATCATAACCAACATGGATTCCGCAAACAGAGATCATGTGAAACTCAGCTCGCCCTATTTGTCCAAGAAATTCACAGTGCCGTAGACACTGGCGAGCAGATTGATGCCGTATTCCTGGACTTCAGGAAGGCATTTGATACGGTTCCGCACTTACGTTTAGTGAAAAAAATACGAGCTTACGGAATATCGGACCAGGTTTGTGATTGGATTCAGGATTTCCTAGAAGAAAGAACACAACATGTCATTCTTAACGGTTCAAAATCTGCAGATGTAGAGGTAATTTCGGGAGTACCGCAAGGAAGCGTGATAGGACCTTTATTGTTTACAATATACATAAATGACTTAGTTGACAACATCGGTAGCTCCGTGAGGCTATTTGCAGATGACACGGTTGTCTACAAGAAAGTAGCAACATCAGAAGACTCGTACGTACTCCAGGAAGACCTGCAGAGGATTAATGAATGGTGCGACAGCTGGCAGCTTTCCCTAAACGTAGATAAATGTAATATAATGCGCATACATAGGGGCAGAAATCCATTCCAGTACGATTATGCCATAGGTGGTAAATCATTGGAAGCGGTAACGACCGTAAAATACTTAGGAGTCACTATCCGGAGCGATCTGAAGTGAAATGATCACATAAAACAAATAGTGGGAAAAGCAGGCGCCAGGTTAAGATTCATAGGAAGAATTCTAAGAAAATGTGACTCATCGACGAAAGAAGTAGCTTACAAAACGCTTGTTCGTCCGATTCTTGAGTATTGCTCATCAGTATGGGACCCTTACCAGGTTGGATTAATAGAAGAGATAGACATGATCCAGCGAAAAGCAGCGCGATTCGTCATGGGGACATTTAGTCAGCGCGAGAGCGTTACGGAGATGCTGAACAAGCTCCAGTGGCGGACACTTCAAGAAAGGCGTTACGCAATACGGAGAGGTTTATTATCGAAATTACGAGAGAGCACATTCCGGGAAGAGATGGGCAACATATTACTACCGCCCACATATATCTCGCGTAATGATCACAACGAAAAGATCCGAGAAATTAGAGCAAATACGGAGACTTACAAGCAATCGTTCTTCCCACGCACAATTCGTGAATGGAACAGGGAAGGGGGAATCAGATAGTGGTACAATAAGTACCCTCCGCCACACACCGTAAGGTGGCTCGCGGAGTATAGATGTAGATGTAGATAGAATACTGCATGGTTAACTTCCAACTCGCTATCAGCGACCTCACAACACGTTAAATCCGAAATCTTGCCCGAATTCGCTAAATTTATAATTTTTGATCTGCCAAATTGGATCCGCCATTTTTAATTTTGCAATTACGTTATCGGGTTCCTAATCAGCGACCGAATAGTCCAAAAAAATCGTATTTGTTTTTCTGTCATTCCCAGGTTTTGAAGCTAATTGGCCCACCGTGCAGTTGGAAGTATGGGCGACTTGGAATTTGTCGTGTTTGCCGTCTGATTGCGAACGCATGCAGTGCTTCCAATAAAACACCACGCCGCCATTTCCCATAACCTGGGTTACGTAGCTGTTGAGATTGCGTCACAAATAAATTTTATTTGTTTTGGAATATCGAGGCCAGTTAACTGTGTTATTTTCAGTATCAGTTTATACTGCTGGAGGTAGGATGTAATATAATGATACTAGTATTAATATTTAATTATTCTGATATAGATGGTATTGTAATAATGAAATCTCGCACGGTCAAGCCGATACTTGATGCCGCCATGTTTTAATGTGCAATGTCAATCGAGTAGTATGAACCACGCCGAAGTAGAATGGTCTGGGCAGGTAAGAATCTTTTTGTTTTGTTTTTGAGGCACGAGTAGTATGAACCACGCCGAAGTAGAATGGTCTGGGCAGGTAAGAATCTTTTTGTTTTGTTTTTGAGGCACGAGACTACCTGTGAGCGTCGATGGGTGTGGTCTGAGACACCAATGAAGAAGGTGCTTTCGAGCGTCATTTTAGTATTCCTAGAACTACACCTCAAACTAGATTAAAATCAATTGCAAGGAATCAACAGACATCTATGACACCAACATAGCTTGTGGGGAATTTTCTGGAGAAATGGCTGGGCACACGAAATTTCTGCAGACATTGAGGATTCATTGTACTGCAACAGAAAGTTTTTTTTTTTCTTCCAAATTTGAAACTTAGACAACTATTGTTTTATGAACTTGGATCATGTGGAAGAATCAAAATATTTTTTCATAGGAAAATTTACGTTTCTCTTGTAAGTTTTCGTTTTAATTTTTCTATTTTATTATACTTTTGATAAATAAACAGATCAAATTTGTTTGTGACTCACGGAAACACCGCTTTTATTTAAGAACCTGTACTTCGTTTTATGGCCTAAACTACACGACACTTTTATTAACATCTGGAACTGGAAGTGTTAGAAAGTTTTCACCATTTACACAAAAACAGATGTTCACGTAAAGGTTTTATGCAATTATACCTTATTTCGAAACAACAAGAAAAGCTTTATATCAGTTTTGGCAGAAGTGGCCCGTATTAGCCGCCATCTCCCTAATGACCGAAAGCAACCTACACAGTGATGTATCTATTTCATTTCAAGCGTTGCACGCATCACTGTCTCACAACAAACTCGAGAAACCGCACAATAGGCCAACTTGCTTCAGGACCTGGACGTAATGGAAAAAGTATAATACACCAAACAATCAGCTCTCGAGATTGTATTTAGTAGAACCAGTATATGTGGCATTCGTATAATGAAGCAGCTTTTATGTGTGTGGTCTAAAAGAAAATAATGTTTCCTCGTCACAGGTTATATCATGCTTCAACCTTGTTAGCCGTTTCGCTATTGCTCTCGATTTCATCTAAAGTTTGCCCAAAGATCGTTGGCTTAAGAAACTTGGAATTCCTCATTGTTATCCTCATTTAGCACCATCCGATTTCTACCGTGACTGTATCTTTCCCTAGTACTGAAATTATTGACAGAGCTTCGGTAAGCTTCAGTCAATTGGCAGAGTGTCTATAGAAAATGTGAAAGTGAAAGGTGACTAGTATTAATTTTAAATGGTTCAAATGGCTCTAAGCACTATGGGACTTAACATCTGAAGACATCACTCCCCTAGAGTTAGAACTACATCCATGCCCGCGGCAGGATTCGAACCTGCGACCGAAACAGGAAAGCGGTTCCGAACTGAAGCGCCTAGAACCGCTCGTCCACAACGGCCGGCAACTAGTATTAATTTCCTTAGTTTCAGCCACTACTTAGTGCACCTACACGTAAGAACTTCGTTGGGTAAAATGTTACAATCAAATAAGCTCTAAGATACGATACAATTTCAACTGGTTCGTTCTGTTTTGTTGTTTTCAGTCAGAACACTGGTATGATGCAGTTCTTGATACTTATCCTGTCTAAGTCCCCTCACCTTTACTTAACACGGGCAGTCTACATTCACCTCCTTTACTGGAATCAAACCTTGGCCTTGCTCAACATTATTCACCCCCCCCCCCCCCACTTTTTCGGCACCTTCACGCCATCTTCCCAAGTGCGTCACACCGTTATTAAATTACCTATTCTTTGATGTCTTTTAGTCAAGTTGTGTAATGAAGTTCATTGTTCCCCACTTATACTCCATACTTTTTACAATAGTTGTTCACTCTTCGAATCTAATTTTCTGCACTCTTCTGTAACATCACATTTCCAGAGTTTCTTGTCCATATTGTTTATCGTGACGTTACACTTAGATAACACGTTACACTCACGTTTAATACTTTCAGAAAGGACTTCCTAAGACTTAAATTTATATTAGATGTTAGCACACTGCTTTTTCTGCGGAAAGTTTTTCTTGCAATTTCTGTTCGCACTGATACCCACTTTATTTCTGACATCGTCAAGTATTGTACTGCCCGAAAAGCATTTTTCGTCTACTACCTTTTGCGTCTCATTTCCCAGTCTAATTCCCTCAGTACCACCTGGGTCATTTCGGCTACACACCAGTACCCTTGGTTTACTTTCATTGATGTTCATCATATAAATCCTTTTAAAGATACTATCCATTCTATTCAACTGATCCTCCAATTATTTTGCTGTCTCTGTCAGAATTTCAGTTTAATTGGCATTTATAACCTTAGGAATCTACAATGCGCTTTTCTAAGTAGATTACTGTTTCCAAGGCGTGGCACTATTATGTAATGTACATTACATTCTAAAAAATCTGGATAATTTCAGCAGAGTTTCAAGTCAGTATTTACCGAAATCTCTCCTATAACTTTTCTTATAAATGGGTTTAATAACTGCAATTGTAATTTGCCTCAAAGATCTCTTTTTCACAGATCTCGGATTTTTTGTTGTACGTTTCTATAGAGCACAGTAGCGCTATTCTCTGACGTGGCATCTAATCTATAGCACGTTTAGTTCCGTCCGTGGCAGTAGTATGACTTTAACTAAATTTCTAGAAAGATGTTCGCAAATTTGTTTCTGTAGTATAGTTTCAGTTTTATGATTAGATAGAAATGTTTATTGTTCCATTCATTTCTAGTATTCCGAGTGACAAAATAAATCGATTTTCTATACCCACATGAACACAGCTCCACAATAAATTATTGTAATTATTTGTTTATTACTCCTATTGATCCTGTGAGGCTGACGCCTTTCCCTGCTCCTGCACTTGAATGTGTGTGCTGTGTCTGAAGGAGGAGAAAGATAGGCAACACTCTGTGTGGAGCCGTTGTCGCCGCTGTCCTGCTGCAATCATCATGGCGACCGACGCGTGGGTTTTACGAGGTTCTTAAATACTGCCGTTTGCTGCCCGCTAATGAGTGCAGACGTTTAAGAGGCTTCCACCATGGACGTGGGCGGAGGGCGCCCAGTTTCTGTTCATTTCGGAGCGGTTTATTGCTCACGTTGTGTCGCCGTATGTCACTTTCCGCGTCGCCAAATAACGCCGCCCCTCTTTCAAGGTAATCTCCGGCTGAGTCCTCACTTCTGTCCCGTTTCCACTGTTTACGTCGTGGCCGAGAAGGCCCAGCGTCACTGCACCAAGGGCACCCAAACTAATTTATACTGGGAGAAGGAGTAGACGTACTCAATGAATCTGGCAACAGAGTAGGAACGCCCACACTACGCCATCGGTAAGTACGCTCGCGTTGCTTCTTGATACTTTTCCCTGACAATCTCTCACAACAATGAAGGCGTGCGCTCTTTAGTCTGTGTGTTTTATGTCATCTCGCATAAGTTAAGTTGCCGTTATATTGGTTTTACTGTGATTTGTGTCCCACACAGCCAGCGAACGAAGCCCGTACCTTTCGGTTTACCGCAGAAAAGTATAGACCGGTTTACATTCTTCCCAAGATTGCGATAAGCCCTCACCGTACACCTGCGAAAGTGCTGAAACCTTTTGTAGGTGGCATACTGGGCTTATCAAACGTTGACGAAGGGATTAGGACTGTCGCAGAGGCATCATAAGAACCTCAAAACAACATTGGGCAACGTGGTGATCAAGATTTCAGGACAATTATGCAAGAACAAGAATAACCTGAATCACAGCTGACAGCACATTTTCTTATACGTGAAAGTGTGTACGGAAAACGTTGCCAACAGGTACGAGAAATTTGCCGGCGGATGTCCAGTGACACAGAAAGGATTTGTTCTAGAACAAATGGACAAGATTGACTAGACTTCATTAAAGAAATTGTGCGGAGGTTCTCTACCAAGACATTGAGAAGTAGCACGCTTCATGTATCACATGTAACTACACTTTTGGATTAACTGTGTATGTCGTTAGTTAAGACCGGTCATATTCAGTGAAGTTAGTGACAAAGATGTGAATGCGGCTATCATTCTGTACCGAAACAACAGTATGAACATAGTAAAGGTATCGTGAAATTTATCATTTGTCGATGACAGCGCCAAATTAAGCGAATGTGGTAAATTTGCGCATAACAGTCAGTTATGCTGTATACCCTGAAGCGCCAAAGAAACTGTTATAGGCACGCATATTCAAATACAGACATATGTAAACAGGCAGAATAAGGCGCAGCGGGCGGCAACCTACATAAGACAACAAGTGTCTGGCGCAGTTGCTAGACCGGCTACTCCTGTTACAATGGCAGGTTATCAAGATTTAAGTGAGAATGAGAGTGGTGCTAAAATCGGCGTACGAGCAATGGGACACAGTATCTCCGAGGTAACGATGAAGTGGGGATTTCCCGTACGACCATTTGACGACTGTACCGTGAATACCAGGAATACGGTAACACATCATATCTCCGACATCGCTGCGGCCGGAAAAAGATTCTGCAAGAACGGGACCAAAGACGACTGAAGAGAATCGTTCAACGATCAGTTCTTCGTAAATTGCTACAGATTTCAATGTTGGGCCATCAACAAGGGTCAGTGTGCGAACCGTTCAACGAAACATCATCGAGATGGACTTTCGGATCCGAAGGTCCATTCGTGCACCCTTGATGACTACACGACACGGAGCTTTACGCCTCGCCTGGCCCCATCAACACCGACATTGGACTGCTGATGACTGGAGACATGTTGGCTAGTCGAACGAGTCTCGTTTCAAATTTTATCGAGTGGATGGACGTGTACGGGTATGGAGACTACCTCATGAATCCCTGGAATCTGCATGTCAGCAGAGGACTGTTCAAACTGATAGAGGCACTGTAATGGGGTGAGGCGTGTGCAGTTGGAATGATTTGGGACCCCTGACGCCTCTAGATACGACTCTGACATGTGACACGCAAATAACCATCCTGCCTTATCACCTGTATTCCATTTATGTCCACTGTGCATTCCGACGGATTTGGGCAATTCCAGAAGTACAAACGATACCCCACACGTCCAGAATTGCTACAGAGTGGCTCCAGGAACACTCTTCTGAGTTTAAACATTTCCGCTGGCTACCAAACTCCTCAGACATGAACATTGTTTAGCATATCTGGGATACCTTGGAACGTGCTGTTGAGAAGAGATGTCAACTCCCTCGTACTCTTACTCATTTATGGACAGCCCCGCAGGGTTCATGGTGTCATTTCCCCCCAGCATTACTTCAGACATTAGTCGAGTCTATGCCACGTTGAGTTGCGGCACTTCTGCGTGTTAGCGGGAACCCTGCACGATATGTGGCAGCTGTACGACTTTCTTTCGCTTTCCAGTGTAACATTCATAATACACGCGTCGTTTAACACCTGCGTGATCCGAATCAGGCTTCAGATTGTACGCCTACAATCTTGGAAAGGTACTTTCTAGGAAAAAAACTAGAACTTTCAAACTTTCAGGAGTACCCACGGATCCACAATACTTGACTTCCGTTCCGAAACTCACGCTCTTGTTGAGTGCTAACGGTAATTAATTGTGCAATCTAGTGGTTGTTTGTTATTTCAGTTAAGGAAGCTGGGAATACACCAAACAGTAGGAGAAGCTTGAGAGAAGGTGAACTTCTTAGCCAAGATTGCTTATAAACAAGCTTTATTGTCCATTACATGGTTCGGTGAGCATGGTTACCATCTTTAGATATATGAATGCCTTCATACAATGTGAAATTATACAAAGATAAAATTGAGTATACAATACCAGGTGCACTTTTAATAGCAAAATAGTGTTACAACATACATCGATAAAAGGTTATTGCATGTCCCTTAAGTCAGCTTGTAAGTAGGCTGTTTAGGTTTTTACGTTGGTAACGCCACGTAGAGCTCAGTATGAAAATCGCTGTCTGCGCTGTGTGCAGTCTGTGGCTAGTTGGACTCATTGTTGGATTATTCGCTAGTGTAGCTTTGAGCAGTTGGATATGAACAGCGCGTGTCGTTCGGAAGTTGGAGGTGAGCCGCCAGCAGTGGTGGATGTGGGGAGAGATGCCACAGTTTTGAGAGCGGACGATCTGGACGTGTGTCCGTCAGGAAAAAGGAATTTGTAAGAATGGATGTCATGAACTGATATATATATATAATGCCTTTTGAACACCATTAAGGTAAATACATTGTTTGTTCTTTATCAAAATCTTCCATTTGCTAACTATGCCTATCAGTAGTTAGTGCCTTCAGTAGTTATAATCTTTTATTTGGCTGGCAGTTTTGCGCTCGCTGTATTTCAGTAGTTCGAGTAACGAGGATTTTTGTGAGGTAAGTGATTCATGAAAGGTATAAGTTATTTTTAGTCAGGGCCATTCTTTTGTAGGGATTATTGAAAGTCTGGTTGCGTTGCGCTAAAAATATTGTGTGTCAGTTTAGTGATGATCAGAGTAAGTAAAGAGAGAACTGAGTACGTTCAATTTTGCTCAGCAGTTTGAAAATCAAATAACGTAAGAATTTTTCCAGCACTGTTATTCTTTACATACAAAGGGGAAGTTTCTAGCTGTACAAGTACTCTTTCCGAAACATTGCTAGGTATGTGAGGGACGGGGTGAACGATGCATCAGGAAGTCAAGGTTAAAAAGTCAAGGTCAAAACCTCAATACAAAGAGTAATTCGCCAGATGCTAGTGTCAGTCACAACGTGCAGAGTAATTCGCTAAATTCTTGTGTCTCGTGCGACACGCTACGACGTACTTCACTGCAGTTGGGGCAGCGCTAGGCTGGTCGATGGTGACCGGTAGTGAACGAAAAATTGACAGTTGGCACCCACAGGTATTCAACCGATCCTAGATAAGAATCATTCACGTATTTCAGTCGCAGAATGAGTCTAGTTACATACCGATAAAAGCTTCCTAAACACCTTTTTTAAAAACTGTTGTAAAATAGTTACTGATACACAAGCTAAAGAGTATTCTTACTACGTTCACTTGCACAAGTGCGCATTTGTAGAAGCTGCTTTACGACTTGGTGCAATTTCCACAAACGCATGTACATGAATTGCTGTACGACAACATTATACAATTTACAATTTCTGCAAATATAACTGTAAAAATATAAAACTTTAAAAATAAACTTACAAGGTGTGTCATGTGGATAGCAATCAACGTTGCGGAAGACAACCAAAGTAATTATCACGTACGCGAATAATAAAATAATTACCGAGATGGTAGATAACACACTTTATTCACGTAGTAACAACAGTTACGCGATATGGCCACCCATATTAGAGTCGCTATCTGTGGCGATATTGTGTTCCAGATATCTACTGCTTAAGAAATACAGACTCGTCATGATGGTATTAATGGATAGGCTGAAGTCAATGAGTTAACGGTACGTTAACGAATACGAATGAGAAAAACTGTAGGTAGTGAAAAAATTAAATAAAGGCGAATGACGGATGACAACTGCCACAAATGCTCCTTTACTATATGATGTTAAGGAATTCTTGAAGTGAGCTGGTTTTATCTTCATTGCCCGCAATTCCTACGACCGTTTTTTGGTACAGAAGAAAACATAGTGTTCGAAAATGTTGAATATGGAAGTAGTCACCCAGTCTATGTAAGGGTACCACCACACCTTATTAGGACACGTTATCCTCACTGGCCAAAAAATGACCAGAAATCAGCAGCAGTGGGAACATGAAACTAAACTGTAAATGTTGCAGCCTGTACACATCAAAATGAAGGTAGCTATCATTGTGTGTTTAACAATTCCCAGCACAAAATGTTACCTCGTGCTTATGTGGTTAACAAGTACAAAATATATCTCTTGTATTAATCTACTGAGCAAGCCACGAATACGAAACTGTAGAGTACATGCTGGGTGACGTATACAGTAAGATAAGTAATTCAACAGTTGACAAAAGGTAACATCACTCAGTACACGGTAGGTGAACTACGATTTCAATAAACGGACAGATTGCAAATGGAGTTGACAATTACACGTAACTCATTTCAGAGATATCTGTCATATGTAGTAGGAGATACTTACTGTCAAAATATCAGTGGAATGGAGTAACAATATCGTGGCTCTAAGTCTACGTATGGTGACAGCAGAAGTTGGCTATAGTACTGTTAATACATACTGTAACACCCCACCTGTCACTTATCTGGTTTTGGTGTGTGTTCACCCCAGGTAACAGACTAACAGATCAACAGAGAGTGCAAAACTGCCTCAATGTTGGATAACGCAAAGAAAGTAATAAGGCCCTGTGACTCCTGATTGAACTGCAATGGCAGTGTTGACATTAATTGATTCAGAATTGATCCATTTTAATTAAAAAGGGGTGCACATTGATGTTATATTCAGCTATTGAACACCAGATGCAAATGTTGAACATAAAATTAATTAAGAAAGTGACTTGGGATTTCAACTACTTGATTGAAAACAGATGCCGTCCATTAGCTCAGATTTATTTTAACTCACGACCTTCAATCATCACATGACATGACTCTCCTAACAGGCAGTGGTAATAAATTGCGGTTGCGTGGAATAAAGCGCGATAAATCAAAAGTAATTCCTATCAACTGACCCAGGCGTAATGCGAAGTGCGAGAAGAATTCTACAATACACGGCCCATGAAACCGTGGAAACTTTGCCGACGTGATTCAACAAATTAATCAGTGGCCGGAGCGGGCGCAATATAACCGAATACAGCGTGGCGGAGCGGCGTCGTTGTGTGGACGTCGGCCGACCTCGTGGTGCTGCAAGGCTGCGCTCGTCTATTCACTCCTAGCTATCTTGCTCAGTACATAGCTGAACCAAAACTTCATATTTACAAGCTCAATTGTTCCATTTGCTAAGTCCTAAACTGCATAGATGCTCACTCTCTCTCAGGCAAGCTGAGTAAAGAACACCACGTCCACACTCTAGGCAAGCTGGGAACGGAAGACCTCTACGGAGACTTCTCACAGTCCACTCTTCGCCTCGGTTTCCCCTCCAGCAAAATCACTTACGCCAATTGCAGCGCAAGTCGCGTTAATTAAGCGTCGCTTCCCAGCGCCGACC
Organism: Schistocerca nitens; assembly: GCF_023898315.1. Classification (NCBI taxonomy): domain Eukaryota; kingdom Metazoa; phylum Arthropoda; class Insecta; order Orthoptera; family Acrididae; genus Schistocerca; species Schistocerca nitens. The sequence goes on from NC_064615.1 coordinate 800,376,853, forward strand.
AATGCCTGCTCTGGGAAGTGAACAAATTCCCACAAAATATCCCTTCCTCTCTACTTCTGCTATTTAGCTCCTCCCAGGCCACCCATCAAGGTTAGCGTCTGCACAAACACCAATTTTTCCGGAATTCTGACCCTCAGGAGAGTACTTCAAATTCCTTAGTACTACGTTTCCATCAGAGGCCGGCGTATTTCATTCTGTCGCTCTTCACCTGCTTTACTTCAGACTCTGCAGACCGTGAATTCAGCGTGAATTTGCAATAGTCACGAACACGCATATTTTGACCTCTGTTGACCGCTTCACCGTAGCTTTCCGCATCTTTCTCGCATGTTTCACTGAAAACGGGACAACGGACATTTATCAACAGGCGTACAAGTTCTCCGTCTGCTTCCCGGTACACCAGTATGGGGTCAATCACCCACTCACTGTCACTCATCTTAAGGCAGCTGGAGGCGGCGCCCCGTTAGCGCTTTCTGAGAGCTTGAGGCGCCCTAAGCTGCCTATTGTCGCTTCCCTTCGCCATTCCCCCGCCGACCACGGTCACTCGAATACTTCCCTGGGATAAACTAGCCTCCAGTAAATCGATGCGTTTTCACAAAGTTTTCATGTCGTGTGAATTACTTTAAAACCATCACCCGACATTAATTAATCCATTACGTCCATACTATACCCTCTACAAGATGCATTGTGCCTTCTCAGTCATTTTTGTTCAGCCCTACTGTTCGCTCAACGTGAGGTAGGTGACCTTTAATGACTTCATGTAAGGGGTATAGTTCTTGCCATCTTACAATATGTACACCTATAAGTTAGAAATGCAATTGTGCTAGGTAAACCTACTGAAACTCTCCATTATATTGTATTTTCACAAACTGTTTTTATGTGTGAATCCTCGGGAGATCTGTATGATAGGATATCATAGGATACATTAAAAATTTCTTTGTCTGCGAGTATTGTTTGATTGTAAAACGTTTTCTTATTGTGTGTCGTTTCTTATAAGGTTTCCAATCAGTGAGCTCCCTGATTCTTTTGCACTGGAACCATGATAAAAAAGAATGCGCCTTCCTGAACATTCTGCGTGGTTGATGACGTGTAGGCATAGGTCTAAGCATCTTGAATGCTGCCTCCCAAGTTGTAGAATCGAGCTATATTGACAGGTCAGTTAATCATATGAGTTCGCTAGTACAGACTTCCAGTGAACTAACCAGTGGAATAAGATACAAGTGGCCAAAAGGCCAGGGTTACAGTAGGATCAACACACCATCTGTCTCATTTATAACGCTGTTAAGCAAGTGCGGTTGATACAACGACCTTCAACTGCTTATTATGGAAATATGAAATGTTATGAGCAATACAGTGTGTTAGAAATACGACGCGATACGTAACTCAAGTGAGAAATAGATTCTGCATGAACCTTAAAATGTAATCAGGTTAGAAGCCTTATGATGCACTGAGATACCTATCGGATTGTATTTCCGGCATATTGTGCAACTCGTAATATGTTGTATTTAACCCACGATGATTGCTTCCTCCAAGATGATGTGCACAGGCTGCGACCATCGCAGTTTAGTGATGTTTCCCCCCAACTGCTATGGATTTCAGGTCATTTGTTGGCCTTTGAAGACAATGTGCCCTAATAAGGTGCGGTGGTAACCTTACATGCGTAGACATCGGGAGACGCATCCTCCCACACTCATTATCCAACATTGCATTTTCTTCTGTGCAACAAATTATGATAGAAATTGCGGGCAATGAAGATAAATACAGCTCGCAAGGAGATACCCTTAACACAACATAGTAAACGAGCATTTGTGGGGGTGTCATGTGTCTTACGCGTTTATTTAATTTTCTCACTACCTACAGTGTTTTTTAGTTATTCATATTTGTTTAACATGTTGTTAAGTCATTAAATTTATCTTATATATTAATATCATCGTGGCGACTCTACATAAAGTAGTAGATCCCTGGAACACAATGTAGCCATAGATCGTGACTCTGATATGGGTGGTCACATCATCTAACGGTTGGTGCTACATAATTATGTTATCCGCCACGTCTGTAATTATTTTAGTATTTGCATACGTGGGAAATACTTGTCATCAGCAGCGTTGATTGTTATCTGGCAAACATAGCGGAAGCCCACCTTGTACCCTTACTTCTGCATATTTTTATATTTTTAATAATTTTACAGTTATGTTTTGCAAAATGTTGTTATGAAAATATGAGATGCAGTAGATAAGAATATTTGTATCGAAAAACCCAGAAAGAACGTATATTCAGTAGTACTATTTATTTTAATTTTCACTCACAAAATCTGAAATACAATAGACAGGGCTATTTGTATTAAAAAAAAAACAATGGGAGAAATTGCATTTGCGGTCTTAAGCCAGTTTCTTAACGTTACATTCACGTGGGGATCAGCTTATGCGAATATTGTCTTCAAGGTGGGCGGCAATTAATGTTGAGCAATACTTGTTCTTCAAAAATTTCATTTTATAAAATGAAATTCCACAAATACTTCTGAGGCCAAACATAGTAGGCAGGTATACGGCTAATTTTTTGCAGTTTTCATATTTTTCTGGGACATGTTTACTCTAAAATTCTTCAACTGATGTAGCTTTATGCTTTTACAAGGAAGTCTCCCTGCAAGGCTTTGAAAGGTAGAACAACTTCGCAGCCACATCCGTGCATTCTGCCGCTAGAGAAATTTCACAAGAAGATTTTAAGAATCGCGATAGCTTCTCAATTTCTGAAAAATTTTGGAATCTTGCTGAAAATCCCTTTTTCAGATCTGACATAAAATTTCTGAGTACTGAAATGTCTATTTCAGAATTATATTTTTTATGTTCAAATATTGCTGGGAAGTGAAAAAAATTCTTGACTTGTCATGTCTTTTTCAAAGATATCCAGCTTGCGATGGAAATAAGACACACTTTGTAATAAATTCATATTAGTTTCACATTTCCTTGTAGCTCGGTACTGAGCGCATTTAAATGTTTCAGAATGTCTTTCAAGAAAGCCACAGCTGGCGTACTGCGTTGGTTTGCTAGGAACTCCATATGGTTTCTTACTTCTTGTGACCCAAGTTTTCTCAGAAGGATGATAGTTCTTCTTTTATTTTTCAAAAAAGTTCAGTCACCTAAATTTACTTACTCAACGACTATAATTGTGCTTCAGTAAGTCAGAATGTGCCGAATCACCATCAGAAAAAAAATCTTTGATCTGTCTTTGCAGATGAGTAGAACGAGACCTCATAAAGTTAGTGAACTTGATCAACCTGTTCATTACTTCTTTCAGAGTCAGTTTTCCACAAAGAGCTGCCTGGTGAAATATGCACTGATAAGATAGTAGCTCAGCATTCTCATCTTTGATTCTCTTTACTAGTCGTTTTTCTTTGCCGATCATCGCTGGGGCCCGTCAGTCGAAAGAGGCACAATTTTGTCGTAACTAATGTTTGATTTTGTAATGAAGTCGACAAAAGTCTTGAATACATCTTCTTTCCTTTCAACGGCAACATTGATAGCAAATCTTTCCTGAAGTCTCCACTTTCAGTATCCAAAAATCGCAGGAAAATGGACCTTTCTTCTTCATCAACAGCGTCGCATGATTCATCTAGTGCTATGGCCTAGCAAGGCGCCTTCTGCAGAAGTTCGAGCAAACTACTTTTAATGGCAGCTGCCAATATTTCAGTACTTGTTGTATTACTTCTTATCGATAATGGAATACCTTCAATTGCGCCAACAACGTCCTTTTTCTCTTCAAAAAGTGCCACGGCCAATTCCAGCATATATTTCTTTAATATCTCAGAGTCTGCAAATGTTTATTAAGTGTTCAACATACAAGCATCGCTGTTTCTCTTAGAGCGAACTAGGTACCCCGTGCTTTTTTTATAAGAAGCTGGCTACTCCTGGAGTTTTTCTTGACTTCACTACCCAGAGGAACACTTTTATGGAACTGCTGATGAGGTGCATTGTAGTGCCGCTTCAAACTGGCACTTTTAACCAGAGCGACAGTTCTGTTGCACAGGAGGCAAACTGGAAGAGCTACACGCCTGTCAGCCAGCGTAAGACAATATTGTTCAGTACACTCGAACTTCAAAAAATTTTCAGTATCAACTTTATTCTTTTTAGGATCCACATCGATGCAAAAGAAACCTTATAAGCCTCGATAGTAACGAAACGTTCCGTACTAGATCGCAAAAACTACTGATGAAGTGGCGATAAAATTTGTGTACTTCACCTAGGGTCGTTCTTTATAAAATTTCCTGCGCCCGACGCACAAGACGTACTGACGCACCACAAAGTAACTACTTCCTTGTCGAAGTGTATGCTGCCGCTCCGCAAAGGAGGCGCTTCGATGACAAAGATGTCCGCCGCCGAGTGAACTTTCCCTCCGAAGTCTCGTAAATTAGCTTTAAGCTATCATTCGAGCACAAAAAATGGCGTTCAAATGAATGTTCCTTCTCCGATGTAATACAAGTTTCAGTGGTTGCCAGAGTCTGAAATCGACTTCTAAAATTTCCTTGTTGATTAAATAAAATTCTCGTGTTGCATACGTATGTTCAGAGCTTTTACGCGGATCGACACAACACGCTTCACTGGCCGGCCAGCTTGCTGCCCTCCACCCCCGCTCTTCGGCTCACACGCCTGTGCTGCACAGAGTAGCAACTATGTATTCAATCTACCTATAACTAACCATTAAGAATTCTCATTATTCAGCAGTTAATTTTGCACTGCTGGAAAAATTATAAAGGTGGCGTTCAAACGAATTGCTATCTACAGAGAAATATTTTTTTAAACAATCTGAATACGTAATTTACGCTTTCAAAATATTTTTGGCCATCCAGCTTTTGACTTTCCGCGGTCCGGACTTCGACCGTTGTCCTCTAGTTGCCGACCACTGCACGAGACTAAGGGTAATGTAAAAAGAACGGTGAAGGACATGATCCACGTACGAACAGAAAGGAGGGAACACCTTATCCCTGAGAAAGAACAACAAAATATTCACAAACGCTGTTAGTCAGCGACCATAAGTGAAGCGGTAGGGAGCCTGGACACGGGATGTGTAATAAATCAAATTTATTAATGAAAGCAATCAGAAAAATTAGAGATAGTTGCAATAAGTAAATTATAAATATGCCACAGCTAAAAATTGAAATTTTGTTTAAGGTCTTATGGGACCAAACTGCTGAGGTCATCGGTCCCTAGGCTTATACACTACTTAATCTAACTTAAACTAACTTACGCTAAGGACAACAGACACACCCATGCCCGAGAAAGGACTCGAACCTCCAGCGGGGAGAGCCGCGAGAACCGTGACAAGGCGCCATAAACCCCGCGGCTACAACACGCGGTGCCATAGATCAATAATAAAATATGGTGAGGCAATTTAATGATAAGGTAAATTGATTTTGATCTTCAAATACCAATCGTAATAACAGATTGATTTTGATGTTTAAAACATTACAGATAATATCTTTTAATTCTTTTTACAGCCAAGCTTCAAAATCAACTCTCCAAGCTCATAATTACACGCATACATGAATACCTTCCACATATGATTGTACACTGAACCAGAATTGTGGTACTCATGACGCCAACGGCTCACCAAACATTTTAAAACAAGTCCATGAAATTACTTAAATAAAATAGTCTGCATATTGGGGGCAATGATACTCCGAACATTTACAAGTAAAATTAGATAAATAAAACCTCTTTCAATGTATTACAGTCTAAAAGGCACACAGTAGGCTCACAATTAACGAGTACCAAAACACTAATTTACACAAATTCTTCAGTAAAAGGGGGAAACAGGGTTTACCATTTTTCTTAAAGCCAGAGATTTTATCAATTTATGCTAAACTTGAAACTAAATAAGTGTGCAGCTTAAAATGAATATTATCTTAATCTAGGAGGCAACGAAACCAGCAAATCCGGTGTCACAACTAAGAACACTACGTGGTTTGGAAACCAGAAGTTTCGAGAACAACATCGTTCGTGCGCCATTCAGGTACGGAAACACGTTACAGTCGCTCTGCTATTCTCTTGGAGCAGTAATAACACACTGTATATTCTTTTACCAGTAACAGATACACCACTGAGAGCCGGCAAGTAGAAAACAGGTTTACTCGTCCACTTCTTGCAGGCCAATTCCACTGGCGAACACAGCAGACAATCACTGTAGCACGCCACCGCCGAACCCAGACATACCTGCATATCCGGCACCAGCATGTCACTCGCCATTCACAGCCGAATATGAATGTCTTCCACTTGCTAACTGCTCCAGCTGCTTGCCCACGGCGCTCCGGGGCCGGACCTCCAACGTTCTCTTCCAGCAGCGGAGTGACTTCTCTCGCTCGCACCAGCCGACGTCTCGTCCACTTCCTTGTTGGCCAAAGAAAGTCCTCAGCCACAATATTGCAGCTACACATCCCGGAATCGTTCCACAGCCGTTCCTCTAACGGCTCATTAAGGAGGAGGAGGAGGAGGAGGAGGAGGAGGAGGAGAAGAAGAAGAAGAGAATGAAGATGATGGAGAAGACCTTTATTAAGATTGAAGGAGACATTCGCCCACTCTCATAGAAAGTACAAATGGTGCAGAAAAGTGGTCGAGTGATACTGGTACGTCTAAATGGCAGATTTTCTGAACGCTTTCTGATGAGATCATATTTCTCCCACTTTAAAATTATGGTCTTTGTGAGTAATTACATAAAGAAAAGGAAGCCACAATACGTAATATGTTCTCAGAAATCCTTATAGGAGTATATTCTCGTAACTTTAAAAGTTACTCTACATTTTTACGACGCGTTGTGATCAGTGCACTTTTTTGTGCAACCTTGTAACTCTCTAAGGTTGCCTAACAGATCCACCACGGCGAACTGATACGATTCCAGATTGGATAGCTTGTAAAATCATGCCTTCATTTTCAAAGTTGCCAATATAATTTTAAGTAGCTTTGCTTCTAAGTGTAAACCATTTGATATGCAATGTACGTAGACTAAGTTCAAGAAAGGAATCTTCACACATATTAGTAATAATTTATTTAACTTGCAGATGGCGTCAGGGTCGTTGGTGACGATAACTGCGTAAACTTAACGCAGCTCTTCAGTTGAAACTTCCGGGCTGAGAGGCCGTGGTCGATGTATAAAATTTCCACCTGACGTTTCGTCTCCATCTGCGGGAGACATATTCTGAGGTCATCCGGCTACTGCCTACATTGTATGATTAATGCAGCTCATTAGCTCCTGGGCTGTGGAAATGATATGGCTGAAGTATAACAATTTGTATCCAGATTTTGAAGTTTTGTTTCCAATCAATATTTAATTACCACACAGTCTCAAACACTATCGCGTTTCACAGGGAATCACAAACTAGTACAGAACAAATTTGTACCGAGCGAGGTGGCGCAGTGAATGCACACAGGGCTCGCTTTTTTGAGGATAATGGTTCGAACCCGCTTCCAGCAATCCTGATTTAGATTTTCTGTGATTTCCCTTACTCGCCTCAAGCAAATGCTGGGATTGTTCCTTTGAAAGGGCACGGCCGACTTCCTTCGCTATCCTTCCCTAATCCGATGGGACTGATGACGTCACTGTTTGGTCCCTACCGCCCCTCCCCCCCCCCCTTCTCACCACACAAATCAAACAAGTAACGAAATCGTACATTGTCTCCATAACTACAGTGTGTCAAAGACTTCCACGAACTATTCGTCGTCGGAGTCGCAGTATGAGTGACGGATTTGGTACAAAAAAAGGATAAAACATATTTCGTGTACGGTTCTAGGAGCAACCAGGAAGTTCTATAAATCAAATTAATGTCTAGGTGACTTCAGTTTTGAGGTTTTACCATAGTTTCAATTAAATTGATGTATTTTACATGCGCAAATTCTATTTGAGATTTATGACAATCACAGGTGATGACAGAATTTTGAAGATTATGTAAATGTTTCTGATGTTATTGCCTTTATGTTATGTTGACAACTTAATCAGATATTGGAATTTGTCTTCAATAATTTTAAAATTACGTTGTACGAAAGGATTAAGTGATAATATTCTGTATTATACACTTTTACTGTCATTTGTTGGGAAACTAATTTTCATGGTATAGTATCGTAGCATATGTAACTATTGATACATATATATTACTACACGTCAAAGGGAAGTACCCTAGCCGACCACGTTGGCCGAGCGGTTCTAGGCGCTTCAGTCCGGAACCGCGCGACTGCTACGGTCGCAGGTTCGAATCCTGCCTCGGGCATGGATGTGTGTGATGTCCTTTGGTTGGTTAGGTTTAAGTAGTTCTAATTTCTAGGGGACTGAAGACCTCCGATGTTAAGTCCCATAGTGCTCAGAGCCATTTGAACCTTTTTTTATGCACCCTATATGTTACAATGCGTGATTTGCGAGTATATACACGTAAACGGAAAAATATATATGTCGCAATAGTTTCGTCCGAGTGTTATAAAACTTTATAAATGTCCAAAGTCAAGAATTAAGTACTTTACAAATGAAAATAAGTTCAAACACGGCCAAAAACCAAGTGGTGTAGGTTTCTGTAACTGAGAGAAATTCCACGAGGACTTGATTTATTACAGGCTAGTATATGAGTGAAGCACTAGTGTCTTGGAAGTCTGCTCCTTGGTAGTCTACATCTGGTCAGAGATCCTTCAGTGTCCCGCATTACGGCGTTTATCTGTCGCATTGCAGGATCCACGTATCATTTCTTCTTACTTCGATTCCATTTCATTAATGGTCAAGTGAATTTGGTCGTAAGTTGTTTTACTTGCTTGCTTGATTCATCTTCAGCAGTCTTTAACAGGGCTACAGAAATTTTATTGTTGAGCATGTGTTTTTTTCATATCGATACACTTTAAGCTAAAAGTCAATTCACACATGCCGAAGAATAATACGAGGTGCATTAAAGTTCTAAGGCCTCCGATTTTTTTTCTAATTAACTACTCACCCGAAATCGATGAAACTGGCGTCACTTCTCGACGTAATCGCCCTGCAGACGTACACATTTTTCACAACGCTGACGCCATGATTCTATGGCAGCGGCGAAGGCTTCTTTAGGAGTCTGTTTTGACCACTGGAAAATCGCTGAGGCAATAGCAGCACGGCTGGTGAATGTGCGGCCATGGAGAGTGTCTTTCATTGTTGGAAAAAGCCAAAAGTCACTAGGAGCCAGGTCAGGTGAGTAGGGAGCATGAGGAATCACTTCAAAGTTGTTATCACGAAGAAACTGCTGCGTAACGTTAGCTCGATGTGTGGGTGCGTTGTCTTGGTGAAACGGCACACGCGCAGCCCTTCCTGGACGTTTTTGTTGCAGTGCAGGAAGGAATTTGTTCTTCAAAACATTTTCGTAGGATGCACCTGTTACCGTAGTGCCCTTTGGAACGCAATGGGTAAGGATTACGCCCTCGCTGTCCCAGAACATGGACACCATCATTTTTTCAGCACTGGCGGTTACCCGAAATTTTTTTGGTGGCGGTGAATCTGTGTGCTTCCATTGAGCTGACTGGCGCTTTGTTTCTGGATTGAAAAATGGCATCCACGTCTCATCCATTGTCACAACCGACGAAAAGAAAGTCCTACTCATGCTGTCGTTGCGCGTCAACATTGCTTGGCAACATGCCACACGGGCAGCCATGTGGTCGTCCGTCAGCATTCGTGGCACTCACCTGGATGACACTTTTCGCATTTTCAGGTCATCATGCAGGATTGTGTGCACAGAACCCACAGAAATGCCAACTCTGGAGGCGATCTGTTCAACAGTCATTCGGCGATCCCCCAAAACGATTCTCTCCACTTTCTCGATCATGTCGTCAGACCGGCTTGTGCGAGCCCGAGGTTGTTTCGGTTTGTTGTCACACGATGTTCTGCCGTCATTAAACTGTCGCACCCACGAATGCACTTTCGACACATCCATAACTCCATCACCACATGTCTCCTTCAACTGTCGATGAATTTCAATTGGTTTCACACCACGCAAATTCAGAAAACGAATGACTGCACGCTGTTCAAGTAAGGAAACGTCGCCATTTTAAGTATTTAAAACAGTTCTCATTCTCGCCGCTGGCGGTAAAATTCCATCTGCCGTACGGTGCTGCCATCTCTGGGACGTATTAACAATGAACGCGGCCTCATTTTAAAACAATTCGCATGTTTCTATCTCTTTCCAGTCCGGAGAAAAAAAATCGGAGGCCTTAGAACTTGAATGCACCTGGTAGAATGCCAAAACATTCCACAACGCTTTTGAAATGGCAACGTTCCTACAGGCCGCAAACGAAATGGAACATTGTGGGACGGGACTAGTTGGGAAGGGGCTTTAGTGTCAGAATTTCTCAGGAAGAAAGTTTGATGACGTGGCGGGGTTATTGCTGATGGGGGAGATGGCGTCACCTGCTAACATAAAAAATTAACGTGTTATCACAGCGCTAATTTCGTGTATTAGTGCTTTCTTACACTTTATTTTATCATTTTCATTGTTTACGTGGAACACTGAACATGTTCCATGATTACTTGAATATTCATTTACATGGGGTTCCTTCCGCAAAACATATCATATAACTGAAAGCAGAAAATAATTTAGATTAGTCAGTATCCGGAAAATGAAAAAATTTCATTGTGTATAAACAAGAACGTAATTCGAGGAAATAATTCTCATTAAATAACTTTTTTGCTGCGGAAATGTCAGTTCATTTAGAGGAGGAAACTAATGAGCAGAACTCACGTATTGAGGGTTCTGTGCAGACTTATTATGTATACAGACAGTTAATCCATTCCGGAGATCGAGGATTTCGACGATTTTTGCCTGCTATCGACATTGATATGGGTGAGATATCGGTATCATTGATTAAAAGACTTACGAAAATGTTTTAATTTCAAGTTCGAAGTCGGATAATGAATGACAAAACAAAAACCTTTTTCGTGTGATCTAATTACACATTAACAATTTTCTGATTGTTTTCCCTTAATTTGTACCGTGAAAGCTTTCTTCTTGCCACATATCAAGATTATACGTCAAGGGGAAGTACCTTGTAGGTTTTAATAAGTGAGTTTGCGAGTGTCGAAATATGTGACGTAAGTGGCCGTATCTTTTGATTGCATTGGCATAGAAGTCAAAAACTACCAATAGACTTCACTATATGATATAAATTTCAACTTGAGACATCTACCAGTTCCTGGGAAAAATGGATCTGAATAGCCGGACAGACAGACAGTCAGACAACGAAGTGATTTTATAATGGGAACCCTAAAAAAACAGGTTTTTTACTTAACTTGGTAATTAGAGAGGAAACAAGACACAATAAGTTAAAAGGCACCCAATATGCCATTGTGAATAATGTTCAATATGTCTGTAGCTCGTGGTCTCGTGGAGCCGGCACGGTAGCTCAGCGTGTTCGGTCAGAGGGATAGTAGCCCTCTGTAATAAAAAAACTGAGTTAGTAAATCAACAACGAACTTAAAAGGGTGTCTTGCAACGTCCAACCCGATCAGGTGCAAGGAACGAAAACGAACAAAATGCAGTTAAAAAAAGAAAAAAAAACCTGTTAGAGTTTTCACTTCCCGAGCACGGGGTCACGAGTTCGATTCCCGGCGGGGTCAGAGATTTTTCACCTGCCCCGAGATGAGTGGGTGCTGTTGTGTCGCCTTCATCATCATCATTCATCCCCAATACGGTCGGAGGAAGGCAACGGCAAACCACCTCCACTAGGACCTTGCCTAGTACCACGGTGCGGGTCTCACGCATCATTCCCCTACGCTCTGTCAGGAAGCATGGGACTTCATTTCCAGTGATATGTACACATTTCCCCTAACAAATAAATGGTAGTTTAATGTGCTAGGACGACACTTCTTTTAATGTTTAAGTTCTTAGTTGTCTACCGTTCAAAATTTGTCAAGTACAGTCGTTACGAATTTCGGTTTAGCTTTTAATAAATTTCATAATTTCCGACTTTCATGTAAGTGACAGTCACGTAATCTCACTCCAATACTCGATTAAACGAAGTGGCGTTGTGACGAAGATAGTGAACACGCCAAGAGTTGACACTGACATCGCCTTCCTTTACGTTCTGCTGACATACAGGGTGAATCGAACTTTACTACCGTTTCCATTTTTATTGATCGCTTTTGGACATCATCCATACAGCCAGTCTTTGAATGATTATCCTATTTAAGTGCATAACAGTCTGAAATACTGAAATGAAACATGTGATACTAGTTCCTTGTAAACAAAAATTAACAATTACTTTCATTTCCCCTGGCATTATGTCCATGACCTAAGTTATTCCTAATTTTCGTTAGTTAGAAATACATTGATGAAAAACATGTTTCTACAACTGACATCTGATACAAGAGCATGAACTTTCAGATGATGGCCACATATGCAACACTAAGGAAACATAGCAAGGAATGGCTCTGAGCACTATGGGACTCAACTGCTGAGGTCATTAGTCCCCTAGAACTAAGAACTAGTTAAACCTAACTAACCTAAGGACATCACAAACATCCATGCCCGAGGCAGGATTCGAACCTGCGACCGTAGCGGTCTTGCGGTTCCAGGCTGCAGCGCCTTTAACCACACGGCCACTTCGGCCGGCCATAGCAAGGAAATCGTATCTGAAGAAAAGAAATTTGCTTGCATCCAATGTAGATGTGTTAGCAAGTGTTCTCTGAAAACATTTGTATGGAGTGTAGCCGCGTATGGAAGTGATACATGGACGGCACACAGTTTGGAGAAGAAAAAAACACAAGCTTTTGATAGGAGGTGTTACTTTATTAGGACTCATTCTGAGACAACAGGGGATTCCCAGTTTAATACTGAAGGGAAGTGTGAGGCCAAAAATCGTAGAGGGAGGCGAAGAGATAAGTACAGAAGCAGATTCAGAAGGACGTATGTTGCAGTAGTTACTCAAAATAGAAGAGCTTTGCTGAGGATTGAGTGGCCTGGATAGCTGCATCAGACCAGTCTTCCGACTGAAGACCACAACAACAACAACAACAACAACAACAAGAGCAGAACAGCAAACACAATGCCAGACAACTACCAGCAGCTGTCCCTCCAAGCCAGCGGCGTGCTACAGTTACTGCGCCGCACGGATTTCAAGTGTTCCAGTACTACAGTCATGTACCTACGATTAAATAAAAGCTTATTACATAACTTATTTTTTTCGAATTAATAAACTTCATCACTACCACTCGTGGCTACGACGTACAGTATTTCTGAAAATTTTTGAATTCGTAGCTATATTGGTAACGATGAAAAGTGGGTTGAAGTTTAAAAGGCTAGTCAGGAACAATCAGTGAGGAAAGTAATTGGTTATGGAAGTACTAAGGAATGAAGAGATACTCTTGACGTTCTCTGAGATTATAGATGTTGTGATAGTGAATAACTTGAGTTGAAGACGAATGGACGTTTCTAAATCACAGAAACTGGATCAAAAACATCAGCGGAAGGAAAGTAACTACAAAGAAACAGTGGGTAACAGAAGAAGTATTCCATCTTATTGACGAAAGAAGGAAGCATAAAAATGCTCAGGTAAATTCTGCAGTAAAGAAATACAAGTCATTTAGGAGTGAAATAAATAGGAAGTGCAGGGAAGCTAAGGCTAAATGGCTACACGAAAAATGTGGCCGTCCGCGGTGGTCTAGCGGTTCTAGGCGCTCAGTCCGGAACCGCGCGACTGCTACGGTCGCAGATTCGAATCCTGCCTCGGGCATGGATGTGTGTGATGTCCTTAGGTTAGTTAGGTTTAAGTAGTTCTACGTTCTAGGGGACTGATGACCACATAGTGCTCAGAACCATGTGAACCATTTTGAACGAAAAATGTGAGGAAATTGAAAAAGGACTGACTCAGGATGCTGAAATGTCAAAACAACCCTCTATGAAATTAAAAGCAAGGGCTGCAACATTAAGAGTGTAATGGGAATCCCACTGTTAAACGCAGAGGAGAGATCGGGTAGGTGGAAAGAGCACTCTGAAGGTCTCTATGAGGGGGAGGACAAGTCTGATGACGTGGTACGAGAGACAGGAGTCGACAGGAAAGAGATAGACGACCCAATATTAGAGTCAAGATCTATGAGCTTTGGACGACTTGAGATCAAATCATGTAGACTGTATAGATAACGATCCATCGGAATTTCTCTAAGCATTGGGGGACGGGAGTGGCAATACAGTGACTACTCATGGCGGTGTGTAGATGGTACGTGACTGGCGATGTACCATCAAACTTTATGAGAAACTTATCCACACAGTTATGAAGATTTGTAAGAGCCGACAAGCGCGAGAATTACGCACAATTAGCTGAACAGCTAATGCGTCCAAATTGCTGACAACAATAACATACAGAAGAATGGAAAATAAAACCAGGGATCTACCACACGACGATCGATTTGGCTTTAGGAAAGATAAAGGCACCGGAGAGGCAGTTCTGACATTGCCGTTGTTAATAGAAGCCAGCCTGAAGAATAATCGAGACGTTCATACGATTTGTTGATCTGGAAAAAGCGTTCAGCAACGTCAAGTACTGTAAGACATTCAAAATTGTGGGAAAAGAGGGGTAAGCTACAAGGAAACAACGGGTAATATTCAACACAGCGTTACAGATTTCTAGGACTTGTGGAGGGGAGTGAGTACATAATATCTTGAATAGGAACGCAAATCCGGAAACTTTCACGGCAGTTCCAGTTCAGATATGTAACGTGGTCACATCTGCTGAGGGAAGGGGAGAAGTCTCAGAGCTGCTTGTCCTGGTATGCAATAGGATAGACAGGGTGAAGTGTATCACTCGAACGGCCGCCTGATGGCACTTAATCCGTACCAGACGCCTGTCAGAGGTAGATCTGCTGGCACGAGTTCTGGCCCCTGCACTAGAAATTGAAGAGATACCAGGTGGTACGGGGAGTGTGTACTGCAGCATGTTTCGTAGATACAATGTCTGTAACAACGTTGGTGGTCGCCACATCGAGTTACTGTTGTCATGCATTACTACTGTTCTGTACGTGCGGTATACTGGGCACTTGATGTGGTCGAGAGGTTCTAAGGCTCTTCAGCCCGGAATCGCACTGCTGCTACAGTCGCAGGTTCAAATCATGCCTCGGGCATGGATGTGTGTGATGTCCTTAGGTTAGTTAGGTTTAAGTAGTTCTAAGTTCTAGGTGACTGATGACCTCAAATATTAAGTCCCATAGTGCTTGAAGCCATTTGAATTTGAACAGAGATTGGAACACATCCAGGAAATAACTGAGGGCGTAGTTTGGAAGAGCAACTATGAAATGAAAAGGATGACACAGAAGACGAATTCGTGGCGGGCTGTTTCAAACCAGTCTGATGACCGATGACAAAAAGAAAAAAAGCTATATTAAAATGAATATTTACTTTCCTCGATGAGACTTTTCTGCAGTCTTTTTCCTGTAATCAACGAACAAAACTATTACTTCTTCTTCTTCTTGCGTTACGGCCTCTGTAGGACCACGGGTAGCCCCTTCGTGGACTGCATTTTCCTCTTCTTCTCCCAGAACCTCTTCATTCTTTCTCTTCTTGTGTCCTGCTCTTCTTCCGTGATCTTCAGTTTCCGTTTCTCCTGTCGGCTCCACTGGTGTCACTCTAATCTTTCCTGTAGTCTTCTCTGTCATTGATCTCTGGCATATTGGTCGGTGTATATTTGTTCCTCCAATTTTCTTTTCCTTCGACCTTGATCCCCAATTCCAACCAGTCCTTCCGAAGTTCAACAACCCACTTGGTTCCTGTCTTTCCCTTTGTCCTCCTGTTGTTTCCCACACTCTCTTCGTCATTCTGTCCATACTCATCCTAACTACATGTCCAGCAAACCTTGCCCTTTTGAGTCTGATTTCCCCGGATATTGTTCTCATGTTCCGGTACAGTTCTTCCCGAGGTCTTCGCATCCACCTCTCTCCACCTCTTTTGCGACCTAGCATTTTTCTCAGTATTTTTCTCTCTTCTTTCTCTACTTGTTCTGCCCCATTCCTTCTTAGTGTCATCGTCTCAGCAGCATATAATACTGCATTCCTCACCGTTGCCTTGTAGTGGCGTATGTTTGCCTTTGGATATATTCTTTTTATTGTATATGTCTCTCGTCATGCAGAAGGCTGACCTCATCTTCTTTATCCTCTCTGTTATTCCCTCCTTGCTCCTGTTCCTTCCTGTTATAAATTCTCCCAGCTGTTTAAATTTGTCCACCATTTGCACAGTGCCTTCCGGTGTTTCCCAGTCTGCAGTGGTATAACTATTACTATTTATGAAGTCTGTATTTTTAAACAACGTCTTGATACCTCTCCTAGAACTGTATAGTCAGTTTTGTAGAGATAAAGCAGAATGAGTTTGTGATGCAGCAGGCACTCTTCGTGCAATGCAAATGGGTGTTCAGACGAATTCCAGCCCTGCCCTACATCCAGAGGCTCTTCATGCGGTTAGGCCAGGGATGGTAGCGGCAACGGCCGCCTCAGAAGCGACTCGTTGTGTTCTGTGTAACACGCGAACGAGCGTGTGTAGCGGCGCGCCGCCGGCGGTCCGCAGATGAAAAGGAGCCGCAGACACCTCCTTAACACTTTTAGCTCCTTTTCCTCGTTATTGCCTACCGGTGCGCGGTGGTCGCTGCTGCCGTGCGTGCTCGCCGCACGTAAATCATCGCCTCAGCAATAACGCATCCGCCGCCAGCGAGCGTGAACCACGGGGCGACCCCGGGAGACTTGAACGCCTGCATGAGAGAGGAACCTGTCTGCGGTCCCACCAAACACTGCTGACAGCTTAGATTAATTATCTTCGTCGGTGGGCTCCACGTACGCTTCTACATGCGTGTGTCTGAATTCCTACAGCGAGCTATTACTGGTGCAAGAAGCGACTAAACAAAACGGTTGCTTAGTCAGCTATTTCAGAAGCATATTAAGTCACTCGCACATAAAAACAATTCTGCTTGGAAGCAGTCCATAACTTCATTTCAAAAGCAAAATATCTAAAACTCCATTAAGTGTACAATACGGCAAATGGGTACTGCAAATATTTCTTGTGTCTTTACTTTTTTCTTTTTCCAGTGACTCGAACATTTTTCTTGTTGGCATGCACCGGACTTGTATCATGTCCTATTACATCGTATCATAAGGATTAAAGAAACTCCTTTCCCACTAACGCTTGTCTATGTGGTCGCTTGTTTATGTGGTTATTCGTTTATAAGTATATCGCCCATATGCTCTTTTATATTTTAAATGTCTACAATGTGTTTCATATAATGAGGCCGTCTAACTCCTTTCATGGTGATCCAACCATCGGCTGGTATTAGTAGATCACGGAATTTCAATTATTTCCTTCTGTCATCATCACCACCACCATCATCATCATTACCACAATCATAATCTTCACCAGTATTATTATCACCATCATCATCATAATCATGAACTCAGAACGATACTATACTATACCTGTTCTACGAGTGAGTGCTGAAAAGTAATGCCTCCGAATTTTTGTGAGAATACTCTTACTACTTTTTCAATAAAACAGAAGTTCTTAACATTTTATATATTTATTATTTCCGTTTACATATTTAGCTGACAATATACTGACGCTGGCAACGAACATATTTTTCCCAGCGAGAGATCCGTTTGTTGATAACGTCACAGTAGAGTACTCAAATTTGTCGACATAATCACAACCTGACCTCTGCTTGCACTGCTTCAAGCAACACTGAAGTGAAGTCCTTGAAGGTGTTCTTTAAGATTGGGAAACGAAAATCGGATGGGGCCAAGTCGGGATTGTATGGAGGATGATCGATAACAGTGAACCCAAGAGCTCAAGATGTCGAATTATTGCATATCTCACATCGCTCGTGTGTGGTCTGGCATTCTCATATTGAAAGACAAGGTGTTCCATGTGTGGCCGAACTTTTCGGACTCCATCACCGCAAGCTGTTTCTCACGCACCGACATAGTTACGTTACTCACCGCCATTTTCCACGATACTATTCGAAGCCCTCTAGTGGCAGAGGGTTGCAGTTATGTCGACATGAAGAATAAAGATGTAGGATGTTAATAACGTTTCTATAATTTAGAAATCTTAAGAGATTTCCCAGAAAAAATTCGGAAGTCTTACTTTTCAGCATACCCTCGTGATTTAACGTACCCCGTCCACCTGAGTAAATATCAAATTAAGAGCTAAATACGTACTAACCCTATAATGTTAACAGTTTGCTTGTTATTCATGATCCAACAGATGAAAAGGCTTCAGATGGACTAACTTCAGACAAGCACTACTCATCATAATAACTATGCACCGACAAACACAATAATGTGACACACGATTTCAGTTAACTTATATTAAATATGCGTTGCAGGACTAAAAAAAAGAAATTATTTCCTGAGAAGAACTGTAAATGTATGAAATATCTCTTAGGCCAACCTTACAATAGCGGCTTAAAATTTCTGGATATTTTAATACAAAGAATTACGCAATATGTGACCGATTGGTAATGATGAATGTTAGTTTTACTTTATTCCTTATTTTTTATTCTTTGTCCTGTTAGCAACGTTCTATTCATAACGTACTGGTTCACAGTTGAGCGCCTGCAATTGATACGGACAGAGCCGCCCCAAAGAATCAGCCACCAATAGCACACCTATTACGAAAGATGAGCTTAAAGCAGTTTGACGAAGTCAATGAACGGATCAAAGTCATCTAGACTGTCTCTCCACAGAAAGGAGTTTTAAGATTCCTACTTTGTTTATGGTGTTCAATAAAAGTAATGTAAGCTCTATTTTCATTCGATGTGTCACATTTCACGCATGTATACTGGATGTTTTTCATACAGTGGTTTTCGATAGTCGATATGTTACGCCACAGAGATTCTGAGTACGAGCACTGTGATCTTTGATTGCTGGTAGCATTCTCGTTGCAGCAATCATTCTGAGAGCAAACAGTGAGTCTGGTGTTGGCTATGCTAGTGATCGGATGGAAATGGATTGCAGAGCATAGAGATAAAGATACAAAGAAGAATGAATTGTGAATTATGATTTTGTAAATTTTGATTGGCCATGCGAAGGTTTTTTTACGTAGAGTGATGCTGCAATGCTTACTTGCGCTTAATTATGATATGTGTGAATAGCGGGTAGTTTTAGTGTAACCTCTCTTTTTTGGTTTGGGTAAGTTGTTTTATTTGTTTAGAGGAGAGATAGTAAAGTTTTCTGTTCACTTGGCTTACACTCAAAAGTTATAGATCTTACCGCTCCTTTATCATTTTCATAAATTAAACTTAGCAGTGTAAAATTTGTTAGGAAAGATTAATTTCTGTAATGACGATTGTAATAGAGAATGAGTTTCAGTTTCTGCAATACAGATTTTAAAGGTCAATTTTCCATTGGTAATTTATCACCACTCCTCACTAAAGAATTTTATTTTCTGTTTATGTCTGTCGCCGAACTGTACGGACCGGAACAAAGCTGCACAAAGTAAAAGCAAAGTATCATCCGTTTAGAATAGTTGCAGTCCTTTGCACTACATTTGCGCAAGGCTTTCTCCTACCTACTTAGCTTGTTTGCTGCTGCTGCTTACTTTATCTTCATCACTTCGAGTAGTACTAAGTTACCGTTGCCACTAGTATTCGTTAAACTTGATGAAACGGTATAAACGTACTGTTTAGTTTAAAGTTTAGAATACGGGTGTAAGTAAATCCAAACATGCCCTGATTTGGAAAAGCTATGCACAAAGTTTTGACCAGTGCATCAAATTTGTGAACACAGTCTGACTACAGATAGGATTAGAGAAAGTTACCTGAGCAGTTCACAATTACTTTAAAGTGCAACGGTTACAAGCAGGCATGGGAAGAGAGAAAATTAAGGAACTACGAGAAATTCTCTATCTACTGCCTCAGCAGACATGAATTGTCCAATCATCGTGCCGCGTACCCAGCCGGGGGGCACATAGGGATGTCTCCCCCAGCCTGTTTTCATACCACTCAAATATAATTCATCGTACATCGTACACAGTCACTCTACCATCTGCGTCCCAAACCTATCTTTTTGGTTGAAAATCACGCAAATAATTCGATGGATAATATTCATAGTGATCGTGCTATTTTTGATGTGAAGTGTAGTAACGTTGTACGCTACCATCAATTGCTGAAGGCAAATTTACAACTGGAATCGTGTATTTGCTACAGATTACAAGTTGCTCTAAAGAATGTGAATAATAAATAAATGAGCAGGGATATTGAAGTGGAGAGTATTTCGATATAACTGCATAAAATTAAATTCAAAAGGCTAGTAAATCATAACAGCCCATACACTACCAGTGAACAACAACCCGTGGCATACAAAGCTCAGCCGCGCGGAGTTGCCGCGCGGTTTAATGCGCCATGTAACGGATTGCGCGGCCTCTCCCACTGGAGGTTCGAGTCCTCCCATGGGTATGGGTGCGTGTGTTGTTCTTAGCACAAGTTAGTTTAAGTAGTGTGTGAGTCTAGGGGCCGATGACCTCAGCAGTTTGGTCCCATAGGAATTCACACACATTTGAACATTTTGAACAAAGTTCCGATGTGTGGTAACGGCACATAAACAGAATTCAGTATCAGTCGCAAAGAATATAGAAAACCTCATTGATATAAAAAGTGACCAAACTGACTTTACTACCATTTAGTGTAATGGATTACAAATTGATTCTGTGTCACGTCTCGTAACGGGCTACCCTCACAAAGAGGCATTGACACGGTAATCACTCGTAGAATAGAAGTACAACGCGCGTAAGTCAGAAATTTCGCAACCTGAATCGAAGATACCCAACCGTGAAATACACGGACGTCGTGAATGATTAACGAAATCATACTCCAAATACGTATTTACTACAAGTTGCCCAACTACAAGGTCGTCCTGAAAAGAAATGCTTACGTTCGCAATATCGGTTAAGGTGTTACATACACTATATGATCAAAAGTATCTGGACATCCCCAAAAACATACTTTTTTCATATTAGGTGCATTGTGCTGCCACCTACTCACAGGTACTCCATATCAGCGATGTCAATAGTCATGAGACATTGTGAGAGAGCAGAATGGGGCGCTCCGCGAAACTCAAGGACTTCGAACGTGGTCAGGTGATTGAGCGTCACTTGTGTCATACATATGTACGCGAAATTTCCACACTCATAAACATCCCTAGTTCCACTGTTTCCGCTGTGGTAGTGAAGTGGAAACGTGAAGGGACACGTACAACACAAAACCATACAGGTCGACGTCGTCTGTTGACTGACAGAGACCGCCGACAGTTAAAGAGCGTCGTAATGTGTAATAGGCAGACATCTATCCAGACCATCACACAGGAATTCCAAACCGTATCAAGGTCCACTGCAAGTACTGTGACAGTTAGGCGAGAGATGAGAAAACTTGGATTTCATGGTCGAGCGGCTGCTCATGAGCCACACATTCACGGCAGTAAATGCCAAACGACGCCTCTCTTCCGATCCGATGGCAGGGTGTGGCAGGGTATGGCAAATGCCCGGTGAACGTCATCTACCAGCGTGTGTAGTGCCAACAGCAAAATTCCGAGACGGTGGTGTTATGATGTGGTTGTGTTTTTTATGGAGGGGGCTTGCACCCCTTGTTGTTTTACATGGCACTATCACAGCACAGGCCTACATTGATGTTTTAAGCACCTTCTTGTTTCCCACTGTTGAAGAGAAATTCAGGGATGGCGATTACATCTTACAACACGATCGAGCATCTGTTCATAAAGCACGGCCTGTGGCGGAGTGGTTACACGACAATAACATCCCTGTAGTGAACTGGCCAACACAGAGTCCTGACCTGAATCCTACAGAACACCTATGCGATTTTTTGGAACGCCGACATCGTGCCACGCCTCACCTCTCCTCAGTGTAGCACCTTGTGAAGAATGGGCTGCCATTCCCCAAGAAACCTTCCAGCACCTGATTGAACGTATGCCTGCGAGAGTGGAAGCAGTCATCAAGGCTAAGGGTGTGCCATCACCATATTGAATTATATTACTGATGGAGGGCCCCACGAACTTGTAAGTCATTTTCAGCCAGGTGTCCGGATACTTTTGATCACATAGTATACCATGCATACCACTCGGTTAACGTTTCCGCTTTGCTGACGCAAGGTGCAACCCTCTGCCGCCAAAGGGCTCCGAAGTGTAGCTTGTAATATGGTGACCTGCAAAGTAGCTATGTCGGTGCATGCGAAACAGCTTGTTGTAATCGAGCCCCTACTCGCAGAAAAGGTGCCTGCAATTGAAATCCATAGAAGAAGGAAAGATGTGTGCGGTGACGACTTTATCGACATCTAAAGTGCGACGTCATGTTGTTCATTCACATTACAAATGAAATGGTAGTGTAACTTCACCGTGTGTGAAGCCAGTTTCAAGACCGTGACATCAGCAGGCAAAGTCATGCTCAGAGTGTTCTGGGATGTTCAAGCTGTGTTGCATTTGGAATTCGTGCCTAAAGGCACAATTAAACTCTTCAAGGTACTCCAAGACTCTCAGAAAACGAAAGAACGTATTCGTAGGGTTCAACAAACACGGAGCAGCCTCTCGTTCAGCATGACAACGCCAGAACACACACGAGCGCTGCGACATCTGCAGCAATACGACGTGTTTGGTTCACTGTCATCGATCGTCCTCCGTTCTCCATACAGTCCCCACTCGATCTAATTCAATTTTCATCTGTTTCCAAAACTTAAAGGACACCTTCCAGGACTTCACTTTGATACCGCTGAAGCGGTGCAAGCAGAGATGACGTTGTGGGTCCGCTAACAAAATCAAACATTCTACAGTGACGATATCGATAAACTGGTCTCTCGGTGTGACAAGTATGTTCGTCCGCAAGGGGACTATGTTGAGGAATAAGTATGTAGGTACGATGAATAAAGATGTAGAATGTCGGTAAAGATCGTTTTATCTATAAAGCTTTAAGAGTTTTCACATAAAAAATTCTATGTATTACTTTTCAGCACGCATCTTATTTGATACCAGCTTAACATACAGCACACTGAGTTACCTGCAGGAGTATTCAAGCCTAACATGTCTTCTCCCCACCATGGAGCACACAATAGAACTTACTACAGTATTCAGAATCAAGTCTCAGTGTTCCTTGTCAGTAGGCAAAGTTCTCCCGAAAGTGCAAAGCATGCTTCCTGCAAACCTCACGGGCTAACCACCAAAGATAATGAATTGTTTGCAGTTGATACTTGGTAAGTATCGCGTCTCTGCGGTAATTATAACGCGAAAATGACTGAACTGTATAATATGAAACCTGAATTCTTGAAGTGGCAATTTATCAGCGAACTTTCAACAGCAACGAGGAACCAAGGTGATGTCTCTATAAATCATAGGGTCACACAAAAAATTCCAAGAATCTGAAAGTCTGAAGAACAGATTATGGTCAAGTGATGTGGCGTTTCAATGCAAGATCGTTCACGGATGGAGCATCGTTTACAAGTCATGGGAAAATGAATCTTCGCAATGTGCACCATTGGTCAGTTGAAAATCTAGCCTGGAGGAGAACAAGTTTTGCAGGAAATTCAAGACTTATTAATGCTGCTCTAATTAGCCTGCAGTATCTATAGTTACTTACAAACATGCCGCCACAGTTATTGGAAGATATCCCCCTGTATACAGGGCAACCACGAGTTACCAACATGAAGTACGTATCGCCCATTCCTCAGGGATAATTAGACACGCTAACAGAACATTTGGAGATCGCTGGATCGGACTTTCTGGTGAGAAAAATTTGGCCACACATTTATCAGACGGAATACCTCTGCTCTCTTACCTGTGAGGAATATGAAAAAAAAACCATACCAGAGGTAAGTATTTTCTTAGATTTGGTACGCTATGGTACACTTCTCCTAAAGACGGGACAGTAGTCTGCGCTACTGAGTGGGCGTTTCCAGATATCAGCAGCTGCTTTTTGTCAGATTCCAAAAACTTCTATTCTACCAGTCTTCTTGCGACACATCTTTCATTTCGATGGATTTACATAGTGTTCCTCTACAAGCTGCCTTCGGCCTCCCCTGGCTCCTACTCTCTCGTGAAGACCAGATGAACAAACACTGCGGCCACTGTTGTTCTTCCATCTTTCGGACGCATCCACATCATCTCTGTGCTTGAGCGTCAATCATATCTCTGAACGGTTCCACTGTATCCACGCCCATTCCTACATACTCATTTCCCAGTCGATCCAGGTGCATCGCCCTCATGCTCCGAAATAATTCGCCCATTTGGACAGCCTCAATTTTCGCCGTGTGTCTCCCGTTCAGTTTCCAACATCCTCTGAGCCATACGTCAGAATGCTGTCAACCACAACACGTAGGACTGCTTTCTTTGTTCGTCTGGATATATTCCGACTCCAAATACACCATTTAATGATATAATATCTGCCCCCGCTTGACTCATCCTGTGGAGTATGTCTACTTCTCACACACCAGTCGTATCGATTAGTGAACCCAAATACCTAAAAATTTCCACATTTCTTACCTGCGAAAACTCAAAATCCAAATCATCACCTTGCTCATGCCAAAGATATTCTGTCTGTTAGTCCCCATCGTTTATAAGCATCCATTAATTTTCTCATTTCGTACCTGGCATCGTCCTTATTCAGAGCCATAAGTACTTGATCGTCCGTAAACAATATTGAATGCAAACATTGATGCTATACTGCCATACCCAAACTTCTAGTCTAGTAACGAAGGACAACTTCCAAACGCAACTTATATAAGGTTGGTAACATAGATCATCCTTGTTTTAATTCTTTAATTCTTTTAAAACTTTCCGATGTCTAACCACCAGACTTCATCCCTGCCTCCAGTTGGTGGTATATCCTTTTCATTATTTCACCAACTCTATTAATGCACCATACACTTCAACGTTTTCCAGTGCTACGCATAGTAACTTCATTTGCACTGTATCGAAGACCTTTTCTAAATCAACAAACACCAAAAGGTGATTTTAATTTTTGCGGTCATTTTCTGACACATCTCGCATACACAAAAGATGTTATCAACACAGCTTCTCCCAATAGTGGAATCTACTGTTCCTGAGATTCGACGAATGAGGAATCTTTCCCAATCTGAACTGTAAAAATAATATTTCAACAATCATTAGTTTTGTAGCATTTTGCTCTAGGCTACCATTCTCGACTCCTCAGTAGAGCCATTTTCATGCCCTGTAACATGAACAACAAAAAGCATTCAGTCGTTCTTGTGTATAACGGGGAACTAATATTTGTGCCTGGTTTTCGCAGAGGCCTACACGAGCAATGTGTGCCCTTCACAGATGTAAGAACAACATTGGTTCCTTGTTATATAGATGTAATACCGCATACTATTAGTTGTTCATGCTACAGTGCTTGAAAATTACTCTATTAAGGACTGGAAACTGGTAGCCTAGATAAAAAGTTATAAAAATAGCAGCTGTTAATCTCTTTTCAATTTTTCCAGTCTGTTGTTTGGTATACTACTGAAAAACCTACTCGCGAAGCCATTACAGTTATTCCCCTGTAATCAATCGGATCTCTCTTACTCCCTTTCTTAAATATGACGGTAGTAAATAATATCTTCCATTCTTGGGGTACTTCATCTTCTTGAACCACTTTACTAAAATAGTTACTAGTTCTACTCCTATTTTAAGTCTTCTGTGCTTGAGTAATTCCGTTACTGTAGCATCTGCGCAGAATCGGACAGGAAAGAAATATGTGAAAAACACCGACAGGGAGAAGGACAGGATGGTAGGATGTCTGTTGAGACATCAGGGAATGACTTCCATGTTACTAGAGGGAGCTATAGAGGGCACGAGCTGTAGAGGCAGACAGAGATTGGAATACACCCAGCAAATGATTGAGGACTTAGATTGTAAGTGCCACTCTTAGCTGAAGAGGTTGGCACAGGAGAGGAATTCGTGGCGGGCCCCATCAAACCAGTCAGAAGACTGATGACTTAAAAAAAAGAGACCTCCGGGACCATCTGCCCTTCCATTTTTTTGATTTTTGAAAGTTCTCATGAAACTTCATTGTCAACCATCTCTTTTACAGGATAAATCTCCACTTCGTTCCGCTATTCTCGAAATTATTTCCTATCTTCGGTAAGAAACTCTTTAAAGCGAGTCTTCCATTCAGAAATGGCAATGGTTTTGGTTCCTAATCTCAGCACAAGCTCTCACCTGTTGTATAAATCGCCAAGATTCTCATGCCCTGTTATATCCAACAAACCGTTCAACGTTGGCACATTTCTTCTGTGCACTACTGTTAACTTGTTACTATTTCCATAATTACTTTTCGCTCTGTAGCAAATTTGAAACTTCCTGTCAGATTATAACTGTGTGCTCAATCGGGATTCGAACCTGTCGCGATAGTTACATTTCATCAAGTTCCAACATGACACGTAACTTTACCAATTAAAAAAAGTTATCGGATACCTAATTCCGTAACTATAAACGTTAAAAATCACTTACGTAGCTCCGAAAAGTTGCCATATTTCTTTTACACCGTAGAGAAAGTCTCACCACTCTATATTTACTTATTATGGAAATATTTTCAGTTGCCTGTCTTAGCTGCCTTCCCTTTTATACATGCAGGGCTTGGACAAAAATATGGAAACATCAAAAAGCGCAACACATTACTGTGCCTAATAAGACTTAGGAAAACAGTAGACCTACAAAACAGCTTCCAGTTGTCTTGGAATGGATGAATACAGGCCCTGTATGATTTTCAAGATACTATTCTACAATTCTTCCATCTAAATATTCGCTAATTCAGGTATTGATGACGGAGGTGCATCGTGATCATGTACCCTTCTCTCCAAAGTAGACCACAGGGCTCAATAATATTTAGATCTGTAAATTGTGGTGGCAAGGGGAGATACAATTCATCCTCGTACTCATATAACCATTGATGGACGATGCAAGCTGTACGAACAGGAGCCCTGTCCTCTTGGAAAGCAGTATCACCATTTGGAAACAAACATTGAGCCATGGCATGGACCTCATGAGCCAAAATGATCACATAATCTATGGCAGTAATGCGACCTTGTATGAGGCCGATGGAATACCACGATCTGGCTGCCTACATCATCACCAAATCACCCCAATGTTTCACTTATAAATTCGGTCAAAAGTTGTAAACAGTATGAAACAAGTCTCATTTCATAAAATTACTTTCGTCTATTGCTCCAAAGTATATGTTTTATGGTTTCGGCACCAGGTTTTCCTGATACAGGCATTTGCGTCACTGGTGTGTGGTTTAGAATTCCAGCTCGCCCTGCAGTTTCCAGCTTAGGCAGTTCTCCTCGTGTGGTTTTGGTGCTGACAGGGTTCACGAGTATGACATTCAGTTCTTCACTCACATTTGCACCTCTCGTTCCCTTATTTTTCGTCACAATCTTCTTCTATAAACATCTCTCGCAATCATTCAGCACACAATTCCGTTTAATTTTGCTATATGTATTAGTTCATCTATTATAGCAGGATTGTAACCATTTCTGGAGGCAACTGCTTTAATAATTTCCGTTTTTTTTAACTTGTGTCCTTTGGGATTTCAGGCATGGGATTAACTATTGTCCTGAATAATCTTTTTTATATTGGTCTGGATAGTAAGAAGCAGCTATAATGGTTAAACTAATCCATACAAGAAAGTTAAACCAACCAATCGCTTAGCAGCCACCCACAAACAACAGGATCACATTTGGAAGCTTGCCTTTCTTAGGGAAAATTTCTCGCGAAACTGTCAACCTCTTCAAGATATACAACGTGAAAGTAAGCTCCTTTATCAACAATAAATACTGAATAAAATCATACACAGTAGCAAACCCGCTGGATAACTGTATCAAAAGTCAAGTTATACAAACTCGCAACTCCTGTCAAAGCTTCTACACTCAAAAAACTTGAAGAATTTTCACAGCAAGATTTAAAGAGCACATAGGCGCATTCTATCTTAACAACCTGAACAAATGCAGCTTTGTCACACATGTTTCCCAGCGAAGTAATACTGACAACGACATAGAACAGAACCTCCAAATAAATGACCTTACAACAAAGGCATGATAGCCGATCTTCTTGAAGAAATCGAAATCTTTGTCAACACAAATACATCACCTGTTTACCTACTCAGTGGCCAGACTGAAATGAGAAATTAATTTTTCATTCAGAATGTCACCAATGTTCCTCCTCTATCGTTCTCTTTACATCCTAGCTACATTGATGTCAATGTAAATATCCTATCACAGAATACATAGTACATTATACATTTAAATTCCCAAGCCCTCTACTGTCAAAATAAATCAATACATTTATACGTATTACCATCAGCTGAAATAAACGAATCTACCTTTACTAATATTCCAGATCGTCAATGTATGAACAGAATCTTTTTTAAAATATAAAGTTCACAGAGCACTGAAAGACCTAAGTCGAAAGAAGGCCGCGGGAGTAGACAGCATTCCATTAGAACTACTGATAGCCTTGGGAGAGCCAACCCTGACAAAGCTCTACCATCTGGTGAGCAAGATGTATGAGACAGGAGAAATACCCTCAGATATCAGGAAGAATATAATAATCCCAGTACCAAAGAAAGCAGGTGTTGACAGATCTAAAAGTTACCGAACTATCAGTTTAATAAGTAATGGCTGCAAAATACTAACACGAATTCTTTACAAACGAATGGAAAAACTGGTAGAAGCTGACCTCGGGGAAGATCAGTTTGGATTCCGTAGCAAATGTTGGAACACGTGAGGCAGTACTGACCCTACGACTTGTCTTAGATTATGAAAAGGCAAACCTACGTTTCTAGCATTTGTAGACCTACGGAAAGCTTTTGACAATGTTGACTGGAATACTCTCTTTCAAATTCTGAAGGTAGCACGGGTCAAATACAGGAAGCGAAAGGCTTTTTACAATTTGTACAGATGGCAGTTATAAGAGTAGACGGGCATGAAAAGGAAGCAATGGTTTGTAAGGGAGGAAGACAGGGTTGTAGCCTATCCTCAATCTGTGTATTGAGAAGCAGTAAAGAAAACAAAAGAAAAATTCTCAGTAGGAATTAAAATCCATCGAGAAGAAATAAAAACTTTGAATTTCGACGATGACATTGTAATTCTATCAGAGACAGCAAAAGACCTGGAAGAGGAGTTGAAGGGAATGAACAGTGTCTTGAAAGGAGGATATAAGATGAACATCCACAATATCAAAACGAGTATAATCGAATGTAGACGAATGAAATCGGGTGATGCTGAGGGAGCTAGATTTGGAAATGAGACAAGGTAGTAAAGGAGTTTTGCTATTCGTGGAGCAAAATAACTGACGATGGTGGAAGTAGAGAGGATATAAAATGCAGTCTGGTAATGGCAAGGAAAGAATTTCTGAAGAACAGAAATTTATTAACATCAAGTATAGATTTAAGTGTCAGCAAGTTGTTTCTCAAAGTATTTGTATGGGGTGTAGCCATGTATGGAAGTGAAACATGGATGATAACTAGTTTGGACAAGAAGAGAATAGAAGCTTTGGAAATGTTGTGCTACAAGAGAATGCTTAAGATTAGATGGGTAGATCACCTAACTAATGAGGGAGTACTGAATAGGGTTGGGGAGAAGAGAAGTTTGTGGCACAACTTGACTAGAAGAAGGGATCGGTTGGTAGGACATGTTCTGAGGCATCAAGGGATCACCAATTTAGTATTGGAGGGCAGCGTGGAGGGAAATGAAGAAGCTTGCACAGGATAGAGTAGCATGGAGAGCTGCATCCACAACAACAACAATAAAGTTGACAGTGTTAGAAACAACTGAAGTTCGTTGCAACTATTATAAATCTATATTATTATTTTATTCGTGAGCATTCATGTTAATGCTAGACTTGATTAAGTAGCTTCCCATAAATTGACTGTATTACATGTTAGTATAAGAGTAGAAATAAGACACCAGATCATTTGAAATTTGTTCTTGTACTACTTTATTTATTTAATTTAGGTAATTTATGTTAATGCCAGTTTTGATTAAAGTAGTTGCCAATACAACGACTTCAATACATGCAAACAAAACAAGCAATATCTCTGACCAAAGTATGCCTATATCATATCTTTCTGTGAACATCTTTGTAACGAGCAACAGTTGTACAGCACACGCTAGATACTGGCAAAATTTCATTATTACAGTGTATATGTAAACGTATTCTGTAAAAGCGAGACATGTACTACCGACGGAAGCATACTTCCGTTAGTAGTACATCACTCGCTTTTACAGAATACGTTTACATATGGATATTAACACAAAAGCGATTCACACTATCACAGTAAGTACAAAATTAAATTTTGGATCCAAATCGCCATGTACACAGAACTCACAGTGATGCACTAAAGCATCTTCCATCTTCTTGTCACAGAGCCAGTACCCAACATTACATTTCGAAATAGTTGTGCAACCTCCTGTACAACATCTGAAGACGGGCCTGAAAAGGTTCGAAATCTGATTCATGGATTAAATAACTATATCAAGGAAGTGACTAGTTGCAGATTTTTTTATATTGAATAAATGGGCATTATCCATAATGGACAAGTTTAATCTGCTGCTACGCTGCCATATAATTAGAATAATGCACGAATTTTGGAAATGTCAACTTAAATTAACGAAAACCATTCCTGCAATAAGATTTAACAGAAAGTGTCTCAAAGAAAACTTTACCCAAAAAATATCAGAATAAAAATAGCGAGTCAAAGCAAACCAGTCAAGACAGCAAAACCACAAAGTAAAATTATTTAGTTAAAACCTAAAATGAAATCTGTATACAGAACTCGGAGCTGTACCAAATGCGCCTAGGGCTAAACCATAACGATATTGCTCATGCATTCATGCTTTTTCGAGACTATGTCAGTTCACACATCAACAAAGAACATACTGTCATCTCACTTACACATGGGAAAAAAGTAAGTGCCCAGGTCTCAAAGGATGCCATGAATGCCCCGAGTATTTATTCTCAAACAGAACGTAGGTTTTTTGGTAAAGTGATAAATACCATAGAAATATGCTTGAACGGTAATGAATTAAAGCTGTTAAACAAAGGTCTAAAGCACAATATTGCCCCCACGCTACGTAAAACCGACATTAAGGGTCTAACAGTGAGCCTAAAAATTGCAAACACTACCGTTAAACTAAAACACAATGACCAAAATGGTATTACTCATAAGGCAAACAACATTACTAAGAGAAATGTAGACCAGAACAAAAAGTGCAATAGGATGAATAATGATAATAGGGCATTATTTGACATAAAGAAGAAACTTACAACCGAAAGTGCTCTCATTGTCAGAGTGAACAAGGGCAGCACAGCGGTTGTCATCAGATTATATTAACAAAATTCATGACTTCTTCAGAAATAAGAACATGAAAGAAATAGCATATTACCCTACTCCAAAATCCCAAGGCAAAATTAAAACATCAATAGAAGCAAAGAACTGTATAGTGATGAACCCACCAGCATCAAAAAAAGATTCATTAACCAGAATATCCAATATGCCCCATTGCGAACTCCGTCAACAGTTCGAGCTGTAGTATCACCAGGAAACGTTATGACATTATTTGCAAGCCATATGTTTTCGAAGATATCGTCTCTGTTAAAACAGTTATGAGTTTATAAGCTGTGTAAAAGATATCCCCATCCCAGCCATGGCTAGATCTGCAACTCTTGATATAGTCATCTTGCATGCTAACATACCTGTCAAGGAAACAATCAGCATAATAAGAAATAACATACTCAGATAAGAAACAATGAGTAGAGCTGAAATCTACGAACTCAGAGATTCTGGTGCTTATATTATCACACATTTACTTCCTGTTCTACAACAAGGTTTACGTTCATGAACATAGGCAGACAGTGGGTAGTAGTTCTGCAGGCTTGCTTGCAGACATATATTACATTAACGATCTTGTAAGCGCCTTTTTAGATCCCAAACCTAACTGAAAGACAAGCTACTTTTTTATAAACACTGTTGATGATACTTTCATTCTGTTCAATGGAACAACAAAAGAAATAGAAAATCTAGCCAAAGAACTTAATAAGTTACACTACAAAATTCAGTTCACTGTACAACACGAAACACCAGAAGGCATTAATTATCTTGATTTAAAAATCTGAAATAAAAATTAAAAACATAACTTTCGAAGACAAAAAGAAATAAGAAGTTATTAAATGAATTTCCTCCAACAATGCGTAAAATGCTGCTGGAATGGACGAACCGACCCGCAGAAGAAAATTAAACCAACCAATCGCTGAACAATCAATTACAAACGAGAAGACCATATTTGTAAGCCTGCTTTTCCTAGCGAAGATTTCTCCCAAAACTGCCAACCTGCTCAACATAAAAAAAGCTTCTTCACCAACATTAAAATACAGAATAAAATCATACACAGATCAAAACCAGTACACAACAGTATCAAAAGTGGGCTGTAGTCAAACTGACTTGTAACTAGTGAGAAAAAATAATTGAATTACAAAAGACAAAATTAAATACTGAAAGTTGCAATGTGACAAATATATGTGACTCATTGGACATAAGTAGGGAGGATAATACATTATTGTTTCATTAGGCTATTGCAGGTAATACAGTGTAAAGGGAAACATAAGAGTACCTATTGAAAGGTGAACATGTATATGAGGACTGGACGTTTAATTACGGATAGTTTCAGAACGAGTGGAAATTTTTTTATGTTACGAGAGTGAAGCAGCTGCGTGTGACATCTGTAGAACAACCGACTCACTTCAGTGACAGTAGTATCTCTGAACTTGTGTATTCTCGGCTCAGTGGTAAAGCGGAGAGTAGTCGAGTTTTGGACGTGGAGTAAGCTAGGGTAATCAGGATTTTGCTGAAGAAAACTGAGGAATTATTAATCAGATGGGAAGACTTACAGACACAGCATTTATACAGGGTGGTCCACTGATCGTGACCAGGCCAAATATCTTACAAAATAAGCGTCAAACGAAAAAACTTCAAAGAACGAAACTTGTCTAGCTTGAAGGGGGATACCAGATGGCGCTATGGTTGGCCCGCTAGATGGCGCTGCCATACGTCAAACGGATATCAACAGGGTCTTTTTTTTTTTAAATAGGAACCCCCATTTTTATTACATATTCGTGTAGAACGTAAAGAAATATAAATGTTTAGTTGGACCACTTTTTTCGCTTTGTGATAAATGGCGCTGTAATAGTCACAAACATATGGCTCAAAATTTTAGACGAACAGTTGGTAACAGGTAGGTGTTTTAAATTAAAATACAGAACGTAGGTACGTTTGAACATTTTATTTCGGTTGTTCCAATGTGATACATGTACCTTTGTGAACTTATCTTTTCTGAGAAAGCATGCAGTTACAGCGTGATTACCTGTAAACACCACATCAATGCAATAAATGCTGAAAATGAAGTCCGTCAGCCTCAGTGCATTTGGCAATACATGTAACGACTTTCCTCTCAACAGCGAGTAGTTCGCCCTCCGTAATGTTCGCACATGCATTGACAATGCGCTGACGCATGTTGTCAGACGTTGTCAGTGGATCACGACAGCAATATCCTTGAACTTCCCCCACAGAAAGAGATCCGGGGACGTCAGATCCGGTGAACATGAGGACCATGGTATGGTGCTTCGACGACCAATCCACCTGTCATGAAATATGATATTCACCACCGCTTCACCCGCATGCGAGCTATGTGCCGGACATCCATCATGTAGGAAGTACATCGCCATTCTGTCATGCGGTGAAACATCTTGTTGTAACATCGGTAGAAGATTACGTAGGAAACCAGCATACATCGCACTATTTAGATTGTCATCGATACAATGAGGGCCAATTATCCTTCCTCCCATAATGCCGCACCATACATTAACCCACCAAGGTCGCTGATGTTCCACTTGTCGCAGCCATCGTGGATTTTCCGTTGTCCAATAGTGCATATTATGCCGGTTTAGGTTACCGCTGTAGATGAATGACGCTTCGTTGCTGAATAGAACGTGTGCAAAAAATCTGTCATCGTCCCGCAATTTCTCTTGTTCCCAGTGGCAGAACTGTACACGACGTTCAAAGTCGTCGCCATGCAATTCCTAGTGAACAGAAATATGGTACGGGTGCAATCGATGTTGATGCAGCATTCTCAACACCGACGTTTTTGAGATTCCCGATTCTCGCGCAATTTGTCTGCTACTGATGTGCGGATTAGCCGCGACGGCAGCTAAAACACCTACTTGGGCATCATCATTTGTTGCAGGTCGTGGTTGACGTTTCACATGTGGCTGAACACTTCCTGTTTCCTTAAATAACGTAACTATCCGGCGAACGGTCCGGACACATGGATGATGTCGTCCAGGATACCGAGAAGCATACATAGCACACGCCCGTTGGGCTTTTTGATCTCAATAGCCATACATTAACACGATATCGATCATTTCCGCAATTAGTAAACGATCAATTTTAACATGGGTAATGTATCACTAAGCAAATACCGTCCGCACTGGCGGAATGTTACGTGATACCACGTACTTATACGTTGGTGACTGTTACAGAGCCATCTATCACAAAGCGAAAGAAGTGTTCCAACTAAAACAGTCATATTTCTTTACGCACTACACGAATATTTAATAAAAAATGGGGGTTCCTATTTAAAAAAAGAAACGCAGTTGATATCCGTTTGACCTATGGCAGCGCCATCTAGCGGGCCAACCATAGTGCCATCTGGTGCCCCCCTTCAAGCTAGACGAGTTTCGTTCTTTGTAGTTTTTTCGTTTGATGCTTATTTCGTGAGATATTTGGCCCGGTCACTATCAATGGACCACCCTGTAGAACAGAGAGAGTAGATCTGCATTACGGATACGTTTTTAAGGTAATTATTTATGCTGGTGCATACCGATAAAATTAGCGATTCTTGCAACACAGCAGTCCACCTACCCGCCGTAGTTTAGGTCGTTTCAGTTTAATTTATTTCTGTTTGCATAGTCGTAAATAATTGCCGTGTAAGACTTTTGTAAAGAAAGTAAAGTCTTTGATTTTCTGTGAGTTTTGCGTTCTTGTGAAACAAGGGTTTAAAAGACCGCATTTTCATTATAATGAACAGATGAGTATTTTCATCTCAAGTAAACATTTTTTTTCTAGTGTGAGTAAATCATTCCAATCTTTCTCCCAGTATTTTTTTTTTTTTTCTTTTACTTTAGGATATTTTAGCTGGCGCGATTCATTCGTGTTGTGCTACTGCTGCTGATTATGCTGTAGTATTTAAGCTGACTATGCCGTAATTTTTAAGGTGAGGTTCTTTTCATATATTGTTGATTTTTACGTTACCCATCTCATGTTTCGATTGCGAACATACTACGCATTTTGTTTGTAATTCGGATTTTTAATGGGCTACTGAACAGTGTGTTTTTCATAGTGTTGCTACGTAATTTCAGGGTTTAAACTTTTTTGGACACTGCACAGTTTAACTTTTGTAGCGCTTTTTAAGTAAGAGTTTTAATTTAATTTCCTGCACAGTGAACGCCAGTTAGTTTTGTCTTAATGTAAATGTGTGTACTGAGACACGCTCTTGTCAATAGTAATTTCAGTTCAGCCGTTTTACAACAGGGGACAGTATATTCTCTTTTCAATAAAAATCAGGCATAGATTTTAATGCTCATGAACGAATGAAAGTTCGAGGCAGAGGCAATAACTTTCATTTGTCTACCGCTGCTTCGGACTGCCCTTTGACACCTTTTAAAAGCAGCCAGATAACTCTTTTTTTTTCTTTTCATACAGCACACAGCACAGCGCATATCTTACGTAGCAACAATTTCATGTTTCTTGGTTTACAGCTACTTTTTGTGTAATTGTTACGTGTGAAATGTTCTGTATTTTCAAATACTTGGCAGGTGACGAATATTCATTACGTATGAGAAATATTCTGTACGTGTAATGAACTTTCACTGCGTGTAAAAGTTTGCCTATTGGATTTTCCTCTTAGGCAACGATTACATCAAATTTTCAGTTACTGCATGTTTTAGAAATTTATTCTGAGCGATAAACAAGATTGCAATTTTAGCATCTTTGGTAACGTTTGTCAGTCTCACGTTGTTACAACAATGTATAGCGTAAGCGTTTCAGTGTAGTGACGAACAGCAACAGAACCTCACGCAACACAGCAATAGCGTATCATTTAACTCATTTAATAGGGAACAATTATCGTTTTGCACCAATACAGTAACCGACACGAAACGTAAACTAATTACGCAAATGGAGTGAAACGTGCCTACAAGTGAAATACAACAAATATCCGGAACGATCAATAGTTACTAGTTGTCAAACCGAACAAGAGTCGCTAGGTGATAAGTCGCCAATTCATAATATGGAAACCGGACTGCAGACAGTGAATAACATAGATACGGATATGCAGTTGAATAACACAGATTAAGGTATTGCATCGTTTGTTTCCGGTAGATAGAACTCTGTCACTAGGTCGAACAATACGAATTCAGATCAGAACTAACACTGTTGTTTGAAATTTTACTTCAACAGCTTAAACAGGCGCAATTGCGACAAGAACGAACAAACGAACGGATCAAGAAGACGCAAGAACAAAATAATGCACAGTTTCTGCAGTTGAGGGAAGACGGTAAACAGTCACAAGAACAAACTCGTGAGCAGTTTAAGCAGCACATAAAAGATACAGAGCTTATCAGGTGAGTTCAGGGAAGTAATAAAAAAAGACTTTCTATGAATGACGGTATTACTAACCGATTACTAGTTTTAGAAACCGACATTTCGGTCATGGCGTCCTCATATAAGGACATACTAAATAAATGCACAGTATTTTAAAATTTGTTAAATTTTACCATTTGTGATTGTTGTCCTCATATTGTCACAAGCAGAGAGTTTATTTGAGAACGTTGTCGACATGTTCTGTCAATCTGTGGTACCACAAAACAAAACTGAAAGCACACAGTCACATGGACGCTTGTCAGTAATCTTTGTACCTTCCATCAGCCGGTTAATATCTTCTGAGTTTAGGTAAACAAAATTATTTGGGCGTGGAAAGGTGCATTCTTGAAGGTAAAAACTAAAGGTGTCTTTCAGAACGAAAGGTAAGTTACATATTTATAACTTTATACATGTCTCCAGATTAGGACATTGTGATTGAAAGGTTGAAATAGCATAGAAATTTAGGACATTACTTCGCTGTCTTTTTGTCATCTTACGGTGATTTCACAATGCCCCGAGTCTAAGACAGACGAAGGCCACTTACAGAAGAAGTTATAGAGCTCCTTAATTCATCGCAAATTGACGATCTATCCGATGATCCTGGAGATAATTTTGAACAAGAGGACAATGATGGAAGTAACGTTAGATGTTTTATACCATACGGTATACTGTAAGCTGAGTAGCCTAGACGTAAAGCCCGCTAACTGTATGGTAAGTGACACTGAGATAATCACGAAACACTTCCCATCCGAGCGACAATGCATTGGGAGCGAAAATGTTATTGTTGCGTACAAATTTGTTACAGCGCAGCCAACCTAAAGCTGAATAAGAAAAATACCTATTTTAATCGTAACAACCCGCTGAGAGGTAGTTTTCAATGTCCAGGTTAGTAAGTCCGATGTCTGTTCACGTGCTTTGCGTCCGGACGTAGCATGGCGACAGCCACGCCTATTGGGCATTTAGCGGGACTTGCACAGAAAGACAACATGCAGTTAGCTGCTTTTGAAACCGAACACGATTTTTGACAGCCATTTTAGTTCATGCAATTGATGCTGCATGTATAAATGCATGGCCTGAGTACACGAAAAACGCTTCAGAATTAGGTGTTTCTAAAAGTAAGACACTTGATTTGCTTCACTTTATGGCAAGTGTGGTCAAAGCACTGACAAAAATGGATAGGCCAGCTGCCAGGAAAAGGGGGTGTCCAACCAGTGAGAGTCCAATGCCATCTCCAAGTACTTCAAAACGAGTCAATATGGAAGTTCGTCCCGAAGCTGATGTTCATTTGGACAACGTTGAGCACCTTCCAGTGGTCAGCGACAAAAAATCGTTTGAAAGGTGAAAGAAACCGGCTTGCAAAGGCAAAACCAAATTTTATTATGTAATATGTAACATTCACTTATGTCTGGATAGAAAAAATTGTTTATTTGATTATCATTCTTCACAAGGGTATAAGCATAATTTATGCATATAATCATTAAGTAAGCTATGTGTAATTTGTGTATTTTGGTGAAATAGAAATCAAATAAAATACTTTGAATTTTCGACTTATACTGCATCCAATTGAACACAAAGTCCTCAGCTTGGGACGCGCTGTATCCCCCTTGCAGGACACCTCGGAATATTTTATACATCTGAAAAATCTAATTTAATTCGAAGGACTGGATGGCAAAGCAATGATTCTGTTTTTCAGGAAAAAAATAATTCGTGACCGAAAGGGTTAAGCAAATTAAAAACACACAAAAAACCGACCGCACAGAAACAATGCCGGCAATTAACGAGGTCGTTCCCAGCTTAATAGTTACCGCGCTAAAAGAGCAGAACGCATTATCAAAACAGAATGTCAAAGGCATTACACGTACGATTAAAAGTACAAAAATTACTACAAAGTAACATCTTGAACAAGTAAATGAACTATTCATAAAAATGACAAATTTGTTTGCCAACAATGATCGAGATGCCGATGACACAGTGCCTGTGCACTTCGCGGACACAGAATGTTTGAAACATGTCAAGGAAAATCATATAAAAACCAGTAAACAACAAAAGACTGACACTGCAATCTTACAGTCACCACATTCACGTATTGAAGAAAAACTGAACAATAATAACTGTAGAAAAGTGTTTACATCTAGTAACAAAAGCCCACTCTATGAAGACCTAGACGACAGTAGCAACTTATGGCGTTGGCGCAAAGACACACTTGTTTATAAACACTTCCTCACTGTACGACGGGTCAAAGTTTTCCGAAATTTCACTGATAAAATTCATCTTAGGGCGTGGCTTCATCAATTTATCTATGCGTTACCACCAAATTGGCTCCTTGAACACTAGCTAGAATTGATGTGCGGATACCTAGAAAATAAACCAGGAGTTAGAAGTTATAAGAAACTGTCAATCAGAAGAGGACTTTACCAGGAATTTTTAACTGCATATTGGTATATATCAAAGCACGTTAAAACAAATACAGTAAAGTCATGCATAACAACTTTGAATAGTGGGAATTCTCACGTCCAATATAGTATTTCGCTTAACTCTGTTAATCAGAATTTGCCTCATGAAATTACCTACACATTTATGTCAAATAATCTTGGCAAGCAGGTGTAAGGACGATTTAGAAGAATTTAGGAGCCTTTTGAAAGTGTGGGAATTAGATAGTGATCATGAGCTAACAGGAAATCAGCTGATCACAAGTTTGATAATAACGATTGCTCTTAATCACAACATGACAGTAGGAACAACTGTAGATCATGTAATAAATCTGTTGGTGGAAACAATCACAGACGTGAACATAGACACCGTCCCTACAACGCGCAAGTCTGGCAACAAAACAACTACAAAGACAGGCGCTGTTTCAGAATCCGTGATTAGAATTCTTATTCCGGACATAAACATCGTTTTGGAAAAAATATAAATATAATAACAACTATAATAATAATCACGGATATTCATGCACTATGCAGTGTAACCATTTGGGTCAAAACAACGCCTGGCATAACCATGGAAATTCAGACAACAACAAATATCAGAATTACAGTCAGTAAAACAAGTATATACGGCGGAACTCTGGTAGATTGTCACCATAACGGCAGGTAGAGATAATCGAATTCATATCACCGACACCTAATGACAGTCAGTGACAAGGTAAAAAGAATAAACAATGACTTCAGGTCCCTGTAGCCGAAGGGGAAAAGACAGCGAAGAGATGACTCTGCTGTTGCACCTACTAACTTTATGCAATTCGGAGATATTAGGACGGAGATATTAGGACAGAGCACTGAAAGACCTGAGTCGAAACAAGGCCCCGGGAGTAGACAACATTCCACTAGAACTACTGATGGCCTCGGGAGAGCCAGTCATGACAAAACTCTACCATCTGGTGAGCAAGATGTATGAGACAGGCGAAATACCCTCAGACTTCAAGAAGAATATAATAATTCCAATCCCAAAGAAAGCAGGTGTTGACAGATGTGAAAATTACCGAACTATCAGTTTAATAAGTCACAGCTGCAAAATACTAACGCGAATTCTTTACAGACGAATGGAAAAACTGGTAGAAGCCGACCTCGGAGAAGATCAGTTTGGATTCCGTAGAAATGTTGGAACACGTGAGGCAATACTGACCTTACGACTTATCTTGGAAGAAAGATTAAGAAAAGGCAAACCTACGTTTCTGGCATTTGTAGACTTAGAGAAAGCTTTTGACAATGTTGACTGGAATACTCTCTTTCAAATTCTGAAGGTGGCAGGGGTAAAATACAGGGAGCGAAAGGCTATTTACAATTTGTACAGAAACCAGATGGCAGTTATCAGAGTCGAGGGGCATGAAAGGGAAGCAGTGGTTGGGAAAGGAGTGAGACAGGGTTGTAGCCTCTCCCCGATGTTATTCAATCTGTATATTGAGCAAGCAGTAAAGGAAACAAAAGAAAAATTCGGAGTAGGTATTAAAATTCATGGAGAAGAAGTAAAAACTTTGAGGTTCGCCGATGACATTGTAATTCTGTCAGAGACAGCAAAGGACTTGGAAGAGCAGTTGAACGGAATGGACAGTGTCTTGAAAGGAGGATATAAGATGAACATCAACAAAAGCAAAACGAGGATAATGGATTGTAGTCAAATTAAGTCGGGTGATGCTGAGGGAATTAGATTAGGAAATGAGATACTTAAAGTAGTAAAGGAGTTTTGCTATTTAGGGAGTAAAATAACCGATGATGGTCGAAGTAGAGAGGACATAAAATGTAGACTGGCAATGGCAAGGAAAGCGTTTCTGAAGAAGAGAAATTTGTTAACATCGAGTATAGATTTAGGTGTCAGGAAGTCGTTTCTGAAAGTATTTG
This sequence comes from Schistocerca nitens, assembly GCF_023898315.1. Taxonomy (NCBI): domain Eukaryota; kingdom Metazoa; phylum Arthropoda; class Insecta; order Orthoptera; family Acrididae; genus Schistocerca; species Schistocerca nitens. The sequence goes on from NC_064615.1 coordinate 800,417,890, forward strand.
TATGGAGTGTAGCCATGTATGGAAGTGAGACATGGACGATAACTAGTTTGGACAAGAAGAGAATAGAAGCTTTCGAAATGTGGTGCTACAGAAGAATGCTGAAGATAAGGTGGGTAGATCACGTAACAAATGAGGAGGTATTGAATAGGATTGGGGAGAAGAGAAGTTTGTGGCACAACTTGACTAGAAGAAGGGATCGGTTGGTAGGACATGTTTTGAGGCATCAAGGGATCACAAATTTGGCATTGGAGGGCAGCATGGAGGGTAAAAATCGTAGAGGGAGACCAAGAGATCAATACACTAAGCAGATTCAGAAGGATGTAGGTTGCAGTAGGTACTGGGAGATGAAGAAGCTTGCACAGGATAGAGTAGCATGGAGAGCTGCATCAAACCAGTCTCAGGACTGAAGACCACAACAACAACAACAACAACAGGACGGAAACAAATTGTACATCCTGTAATTAACATTTTCATTGGTAATAATAATTTTACTGCTCTTTTGGACTCAGGTAGGGCAATATCAGTTATCAGCGAGTCAGCATATAATAAATTTACAAAAACAATACTTTGCCCGACGCTAACTCTTAGGAAAACTAAAATACAAGGTGCCATTTTGGGAAAAACTGTTGATGTTAAACATGAGACCTTACTGTAATTTACTTGTTAGGGACATAGTATTGCTATGAAATTTCTCACTGTGCCATTGCTTTCTATTCAAATAATTTGAGGCGTAAATTTTTTTAATCAACACAATGTAATACTGAACTTTAATGAAGCAGACATTAATCTAACAATTTTGGATCAACATATCACTTTAAAATTTGAAGACTGGGTAAGTTCACAAGAAGAAGGGATTAACTGCCTATTTTTCACGTACAATGATTCTTTTCAGTGCTCACCCGATTCTGTTGACAGTACTACAGCTTATTATTCTACAGACAACGTCATTTGCGATCAAGTAATGAATTTAAGTACACTAATCCAGCAAAAGATCGAAGAAGCAGGGAATTTCGATGCACATGACAGGAAAGAACTTAGTGAAATTTTACAAGATCGTGCGGTAGTGTTTACTCATCGACCCAGCACCATCAAGGGATATCAATACCAGTTTCAGGTTAGAGAGCACAACAAATTCTGTGTTAGACCTTATGTAACACTGGTTCATTACCGAGAAAAGGTGAAGGCTGAAATACAGTCGAGTTCAGAAAACTGTGTTACTGAGCCAGCTGTCAGCTCCTACAACAATCCATTACATCCATTGCACGTCGTTGTAAGAAAGTTGATTCAATTAGGTTGGTCTTGGACTCGCATCATATCAATACTGCCAGTTTTCCAGAAACAGACAGACCCAGACACTTCACGAATTGGGAAAAATGAGCCACATCCTGACTGCGTGAAGTACACAACCTTTTTTATGCTTTCTTCATGGGCTAAACGATAATCTTCCACACCACCTAAAGAGACACATCACCATTACTCCGACAATACTTTGATAGCAGAACCAACACTTAACAAAATCTTAGAAAATTTGTTGGACATTTTTGAAGATTCAGGTTTGTTAGTAAACATAGAAAATCACATCTTGGTAAGACGAGTGAAAATTGTTAAGTCATATTATTTCACCAGGAGGTATTGCAGCTGCCCCTGAGGAATTAGAAGCAGTCTGGTCAATCCCGCTACCTGCTACTAAAAGACAAATAAGAAGCTTTTTAGGAGTAGTGGTAAATCCACAGTAAATGTAGATTTTTGAAAGTGAAAATGCAGACTACAATAACATCATGTTCTCTGAAAAGCAAAAACGCCATTTGGCACTGAAATGATCAAGCACCATTAGAGTTCGATGCGCTAGAAAAGGCACTGCTGGCCGCACATATTTTAGCTCATCTTGATCTCTCAAAAGAGTTCTACTTATCTATGGATTTATCCAAAATAGGACTTGGAGCTCATCTCTTACAAGAGTGCATTGAGAATGGAACCATTGTCCCAAACAGTATTGCATTCGATAATAGAGTGTCAAGTAAATAAAAAAGAAATTAGAAGCCTCAGCCATTGCCTGGGCGTTTACGACATTTAGGTACTATTTTTCTAGCAGGCCTACAAAAGTTCATTGAGACCACGGATCCTTACAGCTTTTTAATAACCTCAAAGGTAAACAATGAAAGATTACATCGTTTCGCACTGACCTTGCAGGAACATAAATTCACTATTAATTAAATTCCAGAAAAAGACAACATAACTGCTGATGCTTTACCTCTTACCCCAATCGGTATAGCTGATAAGAGCACAGATACTTTTCAGGACAGAAATTTTAATTTCCCTTATATACAGTACTGGCCATTAAAATTGCTACACCACGAAGATGACTTGGTACAGACTCGAAATTTAACCAACAGGTAGAAGATGCTCTGATATGCAAATAATTAGCTTTTCAGAGCATTCACACAAAGTTGGCGCCCGTGGCGACACCTATAACGTGAAGACAGGAGGAGAGTTTCCAACCGATTTCTTATACACAAACAGCAGTTGACCGGCGTTGCCTGGTGAAACGTTGTTGTGATGCCTCATGTAAGGAGGTGAAATGTGTACCATTCCGTTTCCGACTTTGATAGAGGTCGGATTGTAGCCTATCGCGATTGGGATTTATCGTACCGCGACATTGCTGCTCGAATTGGTCGACATCCAATGACTGTTAGCAGAATATGGAATCAGTGGGTTCAGGAGGCTAATACGGAACGCCGTGCTGGATCCCAGCGGCCTCGTATCACTAGCAGTCGAGATGACAGGCATCTTATCCTCATGGCTGTAACGGATCGTGCAGCCACGTCTCGGTCCCTGAGTCAACAGATGGGGACGTTTGCAAGACAACAAGCATCTGCACGAACAGTTCGACGACGTTTGCAGCAGCATGGACTATCAGCTCGGAGACCATGGCTGCGGCTACCCTTGACGCTGCATCACAGACAGCAGTGCCTGCGATGGTGTACTCAGCGACGAACTTGGGTGCACGAATGGCGAAACGTAATTTTTTCGGATGAATCCAGATTTTTTTACAGCATCATGATGGTCGCATTCGTGTTTGGAGACATCGCGGTGAACGCACATTGGAAGCGTGTATTCGTCATCGTCATACTGGCGTATCACCCGGCGTGATGGTATAGGGTGCCATTGGTTACACGTCTCGGTCACCTTTTGTTCACACTGACGGCACTTTGAACAGTGGACTCTACATTTCAGATGTATTACGACCCGTGCTCTACCCTTCATTCGATGCTTGCGAAACCCTACATTTCAGCAGGATAATGCACGACCGCATGTTGCTGGTTCTGTACGGGCCTTTCTGGATACAGAAAATGTTCGACTGCTGCCCTGTCCAGCACATTCTCCAGATCTCTCACCAATTGAAAACGTCTGGTCAATGGTGGCCGAGCAACTGGCTCGTCACAATACGCCAGTCACTACTCTTGATGAACTGTGGTATCGTGTTGAAGCTGCATGGGCAGCTGTATCTGTACACGCCATCCAAGCTCTGTTTGACTCAACGCCCAGGCGTATGAAGGCCGTTATTACGGCCAGAGGTGGTTGTTCTGGGCATTGATTTCTCAGGATCTATGCACCCAAATTGCGTGAAAATGTAATCACATGTCAGTTCTAGTATCATATATTTGTCCAATGAATACCCGTTTATCATCTGCATTTCTTCTTGGTGCAGCAGTTCGAATGGGCAGTAGTGTACGTCTGCGGCAATCCGACGCCCTGGATTCACTGCCATCGGTCATACTCCGTACAGTCCCGACTTGGCCCCATCTGATTTTACCCTCTAAAAATTAAAAAACAGCTTCGGGGACTTCACTCTGACGAAGCAGTGCAAGTGGAGATGAGGTTGTGGCTCCGTCGACGAAGTCGAACATTCTACAGTGATGGTATCAACAAACTGATCTCTCGTTGCGAGAAATGTGTTGTTCGCCAAGGAGACTACGTCGATAAATAAATATCTAGAATAAATAAATAAATATGTACGAGGTGCGGCTAGAAAAAAACCGGACTGATGCTGGAAAAAACATTTATTTACAATTATTTACAATTTCATGTTATCTCCTTCAATGTACTCTCCTCCTCGGTGTCTACACCGCTCCATACGAATTTTCCACTGTTCATAGCAATGCTGCAGATCATTTTCGGTAAGTCCATACATTACTTCCGTCGCTTTTTCTTTTACTGCTTCAACAGTCTCAAATCTAGTTCCTTTCAAAACTGACTTGACTTTAGGGAAAAGAAAAAAGTCACAGGGGGCCAAATCAGGTGAGTAGGGTGGATGATCTAAGATGGGAATGTTGTGTTTTGCCAAAAACGTCTTCACTGACAACGCACTGTGAGCTGGGGCATTGTCTTGGTGAAGGATCCATGAGTTTTTTCTCCACAAATCGTTCCTTTTTCTCAGTACTCGCTCACGTAGGGTAGCCAGGACGCTAATGTAGTAATGCTGATTCACTGTTTGTCCCTCTGGTACCCAATCAATGTGCACAATCCCTTTGATGTCAAAAAAAACAATCATCATTGCCTTGAATTTCGATTTTGACATTCGTGCTTTTTTTGTCGTGGAGAACCAAGAGTTTTCCAATGCATCGATTGGCGTTTAGTTTCGGGATCGTAAGTAAAAAACCACGATTCATCGCAAGTAATAACATTTTGTAAGAAGGTGGGATCACTTTCAATGTTTTCCAGGATGTCAGAACAAATCATTCTTCGGCGTTCCTTCTGTTCAATTGTGAGACACTTTGGAACCATTTTTGAACACACTTTGTTCATGTTGAAACTTTCATGAAGAATCTGCCTAACACTTTCCTTGTCAACTCCTGTTAACTCAGACACTGCTCTGATTGTTAAACGGCGATCTTGTCGAACAAGTTTACCGATTTTTTCAATGTTTGCATCAGTTTTTGCTGACAATGGTCTGCCAGTGCGAGTGTCATCACTGGTGTCTTCGCGGCCATCTTTAAATCGTTTAAACCACTCAAACACTTGTGTTCGCGATAAACAATCATCGCCGTACACTTGTTGTAACATTACAAACGTTTCACTTGCAGATTTTCCTAGTTTGAAACAAAATTTGATGTGAACACGCTGTTCTTTCTGTACACTCAACATTTTCCGACGCACAGACAAAACGTCAACTACTTAAAACAGACGCCACGGGCAGACTGAGTGCAGGAGGCAGATGAAACTCGAGCAGTAGGCGGAGCGAGAGTCACGTGACAGGCCACGCGACTTTCAGCCTTATTGCATTCGTTTTATTGTTTCACCAGTACTAGTCCGGTTTTTTTCTAGCCACACCTCGTATAACGTTAATTAAGCTTGTCTTATTTAAGAAACCTTAAGAGTTTTCACATAAATGCTTCGGAGGCACTTCCTAGTATAGAGTGCATTAGAGCTGTTGTGTTCAGTGTTGTTACCAAGCATGATACTGTATATAGGGGTAGAGAACAGTAGCCATTGTTGTCACTGAGAAGGACACGGAAATGTCATATTACTTGTGTGAGACAGCTTTGCCAGCCTTTGCCAAATTTGAAAGGGGCCTCATCGTGGGTCTCCATTTGGCTGGTTGCTCGAACTGTGCAATATCAATATTTATGGGACATTTTGATGTGACTGTCGCCCTATGTTGGACTGCTTGAGAACGTAAGGGCTCAGATACTCGTCAACTTACCAGTCGGCCACATCTGATCACTTCAATGGAGGATCGCCGTATTGTGCACCAAAGAAGTCGTGGACCCTTCACATCTGCTTCTGCCATCCGACAACATCCTGTGTCAATCAGCACCACTAATCGGGGACAGCGGCAGTCGGACTAGGGAATTACTAGTTCTGCTGTTAACACCCCAACATAAACGGGTGCATTTGTAATGGTGCCGTGACCGGAAAGCATGGAATGCTGATGACCGGAGTCACATTGTGTTCAGCGATTACTTCCGATGTTCATCGTCGGTGAGTATGGCGGTGACCTTTGGGGACATCCCATTCTTCTGATATTTTGGAGAGACACAGCAGTGTTAATTCTGGCGCCATAGTATGGGGAGCCATCAAGTATGACTTCAGGTAATGGCTGGTAGTGATTCAGGGAAGTCAGATGACGCAACGTTATTTTACAGACATCCTACGACCTGATGTGTTGCCTGTCATGCGATTGTGTCGTGGTACTTTTTTTTTAACGCGACAATGCTCGTCCATATACGGCACGTCTCTCAATAAATTGTATGTTTAATCTTGAGAAACTCCCTTGACCATCAAGATCCAGAGATCTGTTCACGATACAACATGCGTGGGACCAGCTCGGACGTCGAATACATCCTAGTGCCTATTCGGGTACAATTATTAGCTAGTTTACCTCAGGAGTGCTTCTAACGACTTTGTGACATCCATCTTAGTCGAAGCTGTTAATGAATTCCGGCCAGAGAGGGTGCAACGTCATACTGATAAGTGAGTTGATGCTTCCAAGTTCTCATATCGCAAAGTTCTTTGTAAATTTGATGACGTTTTTTTAATCTCTGTCACATATCATATACCTTCTCAACCATTGAAGTATCGTTTCGTCCTCTCCCCCTTTTGGGTGCTTCACTTTGTTTACCTGGCAGTGTAATTATGTCACGATCAGTGAAAAGGAAATGGCAAAAGGCGCTGAAACTTCTTCGATAGCACAGACTGTAACTGTTCAGCTACGTTAACCTGAGCCGTTATTCGCTTTCTAGCCGCATACTGACGAGTCGTTGAGTATCGGCTAGCAAAACGATCGCTCGTCATATGTGTTGTATCCTGCCTAGTTGCCAAAGATGGAGTTTCTAGAAAACCTGCTTCTCGGATAACTAGACAACTGTTCAAAATGTTCAAATGTGCGTGAAATCTTATGGGACTTAACTGCTAAGGTCATCAGTCCCTAAGCTTACACACTACTTAACCTAAAGTAACCTAAGGACAAACACACGCACCCATGCCCGAGGGAGGACTCGAACCTCCGCCGGGACCAGCCGAGACAACTGTTCGAGCAAATCGTATTAAAATGATTTATTACGAAATGAATCAACTACAATACTTAACTTTGAGAAATACGTAGATGTGTCGCAAGCAAACGGCGACTTGCAATATAATCAATGTCCTTCAGTATAACGAATCCAATACAAGTGAAGTAATACAGTGGATGCTTCCATCCCAGTCGCTGGTGTTGAAGCTTCTGTGTAACTCGGGACGCGACCCGTCGGAGCGGCGCTTATGTTCTCTTCGCTTAGAGGCCGCTGCTGTCGCGTTCTCGTCCTGCAGAGTGGTCGGTCAGCGTGCAATGGGTTGACGTCTTCTTCACAGTCCTCCCTGCGCTATCGCTTCCGACTGGCGTTTCGGCGCTTGACTTTACGCCGGAACTATATGTGCGGCTTAATTAAGGTGTTTTACGTAGAGATGCTCTTTCTGCCCCAATGAATTTTGAAAAACTTGTAAAGCGGTCATTAACTTTTACGTATTACAATTAAATCTAACCCCTCTTTTATATGCAATTATGTCCTCCATTTCGGGTTCGCACTTACAGCCACTTGCAGATATATAAATTTCTTATTTGGGTAACCGCAGCTTAATCTGTGCATACTTAAACGATCTTTTAAAAAATCTTGTGGTGAAATCTTCAAAAAAAATTTTGGCGTCCTCTTGTAGCTGCTAATCCTCATTCATTGTGAGATCAAGGTAAAACCGTTTCCGGGATAACGAACCACGTTTCAGGTTAATCTACAACAACATACATATAAATCAGATGGCGTTAAATGCCAAAGCCGATAGTGCCTACTAAGAAGAAGGTAGAAGAACACCCACTTGGTTGGAAAAAAAAATGGTTCAAATGGCTCTGAACACTATGGGTCTTAACTGCTGAGGTCATCAGTCCCCTAGAAATTAGAACTGCTTAAATCTAACTAACATAAAGACATCACACACATCCATGCCCGAGGCAGGATTCTATCCTGCGACCGTAGCGGTCACGCGGTTCCAGACTGTAGCGCCTAGAACCGCTCGGCCACTCCGGCCGGCTTGGTTGGATAACATTAAGCTGTTAAACAAATACAATTTACCAGCGCTCTGTAATAAACATATCCTGGTGACATCAGAAGCACTTGATGTCGAAAGAAGCATCAATAATCTGAGATAATTGAGGGACGTACTAATCTGGACTTGAATAATAGGGCAGATAAGCGGAAGAATACGAAACTGTGCTATAAGAATCCCGTAAATTAGTGCGGTAGCAACTTATCTGTTTTTCATTCTTGATGGTATTTAGAAAAGCAACTATTTCGGTTGTGATGAGGAAATGATGACAATGCGTGCAGATTCAAAAAATGCCTCTGAGCACTATGGGACTTAACTGCTGAGGTCATCAATCCCCTAGAACTTAGAACTAATTAAACCTAACTAACCTAAGGACATCACACACATCCATGCCCGAGGCAAGATTCGAACCTGCGACCGTAGCGGTCGCACGGTTCCAGACTGTAGCGCCTAGAACCCCTCGGCCACGCCGGCCGGCGTGCAGATTCAGCCACTAGTAAGTCATAGCGGAAACTAGTGTGGGCAATGGCCCGACCTTCAGCGCGAGTGGTAGCAAATGCTGGTAGAGGGTTGTCTAAGACATTGGCACCGTATTTTTCGAAGGCTAGGAGTCGGTTTACAAATGAGTTGACAACTGAAGGTAAATTATACAATAACATCTGGTGTTGCTTGTCGTTGTCAACATGACAAACACTTTTAACACAGTGGAAAAATTCTTGGTTGTGTGCCCTTTTTTTTAGCTTTTGTACAAATCCCACTAATTAAAACTTAAAACTTATTAAAATATGGGCTACTAAAATTGGCTTTCTATCCCAAGAACACCTAGTGTAAACTAGATTAATGTGCACGATTGCCAGGTAAATTAGGACAACAGCTAAAACTGACAAGGGAATCAAGCTACACAACGGTGTACAGTACAAACTCGCTGAATAATGACGAAATTAAGTGAAAGCGAGGTACTGCATTTGTTATTGTGCAGGGGCTACTGGTAGAAGCGTTTGGTTTGGGTGTAGCCTTAGGGAGTGCATGATATGTATTTCTTCGAGAATATTGAGAGTATTGCCCTTGTTTCCGTTGCTTTAAGTTGGCTGCCGGATCGGTAGTTGTATGTCCGGTATCATGCAATGATTGTACACAACGTTTTATTGGACAAGCGGGACGAAGTTTTCGTATCCATTTCAAAGAGCTTATGTCGGTGACTGGCTCAAATTTTGCAATTTTCAATCATTTACGTTGTTACCAATGATAAGCAATACACGCTTTTATTGTGTAATTCATCTTTAGTTGTCAGTTTTTCTGAAAATTAACTCCCGACTTTCGCAAGCCAGGTGTAGTTGGTCGGAAGGTACGTGACCTTATATTGATTGCTTTCATATTTCGAAAAAATCCTGATATCATGTGAGCGTCAGAGGTTAATCCGTTTACTGTTTGATTCAACAAATATTTCCATAATACACACATAAAAAATTTTTCATCACCCCGGTTTCCACAACTCCTGAAGACAGACGTTGACTGTGGATATTGTATCATAGACACAGTCCCTTTGACTGTTCAGAGGTGGAACTAAACCCGCCAAAGGATGTGAACAACCAAGCATCAGCAGCAGCTTTTAGACGGAGGGGATCCGACAACCGATCAGTTCCAGGAAGGAGGTACACGGCTCGTGTTGGTGGTAGTTAAACCATGCCTAGACGGACAATACCGCGGTTTGATCGCGTTCGCATTGTTACTTTGTGCCAGGAAGGGCTATCAACAAAGGAAGTATCCAGGCATCTTGGAGTGAACCAAACTGATGTTTTTCGGACATGGAGAAGATACAGAGAGACAGGAACTGTCGATGACATGCTCGCTCAGGCCGTACAAGTGCCGCTACTGCACTGGATGACCGCTACCTACGGATTATGGCTCGGAGGAACCCTGACAGCAACGACACCATGTTGAATAATGCTTTTCGTGCAGCCACAGGACGTCGTGTTACGACTCAAACTGTGCGCAGTAGGCTGCATGATGCGCAACTTCACTCCCGAAGTCCATGGCTCAGGTCCATCTTTACAGCCACGACACCATACAGCGCGGTACAGATGGGCCCAACAACATGCCGAATGGACCGCTCAGGATTGGCATCACGTTCCCTTCACCATGAGTGTCGCATATGCCTTCAACCAGGCAATCGTCGGAGATGTTTCTGGAGGTAACCGGGTCAGGATGAACGCCTTAGACACATTGTCCAGCGAGTGCAGCAAAGTGGAGGTTCCCTGCTGTTTTGGGGTGGATTTTTTTTGTGGGGACAACGTACGCCGCTGGTAGTCGTGGAAGGCGCCGTAACGGCTGTACGATACATGAATGCTATCCTCCGACCGATAGTGCAACCATATCGGCAGCATATTGGCGAGACATTCATCTTCATGGACGACAATTCGCGTCCCCATCGTGCACATCTTGTGAATGATTTCCTGCAGGATGAAGACATCGCTCGACTAGAGTGGCCAGCATGTTCTCCAGACATGAACCCTATCGAACATGCCTTGGACAGATTGGAAAGGGCTGATTATGGACGACGTGACACACCAACCAGTATGGCGGATTTATGCCGGATAGCCGTTGAAGAGTGGGCCAGTCTGGACCAACAGTGCCTTGATGAACTTGTGGATAGTATGCCACTACGAATACAGCCATGCATCAATGCAGGAGGGCGTGCTGCTTGGTATTAGAGGTACCGGTATGTTGAGTAGTCTGGACCCCCCCCCCCTTTGAAGGTCTTGCTGTATGGTGGTACAACATACAATGTGTGGTTCTCATGAGCAATAAAAAGGGCGGAAACGATTATTATGTTGATGTCTATTCTAATTTTGTGTACACGTTTCCGGAACCCTCGAAACGAGGTGATGCAAAACTTTTTTTTTATGTGTGTAAATTTCGGTATCTACTTCTCAGTTACATAGCTTACATTTTCGTCTCATGCCTTGAGCAATTATTAAGTTGTTAATATCTGGAAAGATTGTTATGTTTTTCGTAAAAACTTCTTAAAATATTTATTAGATGCGGTGAATGTTTTTTTCCAGCTAATAGCTCAAATAATTTTTCGACCGCTATAAACGTTAATCTGCGAAACTCTTTGTGAGCTTCAGCTACCTTATTGCCATAAAGCAGCATCCATTGGCGAAGTGTCTTTTCTCAATGGCATCCACACGACAAAACCTACGTCCATTTATGTTCTCTATTAACTCATCAACAAGACAACAGTCTTTCGTCAGTAAGAACCCCGAAGCACTGTGCACATTCTGCAGTGTCCACTTCCTGACAACCTGTCGCATACTGTCCTGGACCTCACGAACCACGGTTCATCGCGGAATCTCACTCATTTCAGTAAATTATTTGCCGATGGTTGCTGTTCCAACATAGAAAAAGCTAAGATCTTCAAGAGGCAGGAGAGAGCATAAATGCTCTGGAGAACCGAACAATGCTATATTTATGAGGCTACACAGTAGGGGCGTGATTCAACGGCAGCTTCAGACAATTTCTGGGACCCATCGAATGTGACCTCGTCGGCAGAGAACGATAAGTTAAGAGACACCTGACCGTGTACGGATGAACAGCTCGTCGCCCGAGAGACAATAAAAACTCTGTTCTATTCCCGCTGCTGAGATATTTTACTGCTGGGCTGGTCGTGCATTTATATTTACGTGTAGGCAGTAAATTGTCACGTTCACGCTGTAAATGGTTGTTAACTAATAAAAACGCTCGAATTACACGTTTACGTTTCTAATGTGTTGGCGTTTATGAATGTGATGAGCAATTCTTAAAGACGGGAGACTAGCACTCAGACGGGACCAGAGGTAGGTGTGTGCAGCTGGGACCCGTCCTCATACTCTCCGATTTACGGCGCTCCGGCACTTCCGTTAGGAGCGTGGAGAATTGCCTGCAGTGCTATCTTTCCTTTATTACTGAGAACGGGTTCTGTGCGACAGTCGTACTGACCGCGAGACGATTCTCGAATAACAGCTCGGAGTTACAGGTATGAGACCTCTTGTCTTCGGTAACGCGAACTACAGAATGCCTTGTCCAAGGTAGTTAGTGACGACAGAGGGAAAATACTGCTTTACCTTTGCCCTAGAATAATGTAAGATGCTTACCACGGGACCATGTATGTGGCTAAACTTGTAACTGTGTTCGTTAACAGGAGAAAATTTGGTTGTCCATAAATACGTATACTACTGTCCATTTTTAGCACTTCACTGTTCTAAAGATGCTACTTTCCACGTTTCATAAATTCATGTGTAGTGCGAAGTCCTTCAGTCTGCTATTGCAGATTTGTCTTCCTATGTTTTCAGATTAAGAAACTGCAGGATCAGAATAATTGCTCGCAATTTTCACTGAAAACAGTTCCGTTGTGCACATGCACTGATCAGTCAAACTTTATGACAATCTACTTAATAATGTATTGATCCGTCTTTCGAACGCAGCACAGAAGCGATTCTCCACGACAGGGATTCGGCAAGCATTGTCAGTTTTCAGAAGCCATGTGGCACCAGACGTCTATTCGCAGGTCACGATATTTACGAGCCGCAGGTATGTGGGCGCATATTTGTTGCACGATAGCGTCTAGGATTTATTTTGTCGGGTAGCCAGGTGAATTTGGTAGCCGAGACGTCAACCTAAGTTCAGTACCAGCCTTCTCATACCGCTGTAGCAGTATTCTGGTCCTACAACTAGGACAGTTACCCTGCTGGAAGTAGTCATAGCAGTCAGGGGCAGTCATCAAGTTCGAAGGAATGCAGGTGGTCCCGAGTAATGTTCATGTTGTCTACCGCTTTCTTGGGGTCTACAGTTGTTACCAAAGGTAACTGTCCCCAATAACATAAGTCATCTGACAGGCGACATCTTTCCACTGATCCATTTACAGTATTATACTTATATGGATATGGTGTCATAAGTATATAGTTCTGGCAATACCGGCTGCGACCTTCCTCTTTTGTGTGGATCCACACATACACACATGTTACCCGAACTCTTAGGGGACTTGGTAAGAATGTCTTCCACGAGTAATGAGTGTGTTGGGTAGGGACACTACGAATGCAGTGTGTGGACATACAAGATGAGAATGTGGGTCTCGTGGGAGCCGTGCGCGAGATAGTCTCTGCAGTCGTACTGTCTTCTGTGCCCTCGGTGGCTCAGGTGAATAGAGCGTCTGCCATGTAAGCAGGAATCCCGGTCAGGACACACATTTTCACCAGTCCCCGTTGATATATATTGTAGGATGGCAAGAACCATGCCCCTTACATGAAGTCATTAAAGATCACCTAACTCACGTTGAGCGAACAGTAGGGCTGAACAAAATGACTGACAAGGCACAATGCATCTTTTAGATGGTATAGTATGGACATATTGGAATAATCATTGTCCGGTGATGGTTTTAAAGTAATTCACACGACATGAAAACTTTGTGGAAACGCGTCGATTTACTGGAGGCTAGTTTATCCCAGGGAAGTACCCAGAAATGGCCGCGGCGCGTGGCTGGGGAGCGGCGAAGAGAAGCGACAATAGGCAGTTTAGGGCGGCTCAAGCTCTGAGAAAGCGGTAACGGGGCGCGGCCTCCAGCCGCCTTAAGATGAGTGACAGCATGGGTGGTTGACCCCGACCCCATGCTGGTGTACCGGGAGGCAGACGGAGAACTTGTACGCCTGTTGATAAATGTCCGTTGTCCCGTTTTCAGTGAAACATGCGAAAAAGCCGCGCAAAGCTACGGAGGAGCGGTCAACAGAGGCCAAAATATGCGTGTTCGTGACTATAGCAACTTCGCGCTGAATTCACGGTCCGCAGAGTCTGAAGTAAATCAGGTGAAGAGCGACAGAATGAAATACACCGGCCTACGATGGGAACGTAGGACTGAGGAATTTGAAGTACTCTCCTGGAAGTCAGAATTCCGGAAAAATTGGTGTTTGTGCAGCCGTTGGTGTTTGTGCAGCCGCTAACCTTGATGGGTGGCCTGGGAGGAGCTAAATAACAGAAGTTGAGAGGAAGGGAAATTTTGTGGGAATTTGTTCACTTCCCAGAGCAGGCATTGGTCGGCGCTGGGAAGCGACGCTTAATTAACGCGACTTGCGCTGCAATTGGCGTAAGTGATTTTGCTGGAGGGGAAACCGAGGCGAACAGCAGACTGTGAGAAGTCTCCGTAGAGGTCTTCCGTTCCCAGCTTGCCTAGAGTGCGGACGCGGCGTTCTTTACTCAGCTTGCCTGAGAAAAAGTGAGCATCCCTGCAGTTTAGGACTTAGCAAATGGAACGATTGAGCTTGGACATAGAAAATTTTGGTTCAGCTATGTACTGAGCAAGATAGCTAGGAGTGAATAGACGAGCGCAGCCTTGCAGGACCACGAGGTGGGCCGACGTCCACACAACGACGCCGCTCCGCCACGCTGTATTCGGTGATATTGCGCCCACTCCGGCCACTGATTAATTTGTTGGATCACGTCGGCAAAGTTTCCATGAGGATTTCATGGGCCGTGTATTGTAGAATTCTTCTCGCACTTCGCATTACGCCTGCGTCAGTCGATAGGAACTACTTTTGAGTTGTCGCGCTTTATTCCACGCAAATGCAATTTATTACCACTGCCTGATAGGAGAGTCTTGTAATGTGATGATTGAAGCTCGGGAATTAAAAAATAAATTTGTGAAAATCGACTGCATCTGTTTTCAATCAAGTTGTTGAAATCCCAAGTCACTTTCTTAATTAATTTTATGTTCAACATTTGCATCTGGTGTTCAATAGCTAAATATAACATCAATGTGCACACCTTTTTAATTAAAAGTGATCAATTCTGAATAAATTAATGTCAACACTGCCACTGCAGTTCAATCAGGAGTCACAGGGCCATATTACTTTTTTGCGTTATCCGATATTGCGGCAGTTTTGCACTCTCTGTTGATCTGTTAGTCAATTAGTTGGGGTGAACACACACCAAAACCAGCTAAGTGACGGGTGGGGTTTACAATATCAACGCCCATCAGCAGATGAAGGTATAAATATATAATTCTAATTTACAGTGTTGGAAATGACAATATCATCGGCAGACAGTCTAAGAGGGTTGCTCAGATTGTCCCCTAAATAATTAATATAGATCACGAACGGCACACGGCTTGTATCACTTCATTGGGGGACCCAGATATTACTTCTGTTTTAATCAATGACTTTCGTTAACTACTACGAACTGTGACCTTTGTGACAGGAAGTGGCAGACCTGAGACAATACTCCGTAGGAAAGAAATCTGATTAGAAGTCACTTGGGAGGATTGGTGTTGAAAAGTCTCCTGGAAATCTAGAAATAAGGAATCGATTTTACATCCCCGGCCGATAGCATTCGTTACTTCGAGAGAATAAAGATCTACTTATGTTTTACAAGAATTGACTATTTGTCAATAAATCATTTCCTTCGAAGTAATTCAGAATATTAGAACACAGTACACGTTCCAAAGTTCTATTGCAAATCGGCGTTAGTGATATGGGTCTGTAGTTCAGCAGGTTACTCCTTTTTCTTTTCATGACTACTGGTGGGACCTGTGCAACTTTCCAATCTTCAGGTGCGGATCTTGTCGATTAGTGAGCGGATGTACGTGATTGTTCTAAGTATGGAGCCATTACATCAGCAAACTCTGAAAGGAACCTAACTGGTATGTAGTCTGTGGTGGAATACTTGCAGTTATTGAGTGATTCAAACTGTTTCACAAACGAGCGAGGTGGCGCAGTGGCTAGCACACTGGACTCGCATTCGGGAGGACGACGGTTCAATCCCGCGCCCGGCCATCCTGATTTAGGTTTTCCGTGACTTCCCTAAATCGCTCCAGGCAAATGCCGGGATGGTTCCTTTGAAAGGGCACGGCCGACTTCCTTCCCCGTCCTTCCCTAATCCGATGAGACCGATGACCTCGCTGTCTGGTCTCCTTCCCCAAAACAACCAACCAACCAACCAAACTGTTTCACTACACCGACTACTCATGTCGGCAGTTGATCTTGATTCGAATTCTTTAATGTTTACTTCGCATTTTTTGGTGATGATTTAGTCAACATATCTGTATGGTAAGAAAAGCGGCAACTGACCCTAAATTAATGAAAAGCGTGAAGTCATCCACTTGAGTACTAAAACGAACGCAAAAAATTTTGGTTACACGATAAATCACACAAATCTCAAGGCTGTGGATTCGGCTAAGTAAAATGATTCAAATGGCTCTGAGCACTATGGGACTCAACTGCTGAGGTCATTAGTCCCCTAGAACTTAGAACTAGTTAAACCTAACTAACCTAAGGACATCACACGCATCCATGCCCGAGGCAGGATTCGAACCTGCGACCGTAGCGGTCTCGCGGTTCCAGACTGCAGCGCCAGAACCGCACGGCCACTTTCGGCTAAGTACTTACGGGTTAGAAGTACGAATAACATAAACTGGAACTATCACATAGATATTCTTGCGTGGAAAACGAACTAAAGACTGCGATATATTGGTAGAACACTTAGGACATGCAACAGGTCTACTAAAGAGACTGTCTATTGACTTCTGGAGTAGTGCTGCGCGGTGTGGGATTCTCATCTCATAGAGTTAAAGGGGGACATCGAAAAAGTTCAAAGAAGGGCAGCTCGTTTTATTTTGTAGCGAAATGGGGTGCCACGGATATAATATTCAAATTGGGGTGGCAGTCATTAAAACAAAGACGTCAAAAACATTCTCCTCCAAATGCGGAAAGGTCCTTTGGAACCCTCTCACATAGGGAGAAACAACCACAATAATGAAATAACAGGAACAAGCGCTCACATGGAAAGATTTAAGTGTTCGTTTTCCCACGCGCTGTTCGAGGGTGGAACGGTAGACAGATGGCTTGAAGGTGGTTCGATGAATTCTCTGCCAAGCAGTTAACTGTGAACTGCAGAGTAATCGTCCAGGTGTAGATATGATTCACGGTCCAATCAATAAGACCCTGTCCCCAGCCGCAGTCGTAATCATCGATGGAGTTTGATCCACATAGGTCGTGTGCTGCGGATCCTCGTGCTAAACCATGTCTGCTGAGCGGTGTGCTCACAGCATCGTGCCAGCAGTCGCTAAAGTTCGCCGTTTCTGTAATGTTCGTTCCCAGACGCAGGGCGGTGACGATCTGCCCTTGTCAAAGTCGTTTATGTCAGTGGATTTCCCCATTTACTGCGCATACCGTCGCTAGAGTTATTCGCCATTCATCTCTGCTCCGGTTATACGCTTCCCATACCACATCACAAGCCTGCGGCATTACAAGGCGTCGTTCAGTCCCGAGGTGCACGTCGGTGCTCTTAGTTCAGTTGAATATTGTGAATACGTGTAGAGGATGCTCTCACGCCTATGTATTCACTGAACACACACACACACACACACAGAGAGAGAGAGAGAGAGAGAGAAAGAGAGATAGTGAAAGTCAACAGGCAGTGATGGCGCTGTGAATACTTCTACTAGATAGTTAAAGAAGGGCGAGCGTACCTGAAAAGCCAAGGGGCACTTCACTGTTAACAGTGCGACGTGTCCTCACTGGAAGATAAATAGTGGAGAGCACTAACTGGTTTCACTTTTAGAAATAAATAATTTTTACAACTGTAGCGGATTTTATCATTGATGATGAATAACAGTTATGGATATTCCGACAAGAGAAATCGTGGAGAGTTTTAGTATTTAATGCTGAGCACTAGCGCTTGTTTTGAACATCAAGGACGTCACGCTACCACGTACCTCCGCTTGGCAATAAAAAATTGGGGATAAACGCTTCTGTCACAGCTCCCAGGTGTAAGACAACATTCTCGTACATGGACACTGGCATTAACGATAGAAGAAAATATACTTGTACAAAATAGGTATTCGTGCACCCTGTTCCATTTCGTAGACTTTACCCAGCTGTCAGCAGGTATAAGTGCTGGCTTCTTTTTTTAATAAATGATGCCTTAATATGTACACACATCAGTGTGTTGATCGTTTTTACCCTACGTTGAACAAATGCTTCATAACTTTACGGCCTGATGTTTTCCACATAGTTGTAACTGCATCAATAAGAGAACTAAGCTTTTCTATATAGACTACCCGTTTCTCGTCCACGTGTCCACATTTCAACACTTGACCTACAACCCAGGGGAAAATAAGTATTAGTGACTCGCTCTTGACTCGTGTATCTGGAGGTATTACCCAACATAAAAACATATTATTCCTAATAGCTATAATAATTAGTCTGCAAACGACGTAAACACAGATGTTATGTTATTCAGTACACTGTCCTCAGTCACCAATAGAAATACAATACCTGTTACATAATATATACTGGTTTGTAATAATTAAACATTCCCTCTTTAACGCGTTGTAACACAGAAACTAATTACTGCACAAGTACCAAACTTGGTAGCATTATTGTCCAGAGTATGGGGTGAATGATTTTCAAGCGTCACAGCGCCTCCATCTAGTTGCAAACATGGGCACCAGGTGCCGTGATCGGTCTTCATGATTCATAGCCCGACACACCTGACCAGTCGCACTTGCTGACATGTCAACATGAGCTCGGACAAAAGGAGCAGGGGGTTATTGGTGTTCTGTTATCAAAACAACAGTAATGCTGCAGCTGTACTTAGAGAATATCGCCGGCTGGAAGGATTACGGAAGGTTCCTCTTTCTCCACCTGCTGTGGAGTTCGAATCAACTGGAGAACTGGACGGCGCTCCGAGATGAGGCCGACGACCAGTTGCACCACAGGTGGTTAATGAAATCGCTGTTACTATGGCAGACAACTCTGCCCGCAATTCCTGATCGTCAGGCAATGTGCGTGCTTTGTCACGATTGTCGAACATCACGTGGTCCACTGCTTCGAGCCATTCTCAAATGGTATCCGTAGAAGATACAGCAGCTTGCACTACAGGACGCACAACGACGTGTTTTCACTCTCCATATTCTCGCAATGATTGATGTTGAAGAGGGCTGGTCCTGGAGCATCCTATCGACAGACGAAGCTCCTGTTTCTCTGACGGATGAGGTGAACGCACAGAGCTGCCGAGTATGGTGATCTTCACCTCCAGACACTGTGCATGAAGTTCCTCTGTATGGTGAACGTGTCACCCTACGGTGTAGCTTCACGGCTACGTCCATCGTTGGCCCATTCGTTTTTGAACAGGTTGATGCTCAAGGACAGAAGACGTGCAGTGTGACTGGCCAGCGTTACAACGACGTGCTTCGCCAGCTTGTCATACCCGCCCTACAAGAGAGAGACGCATTGAACTCAAGAGTTTTCATGCAAGATGGGGACCCACCGCAAATCACTCGTGAAATTCACCTGCTTCTCCGAAACACATTTGGAAACGATCGAATTATCAGCCGATTCTTTCCAAACGCTTGGCCTGCACAATCACCTGATCTCACTCCCTGTGATTTCTTGTTGTGGGGCACCTGAAGGACAGGATTTACCACGGAAACATTTACACATGTGCTGATGTGAAGCGCAGCATATCAAGAGAGGTAGCCAGCATACCTACGGACATGTTTCGTTCTGCTGTACAGAATGCAGTCCTGCACTTTCAGACTCTTCTGGACATTGATGGGCGCCATAATGATCTCCTTTTGTAGCAGTAATGGTACAAGTTTGTTATGGTATGATGTGCCGTAGCAGCACATTAAAAGTGTTTCAATTGAACTGATTCTGCATTATTTGTCTTCCCCATGTCCTTGACATTAATAATACCAAGTTTGGTTCTCGTGCGGCTATTAGTTTCCGTGTTATAATGTGTTAAATAGGGAAGGTCTGATTGTAGCCACCCGGTATATACTGTCGGAAAATTTTTTGCAACACCAAGAAGGAGTTGTGCGACGTACGTGAAAGCTGGTGAGCATGTTTCTACATCTGAAAGATAATGTCTACTCAGATTTGGTGCCAGTCGCATAAGAGGCACTAGTAGCATCATTATGAGGCTGCAAATCAGGTTTACTTTGAATACACGCTGTAACGGTTGTGTGCTTTACCTATCTTTGAGATAGTGACTTGATGTTAGTCAGGAATGCCTTTAAGGCGACAAAGGGGCCATTATCAACGTTTCATTGAGTTTGAACGAAGTCGTCTAATACGGCTACGAGAAGCGATGTTCCTTCTGCGATACTGCGGAAAGACAAGACGGGTATGTAGCCACTGTACATGAGTGCTGGTAGTGGTGGTCACGAGAATGTACACTCTACTAGGAGACCGGAACTCTACCTAGAGGGTAGACCATTGTTTTTCGCGTTGAGCAGCAGTTGGCACCACAGTGACACAACGAACTGTCACAAATCGGTTACTTCGAGGACAGTTCCCAGCCAGGCGGCCTGTAGCGTGCATTCTATTGGCCCCTAAACCACCACCATTTGCAGCTGCCTTAGTGTCAAGCGAGAGTTCATTGCAGGACAGAGTGGACGTCTGTTGTGTTCTGTGGCCGTGCGGTTCTAGGCGCTTCAGTCTGGAACCGCGTGACGGCTACGGTCGCAGGTTCGAATCCTGCCTCGCGCATGGATGTGTTGTAATGTTGATGCATTAATTTGTTCTGAAAGCGGTGCTGATATTCAAGACAATAAAAGCGGGTCAAAAGCTGTGAGCTATCTGGGGAAGTTAACAATGCATTACTGAGCAACTGTTTCATCAGGTATCCAGTCTAGCTTACCAAATTACCAACCAGACTAGTATTAATTATTATCTTTTAATAGTCATCTTACGACAACCGTTGATATATATATACTGAGGGTGCTTCACACACACACACACACACACACACACACACACATATATATATATATATATATATATATATATATATATATATATATATATATATATATAAAGAGAATTTAAATAAAAAGAAATAAATCAGTTTATAGTTGGACATTTTTTTTAATATTGATCATTGTTCGGTTAAAATTTCAGCATATTAAACTTGATTCATAACTAAACTGGTGCCTTATTTACGATTGTGAAAATGTGAGTTTGCAATCTTACGGAACACATCAAATATGGAGCCAAGATTGGGAGACTGCATACAACACTGCATTCATAAAATAGCACACGAAGAACGTTGAAACATATGCAAGAGGAAATTAACCACAAACAACCGATTCAGTTTTCACCCAAAGAAGTTATGTTCGTAGCGCAATCCTGCCCGTCAAGAAATTACCACACACTGGTATACTAAATTCATACTAACTCTCTGTGAAATCTTACCGAAAAGAATAGCTGAGAGCTACTTTGATGATAAAACTACATGCTTCACGTGGTCAACTTGGTTTACACAAAGAGTGTAACTCCACAATAATTTTGATAAGTAAAATAAATTACATCGAAACACAAATTAGAAAAGAAAAACCTCGAACTGGTTACTATCGTCTTACTATTAACCTGATAGATCAAACAATTGTATAAGCACGTGGTACTGGTCTCACAAAGTACACCCCACGTGGGTTGAACATAAAGGAAAGTTGCTATATTGAAAAATATTGTCAAGACGAGACGTTATAATCTCACGCACATTCGCATTTAAGATTGATGATCTTAGTTAGAGCTACGGATCATCCACACGTGGTTCCACTTTACGCACAAAGTATAGACAAAGCAATTACTGGAAGATATTCCGAACTTCACACTCGAATTACACTGCGTTGCAATTTAAGATAACATTAGATACTTTAGATCTAAACCCGAAATAAAGGTGATTAAACTTTCAGTTAGGCTGAACTTAAGAAACCCATTGTCCTACGGACTTAGCAGAGACGCGCTTAGCCGGAGATCTTACCACTTCAGACGCTCGCCACGGACAGACTGGTTCAAATGGTTCAAATGGCTCTGAGCAGTATGCGACTTAACTTCTGAGGTCATCAGTCGCCCAGAACTTAGAACTAATTAAACCTAACTAACCTAAGGAGATCACACACATCCATGCCCTAGGCAGGATTCGAAGCTGCGACCGTAGCGGTCGCTCGGCTTCAGACTGCAGCGCCTAGAACCGCACGGCCACTCCGGCCGGCCGGACAGACTGGCGTGGGCCTCTACCTGAGGGTGCTTCACATATACAAAACGGAAGTGACGAGAGAGGCAGCTTCCTATACCAACATGACAAGGGATGGACAGGACAAGACTAAGCATAGAAACCTCTTTGCTTTTATAAAGCGTAGCTACCAGTTCCGACGCTGGTCCTGCTGTTCTCTAGCAGACAGGCTTGTCTGCTACCATCAAGCATGCAACTAGAAACACATTTGCTGATTCATCCATTCACGCAGAAGAGAAGGGGGATGACAGTATCTTATCATATACAGTATATAAAAAAAATTGGATGTAGGTTCCGTATGAGATTGTGTGACATGAATTACATATAAACTGTGTTTTAAAGTGTAGTAGTGTGACAGATCGTTCTCGATTATGTGTAAAAGTAACACGTTCCACTGCTCAGTCTCCTCCCAGATAGTCAGAAACACCACAGTAAATTTAGAAGTGGAATGTATGCCGTAAATGACAACAGTTTTAAGAAATTAACATGAAAGGAATCCAACAGAAACCTTTCAGTGTGTGATATCCTTAGGTTAATTAGGTTTAAGTAGTTCTAAGTTCTAGGGGACTGATGACCACAGATGTTAAGTCCCATAGTATTCAGAGCCATTTTATGTGTTTTCTGGTGTAAGCTAGTTCCACATCGCTGGTAGCGATCGCCGGGTGTTGATTAGAAGGAGGCCAGATGAGGACCTGCAGCCGACTTGTCTGCGTGCTGGACACACTGGACCTGCGTGCACTCTCGTGGTCATCCCACGCATCCTGACCACCAATTTGCACGTCAGTCTGGTGATTCTACCTGTCGTGCTGCCATCGTGAACAGCATTCCAGGGGTGTTTTCCAACAGGGTAACGCTCTCCCACATACGGCTGTTATAACCCAATACGCTGTACAGAGTGCCGACATGTTGTCTTGGCCTGCTCGATCACTAGATGTGTCTCCTGTTGACCACATATGGAATTTCACCAGACGACAACTCCGGCGTCATCCACAAACGGCGTTAACCCTCCCTCTCTCGATCGACCAAGTGCAGCACGCATGGAACTGCATCCCACAAACTGACATCCGACACCTGTTGAATGCCATACATCATCATCTGCATGCTTGCATTCAGCGTTGTAGCGGTTACACAGCTTATTAGTGTACCAGCACTTCACATTTTCAATGCCTTATCTCGTACTTTCATTAACCTGTGATCTTGCAATGTTAATCACTTAAATATAAATAATAAATATAAAAATCTAGACAAATGTAGTTCAGAAATTTTATTACTCTACATTAATTATTGTTTGGTGCTGCGAATTGAGAAAATACCACAGTGAAAACAGTTTTGATACTGTATCAGGCGCTGTAGGATTTTACGTGCATTCTCTACCGTGACCGACGAACGTATTTCATATCCACTACAGTTACTTGGGATCTTCACGTGTTATATGTGACAAGACGGCAGAGTTAGGTAAAGTAGACCACGCTGGAAGATGTGTAGACACGTTTTTCTCGTAATTTCTAAGACTTTGCACCATTTTACAACATCAACTCTCATTTACAGATCGCCAACTCCCTTAACGTGTTTTCATTTTTCGTTAATCTTCCTTCTATTACCAAGCGCAGTTTAACAGGTTCCTCTCTTGTGCGTTTACCGTCCCGAAAATCCGAACTGATCGTTATGTAAGATCTCCACAATTTCCTTTTCCATTCTTCTGTACAGTATTGTCGTAAGCAACTGGGACGCATGAGCTGGTAAGTCACTACTGAGATAGTTTGTCACTTATAGGCCCTTGCTATCTTTGGGATTGTGTGGCTGACGACATGTTTCGAGGCCCATAGATTCTATACACTGTAGAATTTGGAGTCAGTTTTGTAAATTTTTATTAAGTGAGCATTTGTGTATTTCAGAAAGCTCTTAAGGCAACACAAATGTATTAACGTTGCATTTATGACACTTTAAAAATAATTTCCCCTCTGGATGGTCTTGATATCAGATTGTCTTGTTATTCCGTATTCATCTCATACACCATGTTGCCTGCCGTATGTAAGAGCTTGCTCAAGTGATTGGGCCATGGTTCTTACAACACCTCGTTCACAGGACTGTGGCCATTACTGGTCCCCAACGTCGCCTTCGAAGCTGACGATCCTATAGCCACGACGGTATCACCACTTTAGCATGCAAAGTTATTTACCAGCCGCAAACTAATATTTCAATAAGTAATACTCAGCTCAACTTCGTCAGTTCGTAAAACCTAGGCTTCCGTCACCAGCCTCTAAAATTTCGCACTTTATTTTACAGGTCCGTCGTAATAACACAAATTTTTTACACTTCACTATTACCGGTTTCGGCCACTGCCATCTTCAGATGTGTTGCAACCAAACCAAGGTGTAACTAACTAAGTTCAGTTTGCTGGTTTTCTGGCGCTAAATCTACAAAAGGTGTGGTGCTACCTGAGAAAGATAAAAAGTATTGATATGATTAAGAGCCATGTATACCAGCCATACATACCATAAGATATTCTGATGAAGTGTCAACGTCAAACTAAATTATTAGGTACATACACTACAGGCCATTAAAATTGCTACACCACGAAGATAACGTACTACAGACGCGAAATTTAACCAACGGGAAGAAGATGCTGTGCTATGCAAATGATTAGCTTTTTAGAGCATTCACACAAACCTGGCGCCGGTGGCGACACCTACAACGTGCTGGCACGAGGAAAGCTTCCTACCGATTTCTCATACACAAGCAGCAGTTGACCGGCGTTGCCTGGTGAAACGTTGTTGTGATGCCTCGTATAAGGAGGAGAAATGCGTACCATCACGTTTCCGACTTTGATAAAGGTCGGATTGTAGCCTATCGCGATTGCGGTTTATCGTATCGCGACATTGCTTTTCGCGTTCGTCGAGATCCAATGACTGTTAGCAGAATATGGAATCGGTGGGTTCAGGAGGGTAATACGGAACGCCGTGCTGGATCCCAACGGCCTCGTACCACCAGCAATCGAGATGACAGGCATCTTATTCGCATGGCTGTAACAGATCGTGCAGCCGCGTCTCGATCCCTGAGTCAACAGATGGAGACGTTTGCAAGACAACAAGCATCTGCACGAACAGTTCGACGACGTTTGCAGCAGCATGGACTCACAGCTCGGAGACCATGGCTGCAGTTGCCCTTGACGCTGAGTCACAGACAGAAGCGCCTGCGATGGTGTACTCAGCGACGAACATGGGTGCACGAATGGCAAATCGTCATATTTTCGGATGAATCCAGGTTCTGTTTACAGCATCATGATGGTCGCATCCGTGTTTGGCGACATCGCGGTGAACGCACATTGGAAGCGTGTATTCGTGTTCGCCATACTGGCGTATCACCCGGCGTGATGTTATGGGGTGCCATTGGTTATACGTCTCGGTCACCTCTTATTCGCATTGACGGCACTTTTAACAGTGGACGTTACATTTCAGATGTGTTACGACCCGTGGTTCTACCCTTCATTCGATCCCTGCGAAACCCTACATTTCAGCAGGATAATGCACGACCACATGTTGCAGGTCCTGTACGGGCCTTTCTGGATACAGAAAATGTCGACTGCTGCCCTGGCCAGCACATTCTCCAGATCTCTCACCAACTGAAAACGTCTGTTCAATGGTGGCCGAGCAACTGGCTCGTCACAATACGCCAGTCACTACTTCTGATGAACTATTGTATCTTGTTGAAGCTGCATGGGCAGTTGTACCTGTACACGCCATTCAAGCTCTGTTTGACTCAATGCCCAGGCATATAAGGCCGTTATTACGGCAAGAGGTGGTTGTTCTGGGTATGATTACTCAGGATCTATGCACCAAAATTGCATGAAAATGTAATCACATGTCAGTTCTAGTATAATATATATTTGTCCATTGAATACCCGTTTATCATCTGCATTTCTTCATGGTGTAGCAGTTTCAGTGGCTAGTGGTGTAGTAAGTGCTGGAAAAGACCAGAATGCGCGTGCTATTTATGCAAAGAATTTGAGGCTAACAGAGGGCACTATAAGTAGGGCACATGATTGACCAAAACGAGAATGTAATGGTTAAAATACGATTGCTAGTCATTAATTAAAATTACATCACATGGCAAAACGAGCGTCTGACAAAAAGCGTGGACTGACATGCTATACGCGATATTAGATCCATAGGTAAAATCCACATAAAAAATGCAAATACTAATAATGTGAAGCTCCTAGAATGCAAAGGAAAATATACAATTGTGTAAAAGCCAGTACAAAAATATATGATTGGAATCACATCTATAAAATGAAATCTTCCAGTATAACAATCCATTACAGAAACGTAATTGTAGCGTATTAACGAAAAGTGACTATTAATTAAAAATTAAAAAATCGGTAGTCGATAATACATCCAGAGGAGGATCGCCGGCGACGAGGAGACTTGGAATTACTCCACAAGACCCACCTCAGAAAAACAAGTACGTCAGACAGAGAAGCCACTACGCTCCACCATTGAGATCCCCCTCCAAATGTATTATCGACTATCGATTTTTTAATCTTTTATGAGTAGTCACTGTTTCGTTAATCAGCCTACAATTACGTTTACGGTAATTGATTGTTATGCTGGAAGATTTCGTTTTATACAAGTGATTCTAATCTTATACTTTTTGTACTGGTTCTTACACAATTGTATATTTTCCTTTACAGGCTAGGAGCTTCACACTATTAGTATTTGCACTTCTTATGTGGATTTTAACTGTGGATATAATTCCGCGTATAGCATATCAGTACATGGTTTATTGTCAGACGGTCGTTTTGCCATGTGAAGTAATTTTAATTAATGATTAGCAACCGTATTTTAACCATTACATTCTCGTTTTGGTCAATCATGTACCCTACCTATAGTGCCCTCTGTTGGCCTCAGTTTCTTTGTATAAATACTAGATGCATTCTGGTCGTCACCAGCGCTTACTATGTACCTACATGTTTAAAAAATGGCTCTCAGCACTATGGGACTTAACTTCAGAGGTCATCAGTCCCCTAGAACTTAGAACTACTTAAACCTAACTAACCTAAATACATCACACACATCCATGCCCGTGGCAGGATTCGAACCCGCGACCGTAGCGGTCGCGCGGATTCAGACTGTAGCGCCTAGAACCACTCGGCCACATCGGCCGGCACCTACATGTTTAGTTTAACGTTGATACGACATCAGAATACTTTATGGTTTGAATGGCTGGTATACATGGATGTCAATCATGTCAAAATCTTTTATCTTTCTTATGTAGCACCAGGCCTTTTGTACATTTAGCGTCAGCAAACTGAACTTAGTTGGACACACACTGTTTTTGTTGTAACAGATCTGAAGATGGCAGTGGCCGAAACCGGCAATAGTGAAGTGTAAAAATTGTGTGTGATCAAGACGGACCTATAAAATAAAGTGCCAAAATATGATCACTGCCTCATTTTCAGACTTTATGTCTTCAATTGATCTCAGATTTCGGTTCAACATCAACTTGAATAACGTTTGGTGCCACTTCCCGCTATGATTTTAGGAATTCAGAAGCAATGTTGACTACCCGTGCTGCTTTATTTGCTACAGTCGCTGGTTCGAATCCTGCCTCGGGCATGGATGTGTGTGATGTCCTTAGGTTAGTTAGGTTTAAGTAGTTCTAAGTTCTAGGGGACTGATGACCTAAGATGTTAAGTCCCATAGTGCTCAGAGCCATTTGAACCATTTCTTTTTTTTTTTGCTTTATTTGATTGCTAGTTAAAAGCTGTGTTAAACTCTGACTCTAGAGCTGGATTCCGTATGTCTTCCATATCGACTGATAGTTCTTTTTCTATCACGTCATCATAGAGGCCGTCTGTGTACTCTTTCCAGCTACCCGCTCTTTTCTCTGCGTTTAACAACAGATTTCCCACTGAGATTTTACTGCTGCTGCCCTTCCTTTAACTTCCACAGAAGATTGATTTGATTACTCTACAAGCCGAATCAGCTTCCACAGAAGACTGTTTTGACTGTTCTAAAAGCTGAATCAGTCCTCAGGACGATCATTGCTTTTTCAGTTTATTCAGATATTTCTTGCAACTATTTCACATTAGCTTCTTTGCACTCCCTGTTTATTTCATTTCTAAGTGACGTAGGTTGCTGTATTCCTGTCTTTCCCTGCATATCTTTGTACATTCTTCTTTCGTCGATCAGTTGAAGTATTCCTACTGTTACCCAATTTATCTTCACCTTTATCTTGCTTGTATCTGCTTCTGTCCGTGCAACTTCAGTGATTGTGCCTTTTAGTCTCCTTCAAATGAACTGCCTACAATGGTAGTCACTAGCGCAGTACGTACAGCCTTCAGGAGTTTCAAACGCATCTTATCATCCTTCAGTGGCTCAGTATCCCACTGCTTTCCACATTGACTCCTCGAACGATTCTCTTGTTCAGACTCATATTCACAATTAATGAATAGTTGTCTGAGTGTACAATTGCTTCAGGATACGCCTTGCAACTCAATATCTGGTTCCGGACTCAATCCTACACCCAGGAAAACACTACACCGTAAGTAGGAGAACCCCTCACATCATCTTTATCATCTCATCTTGTATTCTACCATAACTGGTTTTTTAATGTTTTTGCAAGAAAAACCTCTCGCCTTGTAAACTGAGATGGCAGGTCATGGAGCTGAAATTCAAATAGGGACTTTCAGTTACACGACCTTCGCTGCTACACCACTTGGAGCGCGGAAAGTTTATCACTCCTTCATTCTTATTGGGTGATTTAAAGTCTTCCATATTTTTTCCGTAGTTAACAGAAGCCGATTTCACCGTATTGTGTTGGTAATTACAACTTCTTGTGTGTATTGAGCTCAGAATTGCATTATATGTTACTTGTATTCTTCTTGATTTGTGCTAGCAACTGTGATAGTGAGCAGACTAAATGATTCCACATATGTTTTTGTTTTATACGAAATTGAAGTTGGTTCCGTCACAAGGTATCGTCTGGCCATATGTATATGTGTTACTGCTTGTGAGTCCGTGTGTGAATTGCTCAATTTAAATGCACTTTAATCATATTGTTTTTATTGTACTTTACCGATGTTTGCATCCATTTTACATACTTTCTCGTATTTAACGGTTAACTCTATATTAGTAGTTTTTGACAGAATTTGCTACTGCACTTTATTACGTGTTTCATGGATTGAGTACATAAGTCTGCTTTGAATGGCGTTACTTCTTGCCACTGAGTGTCGTGTATTTCACATTTATTTGCTGAGTGAAGATGTAGCTCAGTGTGCTTTGTCGTCTTAGTGTGTAAAGTATTCTTCCTTGTAGGTTCTAAAAATGCAACAGTAGGTAGTTGGGCAAATATTTTCACAAGTTATTAAAAGATGACACCAGCAACAACAGAAATCATTGTACTAGAATCATCCTCACATTCCAGAATTTCGGCGTTTTCCATTAAATGCCATAAAGTACGAACAACTGAGGTGAACAAAAATAACGCAGAATACGAGCAGTATACTTACAATGTATTTAAACCGAGCGTTTCACATACAGATCCGTAAGCAGTAACAAACAGACAAGAGCCCGCAGAATGCTATGCGACATAACTGGATTCTGTTTTATTTTAGATAAAAGCAAATATGGAGTCATTTACACCACCCACTACTGTATAACAAATGCGAGCAAAAATTAAAGCTGAATATGGACAATATATTTGCAAAACACCTTTAAGACTGCAATACACACAATCGTAATTAGCAATAGAATGCGATGAAAATAGTTTCTGTCATGTCATGTGAGATGATTTTTAGGTTTTACAAGTGCTAAAGTGCATTTATTGCCACTGGATAAAGGTCACACGGTCGAAATGGCAGTATTGAGTTTTACAAATAAATATGTTGTGTTGACAGAAGAGCCAACACCGTTTTACTAGTGGGGGCCGAAATGCACGCGTTTTAGCTCACGCAGGCTGGCGTGAGGAGGGAAGGACTCTACTGACGTGAGGTCTGGAACATGTCAAGGAATTAGAATTCAGAAAGCGGACGTAATTAGTTTCATACTTAACTTTAATCCATTAATGATGAACGTCACTCTTGACGGTACGTGAGTCACAATATTATCTGTTCAGAATAGTAACTGAATATGGCGCCTTGCTAGGTCGTAGCAAATGACGTAGCTGAAGGCTATGCTAAACTGTCGTCTCTGCAAATGAGACCGTATGTAGACAGTGAACCATCGCTAGCAAAGTCGGCTGTACAACTGGGGCGAGTGCTGGGGAGTCTCTCTAGACTAGACCTGCCGTGTGGCGGCGCTCGGTTTGCAATCACTGATAGTGGCGACACGTGGGTCCGACGTATACTAACGGACCACGGCCGATTTAAAGGCTACCACCTAGCAAGTGTGGTGTCTGGCGGTGACACCACAAAATAATTTATAGTTCAAAGGCGACCGCAAAGTTATTTACAAAATTTTGCATGACTGAACCCCAGATAGGAAGTTAATATTCTATCGTGCTACGCCCAGTAGCTGTAAATTTACTGGCAAGCTACCAGCTCTATGTCAGTTTTCAGGGTTTTTAATTTTATGTGGTTTTAATATTAACTATTTAATAAAATGTTTTAGTTGACGAGAGCATTATTGCTCTTAAATTTTTCGTCAGTTACTACATGTAACTATTGATATTCTGGTGAAGACACCCATAGTCGGTGTCGAATCCTGGTAAAAGTAAATTTTGTCAGTAGGCTGTTTATGTGTTTGTACGTTGGCAGCGCAATGTACCGCTTAGTATTAATAACTCTGACAGCGCTGTGCGCACTCTGTAGGGGAGTCTGTGGCTGATGGGACTCTCTGTTAGAAGTGAATAGTCAGCAGTGATAGCATGTTGGAGGTGAACATCCAGCAGTGACGGAAGTTGGGAGTTAGTAGTCAGCAGTGATGGACGTTAGAGATTAATAATCAGCAGTGTTGGAGGTTTGCAGTATTAGCGCAAGCGGACGTTCTGAATGTGTATCCGTCATGGAGATTTATTACTGATGATTATATAATTTTTTTGAACTGATTGTCACTTGATTAAGGTAAAATCAGTAAATACATTGTTTGCCCTACAGCAAAATCTTTCCTTTTCTAACCACATGCCTATTAGTAGTTAGAGCCTTCAGTAATTAGAATCTTTTATTTTGTTGGCATATTGGTGCTTGCAGCATTGCTGTAGTTCGTGTAATGAAGATTTTCTGTGAGGTAAGTGAGTTACATAATGTATGGGTTATTGTTAGGATTTCTTCTAATTCAGGGCCATTCTTTTGCATTAATTATTTGAAGTCAGGTTATCATTTTTGAGCAGTCAGATTGCGTTGCGCCAGGATATTGTGGGCTAGTTTTGAGATGGTAAGAATAAGTAAAGAGAAAGTAGGCTCAGTACATTCAGTTTCACTCAGAAGTTTCATCTTCTCAGTTATTTCAGTCCAAGTCGCGAAATATAAATAAAGAAGTTTCAAATTCTGTTGCAAGCGGCTGGCTGTGTTACACCTATCATGAGTTAATATTAGTGTTTGATTGAGACTTCTCAGATACATTACTTTGTAATGTCACAAAAAATTTTCCAAGCACACACTTAACCACGAGACGTCGAGGCTCATCCATAATCTAATATATATTACAATATAATGCTCTTATTTCGCAAAGCAAGAATACAGATATTGACGCCATATTTTCACGCATTCGGAGTTCACTGCCAGGCCACTAGGTGCGCTACTATCGTTCTCTATATCCGTAACGTAATACGTATCTTTCACTTCTTCGGTGCTCTGTGGGACAGGTACCATGTCATCTTCTCCCCCACCTCTCAGAGATACAATTTCCCGCACGATGTTCCTCCCTCCCCATAGTTGGTGTCAGTTTAATGCTGCAAATTTCACTGTGCAACCTGCGTCAAAGATGCCGAACGCAGGTCGTCCGAAGGATCGTCATTCCTGCCGTTGCAGGCCGACGTACGCCGTTTTGAGCAGCTTCCACGGCGGCTTTGAGTGGAGAAGGTAGCAGAAGCGCAGCGAATGAGGAGGTGGTGTGTGAAGTGAGAGAAAGAAGCGCCTGCACCGCGCAGCACGCAGACGCGCGTGACGGAGTGGCGTGCGGGTAATTAGATGATTGATTACTCGTCGGCGGGGCGAGGCGGTGGTGGTGGTGGTGGTGGTGGTGGTGGTGTAACGAGCGCAGGCCGCGGCTCATCAGCGGCGCAGGGCAGCCTCTGCACAGGAGATCGGAGGAGTGGAGGGGAGGGAGGGAGCAGAGAGCCGCCGACACCAAAACAAAGAGCGGCCGCGTGCGTGTGGGAGAGCGCAGCTCGGGCAGGGTCAGCCGAGGTGTCCGTAAAATTTATTATCTAATTGCTGGTGGTGAAAGCTATTACCGGCGCGCCCGCGGGCCTCCGCCGCGGCCGCGGCCGCGACCGCGTCCTGGGTGGGCCGCGCGGCCGCGCTCTATGCTAATGGACACCATAAAGAGCGCCGCGCACGCCGCGGAGGCTGCTTCCCAATGGCGGGCCCTAAATCACGCGCCGAGGCTCTGCCGTGTCCTGCCGTGCCCAGCCGTGCTGTACCGTTTCGTACCGCAGTCCAGCGCCAGTTCGCAGAAGAGTCCGTTCGCGTTCTGCGGGCATGGAGAAACTCCGCCAACGCAACCACCCCCCCCCCCCTTAATGCCCCTGTTGATCTCTTCACCTCAGTGAGCTGGTGGATTTCTTTGAGACTGGACCAGTCCTCAGGTGAGGACGTAGGATTTGGCTGTGGGGAAATCACAAACAGCTCCTCTCTTCCTCCTCCCATCCCTCTCTGGTGATAAGTAACCAGACGCACACTACTGTACATTAATATCGGATCTGACTGCATTCGCGTTTATGACGCCATGGACTCTGGTGTGGAGACTTTCAGTGAGATTTCTCAATGTCTGTAAGGTAATGACAGCCCATTCTTTCTCAAGAGTCGAAAGCACAGCAAAGGCGCTAGAGTCTGGAGCGAAGACGACATTCCAATTCATTCCAAAGCCTTGAGTTCAGGTTGGGACTCTGCACCGGACAGTTCACAAGCAGGCAGTTTGCGGACTGTGGGCAGGCCCAACACAACCATCCTTACTGACCCTGTTGGTCTCATTACCTCAGTGAGCTGATGGATTACTTGAGACTCGACTCTTTGCCAGGTGCGGATCCAGGATTTAGCACTGGGTAGATCACAGACAGCTCCTACTTCCCCCTTCCACTACTGTCTGATCGTGTCACTAGGGCCTCCCGTCGGGTAGACTGTTCGCCGGGTGCAAGTCTTTCGATTTGACGCCACTTCGGCGACTTGCGTGTCGATGGGGATGAAATGATGATGATTAGAACAACACAACACCCAGTCCCTGAGCGGAGAAAATCTCCAACCCAGCCGGGAATTGAGCCCGGGCCCTTAGGATTGACATTCTGTCGCGCTGACCATTCAGCTACCGGGGGCGGACACTATCTGGTCAAAAGTATCCAGACACATATTACTGTACATTAATATCGGATGTGTCTACTTAAGCGTTTATGGCGCCACGAACTCTACTGGGGTCACTTTCAATGAGGTGTCTCAATGTCTGTGAAGTAATGGCAGCTGGCCGGTGTGTGGCCCTTCGGTTCTAGGCGCTTCAGTCTGGAACCGCGCTGCAGCTACGGTCGCAGATTAGAATCCTGCCTCGGGCATGGATGTGTGCGATGTCCTTAGGTTAGTTAGGTTTAAGTAGTTGTAAGTTCTAGGGGACTGATGACCTCAGATGTTAAGTCCCATAGTGCTCCGAGCCATTTGAACCATTTGAGTAATGGCACCCCATTGTTCCTTGTGGGACAAGCCAGAGAAGGGGTGCTGTGGTCTGAAGCGAAGTCAACGTTCTAACTGATCCAAAAGTCACTGGGTTTAATTTGGAACTCTGGATAGGACAGTAGATATACGAGTTATTGTTCACAAATAGTCCGCTCTCAGCCTGCGGACAGGGCTAACGTGACCGTCCTTACTGACCCTGGTAATCTCTTTGCCCAAGTGAGCTGAGGGATTTGTTGAGAGTGGACCTGTTGTCAGGTGAGGACCAAGGATTTTGTTATGGGGACATCACACATGAGTTCTTACCCCCTCCTCCCATCTTTATCTGGTCAAAAGTATCCAGGGACAGACTGCTGTACGTTAATATCGGGTGCATTCACCTTTCGCCGTGAACACAACTGTGAACACATTCAGTGAGATTTCCCAATATCTGTGGAGTAATAGAAGCCCATTCCTCCTCAAGCGGCTCTGGGATCTGGAGTGAAGTAGACCTCGAGCTCATTCGTAAATCATTGGGTTCACGTTGAGAGTCTGAACAGAGCACTCGATTTCAGGATTGTTATGGTCCACAAAACACTGCCTCACACATGCTGCTTTATAACTGGGTGCATTGTCACGTTGATACGAACAGTCATCGTCCCCGAACTGTTCCTCTACTGTACACAATACACAATATTGTAAATGTCTTCAAATTCTTCCACTTTCAACGTTTTCGTAACGCTCAAGCAGGCTGCGGTATAGAGCACCCCATGTTTATTTTTCTGCTAGAGGCAACACTAATGATCGTCAGAGATTACTGACGTGCTAGCTATTCCTCTTCTGTTTTCCTCTCGGCTGCCGACTGTTGTAATTTTCTGTGTGCCTGTATTTCCGAGAATCTCGTGGTAGAACGCTGCTGTTGTGTAATGTACCACGTGCGCTTAGTCCTGTAACTACGAGGAGAGTTCAGTAACTGCTATATATTGCCATCAAAATAGTGTATGCAACGGAAATGCGTTCTAAACAGAGAGCTCCCATTCAATTTCTTTTGGTGGAAAACCAGATCTGGCAGTGAACCTCAGTAAGGTGAGCTTCTGGGAGAGGCGTCTGTTATCATCGCAACAAGGTCGCGTGGACGTGTCCCATCCTCCTCCTGCCGGGCGACCGCCAACAGTTGCGACTCTTGATAAAGTTGACATATGCGAACACTCTCATTCGAGGTGACAGGCGGATCACTGTCAAACACTTCGTCTCTGTTGGTAGTGCTGACACACTCGCCTACCAGTTTGGATACTCAATGTTGTGTGCCCGATGGGTGCCTCACAACAGTCTGGACACCCGCGAGGAGCTCACAAAACTTCGTGGACCGGTCTTCCTCATCCATCCCACGGCCCAGATCTCGCACCTTCCGACTGCCATCTGTTTGGCTCAATGTAGCACACATTCCGCAGGAAGTAGTATTTGGATGATGGAGAGTTTATTACTGCAGCAAGACGTTGGCTCCAACATCGACCTGTAGGGTGGTACCATGAGGGCATCAGACCCTCCCAGTGAGGTTACATCAGGCCGTCGCACTGAACGGAGATTATGTTGGATAAAAGGGTCTTGTAGCCAGAGGACTGGGGAAGAATATGGTGTACTGGAATCCCCAATAAAACAAACTTGTTTTCAGAAAAAGAAGTTGGGTTACATATTGAACGCCCCTCGTAAACACATATTTCAAATGGTTCAAATGGCTCTGAGCACTATGGGACTCAACTGCTGTGGTCATCAGTCCCCTAGAACTTAGAACTACTTAAACCTAACTAACCTAAGGACATCACACACATCCATGCCCGAGGCAGGATTCGAACCTGCGACCGTAGCAGTCGCACGGTTCCGGACTGCGCGCCTAGAACCGCGAGACCACCGCGGCCGGCTGTACTGAAAGTATTGTCTGGTCCTAGAAGCAGTGCAGATGACCTCAGTAACGAAATTTCTGTTTTTCATAAAACAAGAGACAACAGTGTGATAGATAATATGGTCTCATACAAGTCTGTAAGTACAGGTGAAAATTGAATCATGACAGTACTCTCGCCACAGATGTGCAAAAGGAGACCTCAGGAACAGAAATTTTGCTTTACTGGGATGTTTATAGCTGACTGGAATAAAGACAGGACACCACACTAAAGCAGTCGAGATATGGAACTCGGATCGGACAGGAGTGCAAGTTGTAGGAGCATGTATAAGGTACAAGAGATTTTTGTTTTTATTCCGATGTGTGTTATTTGATGACAAGGGCAAAAGAGCTGAAAGAAGGAAACCAGACACACTAACTGCTATCCGTTCTTTCTTGTAGCCGTTTGATCTCAGTTGCAGAAATTCATACAAACCACGGACCTATGGGATTACTGAGACGACAGTGGATGCTTTCCAAGGGCGCTGCAGTTTCATAGAATATATTCGAATTAAGCCTGCAAAATGTAGGTCACCATCTTTGACATGTGCGACACAAAAATATTTTTTACGGTTAACCTGGGAGTATACTGTGGAAAACAAGTGGATGGCCTACAACACACCTCAAACAAGCCAAGCGAGATAGTGATACGCCTGATGCCTGACACTGAAAGTAGCAATAGAAACATCACATTTGATAATTGGCGCACAAGCGACCCTTCGGCGATATCTCTCCTAAAGAAAAAACTGACTTGTATCGACACACTGAAGAAGGTGAAAAGAGAAATACTTGTTGAAGTTCAGAAAAGAAAAAGTCGAAAATTGGACCTTCAGGTTTTGGATTTCAAAAAGAATTCACTCTCACATCATACGTACCAAAGAGAGACAAGTCCGTGGTATTGCAATCTGAACCACCAACCCTTGACGGTAAAACAAACAAACGTGAAACAATAATGGACTATAGTATGACAAAAGTGGGTGTTTGCACAGCGGGCCAATTATGTAAAGCGTACAATGTCTCAAGCGAAATGGGGTGATATTCAAACTGTGTCTTTTACTCTTTCAAAAATGTCGCAGGAATCAGTGCCCTTATTTTGTATTCCACAAATCCAAACAACCTACATTATGCAAGAAGAAATTTTTTTCTTTTATTTTCAGGAATTTAGCAATGGCACTGATGAAACCCCATCTAATGGAAACATCCAGAATAATGTGTCTGCCTCCTGACATTTCGACATTCTTGATTAAATATCAAGAACCCTGGGAAAGGAAGACGGACGCCCGTGTACTTCTCGGGGGTCAGCAGATAAGAAATGTGGCAGATGTGTAAGTTCAAACAATCAATCAGATTCACAAAAAAAACACAGAATTGAAGTTATCAATAATAATATTCACAAAATTAACGCTAGTTTCCCAAATTTGAGATTGTGTTACATAAATAAAGTTCTGGGGTATAAAAACCCAGCGCGCCTGCTCGTCTAATAGAACTGTGGCGTTCCTACTCGAGGGTTAAGTGCAATAAGCAGACTACATCTTAATCATGAAAACCACCCGTGTAACACGACACCATATCCTCCGTACTTCAGTATTGGGCCGTCTCTAATGACCTCGTTGTCGACACAACGTTAAACATTGATCTCCTCCTCCTCCTTCTCCTCTTCATTATTGGCACTACACGTGTTGGCAGGCAGCGTTCTCCAGACATCTGCAAAGCCCAAGCCCTTCCATCTGATTGCAGAATAGTATAGAGTGATTCACCACTCCAGATCACTCGTTTCCAGTGATCCACCTTCCTGTGCCGCACCGAGCGATAAGGCGCAGCGGTTACCGCACTGGACTCCATTCTGGAGGACGACGGCTCAAACTGGCGTCAGGCCATCCTGATTTAGGTTTACGGTGATTTCCCTAAATCGTTTCAGGCAGATGCCGCAATGGTTTCTTTGACAGGGCACGAGTGACTTCCTTCCATATCCTTACCTAATCCGATGGGATCGAGGACATCGCCGTTTGGTCCCCTCCCCCAAACCAACCAACGAACCAGTCCTGTGCAGTCACTCTTTACGCAACTTCAAGCGTCACTTACCGTTGACTAGATATATATGGCTTATGAGGAGCTGCTTGACCATTGTACCTCATTTTTTTAACTCCCTACGCATAGTCAGTCATAGTGCTATCTGGATTGCTCTGGTGGCACTTCGGAATTCATTAGTGATTGTTTCCACTGATTTTATGCGACGTTTTACAACCACCCAATGCTGAAGGGTCCTTGTTCGGTAGTACACGTGGTCTTCCTCGTCCTGGTTTCGCTGTGGTGTTCGTCCTCATTTCCACTCTACAATCACTTCACTAACAATCAACTTGAGCTGCTTTAGAATGGCTGAAATGTCCCTGATGGATTTGTTACTCACATGACATCCAATGACTAGTTCACGATCAAAGTCACTGAACTCTTCTGATCAACCAATTCTGTTGTTTCTGTTTCTCTACTGACAACACAATACTCCCCGACTTTTATAGTGGTGGGTCCGTCTGTCGTGACACATAGTGATCAATTCCGCATTACGCAAGGGTATCTGGAGATTTCTGATTAGGTAGTGTATAATGTGACAGCACTTACCACTTCCAACGTACCGCAGGACCCAGAACTTTATTAGTTTAAAAATGAAATTTATTTAATGTAATGATAGCAACTTCTTTACATTAGTGTCTGTCGTATAGCTTGCGTTGTACGTTCTAGTTTAACTGATCATTGGCGGATGAACTCATTGAACTCTCACAATTCCGTTTTAAGGGAACTTCTGGTAAATATCCTTATTCAGTGGGGACCACGTGTTTCTGGAACCACTGGGGTCTTCCACGTTGCTGGTGTTTTTATCAATTCCCGGCAGTTCATGACCTATTCGTTTCTATGGTTGTGGTTCCTCATTAATTGCATACGTTTCGTGAATTTCCTTTATTTCTGTTTGGTTAAATGTGTGGATTAGTCCACCACGTGGTCAACTCGTTTTAATGTACGTTGTGTGTGCGAATTCTTGCTTCGTGTATTTATGCTAATAAGATGTTTGAATCGGTATAAACCTCTTTGCGGTTAGTGCATGCACGTAATGAGGGTGGTTTGTTTTCTTTGAACTTCGTCTTTTTTTCTCCGTGTGGATTTAGATTGGACGAATGAAGTCGAGTGTCTCCTGTTTCTTTTCCTCTCTTTCGCCTTACGTACGCTTAGTTAAACTGTGCAAGATAAATTCATTTTATCAAAAGCAGATTAATTTATTTAATGTTCAGGCACCAGTTAAGTATGTTGATGGGATGTCTACCGACGTTTCGTTG
This sequence comes from Schistocerca nitens, assembly GCF_023898315.1. Classification (NCBI taxonomy): domain Eukaryota; kingdom Metazoa; phylum Arthropoda; class Insecta; order Orthoptera; family Acrididae; genus Schistocerca; species Schistocerca nitens. The sequence goes on from NC_064615.1 coordinate 800,457,065, forward strand.
TGTCTATCTGCGAATAAATGTATTTAGTAACAGCACATATCGTGTGTCCGGTTACCTTCTTCAAAGCTCACCAAATAACTACCTAATTTGCAAGTTAGTACTGTTAGTGCGTTTATTCTTTAAAATGTTAGCCAGGTTTTTGAGGCTGCACAAATACAAGTTCTTGATTAATTTTTGAGTTTGTTTGACAGTATTCCGTGCTCCAACTTTTTTTATCTAGTTCGCTACAGCTGAAATTATATTACCCTTTCTTTTCAATAGGTAGCCTAATAATTTTGAGTTCAGTCTTGGGTTGGTGGTAACGCTGTGATTTAATTGAGCATTTATCCCTTGTAGGTGACTTAACCACTGTCTGCGTACAAATGTTAAGAGTGCACGCAAACTGATACTAAACGTGCATTAGTTTAGTATAGTATCAGCAGAAGGATATAGACTTTCTGTAAACATACCGCCGACATGTATTCTCCCACTACACTGCGAGAAGTCCTAACTACACATTCCGGAGAAGTGCTGCTGGTAGGAGAAATGACCAATGACGTCGCCTGCGTTTCAGTCAAAAGCCAACCACCACACCCTAGGTGTGACTGGAAGGTATACATCAAACAGCGTCGGTAGCTGCTGAGAGTTCGCTAAATCTAGCCATCTGGCACCCCAGCGGTGTGTAGGGAGTAAGTGATGAGCTCTCTTTGCTAAGATAGTATTTGGTAGTGTTACTGGTTTCTGTAGTTAGTGATTCACAATGATTTACAAATTTCTTCCAATACGAAAATCGCACAAGAATTCTCAAGTGTGTTATCGTGGTAGGTGAGGAGCTCCGATAAGTTTTTCTCTTTTCTACATACCAGAACTACTGTATAGGGAGTGATCAATTGATTGGCCAGCAAAGATTTCGTGTTAGATCACTACTTAAAGGACACTAATATAACATGTTATGGAGTCCCATAAATTTCTATTCTTGCATCTGTCTGATTGTCTTTTGCCGATTTTTTTGCATAAGAAGGAGAAATCCAGTCCTTGTCCGTTTATGAAATGGATCCTGTTTACACTTGGATCCACATATTGCTGTTCCTTTCTTTCGTACTTGTCTGGGAGCAATACGTAACCAAAACGATCAGTAACCCTTACCCTCGCCCTCTGCTAAACACCATTTCTGCAAGACAGGATATGCACTGTACTCATGATTTAGTTCAAAGTGACCTACCTCACCTGCTCAATGTCACGTTTACGCAAGCAGTGAGATGCTGCTCTACGCCTCACAGTCAGATCAGGAAGATACGTACCTGCAGTTACTGACAACACCTCTGCTGGCGTGGTTCCAAATGCTCTTGTTTGCCTTAGCAGTACGTCTTAGGTGTGCCCCTTGTACCTTCGTGACGCAACTACTTGTTCCACACGCTTGCTGTGAATCCAACAACAGCAGTAAAGAAGAAAATGTTGTACAGTGCCACTGCCGCCAAAGAAGGTTCATAAGTCACTTTTTCCACTCGAACTAACATGTGCTTTTGCAAACTATCTCAGTGAGTTTGCTGAGGTGACGCTGAATCCAAATCTAAATATCTATACACTTACATCCTTCTAAAGGAAACTCTTCTTCATTGAAGGTAGGATTTCCACTTAGGTCCTGTAACTGGAATGCCTGTGGACAACTAAAGTTTTTCGAGCTCTTCTATAGAGTTCTGCGCCTACACACCCAGGATGTTAGCGGCACATGACCGTAGAGAGAACCTTATTGGGAGCTTCTGGTAATGATCTCGATTGCCGCCCGGGATTAGCCGAGCGGAATAGGGCGCTGCAGTCATGGACTGTGCGGCTGGTCCCGGTGGAGGTTCGAGTCCTCCCTCGGGTATGGGTGTGTGTGTTGGTCCTTAAGATACTTTAGGTTAAGTAGTGTGTAAGCTTAGGGACTGATGACCTTAGCAGTTAAGTCCCATAAGATTTCACACACATTTGAACATTTTTTGAATTATCTTGATTACTTTTAGCTTGTTTTCATCTGCGACACAGCTAGTCATTTGCACACTCATCCAACATACTACAGTAGGCTACAAACATTATGAGATTTCGGGCCCTCTGAATGGCCAAACGTGGCCATCAGAAATTGTCAAGGGTCCTATGACGTCTTCATTACGTGGGCGTGTCATTCACGACGTATATGGCCTTATGCACAAAATAAACAATAATTTATTAGTACGTGAAATCAAAATGAGCCTGATGCGAACCCACGAGGATAGCTTCGCGCGTTAACACGCCGTTTCCGGGGTTTGGAGGAGGCGCGCCGACTCCGCGTCGTATCCGACCGGCGGTTTAACGACGAGGGCCGGTGTCTGGCCAGGCTGGATGTGGTTTTTAGGCGGTTTCCCGCATGTGACTAGCTCAACATCGGGCCAGTACTCACGTCCCACCTCAGTCACTCGATTCACAAACATTTCGGAAGAAAACAAAATGGCTCTGAGCACTATGGGACTTAACATCTGAGGTCATCAGTCCCCTAGAACTTAGAACTACTTAAACCTAAGTAACCTAAGGACATCACACACATCCATGCCCGAGGCAGGATTCGAACCTGCGACCGTAGCAGTCGCGTGGTTCCGGACTGAAGCGCCTAGAACCGTTCGGGCACCGCGGCCAGCTAGGAAGAAAACATTTTCACACTTCCCCATAGGGTAACAGTGGACATATACAGACCGGGTACGTAAATCCTATCGTAGCAAGGACTGGAGAAGGCAAGAAGTGGTGACAGCAGGGGCATTCGGCCACCCTCTGCGACTAATATTGCGAAAAGAAGAATAACACGTCGATCCTGTGAAGACACGGAAGAAGGTCAGAAAAAAAGTAACTGTATACTTGCGGATGGTCTCCCAGGAGCCTCTCCTGGACTTCAGCGCAGGTAGTCATAGCGTATACCGGCTGTTTCTTCTAAGAATCATCAGCCGAATTTTGTCCTATATTTCTGGAGGTATTTTCAATTTCGCTTTCGCAGTGAGTAGCTATGGTCAGACCCCTCCCCTCCCGCCTCCCCGGAAGAAAAGACACTACTCGTTACGCCTTTCGTGCGACGCCCTGTGTCGATGTCATTCATTGGTCTGTTTCCAGTTACAGACAAAGTGATTTTCAAGCGGAATTTTACTTGTCTATTAGAAAGAGTGGTGCCTAATTAGTCTAGCGTGATATTCGTTTTATTGATATGTATGAACAGGGACAGTAAAACTAGAGTAACCAGTACAGCACCGCCCTGGCCTGCGCAGACGGCTAGCGTCATGCAGCAGAGCTACTAAGTCGCTCTGGAGTGCTGGTTATTATTCGTGTTTACTGTCCCTGTTCATACATACTGATAAAACGAATATCGCTCTAGAATAATTTGGGATCGCTCTACCGAATGGACACGTAAAATTCAGTTTTGAAAGTTATTTTGTTAATAGTTAGTGGTGTTAATTTGGGCTGTCTCTAGCTACACATTGCAAACACGGAATTGCAGATATCTACCGAAACTCAAAAGAAAATGCGCCTGACGACACTTACGAGAGACACCCTGTGTAGCTACATAACTCTGCGTACCTAAAGCATCTTTTTTTATGGTAGCAACTCTTTCTGTTTTTCAGATCGTCAGAATGCAGCCCAATATGTGTCGAAGGAAGAAAGTCCGGGATGTAACGTCCCGTCAACGACGATGTCATTGGATTATGAGAGGTGGATCGCAGGAGACCGGCCGTGCCCTTCCAGTATTCGCCTTAACTGAGTGAGTGAGATCACGGAGAAGTTAAATCTATATGGCCAGGTCGGAAGTTAAAACCGACACATTTCTGAATACGACTCCATTTTCTTACTACTGCACCACTTCTCTCGGTTAGTTTGGGTGAGTCATTAAGAGCAATGATATCGAATTAGATGTGTGCTTGCAAGGATAATACCCAAACATAATGAGTTATAGGCATTCACTTTCGAAGTTAGCGGCGAGAAATCTTATTGTTTAGTAGCGCAGTTAAAAGGGACTGGCCACAAAGATTTGAAGACGTTATTTAACTTTTCTTTATTGGTCCCATAAAGCAGGAAGGCCGTGCGCTTCTGATAAGGCGATCAACTAGAAGCCATGCAGAGCAGGCTGCATTACCACGGTAGGCTTCGGAGTAGTAAAGGTCGGAATGCGGGGTCAGTACTAACCAAAGTGCAACGACCGAACGTCCGCCGGCCCTAACAGAAGCCATAAAGGTGCCGTTAGCCTAACAGGCGGAAAGGTGGTAAGACTATAAACGCGAAACATCAGCTGTGTATCTGTCAAGTCGTCACACACAGCTACATCAGGCTACAAGGAGATGTTCTCTTCAAACTTGCGCGAACAAAAGGACTTCGTACCTGAGGAAGGTAGAACTTTTGTATAGGTGATATGGAAGACACATACTGATTATTTTACGGTGAAGCTCCAGTCAAAATAAGAGGCTCGTCTCTCCGGGAGGCCTTAAAATAACTGTCCGCAGCTCGTGGTCGTGCGGTAGCGTTCTCGCTTCCCACGCCAGGGTTCCCGGGTTCGATTCCCGGCGGGGTCAGGGATTTTCTCTGCCTCGTGATGACTGGGTGTTGTGTGATGTCCTTAGGTTAGTTAGGTTTAAGTAGCTCTAAGTTCTAGGGGACTGATGACCATAGATGCTAAGTCCCATAGTGCTCAGAGCCATTTGAACCATTTTTTGAACCTTAAAATAACTGCGCCTACAATATGGAAAATTATTTCTTATTTGGTCTAAATACTTTTATGATAAGTAATATGAGAAAGCAATTTCTAATTAAATGCTCAAACTAGAGGGCGTGGAGTGTAACGAACAAAGAAGAAGAAAATATATAATCTTACGCCGAGGAAAGAAGAAGAAAATAAATAATCGTATGCTGAACAAATCGCACGTAATTTAACGGTCCTGAACCACAGGAGAGGTTTAAATGGCCGTAGACACATTAGATGGAAAGCAGAATTACAAAAGAGCTAAAAAAATCGTGGTAATCATGATAATAGCTATCAGGCAGGAAGTGCAAAATGCAAATTATTGTAATTCAGTTAGGAGTACGAATGTGTTATAAACTGAAGTAAGCAACAAGTTAAACATTGAAAAGAAGAGGCATTTATTTACCAAGAGTACTTTTGTAAGGACAGAAATATTCTGTCACTAAGAAAGTAATATGTAAAATGGAATGAGGCAACTATTAAAGAGAATGCGAGAGATTAAAATAAGCTGTAAGAGCAACATACTAGAATATACTGAATTGAACAAAACAGTTCGGAGATGAACCACCTATGATTCGATCAGAAACCGTCGTGCACAGCGACTATAGACTATAAGGAAGGAGAGACACACAACAGTTCAGAAATCCCTTTGAGGGGATGTGAGGGGATACAACAAAAGGAGATACAACGAAAATGTGATAAAAAGAAACAGCTTGGAACAGTATGGGTGTGATGAAAGAACCAGAATCTTATGTGGGCAGACATCCCACTACATAAGATACGATGGCAGACGGTGCAGTTGAGAGGTGGCATGAGCCCCCTCTCATATTTCTATCTTACGATTTTTCTCTTTAATCGCATGCGGTGAAAAGTTGCTATTGCTTCACACGTGGACTTCCCACGCAGCGTCTCTCGTCACCCAGGTGGTCCGGTGACAGGCGGGCTCTGCGGATCTCGAGAGGGTTAAGCCGACGGGTGTGAGGCAGTCGAGAGAATGCTTTCCAGACGCCGACATTGTCAAAAGACACGCCCGGAGGGGCCTGAAGTAGCGGCTGGGCTAGAGGTTCCGTTACTTCGCAGAAACTTTGCGAAAACACTTTCTGGCGGGCTACCAGCGAGGCGTGGGAATGACTTGTGTACCCAGGCAGTTGTGGCGGGAAAATTCCCGCGCTTTCTGCAAAATAGTAACTGTGATTGGCTTGCTCAGGACATAGATCCGTGACGTAGCAAAATCAGCGCAGAAATTGGCGCCAAGAATCTCCATTGGTGGAATGGTAGTGCTCCGGCAATGGAGTGGATTTTCCGCCGGTTTTCGAGTTGCTGATTGGAACGTTTAACCACGGCCGCTGTCGTGGGGGCGGGAATGTTCTGTGTTCGGCCTGTACGGGTGCTCTAGGGTAGTCGGCTCTCGCCTGTCGGTCGAGGACGTCGAACCAACCAGCCATCGCCTCCGGTACGCCAGATCGTGTTCTGGCAGTTAAGAAGACAGTTTAGTAATGTATGTCCGCAGCACCGGCAGATAGGGATTTTTCCTAGGTGATAATCAGAGCTCAGCAGAGCGCGCCTGTTCGTCTTTTTCTAACTTTGTTCTGTCTTGAGTAGCAGCAATTAATGTTGGGTTAGCTGTGTGTCTCTCTTAAGATTTGAGTGGCAAGGAATTGGCTCCACATACCACTTCGTCTTAAACCTCACAATCTAGTTTAGGGACAACTTCACCTTTACAGTGTTTGTATGAGTATCCAATTTGAGCTAATTTGATATATTGTAAATGTTTCATGTGTTTTTGTTTATTATTTTGTGTTTAGTCTTAATAAATCATATTGTTATTTGGGACAGAACTTTCATTCTGTTGATCGGTAGAGCAACCCTATCATTCCTCACTATGTTAATGAAACCTCCGTTTATTTAACTTATTTATCAAATTAAATTATTGCAGGTGCCAAACTCTCTTCTACTCCACTGGCAGGGTTGATTAGAGTCAGTTCGCGTATTTGTTTTAATCCTTGTGCAACAGCAAAAGTCGGAGTTAGAATAGGGGGGGGGGGCTTAGAGCATCTTTTACATATGTAGATTCTAGAAGAATTTAGTGTTAAATACACTGCTAGCCCCGGCACCTCGCACAGTAACTAAAAACAGAAAGAAAATAACGCAACCATACCAAAGGTTCTGTTAGTGTCGGTATAGTTCAGAGAGGTAAACAGGTGTATCAGAGAAGAAGATAACTAATGCTGAAAATAATATTTCGGAAGAATTACCAGATGGGTGTGAAGCTATTCGAGGTACGAAGAAAAAGAAAGGTTTATAGAGAAGATGGTGTAAAGGGTGTGCCGAGGATGGCACGAAGTCTGTTTGGGTAACGAGGTTACCATCACTCTGGTTCACTGAATCGCTGACCAGAGATTACGTTTGCTCCCTCTGGCGGGAACGATGGTATCTTGCGGCTTCGGGCGGTCATGGGGACTTCGCTGTGAGCCGTGCGGACTCGATGACTGAGGACCGGGAGCGGCAACGGTCGTCAGCATTGGAGGCTGCCCACTGTCTTGTCGGTCTGAGTATAGACTTGTCGTTTTGGAAAGTCTGGCTCGCTGGTGTTGTACGGACAAATCTGGCTGAAAAATCTGTTATGTTTGACAAGAAAACTTATTGCGAAACATGTCACTAAACGTGTTCCACATGCGCCTAGAGAGGAGCGCTTCGATCAGGTTATACTGCGAAAAGGATCCGCGTTTTGCTAATTTATCGTTGAGCCCTTCACTCAGTTTTTTATTACAGAGAGCAGCCACCTCTTCTGATGACAATGTGCTTCAGACACTGTGTAAACGCAGACACTGTAATTTTTAAAGAATTTCTGATGGAGAATACCAGCGGTCTTGATAATGTATTTAAAAATTAGATTAAAAACAGTCTCGAGCTCAACAAAATATTTATTGGCAATGGTTACTGGTTTCGGTCAAAATGTGACCGCCTTCAGACCGTATCACACCATGGTGACAGATGATGGCGGTGAATGGCGGAGGTATCGTGGATCCACAAACGTCATCATCAGTCAAGACCGTATTTATTTCAGTTTTAAAACAGACACTGTAACCACTGATGATCGATCAGCTTATGTGCTACAGATTACCTTCGAGGTTAATGGATGCAACATTTCAGAGTAAATTATAATCTAAACCTACTTCAATTGATGTTGTTGTGTCTTGTAGTTAATTCGGAGGTGTTTCGGGTAAACGTTTTAGTGGTTAATTGTGATGTAATCTGTTCATGCTGATGAGAAGTGGTTGTTTACCATTCAGCGTGTCTTCTGGATCCAGGTGGATGTGTCATAACCTGGAATGAACCAAGTTCATTAAAAATGGAAATTTTTAAATGTTTGATTTTTAAAGTAGTGGCCATCTGTAAACTTTGATTATAGTGCCATTAATCTGTATTTTTAAAAATGTTCTGTTAATCATGCTGTTTAGACGGTTGGTAATCTCTAAAATTCTTAAGAGATGCAGTCGTTTTTCTTTTGTGTGTTTTTTTTTTTTTTTTTTTTTTTTTACCGTTGCTCTTCCTGCTAACCTTATCTCTGTTTACTTGATCTCAAGTGAAAGAGGTTTGTGCGACGATCTATGGAACGATCTAAACTGATTTGTTATGAATTTTGTTCTAAATTGTGATTTAATAAATTTCGTATTAGTCACTCAGCTCAACCAGTCGACCCCATCCTTTCAACACAATGCCCACTATAGCCACAACGGTTAAACCTGAAGGCAAAATGCTGATAATGGGATTTGGTAAAGTTATTTAGAGAATGCATATGAATAAATACGATTCCCTCAAGACACTGTAATTATTATACTTCAGTAGGGTCGAGAGACACACGTCACAGAAATAGCACGCGTTCCGGCTTACTAATCTGCAATGTTCTCGTATAGGACAGTAAATTACCACTAACCTCATGGCCAGGACGTCGGACTAAATTCACGCCAAAGAAAGAGACGAGCACGGAAGTGGGTAAAGCACAGTGGACCATTTTCAAGTCACGAACTAAATTGTAGAGCGGAGCAGCAAGTTAGAATTAATACTTTATCTGGGATTCGTAGATTTAGAGGAAACATTTGACTCGGGTCCATCGAAATCCTTTCTTGCATGCAAATAGAAACAAGACATTAGCATTCTGAAGAATACACTCATAGTTGTCAAAGTTGCAGCTCCATTAGAAATTTAGAACTGAAAGGAAAGGAGACAGCCGGCCGCGGTGGTCTCGCGGTTCTAGGCGCGCAGTCCGGAACCGTGCGACTGCTACGGTCGCAGGCTCGAATCCTGCCTCGGGCATGGATGTGTGTAATGTCCTTAGGTTAGTTAGGTTTAAGTAGTTCTAAGTTCTAGGGGACTGATGACCACAGCAGTTGAGTCCCATAGTGCTCAGAGCCATTTGAACCATTTTTGAAAGGAGACTCCATATCACCAGAACTAATGCCTGACGTCCGGAAGCAAGTTTCAGGTCCAATAAACTGGGAAATCAGACTTGCCTGAACCTCATTCGGTTTTCTGAAGACATGGTGCGGTTTACCGGTGGTGGAGATAAACTTCAACAAGTGAATTAACTTTATAGAGTAAGTCTGAATCAAATTCAAAGATTAAAAAATACGTACCAACACATTTAAAAGACATTAGTGCTTATTAATGATGAAGTCAAAGAAAAATCGGAAAACAGTTTTTCTTTTAGGGGCTTGGAGGACATCAACGAGACAGTCAGTGAAACAAACGAACACAGTATCATCATAGATAGCTTAAGAATGAAGTCTCGATTCCGTCGGGCGATCTGGTTTTCAGTGCCATTCGTCAGTCCAAGTCTAAGCTCCGTCTCTAACGCCCTCGTCCACAACTGGACGTTAGATCCTAATTTTTCTTTCCATTCTGTACCTTTCGCCAGAAAGAAATATTCATAGCAGCAGTAACACAACTTTTTTTGAGTCATCAGTCTTCTGACTGGTTTGGTGCGGCCCACCACGAATTCCTCTCCTCATCTCAAATGCTTCGATTCTCTTCTGTTCGGGTTTCCCCACACTCCATGTTTCACAACTATAAGGCCTGAAATCAACAGCTATACTTATGTTTTGGTTCGTATGTATGATCTCTAGATCCCTAGGCGGAACCTATCCTACTGACCCTACCAGGAGAAATTTAGTGACAATTTTAATCTGAAAAAATGGCATTATAGAGCGATTTTCGAATTAAAATACTATAAAACAACATCTGAGGATTATTATTCTATTTTTATGAAAATAAAAAGCACAATAGAAAGACCGTCACGACACACTTCAATAATTTCGCTGTTTTAAATGCATTTAAATACAGCATACACAAAAAATTACGTATACAAATTCGTAGAGTTACTAGAGGAGATGAGAGAAACACGTTTGTTATGAGACACAAATATCAAAGGTGCACCCTTTTTTAACGTCAGCAGGCTAGAATGGACAAATGTACTGTTTATTACAGAATCCCCATCAAACAGGAATTTTTTTCAGACCCTGGATCGTGAGGGTGCCGGACTTCGTCTCTTTACGGGTGTTTCACCACCTAATTTGTAGTTTAACTGAAGTAAGATGGACACTGGGAAAGTTACTTAACCTTGAATACAACGCAGGAGGCGACACAAATTGTTAGTTCTGTCGCAATGTTTTACAGCGTGCAATCGCAACTCTAAGTGACTCGCCTACTAGCCATCTCGCTGTAGGGCAAAGAATGAATTTTAAATTACGTCACAGCGCTATGAAAACTAAACGGGAATACGTCTAGCGCATGGAGAGAGTGAGAAACGTTCAAACGAGATTAATCAAGAAAATGAGTATTGGTAGTCATTAGTTCTGTGTTGTGAATACAGAGGCAGGGGCCAGACAGCAAAACTTACCACATTACAATCTGTGGAGCAATAGTGCTGGATAATCGCGGTGCAGTCAGGATGATTGCACTGCAGCTATCAAAGTAGTTGCTCCAAGCTTACTATCGCGAATTATGTTAGTCAAACCGAATGATCTTAGTATGAGACTGCTCCCGAGGTGATGGAACACAGATCTCCCGTATTGAAATTACTACTGTCTGCGAAATGAAGGCGAAAACGATCATCAACCGAAACGGGCTGGAGAGCGACACTCCGCACTGTTCATAATCTCGGACGTCAGACCATACTGTGCGTCCGCAGTTAGTAAACAAGTTCAGGTAGCCAACATGACACGAGGTGGAGGCGGCATCGCAGCTGCTGCTTCTTCCTGGCGGGGCAGCGTGGCCTTTTGGCTCTCAAGCTGCGACACGTGTTTGGGCGTCAGTTGTCAGAAGCAGAGTGCCTCCGCCACGCCGTAACTTCATCTTTAGTTTTAAACGTAGCTGCCCCGAAATTTGCAGAATGTCGCATCCTGTGTACTTTCTGAATTATTTACGTGGTGAATGTAGATATTACTTTTTCCCCCTCCAATCGATGATTTTCGCAGTAGACGACGTTTCAGAAAAGTTGATCGAACTATATAAATGGATGGATTTAGCTCCATTAATTTGTAATTGATCCGTCGGATCAGAGATTACTGTCAGTGGGCTTGGAATTTTGCAAGCAGATCGAATCTGTGACTGAAATCACTAAATTAGTTTTACTCAGCTCTCTTTCTTTGTGACACGGACTAGTTTGGAGAGCTGTTGTAGCTGCACCACGTTCGTTGTATGCCTTCAAAACGGCTCCATGTTACACTTTCACTGCTATGAGTCAAATGGTTCAAACGGCTCTGAGCACTATGGGACTCAACACCTGAGGTCATCAGTCCTCTAGAACTCAGAACTACTTAAACCTAACTAACCTAAGGACATCCATGCCCGAGGCAGGATTCGAACCTGTGACCGTAGCAGTCACGCGGTTCCGGACTGAAGTGCCTAGAACCGCACGGCCACTGTGGCCGGCTGTTAGGAGTCGTTGAAGTATTTTACTCTGGGCTTGTCTTATGCCAACTTCCATAATTTAACAGCCACAATGCCCATGTCTAGTATTTGGAAAAGCCTAAGACAGTTCGTGTGTTTCACCATCAAGAGAGATTTACAATAAATATGTGGAGTGGCACTATTCACGAACATTTTCCGCATACGACGCTAGGTGATGCAAATTACGGTATGTTTCTCCGTTAAGTACTACCGGAAACGCTGGAGAATGCTACTCTAGCAGACACACAAGGATTATGGTTCCAGCATGACGGGGCGCCACCACACTTTGCCATTGCTGTCGGACAACACTCAGACAATGTTTTACACAACTGTCGAATTGAGGGGACGGGCCTGTACCGTGGCCAATACGTTCTTTCCACTCTACATCTACGGATATGTTTTTTTGCGGTGATACGAGGCTTTTGGTGGACGAGACACCTATAAACACTCGAGAAGAGTCGGTCGCCCTAATTGCTGAAACTGCAACCATTATTCGTGAAACACCTGGTTATTTGCTCAGCAATATTAGCACGAAGAAGCCAGTTGCGCATTCATGTAAATGGACGACACTCTCAGCAACATCTACAACCAGTTGTCGATATCAATGAAATTCGCCAACAGCCGTGAAACTGAGTCGTTATTTTATTTTATTTCGACTACCAGTTTCGGTATTCCACCATGACGTCTTCAGGCGCCATATGCGTGTCTCAAAATAAAAGATATTGTCATACAGTGCGATGTACTCTGCGATGTCGTGAATTCAAACCGTTTCACAAGTGCTTCATTCGAAATCTTGCTATCCGAAAATATATGGCACTGTAAGACAATATCGTTTATTTTGAGAGATGCATATGGAGCCTGAAGAAGGCGTAGTGGAATGCCGAAACTGATAGTAGAAATAAAATAAAATAAAAAAAGCATTTCAGTTACACGGCTGTTGGCGAATTTCACTGATATCGACAATTACTTGACCAGCTGATGTCCACTGTCCAAGATGGATCAACAGAGATCTCCAAACAGTATTCATCACCCGGCGCTCTGAACACCGTCTGTGGACATCATTAGCGTCGAAACCTTCCCCGGGTCCCCAGCGAAGTAATGGTGCGCCTGTGACATCTTTTCCCATAAGAAGTGATTCTTTTTATTATTCTGAACACAGTTTGTGACAAGTGCCATTTGGTTTCCGAGATTAATCACCTGAAATTCGCGTTCCGGAAGAACGGCTATGAGGTTCCAGGTATAAAGTTAGAACTCCCACAGAAACAAAAACGCGAAAATCGTGAACAATCATGTGGTGTATATAAAGCCTTGACGGGTTGTCAGCCGAGTAGCATCTGGCGACTTCGCCTGAAGATGATGAGACGCATTCCATCGAAACATTGCTACGAGACGACGATACTACTCGGCTGGCAAACCGAGAAGACTTCATATATGAAATTCGCCGAGAAAGCCTGCACACTCACATAAAATCATTTGGTGATCTACCTATTGTGCTTCTTTTCTGCGATGCTACAATAGCAAAATACTCATGGGTACGATGCTGTGAACTAGACTCCTACGACCCGTTTTCCTGTCAACCAGGAAAGTAAAGGAGATGCTGCAGCCAATAAATGACAGTCTTCGTCTCAGGGTCGCTGAAACTTTTAAGATTCCTTATGAATGCGGAAGCATCTATACTGATCAGTCTATCTGTACCGTTACCGACTGCTGCACAGAACGGCAAAGGAAAACTAAAAACGAAAACTTGAGAAGAAAGAGTAGGTAGTAGCAGAACACAGTTTTACAAATAAACGGAGCTCTCGATACTGAGAAGACACAGAGAGGTGAGCTGAACTATTTACGTTCCTGACCAGTAATGCAGATATAGACACAGTCTCTGGCAGCATGACGTAATAATGACGTATATCCACCAATCACAAGCCGACTATGGGCTGCAATGGTCGCCACACAGAAGTCACGACAATGTTGTCACTGACGAGGCTGAGGACTGCGTCGAAAGCTCAAAATTTCACCCAGATTTGAAGCTGTAATTAAATTGAGACTGTTATTGAGTTGTGAGAGCTAAAATACGGGAAGGTAAAAGTTATCTGCGACTTCTACGTAAAACCTGCTGCAAAGAGACGCAGGGTATGACAGGGAGACAAGGTGAACAACAAAATAAGTAAAACAAGTGTAATAGAGTAGTCGAATTAAATGAGAATGATGAAGAGATTGAAGAAATGTATGATGAGATAAAAGAAATTATTCGGATAGTGAAGGAAGACGAAAACTTAATGGTCGTGGGGTACTTGAATTCGATAGTAGGAAAAGGAAGAGAAGGAAAAGTAGTAGGTGAATATGGAATGGAGATAAGGAATGAAAGAGGTAGCCGCCTGGTAGAATTCCGAACAGAGTATAACTTAAACATAGCTAACACTTGGTTTAAGAGTCAAAAAGAAGGTTTTATACATGGAAGAGGCCTGGAGACACTGGAAGGTTTCAGATGGATTATGTAATTGTAAGACAGAGGTTTAGGAAGCAGGTTTCAAATTGTAAGACCTTTCCAGGGGCAGATGTGGACTCTGACCACAATCTGTTGGCTATGAACTGCAGAGTAAAACTGAAGAAACTGGAAAGAGGTGGGAATTTAAGAAGATAGGACCTGGATAAAGAGCAAGAACCAGAGGATGTAGAGAGCTTCAGAGAGGGCATTAGGGAACGATTGACAGGAACAGGGGAAAGAAGTACGGTAGAAAAAGAATGGGTAGATTTGAGAGATGAAATAGTGAAGGCAGCAGAGGATCAAGTAGGTAAAAAACCGAGGGCTAGTAGAAATCCTTGAATAACGGAAGAGATATTGAATTTAATTGATGAAAGTAGAAAATATAAAAATGCAATAAATGAAGAAGGCAAAAAGGAATAGAAATATCTCAAAAATGAGTTCGACAGGAAGTGGAAAATGGCTAAGCAGGGATGGCCAGAGGACAAATGTAAGGATGTAGAGGCATATATCACTAGGGGTGAGATAGATAGTGCCTACAGGAAAATTAAAGAGACTTTCGGAGGAAAGAGAACCACTTGTATGAATATCAAGAGCTCAGATGGAAAACCAGTTCTAAGCAAAGAAGGGAAAATAGAAAGGTGGAAGGAGTATATACAGGGTCTATGCAAGAGCGATGTACTTGAGGGCAATGTTATAGAAATGGAAGGGGACGTAAGTGAAGATGAAATAGGAGATGTGATACTGCGTGAAGAACTTGACAGAGCACTGAAAGACCTAAGTCGAAACAAGGCCGCGGGAGTAGACAACATTCCATTAGAACTACTGACAGCCTTGGGAGAGCCAGTCCTGACAAAACTCTACCATCTGGTGAGCACGATGTATGAGACAGGCGAAATACCCTCAGACTTCAAGAAGAATATAATAATTCCAATTTCAAAGAAAGCAGGTGTGAAAATTACCGAACTATCAGTTTAATAAGTCACGGCTCCAAAATACTTACACGAATTCTTTACAGACGAATGGAAAAACTGGTAGAAGCCGACCGTGGAGAAGATCAATTCGGATTCCGTAAAACTGTTGGAACACGGGAGGTAATACTGACCTTACGACTTAGCTTAGAAGATAGGTTAAGGTAAAGCAAACCTACGTTTCTAGCATTTGTAGACTTAGAGGAAGCTTTTGACAGTGTTGACTGGAATAATCTCTTTCAAATTCTGTAGGTGGCAGGGGTCAAACACAGGAGCGAAAGGCTATTTACAGTTTGTACAAGAACCAGATGGCAGTTATAAGAATCGAGGGGCATGAAAGGGAAGCAGCGGTTGAGAAGGGAGTTAGACAGGGTTTTAACTTATCCCCGACGTTATTCACTATGTATATTGTGCAAGCAGTAAAGGAAACGAAAGAAAAATTTGGAGTTAGAATTAAAATCCATGGAGAAGAAATAAAAACTTTGAGGTTTGCCGATGACATTGTAATTCTGTCAGAGACAGCAAAGGACCTGGAAGAGCAGCTGAACGGAACGGACAGTGTCTTGAAAGGCGGATATAAGATGAACATCAACAAAAGCAAAACGAGGATAATGGAATGTAGTCTAATTAAATCAGGTAATGCTAAGGGAATTAGATTAGGAAATGAAACACTTAAAGTAGTAGATGAATTTTGCTGTTTGGGGAGCAAAATAACTGATGATTGTCGAAGTAGAGAGCATATAAAATGGAGACTGGCAATGGCAAGGAAAGCATTTCTGAAGAAGAGAAATTTGTTAACATCGAATATAGATTAAAGTGTCAGGAAGTCGTTTCTGAAAGTATTTATGTGAAGTGTAGCCATATATGGATGTGAAACATGGACGATAAATAGTTTAGATAAGAAGAGAATAGCTTTCGAAATGTGGTGCTACAGAAGAATGCTGAATATTAGATGGGAAGATCACGTAACTAATGTGGAGGTACTGAGTAGAACCATTGACAAGAGGAATTTGTGCTCTACTTGACTAGAAGGAGGGATCTGTTAGTAGGACACGTTCTGCGGCGTCAAGGGATCACCAATTTAGTGATGGAGGGAAGCGTGGAGTTTAAAAATCGTAGAGGGAGACCAAGAGATGAATACACTAAACTGATTCTGAAGGATGTAGGTTTCAGTAGTTACTCGGAGAAAAAGAAGCTTGCACAGGATGGAGTAGCATGAAGAGCTGCATCAAACCAGTCTCTGGACTGAAGACCACAAGAACAACATATTGATGACATTAGATTCGGAAAAGAGACACAAAAATGCTACATGAATTTTGTGCGTTTGGGCAGAAAGAATTACTGTTTATGTACGAAGTAGAGATGATATCAAATGAAAGAAGACTACGACGAAAAGCTTTTCTGATAAAGAGAAATATTGTCAAACGAAATATAAATTTGTGTATTAACCAGACTTACCTGTCAGCCTTGTACGGACGATGGATGTAGATAGGAAGATAACGCGAATTTTTGAACTGTAATGCTGCAGTAGAACGCTAAATATTAGATGGTCACAATCACGTTGCGGAGAAAAGAAATTACTGGTGCAAATTGGCTGACCGTTGATTGGAGGTATCCAGCTGCATTAAGACATAGACAAATTTTTAAACGAAGGAAGTGTGCCGGACAAAAATTGTAGACGGAGAGCAAGGCTTCAAGTGAATGTACGTTGTAATATTTATGCGGGGGTGAAAAGAATTGCACGGATAGACTGGAGAGGAGAGCAGAGACAAAGCAATATTTGGACTCAAGACTATCGCAACAACGAGGCTCGTTGTGCATTTGGGGAGACTGTTTGAGCTTCTGCTAATCGGAGGAATATCGCTGAAGATGTCTACGCCAGACTGATCATCAAGAACATCAGGTAAATACAAAAGGCAGGCTATCTCAAGATGGCATGAGAATAGAAAATGATAACAGATTTTACAGTTACTGACGATTGGGAAAGCAAATACAGCAAGTTTGTCATAGCGGATAGTGACATGTGTCCATGATCGAGACTGTGTCCTTACGTCAAAGGTTGACTTCTGTAAGTAATTAGCGCTTCTTTAGATCACTTCTCTCGACCTCAAATCCGCCTTTATTCACCCAAATGGGCTTACAGTGAAGGGCCAAAACATTTTGACTTCTGCACATCACGAGAGCGAATGCTAACTGGTGGCGTTGAGGGTGCCTTGTAACACTATTATCGATATTACCTTTAATAGTCTTATCTAACATCTTTGTCTGTTTTTACTTAATGTGATTTCTGTAAACCCAATATCTTTGATGTAACATCCATGAAAACGTTTTTTCATTATTTATGAGAATTTATGTAATTGTAATTAATATGTTAATGTAATTTCAAAAGTAATGTGATGTGAAAGAATGTAGAAATTAAAACTTTAATTGTAATGCTGCTTCATGCATAGGGAAGAAGGTTTCTGCTCGTGTAAAAGTTGGAGGGAAGACCCTCCGCAACGGAACTAGCTACGCGGGAACAGAAATGGTGGATCCGGCTTTCGATCTGCAAAGCTCCTTTGTGGCATGAGTCAGTCGGTGGCTAGCTGGCAAAGTGAAAGAGAGGCGGGAAGAACTGCAATATTATATCATATAGCCTCGGATGCGGAAATAATTCTGTTTATTATTCATGGCATATATTAGTTAGGTCTGTTCTATGAAAATTCGGCGCTAAGTAGATAATTTTCAGAGTTTATTGCACAGGAAGAGCCATGGATACTTTTCCCTCCTATTTTGAACAGCACAAGAGATTGGTGCTGCCATCACCTTCATCTCAAATTATCAGTTCAGTACTGAAAATTGCATGGACCAGTTATGCGGCTTCGTTTTCAAAACTAATTTTGCGTTCTGTAAATTTTGTGTTCAGCCACCGTATTTTATGCTTAATAATTTACCTAGACATGGTCCTATCCCAAGGGCTACGAGGAATCCGAGCATCCTATTTTACTGAACTGAAAAGCAGTTATCTTCCTTAACACAAGTTAATAAACTTTGTGGAGTTAAAATACTCCAAGCAATTTTCGTAAATGGACAGTTAAATCTTCATCAAAATACGCTTCCTAAGCAAAGATTTAAAATATTCAGTTCTAAGATTCTTCTTATTGAAATAACAATGTTTACAGTTTGATGCGTTCTGTACTTAACAGTGTTTCCCGTATTATGCTGTAACTAAGCTGTTCAGCCACGAGTTGAGTCCACCGATAGATTATTCTCTGGGTCCCCATGCTAATAGTTGAACCAGATTTAAATGCCATATGCAATAATAGCAATCAAGACTAAGAAACTTAGCAATTGTTCAAATTATACCAAATCCAGGTATCACGCGATCAAAAATGGTTCAAATGGCTCTGAGCACCGTGGGACTTAACTTCTGAGGCCATCAGTCCCCTAGAACTTAGAACTACTTAAACGTAACTAACCTAAGGACATCACACACACCCATGCCCGAGGCAAGATTCGAACCTCCAGACTCTAGTGCCTAGAACCGCTCGGCCACTACGGCCGGCATCAAGCGATCCATTTGAGCTAAATATTAGAAGGAAGTGAATATTCCTTGGAAAAGTAATAAGAAAAAAAGATATAATTAATTCATAACTGTTGCAATTGTAGTAATTTCCTATAATTAAACAAACAAAAGAACCTCTTGTCCAAGTCAGTAGTGTTCCACCATTAATTATATAATTACTTCATAACTGTTTCAATTGTAGTAATTTCCTATAATTAAACAAACAAAAGAACCTCTTGTCCAAGTCAGTAGTGTTCCACTATTTGTAATCATTTACGTATAATTAGCATTCAGTTCCTACTGTAATGTACAGGTAGCAGGTATCATTGAGAGGCAGTTATTGCCTAAACGTATTAATATTCCACTCGTGTAGTTCGTCAGATCACTGGTACATTACTTGCTAAATTGTACTATCAGCAAAACAGAGATTCAGTGTCAAGTAAACTCAATCAAAATAGTTAACTTTCCTTACGAATCATGCTAGTACTGAGTGTAACTTTACCTACATAGGCTGGAGACAGTTTACTTGGTAACTAATAGAATCTTGGTTCAGTCCCAGTTTGTCTTGCTACCACTTCCCTTCAATAGATATCATTAGAGAAAGAAAATTAGTCCGATGTCTTCCCATTAAGAACGATCACGGTCAAAGTAATATCACTTCATAGGAAAAACATATACGCTGAAGAGCCAAAGAAACTGGTACATCTGCCTAATATCGTGTTGGCACTCGCTAGACGCAGAAGTGCTGCAACGCAACGTGGCGTGGACTCGACTAATTTCTGAAGTAGTGCTGGAGGGAATTGACACCATGAATCCTGCACGGCTGTCCATAAATCCATAAGAATTCGAGGGAGCTGAGATATCTTCTGAACAGCCCATTGCAAGACATCCCAGATATGCTCAATAATGTTCATGTCTGGGGAGTATGGTTGCCATCGGAAGTGTTTAAACTCAGAAGAGTGTTCCTGGAGCCACTTTGTAGCAACTATGGACGTTTGGGGTGTAGAAATGGCCTTCTGGAATTGCGCAAGTCCGCCGGAATGGACAATGGACATGAATGGATGCAGGCAATCACACAGGATGCTTACGTGCTTTTCACCTGTCAGAGTCGTATCTTGACGGATCAGTGGACCCATGTCCTCCAACTGTACGCGGCCCACGTCTTTACGGAGCCTTTAACAGCCTCCGCTGACGTGCAGTGTCCATGGATTCATGAGGTTGTCTCCATACCCGTACACGTCCATCCGCTCGATACAATTTGTAACGAGACTTGTCCCGCCAGGCAACATGTTTCAGTCATCAACAGTTTAATGTTGGTGTTGACGGCCCCAGGCGAAGCGAAAAGCTTAGTGTCATGCAGTCATCAAGGGTATACGAGTGAGCCTTCGGCCCCGAAAGCCCGTATCGATGATGTTTCTTTGAATGATTCACACGCTGACACTCGTTGAAGGCCCAGCATTGAAACCTGCAGCAATTTGCGGAAGGGTTGCACTTCTGGCACAATGAACGATTCTCTTCAGTCGTCGTTGGTCCCATTCTTGCAGGATCTTTCTCCGACTGCAGCGAAGTCGGAGATTTGATGTTGTACCCGATTCCTAGTATTCGTGGTACACTCGTGAAATTGTCGTACGGGAAAATCCCCACTTCATCGCTACCTCAGAGACGCAGCTTTCCATCGCTCGTGCGCCGACCATAACACCATGTTCAAACTCACTTAAATATTGACAACCTAGTATTGTAGCAGCAGTAACCGATCGAACAACTGTGCCCGACACATCTACATCTACATTTATACTCCGCAAGCCACCCAACGGTGTGTGGCGGAGGGCACTTTACGTGCCACTGTCATTACCTCCCTTTCCTGTTCCAGTCGCGTATGGTTCGCGGGAAGAACGACTGTCTGAAAGCCTCCGTGCGCGCTCTAATCTCTCTAATTTTACATTCGTGATCTCCTCGGGAGGTATAAGTAGGGGGAAGCAATATATTCGATACCTCATCCAGAAACGCACCCTCTCGAAACCTGGCGAGCAAGCTACACCGCGATGCAGAGCGCCTCTCTTGCAGAGTCTGCCACTTGAGTTTATTAAACATCTCCGTAACGCTATCACGGTTACCAAATAACCCTGTGACGAAACGCGCCGCTCTTCTTTGGATCTTCTCTATCTCCTCCGTCAACTCGATCTGGTACGGATATATATATATAAGCGATATATATAAGCGTTGCCGACTGGAACACCGTACTCTGTCTGTTTACATATCTCTGTATTTGAATACGCAAGCCTATACCAATTTCTTCGGCGCTTCAGTGTAGGAGCCTGTTGTGTCGTATTCTCACGCGGTAAGGAGAGTATATGAGTGGAGCAAAGGAAAATGGAAGATCATTGTAGCTGCGATACGGGCCACAAATGGGGAAATCTGCAGACCTAAGTGACTCTGACAAAGATAAACTGTTCTTGCCCCTTCTTTAAAGAAACACAGGCGGCGATATGTGCCAGATCTGACGACAAATACTGGTGCAGGCACAAGTGTCTCATAGCACACTGTCCAGTGCAAATTGTTGAACAGATGATCGCCATGTCTTCCATTGTTGACTAAAGGATATCTTCAGTTGCGACTGCAGTGGGCACGAGATCAAACATACCGGGCCATAAATGAATGGAAACGCGTGGCATGCTCAGATGAATCTCATTGCTTGTTATACCAGGCTGATGGTCGTGTCCAGGTATTCCGTCATCCAGACGAACGGCAACTCGAAAGAAGCACTAAAACAGCAATGCATGCCTTTGGGGGCAGTATTATGCTATGAATGATACTGACCTGGGCTTCCACGGTACTTGTGATAATAATCGAAGGCATCATGACAGCTAGGGCAACGTCAATATTATTGCGGACCAGCTGTATCCCTTCATGTTTAACGTCTTTCTGACAGATGGTGTCTATCAGCAGGATAACTATCCGTTCTCAAGGCTGTAATCGTGCTACAGTGGTTTGAGTAGTGTTAAAGTGAACTCATTGACGCCTTGGCCAGCAATTTCGCTGGATCTGAAACCGGAGGAACAGATCTGAGACCCAATGGGCGCAAGCTTTACATCCACAATACTGCGAGATCTATGCGTAGACATCCGTCGCCGCATACCTACAGACATCTACCGAAGGTTTGTCGAAACCATGGCACGCTGTGTGGCTGCATTACTGCATTTGAAACGAGGACCCACACGCTTTTAAACAAGCAGTCATAAGGTTTAGGCTCATCAGTGTACGTGGCGCAACACCAGTGTCGGGTTTTGTGCCTAATCCTTCGTTACCAGGCGACAAACATCTATACCAAGAGAACAATGGGTATGGGTCGGTATTCGTTCTCTAATGACCTCGATGTCGACGGGACGTTAAACACTAACCTCCTCCTTCTCCCTGGATACGTATTAAGTACCAGATTTCATACTTGCTCGTCTTCCTGTGAGTGCTGCAACAGGTACTTCGTCGGTATAATGATAGGTATTGATAATTGGTCTCGATGTATCCATTTAAAGTGAATACGCGTAAAAAAAAGGGTTTCCTCCTCTTTTAAATGATTAATTCCTAATGCGCGTGAGATGTGTGAAACTAAGACCACACACGATGTTCCTAGCGGTTTCAGGCTGTTGAAATGCACACAAGACACAAAAGCGGGCTGGAACAACAGCACTCGTGACTTTTCGCCTTCGGGGAGCTCTCCCTGACAATGGCCGCCCACGCGTGCCGCCTTGAGGCCTGCGAGTCCCCACGGACAGACGCCCCCTTGGCGTGTCAAAGCCGTCCCCTCTGTCCCACCACAATAGAGAGCGTGACCAATCCGTTTGTAGCTCCGCGGTGAGGCGGCCGCGCCGCAAAGGACGGAGCTGTCGAAGTGTCCCTCCTAAACGGCGTAACGGTGTTTGGAAAGCTCGCGGACTAAGCCGCTTCAGGGAGCAGCTTGTGTTGCTTCACACCGCGTTTCTTCTCCTTAGTGTCAGTCATATTGTGGAGACTAGCGGTACAGCGGGTAATAACTTCGGCGGCGAACGTCAGCATGCGTACAGGGGTGTTAACGTATGACCCACATTTAGCAGCACTCAGCGCACCGAAATGGCGATTATCGTCCTATAAAATCATCGGATCATCAAAACCAATTGCAAAATGACTTATACGGGATTTCTGTATGTCGCGAAAAGCGGCAATTGGCTCTAAATAATTAGAAGAGTAAATCCATCCATATGAGTGCTACAAAGAATCCGCTAAATTTCTATTACACGATGAATCACACAAATCTAAAGGCTGTAAATTCAGCTAAATACTTAGGAACTACACAAACCGAAGACTGCATTTTGTTGTCAGTACACTCAGAAAAAGCTGTGGGTGCACTAAAGAAACGGTCTACACTGAGCTTTTTCGTAGCCTTCAGGTGAGTTGCTGCACGGTGTGGAATCGGCACGAGACAGATATGACGGAGGACATCGAAATAATTCAGAGAAGGGCAGCTCATTTTGTATCATTGCGAAATAGGGGAGAGATTGTCAGGGATATGATATGCGTCTTGGGGTGGCAGTCATTAAAACAAAGGCGTTTCTCGTCGCGGCTGGATCTTCTCATGAAATTTCAGTCACCAACTTCCTCCTCCGAGTGCGAAAATATTTTGTTGGCAGCCACTTACACAGGGAGAAATTGTCATTACAATAAAACAAGAGAAATCAGAACACTCAAGGAAACATTTAATGTTCGTTTTTCCCGCACCCTGTTCGCGAGTGGAACTGTACAGAAATATCTTGAAGGTGGTTCGATGATCCCTCTGCCAGGCATATAACTGTGAACTGCAATCGCGTAGATTCATATGTAGATGTAGATGTATTCTACCTGAACATCACATCATTTAGAAGACGGTAAAACTAGCAGTTGATTGACTGGATGAGAGTAAAAGCTGTGCATGTTAGCGCAGCATTTCTTTAAGGGATGCGAGGGGTTAATTTGTGGGGCTGGGCTTGAAGACGAGGTCACATCTTGTTACCGTTCGCCCATGGTAGCTGAGTGGTCAGTGCGACAGAACGTCCATCCTCAGGGCCCGGGTTCGATTCCTGGCTGGATCGGAGATTTTCTCCGCTCAGGGACTGTCTGTTGTGTTGTCCTAATCATCATCATTTCATCCCCATCGACGCGCAAGTCGCCAAAGTGGCGTCAAACCGAAAGATTTGCACCCGGCGAACGGTCTACCCGACGGGAGGCCCTAGCCACACGACATTTTTTTATCTTGTTACTGTCTGCCGTTCCCCAAAACACTTGTTGTCTCTGCCATCTTTAAAGTGTCCGATATGCCTAAGATTTTATTAACAACAGTAAAATGGATAAAATGTTTACCTATAATAACAATGATAGTGATAATAATTCGTTATCATCGGTGTTTATTACATAGATTTATCATAACTACCAATAAATATATAATTCGGTAAGCAATCTGGGAAGTAGGGAAGGGCTGTACCGTATCCCAGTTTGTACCATCGCTATAGAATTCGTACCTAAACGGCATTCAGCCTGGAGCCGTATTGTCGGCTATGAACGCCGCGTGTTCAGGAATAGATCGTCTGATGACAGCGTTGATTGTGTAGTAGATTTCCTCTAACTTCTTGTGTACGTTGCCAAGCGAATTAGTCTTGGCCGGCCGCTGTGGCCGAGCGGTTCTAGGCGCTTCATTCCGGAACCGTGGTGCTGATGCGGTCGCAGGTTCGAATCCTGCCTCGGGCATGGATGTGTGTGATGTCCTTAGGTTAGTTAGGTTTAAGTAGTTCTAAGTCTAGGGGACTGATGACCTCAGATATTTAGTCCCATAGTGCTTAGAGCTATTTGAACCATTTGAATTAGTCTTACAAGATAAATGGCAATATAATGTTTCATTATAGCTCTGAGAGACTATATATGGTATGATCTTAGTTTTCAGGCAGTCATGAATCTATATCCGTTGGGTTTCGTTTATGGGGTACTGACAAGGAGAAAATGGCGACGTTTCCTATGACATACCACTGTACGTTTCCTATATTACACCGGTAAAATTTGAGAAACTTGTTCGTATAGTGAGATTTAAAAAATTCGGTTAGCACTATTAGTGGAACATAATGTTTAGAAATTATTTAGTAAATTTTTAAACTGTTCTTTACCGTAAGTTTTAACTAAGTATAACAGCAGGAATGTGTTATGGATATTGGCGCGCAGACGAATTGCATTTAGTTGTCACGGTATAAACGAGGATCATGGATTAAATGAATTTACATACGTATAAAATGTGCCGTAACCAGCAGTTAAGAGGCATGCTGAAAATAAAAATGAAAATGAAAGCTGAGAAGTAAAAAATTTGACTGCAGTAAAGTGTTTTCCGACACAGCTGAAAGCGAACTGGAAGAGCATATTCTTACATTTGAAGAGATGACGTTCTGTTTAAGTATGTAGGACGCAAGAAAACTTACGTTTGTGACTGGCCTCATAATATCAATGTGGAAGGAGTCATGGCAGGCAGAAACTGGGCTGGAGGTTTCCATCCAAAAACCGTCACCGAATCCGAGGGAAATTATGAAAGCTCCAAACTAAACTTTCGAAGTTTAAAAAAGAAGTAGTATTTTAGAGGCTCTACGTGGATTCCACAACGGAGAAATGACGTAGCGAGTAGCGAAAAGAAGATCGAATGGAACAAATGGTCAGCTGAACGAAATGCAAATCGTTCAATCATGGAAAGTGTGCAATGGTAAGGAAAGGAGGGAAAAGGCTATATTGCAATAAATGCAGTTAGTGATGTGAGAGTCAAAATACGGAACATTCCCTTGAACTTAGGTTAGCTCAGGGAAATAGTTCATAAGAGTGGCACAATTTATGCATCCACACGTACTGGGAAACCAGGTTCCTAATTCGTGTAGTTTAGAAAATTAAATTAAGTGTAATTTCTAATTAGTTCTATGCGAAACATGAAACACGTCATAGCACGGCATTTTAATATGTAAAGGTTTTTCATGTAAAGGCTTCTTTTAAATTACCTTTACATATTTCTTGAGACAGTCACGGTCGAAAAATAGTCAAAATGACATTTGAAGTTGAATCTTCCAACTTAGCTGCTAATAAATTTATTACATTTCTTATAATAGGTCTGCTTCGGCAGTACTCCCATTGTCATTCATTTCAATTACTTTTGCGATATTTCTATGTGAACAAGTTCGTTTGCGTGGCCAAAACAAAACAAAACAAATAATTGTATATGATGTTCAAAAATGGCTCTGAGCACAATGGGACTTAACTTCTGAGGACATCAGTCCCCTAGAACTTAGAACTACTTAAACCTACCCAACCTAAGGACATCACACATATCCATGCCCGAGGCAGGATTCGAACCTGCGACCGTAGCGGTCGCGCGGTGCCAGACTGTAGCGCCTAGAACCGGTCGGCCACCCCGGCCGGCTATATGAAGTTAATTGTGCAATTATACTTGCGTCTAGCCTAGAGAACATACATATTGCATCAGTGATGAATCATTTTGCCAATTACCCATCAAAAAAACAGAGGCAGTTGACAAAAGGATTCATAAATGATGCAATATGTACGTCTCACCCAGCAAGGCGTAAACACTCATATACTTGTAGGCTATAATTAACTGCATACATAGATACCACAAAAGTAAATGAAATTTTCCAACTGTAATATTCGCTTATATGCCTGACAATGCCAGTACTACCGAAATAGGCGTATTGTAGAAAATACACTGCTGGCCACCGTAAATGCAACACCAAGAAAGACAAGAGGTAGCACAACAAAATTTATTTTGTAGATAACATGTTGACCAAGTATCAAATGATTACGTTTACAGACGTCTGTGACATGTGGTTCCTGCCAGAATCAGTAGCCAGAGTAGCCGCCATTCTTGGAGATCACCGCTGCCACACGTCTCGGCATTGAGTCAAAGAGACGTTGGATGTCTTCCACACGTTGCCAAAGATCATCTGGTGTGGCAGCTGGGGATGTAATCTGGGTCACTCGTTGAGCAACCATGGACCACATGTTTTCTATCGGCGAAAGATCCGGAGAGCGAGCCGGCCAGGGAAGCACTTCAATCTGGTTATTGACGAAGATCCTTTGGACAATGCGTGCCACGTGTGGTCGCGCATTATCCTGTTGAAATATGGCTGTGGCCGAGCCCTGAAGGTAAGGAAGGACAACTGGCTCCAGCACCTCGGATATGTAGCGCCGGCTATTTAAAGTACCGGCAATGCGTACTAGAGGCGTGCGAGAGTAATATCCAATACCGCCCCATACCATAATACCCGGTGCAAGACCAGTGTGGCGGTGCATAATGCAGCTGTCCAGCATCCTCCCTCCACGGTGTCTCCACACTCGATTCCGACCATCGTGGTGCTGCAGACAGAAGCGTGCCTCGTCAGTAAAGACAACGTCATTCCATTCTGCCGTCCACATCCGTCTGTCATCACATCATTGGCGACGGAGACGTCTGTGGTCCTGCGTCAATGGTAGACGAAGAATTGGACGTCTTGCGGACAGACCACTCTGCTGTTAACGGCGTCGAATGGTACGCGCAGACACTGGATGATGCGTTACAGACGCAGTGTGCTGTGCTATGGTTCGGGATGTCACTGAGCGATCCGTCACTGCCATGCGCACAATTTGCCTATCAGCACGTGCAGTGGTGCACCGAGGTGAATGCGATCGACCACGTCGGTCCGTCGTACCCTCCTGCATCCCACAGTCGCATATCCGCATTACAGTTGTTTGGTTTCGTCCAACACGACTAGCGATTTCTCTGTATGATAATCCACAATCTCGGTAAGCCACTATCTTTCCTCTGTCGAACTCGGATACTTGATCAAACGATGTTCGCTGTTGTCTACGAGGTATAACTGATCGTCTTGTGAAACAACCACAAGGTAAACACACGTGCTGAACGTACACTCGTCGAAATCGCCAAGCCTTAAATGGCGCTATGAGGTGGCGCCACAGGCGCGCGTGATGTGCGTCTGTGCTGAAATTCTAATCAGTTGCATATCTCATCGCTGCAAACCCATGGTGTAAATTTCACTTGATTCGGATGCTTCCTTCAGGGTGTTGCATTTACGGTGGCCAGCAGTGTATAATAAAACTACGAGGAGCTAATTTGAAACATTCAGTCTAAGTGTAGTGTGTCTGTTTTCCTCAGAATTTCCAGTCTTTAAATCAGATACCAAGACCAACATCCTGTAGTTGAGAATGGCGTTGTTCAAATAATTTTTTAAGTTCCTGATTAGGCTGTAACAAACAAAATTTCAAATGTGGAACAATTTAGGCAACTCTCCCCTAGATGTGTCTTGGAATAAAGTCAAGAGCTCTAACAGAAGAAAAACTCCCACAACCTGGCGAACGTCGCAATTTACTCGACGTAAAATCAAAGATGGCTCTCCGCATCCACTGTTTTATTTAGCTATGAGTCCGTCAGCGCCGATCTTCAAACAACGTTCGGAAAAGTGAATTCTTGTGTTATTTTTTCTTAGTACTTCTTTCCTTACTCAATTCCTGTTCTTTGCAAGGACACGCGGGATTAGCCAGGCGGTCTACGGCGCTGCAGTCAGGGACTGTGCGGCTGGTCCCGGCGGAGGTTCGAGTCCTCCCTCGGGCATTAGTGTGTGTGTTTGTCCTTAGGATAATTTAGGTTAAGTAGTTTGTAAGCTTAGGGACTGATGACCTTAGCAGTTAAGTCCCATAAGATTTCACACACATTTGAACATTTTTTCTTTGCAAGTTCCAATCATGGACTTGCGAACTGTGATAAGACTGTTGTCACGGAAATCGTCAGACAAACAAATGAAAAATATCCTGTGTTACAGCTTCTGTTTACTAGATCTCCCTATCACTATCTAGACTCTCAATTTTCATGCTACTTTACATTGTCTTAAGTTAATTGAGAAATCTCTAAACTGATACTCGTAAATATATACTTTTAGGAAAATGATCTTCGGAGCATGATCCCAAGACGCCCACCGTCTTGAATTGGCGTCTTAAGTCTCAATGTATTTAACAGTAACAAACCATCTGCAGTCGCTACATGATTCTTACTTTTTAGATTTGTGAAGCCTTTATGATATTTTTTTATTTCTAAGAATTTTATTAGACCTCGGTCAGCCGGCCACTATGCCACGAACGATATACATATGGCACGACGTAATTAATATTTTACAAGTAACTTAAATTTGAGCTCTTAGAAAAGTTACCAGTTACAATACACATATGTCACGGTTACAGTTTAAAGTTCCCATTAAAAACATGTGCCAACAGAAGACCATGCATAACTGAACCCACATTAAAAAAACAACCACTTTCGCTTACTACTGGGTAGAAATCTGGACCAGAGGACTGAAAAAAAAGCGCAGGTCATTGCGAGTTTCAAGAAGGGTCGTAGGACAGGAGCACATAATTCTATATCTATACGGCTGAAGTGAATCTGCTGTAGAATTATGGAACATGTTTAAGACGTATGACGGTTTTGGAGAAAGAAAATTTCCTCTATAAAAATCAACAGAGATCTTGCGAATCTCAGCTCACACTGTCTCTCAGGAAGCTATTTGACACTGTCCGGCACTGCCTCTTAGTGAAAATAATTACGAGCTTACAGACTATCGGACCAGATTTGTGACTGGGAGAATGATCTTCTTGCAGATAGAACTTAACACGTCATTCCTAACGGAAGAAAATCGGCAGATCTAAAGGTAATTTCGGGGGTACCCCAAGGAAGTGTGATTGAAACGTTACTGTTTACAATGTATGTAAATGATCTAGTTGAACGGTTGGAAGCTCTTTAAGGGTGTCCGTAGATGATGCGGCTGAGCAATGCCAAATGGCAATAAAGATTTGCAGACAATCTATAGAGGATTGGTGAATGATGTACGGACTGGCAGTTGACCATAAATGTAAACAAATATAACCTGGCGCCCATGAATAGGAAAAGAAATCCTCTACTGTACAACTACACTATTGGTGAGAGTTGCTGAAAACAGTTACCACCATAATTTATTACGGAGTATCTATGTGAAACGACCTTAGTTGTACTGACCACATGAAACAAAAAGCAGCAAAAGCAAATGTGAGACTGAGCTTCATCGAAAGAACCTTAAAGAAATGTAATTATCCTCAAAAGAAGTGGCTTACAAGGAGATTGTTCGACAGATTCTTGAGAACTGTTCATCAATCTGGGACCCTTACTAGTTAGGATTGATAGAAGAGATAGAGAGAATCCAACAAAGGGCTGCGCGTTTCGTCACGGAATATAGTTTATTCCGAACGGGAGCGTTTCAGGGATGCTGGCCGAGGTTACAAGAGAGGTATAAGTGCATCGCGGAGAAGTTTACTACTGAAAATTCGAGAGAGTACTTTTAGGGAAGAGTCGGAGAACATATTACTTCCTCTCACATACATCTCGAAAATTAGAGCTGATACAGAGGTTTACCGACTGTCATTCTTGCCGTTGGGAGATCAGTTAGTGATACCAGAAGTACTGTCTGCCATTCCTACGGAGTAGTGATGTAGATGTACATTTGTGGGCTGTTGCTAGCCGGAGAAATCTGATGGAAGTTGTCTGAGGTACAATATTTATCAGTCTTATGTATAAACCTTTCTTTGTATCCACTTACATCCTGCAAGTGAAAATAACATGGTTAACATCTCCCAGTGAATTGTTGGGTGAATTCTGTGCGTATGGGTTAACTTCCACGGTTGAATACCGCCCTGGTAATCGTGGATATTTCCTTTCTACGGCAATCGATGTTATCGAATCATAGCTCCTATGGAAGTGAATTCTGGATACCTGCGTAAGGCTTTACCTTCGATAAAAATGTATGGTGTCGTACTTCATGCCACACAGAGACTACTCTGTCACTAGTACAAGGTAAAATTCCGTAAACAGGAATCCATTACTGAGTAATAATCCTTTGTGAGTGGCTTCCCTAGCGAGTTTTAAGGAGTTAAATCACATTTCTCATAAAGTCAGCTCTGTTCTTAGTGAGGTCTGTGCTTCAGTGAAAGAAAGCGTGATTAAGTGTTGCCTTGGATTAAACAAAAGTAAGGAAGAAGTCGCATATGACCTTCTTGAGGAACCATCTTAGCGTGTATGATAACTTTAATCAGGAACACAAAAAACCTAAAACACTATGACTGCACAGGTATTCGATTCCCATTCTTCTGAATAAAACCTGACGTCCCGACAAATGCACCATTTCACTCGGTACATTTATTTTCGCTCTACAGCTTACGTTTGCCGAAAATTGGAGAGAATAACGAGGAAGTCGACATTTATATCAAAACAGAATTTTAAATAAGAGCTTGAACATTCCATTCTTTCATCCTTTGCATGAGTGATATAAGCGAAGGAGTTTTGTCTGTAAGGTCTCTGCATGGATCATTGAAGAAACGATCAGGAGATTAACTTTTTGAATCATCAGGCATCTCATTAATCTGGTGCATACAGCCACGGTTTCCTCTCCTGCGCCAACTTCTTCATCTCATAGTAGCACTTACATCCAATATTCTCTATCATGCATTTCATGTATAACAATCTCTGTCCTCGCTTACAGCTTTTATCGTCAACAGCTCCCCTTATTAATATGGATACTATGCCCTAATGTCTTAACGCATGTCCTATCTTGCTGCAGCCGGCCGTTGCGCCCGAGCGGTTCTAGGAGCTTCAGTCCGGAACCACGTTGCTGCTTCGGTCTCAGGTTCGAATCCTGCCTTGGGCATGGATGTGTGTGATGTCCTAAGGTTAGTTAGGTTTAAGTAGTTCTAAGTTCTAGGGCGGGGACTACTCAAGAGGACTTTGTTATCAGGAGAAAGAAAACTGACAGTCTACGGATCGGAGCGTGGAATGTCAGATCCCTTAATCGGGCAGGTAGGTTAGAAAATTTAAAAAGGGAAATGGATAGGTTAAAGTTAGATATAGTGAGAATTAGTGAAGTTCGGTGGCAGGAGGATCAAGACTTTTGGTCAGGTGAATACAGGGTTATAAATACAAAATCAAATAGGGGTGATGCAGGAGTAGGTTTAATAATGAATAAAAAAATAAGAGTACGTGTAAGCTACTATAAACAGCATAGTGAACGCATTATTGTGGCCAAGATAGACACGAAGCGGACGCCTACAACAGTAGTACAAGTTTATATGCCAACTAGCTCTGCAGATGACGAAGAAATTGATGAAATGTATTATGAGATAAAAGAAATTATTCAAATAGTGAAGGGAGACGAAAATTTAATAGTGATGGGTGACTGGAATTCAAGAGTAGGAAAAGGGAGAGAAAGGAACATAGTAGGTGAATATGGATTGGGGCTAAGAAATGAAAGAAGAAGCCACCTGGTAGAATTTTGCGCAGAGCATAACTTAATCATAGCTAACACTTAGTTTAAGAATCATGAAAGAAGGTTGTATACATGGAAGAACCCTGGAGATACTAAAAGGTATCAGATAGATTATATAATGGTAAGACAGAGATTTAGGAACCAGATTTTAAATTGTAAGACATTTCCAGGGTCAGATGTGTACTCTGACCACAATCTATTGGTTATCAACTGTAGATTAAAACTGAAGAGACTGCAAAAAGGTGGGAATTTAAGGAGATGGGAGCTGGATAAACTGAAAGAACCAGAGGGTGTACAGAGTTTCAGGGAGAGCATAAGGGAACAATTGACAGTAATGGGGGAAAGAAATACAGTGGAAGAATAATGGGTAGCTTTGAGGGATGAAATAGTGAAGGCAGCAGAGCATCAAATAGGTAAAAAGACGAGGGCTAGTAGAAAACCTTGGATAACAGAAGAAATATTGAATTTAATTGATGAAAAGAGAAAATATAAAAATGCAGTAAATGAAGCAGGCAAAAAGGAATACAAATGTCTCAAAAATGAGATCTACAGGAAGTGCAAAATGGCTAAGCAGGGATGGCTAGTGGACAAATGTAAGGATGTAGAGGCTTATCTCACTAGGGGTAAGATAGATACTGCCTAGAGGAACATTAAAGAGACCTTTGGAGAAAGGAGAACCACTTGCATGAATATCAAGAGCTTTGATGGAAACCCAGTTTCAAGCAAAGAAGGGAAAGCAGAAAGATGGAAGGAGTATATACAGGGTCTATACAAGGGCGATGTACTTGAGGACAATATTATAGAAATGGAAGAGGATGTAGATGAAGGTGATATGGGAGATACGATACTGCGTGAAGAGTTTGACAGAGCACTGAAAGACCTGGGTCGAAACAAGGCCCCCGGAGTAGACAACATTCCATTAGAACTACTGACAGCTTGGGAGAGCCAGTCCTGACAAAACTCTACCATCTGGTGAGCAAGATGTATGAGACAGGCGAAATACCCTCAGACTTCAAGAAGAATATAATAATTCCAATCCCAAAGAAAGAAGGTGTCGACAGATGTGAAAATTACCGAACTATCAGTTTAATAAGTGACAGCTGAAAAATACTAACGCGAATTCTTTACAGACGAATGGAAAAACTAGTAGAAGCCGACCTCGGGGAAGATCAGTTTGGATTCCGTAGAAATACTGGAACACGTGAGGCAATACTGACCTTACGACTTATCTTAGAAGAAAGATTAAGGGAAAGGCAAACCTACGTTTCTAGCATTTGTAGACTTAGAGGAAGCTTTTGACAATGTTGACTGGAATACTCTCTTTCAAATTCTGAGGGTGGCAGGGGTAAAATACAGGGAGCGAAAGGCTATTTACAATTTGTACAGAAAGCAGATGGCAGTTATAAGAGTCGAGGGGTATGCAAGGGAAGCAGTGGTTGGGAAGGGAGTGAGACAGGGTTGTAGCCTAACCCTGATGTTATTCAATCTGTATATTGAGCAAGCAATAAAGGAAACAAAAGAAAAGTTCGGAGTAGGTATTAAAATCAATGGAGAAGAAATAAAAACGTTGAGGTTCGCCGATGACATTGTAATTCTGTCACAGACAGCAAAGGACTTGGAGGAGCAGTTGAATGGAATGATCTTGAAAGGAGGGTATAAGATGAACATCAACAAAAGCAAAACGAGGATAATGGAAAGTAGTCGAATTAAGTCGGGCGATGCTGAGGGAATTAGATTCGGAAATGAGACACTTAAAGTAGTAAAGGAGTTTTGCTATTTGGGGAGCAAAATAACTGAAGATGGTCGAATTAGAGAGGATATAAAATTTAGACTGGCAATGGCAAGGAAAGCATTTCTGAAGAAGAAAAATTCGTTAACACCGAGTATAGATTTACGTGTCAGGAAGTCGTTTCTGAAAGTATTTGTATGGAGTGTAGCCATGTATGGAAGTGAAACATGGACGATAAATAGTTTAGACAAGAAGAGAATAGAAGCTTTCGAAATGTGGTGCTACAGAAGAATGCTGAAGATTAGATGGGTAGATCACATAACTAATGAGGAGGTATTGAATAGAAATGGGGAGAAGAGGAGCTCGTGGCACAGCTTGACTAGAAGAAGGGATCGGTTGGTAGGACATGTTCTGAGACATCGAGGGATCACCAATTTCGTATTGGAGGGTAGCGTGGAGGGTAAAAATCGTAGAGGGAGACCAAGAGATGGATACACTAAGCAGATTCAGAAAGATGTAGGTTGCAATAGGTACTGGGAATGAAGAAGCTTGCACAGGATAGAGTAGCATGGATAGCTGCATCAAACCAGTCTCAGGACCGAAGACCACAACAACAACAACAAGTTCTAGGGGACTGATGACCTCAGAAGTTAAGTCCCTTAGGGCTCAGAGCCATTATTTAGGAAGGTACGATGGATCAATATATGTAAGCATATATCAATGGGGAGCATGTCTATCCCTACATGCATTTTATTTTTTGTCGGAATTTTGCGTCGTCACGATGGCATCTACCGATAGGACAATGCAACGTGTCACACAGCTGTCAGTGTACGTCCGTGGCTCGAAGAGCATCTGGATGACATTACTGTACTCTTCTGGTCACCAAACACTTCGGATTTAAACCAGTTGAGAATCTGTGGGACTAATTCGATCAGGCTGTTCCAACCGTGGATCCTCAACCGAGAAAACTAGAGCAGAATGCCACGGCACTGGACTGGACATGTCTCCACATACCTGTCGCTACTTTCCAGATCCTCGCAGACTCTTTTCCTGAAAGTCTCGAAGCGGTCCGTACTGCAAAAGATGGTTATTAGGACTTCTGGGCGGTGGTCACAATGTGACTTTGAGAGGTGGCATGAGCCCCCTCTCATATTTCTATCTTACGACTCTCCTCTCTATTTGCATGCGGTGGAGGGCTGCTATTCCTTCACACGCGGACTTCCCACGCAGCGTCTCTCGTCACCCGGGTGGTCCGGTGACAGGCGGGTTAAGCCGACGTGTGTGAGGCAGTCGAGTGAATGCTTTGCAGACGCCGACATTGTCAAGAGACACGCCCGCTGGGGTGTGAAGTAGCGGCTGGGCTAGAGGTTCCGTTACTTCGGAGAAACTTAGTGAAAACACTTTCTGGCGGGCTACCAGCGAGGCGTGGGAATGACTTGTGTACCCTGGCAGTTGTGGCGGGAAAATTCCCGCACTTTCTGCAAAATAGTAACGGTGATTGGTTTGCTCAGGGCATAGCGCCGTGACGTAGCAAAATCAGCACAGAAATTGGCGCCAAGAATCTCCATTGGTGGAATGGTAGTGCTCCGGCAATGGAGTGGAATTTCCGCCTGTTTTCGAGTTGCTGATTGGAACGTTTAACCTCGGCCACTGTCGTGGGGGCGGAAATGTTCTGTGTTCGGCCTGTACGGGTGCTCTTGTGGGGAGTCGGCAGTCGCCTTTCGGTCGAGGACGTCGAAGCAACCAGCCCTCGCCTGCGGTACGCCAGATCGTGTTCTGGGAGATAAGAAGACCGTTTGGTAATGTACGTCCGCAGCACCGGCAGATAGGGATTTTCCTAGGTGACAATCAGAGCTCAGCAGAGCGCGCCTGTTCATCCTTTTCTAACTTTGTTCTGTTTCGAGTAGCAGCAATTACTGTTGGGTTAGCTGTGTGTCTCTCTTGAGATTTGAGTGGAAAGGAATTGGCTCCACATACCACCTCGTCTTAAACCTCACGATCTAGTTTAGGGACAACTTCACCTTTACAGTGTTTGTATGAATCTCCAAATTTGAGCCAATTTGATGTATTATATTTCCTGTGTTTCTTTTACTATTCAGTGTTTAGTCTTAATAAATCATATTGTTATTTTGGACAGAACTTTCATTCTGTTAATCGATAGAGCAACCCTATCATTCCTCACTATGCAAATGAAACCTTTGTTTATTTAACTTATTTATAAAATTAAATTATTGCAGGTGCCAAACTCTCTTCTACTCCACTGGCAGGGTTGATTAGAGTCAGTTCGCGTATTTTTTTTTATCCTTGTGCAACAGCAAAAGTCGGAGTTAGAATAGGGGGGGCTTGGAGCATGATTTACATATGTGGATTCTAGTAGAATTTAGTGATAAATACACTGATAGCCCCGGCACCTCGCAACTTGACAGTGTATGTCTTCCTTGCTTCGTCAGTGATGGCTCACTGTGTTTCCTAGGTGAGAGAATTCCTTAACTTCGTCTACTTCGCGGTCACCATAGCTTGTCGCTGTTCTCATTTCGTCTACTTCTCGTTAGTTTCTTCTTTCTTCAGTACACTTAAGGCTGTCATTCTATTCAACAGCTCCAGTTATTCTTAAGTTTCAGTGAAGATAGTAGCGTCATAAGCAAATATTATCATTGATATCCTTTCACACTGAATTTTAATCCCACTGTTGAATTTTTCTTTCTGCGATGTACAGATTCAACAATGGGGGTTAAAGACTATATCCCTGTCATACGTCTTTTTAATGGGAAGACTAGTCCATATTTTACCCATCTATCCTTTAGTTTACACCAGTTTTTCTAAGAATTTCGAAGATCTTACACCATTTTACATTGTTGAACGGTTTTTCTATGTCGTCAAATCCTGTGATTTTTTCTTAATTCTTTCCTCCATTATCAGCCACAACGTCAGGGCAGCCTGTCTGGTACCTTTCAACCTGGCGAAACCCATACTTATCGTCATCTCGCAGAACTTCAGTTTTCCTTTCTATTCTTTTGTATGTTATTCTTGGCACTTACTTGGACGCCTAAGCCGTTATGCTAAACTGTAAATATCGTGTGACTAGGGCCTCCCGTCGGGTAGACCGTTCGCCGGGTGCAAGTCTTTCGATTTGACGCCAATTCGGGGACTTGTGCGTTGATGGGGATGAATGATGATGATTAGGACAACACAACGCCCAGTCCCTGAGTGAAGAAAATCTCCGATCCAGCAGGGAATCGAACCCGGGCACTTAGGATTGTCATTCTGTCACGGTGACCACTCAGCTACGGGGGCGGACAGCTATTATGCTGATTGTGCGATAGTTATCGCACTTATCTGCCTTTGCGATATCCAGAATTATGTGAATGATATTTTTTCGCAACTCAGGATGTTACGTCGCTAAAGGCCTTGCCGCAATGGTAACACCGGTTCCCGTCAGATCATCGAAGTTAAGCGCTGTCGGGCTGCTCTAGCACCTGGATGGGTGACCATCCGTTCTGCCGAGCGCTGTTGGCAAGCGGGGTGCACTCAGCCCTTGTGAGGCAAACTGAGGAGCTACTTCATTGAGAAGAAGCGGCTCCGGTCTCGGAAACTGATAACCGGCCGGGAGAGTGGTGTGCTGACTACGTGCCCCTCCATGGCCGCATCCAGTGACGCCTGTGGGTTGAGAATGACACCGCGGCCAGTCGGTACCGTTGGGCCTTCCAAGGCCTGTTCGGACGGAGGATGGTACGTCGCTGTCTCTTGGATTCTATACTCTAATGTGAATTGCTCCTTGTCTGTCACTTCTTCTTGATGATTTCAAAAATTTTCTATCACCTCTGCTCTGATTTCAAGTCACACAGAATTCTGTTAAATTCTCACTCTATTAATGGTTCTCATTACATGTTGACTCTCTTACTTTTAGTTTCACTGAAGTTTGTTTCAGTTTTCTAAAAGCTGACTTAGTCCTTCCGACTGTTTTCCTACACCGATTTTGCCTTGGTTTCCCTGAATGTGCTATTTATTTCATTCCTAAGTGTATTATATTACTTTGTTCCAGTCTCTCCATTAATTTTTGTACTTCTTTCTTCCGTTTCTCAATCGTTTTTCATCCGTTATCCGGTTTTCTTTGGCGTTTGTTCAAAATGTTCAAATATGTGTGAAATCTTATGGGACTGAACTGCTAAGGTCATCAGTCCCTAAGCTTACGCACTACTTAACCTAAATTATCCTAAGGACAAACACACACACCCATGCCGGAGGGAGGACTCGAACCTCCGCCAGGACCAGCCGCACAGTCCGTGACTGCAGCGCCTTAGACCTTTGGCGTTTCTTGTGCCCATGTTTGCCTGCTCAATTTCTTCAATTGCTTTATTTAGAGATGTCCATTCCTCTTCAAGTGAACTGCATATTGTATTATGCACTGAGGCAGTATGTACAGGCTTGAGAACTTCAAATGTGTTTCATCGTAGTTTAGTTCTTCTGCGTCCTACTTCTTTCCTCACTGTTTTTTCTACGTCCCTTAAACTTCAGTCTAGTGTGCGTGTTTACTAAATAACCATCTGAGTCCTTATTTGCTCCTGAGTAGGCCTTGCAATTCAGCATTAAA
Organism: Schistocerca nitens; assembly: GCF_023898315.1. Taxonomy (NCBI): domain Eukaryota; kingdom Metazoa; phylum Arthropoda; class Insecta; order Orthoptera; family Acrididae; genus Schistocerca; species Schistocerca nitens. The sequence goes on from NC_064615.1 coordinate 800,495,414, forward strand.
TGATTTGGAAATATCTGTCTAGACACGATGTAATCCACCTGGAATATTCCCGTGTGTCCAGGCGTTTTCCACATATACTCTCCTCATGAAATTCTTGACCAGTGTATTCGTTATTACTAGCTGAAATTCATTGGAGAACTCAATTAGTTTTGACCTCTGTCACAGCAAATTTATTCTTACTGCCAAGCCCATTTTTTCCCCGTAACTCTTTCATTTACTCTTTCCCTATTACCACGTTCAAACCCACCTTCATCCCATCCAATCTTCATTATAGTTTCGTCTTCCTTTACAAACTAAATTACCCCTTCAATATTCTCGTATACATCGTCTAGCTCTTCATAGTCTGCTTGCGACGTCGTCATGTATACTCGAACTGTTCGTGTCTGGGTATGGTTTGTTGTCGATTATAATCTGCACAGTCCTGTCACTGGTCCGTTCATAATAAATAGTTCTCCGACATGCCTGTTATTCATAACAAGATCCTACTCCCGTTATATCATTTTCTGCTTCTGTTGATATGACCCCGCATCCATCTAACCGGAAGTGCTTGTCATCTTTCCATTTCACTATGCTTAACCCTCCTCCATCCCCCACCCCTCTCTCTCCATCCCCTAGACGACTGGAGAGATCATCATGACACTTTTTGAGTTACAGGCCACATTCCCTGTGGATACACATTATATGTCTTTAATGCTTTATTTTCCATTGCCTTTAGCATCCTAATGCCGCTGTCCGCTGTCCGCTCCTCCCCTGTCTTTGACTAGGTGGTTAATAGAACAAGACAACTCCTTATAGCGTAACTCCTTACAGCGATGGCCATAACGATACGTGTATTTCATCACAAAATGGATACCATTATTTCCTCTCATAATATATTCCTAAAGAAGGCATAGCCAGTGCTCTGATGATTCTTGACGTTATGATCTCTGGCTTTCATTAAGGGGACTTCATACGTACCAAAGAGATATTAAAATAACCCACCACCATCCCCAAATCACGTAGCATATGTTAGCTGTGTTGATGTGGCAAGACGGCTGCTATACATTGGCTCTGCGTTAATTCAGGGGCCAGTGCCCAGTAAAGATTAAGCAAAGTCACATAATTCCAAATATTTTATCAAGAAATGATGTAACGTGTCAAATACCTGTACCACTCGGCCTTTGGCGAAATCATTGAACGGTATCTCAGAGGGTCCCCCCTGTAGCAGTAGCAAAAGCAGTCGCCGTGAACGTATGTGTATTTCACCACAACATGGATACCAGTATTTCATCTCGTAATGTATGCCTAAGGGAGGCATAGCCAGAGTTCTGATGATTTGATTTTTGACGTCATGAGCTCTTGATTTCATTAAGGGGACTTCATATGTACCAAAAAAAACCATTTTTATTCAAAATTTGGGGTAGTGGCTGGATACGAATCCATCACGTAGTACGTTTCGACGCTGTCCCTGGAATCATAATACGAGGGCAGTTCAATAAGTAATGCAACACATATTTTTCTGAAACGGGGGTTGTTTTATTCAGCATTGAAATACACCAGGTTATTCCCCAATCTTTTAGCTACACAACACTATTTTTCAACATAATCTCCATTCAATGCTACGGCCTTACGCCACCTTGAAATGAGGGCCTGTATGCCTGCACGGTACCATTCCACTGGTCGATGTCGGAGCCAACGTCGTACTGCATCAATAACTTCTTCATCATCCGCGTAGTGCCTCCCACGGATTGCGTCCTTCATTGGGCCAAACATATGGAAATCCGACGGTGCGAGATCGGGGCTGTAGGGTGCATGAGGAAGGACAGTCCACTGAAGTTTTGTGAGCTCCTCTCGGGTGCGAAGACTTGTGTGAGGTCTTGCGTTGTCATGAAGAAGGAGAGGTTCGTTCAGATTTTTGTGCCTACGAACATGCTGAAGTCGTTTCTTCAATTTCTGAAGAGTAGCACAATACACTTCAGAGTTGATCGTTTGACCATGGGGAAGGACATCGAACAGAATAACCCCTTCAGCGTCCCAGAAGACTGTAACCATGACTTTACCGGCTGAGGGTATGGCTTTAAACTTTTTCTTGGTAGGGGAGTGGGTGTGGCGCCAATCCATTGATTGCCGTTTTGTTTCAGGTTCGAAGTGATGAACCCATGTTTCATCGCCTGTAACAATCTTTGACAAGAAATTGTCACCCTCAGCCACATGACGAGCAAGCAATTCCGCACAGATGGTTCTCCTTTGCTCTTTATGGTGTTCGGTTAGACAACGAGGGACCCAGCGGGAACAAACCTTTGAATATCCCAACTGGTGAACAATTGTGACAGCACTACCAACAGAGATGTCAAGTTGAGTACTGAGTTGTTTGATGGTGATCCGTCGATCATCTCGAACGAGTGTGTTCGCACGCTCCGCCATTGCAGGAGTCACAGCTGTGCACGGCCGGCCCGCACGCGGGAGATCAGACAGTCTTGCTTGACCTTGCGGCGATGATGACACACGCTTTGCCCAACGACTCACCGTGCTTTTGTCCACTGCCAGATCACCGTAGACATTCTGCAAGCGCCTATGAATATCTGAGATGCCCTGGTTTTCCGCCAAAAGAAACTCGATCACTGCCCGTTGTTTGCAACGCACATCCGTTACAGACGCCATTTTAACAGCTCGGTACAGCGCTGCCACCTGTCGGAAGTCAATGAAACTATACAAGACGAAGCGGGAATGTTTGAAAATATTCCACAAGAAATTTCCGGTTTTTTCAACCAAAATTGGCCGAGAAAAAAATGTGTTGCATTACTTATTGAACTGCCCTCGTAGATTCATACGGTTCTCTAATGATGTGTGTAACAAGACTGGTGTTTTTTCAATGAGAGACAAGTAGCTAATGGTCGACTCTGTTCAAATAGGACGCTGGTCCACGAAATGACGCAATATGAATCGACCCAGAAGAAATCTTACACAAAAGTATGGAAGAAAAAGATGGATATATGAAAAGTGGGAAGCAGAATAGATCGGGAAAGTAATACGCGGAGAGACACTTACAGCATAAAGCAGGCTTCCACTTCTCCGCCCGACCACACAGATTTCAGTTTTCTATAACTTTTCCTTAATCCTTAGGGTGAATACTGGCATTGTTGTAAAGGCGATGACTCATTCCATCCTTGTCCAGTCGATTTTTTGCTCAGCTTCTAATTACCTCGTCCTCGATGGAAGTTAAACAGTAAGTATGCTCCATTTGTCAATTACAACGAAAATATCCATTGTGAAGCAACTGGTCAGAGTCATGAAAGACGTCGTGGAGAAGGGGGGTACGACGCGTATCTGTGTGGAAGATCGGAAGTAACTACTTCTAGAAGAAACGTTCGTGACCACTCACATCAGCAGCGAAACACACGACAGTGTCTTTTCTGGTATGAAGATGCAGCAAGTGTGATCTCAAAGGCCAAATAGTCATAAACCGCGGAGAGTTAAGTATTACGAGAACGCAGTAGAAAGAGAGAGAAAAGTTTTATCGCACGTTCAGGTTCACAACTCTACGCCCGAGCTATACTGGTACCACAAACGTGGCCACACTTTATTCCTCAGCATCGTTCGCCGCTGCCTCCCTCTGCTGTCGGTCAAGGAGACAAATTCGCCATTATCTCTCCCTTGCAATGGCTAGTATGCGGTGATTCGCCACAGGAAACGTTAGCTTCCTAAGGTATGTATTCACTTACGTGTGTACGGCGTTATTGTGAAGTATATAGCCAATAGATTTCAAGAAACGGGAAATCGCACACGCTGGACCTCACACCACGAACGCTCTCAGCATCTTTTCTCTTGTGCACACTGGGTAAGTACTTAACTGTGTCGCTGAGGTCTGCAACGTTCTCTGTTTACCGTCTGGTAAAAATCTGCTGACGGTGAACATTAATGGAAATGCAAGTTCGTTTTACTACCTTATTTATGTTACTTTTATTTTGAGGGAGCATATTATTCCGTAAGTACCCTCGAGAATTAATTTTCTGTCTTGTTACCAATATATATATATATTTTGAAACTCTTCTTGTCTACAGGGAGAATTGAAAAGTAAATAGTTTACAGATAGAATTTATTTTGAAACGACTATTGTGACCGTATAATAATATACGTGGTACCAAAAATCTGAAAGCATGAAAATGGAGAGAAGGCAAGTCTGCAATCAGGGTGCTGAACATTATTTCTTATGGTAGTTCATTTGAGCCTTACATGTGCATAACAACATCATCTGAAACAAAGTAGTAGGAACCGATGACCTCAGCAGTTTCGTACCTTAGAAATTCACACATTTGAAACAAAGTAAATCAACCATAAATCCGAGGGCTGATTTGAACGGTATAGTGCTTTACTTTACGTTATAACAATAATAATGATAACAATAAAGCAATGGTTAAGTGGGCACACAATTTATCTCAAGAGATCCGAACCAAGATGCAACATATATTGAAATTTTCACATTAGCTTAGCACATAAAATCTTACCATCTTCCTACATGTATAATTTGATGTTGATACCTACATCAGAATATTTTATGACCGAAGATGGCTGTAGCCGAAACCGGTAAAAGTGAAGCGTAAAAGTTTTTGTGATCAAGACGAACCTGTAAAATAAAGCACCCCAATAAGATTACGGACCAATTTTCAGACTTTATATCTTCAATTGACATAAAATCTTAATACCAGACGAACTGTGAAGCTAAATCTTTCTAGAGTGTTGTCTGACGCAAGTAATGTCCCAGACTAAAGAATAAAGAAATATTAAGTTTTAAGATATGTATCATATATCGCTCAGTAACGTGATCAGTATCGAATTCCTTGAATTTTATCTATGTCTATGTAGCTTGCGATGATCGTCTCTGTTAGTGTAGCTGATGGCTTGTTTCGGGAATTATATTGTATGCAATCACGTGAAATGACCAAATCAAGAGGGTTCCCAGAAAAATAAAAGAAACCGTCTAAGTAAAATTACTAGCAATAAGCCTTGTAACTTAGATGGAGACATACAGAGTCAGTCACTTTCGCCAGTTGAATAACTGGTCATACGCTTTAAGAAACCACTGATGTCACAGTCACTGATTGCGAATTCGACGCAAAATGCGACCGTGTCACGCACTATCGGTATGCAAACAGGTCCAAATGCAGTACACGGAAGCCATCAATCGACTACCGGAGCAGAGATCTAACATACACAAAGTACGACAGAAGTGGCAGAAGTGTGCCTCAGATCACTCCCAGTCGACGGCCGGACCTATACGAGTGAGAATTATACGTAATTAAGCCAGTCCTTCAAAAAGACTTGTAAAATTTCCTGTATGCACACTGGACTATGGTCGAAGGCTTCCTTTGTACGTCTGCCTACATGTATCTGTCTGTGGCTGTCACTTCCAGAGTGACGTGTAAATTAACCTAAGGGTTCAAATGGTTCAAATGACTCTGAGCACTGTGCGACTTAACTTAAGAGGTCATCAGTCGCCTAGAACTTAGAACTAATTAAACCTAACTAACCTAAGGACATCACACATATGCATGACTGAGGCAGGATTCTAACCTGCTACCGTAGCGGTCGCTCGGTTCCAGACTGTAGCGCCTAGAACCGACGGCCACTCCGGCCGGCCCTAAGGGTTCGATTAAAACAATAGTAACTGGTTACTTTCGTGATTCGTGGTCTTAATACCAAACGTAAATATGTGTACTTTGTTCCCAAAAGAATGTCAGGCTGGTGTGGTCATTTGTTCTGGTAACTGGTTAATAATGTAATGTTGATGCATTAAATTGTTCTGAAAGCGGTGCTGATATTCAAGACAATAAAAGCGGGTTAAAAGCCGTGACCTATCTGGGGAAGTTAACCTTGCACTACTGAGCAACTGTTTCACCAGGTATCCTGTCCAGCTTACCAAATTCCCAACCAGACTAACATTAATTATAATCTTTTAATAGTCATCTTACGACAACCGGTGATATATATATATATATATATATATATATATATATATATATATATATATATATATATATATATATATATATACAATTTAAATAAAAAGAAATAAATCAGTTTTTATTTGGACATTCCGTTAAAATTTCAGCATATTACACTTGATTCATAACTAAACTGGTGCCTTATTTAGGATTGTGAAAATGTGATTTTGTAATCTTATGGAACACATCAAATATGGAGACAAGATTGGGAGACTGCATACAACATTGCATTCATAAAATAGCACACGAAGAACGTTGAAACATATGCAACAGGAAATTAACCACACCCAACCGATTCAATTTTCACCCAAAGAAGTTACGTTCGTAGCGCAATCCTGTCCGTCATGAAATTACCTCACACTGGTATACTAAATTCATACTAACTTTCTGTGAAATCTTCCCGAAAAGAATAGTTGAGGGCTACTTTGATGATTACACCACATGCTTCACGTGGTCAACTTAGTTTACACAAAGAGTGTAACCCCACAATAATTTTGATAATTAAAATAAATTACATCGAAACGCAATTTACAAAAGACGAACCTCGAACTGGTTACTATCGTCTTACTATTAACCTGATGGGTCAAACAATTTTATAAGCACGTGGTACTGGTGTCACAAAGTACACCACACGTGGGTTGAACATAAAGAAAAGTTGCTATATTGAAAATTATTGTCAAGACGAGACGTTATAATCTCACGCACATTCGCATTTGAGATTGATGATCTTAGTTAGAGTTACTGATCAATACGTGGTTCCACTTTACTCACAAAGTAGTGACAAAGCAACTACTGGAAGATATTCTGAACTTCACACTCGAAATACACTGCGTTGCAATTTAAGATAACATTAGATATTTTAGAGCTAAACCTGAAATAAAGGTGATTAAATTTTCAGTTAGGCTGAACTTAAGAAATCCATTGTCCTACGGACTTAGCAGACACGCACTTAGCCGGAGATCTTACCACTTCAGACGCACGCTGCAGACAGACTGGCCTTGGTCCCTTCCTGAGGGTGCTTCACAGATATAAACAGAAGTGACCGGAGAGGCAGCTTCCTATACCAACATGACAAGGGACGGACAGGACCATACTAAGGATAGAAACCTCTTTGCTTTTAGAAAGTGTAGCTACCTGTTCCGACGTTGGTCCTACTGTTCTCTAGCAGACAGGCTTGTCTGCTACCATCAAGCATGCAACTAGAAATACATTTGCTCATTCATCCTTTATCATATACAGTATATAAAAGAAAGTAGATGTAGGTTCCGTATGAGACTGTGTGACATGAATTACATATAAACTGTGTTTTAAAGTGTAGTAGTGTGACAGATCGTTCTTGTTTATGTGTAAAAGTAACGCGTTCCACTGCTCAGTCTCCTTTCAAATAGTCAGAAACACCACAGTAAATTTAGAAGTGGAATTTATGCCGCAAATGACAACAGATTTAAGAAATTAACATGAAAGGAATCCAACAGAGACCTTTCAATAAGCCGGCCGCGGTGGTCTAGCGGTTCTAGGCGCTCAGTCCGGAACCGCGGGACTGCTAAGGTCGCAGGTTCGAATCCTGCCTCGGGCATGGATGTGTGTGATGTCCTTAGGTTAGTTAGGTTTAATTAGTTCTAAGTTCTAGGCGACTGATGACCTCAGAAGTTAAGTCGCATAGTGCTCAGAGCCATTTGAACCTTTCAATAATTGAGTCTGTGTTTTACACGTGCCTTAAGAGCGTTTGATTCAAGTCAATAACCAGTTCTTCTGATGTTCTGCATGTTCTTGCAGTCACATAAAGACGCAATAAAGCAGACCGAACACCAACCTGAAGTCTCATTTCTTTACTGGCGTCATATCTACATCTTTATCCTGACATCCGACCCGTTTTCTACTGTCTCCAACCACAGAGATCTTAAAATTTTCACCGTCTCAAATATACTCGTAGCTGCTCAGGTGCCCGAGATGAATGACATCAAATTCCACGTCACCGTGAAACTAACTAATCTCCAATCTGATTTTGAGATTCAAAGGAAGAATGTCACGAGGCCTGTCGTGTTATGACACTCATATAGTCTCTTAACTGTAATTAATGAGAATATAAGACAGCACAACACTGATGTAACTATCTGCTGGAGCTGGCGCATTATTTTAGCGAAGTGGACAAAAACAGTAGGGCAACAGCACGAGTATCCCTCATTTTAAGCAAACCATGGTCAAAATATGTAACCTCGTGGGAAGCGGTTAATGAAAGGTTGATAAAGTTCAGTCTGAGAGCTGCAGTATTGAATAGAGTGATAGCGGGAGTGTGTGCCCATACTGAAGACTCGACGTTGAAGGTAAAATAACATTTTGAGCAGATTCTGATAGACTATAGAAGCCTTTCAAGTGGCCACGAACTGAGACTGGCAGGAGATTTTAATAGCAGAGTATGGAAAGCGAAAAACAGTAAGACTATTGGGATGTACGGGGAGCATGTTAGGAATGAGAATGGGAATTTATTTGTGCAGTATGTTACGAGTAGAAAATACATTCTTTGCTCATGCAACAGGGTTGAAATCAATTATTGATTACCTAATCTTGAGACAAATGCCAATTTAAAACTTCAGGATGTCAAAGTTCAGAGGGTTAAAAATGGCTCTAAGCACTATGGGACTTAACATCTGAGGTCATCAGTCCCCTAGACTTAGAACTACTTAAACATAACTAACCTAAGGACATCACACACATCCGTGCCTGAGGCAGGATTCGAATCTGCGACCGTAGCAGCAGCGCGGTTCGCGACTGAAGCGCCTAGAACCGCTCGGCCACAGCGGCCGGCAAAGTTCAAAGGGAGTCAGACTGTGGAAATGTCAATCATGTGGTGGAACGTTAAATTTTTGTCGCCTATACTTTCAGGAGTGCCAACGTCCTTGTCGCAGTGGTAACACCGATTCCCGTCAGATCACCGAAGCTAATCGCTGTCGGGCTGCTCTAGCACCTGGATGGGTGACCGTACAGGTCTGACGAGCGTTGATGGCAAGAGGGGTGCACTCAGCCCTTGTGAAGTCAATTGAAGAGCTACTTGACTGAAAAGGAGCGGCTTCTGTCACGAGAGAGTGGTGTACTGACCACACGTCCCTCCGTAACCGCATCCAGTGTCGCCTTCGACTGAGGATGACACGGGAGTCGGTCGTTACCGCTCGGGCTTTGGAGGCCTGTTCGGACGGAGAGTATACTTTATACATCCAGAAGTAGTGGCGAATGGACGAAGTCGCAACATGTTGGCCAGCCTGAGATCATAAGGACAATTCAAGGGAAGATAGTACCTATGCCAACAGGGACTGGCAAACAAACCGCAGTGTGCAAAGAGAACAGTAGAAGAGGAATGTGGACATATGAAGAAGGCCATATAAGAAGCAGCGAAAGAAGCACTTGAAGAATATGAAAAGAAGATGAAACCAGCCACTTTGGTGGGACGGAGAAACAGCAGAGAGGATCAAAAGGAAATGAGCTTATTTGACCTACGGCAGTATGAATGACAGCCAAAGTAGAGACAGATATGGCAACTAAATAGAGAAGTAAAAAAAGAGTTAAAAAGGAGAAACAAGGCATTGGGAGGAAGACGTGAACATCTAGAGGGGATGATTGACGTCGCTCGTAGTACTGGGGCATGGAGAACAATCAGTTCAATGCGTCAAATATTGACAAGTTACATCGTATAATAATATCGTCACGATCAATGGAGAACGTATTTTAAGGATATATTCCAGCAAAATCGGCCTGAATTTTCATGCAGATGTGAGGTGAGGATGCAATGGGAGGAGTTATGGCATTTAGATATAAAAGTTCTTCATCTTGTTGTGAGGAGCTGTAATATGAAAAAGGGGCCAGGAGATGACTCAATATATCCAGAGCTGGTGAATTTTTGCCCACTGAAATTACTGGAGATGCTAAGGAGGCTGTTTGAAAGAGTATTAAATGAAGAAGATGTTCCAGCGGAATGGAATATGCGGTACATAAGACCGGTGCAAAGAAAGGGTCACTTGATGACCCAAATAATTATATGGGACTGACTGTGGTTCCTTTCGTTGAAGACTGCACCCGAAGATACTGAAAATCTGGTAGAGAAAGAAACAAGTTACAAACAGCAAGAAGAGCGAGCATCATTCCGAGCAGTAAGATCGGTAATTGATAACAAAAAAATGGTTCAAATGGCTCTAAGCACTATGGGACTTCACATCTGAGGTCATCAGTCCCCTAGACTTAGAACTACTGAAACCTAACTAACCCAAGGACATCACACACATCCATGCCCGAGGCAGGATTCGAACCTGCGACCGTAGCAGCAGCACGGTTCCGGACTGAAGCGCCTAGAAGCGCTCGGAATTGATAACATCTTCAGAATAAACTAATAAGTGAAAAACCACAAAGTTTTGGATGGAGACGCATATTTCTTTGACTGACCTAGAGAAAGCATATGACAATGTACCCACCAACAAACTGTGGGAAATGTTGAAAAAGGTAGCATTGGATAAAAGATTGCTAAAGGCTCGTACGAAATTATATAAAAATAACACAGCAAGAGTAAGGATTGGGAATAGGTGGGCAGAAGAATTCGACGGATTATGGTCTGCAGCAGAGATGTAGGCTGTTACGACCTTCTTTAATCTGTATCTAGAAATGATACTGTTGACCTGGCGTAGGAAATACCAGGTTAAGAGAGTGACAGTAGAGGATAGCAAAATATTTTGCAGATGTCCACATTGTGCAAGTAGAAGATGAAGATGATCTGAGGTATATGATAAAAAAAGTTATAGAAGAGTACAATAAGGGTGACCTGAAGATGAACATAAAGTGTGAGTACTTAGGTGATGAGGAACGGAAAAAGTAAACTATTTGGAAATAGATTGACAAATAACTGTAGGTGGGGAAAAGGCAATATACCTTGGGTTATTATTTAATAAACGGAGCACAAGTAATGAAGAAATCAATCGTAGAATTAATAAAGGACGAGCTGTAACATGGGCAAAGACCTCTGTTCTGTAGAACAACAAGATAAGAACAACAACGATGAAAAGAATGTATAAGACCATAGTCTCGAGTGTAGTTTTGTATGGGGCAGAAGTCTAGGACGTTAGCAAACGAAATAGGAATAAACTGCTTGCCAGTGAGCTGGACTACTTAAGACGAAGTTGAGGCTGTCCTGGGATGTATAGGATAAGAAATGATAGCATCCGACAGTACGGTGAAAACGGATAACGATCTGTGACGACGTCCAACAAAAATAGCTGATGTGGTTTGACCATGTGAACAGGATGAATGAAGAAAGGATACTTAACGTGGTACTACGATGGTAACATCCCAGCGAAAGAAATGGAGTCGCCCAGGACGCAAGTGGCAAAAGGATGTGGATATGGAAATGGAAGCAAGGAATATGAACGTTGAGGAAAGTCAAGACAGAGTAAGATGGCGATGAAGGCGGAGGAGCGGCGCCAGACGTAGATAATCCGCAAGAAGAAGAAAAAGGAAAGAATGGCACCAGCTTTCATTTAACAAACTTGTTTTGTCTATGTAGTGAAATGCGTCGCTACACTGCGTCTTTGTACGGTTCTTTACTATGTAATGACTAAATAAAAATGCAGCACCACAGAAGTAATCTCGCTCATACAGGAAACGTTGGATACACAATAACAAGAATTACAACTCATCTGTTATCCTGGCAGGGCAAATAAAAGTTGCCTAGAAAACAGAGTTCCAGGGTACAAAGAAGCACAACAGAGGAAAGGAAATACAGTGCTAACCTGACTAAAGCAGATGTTGACAGCGATCACCATTCATTTCGTGGCCTTTTGGGCCCTGGTCTGCAAGTTGCTGAAAACGCATCGAAGTTGGACAGTTGGAACTGCTGCAGTGCCATCCTAAATGTTGTGCTGCAGTTCTTCAAGACTGTGAAGGTTGTTGCGATACACCTTAGACTTGAGGGCTCCCCACACACAGTAATCCCACACTGACAAATCAGGTGACCTGGGGGCCAGCAAGGGCCGCGAGCAGACTGACCTCCGATAACAACTCCGTCGGGCGTGAAGATAGCGTAAATGTGCTCCAAGGTTCGACCGGTTGTTTGAGCAGTTGCTCCATCCTATTAGAAGTATCCGCAGGCCTTTCTTCTCCCGTTAATGCTGATACGAATGGCTTCAAAATGTTGGCAGTACAGCGCGCCGAAGTCAGCGTCTGATGAAAGGAAAAAGGACATATAATGCAGCATTCAGACACTGCACAGCAAACCTCAACTCTCTGACCATCCAATGGTGTTTCGTGGAAATTATGCGAACTATCCACTGCCCAGAACCTTGGATTCTGTGTGTTGACATAACCAGTCATCTGAAACCATGCTTTCTCAGACGTAAAGAACAGATCCATGTCCAAGCCATTCATTGCTATCTCAGTGAACAGCCACTCACTAAAAGAGCAGCAGCAGAGGACCAATAAGTGGATTTAGTAGTCAACTAAACGTAGTGTGTTTTGAACACTCAGAACTGTACTATTACCATAAGTTACTCACATGTACAAAGAAGCTGAGAAAACAACTACTAATCAAATATACTCATACTATCTCTAAGAATAAGGTAATCAAAGATGTCAGCTAAGTGAATAAAATACAGATTTGTCAGGAATGTACCGAGCATTGATTCAGTGTTCCGACCCAGAAATGATAAATTCAGATTAAATAAGATTTATGATTGTATGCCTTGAGCATAAATTTTCTCTAGTACATGACTAAAGGCGTTTTGAGCCATTTGTTTATCGATTATGACAATTAAGTAACCGTAAGAGTAAAATTGAAAAAGTTCTGTTAACTTTGTTCCAGCAAAATATTGAAGGATAAAATGTATATATCCCCATTTCATTGTGACCCACCCTTAGATATTAAGTGAACAGAGTCTGAGGCACTCTTTTTGTTTGTTCTACAGGACAAACCAGATAATGGCAGCCTGGTAGCTGCGTGAAAGTGTGGAGTGACTTGGACACAACTCACAGTGACCCCTCCCCTTTCCCCATGTAATTTAGAGTGAACGTGAAGGACGCACACCATAGCAACTTCCCCTCCTCTACCCTTGTGAATGGAAGTGTAGGACGCCAGCCAAAGCGGCTACAACCACGTGTGTAAAAATTATTTGTGAAAATTTTCTTTCAGGTTTAGAAAAGACTGCTAAGATATAATCATCTGTTTATGTATCATGTTATTTTCTCTGAATTTGTGTATGTAAAAATGTATTTAATGGGTTTAAGATTTTCATAATTTTACATATTTGTATGTTTATGTTGTCTAAGGCAATATGTATGCCAAAGTGTTTCATTGATTTTGCTTAAATTTTGAGTAATAATGTTGCTTAAGAGGCAGTGAACATGCCCACAATTTAAATAATTAATGTAGGTAATCAGTTTTCTTTTAATATTTCTATATGTTTACATTCCAATTTTAAATTTTCATAGGAAGTTAAGCTGTACTCTTGCTTCCCTTTTTGTAATTAATTTTTTTTCATTCATTAACATTCAAAAAAAAATTTAAGTAGAGGGTGATGTAGGGAAGCAGCCTACTCACGCCGTAATAAACTCACATCAGTCTTTCCATTGTGTGCCAGCCAGTCCGCTGTAACTAGCTCTGACGTCATAAATGTTGCGCAATACTTTAAAAATCAAGCAAATAACCTAAAACTTTTCTAGCATGTCAGAAGTAATACTAAATTAATGTGTGTTGAATATCAGTTCGATAACTTAAGCCATTTCCGAAATTTGGACATTTTCTGTAAAAATCATTGGCGCAACAGAAAAGAGCTAGAGACTTCAAAATTTATAATTAAATTCCTCTTTCATAATTATTTAATAAAAACAGGACTTCGGATTTCATAAATTAAGATTTTAGTGGAACTTCATGATTTTCTGGTTTTCGTCTCAAAACTTAAGGAAGCAAGATAGATTAAGTAGGCTAATAAATAAGGCTAGGATGTTTAGATTTAAATAGGTTGGAGATCCGCTATAACTATGAAGATGTGAAAAGTTTCATTTGAATACCTATAAAATTATAGCGATAGCGTATCTCCAAAGGGCCAGTTCAGAGCTCATCTACTGCGTGCAGTGTAATTAAATTAATTCTCTCGCCCAAAATATTTAACTTAGCCACTTCAAAATTTTGTTATCAATACTTACCTGCGTGCTGAATGCACATTTAAATTAAGAGCTTCATCGGCCATCAGCAAGAGAAGCTATGATTTATTCGGTAACTTAATGTGGTGCATTACTAGCCCAGCGGCTAGTCGGGAGAGCCGATTTGATCAGGTGTTCCCTTAGCCGTCCGAAACGCGGCTTTATATATAAGAGCGCTGCGCGAGGAAGGAAGGCCCCAGTTCTCTCCAGACGCTGAATAACACGCCATCTGTGTCGGGAGTCGCGTCGCTACAAACAGCCTCGGATGCCGTATTCAGTTATTCGAGATGCGCGTAACCAGGAAATCATTTTTAAGTGAAGTGTTAATTCTGGGATGATTTTCATTATCTCGTTTCAGTTTGCGTATTGTCGTATTTACACGTGCCGTCGCGGGACAGACATTCTACCATTATTTAGCGTGGCGTTTGATGAAATATTATCATCAAATTATGGCGAGCATTCATTTTAACATTTAATTCGGACATTTATAGTTGCATCAGCGCATTAGACTCTGAACTGCTCTGTTAGTTAGGTTGTATGGAGACTTGTGTTTTTCATCTGTGACTTTCAGAATATACTCAACTATTTTGGAATATCGTTTTTGATTATAATTCCCTGACAATCTCCTAATTCTTCAGAGCTATAAGCTGCAGCTATAATTATATTCTCAGATGAAGTGGGCACTAGGAATTCTAATTACAGGCTTCACGTTTTGTTAAATCACTTTCTGCTTGCTAAAGTGTAATTAGAGAGCCAGTGTTGAGAACGGCAAAAGACAGCATAAATAACATTTCTAAATAATAGGAACTGATTTTATATTCAAACATTTATACAGCAACCATTATTAATTTCCCACACACGCCGCCCCACAAGGGGAAATGGTGCTGCAGTCCTCTACCGTAAACGAATTTTTGAAATCTAGGTTTATAATTTCAGCCTTCTGTTTATCATCATCAGTTACATTACCCGTACTGTCGGCCAGACTTTCTGATGAACTGTAGCCATAATTTCTGGTGTACGGTCGCGTTTCGGAATCGGTTTTGACAGTTTCAAAACAGATCGTGTGTGACGCCATTTGCGGACTCTTTGCTAGCACTTCTACACCATTAAACTTCTCAGCAAACAACTGACGACACCGTTTCCACGGCTTCGCTGTCACGTAACTTTCCACAACGAACATTCCCTGCTCCACTGTGAGTACTATGTCTCCTTTGCGCTGCTCCATTCACGCTGACACAGCTCGCACTACGCTCTGAACCGGTCTGGATCACACTGCGGGTGTACACCTGACGTGCGCATCACGGAGTGTGGTTTTATTCACACAGTCAGGTCCAGTCGTATCCATTCTCCCGAGTCACTTTTATTTGTCCCACCCTGTATTTTCATTATAGTAAGGTCAGGGTCAAATGTATTTTAGTCAGTGTAATTTAATGTGTAGTAGCATCTGATCTTTGTCTTCTTAATCTGATGTACTGCAGATCATGGGTGAGACTCTAATTTCGAGGAAAAATAAAGATGGAGAGCATCATCGAACAATTAACTGTTGTTTGTGGATGTATAACTATATGTTATAGGAAGGAATATTGTTAGACAGTGAAGTTCTATCCAGTGCACAAGTTCTTGGACTCCATAAAGACAAAACACTCAAAACAGATTTTGATTCCAGGTTAGTACTCAATATTTCATTGTTACTGCAAAAACACTTAGAAATACTTATTCCACTCGCAATAACTCGTAGTAATTTTCGACTATAATGAAAAACATAAGCAAGGAACGTGTACCATGACACGGTGTACAGTGATCCATTCCCAACAAACTATAAGAGAAGGTAGGTGAACCTAATCCGCACCTACTGTCTGATTCACCCAATACCGAAGTAAAGCTTTGTTTTCTTCTATCTCTCACAGTATCAGCAAACTACTGTTGTGTTATAAATGACGTTTCAGTTATAGCCCTGTCCCATGATTTGCACTGTATTATCGCCGACCTGCGGACGAAAACACAAGGAGGTCATTCCACCAACCACAGCGTCGCTTAGAGGGATGCCAGAGGTGTCACTGTCTGTCGAGACGCTTTTTTTTTTATATATCATTTCGAACTCCGCATCTTCAGATACACTGCAGTCTGTAACATAGATTTTCAGTATCTACCAAAATAGCAGAAGGATGTTAGTGACAGTTTGCAGTCCGCTTAACACCCTGTTATAGGGAACTAAAACGTGGATGAAAAGCGGTACAGAGAAGAAATGAATAGATGCTTTTGAAATGTGGTACTGTAGAAGAATGCTGAAGAGTAAACGAATATTTCGGATAACTAATTGGAGGACATTAACTTGAACTTCGGAGAAAATAAATTTATGGTACCACTGTCTAAAATAAAGAATCGGTCGGTAAGCAATATCCTGATGCATCAAGGAATACTGAAATTGGTTTAGGGGGGCAGCGTGAAGAAGACGAAGGCTTGACAACAGTAAGCAGGTTCAAGTGGTTCCAGGTTGCAGAGGTGAAGCGGTTCCTATAAGAGACACAGACTTGCGGAGATGCATAAAACTAGTCTTTGGACAGAAGACCAGTTTTGGTAGAGAGTACAGTTACATGTGAGTAATTGCGATCTATATGTTTTTGCTGTTATCACTATAAATCTAAACATGTGTTGCTAAAACATGGTAAGCGATAGCTGAAAAGGTCTGTACAAAAGGGAAAATTCTGAAAAATTCTCCGTTCTTAATCCATTGTTAAAATTTGTTGAAGATAGTAAAGTGCCACACCATATGTTTATTACTACTGCTGTTGCTTTCAGAATTATTTTAATTCTGAAACGTTGTTGTTTCATGTTTTGTTAAGTTTTTGTTGTTTTTTAATAAGATTTCGCAAAACTATCACGTTTTCTGTGACATAGTTTCAGCAGCAGAGAAGTACATTTCAATAAAAATAAAATATTCATCTTGAGGATGAAGCTCACTCTTGTGTTCGTGTTTGTTTACAAAAAAAAAGAAGTTTTCAGATAGGATCTGCCTTGAGCAAACAAAACTTTTCTCCTTTTACCCAGATGTGTTTCGCTGAAGTTTCAATATCATCATGCTTTCATTTCTTACTCTTAAGTAATAAGAAAATTACTCTTTACTGTTTGTACACAAAAATATTGGAGTTTTAAAGTAATTGTTAACAGATCTGAAAACAGAAAAGACTTTTACATCTACCTCCTTCCGTATGCAGTGATTTTTTTCTATGTTTTTGTGTTACAGTTCCTTTTCTTCCACAGTTTGTCATCTACAGTCATATAGAACTTAACATAGAAAGGTGTTTTACATCGAAAATTTACTAATTAGCTTGTCAGGGTAGTAATACTTCTATGTGGGAGACTCTGTGTGTGTGTGTGTGTGTGTGTGTGTGTGTGTGTGTGTGTGTGTGTCACTGGCATTGTGTCATTGTTTGAATGCTATGAAAACAAAATGGTGAATAGCTGAATATGGTCTGGTGGCAGTTTCTTAGACTGTGAGAGGTGTATCTGACGCTGTATGTGTGTGTGTGTGTGTGTGTGTGTGTTTGCTTGTGTGCGTCTGTAAGTAAGAGTGTATGAGAGTGAGTGTGTGGGATTTTCTTGACTCTGTGTGTGTGTGTGTGTGTGTGTGTGTGTGTGTGTGTGTGTGTGCGTGTGTGTGCGCGCGTGTGTGTGTGTGTGTTGTGTGTGCTTATGGGTTAGACTCGTCTGACTGTTGTTTGGAGGCAGAGAACAGAATTTAGTTGAAGAGAACGGTGTATGCATTTATTATTTCTTTTCTTCATCTATGACTTTCTGTATTTAGTGGTTTTATCTCAGCCGTTAGCTTTTGTGGGGGGCTGTTGCTGCAGTTAAGCACTTTTAGGTCAGTGTTAAGTTCGTTGGTCTGTGGTCCATATCTACAATTTTTCCTGTGAATCAGGAATGACAGCTGCTACGTTTTAGTGCTTCTCTGTATATCTAAATGTCCTTTTGTCTATCCAATAGAAAGTGTCTAACAGATCTGACGTGTTAGTTGGTAAATACCAGACGTGTTGAGTGCGTCTGTGTTGGTACTGGATCTCAGTTTTCTCTGTATTGAGTTATCTGTTCTGTAGGCTACATTTAGTACTTGTTTTTTGGGTAGGCGGTCCACAGGATAGGCAACACTGAACTGTCTTTCATTTTCATGCAGAGTGTGTAAAGTTACCACGTAAAAATTCATGTGTGAGTTCGTTACACAGCAAAGTACACTGAAACTTTAGCTCAGTTTTCAAACAGAAAAATGTAAAAGTCTTAAAACAGTTATAGAATGGATATTGAGAAGTTGTTTTACTAAAAGGAATTAGTGGTAATACCAATTTATGGTACTTCAGAAGATGTTATCATTCAAAGTGACATGTTTTATTTAAAATTCATCTTAACATTTGTATGATTTAACTGTCTCACTGAACTGACCCTTATAGCACAGTAAGGTAAAAAATAAACGCCTCTCTTAACCCTTTCAGACCAGAATTTTTTCTGGAGGAAGGAAAATTTTTCTTTGTGTGGTAATACTCTTAGGTGATTTTTTAATGATTTTACCTGCAAGATTTATACAAAAATATTACCAGTTTTCAAAACATACTTTGTACACTTGGCTTAATTTTATGGTCTAAAGTAACTAATTACAAAATATTCTCTCTCCTAATAAATAGTAAAATGATCATTTAATAATTACCATGCAAAATAACAATAAAAATATTCAGTTATAAATTATACTGTGGAATATCGCGATCCAGCCACATCTGTGTATTCTGGTTGTCATGAGCTGCTGTGCACTGCTACAATAACTTGCTGATATTTTCATAGTGATGCCCAACATCTGGCAGCACTTGCACACTATGAAAAGAGTGAACATCCACAAATGTGCACCTCAGGTTTCCATTGGGAAAAAATTCTTCTGTTGCAGCTGAGTAAATGTACAGAATTGTAGCCAGAGGGTCTGAAAGGGTTAAAACTCCACTTCCTTAGTTGAGTGTTCGGTGTGGCTGACTGCCATGTGGCAGGTAAATGTCGACTCCTTGTTGTGTCAGGGATTTTTCCTTGGTGGAAGATGTAGAACGGCGTGCACTCTGTTTCGTGTTACTATTTGGGGAGCTGCTTGGTTGGGAAGTAGCAGCACGAGGTCTGATAACCCAACATCTCGATGATGCCATTGGCTGTGACACGGAGGCCGGTGGGGCCCGATTGGTCCGTCCCGTGACGAGATTGACGGTGCGTCCCTCGCTTTCTCTTAAAAACGTCCGTCAGGGATTTCTCAGAAACGCGTTGAAGACTTGACGCCAGGAGACAGGAAATCTTCTC
Organism: Schistocerca nitens; assembly: GCF_023898315.1. Classification (NCBI taxonomy): domain Eukaryota; kingdom Metazoa; phylum Arthropoda; class Insecta; order Orthoptera; family Acrididae; genus Schistocerca; species Schistocerca nitens. The sequence continues at coordinate 800,514,892 of NC_064615.1, forward strand.
AGAAACTGGTACTGTAATAAAAATTTTTGCGTGATTGAACATAGGACATTACACCAGATAGTGTATGTCAGAAACGAAAGCAGCTCTGAGTGTGACCCAAGAACGCAGAATAAGGTTTATAATGCATGTGATATGTGTGACTGTTCGTTTACGATGCTGTGGCTAGAGAAAATATGGGTAATTATAAGAAAACTAGTCTTTACCAGTCCGTGCGTGCGCTTGATAGAACTCGTCCTCCCTCTCACTGAATCCATGTCTTCCTTCCTGTGTAAGTATACTTCTTGCTCCCACTTTGTCTATCTCCACCTCCCACTCTTTCTGTCACTTTATCTACTCCTCTCCTTCTTTCTGTGCATTTCTGCCAGCCCTGTCTCTGACCATGTCTTCCTCGCCCCTCCCTTAGGCCATAGCTTCCTCTCCCTTTCTGTTTCCATCTGTGCTTCCACATCTTCCTTTTTCACCTGCCCACTAGCCCTGTACCGAGCTAGGTGGCGCAGTGGTTAGCACACTGGACTCGCATTCGGGAGGACGACGGTTCAACCCCGTCTCCGGCCATCCTGATTTAGGTTTTCCGTGATTTCCCTAAATCGTTTCAGACAAATACCGGGATGGTTCCTTTGAAAGGGCACGGCCGATTTCCTTCCCAATCCTTCCCTAACCCGAGCTTGCGCTCCGTCTCTACTGACCTCGTTGTCGTTGTTGTTGTTGTGGTCCTCAGTCCTGAGACTGGTTTGATGCAGCTCTCCATGCTACTCTATCCTGTGCAAGCTTCTTCATCTCCCAGTACCTACTGCAACCTACATCCTTCTGAATCTGCTTAGTGTATTGATCTCTAAATCTCCCTCTACGATTTTTACCCTCCACGCTGCCCTCCAATGCTAAATTTGTGAACCCTTGATGCCTCAAAACATGTCCTACCAACCGATCCCTTCTTCTAGTCAAGTTGTGCCACAAACTTCTCTTCTCCCCAATCCTATTCAATACCTCCTCATTAGTTACGTGATCTACCCACCTTATCTTCAGCATTCTTCTGTAGCACCACATTTCGAAAGCTTCTATTCTCTTCTTGTCCAAACTAGTTATCGTCCATGTTTCACTTCCATACATGGCTACACTCCATACAAATACTTTCAGAAACGACTTCCTGACACTTAAATCTATACTCGATGTTAACAAATTTCTCTTCTTCAGAAACGATTTCCTTGCCATTGCCAGTCTACATTTTATATCCTCTCTACTTCGACCTTCATCAGTTATTTTACTCCCTAAATAGCAAAACTCCTTTACTACTTTAAGTGTCTCATTTCCTAATCTAATCCCCTCAGCATCACCCGATTTAATTTGACTACATTCCATTATCCTCGTTTTGCTTTTGTTGATGTTCATCTTATATCCTCCTTTCAAGACACTGTCCATTCCGTTCAACTGCTCTTCCAAGTCCTTTCCTGTCTCTGACAGAATTACAATGTCATCGGCGAACCTCAAAGTTTTTAGTTCTTCTCCATGAATTTTAATACCTACTCCGAATTTTTCTTTTGTTTCCTTTACTGCTTGCTCAATATACAGATTGAATAACATCGGGGAGAGGCTACAACCCTGTCTCACTCCTTTCCCAACCACTGCTTCCCTTTCATCCCCCTCGACTCTTATAACTGCCATTTGGTTTCTGTACAAATTGTAAATAGCCTTTCGCTCCTTGTATTTTACCCCTGCCACCTTCAGAATTTGAAAGAGAGTATTCCAGTTAACGTTGTCAAAAGCTTTCTCTAAGTCTACAAATGCTAGAAACGTAGGTTTGCCTTTTCTTAGTCTTTCTTCTAAGATAAGTCGTAAGGTTAGTATTGCCTCACGTGTTTCAACATTTCTACGGAATCCAAACTGATATTCCCCGAGGTCCGCTTCTACCAGTTTTTCCATCGTCTGTAAAGAATTCGCGTTAGTATTTTGCAGCTGTGACTTATTAAACTGATAGTTCGGTAATTTTCACATCTGTCAACACCTGTTTTCTTTGGGATTGGAATTATTATATTCTTCTTGAAGTCTGTGGGTATTTCGCCTGTCTCATACATCTTGCTCACCAGATGGTAGAGTTTTGTCATGACTGGCTCTCCCAAGGCCATCAGTAATTCTAATGGAATGTTGTCTACTCCCGGGGCCTTGTTTCGACTCAGGTCTTTCAGTGCTCTGTCAAACTCTTCACGCAGTATCTTATCTCCCATTTCATCTTCATCTACATCCTCTTCCATTTCCATAATATTGTCCTCAAGTACATCGCCCTTGTATAAACCCTCTATATACTCCTTCCACCTTTCTGCCTTCCCTTCTTTGCTTAGAACTGGGTTGCCATCTGAGCTCTTCATATTCATGCAAGTGGTTCTCTTCTCTCCAAAGGTCTCTTTAATTTTCCTGTAGGCAGTATCTATCTTACCCCAAGTGAGACAAACCTCTACATCCTTACATTTGTCCTCTAGCCATCCCTACTTAGCCATTTTGCACTTCCTGTCGATCTCATTTTTGAGATGTTTGTATTCCTTTTTGCCTGCTTCATTTACTGCATTTTTATATTTACTGCTTTCATCAATTAAATTCAATATTTCTTCTGTTACCCAAGGATTTCTATTAGCCCTCGTCTTTTTACCTACTTGATCTTCTTCTGCCTTCACTACTTCATCCCTCAGAGCTACCCATTCTTCTTCTACTGCATTTCTTTCCCCCATTCCTGTCAATTGTTCCCTTATGCTCTCCCTGAAACTCTCTACAACCTCTGGTTCTTTCAGTTTATCCAGGTCCCATCTCCTTAAATTCCCACCTTTTTGCAGTCTCTTCAGTTTCAATCTGCAGTTCATAACCAATAGATTGTGGTCAGAATCCACATCTGCCCCTGGAAATGTCTTACAATTTAAAACCTGGTTCCTAAATCTCTGTCTTACCATTATATAATCTATCTGATACCTTTTAGTATCTCCAGGATTCTTCCAGGTATACAACCTTCTTTTATGATTCTTGAACCAAGTGTTAGCTATGATTAAGTTATGCTCTGTGCAAAATTCTACAAGGCGGCTTCCTCTTTCATTTCTTCCCCCCAATCCATATTCACCTACTATGTTTCCTTCTCTCCCTTTTCCTACTGACGAATTCCAGTCACCCATGACTATTAAATTTTCGTCTCCCTTCACTACCTGAATAATTTCTTTTATCTCGTCATACATTTTATCAATTTCTTCATCATCTGCAGAACTAGTTGCCATATAAACTTGTACTACTGTAGTAGGCATGGGCTTTGTGTCTATCTTGGCCACAATAATGCGTTCACTATGCTGTTTGTAGTAGCTATCCCGCACTCCTATTTTTTTATTCATTATTAAACCTACTCCTGCATTACCCCTATTTGATTTTGTATTTATAACCCTGTAATCACCTGACCAAAAGTCTTGTTCCTCCTGCCACCGAACTTCACTAATTCCCACTATATCTAACTTTAACCTATCAATTTCCGTTTTTATATTTTCTAATCTACCTGCCCGATTAAGGGATCTGACATTCCACGCTCCGACCCGTAGAATGCCAGTTTTCTTTCTCCTGATAACAAAGTCCTCTTGAGTAGTCCCCGCCCGGAGATCCGAATGGGGGACTATTTTACCTCCGGAATATTTTACCCAAGAGGACGCCATCATCATTTAATCATACAGTAAAGCTGCATGTCCTCGGGAAAAATTACGGCTGTAGTTTCCCCTTGCTTTCAGCCGTTCGCAGTACCAGCACAGCAAGGCCGTTTTGGTTAATGTTACAAGGCCAGATCAGTCAATCATCCAGACTGTTGCCCCTGCAACTACTGAAAAGGCTGCTGCCCCTCTTCAGAAATCACATGTTTGTCTGGCCTCTCAACAGATACCCCTCCGTTGTGGTTGCACCTACGGTACGGCCATCTGTATCGCTGAGGCACGCAAGCCTCCCCACCAACGGCAAGGTCCATGGTTCACGGGGGACGTTAAACACTAACCACCACCACTACCACTAACCCTCTACACCTTCCACCTACTCCATGCTTCTGCCCCTCCTCCCCTTCCTCTGTCCATTTCTTTCTCATCCTTGCTCTATCCATTCTCTCCTCTTTCTGTCTCAACCTGTCTCCAGCCATGTAGCCTCTGCAGCACAATTCACTAGAGCCGGTCGACACTCCTGTCATGCAGGGCAGGCCATATGTTGGGGGCTTGAAAATTTTGCTGCGCCACGAATAAGTACTGGCGAGGATTTGTGGAATTCTTGTAAATTCCGAGGAGCTATGGCTGAAAGGCAGTAGTTAAGGGACTGATTGGCACGTCTGATGGAAGGCGCAGGCAATGTTGATCTTTTGCAAACGAATCTGCGAGGCAGGTGTAAGACACTGCTTGCAGGCTAGAAAGCACGGGCCGGTGGGCAGGGTAAAAGTGTGAAATAATCAGGGGAGTACAGGGCTCCGACATGCTGTGAAGAACATATATGTTGCAGTTACAACAGCTCCTAATGACCTGCGTGTAGGGGCCGAAGTGGGCTGAGGAAAGCTGAAGTTGTAATTATCAAAGAGCACTCAACTTGTTCCCTCTAGAGGAACTACGTCAGACGTGTACGAAAAAGACGTATCCACAAGCGAGCCTGGATGCTCAAAGCAGGCAGAAGTGTGCCCATCTCGTCCACGTCTAGAACTGGAGAGAGTGACAACTGCTTAAGTTGTAGGCCATCCACGACGACCTTTTGGTGATGGTTATCGGTAGCCAAATGCCCCGCTGAAGCTACCTCCAACCTCCGCTATGGCGAGGCGCGTCGCGCCTTGGAGCTACACAGGCGCAAGGAGCGAGATGGCTGCTGGCCTCTGCTGTCTGGGCGACATTGTCCAGCGGACTGCAAGCTGCCATCCACAGAGGAGGGGCCACGGTGTGAACTCGCGGCCTCCCGCGTGCAGAGCTGTCTGTGGTCAATGACCGAGCCGTCCTGCTAAGACACACTACAACGACGGCTTCCCTTCTGCGCTCTGCATGGAGTCCACGAGTCGCGCTTGAGGGAGCATTCCGCCATGTTCCGTGCCACGCGCAGAGTTAACGCACGCTGCGGCCACTTAGCTGTGGCCGTGTAGGATTGCTACGTCTGCAAGGCGTGCCAACCGGACGCCGACGCTGCAGCAGATTCCGGCGTTCGCATTGACACCGACTCACGCACGCTGCGCAAGGACAGCTGTGTACCTTCGATGTAATAAAGTCGTTTACATACTGGCCTGTGTTCCTCTGCACGCTTCTGCGTGAGTTATCTCTCTCTCCCAAACCGTGTCTCTCGGTCGTTCTGACATATTACAACCCCTGAGCTCTGGGGGTCGTAGCAATCTGGTGTCAGGAAGTGGTTGTTTCCAACACAATACATTGCTTTGGAATGTGTCCCTCTCCGTCCAACGCTACGTTTGGGTGAGAGAGTTGGTTTTGGTGTGTGGTGGATGAGGCAGCGGCACTTAAAGTAGTTACCAGTTCAGCATAATGTGATATGGTTTATGTATATTATATTTTATGTTTGCTCTCTTTGTCAGAGTTAGTTGTGTGAGCTACGGTACAAGACGTTTAGAAGTACTTCTGTGAAGCCACAGAAACCTGTGGGTTTATATTTGATCAGGGGTAATGGTGGACTTGATAATTTAGTGACAGTGAGGTGTCCATTTCTGTTCGTCTGGGCACGAGTTACCGTGTACCACAGCTGTTTGCTCTGTATGTAGGCATACTGGTCATCTGTCTAATTGTACTGAGTGGAGATAAACGATGATTCGCCGGAGGAATTAATTTGTGTTTATATTTTTTTGTGTAGATTTGAAAGGGAGTTTGTGTTTTGTCTTGTTTTAAAAAAAATCGCATTAAGGTGGAAGTAGAACACGAAAACTGGTGGAAACACTTGCTACTATCGCAGATTCAGTTGCTGCTTTAACTCGGCAAGTGCAAGCGTTGAAACGTCCCCTTAGAACAATTATACAAGACTGTGCGTAAACTGACACACAATATTTTTAGCGCAACGCAATCTGACTTTCAAAAATCCCTACAAAAGAATGGCCCTGACTAACATTAACCTATACCTTTCACAAATCACTTACCTCACAAAAAATCTTCGTTACTCGAACTACTGCAATATAGCGAGCGCCACTACTGCCAGCTAAATAAAATATTAAAATTACGGAAGGCACTAACTACTGACAGGCATAGTTAGCAAATGAAAGATTTTAATAGAGAACAAACAATGTATTTACCTTAATAGTCATCAAAAGTCATAATATATATAGGAGTTCATAACATCCATTCTTACAAATATCAAAACTCCGCCATTTCTCTCCCCACATCCACCACTGCTGGCGGCTCATCAGAAGATTCCAGGTTCATATCCTGGCAGGGTCGCCATATGAAACGTCCCCTTAGAACAATTATACAAGACTGTGCTTAAACTGACACACAATATTTTTAGCGCAACGCAATCTGACTTTCAAAAATCCCTACAAAAGAATGGCCCTGACTAACATTAACCTATACGTTTCACAAATCACTTACCTCACAAAAAGTCTTCGTTACTCGAACTACTGCAATACAGCGAGCGCCACTACTGCCAGCTAAATAAAAGATTCAAACTACGGAAGGCACTAACTACTGACAGGCATAGTTAGCAAATGAACGCCATTTCTTTTGTAGGGATTATTGAAAGTCAGATTGCGTTGCGCTAAAAATATTGTGTGTCAGTTTAAGCACAGTCATGTATAATTGTTCAAAGGGGACGTTTCAGCGTTAACAGAGCACTCTGAGAGCACTAAGGAGAGAAATTTCGAACTTAATCGTCATTTAGAGGCTCGTAAAGAGATTCACGATCAGTCGCAATCGGAGTATCGGGAAAGTAAGTCTGGATTGAGAGTGCCTTCTATTCCGTATGACCCAGCAGTAGTCGTACTGATTAATCCCTTCTCTGGCAAGGCAACGGAGGACGTGACAATTCTCGTTAAGGGCGTTAGCGACGGTGCCCCGGAAGCACCTGGGTGAGAGGATGAAGTACCCGTGTATGTTGCCAATATGTGTTTGGCGAGGGATGCCAAAGCGTATGTTGTCTACGACGAGACATTGAGTAAGGCACATACGTTCCAGCAGTGGGCTGCGGGATTGTGTCAGCGGTACCAAAAGTAGAACATAAACATGAGACATTATAAAACTTTCAGAATCTGCTACATTATCTTCACCATGAGATCATTACTGAACTGTCCAGATAACAGTACATTTCCATTTTTATTAGAGAAATATATATTTATATTTTTTATTTTTTATTGGGATTGTTATTTACCATGTTTTTGGGACAGATGTCCATGTTCGGTTTATCTAACAGGAATGTTGCTCATAAGAGCATTTTAAATGACTTCGCAATGAAACCGTTTACGTAAATCAGTACACATTCAGATTTCGCTTCACTAGTTGTGAAAGCAGTTTATTTTATTTTTTATTTATTTATTTATTTATTTTCTCAGTCACACAGCTCACACACCACCAACACTCGCTACGTGTGTGGGACTACATGACTCAATCTTATGAAAATATTTTTGTTATATCAATTTTTACACACGAACAAATACACTGCTGGCCAACCGTAAATGCAACACCAAGAAAGACAAGAGGTAGCACAATAAAATTTATTTTGTGGATAACATGTTGACCAAGTATCAAATGATTACGTTTACAGACGTCTGTGACATGTGGTTCCTGCCAGAATCAGTAGCCAGAGTAGCCGCCATTGTTGGAGATCACCGCTGCCAAACGTCTCGGCATTGAGTCAAAGAGACGTTGGATGTGTTCCTGGGGTACAGCAGCCCAAGCAGCTTCCACATGTTGCCAAAGATCATCTGGTGTGGCAGCTGGGGATGTAATCTGGGTCACTCGTTGAGCAACCATGGACCACATGTTTTCTATCGGCGAAAGATCCGGAGAGCGAGCCGGCCAGGGAAGGAATTCAATCTGGTTATTGACGAAGAACCTTTGGACAATGCGTGCCACGTGTGGTCGCGCATTATCCTGTTGAAATATGGCTGTGGCCGAGCCCTGAAGGTAAGGAAGGACAACTGGCTCCAGCACCTCGGATATGTAGCGCCGGCTATTTAAAGTACCGGCAATGCGTACTAGAGGCGTGCGAGAGTAATATCCAATACCGCCCCATACCATAATACCCGGTGCAAGACCAGTGTGGCGGTGCATAATGCAGCTGTCCAGCATCCTCTCTCCACGGTGTCTCCACACTCGAATCCGACCATCGTGGTGCTGCAGACAGAAGCGTGCCTCGTCAGTAAAGACAACGTCATTCCATTCTGCCGTCCACATCCGTCTGTCATCACACCATTGGCGACGGAGACGTCTGTGGTTCTGCGCCAATGGTAGACGAAGCAATGGACGTCTTGCGGACAGACCACTCTGCTGTAAACGGCGTCGAATGGTACGCGCAGACACTGGATGATGCGTTACAGACGCAATGTGCTGTGCTATGGTTCGGGATGTCACTGAGCGATCCGTCACTGCCATGCGCACAATTTGCCTATCAGCACGTGCAGTGGAGCACCGAGGTGAATGCGATCGACCACGTCGGTCCGTCGTACCCTCCTGCATCCAACGGTCACATATCCGCATTACAGTTGTTTGGTTTCGTCCAACACGACTAGCGATTTCTCTGTATGATAATTCACAATCTCGGTAAGCCACTATCCTTCCTCTGTCGAACTCGGATACTTGATCAAAAGATGTTCGCTGTTGTCTACGAGGCATAACTGATCGTCTTGTGAAACAACCACAAGGTAAACACACGTGCCGAACGTACACTCGTCGAAATCGCCAAGCCTTAAATGGCGCTATGAGGTGGCGCCACAGGCGCGCGTGATGTGCGTCTGCGCTGAAATTCTAATCAGTTGCATATCTCATCGCTGCAAACTCACGGTGTAAATTTCACTTGATTCGGATGCTTCCTTCAGGGTGTTGCATTTACGGTGGCCAGCAGTGTATATTACTTAAGCATTTTAATCATTTCTATCCTACGTATAGGAAGGTAAAATTCCTCACATTTAATGCAACAACACTCAAGTGTTTATCAAGCTATTTATCCCTTTTAGAGTAAAAATACATTTATCATGGGGATTCTCTACTCCTTGTTCAAATAATTCAACAACATTACAGTGTAATACTTGACATAAAAGCTTATAAACTAATACATACATAATATTATCACATTATTACTGCTAATTATTTTACCATAAACATTATATTCACATTTATGTGATAGTGGACTTGCACTTGTGATTGGTCCTTTGTATCACATCGTTTTTTATTTTTATTTTTTTTAGTCCAGGGGACCGAGTAAGATGCTCTGCAATAGGTCTTGTGCGAATATACTTTCATATTATACTGGTAATCTTTTATGATCCCAGGGCGTTCAGTGAATACTTCGAGGTATCCGGATAATAATTCTGTTAATTGTCTAGCCTCTGAAGCATTAATGCAAGTTGCCTCCTGTACTTTCTCTTCTATTGTTGTGACGATGTCACTCACGTTGCTGGGTGACACATCTGTGGATGCTTATGATCCAACACTAACAACTTCTGTTTGCTGTAAGAAAGGTTCATTTTTCTTATCAGCGGAAGGTTCGCACAGAACTCCCGATTCAGCAGTAATGTTATTGGCCGCTGTTGGTACTCAAGTGCACATGTCCCACGGGCGAGATCAATTACAGCTTCCCTTTCCCGAAGGAACTCAAGACCCAGAAGCACCGGTACTGACAAGTTGTCCATTAGTAGGAACGTGCATAATAAGCGATCATTTCCCAAGGAAACTTCCACCTGTGTCTGGTATTTTATATTCTGTGCCTTTTTTCCCAATGCCCCTATAACCTTACAATTTGCAACCGGCAAAATCGGCAGTCTCCTTATCTCCGATACCTTCTTGAAAAACTGCGTGTTCATAACTGATACATTCGCATCTGTGTCAAGCAGAATAGTAGTTGCCACACCATTTACAGCTCCGGTGACACTTGCTTGGATATTTTCCCTTTGTGGCTTATCAGAGACAGCAGGTTCCTGATATAGCTCATCTTCGATCCTGTTGCCATCCTGATACCGTATCATGTTTATTTTTTGTTCTGTCGACCTATTGCCTTCATTGTTGGCCTCAGTCACCTGGCGAAGGCCTACAGGGACAGAAATTAGTTTGTTGGCTTCTGAGTGTTTTGCTTTGTTTCCGAAGGTACCTCCACTATTCTAACATTTTGTGAGTTTTCAGTCGGAGGAGGCCTGCTTGGATCCCACCACGGTGGATATTGATTGTTTGGTATAGGTATAGCCTGTACATAATTTATTGGCTGACCTGAGTTGATAGAATTTTGCTGCGGCTGCCAATGACTTGGCCCTGGCTGTCGCCAATATTCACTGTCACCCCGCATATTTTTAGGCTTGTCTTTATATGGACTGTCTGACCTGTTGTCATTTCGTCTCTTTCGGTTGATATTGTTATTGTTTGGGTTTTCATTGTGGTACGGCCTCTGATTACCATTAGGTTTTTGGTGTTCTTCGGCCTTTTGATAATTACTGTTATTATTATTATTAGGATAACCAAAATTTTGGTTGTAGGGATTCCTACTACTACTATTATTATTGTATTTTCCGTTACTATAAGCTTTACTTTTATTTTTCTTTGGACTACCTTCGCACCTATTTCCATTATTTCCATTCCATGAATTTTTTCTATTAGGACTATTATTATTGCTGATCACGTCAGAATTTTTTCTGGCGTCTTCTTGCACTAGATCCAGAGAATCAATTACAGACAGAAATTCTTTCAGATCGGTGTCTGCAACATTAAATAATTTTTCTCTAATATGTATGGGTAATCTAGCTTTTAACACTCGCAATAAGTCTCTGGTGGTTACTGGCTCATCCCAGTACCGGGTCATGTTAACATATTTTTCAAAGTACTTTCTTAAGGAACCTGACTTCGGATTGTACATTTCTGCATTGTAAACAATTTTACGGAGTCGCTATTGAGTAGACGCTGAACAGAATTGATCAAGGAACGCCTTCTCAAAGTCGTGGAAAGTCTTGCAAGTTTCTGCTGCATTTAATGCCCAGAGCGACGCATCACCAGAAATATGTGAAACCACATACTGTATTTTCTGTTCTTCCGACCATGATTTTGGAAGAACGCTTTTGAAGTTTCGAATGAAAACTACTGGATGTATGTTTTTCTTGCTTTCTTCGTTAAATATTTGAAACTGTGTATGCTTAATTAGGCTTTCTTCATGCATCAAAGTAGTTAAGTGCATGGAATTGCTAACATTCGCAGGTGGTGTGGTTACTTTATTACAAGTACACTCTATTCCACTGTTATTGTTCCTTGGTGTCACATATTGCTCTGGTAATATCGGTTGATTACCAAAATTTGGTCTTCCTTCTGGTGCATTAAAATTCGCCGTTAGATTATCTGCGATCTTTTTCCTGTCAGTACCAGTGTTGTCCTTACTGCATACTGTCAGATTTTCAAAGTTTTGATTTTCAGAGCTCAGCACCCGGGCTACTTCTGTTCCAACTTGCTTTCGGATTTCCGAGGGAATGTCCTCTTGCATTGTTTCCACAGCGGTAGCCAAGGCTTTGAATTGGTTCTCTAGTCTATCTACTTCAGTTTGAATACTATTGACCTGAACTGGAATGTTAGTTAACGGTTCAATAGTGATTTTTACTGCATCGATCTCCTGCTTAAAATGGGTAGTAATAGCATTATCACGATCGACCAACACTTGATTTATCCTACGGACAATTTCTTTATGTCTTTCCAGAAAAATGTTGTTTACATTTTCCGTAAATTTCTTTTCCTTTTCTTGGTCCCTGAGCTCCTGTTGCTGTTTTACTATAAGCTTTTCCTGTCTACGTTTTTCCTTTTTCTGCTGACGTTGTCTTTCACGCTCCTGCTCTTTAATAGTAAACTTTTCAAAAAATGCTGTTAGCATATCCTGTATCGACATAGCTCATTGCTAACTTCTGCCCCTTGCCCAGAACAAATATTGTCATTAATTCCTAACTGGTTGAATGCAGGAGAGTCAGTTTGTTTTGGAAACTCCTCGGTTTGACTATCACTCGGGACATCAGTTTCTAAATTATCATTCATAATTAAATTTTCTAATAATTCGACAGAAATATGGGTAGATTGTTCTACCTGAGACTCTGATGTCATCTCTGCATCAGTATGCTCATTCGGTTTATTTTTCTGTGTTTTAACTATTCCATCACCAATATAGCACAACAAATATATAAATCACTGACAAGCACCAATTGACACAAAATAATCTTATAACTAATACATATACACAAATAACACTTAAAAAATTATTCTCGCAGCCAGAATATTCAATTATTACTACTTATTGCTGCAGGTACTGATTTTACTTTGATATTGCAAACGCCGCGAATGTTGTATGTGTGCTGCTATGTGTACTGAACATGAACGTCTGTTCCTACCTGTTTAAGGGTGGTGGACTGCACTGCTTATGTAAAGTTACTCCTGTGACTCGCATCAGCGCAGATACGGATCCGTATAGCAATATGGTAGGAAGCTGTCAATGCTCATGAGACAAGTAAATAAACAATGATTAATAGTTTGGTTTGGTACTCCGTACCAAATAGATCACAATTTCAAGTATTAAAATGAGTAAATGTACATTGGTGGCCCCACGTTGGGCGCCAGTGTGGCGTTCGCTGGGTTATTCAGTGGTTTGGTATTTAACTAATTTGTAAATGGAAATGATAATCTTATTTTATTACATTGAGTAATTACTAAATAATTTTTCTCCCAGCTAAAGATTTGGTCAAGTTGCTACAGAACTACAAGTTAACGTCGTGTTAAAGTGTTGTTTGTAAGTTGTGTAAGTGTCACTAAATCACAGTTCATACAACGGATTCTATACAACTATGAATTATGATGGAAACAGTTATCTTCAGCAAAATGATCATTAAAACCACCGAATATCAGCCGCGCACAACACTGACGTATGTTACCTGAAACAATATTCTTCGCAACTCGTGCGTAATTAATTTCGGCTCCATACATCAGCTAGAGAAGTTTGTTATAACAATCGTGCTATGAGCACTGTTTTTAAAGAACCAATCTGATTCGAATTATTTTCATTAAAATGAGTTCGAAACCACAAGTGCACATTTATTTTTACACATTTGTGTAACGTTCGGCATTTATGTCTACAGAGTTTCATAATTTCAATTTGCCGCTGAGATAATTGTTAAGATGGTGGCAGACAATTGATAGAGACTTTCTATTGTTAGACCAAATAACTAAGTATTTGAAATGATTATTAAGTTCTATAAACTATACTTTCATATTGTGCACTATTTAGTCCTCATCAAGCAAACATTTGATTTGTTTCTAAGGAAAACACGCGATACAAATCGCTATCATCAATGGCTGCGCTCGTTGCAGGGGAAAGAAATAATTAACACAGATAATGCTTACTGAGAGAGGAATTAAAGTTACAAATAATTATTCACTCATATTTATAATAATAATGAACTCTATTTTCAAGTAATAATTACAATTTCTTAACAGACCTCAGTTTGATATGCGTCTTGCGTGCTGAACCTACAAAAGCCATCCACCAAAAGGTAAAAACAAAGGAAGACAAACGCAGATCATAAAAGGAATTTACAATTATCATTGTCTTTGTATGATACACATCGATATGTCTAATTACATCATAGAATATTATATAAATAATTAATATTTATAAGTTATCACTGTTTTTTCGTATGTCGAATACATAATGTTTATAACTGTTAGAAGCATAATTTCCTCTCGTCGCACTGTAGCCAAAACTGTATCTCGTGGATGTTACAAAGCGAGCGTGGAGGCTCAAAGTGGGTGGTCTTGTCGCCATTTTGTCTGCATCTAGAACCAGAGAGAATGACGATTGCTTAAGTTATAGGCCAACCAAATGATCTTTTGGTGTTGGATATTGGCAGCCATCCGGCCCACTGCAGCTTCCTTCAACCTCCACTGCACAAATGTGTCATTGCTGTGCTGGGACGAGTTGTCCCTTGGAACTTCAAATGGTTCAAATGGCTCTGAGCACTATGGGACTCAACTTCTGAGGTCATCAGTCCCCTAGAACTTAGAACTACTTAAACCTAACTAACCTAAGGACATCACACACATTCATGCCCAAGGCAGGATTCGAACCCGCGACCGTAGCGGTCGCGCGGTTCCAGACTGTAGCGCCTAGAACCACTCGGCCACCCTGGCTAGTCCCCTTGGAACTACACTGGCGTGAGAAGCGAGAGGGCTGATAGCCTCCATTCTCTGGGTCACACCATCCAGTGGTCTGCAAGCAGCTGTATTGATGTACAGGCTGCCATGTAAAGCTGGCTGATAAAGCAGGGTGGTACTACCCCAACACAACGCTTCTGTCATTCTGAACAGCCAACATGTCGGATCCCAGACAACCGTTTGTTGCCCTTGACATGTAGGCTGCCCTTCAAAGTAAGTTGATTTGGAAAGCTGATGGTGTTCCCACACAACATATCTGTCATGCAGGGCAGCCTGTATGCCTTTATCTCCACTCCTAAGTGCATTAAGAAGTTATAAACCCCAAAGTGCTGATATTCGTAAGACCTGCTGTATCTGTGCCATATATGGTTGAAATCATTCCAGGGGTTCGCGAAGAGATTCCAAGCATTCATACATACACTCCACTTTATGTATGTAACAGATGAAGGACAACATACATAGCAATTGCACCTTCTCTTTGTATGTTGAATGGCAGCGCTCTTCAGTTAGCTCGACCATGAAATCCAAGTTTTCTCATCTCTCGCCTAACTGTCACATCACTATCAGTGGATCCTGATGCAGTTTTGAATTCCTGTGTGGTGGTCTGGATGGATGTCTGCCTATTATACATTACAACGCTCTTCAACTGTCGGCAGTCTTTGTCAGAAACAGACGAGGTCGGCCTGTACGGTTTTGGGCTGTACGTGTCCCTTCATGTTTCCACCTCACTATCACATTGGGAACAGTGGACCTAAGGATTCTTAGGAGCGTGGAAATCTCGCGTACAGACGCGTGACACAGGTGACAGCTAATCACCTGACACGTTCGAAGTCCATGAGTTCAGCAGAGCGCCCCATTCTGCTCTCTCATGATGTCTAAAGACTACCGAGGTCGCTGACAGGGAGTACCTGGCAGCAGGTGGCAGCACAATGCATCTAATACGAAAAACGTATGTTTTTGGTAGTCTCCGGATACTTTTGATTACGTTGTGTATGTGTTTCTGTGGTTTCCCCAAATCAAGCAAACGGTTGGCCCTTTTGAATAAGCCGTGACTAAATTCCTTGTCCATTCTTATCCGCTCCAAGTTCGTGCCTTGGTTCTGATGAACCTGGGAGTGTCAAGACGCTAAATTCTAACAATTCTAGCTTCTTTCGCTGCAATGATTAGAGTCCTTACCAAGTGCGACTGAAATTACTATAAGGAACTGCTACAGTTGGAACGGGTAGGGGTAATCCATATGAAAGTTTAACCGATTTGTTTAGAGAACTTAATCGCAAATCATGGGAAGAAAGGCGAAGTAGTTTACTGTAAATTTTCTTTGGCAAATTTAGACAATGAATATTTGAGATAGATTTACAACTGTCGTGCCGTCGTCAATATACGCTTTTTGTAGGGATCGTGAGAGTTGAAACTTCCCCTTTGAACAATTATACATGACTGTCCTTAAACTGACACACAATATTTTTGGCGCAACGCAATCTGACTTTCAATAATCCCTACAAAATAATGGCCCTGACTAACATTAACCTATACCTTTCACAAATCACTTACCTCACAAAAATCTTCGTTACTCGAACTACTGCAATACAGCGAGCGCCACTACTGCCAGCTACATAAAAGATTCAAACTACGGAAGGCACTAACTACTGATAGGCATAGTTAGCAAATGAAAGATTTTAATAGAGAACAAACAATGTATCTACCTTAATAGTGTTGAAAAATCATAATATACATAGCAGTTCATGACATCCAGTCTTACAAATTTCAAAACTCCGCCATTTCTCTCCCCACATCCACCACTGTTGGCGGCTCACCTCCAACTGCGCAACGCTACGCGCTGCTAACATCCATCTGCCCAACACTACAATGGCAGACAACAATGCAAACCAGCCACAGACTGCACACAGCATAGCCAGTGATTCTCATACAGAGGTGGCGTTACCAATAAAAAAACCTAAACAGCCTACTTACATAGCCCCCATGCTCCCCACAAAAAATTTTACAAATTGTTTTGGGCAGTGGCCAATACAGATTTGAAAAAAAATTTTTCATAATTACAATAACAAAGTAATCAAATGCACACACTTATCGATACAATGTTGGTCAAAAGCTAAAATTTTCTCACAGTCCATAAAGACAGTCCTGATCATTCATCACAGTAAAATTGCAGTGTTTTTCTCAAAGTCTGAGTAGTAAAAGAAAATGCACACGGAGGTAGTGGATTTCCATGCAGTCTCGAAGAAGTAGTGTTGTCCTTCCAACGGAAAGACAGTGCTGACTCTTGACATGCAGACAGGTAATGTGCCACAACAGAGCAAACCCACAGCAGAGTCAGTCGAAGTTTTGAAGAATATTGGTAGGTAGGTCATCACAGAGGAGACCACTGTAGTCTTGTAAGAGATTACGGTATTGGTGGGCCACCAGAGGTGCAGACCCACTGCACTCCTTCTAGAAATAATGGTATTGGTGGGCCATCAAAGATGCAGACCCACTGTAGTCCTTGTAGAGACGGCCAGCAACCATCTGTTGCGACTGTGCAGGTGCACAATCACCATCGAAGAGTCTTGCAGACAATATAGGAAGTCCATAAAGCACCACTTGTGTACTCACAAAACTTTTTGAAATGTCCTTAGAACCATCAATGCTGTTATCCAGTCCCTTGCTGAATTATCAACACACATGCAAACACTAATAGTCCCAACTTCTCACATATCGTGCATTACTATGACCAACAGAAACGTGTGCAGTGAAATGTAACTTACAAGTTACTTAATTTGATGAACTGGTGTCAATTACAATTTTATAACATAAGAATACAATAACAAAGGTACAAAATACATCATTAAAAACATAATAATACAGATAACATTTGTAGTAATACAGGTTTTACAAAACAATAGAAATAAACATATACAACAGTGTTACAAGAATTATAACATAAGTACATACATAAAAGATCAGAATAACTTTTGAAACATCAACTTCACACATGAGCATTAAAACAAAACAGAATAAATAATGTCTAAACATCTTTACAAAGTAAATAACATACTATTAGAAAAATTCTACAACATAACTCTTGTTAGCTAAACACATAAAGACAGGAAAAACACAAATATACAAGAGTACACAAACACATAGTGGGATAACACAAGGAAAGGACAGGGTTTGTTTTACTGCAGCATTTTGCAAACAAAACTTTCTTTACTTCTCGGAGATCTCCCTTCGTTCTTCATTATTTCCAAAAAGTCCTATCTATACCTGCTTTCTGTACTTTTTTCGTACAACTTCTCAATGCATTTCTTCCAATTCATCGCAACTCATTCTCTTATATAGTCTATCCCCTCTTAAGCTAACTTAAAACTACTGAGCTCAGATGCATAAACTAAGAGCCAAGGCAATGCAGCAGCACAAAACAATTAATACAAATAGCAATGACAAAAAAAGTACAAATGGGCAAAGCAATTGCAATATTACAACTAATATAAGGCACTGTGCAGCAAACAAGAAAAATAAATCCGTGGTTAAACTGGCTTAACAGAGTAATACAATGTCAAATTCAGTAACACTATGCCTGGCGAACAGCAGCAGCAAATGCTATAACTTATACCTAATCATGAGAAAGCTCAAGCAGAAAAAATAGTACACTAAAGACAACAATGCAGATAAGGGAAATATCTGTTCACATCTTAATGTCTATGTAAGTAAAGTGGTGCACCACAACTTACTCTACCATAAAAATTACCAAGTACTTAAAAAGAAAATTATATATGCAGTTACTGTTATTAGTCCCTTCTTAATGTTCTTTCCATTCCAAGAGCTCCTTTTTCGAAGAATGTGGATCATAAAATAATTATTTAATAGATCTGTTGACAGAAAGTGTTCACATTAGCAAATGCACTTAATTTTATTTTATAAAACCAATGCTGTAACACAGCTGGAGATCTGATAATAAACAAAATGAGCAATCTCTAAACTAGAAAGACAATAGATGTAAAATGTTTCTCATCATTTCATTAGGCATTTTAGTAAATATCATAAATTAAGAGCTCCACAGTGTAATCATATGTTTTCAAGTTTGAACGTGTCGTATTTCCGATGCTTTCGACAAAGAAATGTCACTAGCGAGGATAATGGCCTCTTGTTTTTTTCTCCACCTAATGGCTTTCCTTTGTCAGACGCCTATCTGTCAGCTGGGCGCCCAAAACGCATTACGTCAAGGTCACTTACCTTTCTTACTGAAATATTTACGACAGCAGTTTCCGCTACAGTGACAGTCTCATATAAAAATATTTTCACAGGTTGAGAATTTGCATTACAAATGTGTAGAAAATAAAATCCTATAAATATAACAGTGTCCAAAAAATTTTCAGTGGCATTGAGATACATTCACACATGTACACACATTTCATAATTCTAAAGTACGATTCTTGGTTTCCAACATCCTTCTCCACAAATCAGAGTCCCTAACCATTGCTCATTATTCCTTACCTTATTCCATATATATACATATTCGTCGACACTTCTTCAATATTTCATCATAAGAAATACGAAGCATAATCAAATTTCTCATACATGGTAGCATCATTTTATTGATCATAAACATACCTCAACAGCATAATACATATCGTCATCATAATAATATCATAACATCTCAGTCAATTCTCAAAATCGTCGTAGCTTCCTCCAATAATTACAAAACCTAAAAGAAATTCTCTGCTCATTTCAATAGTGTCATCTACCTCAAACGTATTTTAAAAATCATGATCTCATACCAAATACATCATTCAAAGCTCTCATAGTATCACAATGGTTCCGAAAAAATATGAACAGTTCACAAAGTACAGACAAAATACAATTTCATAAGTGTGAAATTATCCAACTGTGTAATTGCGTAAACATGTGTCACTGACATAAAAAAATTTTTTTTGTTTCTCTGTTAAATAATCAGATAGCTGTGTAATTCTGTGTTGGAGAAATATGGTACCGATGTGTAAACTTGTATAAGCAAATACCATATTAGCTAGGGCTCCTTGTGCTTGCCAAACACATGGTACACAAAGTAAGCGTGTACCCCCCTGAGGATTAATGTAATTATACCCTCAGGTGTTACAGATTATTGCAATGGAATGAAATGTATCACGGAAAAACTTTGTATCATTGTACTTCAAATATCTTTAAAAATAAATGTTTTAAGTACAAAATTAATCACTCAAATACGTGTACTGTGGCGCTAAACTGTGCGTCTTGTTGTAAGATAATCTCTGTGGAAGTGTCGTAGTTATCGTCCTCCAAAAGCTAAGGTCTGCAGAAGTCAATTTACTTACCTCATGATAAACAAAAGTGAAATGCTTTGCGTATAGATATCGTAGTTATTATGCTTATTGGCGTGATGAAGAAAGTACTGTGCTGTAACGTATTGTTGTGCTACGGAAAAGGCTGTCTCCCTGTAGCTATACCACAAAAGTTACTACTAAAACATGTTTTACTTTCCAGAAGAATTCAGTAAAACTGTGCATATATAAAACAGATACACCACAAAAGCAACATTGTAAATTGTCACTCATTAGTAGCGTCGTGATAAAATCGTGTAGCTGTCACATAAACTAACCACTGTGTCATCTGGTATCTCACAGAAAGTACTTTAAATCCAGAATGTATTTTCAAGTAAGCCAAAATGCTGCATTAAAATCTCATTAGCAGTACTGGTAAATGTTCTAAGTATGTGAGCCTTATAGTCGTTACGTAATCGTGCAACTAACAAGCAAGAATGTACACACACGATAACACTGTGTCGTCTGTTCACTATAACAATGCATTCTTAATTACTGTCTAAATATGTTCCCTAGGTTCTAGACTGGATAGTTAACTTCAAAACATTGTTGCATGTTAACAGTTTCTCAGTGTGACAAATTTTATGGCAAAGACTAAGTTAAAAAGCAGATTATCTCTCAATAAACGGTTTTACATGTGAAATGTGGTGAAAGCCATTACTCTTCCTACTATGCAGAGCTCCAGCTTCAACGGAATTATCATGTGGTATATGGTATATCGGTAAAGAATGCTCAAATTTTTCTCGAGGTTAGCGTCTATGTTATTTTTCTCTGAGCCAGCCAGCGCACATGGCTGCCTGCGGTGTGAGTCATTGTCTGTCTCTTTGTTGGCGCGCGTCGTTATTAGGATTAGGAGACCTAGCTTCTACAAATTCACCTTGTCGAGAGTGCCCTGCTCTGTTTGAATCCCGACAGTTCTGATAAAATTCAGGTCTGTCGTTATGATTATATCGTCTGTCGTTATGTCGGTAGATTCCACAGTTCCTTTCTTGTCAGTCACGTGGTGAAGAATTTGTCCCTGAATCGTAACTGAGCGCTGAACTGTTGCGTCTGAAATTATTCTGTCTCCCTTGATAATGATAGTTCTGGTTACCATATTGTCTGTTTCTATGATTGTCTCTGTCATATTCATTACTACGGAAATGTGAACTTTCTCTGTAATTATTACTACTCTGCCAACGGTTATCATACGGGTGGTGTCTGTTATGGTCACGATTTGTGTTGTGAGAATAGCCTTGTCGTGTAAAGTTATTATTTCTTTCATCGCGGAATTGCGACGGATGTGACCTGTAATTATTGTGTTCCTTTTTTCGCGTTCCGCGATTGTCAGTGTCAATTTCTAATTCTTGTAAGAGTCCCTGAAAAGCTTCAATGTCGTCTTTGCAACATCCTGCCAAAATAATATGTCGTAAATGTTCAGGTAATTTGATTAAGCAAATGCGGATGAGTTCTGAGGGGCTGTATGGATTTGACAGGTACTGATTCTTGTGCAACATGTCTTCAAAATATTTCACAAGCCTGGAGAATTCATATTGTTCGAAATGTTTCATCATTATGATGCTATGTTTTACTTGGTCTTGTGAGGCTTGAGACCAATATGCTGAGAGGAAGGCATGATAAAATTCTCCTTCACTGTGACAATCGTGAATGACCGATCGCATTCTTACAGCTGGTTCATTCTCTAAATAGCCACACACAAATTCTAATCTGTGCTCTAATGACCAGTTGGGAGGAAAACAATGAGAGAGTTGATGAAGCCATACTCGTGGATGAATGTCGTTGCCAGAATTCTTAAATGTTTTGAATTTACGTGTAGTAATGAACAGCTTATAGTCAAAATCATCGTGTCGGCGAGTCGCACATCGCTCATTGTTACTTCGTGTCGGCGGTTCCATCTCAAAATTCGGTACACCTTGCCAATTTCTTTCATAATTTCCGAAATGCCCTGTGTTATTATTTCTAAGTTCCTCTTCCCGTGTTGGAGCGCGAGTGTCCTCTGAAATATGTAATTCTCGTATTACTTGTGCCAACTGATCTTGTACTTCCCGGATTTCTCTTTTGTACTGTGTATTGATTTGATTTTGATTTTGTTTGAATTTTCTAATTTGTTCATACTCTTCAGTGTCAGTGAAGGCTACAGGTCTTGTGTCATTCAGCTCATCATCTACCTTTGTAGATAAATTATGTAGCTGATCCGAAAGTTCGACTACTTTCTCTGATAATGAACTAATTTCCTCCATGTGTCTTTCTGAACCAATTTTCAGAGTATCTACTGTGTCCTTTAAGTTTTCCTGAGTTTTTGAAAGTTGCGTAACCGAATCGGTAGATGCAACTGAGTCAATTTTAGCTTGCAAGGTCTCATGATTTTCATGAACAATAGTTTGCAGTTCTTTTATGGCTGCTTCGTGATTCTGTAATGCATTTTCATGCCGCGAAAAAATAGGTTGAAAATGCTCACAAATTTGTGTTTTTACATCATTACAGACTTTTTGACATTTTGATTCAATGTTATGTAACTCAGTAGTTAAATCTTCACGGGTTTGTTCAAGCATGGTGTCTAACTTCCGAAGATTTTGTTCCATTGTGTCTAAATTTTGAAGCTTTTGCTGTGTTTGTCTCTGATTTTGTTCCATTGTGTCTAACTTTTGAAGATTTTGTTCCATTGTGTCTAACTTTTGAAGCTTTTGCTGTGTTTATCCCATTTGTTGTATTAATTGAAATAACAATGCACTGGTATCTGAAACATGTTCCTCAGTGCTTTTCGGCAGTGAATTTTCACCGGCAACATTCACATTTTGACAAGCGGAAAATGTGTCTTGACTCATTTGAGAAAACGGTGAGAACCCAAAACCTGAGTCTACAGTATTTGCAATACTGTGTTCTGTCATTCCCGATTCCTGAGGCGAGTTGTTGCCCACCGATCGATTGATAATGCTTCCCTGTTCACTACCTGTTTCACTGTCTACACCATTATTTGACGCCCGCTCCATTTCCCCATGCACAGTTACCAAATTACTACTTTGAATGTCTGTTAATTCATTACACAGTGGTGTTGGTAAGCTACGCTCGTCGTCACTATTATTTCTCAGTTTACTTTGGAGCCTAGTATTACGTTTTTCACACGCCATTATTGTCACAATATTTCACATGACAACACAGAAAAGCACAATTTGAAGAGCAAAATAAGAAAACACATTAACATAGCACTGAAAATAATGTCTAGTTAATTTCAAGCGCAGTTGCGAAATACTTGGTGAAAATCTACATGCATGCCACAACAACAATGAAATACTGCAACTACAAAGGAGATTCTCTCTACAACTACACACTAGCAATAAACAATAGCTACACTAATTACACAAACTACAAGACAAAAATCAGAAGATTCCAGTGAGGTATCCTCGGGTAAGGGTCGACATATGAAACGTCTCCTTTGAACAATTATACAAGACTGTGCTTAAACTGACACACAATATTTTTAGCGCAACGCAATCTGACTTTCAATAATCCCTACAAAATAATGGCCCTGACTAACATTAACCTATACCTTTCACAAATCACTTACCTCACAAAAATCTTCGTTACTCGAACTACTGCAATACAGCGAGCGCCACTACTGTCAGCTACATAAAAGATTCAAACTACGGAAGGCACTAACTACTGATAGGCATAGTTAGCATATGAAACATTTTTAATAGAGAACAAACAATGTATTTACCTTAATAGTGTTGAAAAATCATAATATACATAGCAGTTCATGACATCCAGTCTTACAAATTTCAAAACTCCGCCATTTCTCTCCCCACATCCACCACTGCTGGCGGCTCACCTCCAACTGCGCAACGCTACGCGCTGCTAACATCCACCTGCCCAACACTACAATGGCAGACAACAATGCAAACCAGCCACAGACTGCACACAGCACAACCAGTGATTTTCATACAGAGGTGGCGTTACCAATAAAAAAACCTAAACAGCCTACTTACAGAGTAAGAGAGATCCGTCCCAAAAGGGAACATAAAAACATTTTTCCTCGCACTATACAGGCTTGGAGCAAATCTATTCGAATTGAGCTGAACGTTATTTGACGGGACATACTGAACATTCCAAATACACAGAAAGATAAAAAACATCATCAATAAATAAATAATTAATCCTGTCGAAAATTCTCACTATCTCGCCACATCTGTACTGCCTTCTACAAATGTAACTGCCGCACTGACTACTTCACACAGTCATTTTTGAAGAAACACCTATAGCGTCAGATGACATCACAGCTAAAAGAGTGACAATTTCAAGATTACTAACAACCAATAATACGTCAAAACGATTATTTATCGAAGTACTTTTAGTAAAAAGTAATTCTCTAAATGGAAGACGATTTCAGAAGCACATGAGACAATGTAATCTGATATTCATATTTTTGATAGAATAACATTCTTTAAAATTTACAAACTTTAAACAGAAAATGTGAGCCGCAATGGCTAACCCGATAAGAGAAATATCCAAGTGCACTGTTGATTAATACAAGCATCATTTGGATGTATTTTACGTTGTCAGTCATTTTGCAACCGACAGTTCAGGAGCCAACGGTTGTTTCTTCAAACATGGACTGTGTGAAGTACACAGGCTGGCAACTACGCTTGTACATCGATGTACTGTCTAATGAGATACTGTCTCTCTATTGCGGGAAGATTTTTTTAAATTTCTTATGGTATTTATAATCTCTATGTATTTATAAAAGCTAAGGTGACAAAAGTTACGACATAACTCCTAATATCGTGTCGGACCTACTTTTTCCCTGGGTAATGGAAACGTAAAGTGCAGTGGAGAGGACATATATCAGGCAACAGTATGCAGACCTTTTACAACTTTGCCGTCCCTCGCGAGACGCAAAATAACCTACACTGCCCTTGGTCTGCGACTGGGAAAAGACGTCTGTACTCTTCACCAATACCAGCCACGTAAATGAACAATTCTCCACTTGAAGATGATGGTGGGTATCATCGAAACGTGCAGTGGCGTCTGACGTAGAAACTGTTTTATTTGTAACACGACGTGGCATGGATTTAACAAGTCTTTGGAAGTATTGTGGCATACTGCGTCTATAGCCGTTATTATTGCGGAAATGTTGTCGGTGTAGGTTTTTGTGCACGAACTGAGCCCTCGATTATGTCCTATGTCAGGCGTTCTGGATGGCCAAATCCTTCGCTCGAACTGCCAGAACCCTCTTCAAACCCAATGCGGACAACTGTGTGCGGTGACATAGCAAACTGCGATCCATAAAAATTCCATCGATAATTGGGAACATGAAGTCCACGAATGGCTGAAAATAGTCTCACGTAACCAAACATATTTCCAGTCAATGATCGGTTCAGTTGGACCAGAGGACCCAGTGCATTCCATGTCAGCACAGTCCACACCATTGTGGAGCCACCACCAGCTTCCACAGTGCCTTGTTGACAGCTTGGATCCGTGGCTTCGTGGAGTCTGCGCCACACTCGAACCCTACCATGATATACTACTAACTGAAATCGGGACTCATATGACCAGGCCACGGTTTTTAAATCGTCTCGGGACCAACCGATATGGTCTGGAGCCCAGGAGAGGCGCTGCAGACGATGTCGTGCTGTTAGCAAAGGCAATCGCGTCTGTCTTCTGCTACCACAGCCCGTTAATGTCAAATTTCGCTGCACTACACTAAGGGCTACATTCGTCGGTCGTCCTAGACTGATTGACTGCTGTGGCTATTTCACGCAGTGTTGACTGTCTGTTAGCACTGACAAGTCTTCCCAAACGCCGTTGCCCACAGCCGTTAAGTGAAGACGGAGGGCCACTGTGTTGTCCATAGTGAGAGTTAATGCCTGAAATGCACGCTTTTGCCACTGTACGAGGTGTGGCTAGAAAAAAACCGGACTAGTACTGGTGAAACAATAAAACGAATGCAATAAGGCTGAAAGTCGCGTGGCCTGTCACGTGACTCTCGCTCCGCCTACTGCTCGAGTTTCATCTGCCTCCTGCACTCAGTCTGCCCGTGGCGTCTGTTTTAAGTAGTTGACGTTTTGTCTGTGCGTCGGAAAATGTTGAGTGTACAGAAAGAACAGCGTGTTAACATCAAATTTTGTTTCAAACTAGGAAAATCTGCAAGTGAAACGTTTGTAATGTTACAACAAGTGTACGGCGATGATTGTTTGTCGCGATCACAAGTGTTTGAGTGGTTTAAACGATTTAAAGATGGCCGCGAAGACACCAGTGATGACACTCGCACTGGCAGACCATTGTCAGCAAAAACTGATGCAAACATTGAAAAAATCGGTAAACTTGTTCGACACTTTCCTTGTCAACTCCTGTTAACTCAGACACTGCTCTGATTGTTAAACGGCGATCTTGTCGAACAAGTTTACCGATTTTTTCAATGTTTGCATCAGTTTTTGCTGACAATGGTCTGCCAGTGCGAGTGTCATCACTGGTGTCTTCGCGGCCATCTTTAAATCGTTTAAACCACTCAAACACTTGTGTTAGCGACAAACAATCATCGCCGTACACTTGTTGTAACATTACAAACGTTTCACTTGCAGATTTTCCTAGTTTGAAACAAAATTTGATGTTAACACGCTGTTCTTCCTGTACACTCAACATTTTCCGACGCACAGACAAAACGTCAACTACTTAAAACAGACGCCACGGGCAGACTGAGTGCAGGAGGCAGATGAAACTCGAGCAGTAGGCGGAGCGAGAGTCACGTGACAGGCCACGCGACTTTCAGCCTTATTGCATTCGTTTTATTGTTTCACCAGTACTAGTCCGGTGTTTTTCTAGCCACACCTCGTAGATCTCAGAATAATGAATTCCCTAATGAATTCCGAATTTTAATGTCCCATGCGTCTAGCTCCCACTAAAATTCCGCGATAGAAGTATATTAATTCCCATCATGCGGCCATAATAATGTCGGGAACTTGTGTTGGCTAATGTTGGAGTCAGCACCAAGACAAACAAGGAAATGGAGAAGTTGTAATGGCCAGTGATCTGTGCATAAAATTTCCAAATTTACAGAACAGTTTATTTCTAAAAGGTAAAGAAAGGTCATTTAACTTCTCATTATGAAGTGGGCTGATGTTGTCTGGTGCCTCCTACATGCCATTACACTTACACTGTATTACTACCTAAAGACTGAAAAATTGCTCAGATCACAGCAATACCCAAAAAGGGAAGTAGGAGTAATCCGCTGAATTACAGGCCTATATCACTAACGTCGATTTGCAGTGGCGTTATGGAACATATACTGTATTAGAACATTATGAAGTACTTCGAAGAAAACGATTTATTGACACATAGTCAGCACGGATTCAGAAAATATCGTTCTTGTGAAACACAACTAGCTCTTTATACTCATGAAGTAGTAAGTGCTATCGACACGGGAAGTCAAATTGATTCCATATTTTTAGATTTCCAGAAGGCTTTCGACACCGTTCCTCACAAGCGCCTTCTAACCAAACTGCGTGCCAACGGAATATCGCCTCAGTTGTGACACTGGATTCGTGATTTCCTGTCAGAAAGGTCACAGTCCGTAGTAATAGACGGAAAGTCATCGAGTAAAACAGAAGTGATATCCGGCGTTCCCCAAGGAAATGTTATAGACCCTCTATTGTTCCTGATCTATATTAATGACATAGGAGAGCATCTGAGTAGCCGTTTTAGACTGTTTGCAGATGATGCTGTCATTTACAGTCTTGTAAAGTCATCAAATGATCAAAACGACTTTCAAAATTATTTAGATGAGATATCTGTATGTTGCGAAAAGTGGCAATTGACCCTGAATAAAGAAAAGTGTGAAGTTATTCACATGAGTACTAAAAGAAATCAGCTAAATTTCGATTACGCAATAAGTCATACAAATCTGAAGGCTGTAAATTCAGCTAAATACTTAGAGATTACGATTACAAATAACCTAAATTGGAACGATCACATACATAACATTGTGGGTAGAACAAACCAAAGACTGTGATTCATTGGCAGAACACTTAGAAGGTGCAACAGGTCTACTAAAGAGACTGCTTACACCACCCTTGTCCGGCCTATTCTGGAGTATTGCTGTGCGGTGTGGGATCCGCATCATGTGGGACTGACGGATGACATCGAAAAAGTTCAAAGAAGGGCAGCTCGTCTTGTACTATCGCGAAATAGGGGAGATAGTGTCACAGACATGATACGTGAATTGGAGTGGCAATCATTAAAACAAAGGAGTTTTTCGTGGCGATTGGATCTCATGAAATTTCTATCACCAGTTTTCTCCTCCGATTGCGAAAACATTCTGTCGGCACCCACCTACATAGGGAGAAATGATCATCACGATAAAATAAGAGAAATCAGCGCTCGCACAGAAAATTTAAGTGCTCATTTTTCCCGCGTGCCGTTCGAGAGTGGAACGGTAGAGAGACAGCTTGAAGGTGGTTCATTGAACCCTCTGCCAAGCACTTTATTGTGAATAGCAGAGTAATCACGTAGATGTAGATGTAGACTACAAGCAGAACGCAGGTGAAGTATCGTCTTCCTGTTACTCAGTACTGATGCCCTCGAAGTGTGTGACCAAACTGTGCTCGACCAGCGATTAACGTCAAGTCAGCGTTGACGACAAGTGCTGAACTCTGTTTTCCTGGAGGTGTGGGGCTGCCCGCTCTTTCCATTGGCGCGCGGGTCTGCTCCCCCTTGGAGGCGTTTCGCGGCGCGGCGCTGCACTGCACTAGTAGGTGTGCAGTCGATGATTAAGGACTGCACAAAAAGCCTTTCCACATGACTCACCTGAGTACAAATGACAGCTCCGCCAACACTTTGTCCTTTCACACCCTGTGCACGCGATGATACGGTCATTTGTACATGTGTGTATCGCTGTCCCATGGCTTCTGTTACCTCATTTAAGATTATTAAGGATAAAAAACGTCTAGTCCAATTCGAAAATATTTGCTTCTTACGTATTTAGGTTCCCGTTCATGACACATCTGAAAATAGTCATCGAAACGCGACACTTATGGAATTACTAAAATGAAGTCTTTCACGACCGGAAATGTCATGTCCATTATAATTATCCGGGCTGTTATGCCGTGGTCGGTTGATGAATTCTGTGTCAATTCCCAACGTTTCGTCCCCGTCTGCGGAGGACATCTTCAAGGGGGTCTGTAGCACGATGGAAGGTCCAACACACCCACTGGCTACTCAGCCAGTGGGTGTGTTGGACCTTCCATCGTGCTACAGACCCCCTCGAAGATGTCCTCCGCAGACGGGGACGAAACGTTGGGAATTGACACAAAATTCATCAACCGACCAGGGCATAACAGCCAGGGTAATTATAATGGACATTTATGGAATTTAATAAAAAAAATAGGGAACTTGTGCTATGAGCGTAGAAAATTTGACAACTGCCGCAGCCTCATTCCACCGGATGGCTCTTCTGGCGTCCGTAGCCAAATAAAAGGACTCAACGGTGCGGATGAGAATGATACCAGTTAACGAAAGAATACTGCGTGCACGCTAATAAACAAATCGCGTTATGTGTGACATATCTGATCACGTGACTCTGCCACTCGGAATAAGTGAGCGAAGTTTCGGGAGGGCAGAAACACCCGACAGTGGTCAGACAGCGGACGGAGCGCGCAGCCGCAATAAACCCGGCGCTTTACTCGCGCCGTCGCCGTCGCCAGGCAACGGCGGGCAGGCGGAAGCCGGCCGCCAGGTTTCGCCGCGGCGCATCTCTTCGCGCGGCACTAAAGCGACCGAGAGCTTAACAATGTTCCGCTCGGCGCTAAAGTTTTTAACGACGCTGCGCGACCCTGCCGACGATCGCACGGATTATGCAATAAAACCGCTGTTTCACAGTGCGCGGGACCGACCGGGCGTAGAATGCGTATAAGATGGCGGGAGGCCTTAACGGCGACGGCGGGTCCGTTCTCCGCATACCTGACGACACTTTTAGACAAACATTGCGAAACGTTCGCGAAGCTTAACGTTGCCGAACCCGGCGCGATTGTCTCGGCGCGCGAACCTCCATCGCTACGCAATTTACAGCGTCTGCTTAACGATCGTTAAAGCTAACATTTTATTACTTCTGCGACAAGAAAATTAAATGATGTTAATCTACGATGAGTGAATTCACAGAAAACTAGTAATTAATTTAAGAAACGTAGCTCTATAGCATCGCATTCTGCGGAAGTGATTCGTGGAATGAGCAAAACCGGAAAGAAGTAGAATCGATGCGCTTCAGATGTTGTGTTACAGAGATGATACTGTTACGGAAAGGATACTGAAAATTAAGTGAACGAATAAGAAACGTACAGGTTCTCCATCGGATCTATGAGGGTAGATATATGCGTATGTGGAAAACACTAACTACAGGACGGGGCAGGCTTATAGCACAATGGAATTTGTAATGTATACGACAAGTAATTGAAGACGCTGTGTGTGCTTCTCAATGATGAAGAGATTGGCGCATGACAGCAAATTGTGATGTTCACATCAAACCAGACAGCAGACTGGTGATTTGACTTCCCGTCAACAACTGAAGATAAATATGAAAATCCTGTACCTAATGAGGGAGGAGGGTCGTCCGTGCTAGCCAACTCTTAAACACTACAAGGAAGTTCGCTGTATAAAAAATTGCAAAGCAGCGATGGAGTTTAAACTTTGCGCCTTGCACGGAGAGCACTTGTATAAGGTTATTATTATTAATGATTAAAGCGATTTCACAGATTTTTGTAGCTGTATTAATTATAATTTTCTTTTACTTTTTATTTATTTTATTTATTTATTTATTTATTACAAATTCTCCATATTTCCTCCTGTACTGATTCCGCCGATATCAATTCGATAATCAAGTCCTTTCCACCTTCGTGGCAATATGCTCCTATCAGTCTGTTCAAAAGCACGATTGATGCCATCTCGTTGTTCTGGTAGGTTTGTTGGTAGAGGAGGCGTAAATATTGAATCGTTCACATAATACTTCATAAAAATATGGAATGGGGTTATGTGGGGAAAACATGGAGCCCGTGACATGAACTGCTTGTCATCAACGTCACCGCGACCGAACAATCGGTTTCTGAATTTCCTATTTAAGAATTCACGCACATCTTGATGAAGTGAGGTGGAGCACGGTTGCGTTGGCAGATCAACTGCACGCTGTCGGTCTCCACATTATAGCATGACAAAATTTTTCAGTATGTCCAGATATACGTGTTCTGTAACGGTCTTTTTGCAGAAGCAAAACGGACCGTAAACCTTAAACTGGAGCCTGCACGACACCTTTGGTGAATGTCGAAAGTGCTGCACGATAGCGTGAAGATACTCTGTCCCCCACATTCACACACTGTTCTTGCTCACTGCGCCATTCAAAGAAATGTTGCTTCATCACTGAAGATGTGTTTCTTACGAAAGCTATCTTGTTCCGCAAGCTGTTGGAACTGAACTGAAAATTCAAAGCGTCTGACTATGTCATCGGGAGTCAGGGCTTGTGGCAATAGCGAGCTGTAAACATTCAGCTTCAGTCATTTCCCTAAGATCTTCCAAACGATCGGTTGCGGTACGTACAGCTGTCTGCTTGATCTGTTCCTCAGTTTCTGTGGGCTACGTGCAAAACTTGTCCGCACGCGGTCAATCGTTTCTTCACTCACTGCAGGTCTACAGTTGATTTCCCCTGCCAGAGGCATACTGAAGCTTTAACCTGTGCATACAATCGCCGAATGGATTTGGTAGTTGGTAGATCTTTGTTGAAGTATGCCTGCCACAATATAAAACTTCTTGAGTTTTTCTCTACGAATGCGTGTTTTTTTTAATTAGCCAAAACCTTTTCTCACAGGAAGTTTCTAGAATCTCCCAGATTTGTTGAAGATTATGCGACAAACACAGTCGTGTGCGTTTCGTCATTGGCGATTGAAACTGCTGCGAGACTAAAGGGCTGTAGCAACTTAAACACTTCATATTCCAGATATTAATTCCATTCTACTCTGAGAAGAACAATTAATAAGCTGCGAAGATGAGACTAAAAGTAGTACCAGTTATTCTTTACTGAATTTTACATCGTTAAATTGAATGAAGAAGAGCCCTCCAAAGATGTATGTGATGAATATCTATAACTGTTCACACGAAATAAAGAAAACTTGAAACCACTCGTTCTTGTCAGCACTTAAAGATCATTTGTCAAAATCGACAGGTATGCGTATCACCCACTGATTAGTGCCCTGTGAGGAAAGGCCTTCTCGGAGATTCTTACATTTATGCACTGAATTTTAATGAAAGACAAAGGAAAAAGATATGTTAGTGAATCTTCTATGTGAAGGTTCCTATACATTTGCTAATCTACTTCTGACAAAATCCTTGCTCAGTCACTTATGGCTAATGTTACATACTACGTAAGAATATTGTAAGTAGGCTGTTTAGATTTTTATGTTGGTAATGTGAATTAGCGCTCTGTATGAAAATCACTGGCTGTGCTGTGTGCAGTCTGTGGCTGTTTGGCATTGTTGGAATATTCGCCATTGTAGTGTTGGGCAGTTGGCTGTTAACAGCGCGTAGCGTTGCGCAGTTGGAGGTGAGTCGCCAGCAGTGGTGGATGTGGGGAGAGAGATGGCGGAGTTTTGAGAGCGGATGATCTGGACGTGTGTCCATCAGAGACAGTAAATTTGTAAGACTGGATGTCATGAACTGCTGTATATATATGATGACTTTGGAACATTATTAAGGTAAATACATTGTTTGTTCTCTATGAAAATCTTTCATTTGCTGACTATGCCTGTCAGTAGTTAGTGCCTTCAGTAGTAGGAATCTTTTATTTAGCTGGCAGTAGTGGCGCTCGCTGTATTGCAGTAGTTCGAGTAACGAAGATTTTTGTGAGGCAAGTGATTCATCAAAGGTATAGGTTATTGTTAGTCAGGGCCATTCTTTTGTAGGGATTTTTGAAAGTCAGATTGCGTTGCGCTAAAAATATTGTGTGTCAGTTTAGTGTTGATCAGAATAGGTAAAGTGCGAAATGTGTAAGTACGTTCAGTTCTGTTCAGCTGTTTGAAAATCAAATAATGTAAGAGGTTTATCAGCACAGTAATTCATAAATTTTTCTAAGGGGACGTTTCATATGTCGACCCTTAGCCGAGGATACCTCACTGGAATCTTCTGATTTTTTCTTGTAGTTTATGTAATTAGTGTAGCTATTGTTTATTGCTAGCGCGTAATTATAGAGAAAATTTCCTTTGTAGTTGTAGTTTTTCATTGTTGTACAGTAAAACAGTTGTGGCATGCATGTAGATTTGCACAAAGTATTTCGCAGCTGCGCTTGCAATTAATTAGATATTATTTTCAGTGCTATGTTAATGTGTTTTCTTATTTTGCTCTTCAAATTGTGCTTTTCTGTGTAATCGTGTGAAATATTGTGACACTGAGAAATGACAGTGAAGACGAAAGCAGTATGTTAGCGCCACCGTGTAATTAATTAACTAATGTTCAAAGTAGTAATTTGGTAATTGTACATAGGGGAATGGATCAGGCAATAAACAATCGTGTAGACAGTGAAACAGCTAGTGAAAAGGCTAATATTGTCGATCGGTCGGTCGGCAACAGCTCGCCACAGCGATCCGAAACTACAGGACACAATTTTGCAAATACCTTAGATTCAGGTTTTGCGTCATTACCCGTTTCTCAATGAAGTCAAGACACATTTTCTGCTTTTCAAAATGCGAATATTGCTGGTTCAAATGCACTCCCGAATAGCACTGAGGAACATGTTTCAGATACCAGTGCATTGTTAATACAATTAATGCAACAAATGGGACAAAAGCTTCAAAAGTTAGACACAATGGAACAAAATCAGAGACAAACACAGCAAAAGTTAGACACAATGGAACAAAATCTTCAAAAGTTAGACACGATAGAACAAAATCAGAGACAAACACAGCCACAGCTTCGAAAGTTAGACTCAATGGAACAAACGCTTGAACAAACACGTTAAGGTTTAACTGCTCAGTTACTTAAAATCGAATCGAAATGTCAAAAAGTCTGTAATGACGTAAAAACACAAATTTGTGAGCAATTTTAACCAATTTTTTCGCGTCATGAAAATGCATTACAGATTCACGAAGCAGCCATAAAAGAACTGCAAACTATCGTTCATGAAAATCACGACACCTTGCAAGCTAAAATTAACTCAGTTGCATCTACCGATACAGTTACGCAACTTGCAAAAACTCATGAAAACTTAAAGGACACAGTAGATACGATTTCAACACAAATGGACACTCTGAAACTTGGTTTAGAAAAACACACTGAGGAAATCAGTTCACTATCGAAGAAAGTAGCCGAACTTTCGGATCAGTTCATTAACTTATCTACAAAGGTAGATGACGATCTGAATGACACAAGACCCGTAGCCTTCACTGATACAGAAGATTATGAACAAATTAGAAAATTCAAACAAAATCAAAAACAAATCAATAGGCAGTACAAAAGAGAAATCAGGGAAGTACAAGATCAGTTGTCACAAGTCATACAAGAATTCCATATTTTAGAGGAGACTCGCGCTCCAGCACGGGAAGAGGGACTTAGAAATACAGAAAAGTCACAAAATAATAACACAGGGCATTTCGGAAATTACGAAAGAAATTGGCAAGCTGCACTGAATTTTGAGATGGAACAGCCAAATCGAAGTAACAATGACCAATATGCGTCTCGCCGACATGATGATTTTGACTATAAGCTGTTCATTACTACACGTAAATTCAAATCATTTAAGAATTCTGGCAACGACATTCATCCACAAGCATGACTTCAGCAATTCTCTCATTGTTTTCCTCCCAACTGGTCATTGGAGCACAGGTTAGAATTTATGGGTGGCTATTTAGAGAATGGACAGCAAAGGACTTGGAAGAGCAGTTGAACGGAATGGACAGTGTCTTGAAAGGAGGATATAAGATGAACATCAACAAAAGCAAAACGAGGATAATGGAATGTAGTCAAATTAAATCGGGTGATGCTCAGGGCATTAGATTAGGAAATGAGACACTTAAAGTAGTAAAGGAGTTTTGTTATTTAGGGAGTAAAATAACTGATGATGGTCGAAGTAGAGAGGATATAAAATGTAGACTGGCAATGGCAAGGAAATCGTTTCTGAAGAAGAGAAATTTGTTAACATCGAGTATAGATTTAAGTGTCAGGAAGTCGTTTCTGAAAGTATTTGTATGGAGTGTAGCCATGTATGGAAGTGAAACATGGACGATACCCAGTTTGGACAAGAAGAGAATAGAAGCTTTCGAAATGTGGTGCTACAGAAGAATGCTGAAGATAAGGTGGGTAGATCACGTAACTAATGAGGAGGTATTGAATAGGATTGGGGAGAAGAGAAGTTTGTGGCAGAACTTGACCAGAAGAAGGGATCGGTTGGTAGGACATGTTCTGAGGCATCAAGGGATCACCAATTTAGTATTGGAGGGCAGCGTGGAGGGTAAAAATCGTACAGGGAGACCAAGAGATCAATACACTAAGCAGATTCAGAAGGATGTAGGTTGCAGTAGGTACTGGGAGATGAAGAAGCTTGCACAGGATAGAGTAGCATGGAGAGCTGCATCAAACCAGTCTCAGGACTGAAGACCACAACAACAACATTTAGAGAATGAACCAGCTGTAAGAATGCGATCGGCCATTCACGATTGTCACAGTGAAGGAGAATTTTATCATGCCTTCCTCTCAGAATTTTGGTCTCAAGCTACACAAGACCGAGTAAAACATAGCATCATAATGGCTGTTGATATACTTTCCGGCATGTGAGGTCGTGGTCCAAGAATTTTTCTGCTCCTTACGTTTCGTCCAGGACTGCGCTGGACTTCCTCAGAGGCGCCTCTGAGGAAGTCCAGCGCAGTCATGGACGAAACGTAAGGAGCAGAAAAGATCTTGGACCACGACATCACATCCCGGAAATTATATCAACAGGCATGTCACCCGGTCGTGAAAGCTTTCATTCTACAATAGCATCATAATGATGAAACATTTCCAGCAATCTGAATTTTCCAGTCTTGTCAAATATTTCGAAGACATGTTACATAAGAATCAGTATCTTTCAAATCCATACAGCAGTCAGAAATCCGCATTTACTTAATCAAATTGGCTGAACATTTACGATATATTATTTTGGCAGGGACTTTTACAAGATTTGGAAATTGATACTGACAATCGCAGGACGCAGAAACAGAAACACAACAATTACAGGTCATATCCGTCACAATTCCGGGATGACAGAAATAATAACTGGACACGACAAGGCTATTCTTACAACGTAAATCGTGACCAAAACAGACACCACCCGAATGACAACCATTGGCAGAGTAGTAATAATTACAGGGAAAGATCACCTCTCCGCGGTAATGACTATCACAGAGACAATCAGAGAAACAGACAATATGGGAACCAAATAATTATTATCAAGGGAGACATAATAACTTCAGACACATCGGTCCACCACGCAGTTACGATTCCGGGAGAAATTCTCCACCACATGACCGACAAAAATGAAACTATGTAAACTACCGACAAAACGACAGACCTGAATTTCATCAGAACTGGCGGGATTCAAACAGGGCATGGTCTTCTCGGCAAGGTGAATTTGTAGAAGTTAGGTCTCCAAATCCCAATAACGACGCGCGGCAACAAGGAGGCAGACAGTGACCCGCACCACAGGCAGCCACATGCGCCGGCTGACTCAGAGAAAAATAACATAGACGCTAACCTTGAGAAAAAATTCCAGTATTCTTTACCAACGTATACCACATGATAATTGCGTTGAAGTTGAAACACTGCGTACTCAGAAAAGGTAAAGGATTACACCACATTTCACGTGTAAAACCGTTTATTGAGAGATGATTTGCATTTTAACTCAGTCTTTGCTATAAAATTTTTCATTTCACGTTACTAGTACGCTTTGTCACACTTAGAAACTGTTAACATGCAACTATGTCTTAAAGTTAACTATCCAGTCAAGAACCTAGGCAACTTATTTAGACAGTAATTACGAATGCATTTTTATAGTGAACAGACGACACAGTGTTATTGTGTGTGTACATTCTTGCTTGTTAGTTGCACAATTACGTAACTACTATAAGGCTTACATACTTAGAACATATACTGGTACTGTTAATGACATTGTAATGCAACATTTTGGTTTACTTTAAAATACATTATGGATTTAAAGTACTTTCTGAGAGATACTAGATGACACAGTGATTAGTTTATTTGACAGCTACACGATTATATCACGACGCTACTAATGTGTGACACAATTTACGTTGTTGCTTTTGTGGTGTATCTGTTTTATATCTGCACAGTTTTTCTGAATTCTTCTGGAAAGTAAAACATATTTTAGTAGTAACTTTTGTGGTATAGCTACAATGAGACAGCCTTTTTCGTAGCACAACAATACATTACAGTATAGCAGGGCTTCCCAACCTTTTCAGATGGCGGACCCCTTCTTCAGTCGAAAATCTATGGCGGATCGCTCGTCAGTCAAGAGCACAGTAACTTTAAATTTCAGAGCGAAACCCATGGGAGCTGAAAGCTTCTTAATGCACGTGCCATGTTCCCAATTCGTCTAGCATGCAAGAAACAATATCATTAACACACGGCTTTATGAGATTTTCTGCAATGGTATGAGCATTGCCACTCGATAACTAACCAAGAAAGAAGCTTTTAATGAATTTTTATTAACTGTTTATGCGTGAGTTTTCACGCAATGCTGAGAAGTAGCTAGTTCAGCACACTTTCTTTTGAAAAACTCGATGTCTTTAGCCTGGAAATCCGGGTGGGTACCTTCAAAATGACGGTGAAATTTAACTGGAACCATTGAACTGTTCGGAAGGACTCGCGCACAAATTACGCACTGGGCTTTACCCTTCTTTGTCCCCATAAAGCCCATTTCTAAATAGCTTTCGTTGTACTTACGCTTCTTGGTTATTCCACTTCCGCAGGATATTGCAACCAATGGAGTACTTGCAGCGTTTTCACATAATAAATCCAACTGTGGAGCTTCTTCGACAAAGCTCGCTCCGCGCATGCGTAAAAGGTTTCAGCGCATCTAGCGCCGTGAGCCGGCGCACAAACGATCCCCATATCGTTGCGAAACCGTCGATCAGAGAAGCTGCATTCTCCGGCACTAAACTGTGTATTCTTTCTCACTTAGGAGCCGCAAAGGCTGCTTGGGAGTACGACCTGAAGTAAAAGTACACATGTTTTTCACGCGGACCACACGTTGGTAAGCCCTGCAGTATAGTACTTTCTTGATCAGAGTGATGTAACTACGATATCTATACGCATAGCATTTCACTTTGTTTATTACAAGGTAAGTACATTGACTTCTAGAAAACTTTCCTTACAGACGACGATAATTACGACACTTGGCACATTTTTTACCCTTAAGTAATGACAGAGATTATGTTACAACAAGACGCACAGTTTAGCGCTGCAGTACACGCATTTGAGTGATTAATTTTGTACTTAAAACAATTATTTTTAAAGATTTTTGAATTACAATCACACAAAGGTTTTCTGTGATACATTTCATTCCATTGCTGTAATCTGTAACACCTGAGGGTATAATTACATTAATCCTCAGGGGGTACACGCCTACTTTGTGTGCTATGCGTCTAGCGAGCGCTAGGAGCCCTAGCTAATATGGTATTTGCTTAAACAACTTTATACGTCGGTACCATATTTCTCTAACACAGAATTACACAGCTATCTGATCATTTAACTGGGAGAGACAAACAGTTTTTTACTATGTCAGTGACATATGTTTACGCAAGTACACAGTAGGATAACTTCACACACATGAAATTGTATTTTGGCTGTACTTTGTGAACTGTTCATATCTTTTCGGGACCATTGTGATACTATGAGAGCTTTGAATGATGTATTCGGTATGGGATCATGATTTTTAAAGTACGTTTGAGGTAGATGACACTACTGAAATGAGCAGAGAATTTTTTTTTAGGTTTTGAAATTATTGCAGAAAGCTACGACGTTTTTGAGGTTTGGCTGAGGTTTTCTAATGTTATTCTTACGACGGAAATGTGTATTATGCTGTTGAGGTATGTTTATGATCAATAAGCTGATGCTGTATGAGAAATTTGATTATGCTTCGTATTTATTATGATGAAATATTGAAGAAGTGTCGACGAATATGTATATGTGTAATAAGGTAGGGAATGATGAGTACTGGTTAGGGACTCTGATTTGTGAAAGAGGATGTTGGAAACCAAGAATCGTACTTTAAGAGTTATGAGATGTGTGTAAATGCGTGAATGTATCACAATGCCGGCGAAAATTTTTTGAACACTGTTATATTTATAGGATTTTGTTTCCATACATTTCTACTGTAATTTCTCGACTTGTGAAATTTTATTTGTATCAAACTGTCACTGTAGTGGAAACTTCTGTTGTAAATTTCGGTAAGAAAGGTAAGTGACCTTGACATAATGCATTGTGGGCGCCCAGCTTAGCGATAGTCGCCTGAAAAAAGAAAGCAATTAGATGGAGAAAAAAAGAGGCCATTATCCTCGCTATTGACATTTCTTTGTAGAAAGCATCGCAAATACGACACGCTCAAACTTGAAAACATATGATTACACTGTGGAGCTCTTAATTTATGATATTTACTAAAATGCCTAAAGAAATGATGAGGAAGATTTTACATATATTGTCTTTCCAGTTGAGAGATTTTTTTTTACTGTCTTATGAAATGCCATATGGCTAGTGAATGACATTTCACGCCTTGCTTTATGTATATATTTTCTCATTTTGTTTAATATATAGTTCCTAGCTGCACTGCAGCATTGGTTAAAATAAAATTTAATAGATGTACTAATGTAAATATTTTATGCCTACAGATCCCGTAAATAATAATTATATGATCTAGTTTCTTTAAAAAAAAGGCAGGAGCACAAGTATACAGTTTCCATCACAGGAATTGTATACATAATTTTTCAACAATTTGGTAACATTTTTGTCACAGTAAGTTTTTGTGATGCATCACTCTACTGTTAAGATGTGACATAGTATTAGACATGGCCATCTTTACTGTAATATTTTTTCTGCTTGTGGGTTTGTCATGTTTAGATATAAGTTATTGCATTTGCTGCTGCTGATTGCCAGGCATAGTGCTACTGAATTTCACTTTGTATTACTCTGTTAAGCCAGTTTTACTACTGATTTATTTTTCTTGTTTGCTGCACATTGCCTTATGTTAGTTGTAATATTGCAATTGCTTTGCTAATTTAGATAAACTGCTGCTTACTTTCCCAATTTGCATTTTTTTGTCATTGCTGTTTGTGTTAATTTGTTATGTGCTGCTGCATTGCCTCGTCCCTTAGTATATACATCTGAGCTCAGTAGATTTAAGTTAGCTTAAGAGGGGGTAGACTATATAAGATACTATCTATGAAGAACAGGGAAAGAATGCATTTAGAAGTTATATGAAAAAGATTTGGGTTCAAAAATGGCTCTGAGCACTATAGGACTTAACTTCTGAGGTCATCAGTCCCCTAGAACTTAGAACTACTTAAACCTAACCTAACCTAGAGGCTTCACACATATCCATGCCCGAGGCAGGATTCGAACCTGTTACCACAGCGGTTGCGCGGTTCCAGACTGTAGCTCCTAGAACCGGTCGGCCACTTCAGCCAGCAAAGATTTGGGCAAAAATAAGTATTGTACAATGAGAAATATTTATTTTGAAAGAGGATACGAACAAAACAGTAGGGTTTAGGGACAAGAGGATTAGATAGGATTTTTTTTTGCAGGAAAGATCTATGGAATGAAGTTTTGGGTTGGACTGCAGTACAAAATGTTACACTGAAAACCAACCCTGTTCTTTCCTTTTGTGTTATTTCGCTATGTGTTTGTGTACCCTTGTGTATTTGTGTTCTTCCTGTCTTTATATGATTATATGATAAGAGATATGTTGTAGAATTTTTCTAATACTATGTTATTTACTTTGTAAAGATGTTTAGACATTATTAATTCTGTTCTGTTTCAATGCTCAAGTGTGAAATTAATGTTTCGAAAACTATTCTCATTATTTTATTTATTTACTTATGTCATAATTCCTGTAACACTGATGTATCTGTTTATTTCTATTCATTTGTAAAGCCGGCACTACTACAAAAGTTATCTGTATTGTTATGTTCTTTAATGATGTATTTTGTACCTTTGTAATTGCATTCTTATGTTGTACATTTATAATTGTATTGACACCAGTTCTTCAAATTAAGTTATATTTCACTACACACGTTTCTGTTGGTCATAGTATATGCACAATGTGTGAGAAGTTGGAACTGTTAGTGCTTGCATGTGTGTTAATAATTCAGCAAGGAACTGGTTAATAGCATTGC
This sequence comes from Schistocerca nitens, assembly GCF_023898315.1. Lineage (NCBI taxonomy): Eukaryota > Metazoa > Arthropoda > Insecta > Orthoptera > Acrididae > Schistocerca > Schistocerca nitens. The sequence goes on from NC_064615.1 coordinate 800,555,965, forward strand.
TGGTTCTAAGGACAATTCCTAAAACTTTGTGAGTGCACAAGTGGTGGTTTATGGACTTTCTCGCGTCCGTCGGCCGTCGTAATTTAATATATTATTATTATTGTTATTATTATTTTTTGATTGTTGCCGACTTACGTGGTGGGCCTTAATAAAAATGATATTTAAGTTGAACAATGTAATAAACTTTTCACATTAATTTCCTCGGCTAGTCAGTTCATTTTAAAGCAAGAAATCTTTAGTTATTAATTAAAATTGCGGCCCACACACGCGCGTGAGTATTTTTCTTACCTCCGTTAACCATTGTATTGTAGTCGGAGTCCTGGCTCTGGCTCTCGGCTATGGTACTGAAAATAAGAACCTTAAAGCTAAGTATTTTCTGCAACGTCAGGCGGCTGTGGAGAAAAATTAATATTATGCTAATAGCGGGCGAGTTTTCCGCTTCCGCTAATTTTTCATAAGTTAATATCGCCACGTAATGGCGTCGTTGGCGGCATCGGCCGCTGCGATTGTTGAACTGTATATTACTTGAATGCAGGTTAATTCAAGGAAGGCGGACATGAAATCGGGATCACCTCTTACAAATTAAAAGTGCACAATAATATTAAATCAGTATATTATATGCTTAACTCATACAAATATGCTTACATTTGCCAGCACTCGCAACATGTCCGTCGACACACAATCAAGACAAGAGAAGAAGTAGTGAAGACGAATAAAAAATTAACAAAAGAGCGTATCTTGTCGTCTCTCAGATCATTTTGTCATAAATTATTTCTTTGCATTTGAAACTTGGACAGAGAAATTATTATTTTACGGCTACATGAAAAAAAAAATCTCTTACAAATTATGAATGTCTTCTTTATAAATAATTTAAAGTCTTTTCGTAATATGGCACTGGGGACGCTATATTGCCCCCCGAAATGTTTATGTCATAAAAAATGTTCGTGTTTTTTGACATAAATATTTCCTCTTTCATGTCCACAGTGTCCACACGCAGATTTTTCTTTCATAGTTTGCATATGTCACATCGTATATTTAAAGCGTTAAATTACTGAGGTGTGTTGTCCACAAAGTGTAATACAGATGAGGTTCAAGGTATACAACCACGAGTTAGTCCGGAATATTTGAAGTCCCTGGGGTGTCAACTGTTCGCTCCCCATTTGGCGCGGCCGTAGGGAAACCTGGGGAAAACCTCGGCGGAGCGACAGACTAACTGCTTTGGTCACTTTCACTTAATTGTTTCTGGAATGTCATTGGAGTACAGGATGTGCATACAAATATTTTTGTTGCACTATGCAAAAAATGAGGTCATTATAACACTTGATTGCGGTGTCGTTGATGATCTACGCCGCGACGTTTGGCTCGCGACGGCGTCGGTTGGTGTGTTCGGTGCTCGGCGGCTGCGGAGAGGTCAACGCCCGCTCGACGCCAGCGTGTCTCTCGCCGTCGCGGAACGTCAGAATCAGCTGATCGGCTGCACGGTTGGCGATGCGCTTCTGTCTCGCCCGGGTGTGGCGGAGTGGGATGATATTCGCCCCCCGCTCTTGTTGGCAGGAGTCAGCTCTGCTACGCATCTCCGACGTAGTACATGAAACATACACACAACCAACGTAATATTTGTTTCCCGCTGCAGATGATTACGCTAGTGGGAAAGAAGCATTTATTAGTGCGGCAGTTGTTAAGTTTTCGCCAGTTTCCGAGTGTCAAGCCAGCACTGTCTTGCAGAATACATGACATGGACCTTCTCCCGTGAATGCAGTTTTGATGCAATACTGTTTCCATCACACGTCAGTTTTTGTCTTGACAAAATTATTTATTTTCGCCGCACTCGCAGGCACTGGTGAGTGTCCCAATACGAGCTTAGCACAAACATTCGCCGTTTCTGCGGTCGCTGTTTTGCAACAGTCCACGCATCGCATTCCAATCTCGCATTGTTGTACTCACTTAAAGTACAGTCTGTCCCAAAAATATTGACTGGGGGTTCACTTCACGTTAACAGTTCACATTTATAAGCAAATTCACAGTTTTTCGTGCGTAATATTGGCGTTTGGCGTCCCTACCGCTGTTGAACGTTCAATACCAGCACGTCACTGTCCGTATCACAGTTTCACCTTCACAGTTTTTCACACTGCTTAAAGTAACTGTTTCGATTAGTTCACAAACACTAATGTATTTCATTCAGTCTGAACAGGATTTTGGCTCGTGCTGGATTTTACCAGTCTCTCGCACTAATTGTCTCTTTTCATTTTCCACTTAGAGTCGTACTTGCCTTCAGATTTTTTGACTATACAACTGTATTTCCGTCTAATCTGAGGTAAGTCCCCATGTCATGTCTGCCCACTCATTGCGTACTTGCCCTCCAGAGCCAGGCTCGACTTTACAAAACTTTGCCTCTCGCATTATCGTACACATTTTATAATCTAGGCCTAGCGTGCAAGTTCCTAGATTAATGTTAGGTTTGTGACTTTTGTTTACACTACAAATTCGTGCAAATCTCTGCCTTAGCAGATGGCAATATATTTTAACAGTGCTTAACGGTAGTCGCGTTTACTGATTTGCTTTGTACCTTGTCCACAACACATGAGGTACCTTGGGTGATGTACACCCTGCACTCATGTTGTTAAGTAAATTATGATTGAGCATGTTTCAAGAGCGATATAGACATAAATACATGAAACGACATATACACTATAATATTGAATTTCATAAGTTGCATTACTACTACCGTTCAAAAATATTCATGACACACTAATGAAAATTCTTTCATCATTAAATGCTGTTGAATTGGTTTTTTTAAGCATTTTTCAACATGACATTTGTAAAATATTCTGAAATCTACGTTCACCTTTTTTTTTATTACTTTAAAATTACTGTTATTCCTTAACAACTACAAAATTAAATCACACTAATCTTGTGTGCCTCATTGTCTTTAAATATTACACTAAAATCTTAACATTTACACACAGAAAAAAATACACTATAAACTTAACCTACTACACACAAATGTAAACGTTGCTCTACTGAGCAAACTTCTTTAAGTCTTTGTAAGTATTTTTCTTGTTTCCTTCGTAATTGCCTCCTTATTTGACCACGGGATGGTGTAGTTTGCGTGACAGAAAGTATCGTGAGGTACCACTTCGATGTTATAGGTATAGCCCTCGATAACACCAGGTTTTTCCAAAAACACATTCTCATAATCTGTAAGTAGCTGAGTCAATTCGTTTTGTTGTGCTTCAGTCAAGTGTTCTGACTCCCTGACTTTCATGGTATCAGTTTCCTTTTTTCCTCTTTGTCTTCAGTAATAAAATCTTTAAAATATACTTGTCTTGTACTTAAGTCAGAATATAAATTCATTACCTGTATTCCTTCGAATCTCGACTGAAAGCTCCGGCAATATTTACCGTGCACTTCCCGTGTCCTCAACAACGGCAAAATTACCCGTCTACCCTCATTCGTAATGCTTACTTCCCCGCACAATAGGTCGATTTTTGCGTCCCTCTGGCGTAAAAATTCCATCCCCAGGATGCAAGCAACACCTAATCCCTTAACTACTAGGAACGAGCTTTTCATTGCTTCATTTCCTACCGTAAACTCGACTTGCACCTGGTGCTTTATGATATGAGATTGTGCACCTATTGCACCTGTTACACGACAATTCTTCACTGGCAATACTGGTATTCTATTATTTTGACTCAAGTACTTGTAAAAATTTGCGCTCATGACATTGGTTGACGCACCGGTATCGACTATTATGTGTATTGGTGCTCCATACATATCTGCTTGCAATATAGCCTGCACAACACTTTTGTCGGTTCGGTTACATTTCTGCGGTATGTCTACAAGTTCCTTTTCTATTTTTGTTCCTTCATTGTATCTCAGCATACAAAGTTTATGGCTGTCATCCGTGAATGTGCCCTCACTACACCATCCTGCAGCCAACAACGGAGAGCGTATTGTGGCTGTCTTTAGTTTAACGGATGAGCATTATTGGGTTGACAGTTGTCTGTCACTTCCACTAACCTCACATTGTGGTTCTGGTTGTTGTTGTTGCTACTGTTGGGTTGGCCGCCCTGCCTCCCCGATGGTGTATTTTGATATTGTGTAAGGCTCTGGTTTTGCGGTGGTCGGTTGTAACTTCCTGACATGCCCTGTGATGGACCTGGGTTGGCATTCCATTGTGGCGCTGTGTTTTGTTGCCACTGTGGTGTCGGTTCGTTACGACCACGCCACTGGTTTCGGTTATTCCGCCATTGCGGATTGCCGTTACCATTATATCCATTACTCATGCGTCCATCATGATGTCCCTTTCGATTTTGACGATTATAACCGTTGCCGTTATAACCATTGCCACTGTTTGTGCCTCGATTCTGATGCCGGTGCTCTTCCCTATTCCCGTTACCATTTGGTACTAAGTTACTACCATTACTGTGACTGCTATTGTAATCGGCTTTTTGTTGATTACAGCCTGCATGGTTCCACTTGTTTTCGGTTTTCATATCTTCGATCAATAAGTCAACAGAATCCACTATTTCCATGAATTGTTCTATATCGTATTCCGGCACATTGATGAAATATCTTTTGATTTCACTGGGAAACTTCATTTTTATCAATCTGATTATGTCACGATCGGACATTGGCTCGTCCCAGTACCTGGTTTTGTTTATATACTTTTCGAAATATTTGCGTAACGTTCCCATCTTAGGATTGTACATTTCTGGACTGTACAACTCCTTTCGTAGTCTTTCTTGGACGCTATCAGACCAGAATTTTTGCAAGAAAGCACCTTCAAACTGTTGCATCGTTAGACATTTTTCGGACACGTCGGTGGCCCACAGTGCCGCGTCACCTTGAATAAAGGAGACCACGAACTGTATTCTTTGTCTTTCCGTCCATGTCCTGGGAAACACATTCCTGAAGCTCTTAATAAATACAACAGGGTGGACATTTCGTTTTTCGCTATTGAAAGGTTGGAATGTCCTGTGTTTTATTACATTGTCCTCTTTTTTGCACGTCTGATTGCTACATTCTGGGACATTCATCACTTCGTGATTTGCACTGCACGGTATCGCATGTTGTTCGTGCTGATAATTCGCATTAGGTTGCGGTTGCGCACTCGTACCCTGCCTACCGTCAGCGTTATTACAGTAATCAGTACGCGGAGTCGGATTCATGATCTGTCCGCCACTGTTTACATTGCTTTCCAACGCAGACAGTCTCCGCGCGACCTCCTGTTGCCAATTTGGCAACTCCGCAGTCACACGGGATTTGATCTGTGTTAATTCGGCACGTAGTGCGGCAGCGCTAGCGTCAATATTTACACTCGCGGCCGCAGGCGCTTGTTCTACAGCTGTTTTTACTTCGCTTTCAATCTTTGCAGATATCTCGCGATCCTTTACTTCTAGCCATTCATTTAATTCTTTTTCTACTTTTTGAGCTTGCACTTCCAAATACGCGTCAATACTTTTCCGTGCATCTATCTCCACATTATCCACGCGGTTGGTTAAGGTCTGGACATTATCTTCAAGCCTAGCCTGCGATATCTGTAATTTTTGCATCTCGCCGGCTAAGCTTTGCACAAGATCGGGGATTTCTTTGCAAGCGCCCCGCATCTCGGCAAGTTCGCTTTGGATCCTATCTAGTTTCGCTTCATTGCGCTGCTCTTGCTCACGTAGCATCTGAGCCAGTTTTTCGTCTCTTTGTTTTTCCCTCTGTTCTAACATTCTTTCTTTTTCCCTATCTCTTTCTTCTAACCTGCGCAGAAATTCTGCAAATGGGTCTGCAATCGGTGAGCATACTTGTGTCCCGCTTAATCTAGCACTCGATTGGCCCCCCTGCCCAGGCAGTGGAGTTGTTACTTTATTCCCATTCTGCTGTGGAGCGTCATCCACCGTCCACAGATCCTCGCCCCCCGCTCCGGAAATTATGTTATCCGAGGCGGTGGCTTGGGATTCGTTTACGTATTGCAAATGATCCTCACTTTCCACATTAACCGAATTTTGTTCTTCTGGTACGGATGCTTTAGCTTGTCCTATCTTACCCATAATAAATTCACTTTAAGCCACTGACAAATCTTTAACACTGATACACACAAAATTAATTATCCCCTCCAAAAATAAACATATAAATAAACAAAACGAATAATTATGCCCTCCAAAAATAAACACATAAATACACAAAACACCGAAGGTATCTCATGTGCACATGGGTTCGATATTCCGCACAGAGCTACACAGGATGCTTGCACAATAGGCCTTACCTTTATTTTTCTTTATCGTAATCCCTTTTCTTTTCTACACTTTTTCTTCTCCAGATCTCCTAGGGTGTGGTTTTGTTGTTGTACATGTAACAGAATTCATATAAGCATTAATATTTTACAACAATTAGACACATACATAATTACATTCAATACAATAGAATCATATTAATCGGACCCCAAAGTTGCGGCGCCAATCTAGCGTCCGTCGGCCGTCGTAATTTATTATTATTATTGTTATTATTATTTTTTGATTGTTGCCGACTTACGTGGTGGGCCTTAATAAAAATTATATTTAAGTTGAACAATGTAATAAACTTTTCACATTAATTTCCTCGGCTAGTCAGTTCATTTTAAAGCAAGAAATCTTTAGTTATTAATTAAAATTGCGGCCCACACACGCGCGAGAGTATTTTTCTTACCTCCGTTAACCATTGTATTGTAGTCGGAGTCCTGGCTCTGGCTCTCGGCTATGGTACTGAAAATAAGAATCTTAAAGCTAAGTATTTTCTGCAACGTCGGGCGGCTGTGGAGAAAAATTAATATTATGCTAATAGCGGGCGAGTTTTCCGCTTCCGCTAATTTTTCATAAGTTAATATCGCCACGTAATGGCGTCGTTGGCGGCATCGGCCGCTGCGATTGTTGAACTGTAAATTACTTGAATGCAGGTTAATTCAAGGAAGGCGGACATGAAATCGGGATCACCTCTTACAAATTAAAAGTGCACAATAATATTAAATCAGTATATTATATGCTTATCTCATACAAATATGCTTACATTTGCCAGCACTCGCAACATGTCCGTCGACACACAATCAAGACAAGAGAAGAAGTACTGAAGTCGAATAAAAAATTAACAAAAGAGCGTATCTTGTCGTCTCTCAGATCATTTTGTCATAAATTATTTCTTTGCATTTGAAACTTGGACAGAGAAATTATTATTTTACGGCTACATGAAAAAAAAATCTCTTACAAATTATGAATGTCTTCTTTATAAATAATTTAAAGTCTTTTCGTAATATGGCACTGGGGACGCTATAACTTGCTATTTTGTCCGCAAGACTCTTCGATGGTGATTTTGCACCTGCACAGTCGCAACAGATGGCTGCTGGCCATCTCTACAAGGACTACAGTGGGTCTGCATCTTTGATGGCCCACCAATACCATTATTTCTACAAGGACCGCAGTGGGTCTGCACCTCTGGTGGCCCACCAATACCATAATCTCTACCAGGACTACAGTGGGTCTGCTCTGTGATGACCTACCTACCAATATTCTTCAAAACGTCGACTGACTCTGCTGTGGGTTTGCTCTGTTGTGGCCCATTACCTGTCTGCATGTCGAGAGTCAGCACAGTCTTTCTGTTGGAAGGACAACACTACTTCTTCAAGACTGCATGGAATTCCACTAATTTCATGTGCATTTTCTTTTACTGCTCAGACTTTGAGAAAAAAAAACACTGCAATTTTACTGTGATGGATGATCAGGACTGTCTTTTTGGACTGTGAGAAAATTTTAGCTTTTGACCAACATTGTATCAATAAGTGTGTGCATTTGATATCTTTGTTATTGTAATTATGAAAAAATTTTTCAAATCTGTATTGGCCAATGCCCAAAACAATTTGTAAAATTTTTTGTGGGGAGCATGGGGACTATGTAAACAGGCTGTTTAGATTTTTATGTTGGTAACGTCACCTAGCGCTCTGTATGAAAGTCACTGGCTGTGCTGTGTGCAGTCTGTGGCTGTTTGGCACTGTTGGAATATTCGCCATTGTAGTGTTGGGCAGTTGGCTGTTTACAGCACGTAGCGTTGCGCAGTTGGAGGTGAGCCGCCAGCAGTGGTGGATGTGGTGAGAGAGATGGCGGAGTTTTGAGAGCGGATGATCTGGACGTGTGTCCATCAGAGACAGTAAATTAGTAAGACTGGATGCCATGAACTGATTATATATATATATATATATATATATATATATATATATATATATATATATATATATATATATATATATGAGATGACTTTGGAACATTATTAAGGTAAATACATTGTTTGTTCTCTATGAAAATCTTTCATTTGCTGACTATGTTTTCATGAATTGTTATATTTATTTCTTGAAGGCTGTTTTGTTTATTTATGTTTGTACAGTTTTGTATATGCTTTTAGTAGTGTGAATGATGCGTAAATGTGGTCTGAAGTAAATATGTAGATCATTGTTCTACTGTGCGCTGTACGAATGAGTGTGAGAAAGTTTTAACACAATGTGAATGCAGACGATGGGGAATTTTGTACCATAATATGTTATGTACGGTTATCGTAAAAACGAAAGCTAATTCGAGTACTGATGAAAATAGTTAACAACATAAAGTATAAACAAAGTATCAGAATGTTAAATATTTAAGTACTGTTCGGAAGTGTGTTATTTGTTGATTGGTTCGTCATGAAAAACGCGGATTAGCGCGAGAGAATAATGTTTTTCTATTGGCCTTAAAGAAAACTGACCAATCAGAACGGAGTATCCTTCACGCATCTTTTCTCTTGGAGATACAGAATGCTTACACCTGTCTAAAGTGGTCGGAGCCCAGCCTTTCAACGTCGTGTGTAATATGAGCTCCGAAGGAAGTTATAATTTTCCGTTTTAGTAGTGCTGCATGTTTCAAAAGAGTTTTAAAGTGAAGGCATGTTTATTCTGGTGTGTCTTTTTTTAGAAAGTGCGGATTTTTAAGTAATTTTGTGTATGAGAAAAGACAGTAATTCCGCGTGGTATATTGAGCAGTTCGGTGACCAAAAACTTGAGTGTATTAGAAACCGATAAACTTCATAGTATGGCGATCATTTTCATTACGAACAATCCATGCTTAGTAGCTGTTCAGATTTCGGAAAATACGTTACCGTAAACTTGCTAACGTGAATGAAAGACCTTTTCGCGATTCTTGGAACAGTTAAGTTGTATGCAGCCTGGTGCGAGTTGCAGTACGATTGGTTTCTGCTCTGATTTCCTACCGGCGATCTGCTGCAACGAGTCCACAGGTAGATGAATGTTAAGGACGAAAGGAAACGCGGCGCCGCACGTTCAAAATACAAGCTCAACGACAGTGGAGATAAGCGAAACCCGACTACATACTTAACATAATTTAATTTTGTCTTTTCTTAGATCACCAACCACATTGGGCCTACCTTGCTTCTGGATACGCACTGAGGTGACATAAGCCACGCGACAGCGATATGCGCACGTAGGGATGGTGGTAGTATAGTGAACAGAAGGTATAAAGGGGCGGTGCGTTGGTGGAGCTGTCATTTCCACTCAGGTGATTCATATGAAAAGGTTTCCGATGTGAGTAGGGCCGCGCGAGGGGAACTAACAGACGTCTAACGCTGAATAGCAGTTGGGGGTAGACGCATGAGACATTCCATTTCGGAAACCGTTAAGGAATTCAATATTACGAGATACACAGTGTCAATATTGAGCCGAGAACACCAAATTTCAGGCATTACCCATCATCACAGACAACGCAGTGGCCGACGGCCTTCATCTAACGACCGAGAGCGGCGGTATTTGCGTAGAGTTGTCACTGGTAACAGAAAAGCAACACTGCGCGAAACAGCCGCAGAAATCAATGTGGGACGGACTACGAACGTATCCGTTATGACTGTGCAGGGAAAGTTGACGTTAACGGGGGATGGCAGCAGACGACCGACGCGAGTGCCTTTGCTAACAGCACGACATCGCCTGCAGTGCCTTTCCTTTGTAGGTTACCTTATCGGTTGAAACCGAGGCGGCTGGAGAACTGTGGCCTGGTCGTATGAGTCCCGATTTCAGTTGGTAGTAGCTCAGGGTAGGGTTCGAGTGTGGTGCAGACTCCACGGAGCCAAGTTGTCAACAAGGCACTGTGGAAGCTGGTTGTGGCTCCACAATGGTGTGGGCTGTGTTTACATGGAATGATCTGGATGCTCTGGCCCAACTGAACTGATCATTGACCGGAAATATGTTCGGTAACTTGGAGGCCATTTGCAGCCATTCATGGACTTAATGTTCCCAAACAACAATGGAATTTTTATGGATGACAACGTAGCATGTCGCCGGCACACAATTGTTCGCAATTGGTTTGAAGAACATTCTGGACAGTTCGAGCGAGTGATTTGGCCACTCGAACCGCCTGACATGGGACGTAATCGAGAGGTCAGTTCGTGCACAAAATCCAGCATCGGAAACACTTTCGCAGTTATGGACGGCTATAGAGGCAGCGTGGCTCAATGTTTATACCGGAGATCTTTAAATGAGTTGCTGAGTCCACGTCACGTCCAGTTATTGCACTGTGCCGGGCAAGGGGAGGTCCGACACGATATGAGGAGATCCCCCATGACTTTCGTCGCCTCAGTGTACAGGATGTCTGTTTTAACTTGAGAAAACTAAATATCCCGAAAACGTCGCATTGCACAAAAAAGAGGTTCAAGGTGAAATGTTAATATCTGGAACCGCGTGACCGCTACGGTCGCAGGTTCGAATCCTGCCTCGGGTATGGACGTGTGTGATGTCCTTAGGTTAGTTACGTTTAAGTAGTTCTAAGTTCTAGGGGACTGATGACCTCAGATGTTGAGTCCCATAGTGCTCAGAGCCATTTGTTAATATCTGTAAAGTTAACAGTGGACTGTGCTACAAGTGGCATCCTCCTAACCATCCCTCCTGCGTGGGTATGCTCAACATTGCATGTTCAAGCAGAAATCAGCATTTTATTGCATATTCGGATTCTACGCCAAAAAATGCGTACGGTTTACTCAAAGCACAGCTTTTCATTTGTGGTAGATGGCGCTGTAATCGACAAATATCAAATGTGACTGTTTTTGCAATAGAGAACCAGCCCGTTTGATTCTGCATTTCGTTTACAGTGTCAACGAAAACCTTTATGTTCCAAAGATGATATTTATGTTCGAAATTTACTTTAGAGTTGCAAATGTGACAGCACAGTACAAATAATATGGCTAGACACTGACATTTCTACTTGTATGCTAACGTATGTTTCTGTTTGCTACGACGTTGGTTGTCCCGAGTCTCCAAATCATCGGAATGCTTGTCTTTGATGTTCGCCCTCAAACCCCGCCATCAGGGTGACTAATTTCGGCGTGTGTTTCCATCCAACCGCACTAACTCCCACCCTAGACGGTACGCGGCTGCTTGCGGAATAGAAATCACAACCATTGTTATAAAGTAAAATTTTCATGAAGTAGTAGTGACAGGCACACATGCCATGGATACGCACATGTCCTGTAAACACTAATCCACTCGCCCTATTGGTCAGCGCCCCATCACGGAGCGCGCCCCACTCTAGCGCCGAAATGAAGCACCGCAGTGGTGAGAGTCAAGGGGACTAACAGAAATCAAGCATCTCGATGGGAACAGGAAACTGTTACATGCAGGTCGTTGTTCCTAGACGACGCTGAACGTAGTTCATAAATAGAAACTGAACCACATAACTAAACTGTACTACACAATCAATTATGCAACACTAAGGTAAATTTCGAACATAAATATCAACCGTGAGGAAACAAAAGGTTTACATTTCCATCGCAAATGAAATGTAGAATCAAACGCGTCGGTTCTTAATTGCAAAAGCAGGGACTTTATCCATTACAGCGGCATCTAGCACGAATGGAAATGTGACGGCTTGACGTGAACATAATACTTCTTTACCGTGTCCGTCAATCGAGCAGACGGTGTAATTTTTTAATAACAATGCGTTTCCAGCGATGTTAACATCTCTGATGCTATATGTTGACCGGTCTGGTATTTTAATGTTCTTAGCATCTTTCTAGCCTTCACACTGGATAATAAGATTATCCTACTAAGGCCATAACTTCACGAGAATGTTGAAAACTGTTCCATGAGTACTGTGTGGGTCGATAGCACCGTCGCCTCTTATCCTATCAGATTCTTGTTTAATAGGACAAGCAGGCAATAATTGTATAACAGTCATGACTAAATCTGTTAATAATCTCAAGCAATTACGTATTTTTTGCATCTCATGATACAGCTGTAGTCGTTCGTTGTTAAGACAACCAGGGATATTAGAACATACAACTAATCACTTACGAGCCCAACTATGGAGCTCATGCCTCTGACCCAACGTTACGCCAGAGTCAAAACTTAAGGCTCCTTTTCACTTTAGAAAACTCTAGATCATTTAAAGAGAATATAACAGCCATTCAGTATTAATCATGCATGTCAACACTGCACCGAAAATCATCAGTCTAGAAGGTAAAGGTTTTAAATTTCCATTAATAACATCTTCTGTTCAGTTTTTATTCGTTCTTCATAATATATTTGTATCAAATGGCTCTGAGCACTATGGGACTCAACTGCTGAGGTCATTAGTCCCCTAGAACTTAGAACTAGTTAAACCTAACTAACCTAAGGACATCACAAACATCCATGCCCGAGGCAGGATTCGAACCTGCGACCGTAGCGGTCTTGCGGTTCCAGACTGCAGCGCCTTTAACCGCACGGCCACTTCCGCCGGCTATATTTGTATCGTCAATCTAATAACTGAACATCGGATTTTTCACAAGTGTGAGTGTAACTTTATGCCGTGAAGACAACCAAGCAATAACTGACGTAAAGGGTGATTTTTTTCCACCGTGTACGAACTCTAGGAACTGATCGATGAGAGGATACGGAACAAGCAAGTTTTAATGAAATTATCTCCGGAAACACATGGCTTCCATATTAGAGACCATTTCTTAAAAAAAAAATGGCTATGACTTCTGAGGTCATCAGTTCCCTAGAACTTAGGACTACTTAAACCTAACTAAACTAAGGGCATCACACACATCCATGCCCGAGGCAGGATTCGAACCTGCGACCGTAGCGGTCGCACGGTTCCATACTATAGCGCCTAGAACCGCTCGGCCACCCCGGCCGGCCGACCATTTCTTCTGTCATACTTTTTTGCAGAGGCTGTGTTCTAATACGCGCTATACCACGTACCCATAGTATGAGTATGCACGGTTTCTTTCTAGAGCGTGGTTCTGTTCCTCATACGTCATCCCCTAGTGCTCTCTTCTGCCAATGTAATTGGTTATGTTGCGTCCGATTCACTTCTCTTGCTAAGTCATGTCGTAGTGGATTTCATACAGCTTTGTGCAAAATCGAGAGCTTGCCGACATGGTATTTACATACGGAAAGGCAAGTGGCAATGGACGCCGGGCAGCAAGGTTGTATCAAGAGATCTATCCCTGCCGACAACAACCAGAGCATTCAATGTTCACAATAGCATCTCGCTCTCGTTTGAGGAAGCAGGAAATCATGTTCGGACACCAGACTTGGAGGGAAATGTGATTAACACTGTGGAAGGCGACCGCCATGTCAGTAGCAGGCAGTTGGTCCGCCAGTAAAGGGTAAGCCAGATGACTTTGGAGCATTCTCCATCGCAACTCTTACTACCCTTATCACTAGGCAGGGCTCACTAGCGAAGGACTTTCCACATCGGGAGCAGTTTTGTCACTAGTTTCTGCATCAGACAACCACGATTCCAGAATTTGTGTCATCAATCCTATTCTCAGATGAGGCCACCTTGAGAGGTTCCATACCTTTTTTTTGCATGTCGCCTTTCATTTCCATCAATTTTATTGATGTTTTATATCATGTCACGGTGGATTGGGCCGAATAAGGTTATTGTGATGACAGTATTAGTACTGTGAGCTCAAATTACTTTTCACTTGATTGCTATGCATGTTGGGAACTGCATGTGGTCTTGCTTTTAGTTATATCTGTTACTTCGCTGTGTAGCTTGCTGCGAGGCAAGCACACACTGTGCTTTCGTGAGGGTCTGCACCTCCGCGAACACGGAGAGGGCCGTACACTATGGTCTTGAGCGCCTGGCGGGACGACTGACCTCGGTCGAGTTTCGCCTATTGTATGGAGGGCGAAACGACCTGCGAGCCGTTTGAGCTGAAACGTCCCCTTTGAATGTAAAAAACGACTGTGCTGGTAAACTTCTACGTTATTTGATACAGAAACAGCTGAGTAAAACTCAACATACTCAGACAGTTTTATCTTTACTTATTCTGATCATCACTAAACTGACACACAATATTTTAGCGCAACGCAATCTGACTTTCAATAATCTCTATCAAAGAATAGCCTGACTAACAATAACCTATACCTTTCATGAATCACTTATCTCACAAAAAACTTCGTGACTCGAACTACTGCGATACAGCGGGCGCCAATACTGCCAGCTAAATAAAAGATTGTAACCGCTGAAGGCTTTAACTACTGATAGGCATAGTTAGCAAAAAAAAATATTTTGATAGAGAACAAACAATGTATTTACCTTAATAGCGTTCGGAAGTCATAATATATATACAGGGTGTTACAAAAAGGTACGGCCAAACTTTCAGGAAACATTCCTCACACACAAAAAAAGAAAAGATGTTATGTGGACATGGGTCCGGAAACGCTTAAATTCCATGTTAGAGCTCATTTTAGTTTCTTCCACCTATGCTCAATGGACCACGTTATCATGATTTCATACGGGATACTCTACCTGTGCTGCTAGAACATGTGCATTTACAAGTACGAGACAACATGTGGTTCATGCACGATGGAGCTCCTGCACATTTCAGTCGAAGTGTTCGTACGCTTCTCAACAACAGATTCGGTGACCGATGGATTGGTAGAGGCGGACCAATTCCATGGCCTCCACGCTCTCCTGACCTCAACCCTCTTGACTTTCATTTATGGGGGCATTTGAAAGCTCTTGTCTACGCAACCCCGGTACCAAATGTAGAGACTCTTCGTGCTCGTATTGTGGACGGCTGTGATACAATACGCCATTCTCCAGGGCTGCATCAGCGCATCGGGGATTCCATGCGACGGAGGGTGGATGCATGTATCCTCGCTAACGGAGGACATTTTGAACATTTCCTGTAACAAAGTGTTTTAAGTTACGCTGTTACGTTCTGTTGCTGTGTGTTTCCATTCCATGATTAATGTGATTTGAAGAGAAGTAATAAAATGTGCTCTAACATGGAAAGTAAGCGTTTCCGGACACATGTCCACATAACATATTTTCTTTCTTTGTGTGTGAGGAATGTTTCCTGAAAGTTTGGCCGTACCTTTTTGTAACACCCTGTATATATATAATTTTGTGATTTCCAACTAAACAAATTTCCTATTTCTGACGGACACACGTCCAGATCGTCCGCTCACAGTAACCTCTCAAAACTCTGGAATCTCTCTCCCCATATCCACCACTGCTTGCGGCTCACCTGCAACATCCCAACGCTACGGACTGTTCACATCCAACTGCTCAGCACACTAGCGTATATTCCAACAATGAGTCCAACCAGCCACAGACTGCACACAGCGCAGTCAGCGATTTTCATACAGAGCACTACGTGGCGTTACCAACATAAAAACCTAAACAGCCTACTAACAGAGTGTCGTCCAGTTTATGTGTTTACCGTTCCAGTGCGTCTGGAATGAAGACTGCTGACGCCGACTGACTGTATTGTCTGCATGATTCTGAGAATTCTTGTGGATGGTGCAGAATAGCCGGTGGTCTAGGGATGCTGTTTTCGCAGCCAGTCAAATGGCAAGTTCAGTGACCCAGCTAAACAGCAGTGGCATGATTGGTCATCTTTAACTGAAGCAGTTGCTGTCATAAAGCCCTGCACGGAATTGGAGGGAAGGGTTGCTTTTGGTGCGAATGGTGTTCTGAGAGAGTGTGGGGGAATTTTGGAATCATCACTGAATGGTGATTCACGGCTTTTTGAGGGTAGTAGGAAGTAAAGTAATGTTGGCTTCGCTCTTGCGTTGTGCAGCTGCATGGCATTTCGGATATGATCTACGTTGGAATTGGAGGGTTTTGCGACTTAGACGCACTTATTCGGTATCATGGTGTAGCATGACTTCGGTCATACTCCAGTTTCATTCTGTGACGTAAGACCCAGATCCTTACTCTGCGTTTTCGCACCTGTACCGACAGGGCGAGATTAGGCGGTTTTGCCATGGTTCTTCCTGGAGATACATCCTCGTGCATCCAGGATTTCCCTGCTTCGGCCACGCGAGCAGAACAGAATTCTCGGATAGGATTCAAGGCTACGGGTTCGAACAGAGTTGTTGCACAGCAGAAGTCGGCGCCTACATCAGAACGCTGCCTACCGACGACCTGCTGCAGGTTTCAGGACTGGTAAAGTATTTTGTGGCCCCGACATTGTAGGACCTATCATTTTTACACTGAAGTCCTCAGCAGCACGTGTGCTCGTTTTGCTACAAGTCCGCCTTGTTCGTTTATCCATGTGTTTCCATTTAGGACCTCATTACTAATCGCGATACTGCATTGTAGGCGGGGGAGTGACATTTGATTCATTAGGACATCCAGTCATTATCGTCAATGTATTGCATCACAGAGAGTAGGAGCCCCTTGTTCCCGAGCCAACTCTTACTGTCATAATAGTTCAGTATATGCTATCCTTTAGCCTACTGTTTGTATCGACAATCTAGTACCTTTGTGTTCTGATTTATAATAAAACTCATTGTAATATTTAATCGGCACATCATTTCGTAGACATATGCAGAATCCCATATCGTGTCTTTTATTGTGATAAAATTCCCCTTCCTTACTGAGTAGATTACGATTTGCATTAAATCATTGTGATTGTGCACTCCTTATTTTACAAACTAGCAGAGTCCACCATCAGTTCCTTTCGTTACCGTTGTGCACATAATTAATTAGTTGGTAGTTAAGGAGAGGGTCGAGTACATGCCTAGTTCTCATAAAATTCGGCAAAACTAAAGAGGTACAAACTCTTCTCCACCCTGGCACCTCACAACCTTTACGCAGAGTGTTATCTTCAGCTTTCACAACAGTCATCTGTGAGATAGTATGCAAAACCCCCTTGGTATGGTGACAGTAAACGATCAGCATCGGTGCAGCCGGAATGTGTGGACCAGGATAATTGGCGACCGTATACTGGGACCAGTCTTCCTTCCATGATGCCTAACAGGCCGGAATAATCGACGTTTCTTTCAGATGACTTTGCCTCCCTGCTGGAAGAAATACCATTGATGATTCCAAGGGTTATGTGTCTGCTACGTGACTGTGCTCCATCCCACTTCGCCGTTTACGTCCCGGACGCTTCTTAATCGTGTCTTCCCTATTCGCCGGCCGCGGTGGTCTCGCGGTTCTAGGCGCGCAATCCGGAACCGCGCGACTGCTACGGTCGCAGGTTCGAATCCTGCCTCGGGCATGGATGTGTGTGATGTCCTTAGCTTAGTTAGGTTTAAGTAGTTCTAAGTTATAGGGGACTGATGACCACAGATGTTAAGTCCCATAGTGCTCAGAGCCATTTGAACCATTTTGAAGGAAACAACAATGGACAGTACACACAGTTTATTATATGAAACATTTAACGAAAATAGATATTTTTCCACTACTCGGGCCCGCCAGAATGACCGAGCGGTTCTAGGCGCTACAGTCTGGAACCGCGCGACCGCTACGGTCGCAGGTTCGAATCCTGCCTCGGGCATGGATGTGTGTGATGTCCTTAGGTTAGTTAAGTTTAAGTAGTTCTAAGTTCTAGGGGACTGATGACCTCAGAAGTTAAGTCCCATAGTGCTGAGAGGCATTGGTCCTCATTATGAGCTGGTTCTCCATCTCTAGCGACCTCGTCGTTTACGGAACGCAAAATACTAAACTCCCTTCCTCGCCTTATTTTCCATGTGTTTCTTTCTATGTTGGTAGTCAGTTACGGTGGCATCATAGCTGACCGCTACGATATTTACTATCACACAACTTAATAATAGGCCTATGACAGCTGATGTACGGTTAAGGATGAGATACTGATTAGAACAAGTGAGCAAAGCCAATAGAAAAAAAAAGTTTTTGAACTTGGCTACTTGGTTCAGTGACCGTTTATAAATTAAAACTGAAGCAAATGTGCCCTGGTCACAATTTTTTAGTAAAGAAACATATACTGATCAAATGGTTCCTGCGTCTTCTATGCATCCACAGTGTCATATAAACGCCTTCTTTCACTCTGATATTCACCGAGCTACTACCAGTTCACTTTCGAAAGGAAAGTTCAACGACGCAATCAATTTACTCAAAACGATAGCAGTTAATAACGAGTATAAACCCGGCATTGTAGACGACATCCTCAGAAAGAAAACTGTTAAAAGAGTTACTACCCTCGGCACCTCTATCATTGAATCTAACCCAAAAGAATATTTTCCTATTTCTTTCTTGGGATCCATTTCCTATACGATCCAAAGCTTTCTGTGTATTAAATACTACTGCAACGTTCCCTTTTCTACCAATAATAACATGAAAAAAAAACTTCATAATTTAAAATCAATTCGTTCCCCTTTACAAAGTCCTGGCATCTGTAAGATTTGCCGGCCGAAGTGGCCGTGCGGTTAAAGGCGCTGCAGCCTGGAACCGCGAGACCGCTACGGTCGCAGGTTCGAATCCTGCCTCGGGCATGGATGTTTGTGATGTCCTTAGGTTAGTTAGGTTTAACTAGTTCTAAGTTCTAGGGGACTAATGACCTCAGCAGTTGAGTCCCATAGTGCTCAGAGCCATTTGAACCATTCTGTAAGATTTTCTGTGGTACCTGCTCTTCTTATTTCATAGGACAAACAGGACTAGCCTTTACAACCAGATACAAAGAACACCTTTTAAGAAACAATGGCACTAGCCCCCAAAATTCGTCTTTTGCCGCCCATCTTCTGATTACAGGTCACGCGCCTAAAGCTATTTCCGATATCAACATCTTGCACACTGAGAAGAAAGGGCGTAGATTAGATATTATTGAAGAATTAGAGATTTTTAAACATATTTCTCGAAATGATAGCCTCATTCTCAATGAGCAGCTGCAGTTGCGTAACAAAAATTTCTGCTACGGTATAAAGCCGTTACTTGAGATTTAATTTCGGGTCTCCTAGTGCAGTTCACCGAAATGTTTTTTTCCATCCAAGTCATCTCATAATTTTTCGTTTATTAAAAGGTTTATTGGCTGTATTTCATGTCATATCGTTTTCTACAGGCTGTGCCATTCAGCTCTTTCTGTATTCTTTGTAAGTCTGTCCATGAGATCACAGATGTTGGTCACAGACATTACTTTCTTTGAAGAGAGTAACAGTAGTGTGTGTTATACAGTGTGGCTACGTAATTGGTTTGAAGAGGATGGAAGCTGACCTGCGAGTAATGGAGGCAGATTTACTTTTAAAAAAAGATGTAATAATATGTTTTGAGGAAGAACTTTGAGGAAATAAGATGACATGAATGCAACAATGGAAAAGCCAATTTCTTAAGGTTGGTTGGTTTAGAAGGGGGGGGGGGGGACCAAACTGCTTGGTCATCGGTCCCAATTTCTTACGGAAATTCTGTCTTTATATATTTGTAACTGAGTAGTTTCTTATTACTAAAACATTGTGTGTGGTTAAAGTTTGCTGTAGAAATTTTATAGTAAAGAACTTGGACTTGTCTGACAGTTGAAACGAGTGTCAAGGAAAGCCATTGTACACAAGAGCTAACAAGAAATACACACATAAAAAAAAAGTTTTGCATCACCTCGGTTCCGAGAGTTCCGGAACCTGTACAGAAAATTGGAAAAGAGATCAACATAAACATGATTTCCACCCTTTCTATTGCTCATGAAAACCACACATTGCGTGTTGTACCATCATACAGCGATACCATCAGAGGAGGTGGTCCAGATCGCTGTACACACCAGTACCTCTAATACCCAATAACACGTCCCCTGGCATTGATGCATGCCTGTATTCGTTGTGGCATACTGTCCACAAGTTCATCAAGGTACTGTTGGTCCAGATTGTCCCACTCCTCAACGGCGATTCGGCGTAGATCCCTCAGAGTGGTTGGTGTGTCACGTCGTCCGTAAACAGCCCTTTTCAATCCATTCCATGCATGTTCGATAGGGTTCATGTCTGGCGAACATGCTGGCTACTCTAGTCGAGCGATGTCGTCATCCTGAAGGAAGTCATTCACAAGATGTGCACGATGGGGGCGCGAATTGTCCATGGTTGCGCTGTCGGTCGGAGGAAGGCATTCACGTATCGTACAGTCGTATGGCGCCTTCCATGACCACCAGCGGCGTACGTCGGCCCCACATAACGCCACCCCAAAACAGTAGGGAACCGCCAACTTGCTGCACTCACTGGACAGTGTGTCTAAGGCGTTTATCCTGACCTTGTTGCCTCCAAACACGTCTCCGACGATTGTCTCGTTGAAGACATATGCGACACTCATCGGTGAAGAGAACGTGAAGCCAGTCTTGAGCAATCCATTCGGCATGTTGTTGGGCCCATCTGTACCGCGCTGCATGGCGTCGTGGTTGCAAAGATGGACCTCGCCGTGGACGTCTGGAGTGAAGTTGAGCATCATGCAGCCTATTGCGCACAGTTTGAGTCGTAACATGAGGTCCTGTGGCTGCACGGAAAGCATTATTCAACAACGTGGCGTTGCTGTCAAGGTTCCTCCGAGCCGTAATCCGTGGGTAGCTGTCATCCACCGCATTAGTAGCCCTTGGGCTGCCTGAGCAAGACATGTCTTCGACAGTTCCTGTCTCTCTGCATCTCCTCCATGTTCGAACAACATCGCTTTGGTTCACTCCAAGAGGCCTGGACACTTTCCTTGTTGAGAGCCCTTCCTGGCACAAAGTAACAATGCGTACGCGATCGAACAGTGGTATTGACCGTATAGCCATGGTTGAACAACAGACAACATGAGCTGCGTACCTCTTTCCTGGTGGAATGACTGCAACTGATCGGTTTTCGGACCCCCGCCGTCTAATAGGCGCTGCTCGTGCATTGTTGTTTACATCTTTGAGCGGGTTTAGTGACATCTGTAAACAGTCAAAGGGACTGTGTCTGTGATACAATACCGACAGTCAACGTCTGTCTTCAGGAGTTCTGGGAACTGGGGAGATGAAAAACTTTGTGATGTGTGTATTTTTGCTAACTTGTCAATGTGTGAGAACTTTATGAAAAGGTTTATTTTTGTCATGGCTTAATTAAGCATAGTTATACCTGGAGTCTTTGTTCTCATTAATCAGTCGTTAGGTTTAGTTTCCCATTTTTCATTCTTTCCTTGCATCACAGTGTCTGCATACTCGCATTGCACAATGCACGTTATGTACTGAGAAGCATTTAATGAAAATTGTTAAGATACCTTCTTGCATTGCCCATCACAAGCACAGCATAGGAAATTTGATTTTGTGCAGTTACATAGGTATTCCTAATCTTGACAGGTTGCATAGCAGACGAGCGTTCCTTGGGCACAGCTATGCCAACAGATTTAATTACCATGAAAGCTCATGTCCAATGTAAGGTTCAGTGATTTCCAGTGGTTTTGTAAAAATATCAGTATCAGTTCTGAGACTTAATAGCAGAAGAAGATTTCAGTAAAGTGCTGTCTCGTGAATTTTCAATCAGTTTGATTACAAAGCCGGACCCTTAATTTTTACGTCAATTTGCTGTGGAATTACAATAACAGTCCTGGTATAGTGATAGTGACATTTAAATTTTTTTGAGAACAGATTGACAGATTGTTCTCTCGTCCAGTAACTGTTTGATATACTGGTTAGTATGTATTTCGCATCGTGTCGCGTGATCTCTACACATTTCTGTTCAAAATTAAATATTCAGATAGTTCTATTGTCCTCCACTGATATTTACCTAACTCCTTACCAAAATAGGTTTTACGCATTTTGCAGATACCGACCAGACACATGCAAACCCGAGTTTAGAAGTTTAACATTGAACTTCCAGCGTGCTCTATGTTAATCGCTGGTACTGTATTTTACGAATAATGTGTCTAGCACTTTAAGTTGAAGGAAAGCAAGCCGGAAATACTAAGTGACTGACAATACTGGACGATTCGTTCCTGCTAGTGGGACTTGGTTTCTCACACACTCGACGACAGAGCGGATATATGCACGTGTCACCGTTCATTGCACTGACTAATGCTGAAAACGGAGAAATGGAGGCTTCAGGATCAGAACAAAAGAGATGTAGTTCCTTACTACAGAAGTACTATGGGATATGGAAAATTATTGAAGAATGGCATGAGTGCATGGAGAGCACTGCATGTCCACTCTTGTCCCGTAGCCAACTGCGTTACAATCCCTTCAGCCATTTTCATTTTGCAACCTCCGGCGCCGCGCCGAATAGCCGCGCGGTCTAGGGCGTCTTGTCACTGTTTGAGCGGCTTCCCCGAGTCGGAGGTTCGAGTCCTCCCTTGGGCATGGGCGTGTGTGTGTTGTCCTAACGTAAGTTAATTTAAGTTAAACTAAATAGTGTGTAAGCTTAGGGACCGGTGACCTCAGCAGTTTCGTCCCATAAGATCTTACCACATATTTCCAATTTCTAACCTCCAGCTCATCTCTGAATCAAGGAGTGGCACAAACGCCTCAAGGAAGGATGGATGTCATTGGCTAATGACACACGATCTGGAACGCCACAGCACATTACCGACAGCATTGGAAAAACGACCTTGTGTCAATGGAGTGAGTGATAGATTATTTTGTAAAATTTTTTTTTGTTTATTTTACAGACGCAGTCACATTCTTATGACAGAGTCATAACCGGTTTCGGCCTTGCAATAACCATCTTCCGATTCTATAACAATACAAAAGAAAATTTATATTAAAACCTAAAATTAAGTGCCATATTTAACCAGGATTATTAGTAATCTAACTGAATTTGTGCGAAATACATATAGTTCATAAGTAAAAGAGGCATACGCTGAACACAGGTTCATGCGTTATCAAACTGGCTATAAAATGGAAAACACCGGTCTTATATATATATAAAAATTTGTTAAGATTTTGTTCCTCCTCTTTGCGCTAGAAGCGTGCGTCCTCTATAAGATAGTCTTGATTTTTCAGAAGCCCAAAATATGACAATTTACTATTAATATTCAGGTCAAATGTGTATAAAATTTAAAATTAAAGAACATATCGATAAATCAGTGAAATAACATTTCAGAACAAGGAGAAAACATTACTACAGATGAAAATAGTAGTAGCACTTGTAGAGTGTATTTCTGACTCCCGATGGCGCTGTATTTCCGGATGTTGCCTGTTTATGCCGTTGTCCATTGGTACGACAGGGACGACACGGGCAGGGCGACGAGTGTAGAGCTCTGCTGCAGGTGGCTTTACGCTCCTCCGCCTTACAGGTTGTTGACGTCTGCTGCGGCCGGCACTAGGCAGTGCAATACTCGACCGCCGGCAGGCTCCATCCTCAGCTGAAGCACGTATGTAGTAAAAACTTTCTGGAAACTATTTGTTGGGTCCTTTTTAACTTTTACAATATTTTCTTAATGAAATCTTGTCTTTTTTTATGCAATCGGTATCATGGATCAAAAAGTCTGTGTTGCCTTTATCTGCTCTGGTGACGCGATTTTTTTTATCTTTAAGTTCATTATTGAGCTTTGTAATAACTTTATCCTCGGTGATTTCCTTTTGTGAAAGATTTTGGTATCTTTTTAAGAACTTTTCACTTTTGGCTGCAATAATAAACTGTTCACCTCTGCTCAATTTTCCTGTCTCACCTGCCATTTTAATCTCAGCTACTGCATTTTTAATTGTAGCTATGTCTTGTCTCTTTCTTATATTATATTGTAATCCCCTGTTTAAAGGCTGTTCCTCGTCAGTGTTTAAAATCGGAGTAGACAAATTTTCAACACGGTTAACAAACTTTTGGACTTCTTGTACTTCACTTTTTTGCTGTCGCAAACCGCTGGAATTTAAATTAAAACTTTTCTCCTCGAGTCTAGTCTTAACTGAACTTAGCCCTTTATGTACGTGATCTTCAATCATATCCCACACGTCGGAGAACTGTATTGGTACAAGCATGTTACTGAGCGATAGGTACCCTTTCATTATTTTATCATTTAAAAGCTGTTCTATCTTGTAGGCCTCTTCCAGTTCGATCTTTATCCATCTTAACTCACTTTGCGTTTAACTTTCTGGCAATTTGGAAGGAATTATTTATCTTAACTCTGGCATATTTAGGAACTATTCCAAGTTCTAAACATTTCTTATTGAAGTGAATTTTAGCTCGGTTTCCAAGTTCTTTAAGTTTTAGATTCAGAAAAGCCCTAACTTCTCCATAAGCACATCCGTTTTGATTATTGACACCGATTACATAAAAAAGACAGAAGATTTCTTTAAGAAAAATAACACTGTAGAAGTTAAAAAGGACCCGACAAAGAGTTTCCAGAAAGAATTAAACAAAATGATAGATAATTGGAATTTCTTGTTTTCAGATAAAGAAAAAAGGTACCTAAAGGTAATGAACGCACTTACACCAAACCTAATAGCGCAAATTAAGCTTCATAAACAAGAAAAACACCTTAGGACAGTGATTAATAACATACATTGTCCTACATATAAGATTAATAGGGAACTCAACAAAATTTTGAAAGCTAATTTTGTTTACGAAGAATCATACAATGTTAAAAGCAATGCGGCCTTTGAGCAGGAAGTAAAAGATATCGAGACACCGGAGGATGCTACATTCGCATCAATGGATATCGAGAATTTATATACAAATAATCCCATCGATGAGGCCTTAGAGATGATAAACACTAACTATTACGTAACGGGCGTCTAGGCCAAGCTGAAGTTGTAGAACTGATTGAAATATTGCACTTTGTTCTGCCGTATAACTGCTTTCTATTTAACAATAAATGTTACAGACAAGGCGATGGACTCGCTATGGGGGACGTCTTAGCAGGAACAATAGCAGACATTTTTATTAAGCAACTAGGAAAGACGTTCTTTGAGACGAATCCAGAGATTCTAGCGAATATGGTACATTACAAAACATGTGGCGATGACCCAATTATTCTTTATAGAGGTAGTAAAACGCAAATAGAAGATGTGCCACAGAAGTTAAGCAGTATGCATTCCAAGATAACATTCAAGACAGAAACTGAAATAGCCAAGAAGACAAATTTCCTAAATCTGACGATTCAAAACAAGAATGGTAGACATGCGTGCCAAATATTTAGGAAACCAACATGTACGGACGTGATTATCAAAGCCCACTCCACTCACCCACTACGTCAGAAACCTGCATATTTTTATTCAATGTTACACGGAACAGTAAGACGTCCATTATGTCAAATTGAAGTGAAAAAAAAAAAGAACTTGACATATTAAGACAGGTCGCCCTTGCAAGTGTTAATGACCCGGATATAGTTAACTCCATTTCTAGTAAAATTAGAAAGAAGGTAAAAAGGAGCGAGAAACGGCAGGTAAAACCGACATCCGAAAAGGATAAGTACGCCACTATGAAATATATAGGCAAAACATCAGACTAAATCGAACATATATTCCGAAGAAACGAGGTAAAAATTGCATTTAGCACTTCAGATAATTTAAAAAGAGTAGTGCGTCATAACTTGCCACTGAAAAGTAATAAATATAGTAAATCAGGGGTCTACAAATTATCATGTCATGGATGCGAAAAAATCTATATCGGACAGACAGGCAGGACCTTTGATGTAAAGTTTAAAGAACACACGTATCCCAGCAATAAGATAGCGCTAGGCTTACATATGCAAGAGGAGGATCATAATATTGGTAACATCGACGAACAGCTTCCAATTCTGCATGAAGTTACACAAAACTAAACGATTAGATATTATAGAACAACTGGAGATTTATGTTAAGAGACGCAGAGAACCTGAGAAACTCCTCAATGAAATGAATGAATTTGCAACAGACGCATACTTCAACATTTACAACGATCTGTTCACCTGAGCGAATCGTTTTTACTACATACGTGCTTCAGGTAAGGATGCAGCCTTGTGCCAGCCGGGGTGGCCGAGCGGTTCTAGGCGCTACAGTCTGGAACCGCGTCACGGCCACGGTCACAGATTCGAATCCTGCCTCTGGCATGGATGTGTGTGATGTCCTTAGCTTAGTTAGGTTTCAGCAGTTCTAAGTTCTAGGGGACTGATGACCTCAGAAGGTAAGTCCTATAGTGCTCAGAGCCGTTTGAAACATTTGATGCAGCCTTCCGGCGGTCGAGTATTGCACTGCATAGTGCGGTGCGGGCCGCAGCAGACGTCAACAACCTGTAAGGCGGAGGAGCGTAAAGCCACCTGCAGCAGAGCTCTACACTCGTCGCCCTGCCCGTGTCGTCCCTGTCGTACCAATGGACAACGGCATAAACAGGCAACAGCCGGAAATACAGCGCCATCGGGAGTCAGAAATACACTCTACAAGTGCTACTACTGTTTCCATCTGCAGCAATGTTTTCTCCATGTTCTGAAATGTTATTTCACTGATTGAACGATCTGCTCTGTAATTTTAAATTTTATATACATTTGACCTAAATATTAACAGTAACTTTGCCATGTTTTAGGCTTTTGAAAAATAAAGACTATCTTATATAGGACGCGCGCATCTAGCGCAAAGAGGGGGAAAAAATCTAACAAATTTTTATATCTATATAAGACCGGTGTTTTACATTTTATAGCTAGTTTGACAACGCATGAACCTGTGTTCAGTGTATGCCGCCTTTAGGTATGAACTATATGTATTTCGCATAAATTCAGTTATATTACTAATAATTGTGGTTAAAACTGCACTTAATTTTAGGTTTTAATATAAATTTTCTTTTGTATTGTTACAGAATCTGAAGATGGTCGTATGACCGAAAACGGTTGAATCGTAAATTTACTTTCAAGATCTTTTCTTAAAGAATTTACTTTATTTACTAATGATTCATCAAGAACATTAACACACTAGGTGAGCGTGGAAGTAGTTGCCAGTAAGTAACTGATGGAAAACGAAACTACCTTTAACACATGTGAATTTAATTCCTAAAAGCTTTTTCAAAACAGATTTAAATTTATAAGCAGAAAAGCACCTTGAAATATCAAGTTACAATTTTATTTAGAGGCAGAAGAACAATATTAACAGTATGAGCCTTCGGGCTGAGAAGCTTGCCTGCTCCCTTTCAACACGGCCGTAGTCATGACCGCTCACAACACCCTCTGAAAGAGTACTGTAGTGTAAATCTGCAAACACACCATATTACTTTAAACAAAAAAAATTTTAACAAGTCACACAAACACGTGAACTATGCACCCCGTAAGAGAGATGGAAATGGTACGAAACTCAAATTATTTGCCACCGGAAGTGCAATTTATTTTTTTAAAGGACTCTTACGGTGGATGGGTGGTAACCTTATAACCTAAAACGACTATTAAAAGAAAACCCATAAAATGCAGACTTACATAAAATGTACAACATGCTTTACATTACACATATACCACCTCGCAAGATGATAGGCAAGATAAAAAACACCGAAACCGACAAACATGACAGACGCAGCTATTAACGTATGACAGATTGACAGGGCGTGGGGGGGGGGGGGAGTGTTACTAAACAACCCGAACCGCAGATTTCTCTAAACCTCCACCTAATTCACAAATAACCAACTCCCCACGGGTGGGCAAACGGAGAGAAATGGTGGGACGACCCCAAAACAAAGTGGCTTGTTACCTCACCAAGAAAACAAGTAGAATCTAACAAGTAAATGAAACAGCATATGAACAATCACTTAACTTCTAATAAACTGCGATTTCTGGCGAAGACCTGGCGCAGCACCCCCCCAACGCTCTCACGAACCGTCCGCTGCCAGCCGCTTCAACGGACGCAGTAAGGCGCGCCGATCTCCCGTCTCACGGCGTCGCGGCTCGCCCCGGCCAGCCCGATGTCCTGGTTCCGCTCCTGTTCTCTCTTGTGAACCACGAAGCCACCACCCCTTTCTATACGGCGCTGCCCACTGGACTCACGTGGAGACCTGACATGCGCTGACGCTCGAGGCGGACAAGTCATCTCGTGCCTCCGTGCGCGACCGACCAACCGATCGACCCAACCGCCAATGACCGTTGCCCGAGCAACTCGAGCAGACCGGCGGCCTAAAGCGCAGACTCAGATGCAGGAACTCAGCCCTGACCGTGCGACCACTAGCTGAGTTCTGTTACTGGCTTTAAAGTTTGATCCAAAGGACAGACATACTAGCACTCCGACGACAGACAGACACTAACTGCCACACAAATGCGAACGAGAGACAGACCAGCAACTGGTGACGCGAGACTGAGCCAGCCTCACTCCGACTGACCAACTGCCCAGACTCGCCGCTACTGACAGACTGACCCACTGCCGAGCTCATAGCGCCCCTTAAATGCACGTGAACAGGCAACCCTTCCGCTTTCCCACCAGAGGGAGACACCAAAACTACGATTACCACAGCGGCGCCACCGCCAGAAACGGAGGGCTACTGCTTCACACAACACGCTGCGGCGCGCTCTTCAAAACAGCAATTTTTTACCACGGCTCACCGGTTATGACAGTCATAATAAAGTGATTGCCTCTATAAACAAAAAAAAAAAATTTATCGATACCATTGCCCAGCATGTGGATGCCCGCGCTATTGAAGACCCACGAGTTATGGAGGCAGGCATCACCTCAGACATTGGATTGTGTGATAATGTCCAGAGATCGCGGTGCCACAGCAGATGAGGTAAGGCGATTCGATTCTGCAGACATTAGCGAGGGCTAGTTGCAATCCACAATAGGCCAAACGTAGCTTAGCTGACCATTACCGTTTAGTGCTTACTTAGATGTTTTTTTTTTTTTCTTTTTTTTTTTTTTTTTTTTTTTTTTTTTTTTGTGGTGCAAAATAACTGTCTGCTCTCAACGTTAGTCCCAAGCATGAATCTGTTCTGGATTGCGTTTCTGACTTCTTTAGCTCTCTACCCTTATCCCTTAAACTCTTTTCCACTGTTCTTTTTCTACTTCCTGCACTTTATTCGTTACTTCCACCATTTTAATCCTTCCTCATTTTCTCTCCTTCTGTTCTTCATTCCTACTCTCTCTTTCTCTCTCAGCACCCTCCACCCCTTTAACCTTTTCCTCCCTCTCTCTCCCTTTGTTCCTATGCCACATCGTATTTATTTCCAACCTCTCTCCTTAATAACTTCACTTCTCCTATAGTCAGCCCTCTTTCTCTCTTGCTCTCTCTCTCTAGTTCTTCTTACCTTACCTCACTTTTTGCCAGTTTCCATCCTACCTTACTTCCCTATTCTCACTGCTTTCTTCTTCTAACTTCCCTCATTTTTGGTCCCTCTTCATCATCCCACTCGTGTCCTCCACCTTTCCCTTCCCCTCTCCTCACTTATATTCTCTCATCCTTTTCTTTACCATCGGCGTTTCGACCCTCGTTTGAACCCACGTCAGACTGTCCAAGAAGAGACTCGACAACGTGCGCAGGGCTTCGCAGGTAGCGGCGCCCGCTGAAGGCGCACTCGGTGCCGTATAAACACGGCTATTGTTGGGCACGCGCAGGTGGCAGCCGGCGGCGGCGGTCCTAAAGCAGAGCACATTATGTCGCGCAGGAGGCGCCGCTCCAGCCCGCCTGAATATTAATAAAGGCGGCGAGGCGCGCTGCGGTGCTCTGCGCTGCGCTGCGCTGCGGCCGCCCGGGAATTTACGGCGCAAAGTGCGGCAAGGACGGCGCGGTCCTTCCGCAGACGCAGCCAGCCATCCATTACAGTTCAAATTACAGGCTCCTCGACCGCCTAAATCAGCCGCCGCCGCCGCCATTATCGAGTGCCGCTCCATCTTCGTCACCTCGCGGGGGCGCGCCTAAACGCCCCTTCTGGCGGTCCCGTCCTACACAGAGAGAACCTTCTGTGCCACCTTCGGCCGGAATTTCTGATGTTCTACGCATGTTTCCAGCTCCGTCTTTAACTCTGACGCTTAAGATAGGCGTTTCCCACAGAGGTCACAACAGGGATATACACCGCCCTAGTTCAGACATGCAAATGTTGTATAACGATTCACCGCTGATCAATGAAAACTTCTTATTCTGTTTAGACAGATCCTCTTCTGAGTTGTCAGATTTTCTCTCCTGCGCCAGTCACATGGCTCCATCAATATTGACAGTTAATTTTTGGATTTAATTGTCTCTGTCTTCTCATAGTTTTTGCCATCTAAGGCTACCCGTAGTACCATTTCAGTGCTATGGAAGGATTTGCTGATGTCTTAACACATATCCTATCACGCTGCCCCTTGAAAAAATCATGGTAGCACACAGCTAAGTTTAGCAATTTATTACACAGTCTGTTATAGACAGACATCTTCAGGTGTACTGTCACATATTAATCAGATGTGTGACAACTCATAACCACTATGAAACTTTATAATACAAAACATCATCTCCTTTCAACTGTGAATTAGGACCACTTTTGCTTGATACTGGTTATGAATTGTCACACATCTAATTACGATCTCACAATACACCCGAAGATGGTCTGTTTACGATTGAAAATGGCGGTGTAACAAATTGATTAAAAGGGAAGGAAGGAAGAACGCCCGTCGACATTGAGGTCATTAGAGACGGAGCACAAGCTCGTATAGTATCAAGAATGCAGACGGATATCGGTCGTGCCATTTCAAAGGAACCATCCCGGACTTTGCCATGAGCGATTTAGAGAAATCACGCAAAACATAAAATTCTATGGCCGGGTGCGGGTTTGAACCACAGTCCTCCAGAATGCGAGTTCAGCGTGCTGACCACTGCACCACCTAGCTAGCTGATAACTTTTTCAATACAGCTGTGTAGAACCACGAGTTTTCAAGAAATTTTACAACCTGTAAATCATTGTCACCTCAAAATAATCTTGTACCTTCTGTTCTGCACTGCGCAGGGCAGTTAAAGGAACACTTTTTCGAAACTCAGTAATTGGTTCCCAATGTGACGTACAAGTTGGAACTTCGGCTCAGTGTTGTTTACAACGTTCCTCTGTAATGGCAGAAAAGCAGGATGCCCTGTGGCGTCACCTTCGGACTCATCAAAGTTTCAAAGGGTAAGGTGTTGACAATTGCGTAAAAAAATTTCAGAGCTTAGAAATTCAACTGAGGAGTAACGTTGGTTAATGATATCACACCGACAACAAACTTCACCGCAACACCCACACGATAGGAAGCTGATGACAACCCTCTTACCCACATTTTAACCCTTCTTCTGACGTCTCTGCGATGGAGGTCAGAACCGCGATGCCCATAGTTTAAGTCATGCGGTTTTCTTATGCGGGGCCGAGAAAAGCATTTAAAACCCACCACCGCTCGAGAAGTCTTCCTAGGGTGGCATAAAGGGCGTCAGTGAACAACCACTCTTTTCCTTGGAGGATTGATTCCCATCATTTCGTGACGAAAAACGACAGTTTGCAGTGTGATAACCAAAGGACGACGTTGTTGATAACCTTTTACACACCCCCATGGACGATTCACCCCTTCTATGTGGACATCGTGGGTCAGCTTCCGCAATGGATGTGGTCGCGCCCCTTTGGAGTGCTGTACGACGGCAATTTTTGCGTAAGTGTACAGTGTGGAGCCGCTAGAGGCACTTCAAAACCATTCCACGCAATTTGAACGCTATCTGAGTTAGCAAAGAATTCTTATGCTTTTTTAACCTTCCCGATTTGTGCCATCCAGTCCCTTGATCCCGGAAAGGTGCGACGTTGACACGTGCATGAATAAAACGGCAAAAAATGTCTTTATGGCCCACAGTTCGACAGCACCATCGGTTCCAACCGCCCATGATTTTTAAAACTATAATTGTACAGAGAAGACTTTGGCGGATTCTTAGACGCTTGCAGACAGACAACCCCTTGACACTCCTCCTATTCCATATACCTACTAGCAGGCGCAAGAGCACCAGCTAGAACTAATTCCTTCAACATCAAGTAATTCCACTGTATTTAATTACCCTTGTTTAGATTTTGTAGACGTTCGTCTTACAACCTCCTTTCAAGACAATGTCGATTCTTTTCAGCTGCACTTCCCGGCCGTTTGCTATCTCTGACAGAGTTACAATGTCATCGGCAAACTTCTCGCTCTACGTTTTAACTGCGCTATCTACAAAATTCCAAAGAGTATATTCCAGTCAACATTGTCAGAAGCATTCTGTAAGTCTAGAAATGCTATAACCTAGGTTTTACATCTTTGATCTAGCATCTAAGATAAGTCATAGGATCAGAGTTGCTTCGCATGTTCTTACCTTTATCCAGAATCCAAAGTGATCTTCCCTGCGGTTGTCTTCAACCACTTAATAAATTTTTCAGATCTGCTGTAAAGAATACGTGTTAGCATTTTACAACCATGACTTATTAAACTGATAGTTAGGTCATACACCCACCTGTCGGTGCCTGCTTTCTTTGGAATTGGAATTATTATATTCTTCTTGACGTCTGAAGATATTTCCCCGTCTCATATATCTTGCACACCACGTGGAATATTTCTGTCATGGCTGGCTCTCCCAAGATATCAGTAATTTCCTCCTCTCCAGGTACATCGTTTGGACTTAGGTCTTCAGCTCTCTGTCAAATTCTTCTCACGGTGAAAGGTATCTACATTAGGAGAAATGAGGCCGGTCGCGGCGGCCGAACGATTCTAGGCGCCTGAGCCCGGAACCGCGCGACAGCTACGGTCACAGGTTCCAATCCTGCCTCGGGCATGGATGTGTGTGATGTCCTCAGGTCAGTTAGGTTTAAGTGGTTCTAAGTTCTAGTGGACTGATGACCTCAGATGTTAAGTCGCATAGTGCTCAGAGCCATTTGAACCATTTGACTCTATGAGCATCTTCGCATGCTTGTACACGTGGGTGACACATTCTTTAGCTACAAGATTATGTATAACTGAGCAGATCTCGGGCGAGTGACGCAATTGAAAGCAGTTGTTGGCCAGAGGGAGAGAGAGTGTTATAAGATGGCAGAGTGAGCATTGATGGCGGAGGTGCGGCACAGAAAGGAAATTTAAGTGAGATGGTCCTTCATGGGACTGTGGATAGGAAACGATTTGGACATGATTTTATAGACAGACAACATTTTAAAAAGAAGATAACATGTATCTGTATATCGTAATTTTATTTGCTGCAAGCACTAATCGCGAAATATTTTAGTATAAAGATTTCATTGTGTCTAACAACATCTACGTGTTGTTATCCAGGCTGATTATCATCCATGTATACAGTATTCTAATTAGTTTCCGTCCTCCACTGTTAATAGTATTTCACTAGGAAAGCAAACGTAAATTTTACTTAAACGTTGTGTGTAAAAGCAAATTTTATGATAAATGACAATACCGTAAAAAGTTTATCTTTCATGTTAGTTCAAGTTTCTTTTGTGGCATTAAAAGGATTAAACACAATTGCAGACTCCTCTGCTATTCATTTACAAATATCTCTTGAAGCTTATCCGCATTATTAGACGTAAAAATAAATTTGGCATAATCTGGACTGTTGCCTCTTGCACTACTGCATGCACACTGAACAGTATTTTCAGAAAAGGAACCAAAGTTGAATTTGCAAAAAAAAGTAGCCCAAAACATTAGAGGAAAAGGCAAACTGCCGTGCAGTGATTCATTTCAGCTCGTGATTTTTGCAGTGAAGACAGAGCAGAGTCAAGTTATCCGTTTCCAAGGTGAAACCAATCGTAGCACTTAAATGAACCTTTTCGGAGAGAATGAAGATCAGCTGTCATTAGCAACATTTCATGTAAATTCAATAGATGAGTTTTTACAACAGGGCAATTTTCTTCACGCGACAATTTGCCGTTATCTGTGACTGTTTCATAACAAAGCTTTTCTGAGTATTGTTGATAACCATTCTATATTTTCAATTTCATTTACAGTGAGAGATCTTTCCGATGAATTAAAATCACACACTTAAAACGTAATTTGCATAACTATGTTCGTGTTCAAAAGTGGGACAGCTATAGCAATTCTGTATCAGACATTGTAATCGGAATTTAAAAGCACATGCTTTCACAATGCCAGCGTAAGATTTTGCACGCACACAGGTTTCAGTTACTAAAAGTACAAGTGTATCAGTTTCAACGGTATCAGATCTCCTATCTAATCTTCGTCTACTTCTTGTTAATTGTCTATAGTATTGTCTTCCAGTTCATTTCTCTTGTGTAGTCTCTCTATGTATTCCTTCCACCTAAGTGGAAGTAGGTTTTGCATCTGGGTTCTTCATATTCATATAGCTGCTTCTCTTTTCTGCAACGATCTCTTTAATTTGCCTATAGGCTGTATCTATCTTTACCCTAGTTACAGATGCTTGGATTTGTCCTCCAGCCGTTTCTGCACTGCCAGTCGATCTCACGTTTTAGAAGATTTTAAGAAGTTTGCATTCCTTTTCGTCTTCTTCTTTTGTTGCATTTTTTTTCTCCTTTCATCTATTGAATTCAATACCTCCTAAGTTATGCAAGGAGTTCTACAAGGTCTTGTCTTTTTACGTGCTTCATCCTCTGCCACCTTCACTACTTAATCTTTCGAAGTTACCTACTCGTCTTCTACTGCATTTCTTTTCCTTTTTTCAGTCAATTGTATCCTAATGCTCTCCCTGAAACACTCAGAAACCTCCGATTCTTTCTACTTATACAGAACCATCTACTTAATTTCCCAATTTTTTTGCAAATTCTTTAGTCTGAATTTAGAGTTCATAACAGACGGATTATGATCAGAGACCACATCTGCCATTGGAAAGTCATACAGCTTAAAATCTGGTTCTGAAATCTCTGTCTTACTGTTATATAATAGGTCTTAAACATCCAGAACCTCCAGGTACTACTATATATACAAAATTCTTTCATGATTCTTAAACCAGTTGTTAGCAATGATTAAATTATTGTTTGATAAATTCTACCACATGGGTTTCTCTTTCATTTCTTTCCCCAGTCCATGCTTTCCCATCATTTTTTCTTCTCTTCCTCCTCCTGTTGCCAAATTGCCCATCAATATTAACTTTTCCTCTCCCTTCAAACACCGTCTGAACAAGCGTCGAAGGCTTAACGGTACGACCGGCCGCCGTGTCATCCTCAGCCCCTCTGGATCACCGGATGCGGATACGGAGGGGCATGTGGTCAGCATACCCCTCTCCCAGACATTGTCAGTTTTCGTGACCTGAGCCTCTACTTCTCGATCAAGTAGGGCCTCGAATGGCCTCACAAGGGCTGAGTGCACCCCACTTGTCAACAACGTTAGGCAGACCGGACTGTGAGCAATCCAAGTGCTAACCAAGCCCGACAGCGTATAACTTCGGTGATCTGAACTATGCTGCTAATTGTAGATCACCCCCATTCCAATTTTCTTATTGATTATTGGGCCTAGTCCTGCATTACCTCTACCTTGCGTTATATTGATTACCCAGTGTTCACCTGATCAGAAGTCCTGTTCACCCTACCTCTGAACTTCACTCATTCCCGCTACACGTAACTTCATTCTACCCACTTCCCATTTTAAATTTTCTAAACTACTTAGTCAATCAAGAGAGCAAAAATTTCTTACCCGACGTGTACAATAACAGTTTTGTTTTTCCTGATGACGACATAATCTGGCGTCCTCATTATCCAGCTTCCTGATCCTTAAACACTAAATGCAAGTGCAGAGAGTATGCGGATGCTAGACATTACACTTTGGAACAACACAATTTTTGACTTGAGATACATTAAGTAATAGATTGAAAAAAGGAACATACAAATAATAAAGAAGTGATAAAATCTCCCAGTCTCCCGTTCCTGGATGAAATGTCACACAAATTTGCAAACTTTTTCCAGCCCCTATGGAGTAGAAATTAACTCCAATTCAGAAAATAAACTAACAAATAAATTTTTTCCCAAGAATATACCAACTGGATGGTGGCATCAAAAGTCCTACATACACAGGCTCATATGCTACTGTTCTTGCTCATATCGACACTGAAGATCCAAAGAAAATGGTACACCCGCCTAATATCGTGTTGGGCCCCGGCGAGCACGCAGAACTGCTGCCACACGACGTGGCATGGACTCTATTAATGTCTGAAGTAGTGCTGGAGGGAACTGACACCAAGAATCCGGCAGGGCAGTCCATAAATCCTTAAGAGTAAGAGGGGTTGGAGATCTCTTCTGAACAGGACTTTGCGAGGCATCCCAGATATGCTCAATAATATTCGTGTCTGCGGAGTTTGGTGGCCAGTGGAAGTGTTTGGATTCAGAAGAGTCTTCCTGGAGCCACTCTGTAGCAATTCTGGACGTGTGGGGTGTCGCATTGTCCTGCTGGAGTTGCCCAAGTCCGTCGGAATGCGCAATGCATATGAATGGATACAAGTGATCAGACGGGATGGTTATGTGCGTGTCACCTTTAAAAGTCCTATTTAGACGTATCTGGGGTCCCAAATCACTCCAACTGCACACGCCCCACGCTGTTACAGAGCCTCCACCAGCTTGAACAGCCCCCTGCTGACATGCGGGGTTCACAGTTTCATGAGGTTGTCTCCATACTCGTACACGTCCATCTGCTCGATAATATTTGAAAGCAGACTCGTCCGACAAGGCAACATGTTTCCAGTCAACAGTCCGATGTCGGTGTTGAATGGTCCAGGCGAGGCGTAAAGCTTTGTGTCGTGCAGTCACCAAGGGTACCCAAGTGAGCCTTCGGCTCCAAAAGCCCGTATCAATGATGTTTCGTTGAATGGTTCGCAAGATGACACTTGTTGATGGCTCAGCACTGATATCTGCAGCAATTCTGTCACGTGGAACGATTCTCTTCAGTCGTCGTTCGTCCCATTCTTGCAAGATCTTTTTCCGGTCGCAGCGATGTCGGAGATTTGATGGTATACCGCATTCCTGCTATTCACGGTACACTCGCGGAATGCTCGTACAGGAAAATCCCCACTTCATCGCCACCTACGTCCCATCGCGTGTGCGCCGACTGCAACACCAAAATCACCTAAACCTTGATAACCTGCCATTTTAGCAGCAGTAACCGATCTAACAACTGATCCAAATACTCTTTGCCGAACGCTGCGCTGTCTTCTGCCTGTCTATATATATCTCTGTATTTCAATACGCATGCCTATACCAATTTATTTGGCGCTTCAGTGTAAGACAAACAGAGACAACTACGTAACCCCCTTCAAACACGACATTGATGCCCTCTGATTCAAAAACTTCAGGAAGCCCAGTGTAGGATCGTACAGTACCCATCATGAACACTCTGATGATGATATCAGTGAAAGTTTTTCTGTGGTGCACACTGTTGACAAACGCTGGAAAATGGAGTTCCTTGAACTGTTAGAGATTGACATTCACCAGATAAAATCAATTCAAACTCTTTAACGCATTGTTCTAGAATTTTCAAGAGTCCTCTTATCAAAACAGCTTCAAAAAAAGAGTGTAATAAGATATGTTCATCCTCCTGCAAAACTTATTATTCTACCTATATACGATCAGTAACTCAACGTGTATACACACCTGCAGCTTTCCATGTGCATTTGTGTCTGCCAAGAGTGCTTGAATCTATTTCACTCTTTTGTTCATGAAACAAATATTGCACCCAGTTACTTTACCTGTCTCTCTTCTGTTCTTTCTTATTTTATATTGACATTTTTCCACAAACAAAATCTCAACTCATGTATGCACATACAGCTTTCTGTTACTACGTCTCTCGCATACGCATCGTATGTTGTGTAGTAAATATTTGTCTTATTAGTTTGTTTGTAAAGTTTTCATCCATATTATATCGCGGCATAGTGGAGTGTAATACAGCAGCATACTCTTTGTACTTACATTCATTGTTTGTTTACTGTAAACTAAAAAAAAAATGGTTCAAATGGCTCTGAGCACTATGGGACTTAACATCTATGGTGATCAGTCCCCTAGAACTTAGAACTACTTAAACCTAACTAATCTAAGGACATCACACACATCCATGCCCGAGGCAGGATTCGAACCTGCGACCGTAGCAGTCGCGCGGCTCCGGACTGAGCGCCTAGAACCGCTAGACCACCGCGGCCGGCTACTGTAAACTAAGTGCACCTAAATATTGTGTGTGTGTGTGTATGTGTGTGTGTGTGTGTGTGTGTGTGTGTGTGTGTTTGTTTGTGTGCGGTGTGTGTGAGCGTGCGCGCGCGTGTGTGTGTGCGTTCCTTTAAGCTGGCTAGAATGCACATTATCGGAACAAGTTTTTCATGGGTACTAAGATGTAAAGTAAGTATTCTGAAACATAACTATCTTTCCGTTTCATAGACCTGTATCTCATTTATTTTCGTCAGCACGGTAACCCTCGCGTCCAGGTGCACATGGTCAAGAAAATGAAGCACCTGTAACACAACCACTGTGGTTGAAAACTAATTAACAGTACAATAAATGGTATCAAATTCAAAAAGTGAATTTTTAGGAATGCATTTTAGAGCACATGTTTACTGGATGTTTCTCTTTCTCTTTTTGGCCCATACTACGAGATCCCAAAATATGGAAAGCAAAGAACTTGCAGTAGAAGAGATTTGTTTCACAGTGTCGAAGATGAAAAATTGCTCGTAGCTCTTAAGGTATACATTTTCCACCCTACGTTTACTGAGACTTTTTGCTTCTAGTATCGTGTACTTTCAACTGTATGCGTTTACGCCATTAATTATGATGCACCCTGTATATGTGGAAGAAGGAAGCTGCAATGCAGCGTGTGATAATTTGGAAATCTGAGTCAGTCAGGAACAGTGTCCGGATGGCCGAAGCTGTTAAGGCAGCCGCTCATGAGAAGCGGTAAACCGGGTTCGTGTCCCAGCCCGGCACGGATCATCTTTCGCCACTGCATTACCACAGTGCCCTGTGTCACGAATTTCCATCCATCCCTTCCCTTCCTTTCGCCATTTCTCTATTTCATACAACTAAAAGCATAAGGAAAGGAAGAATGGTGTGTGTCAGTGCGGCACCAGACCTGGTATCTTGTTTCCTAGACCGAATATTCGTTTGACATCAACTGGGGCCAGCTTGTCAGGTAGAAGGATTTGTACACAAATTAAGCAACATATGAACCCAAACAGCGTTTTATTTTTAAATACAGATACTAATCGATGTAAGGAAATAGTTACTGTTCGTTTCTTAGCTATATTTTGATGGTTATGTTAGCTAAATTCTTTGCGCTAGGGTCGGACGAATACTTTTCGGAGTTGTATATTTGTTTTTAATCCACCCAGTTTTTGGAAAGAAAACGGATTTGGGAATAAGTTAGTGCAACAGCGTGCGAATAATTCTTCGATTAAACCACAGATGAAACAAAAATCCAGTGCTTTCTTTTGTGGTGTCTAGAGCTTATCCATACATATTATAAATACGTTCTACATCATCTACTAAACCAATGGACCTATTTCAATCAAAATTGCTACAAATATAGCTTACCGTCAGGCAACAATCACTGTTGGGGTAAGAACCATCTAACTGCCATAGCTTAGGAGGTATGAGGTCACAAACCATGAGATGCATGAAAAACTGTCGCTTCATGTATCACGTTTTAATTTATTACTTCAGCACGACTAGCTCTGTTCGAAATGAATTTAGCAAACAGTATTCATGTATGTCGCTAGATGCACCTACAAGATTATAACATGATACCACACATAGATCAGGAGATGTGATATCATAAATACTGAGACGCGTGAAAAACCGCCGCATTCTGCATAACTTTTAAAGATATTACTCCTTGCCACTAACTATATTCATAAGACGTTTTGCAGTCAACATCCACATATGCCGCTGAATGTGCTTAAAGAATTATATAAATGTATGACGTATGTAGAAAAGAGATATGAAATTATAAACACTGAGATTCGTGAAAAAGTGCTGCATCGTGCATGAAATTTTAATACATTTTTATTCTTTACTGCTAAGACATTCTTACACTTGAGTCAACTAAAGGAAATCCGACACTTGGCAGCGCTTTTGATAGCTTTCAACTGTGAAGCAGAAGTGCATGTAAGTGAAAACAACAGCCGTATATAGAGCTATGAAGAGACGTTGTAGTAGTAGTAGCTATATTCATCCGTAGGTCTCTTTTTACAAGGATATAGGACCTGTCAAAGTGTTTACAAGTTGAGACCAATTTAACATAAGCTAATTCGTATACATATACATTTACAGACTTATAGTTGACAATCATTATATTTTTTCCTGGTATGCAATATCTTTTTACAAATAACTTATTAAATAATGTAATGCCACACTGTTCACTGATATCTCACTATCAGTCACTGCACACACTATACACACCTTGTTTCGTAACACTTCACTCACTACACACACAACTATTTTCTGTACCGTAACTTCCCATTTGCTATCCTGAAAAACTGAGTCAGCATCCCTCTACAATGAGTGAGATGTTGAGCTCAGAAAGAGGAAGAGGTGTTAGTACTGTGTTATGCATTGCTCGGGGGTAAGTTTTTCGAGAAAAGCAAAAACGAAGGAAAAAAAACATAGTGTGAAGGTGTTAAGCAGAATGTTGGATGTTTTATAATCATTACTATTATTTGTTTGTATACCATTTTTTTTACCAAACCCTACTCTGTTTTATCTAATCAATACTTCAGTGTATAAAATGTATTGTATAAAAAGCTGCCTTTTTAAATAAGTGTATTTTTGCAACTTCTTTAACCTCTTTTGGTAATGTATTGTACAGTTCTATTCCTTGGTAGAAAATGCTGTTTTGAGTTTTATGTTTATTTTTTCTTGGTAAATGTAAGTTGAGTCTAGCTCTTGTTCCACGGTCATGCACAGAGTTGTTTGTGCAGTAATTACCAATGTTATTTTTTATGTGTACAACTGACTGGAAAACGCATTCACACGGAGCAGTTAAAATCGCCATTGTTTTGAACAGATCTTTAGAATGAGTACGACTACTATTTTTGTTATTTTTCTTATGGCTCTTCTGTTTGCAAGTTCCTTTGTGGGTTCACACCACTTCTACTGAGAATCAACATTCATGGCTAGAAAGTTAGAATTTTTTACACAGTCTATAGAGGTGCCATCTACATTTAATTTTCCCTCTTCAAACTGAAATTCATGGCATAGAGAGCTTTACACAACACGCAAAGCATCTGCCCACAGCATACAGAACCTGTCCGGTGTACTGTATTTATACATTTGTACATTACGCACTTTTCTCTTCAAGGCTGATGCATAATTTCACAGATATTTTCACAAATACATGGAAATGAAATTTTTTCCATATTACACTAGAAACAAAATTCATTTTTGGTTTTCGTTTCTAATAGAAAACTGACAAAATGAGCACTTGGACAATGCCGGGTTTGTCAGGTAGCTAGTAAATGAACTTTGATGCTCCTCGTTATCTAATGAAGCTCGTCATAAGCACTGAGCAATTCCTAGTTTCCACTTAGCGACGCGTTATCGTATAGTACGTGGCCTATCGCGCACGTAATGGTACACTACGAATTGCGGTAAATCTTTGATGTTTCACTTTGTAGCATACCTGAGTGATGAGGATACAGAGGTATTTTCGGGACGCTATAGCTTGTGGTTACCGGTACCTCTAGAGCCGAGGTCCTCCACTGAGACAGTTATGTTATAAACTGCCCTGCAGTCCCTCCTCGGCGCAGATCGGATTGTACCGTTTAGTGTCTAATTTAATTACGCTAGGAAGGAGACGTCACGGGCGGTCGTATTTCACGATGATGGAGGGAGAAATAAGTGCGGCGGTGTGGGGTAATTTTTCTGGCGCTGCTCAAGGCACCGACAAGCGAGCGATTAGGCGGGAAGTACAACTTACACCGCCGCTTATTAAAGAGGCCCGTAATCGAGAGGGCCCGCATGGGAACGATCGGTTTATGCATTTTTATAACGCTATCTGCGTTCCCGGCCGCTGACCATTTTCTCTCTTTTTCGCGCATTA
The DNA here is from genome assembly GCF_023898315.1 of Schistocerca nitens. Lineage (NCBI taxonomy): Eukaryota > Metazoa > Arthropoda > Insecta > Orthoptera > Acrididae > Schistocerca > Schistocerca nitens. The sequence continues at coordinate 800,597,992 of NC_064615.1, forward strand.
GTCGCATTTTCTCACACTGAATAATTCAGGTCGTATCCGTGTTGTCAGTTCAAAGACGCCGTCAAAGGCGCTGCCGCCATATGCTGCCCGCATGGGCTGGGAACGGAACAGAAGAGGGCGGTTGATTCGACCTTCCTCTGTGGAAGCGAGCAGCCAGCGTCGCTTCTGTACGCCAGTGGGCCCCGCGAAAGTCATTACGAGGCAGTCTAGCTCTCGAGGAAAAACTGAACAAGTGCGTAAATTGACACACAACGACTTGAATTGCCCCTGACTTGAATTCCCCCCCCCCCCCTTTCCCCGCAGAATGACTAAGCTGTGTATCTCTATCAGTTTGGTATTAAACTTCAAGCAACTAAAACACAGCAAAAGGGAGACCACAAACATAGACGAGGACGAGTTACATTCAAACTCTGGAGTGCTAGGAACGTAATCTAAAGGCAACAAAATCCTAAATTCAGAACAATTTATTACAATGCCTTCACGCTGACTAAACAGCTGTAACTAAAATCATCATTAATTACTTGTCTCTTCAACCACATGTTGCAAGAGACGGGCACAACACGCTTCCAACCCCTCCTCCCCCCACCCCTTTATCCCGACAGCGGCCGCTTGTAGTAACATGAACATTTTGGTTACAGGATGGTAGATGTGATTAAAAAACAAGTATTTTAAAGCCCGTGCTATCAAGGATTGAAACCTGCCCCGAGCTCGACACCCGGAATGCACCTAATCGAAGCAGCTGTTAATAAAGAATGTTTTGTGCACAACAAGAAGCTTTACATTTCTTTAAAATAAACTTTTAAAGTAAAACACTCGGTATCTTCTGAATGGTGCACCAATAACTGTTAAGCCTTACTATAATTCCTGCCTTGGATCAAAAAGTTTATTTGTAATCAGGTAATTAATTTAGATCAGTAATGATCATCTTAGACCTACAAAAATATAGGCTCATAGGGGTAGCCTAATATACAAACGCACCCCTAACTATACGAATATAAAGCAGAAAACACTATAAACACCCGTACATCATATAAGATTTTCCAATAAGCATTCTAACTCAATATAAATCACTCTTCTTTTTTAAAAAAAATGGTTCAAATGGTTCTGAGCACTATGGGACTTAACATCTGTGGTCATCAGTCCCCTAGAACTTAGAACTACTTAAACCTAACTAACCTAACGACATCACACACATCCATGCCCGAGACAGGATTCGAACCTGCGACCGTAGCAGTCGCGCGGTTCCGGACTGCGCGCCTAGAACCGCTAGACCATCGCTGCCGGCACTCTTCTTTTCAATCTTACGTGCAGTACCTGACTGATTATCGATCTTAATCTTTGGCGTTACACTGGGCTGTGACTCTGTTTATAAAAACTAATTTTCATTAGTCCTTAGGTTAGTTAGGTTTAAGTAGTTCTAAGTTCTAGGGGACTGATGACCTCAGAAGTTTAAGTCCCACAGTGCTCAGAGCCATTTGAACCAATTTTTTTTTTTTTATGAAACAGACATCGTCGATATTGAAGAAATATTCAAAACAACCCATTAATTTGCATCATGATCGAAGCGAACTCTTTCGGAGTTACAAACCCTGCAGCACGCTCAGGTAGGTATTCACTTTTAAAGAATACATAGAGAATCATATTGTGGTAACAGGGTGATAAGAACTGATGGAATGTGAAGGCATCGAACCAAATGTGAAACAGTCTGTTGTGAAGTTAATCACGGAACTGGTTTCCTTTACAGCGTAGTTGCAGATAGTCTGATAATGTGTATTATAGGCACGGATAAAACAAAAATCCAGAGGCTGAATTTGTCTGGTGGTTTTAGATGGTATAAACTTCAATGTTACACACATTTCAGGAAAGATAGTTTACTGTAAAGGAGTATGAAATTATAAACAGACCAGGATCAAGCAAAAGCAACTTCTTTTGACCGTTATGGACCAAAAGCAGTGTTCATACTATAGTTGTAGTTCTCTTAAGCCCATTTTCCCACTCTTTCTTGTTGTGAAGTAAATATCCCCTACTGCCCTTGCAAGTTCAAGCACACGAGAAAAAATCGTAGGGGACAGGGCACCTCCATCTTCTCACAGTACAATAAATAAGCTTCCAACCAATTTACCACCCATATTAACAGTTTGCGGAATTGTATAAGACTGCGTTAAGGCACTGATGTTACTTGATCTGGATACAACTCCCTTGGAACCTCTAATTTACTGAGTCCCTTTCATATGTTTTCCTCTTCAAACCCCAAGTGTCAGAACTGAAAACAAATTCCTTGCTGAACGATGGGATGAATTTGTTTACCTCATCTACCAATTTTGGTGTCGATTCCGCAATTTACTGTGCGTCGTCAAGTTGACGCTTTGATTGAAATTTCGTTACCTTATGTCTTCCAATTCTGTAGCGCTGTTTATAATTATGCAACCATCCACTGCTTCCCTTGAAGTCACTGTAATCTATGTCACATGCAGTTTGATGTGCATAACGTTGTAGGTCAGTAGCATGCACATTCTGTAAATTCTAGGATCCTTTAATCGTGCGAACACCAGATTTTGTAACAAGTGAGCCTTATCCGCCATTGAATATCCGTAGTTTTTCTTGTGCGTTACACGGTCATATTGCTGCGGACTTATTCTAAATCTGTTCATAATTGTTTGCAGAAACGCTAATATTTCATCTGCCTCTAATTTCTCACTCGGCGAAATTCCTTGGGTCCCTTTGTGATGAAATGTTAACTTCGACAACTGTTGTTCTACTCGTCGACCATGCAGTTCAACTAGGCCCAGTAGCCTCAGTCTGTGCTCACCAATTGGATACATCCAGCCCCAACCCCTGTTGCCATTAGTAGCTAATACTTCGGTACATGGTAGACAATATGTAGGGTGTATGCAGTAAACATCTTTGGCCATTTGCGACCTCGCACTCATTCCTTGTGAGAAAAGTACACTTCCACTGACTTCCATTCTGTATATCACATTTCCAACACAGCTGTCGTTACGCATGCATCCATACACATTGCTCGACCTCGACTGCTCAATCATCGGAGCACACCTTTGCGCTACACCACCTAGTGCCCGTTCACAGATCAATAATCGAGCGAAGCACAGCAAGCCTCTCGATCTTCCAACGATGATGCTCGCTTGCTCGTCCAAACTGCGCGGCCGGTCTTGTCTCGTCCTACCAAGCTTTCGTCACTCAACGCCCGATACCTAGCTGTGAGCGAAACATCGCGCAGGGAAAGCGAAACAATCTCTGGAGCTGATTGCACATCGTCTCACAATGAAGGAACTGAAGTACACTGTGAAATCGGGAAGGGCATTCACGGCAAGTAACATTTAGCGGTTGCCAGCACTTGTTCGAGGCATAATTATGAACATTTTATCCATAGGGCTATGCCCCCGTTCGGAATACAAAATGCTTTTACACGAGTTGGAACTGGGTTTCGTCATTTTGCAAGAATCACAGTAGTTATTTGTATGAGGAGTATGATTGCGTTCTGTCGGTCGTCATAGACGAACCGCTACAACCGTCTGCAGTGTCAGCAGAAATTACCACTGTTGTGGACACAATAATGACGGATTTAGGCGGAGGATTATACAACAATAACTACAAAACCATTGTAACTTTCATCTACAGGAAAAATGTACATCAATATAGCTCAATTCAAAACGGAAAAATCGTACATGGAGAAAAATTCTGGACTGTTTGTATCTCTCACATGTCGCATATGTGCCCATACTACCTTATCTCTCACAATTACGGGGGAGATTTCTGTAATGGGTGTCAAATGAACTGCTGCTAAATCCAATATCGGAAAGGAGAAACGGAACTCAATGAATTGAGTGTGCATTAGAATATCAGTACATTAGTTGCAGTGGGGTCCAAAGTCGGCATAATGTTTTTAGTGACATTAATCTGCCGCCGGGGCGTAGCTTAGATTAAAATATTCATCTGGTTTGTCTTGTGCACTACTGTTCAGATATAATTGCGTGGCCACTTAAAACTGCGTAATATAACGAGTCAATCAGACATATTAGAGTAGAAGCAACATGAGGAAATTATTCTAATGGGACGGAAATTGGTATATGTAATGTACATCTCCAGACAAACAAACGACTACAATTTCAGAAGAATTGGATGATTTGTTCAAGAGAATAAGCTTCTCAGTTTGAGCAAACCAGTAACCCGTTCGACCACCGCTGACCCTTGCGCAAGAAATTGTTTGACTTGGCATTGATTGAAAAAGTTGTTAGACGTCCATCTGAGGGATATGGTGCCAAATTCGGCAGCCACGCACTTGCATGCAGCTTACTTTGATGTTTTCCGATCTCTGTCTTCTTCCACAGTTTCTACACTCTACAGCTCCCTCTAGTACCATGGAAGTACTTCTGTAGCACCACATCTCAAATACATTGATTCTCCTCTATTCCGGTTGTCCCACAGTCCATGTTTCATGCAAACGTGTAAAGCAAGCAGGCAACCGTGCCTCGTTGGTGCATTCGTGTCATGTCCCTTATTCTTGTCAGTGTTTTCCATATATTCCTTTCCTCAGTGATTCTGCGGAGGACCTGCTGATATCTTACCTTATCAGTCCACCTAATTTTCAGCATTCTTCTATAGGACTACATTTCAAATACTTCGATTCTCTTCTGTTCAGGTTTTCCCAGAGTCCATGTTTCACTACCATACAGAGCTGTGCTCCAAACTTACATTGTCAGAAAATTCTTCCTCAAATTGCGGCCTATGTTTGATACTAGTAGACTTCTCTTGGCCAAGAACGCTCTTTTTGGCAGTGCTAGTATGCTTTTTATGTCCTTAGTGCTCCGTCCGTCGTGTTATTTGTCTGCCTATGTAGTAGAAGTCCTTAACTTCATCTACTTCCTGATAACATAAATTACGATGTTAAGTTTCTTGCTGTTCTCATTTCCGCCAATTCTCATTATTTTCGTCTTTCTTCGATTTATTTTCAGTATACATTCTGTACTCATTAGACTATTCATTCCATTCAAAGATCATGTAATTTTTCTTCACTTTCCATGTGAATAGCAGTGTCATCAGCGAGTCTTATACTTGATATTCTTTCACCTTGAATTTTAATTCCGTTCTTGAACCTTTCTTTTATTTCCATCTTTGCTTCTTCAGTGTGTAGATAGAACAGTAGAGGTGAAACTCGTCGTACACCGACTTTAATCCGAGCACTTCATTGTTGGTCTTCCTCTCTTAATCTTCCCTCTTGGCTCTTGTAAAAATTGCATATTACCCGACTTACCATGTAGCTAACCCATATTTCTCTCAGAATTTCAAATGTCTTGCACCATTTTACATTATAGAACTCTTTTTCCACGTTGATAAATCCTATGAACGTGTTTGATTTCTCTTCAGTCTTGCCTCCATTATCAGCTGCAACGTCAGAAGTGCCTTTCTGGTGCCTTTACCTTCCCTAAAGCGAAACTGATTGTCTTGTAACACATCCTCGAGTTTCTTTCCCACTCCTTTGAATATTATTCTCATTAGCAACCTATTAAGCTGATTGTATAAATCTCGCACCTGTCGACTTTTTTAATCTTTCGGTTTGTGTGGCTGATATTTTTCCAAAAGTCAGAAGGTATACCGTCAGACTTATACATTCTACACACCAACGTGAATTGTCGTTTTATTGCCATCTCTCCCAGTGACTTTAGAAATTCCGATGGGATTGTATCTATCTTTTCTGCGTTATTTGATCTTAAATCTTCCAAAGATCTTTTAAATTAGGATTATAATACCAGATCTCTTATCTGTTCTGTATCGACACCTGTTTCTTCCTCTATCAGGTCATTAGACAAGTCTTCCCCATCATTGAGGCGTTCAATTTACTCTTTCCACCTGGCTACTCTCCCCTCTGTATTTAATAGGGAATTCCCATTGCATTCTTATTGCTACCACCCTGGCTTTTAATTCCACCAAACGTTGTTTTGACTTTTCTATACGCTGAGTCAGTCCTCCCGACAATCAATTTTTCTTTTTCGATTTGTTCACATTTATCGTGTAATCATCCCGCCTTAGTTTCCATGAACTTCCTATTTATTTCATTTCTAAGTGACGTGTATTTCTGTATTCCTGAATTTCCCTGAAACTTTTTGTACCTCCTTCTTTCATTGATCACCTAAAGTATTTCTTCTGTTGCCTATGGGTTCTTTGCAGTTACCATCTTTGTACCTGTGGTTTTCTTTCCTGTTTCTGCGATTTCTCTTTTTCGAGATGTCCATACTTCTTCAACTGAATTGTCTACTGAGCTATTCCTTAAATCAGTCTATATAGCCTCAGAGAACTTCAGGTGTATATCTTTATTTCTTAGTACATACGTTCCTTCTTGCGCACTGACTTTCCCCTCTTAAACTGCACCCCACTCTTCATCATTCCTAACTTGTGATCTGGGCCTACGTCTTCTTCTGGGTACGCATTGCTGTCCTGTATCTGAATCTCTGACTGACCATGATGTAATGTAAGTGAAATCTCTGAATGACCATGATGTAATCTAACACAAATCTTTCCGCATCTCCCGGCGTTTTAAAAGTACACCTACTCCTCTTGTGATTCTTGAACAGAGTATTCGTTATTACTAGCTGAAGTTTATTGCAGAACAGAACTAGTATTTTTCCTCTTCCATTCCTAATAACCTCCGGTAACAATTTCTTCTACTCCTTCCCCTACAACCACGTTCCAATCCCTCATGACTATTAGATTTTGATCTCTACCGGCCGCTGTGGCCGAGCGGTTCTAGGCGCTGCTGCTACGGTCGCAGGTCCGAATCCTGCCTCGGGCATGCATGTGTGTGATGTCCTTACGTTAGGTAGGCTTAAGTAGTTTTAAGATTAGGGTACTGATGACCTCAGATGTTAAGTCCCATAGTGCTTAGAGCCACTTGAAGCATTTGATCTCCTATTACGTACTGAATTACCCGTTCAATATCGTCATGTACTTCCCCTAACTGTTCACTTTCTGTTTGAGACGTTGTCATGTATACCTGAACTATCGTTGTCGGTGATGGTTTGCTGTCGATTCTCATAATCCTGCTCCCGTCCCTCTAGACCATTTCCTTCAAATGGTTCTAATGGCTCTGAGCACTATGGGACTTAACATCTTAGGTCATCAGTCCCCTAGAACTTAGAACTACTTAAACCTAACTAACCTAAGGACTTCACACACAGCCATGCGCGAGGCAGGATTCGAACCTGCGACCGTAGCAGTCCCACGGTTCCGGACTGCAGCGCCTAGAACCGCAAGACCACCGCGGCCGGCAGGCCATTTCCTGCTATTGTTGACATTACCCTATACTCATCTGACCAGAAAGCCGTGTCTTATTTCCATTTCACTTCACTGACTCCCTCTGCATCTAGATTGAGTCTCAGCTGGCTTTGATTGGGAGATTTGTTGGATGTCCTCCTGATGGATGTAATGCTCAGTTCTGTCAATTCGCTCGTTAGATCGTCAAAATCCCTAGATGGTTGGAGAGACCTGCCCGTAATGCTCCCAACTTTCTCGTAAGGGGAGAGATCCGTGACGTTGCTTGGCAAGGTAGGGTCTGGCAAGGACGATGACAAGCAGTAGAAATTCTCGCCGTGTGATCCCGAAAATGTGAGTCGAGGATGGCTTGCCATGAAGAGCAAGAAAACGGGGTGTAGGATATCGCCTTCGTACCGCTGTGCTGTAAGGCCGCCGCGGATGACAACCAAAGCAGTCCTACTTTGAAAGGAAATTTCGCTCCAGACTCTTGGTTGTTGGTCCACCACTGCTGTCCGAGACGTTTCCAAATTTCTTTGCTGATCATCGGAGCTCAGTTCGAAGCGGGCCTCATCACTGTGGACAATTCTACACCAATCAGTGAGATTCCAGGCCAAAGATGTGTCTGGAGAAGACATCCTGGGCTTACATTTCAGCAAGATAACGCTCTCTGGCACACGGCAATAGTTTCTACTGCTTGCATTCGCGCTTGCCGAACCCTACCTTGGCTAGAAAGGTCGCCGTATCTTTCCCGAGATGAGAATATAGGGAGCATTATGTGCAGGGCCCTCCAACCACATGGGATTTTGATGATCTAAAATAAAAGACAAAAAAGCCAGGAAAACATACGAACACATTAAAAAAGAATGTAAATAACAATACTGCATATTTGTGTACAGCTCATGTAAAAACCTTGTTCTGATGCCTTACCTATTTTTGTACTTATAGGGTAGTTCACGTATACAACTGTAACAAATCCGGTTTTAAATTCACTGTTGAGTTTTACTTTTTTTATCGTCTTTGCAAACATTAAGGTAACGATAATTGTGCAGTAATGTGTGGGGTAATGTGTTTAACAGTTTAAGACCACAGCCGCTGACCTTGTCTGTAAGCTAGCCTTAAATCATAAGTCAAAGGAATATTAATTTACAGGCAATTCACATTCGATATTACTGTTGCTGTTAAGCACTTTGTGTGTTAAGGTAATAATTTCATTCTCATTTCATGAATTACTGGATTTGATCTCTCACACACAGCACACACCATTGTCCTTCATTTGTTTTAGAAATATCTGGACACTTCTGTTTTCAGGTTCAGAGAGTCAATGTTAAGCAGGGTTCTCTTTATTCCTTCCTTAAAAAATAACATATCCCGCAACAGTTATCAGTTCTTACACTAGTTTCCAACGGAGTATTATGTACCTACTAACTGGCAATAGTGAAATATTGAAAGCTTAGATATAAAATTGTATTTAGTTACCTTAAAACTAAATCAAGGCTTGGATATTAATTTAATAATTTACCACCATTTTAACAATAGCATATAATTAAAAAGAAAACCTATCGCAGCATCAGAATGATTGGTCCAAAGAAATTACCTTAGCCCACAATGTATCTGTTTCAGATTAACTCTTTTTAATCATCTGTCCCATTCTTCAATTGTGCACGAATTGAAGTCAAATATTCAACCTCACTAAGCTTATGGCAGCTAGATTGTTTGTGCACTGAAAGTTCTTTCGTGCAAGAGTGCTTCGTGGTAGTAAGGTTATCTTCGACGGTTCCTTCCACCTTAAGCTACAAGGGAAAGCGTAGTGTGTGAGAATTCTTTTCTGCGGATTAAGTCTGCATAATCCTCCATGCTGCGTCGTAGAGTGCTACGAATTGGTAAGTTCAAAATGGTTCAAATGGCTCTGAGCACTACGGGACTTAACATCTGAGGTCATCAGTCCCCTAGAAGTTAGAACTACTTAAACCTAACTAACCTAAGGACAACACACACACCCATGCCCGAGGCAGGATCGAACCTGCGACCGTAGCAGTCGCGCGGTTCCGGACTGAAGCGCCTAGAACCGCTCGGCCACCGCGGCCGACGATTGGTAAGTATATGGAAATGTTCAGAAAGCTGTTATGTTCCTTTTATTGTTGCCAATTGGTCATATTGTCATCTATTCACTAGTGTTTTCTAAAATCTATTAATTTGGAAGACAACGCTTTGCACGAGAGTGATCCAAGCAAAAACTTCACAGTTTTTATTATTGTACAGCCGAGGTAATAGAGAGAAGTTAAAGTTATATCATTTTTCGAACTAGTCCCCTTGACGCATGCATATTACTTTTCAACCACGTATACACCGCAATTTTCAGCTCTTCGTCGTTTTTGAATGTCCACAGCGAGAACGTTCAAGAAATTAGAGCTTTCGTAAAGGTTCCATGTCAATTTTCAATAATGATAGGAGGTAGCTGAAATAACATAAGGGTAAGTGAATTAGCAAACCGCTCTTGCATTCGCACAGTCCTTCACGCCGCAGGAAACCGAAATAAACATCACCTAAGCACCACCAATACAACCACTAAAGCCCAATGGCTCCTCAGCTAAGAGAATCTTTAATAGAGAGACGAGATATACTGATGAGCCAAGACATCTGCTTAACAGCTTGTTTGTCCGTCTTTGGACAGAAATAAATCGCTGATTCTGTGTATCAGGGACTCGAAAGTTTGTTGGTAGGTTTATGGAGGCATGTGGCATTATACGTCTACGCACAGGTCACGTAATTCACGTAAATAATGGGCCGCTGATCTGCGTGCGCGGTGATAGCGCGCGGCAGTCGCCCAGATGGGTTCCATTGGATTTACATCAGGCGAATTTGGTCCCTGGGACATCAAAGTGAGTTCACTATAGTGCTCCTAAAATCACTGTACTATGAGTCTGGCTCCTAGATACGGACAGTAATGCTGCTGAAAATGACACCGCCGTCGGGGAAGTCTTCAAGTATGAAGGGACACAGGTGGTTCGCAGCTGTCAGCGTGTCTTCGATTACTACCAAAGGTCTCATGCAAGTGCAAAAGAATGTCTCCTATAGCATAGGCCACCAGCCTGCGTCCGTGGCAGGCTGAACATTTCGAGCCACCGTTCACCTCGATGGCGGCGTTTGTGGAGACGGCCATCGACCTAGTGTAGCAAAAATGTGTTTCACGCCGATGAGCCTATACGTTTTCATTGATCGACGGTCGAATCCCGATGGTCACGTGCTGCCGTCGTAATTGATGACACCGTTGGGTTACCACGTGAACATGTACGGATGCTCTGCCGCGGAGCTCCATGTTCAACAATCTACGACGTACGGTGTGCTCCGAAAAATTACGCGCGCACCATTATCGTTCTCTTTCGGCAGAGATGCCACAAATCGCCATTTACCCTACTTTACAAAACAAACAAATGTTTGAACTGTAAGCCCTATGAATAGTTGTAGACGTCCAACTATTTAGCACCTATTGGTAGTTTCACTGTCCTGCCTCTTTCTGTAGATGCTCACGATAGTAGCACGTGGACATTCGACCAATTTCGCCATTTTCGTTCACAGGCTCTGCATAATAATAATCTACACTTTGTCAAAATCGCTTATGTCAATGGATATCCCCATTTGCAGCCCATATCTTCGCTAGGATGCTTCCCCGTCCGTGTGTTCGTGTCTGCTCCGCTTACATAATTTCGTTACCGCGTCACGGACCCTCAATGCCACCAGGTGACATCCAACGTCGAGATGGACAGTAGTCATAATATTTTGGCTGATCAGTGTACAACACGGTCTTGTAAATGCCACTACACATACAATCGAAAAACCCCATTATAACCTACATAAAATTAACAGAAATGTTGTAAGTAGGCTGTTTAGGTTTTTTATTGGTAACGCCACCTCTGTATAAAAATCACTGGCTGTGCTGTGTGCAGTCTGTGTCTAGTTTGCATTGTTGTATGCCATTGTAGTGTTAGGCAGCTGGATGTGAACAGCGCGTAGCGTTGCGCAGTTGGAGGTGAGCCGCCAGCAGTGGTGGATGTGGGGAGAGAGATGGCGGAGTTGTGAAATTTTTAAAACTGTATGTCATGAACTGCTATGCATATTATGAGTTTTCAACATTATTAAGGTAAATACATTGTTTGTTCTCTATTAAAATCTTTCATTTGCTAACTATGCCTATCAGTAGTTAGTGCCTTCCGTAGTTTGAATATTTTATTTAGCTGGCAGTAGTGGCGCTCGCTGTATTGCAGTAGTTCCAGTAACGAAGATTTTTGTGAGGTAAGTGATTTGTGAAAGGTATAGGTTAATGTTAGTCAGGGCCATTCTTTTGTAGAGATTTTTGAAAGTCAGATTGCGTTGCGCTAAAAATATTGTGTGTCAGTTTAAGGACAGTCGTGTATAATTGTTCTAAGGGGACGTTTCATATGTCGACCCTTAGCCGAGGATACCTCACTGGAATCTTCTGATTTTTTCTTGTAGTTTGTGTAATTAGCGTAGCTTTTGTTTATTGCTAGCGCGTAATTGTAGAGAAAATCTCCTTTGTAGTTGCAGTCTTTCATTGTTGTACAGTAAAACAGTTGTGACATGCATGCAGATTTGCACCAAGTATTTAAGTAGACATTATTTCCATTTCTATGTTAATGTGTTATCTTATTTTGCTTTTCAAATTGTGCTTTTCTGTGTTATAGTGTGAAATATTGTGACAATAATGGCGTGTGAAAAACGTAACACTAGGCTCCAAAGTAAACTGAGAAATAATAGTGACGACGAGCGTAGCTTGCCAGCACCACTGTGTAATGAATTAACAGACGTTCAAAGTAGTAATTTGGTAACTGTGCATAGGGAAATGGAGCGGGCTGCAAACAATGGCGTAGACAGTGAAACAGGTAGTGAACAGGGAAGCATTATCGATCGATCGCTCGGCAGCAGCTCGCCTCAGGAATCCGAAATGAGAGGACACAATTTTGCAAATACTGTAGATTCAGGTTTTGCGTCCTCACCGTTTTTTCAAATGAGTCAAGACACATTTTCCGCTTGTCAAAATGTGAATGTTGCCGGTGCAAATTCACTGCCGAAAAGCACTGAGGAACATGTTTCAGACACCAGTGCATTGTTATTACAATTAATGCAACAAATGGGACAAGCTTGAAAAGTTAGACACAATGGAACAACACCAGAGACAAACACAGCAACAGTTAGACACAATGGAACAACACCAGAGACAAACACAGCAACAGTTAGACACAGTGGAACAAAATCTCAAAAAGTTAGACACAATGGAACAAAATCAGAGACAAACACAGCAAAAGCTTCAAAAGTTAGACACAGTGGAACAAAATCTTAAAAAGTTAGACTCATTGGAACAAACTCTTGAACAAACACGTGAAGATTTAACTACTGAGTTACATAACATTGAATCGAAATGTCAAAAAGTCTGTAATGACGTAAAAACTCAAATTTGTGACCATTTTCAACGTATTTTTTCGCGGCATGAAAATGCATTACAGAATCACGAAGCAGCCATAAAAGAACTGCAAACTATTGTTCATGAAAATCATGAGACCTTGCAAGCTAAATTTGACTCAGTTGCATCTACCGATTCGGTTACGCAACTTGCAAAAACTCAGGAAAACTTAAAGGACACAGTAGATACTCTGAAACTTGGTTCAGAAAAACACACTGAAGAAATAAGTACACTATCGGAGAAAGTAGCCGAACTTTCGGATCAGTTCACTAATTTATCTACGAAGGTAGATGATAATCTGAATGACACAAAACCGATAGTCTTTAATGACACAGAAGAGTGCGAACAAATTAGGAAATTCAATCAAAATCAAATCAATATACAGTACAAAAGAGAAATTCGGGAAGTACAAGATCAGTTGGCACAAGTAATACAAAAATTACAAATTTCAGAGGACACTCGCGCTCCAACACGGGAAGAGGAACTTAGAAATACGGAAAAGCCGCAAAATAATAACACAGGGCATTTCGGAAGTTATGAAAGAAATTGGCAATGTGCACCGAATTTTGAGATGGAACGGCCGACACGACCTAACAATGACCGATATGCGACTCGCCGACATGATGATTTTGACTATAAGCTGTTCATTACTACACTAAATTCAAAACATTTAAGAATTCTGGCAACGACATTCCTCCACAAGCATCGCTCCATCAATTCTCTCATTGTTTTCCTCCCAACTGGTCGTTAGAACACAGATTAGAATTTATATGTGGCTACTTGGAGAATGAACCAGCTGTAAGAATGCGATCGGTCATTCACGATTGTCACAGTGAAGGAGAATTTTATCATGCCTTCCTCTCAGCGTATTGGTCTCAAGCTACACAAGACCGAGTAAAACATAGCATCATAATGATGAAACGTTTCGAACAATCTGAATTTTCCAGTCTTATGAAATATTTTGAAGACATGTTGCATAAGAATCCGTATCTTTCAAACCCATACAGCCCCTCAGAACTCATCCGCATTTGCTTAATGAAATTTCCTGAACATTTAAGAAATATTATTTTAGCAGGATGTTGCAAAGAAGACATTGAAGCTTTTCAGGGACTGTTACAAGAACTAGAAATTGACACAGACAGTCGCCGGATGCGGAAACAGGAAAACAATCACTACAGGTCACATACGTCACAATTCCGTGATGACAGAAATAACAACTGGACACGACAAGTCTATTCTCACAACACAAATCGTGACAAAAACAGACACCAACCGTATGACAACCGTTGGCAGAGTAAAAATAATTACAGAGAAAGATTGCATTTCCATAGTAATGACTATCACAGAGACAGCCAGAGACACAGACGATATGGAAACCAAAACAATTATTATCAAGGGAGGCAGAATAACTTCAGACGCAACAGTTCGGCGCACAGTTACGATTCAGGGAGAAATTCTCCACCACATGACGGACAAGGAAGAAACTACGGAACCTCCGACATGACGACAGACGATATATTAGTAACGACAGACGTGAATTGCATCAGAACTGACGGGATTCTAACAGAGCTGGGCCCTCTCGGCAAGGCGAATATGTAGAAGTTCGGTCTCCTAATCCCAATAACGGCGCGCGCCAACAAAGAAACAGACAATGACTCGCACCACAGGCAGCCACCTGCGCCGGCTGGCTCAGGGAAAAATAGCATACACGCTAACCCTGAAAAAAAAAAAAAATTTAGCATTCCTTACCGACGTATAAAACATGATAATTGTATTCAAATCAAACTGTGAGAACTATGATGAGTAAAGGATAGCACCACAATTCACATGTAAAACCGTTTATTTAAAGATAATCTGTTTTTTAACTTAGCCTTTGCTATAAAATTTTTCACTTTACATTACTAGTATGCTTTGTCAGACTTAGAAACTGTTACCATGCAACAATGTTTGAAGTTAAATATCTAGTTAAGAACCAAGAGAACTTATTGAAACAGAAATTACGAATGCATTGTTATTGTGAACAGATGACACAGTGTTAATGTGTGTGTGCATTCTTGCTTGTTAGTTGAACGATTACGTAACGACTATAAGGCTCACATACTTCGAGCATATACAGGTACTGCTAATGAGATTTTAATGCAACATTTTGGTTTGCTTGAAAATACATCCTTTATTTGAAGTACTTTCTGTGGGATTAAAGATGACTTAGCATTTGGTTTCTTTGACAGCTACACGATTATATCACGACGCTACTAATGAGTGACAATTTACAATGTTGCTATTGCGGTGTTTCTGTTTTATATCTGCACAGTTTTTCTGAATTCTTCTGGAAAGTAAAACACGTTTTAGTAGTAACTTTTGTGGTATAGCTACAAGGAGACAGCCTTTTCCGTAGCACAACAATACGTTACAGCACAGTACTTTCTTCATCACGGCAATAAGCGTAATAACTAAGATATCTATACGCAAAGCATTCCACTTTTGTTTATCGTGAGGTAAGTACATTGACTTCTGCAGAACTTAGCTTTCAGAGGACTATAACTACGACACTTCCACAGAGATTATCTTACAACAAGACGCACAGTTTAGCGCTACAGTACACGTATTTGAGTGATTAATTTTGTACTTAAAACATTTATTTTTTAAAGATTTTTGAGTTACAATGATACAAAGGTTTTCTGTGATACATTTCATTCCATTGCTGTAATCTGTAACACCTGAGGTTATAATTACATTTATCCTCAGGGGGGTACATGCCTACTTTGTGTACCATGTGTTTGGCAAGCACAAGGAGCCCTAGCTAATATGGTATTTGCTTATACAACTTTACACATCGGTACCATATATCTCTAACACAAAATTACACAGCTATCTGATCATTTAACTGAGAGAGACAAACTTTTTTACTACGTCAGTGACACATGTGTACGCAATTACACAGTTGGATAACTTCACACTTATGAAACTGTATTTTGTCTGTACTTTGTGAACTGTTCATATTTTTTCAGAACCATTGTGATACTATGAGAGCTTTGAATGATGTATTTGGTATGGGATCATGATTTTTAAAGTACGTTTGAGGTAGATGACACTATTGAAATGGCAGAGATTTTTTTTTAAGGTTTTGAAATTATTGGAGGAAGCTACGACGATTTTGAGAGTTGGCTGAGGTTTTATGATGTTATGATGACGATGTGTATTATGCTGTTGCGGTATGTTAATGATCAATAAGCTGATGGTATATGAGGAATTTGATTATGCTATGTATTTATTATGATGAAATATTGAAGTGTCGTCGCAAGATTGACGTGTCGACGAATATGTATATGTATAATAAGGTAAGGAATAATGAGTAGTGGTTAGGGACTCTGACTTGTGAAAAAGGATGTTGGAAACCAAAGATCGTACTTTAAGAGTTATGAAATGTGTGTATATTCGTGAATGTATCACAATGCCGGCGAAAATTTTTTGGACACTGTTATATTTACAGGATTTTGTTTCTACCGATTTGTAACGCAAATTCTTGACATGTGAAATTTTTTATATGAGACTGCCACTGTAGCGGAAACTGCTGTCGTAAATATTTCGTTAAGAAAGGTAAGTGACCTTGACGTAATGCGTCTTGAGCGGCCACCTGTGCCAGCCACCTGGAGAAACAGCCATTAGGTGGAGGAAAAGAGGTCATTAACCTCGCTATTGACATTCCTTTGTAGAAAGCATCGCAAATACGACATGCTCATTACGTGGAAACATATGATTACTCGTATTTTGTGCTACTTACTGAAATGCTTATGAATTGATGGGAAATATTCGTAAAACTGCACACCCGATTTGGACAAGTGTCTTTCTACGATAATTGAGAGAATTTCTACTGACTTATGAAATGCCTCATGACTACTGAATGATGTTCTTATGCTTTACTTTGTACATTGTTGCTTATTTCATTTGATATCTGGTTTCCAGCTGTGTTGCAGCATTAGTTTTATAAAATAAACTTAAATGTATTTGCTAATGTGAACACTTTCTGTCAACAGATCTATTAAATAATTATGACCCACATTCTTCGAAAAAGGAGCTCTTGGGATGGAAAGAACTATAAGAAGGGACTAATAACAGTAACTGCATATATAATTTTCTTTTCAAGTACTTGGTAATTTTTATGGTGGAGTAAGTTGTGGTGCACCACTTTAATTACATAGACATTAAGATGTGAATAGACATTTCCCTTGTCTGCATTGTTATGTTTAGTGTACTATTTTTTTCTGCTTGAGCTATGTCATGTTTAGGTATTTCATTTTCTGCTGCTGTTTGCCAGGCATAGTGTTGCTGAATTTGAATTTGTGTTACTCTGCTAAGCCAGATTTATTTTTCTTGTTTGCTGCACATTGCCTCATATTAGTTGTAATGTGAATTGCTTGTTAATTTAGATTTACTGTACCTTGCTTTGCAAATTTCCATTTTTTTTTATTGCTGTTTGTGTTAATTGTTCTGTGCTGCTGCATTGCCTCGTCCCTTAGTTTAGCATCTGAGCTCAGTAGATTTAAGTTAGCTTAAGAGGGGGTAGCCTATAAGAGAATGAGTTGCGATGAATCTGAAGAAATGAACTGAGAGGCTATACGAGAAAAGTACAGAAAGCAGGTATAGATAGGACTTTTGGAAATAATGAAGAACGACGGGAGATCTCCGAGAAGTAAAGAAAGTTTTGCTTGCAAAATACTGCAGCAAAACAAACCCTGTCCTTTCCTTGTATTATTCCGCTATATGTTTGTGTACCCTTGGGTATTTATGTTTTTCCTGTATTTATATGTTTATCTGATAAGACTTATGTTGTAGAATTTTTCTATTACCAAGCTACATTCACTATGATGAGGAATACTGTTATCCTCAAATATAATATGTTATTTACTTTGTAAAGATGTTTAGACATTATTTATTCTGTTTTGTTTTAATGCTCATGTGGGAAGTTGATGTTTCAATAATTATTCTGATCTTTTATGTATTTACTTATGTCATAATTCCTGTAACTCTGATGTACACTCCTGGAAATGGAAAAAAGAACACATTGACACCGGTGTGTCAGACCCACCATACTTGCTCCGGACACTGCGAGAGGGCTGTACAAGCAATGATCACACGCACGGCACAGCGGACACACCAGGAACCGCGGTGTTGGCCGTCGAATGGCGCTAGCTGCGCAGCATTTGTGCACCGCCGCCGTCAGTGTCAGCCAGTTCGCCGTGGCATACGGAGCTGCATCGCAGTCTTTAACACTGGTAGCATGCCACGACAGCGTGGACGTGAACCGTATGTGCAGTTGACGGACTTTGAGCGAGGGCGTATAGAGGGCATGCGGGAGGCCGGGTGGACGTACCGCCGAATTGCTCAACACGTGGGGCGTGAGGTCTCCACAGTACATCGATGTTGTCGCCAGCGGTCGGCGGAAGGTGCACGTGCCCGTCGACCTGGGACCGGACCGCAGCGACGCATGGATGCACGCCAAGACCGTAGGATCCTACGCAGTGCCGTAGGGGACCACACCGCCACTTCCCAGCAAATTAGGGACACTGTTGCTCCTGGAGTATCGGCGAGGACCATTCGCAACCGTCTCCATGAAGCTGGGCTACGGTCCCGCACACCGTTAGGCCGTCTTCCGCTCACGCCCCAACATCGTGCAGCCCGCCTCCAGTGGTGTCGCGACAGGCGTGAATGGAGGGACGAATGGAGACGTGTCGTCTTCAGCGATGAGAGTCGCTTCTGCCTTGGTGCCAATGATGGTCGTATGCGTGTTTGGCGCCGTGCAGGTGAGCGCCACAATCAGAACTGCATACGACCGAGGCACACAGGGCCAACACCCGGCATCATGGTGTGGGGAGCGATCTCCTACACTGGCCGTACACCACTGGTGATCGTCGAGGGGACACTGAATAGTGCACGGTACATCCAAACCGTCATCGAACTCATCGTTCTACCATTCCTAGACCGGCAAGGGAACTTGCTGTTCAAACAGGACAATGCACGTCCGCATGTATCCCGTGCCACCCAACGTGCTCTAGAAGGTGTAAGTCAACTACCCTGGCCAGCAAGATCTCCGGATCTGTCCCCCATTGAGCATGTTTGGGACTGGATGAAGCGTCGTCTCACGCGGTCTGCACGTCCAGCACGAACGCTGGTCCAACTGAGGCGCCAGGTGGAAATGGCATGGCAAGCCGTTCCACAGGACTACATCCAGCATCTCTACGATCGTCTCCATGGGAGAATAGCAGCCTGCATTGCTGCGAAAGGTGGATATACACTGTACTAGTGCCGACATTGTGCATGCTCTGTTGCCTGTGTCTATGTGCCTGTGGTTCTGTCAGTGTGATCATGTGATGTATCTGACCCCAGGAATGTGTCAATAAAGTTTCCCCTTCCTGGGACAATGAATTCACGGTGTTCTTATTTCAATTTCCAGGAGTGTATATGTTTATTTCTATTATTTTGTAAAGCCTGTATTACAAATGTTATCTGTATTGTTATGTTCTTTAATGATGTATTTTGTACCTTTGTAATTGTATTCTTATGTTATAAAATTGTAATTGACACCAGTTCATCAAATTAAGTAACTTATAAGTTACATTTCACTGCACACGTTTCTGTTGGTCATACTATATGGACAATATGTGACACGTAGGGACTGTTAGTGTTTGCACGTGTGTTAATAATTCAGCAAGGGACTGGATAACAGCATTGCTGGTTCTAAGGACAATTCCAAAAACTTTGTGAGTGCACAAGTGGTGGTTTATGGACTTGCTATATTGTCCGCAAGACTCTTCAATGGTGATTGTGCACCTGCACAGTCACAACAGATGGCTGCTGGCCATTTCTACAAGGACTACAGTGGGTCTACACCTTTGTTGACTCACCAGTACCATTATTTCTACAAGGACTGCAGTGGGTCTGCACCTCTGGTGGCCCACCAGTACCGTAATCTCTACTACAGTGGGTCTGCTCTGTGATGACCTACCTACCAATACTCTTCAAAACTTCGACTGACTCTGCTGTGGGTTTGCTCTGTTGTGGCCCATTACCTTTCAGCATGTCAAGAGTCAGCACTGTCTTTCCGTTGGAAGGACAACACTACTTCTTCAAGACTGCATGGAAATCCACTTCTTCTGTGTGCAATTTCTCTTACTAATGAGACTTTGTGAAAAAAAACTGTAATTACTATTATTACGAATGATCATAACTATCTTTATGGACTGTGAGAAAATTTTAGCTTTTGACCAACATTGTATCAATAAGTGTGTGCATTTGATTTCTTTGTTATTGTAATTACGATTATGAAAAATTTTAACAAATATGTATTGCCCAGTGCCCAAAACAATTTGTAAAATTTTTTGTGGGGAGCATGGGGGCTATGTAAGTAGGCTGTTTAGGTTTTTTATTGGTAACGCCACCTCTGTATAAAAATCACTGGCTGTGCTGTGTGCAGTCTGTGTCTAGTTTGCATTGTTGTCTGCCATTGTAGTGTTAGGCAGCTGGATGTGAACAGCGCGTAGCGTTGCGCAGTTGGAGGTGAGCCGCCAGCAGTGGTGGATGTGGGGAGAGAGATGGCGGAGTTGTGAAATTTTTAAAACTGTATGTCATGAACTGCTATGCATATTATGAGTTTTCATCATTATTAAGGTAAATACATTGTTTGTTCTCTATTAAAATCTTTCATTTGCTAACTATGCCTATCAGTAGTTAGTGCCTTCCGTAGTTTGAATCTTTTATTTAGCTGGCAGTAGTGGCGCTCGCTGTATTGCGGTAGTTCCAGTAACGAAGATTTTTGTGAGGTAAGTGATTTGTGAGAGGTATAGGTTAATGTTAGTCAGGGCCATTCTTTTGTAGAGATTTTTGAAAGTCAGATTGCGTTGCGCTAAAAATATTGTGTGTCAGTTTAAGGACAGTCGTGTATAATTGTTCTAAGGGGACGTTTCAATGTACTCTCGTGCACAAATGATCCAGAAACGCTGAAGGCATATGTACATGTTCCAGAATTAATGAAATGACAAACTGAATATGGTGAGGTCCTACAAACCACGAAAATCGACTAAGCTACACAGTTCCAGAACTTTAAGAGCGATTTGGCCATTGAGCTATTCAGTCCACTTCGCAGATTGCGATCTACCCATTGATTAATTATAAAATGCTATCCACTTTATCACAGACACACATGTTTAAGAACATCGAAGTTCACAGAATGAAAAACCATCAGTTTACCAAAGAAAAATTTAATATCAGTTCCCTACAAAAATATCATTTGCATTTTTTTCTATAACACTAACACTATGCACCTAGAGAGCGAAAAAATGTAAAAATCTCACGTGTAGTTCTTGAAGGTGTTGCAGGTTGCATAAAATAGATCAGTAGGGGCAGCACAGTCATGCTGCATAGACATGAAGAATAAAGATGGGGATTGCTAATAAAGTTTTATATAAAAAGCTTTAAGAGTTTCCACATCAATTTTCACCACATCCTCGGAACATTGAGTACAAAGTGAAATTTTCTCTATAGCGGGTATATTGGTCACCATGAAAATTTATATATCGTTTATTTTTCCGTGCGAGTTGCACACAAGTAGGTTCGATCACATTCGATCACCTTCACATCTGTGTCTTTGCGAATTGTGCATGACACAGCAAGGTGCTTGTGAAATACACACATCAAAAAAGTTTTGCATCACCTCGGTTCCGAGAGTTCCGGAACCTGTACAGAAAACTGGAATATACACTCCCGGAAATTGAAATAAGAACACCGTGAATTCATTGTCCCAGGAAGGGGAAACTTTATTGACACATTCCTGGGGTCAGATACATCACATGATCACA
Organism: Schistocerca nitens; assembly: GCF_023898315.1. Lineage (NCBI taxonomy): Eukaryota > Metazoa > Arthropoda > Insecta > Orthoptera > Acrididae > Schistocerca > Schistocerca nitens. Next base: position 800,619,589 of record NC_064615.1, read on the forward strand.
CTGACAGAACCACAGGCACATAGACACAGGCAACAGAGCATGCACAATGTCGGCACTAGTACAGTGTGTATCCACCTTTCGCAGCAATGCAGGCTGCTATTCTCCCATGGAGACGATCGTAGAGATGCTGGATGTAGTCCTGTGGAACGGCTTGCCATGCCATTTCCACCTGGCGCCTCAGTTGGACCAGCGTTCGTGCTGGACGTGCAGACCGTGTGAGACGACGCTTCATCCAGTCCCAAACATGCTCAATGGAGGACAGATCCGGAGATCTTGCTGGCCAGGGTAGTTGACTTACACCTTCTAGAGCACGTTGGGTGGCACGGGATACATGCGGACGTGCATTGTCCTGTTGGAACAGCAAGTTCCCTTGCCGGTCTACGAATGGTAGAACTATGGGTTCGATGACGGTTTGGATGTACCGTGCACTATTCAGTGTCCCCTCGACGATCACCAGTGGTGTACGGCCAGTGTAGGAGATCGCTCCCCACACCGTGATGCCGGGTGTTGGCCCTGTGTGCCTCGGTCGTATGCAGTCCTGATTGTGGCGCTCAGCTGCACGGCGCCAAACACGCATACGACCATCATTGGCACCAAGGCAGAAGCGACTCTCATCGCTGAAGACGACACGTCTCCATTCGTCCCTCCATTCACGCCTGTCGCGACACCACTGGAGGCGGGCTGCACGATGTTGGGGCGTGAGCGGAAGACGGCCTAACGGTGTGCGGGACCGTAACCCAGCTTCATGGAGGCGGTTGCGAATGGTCCTCGCCGATACCCCAGGAGCAACAGTGTCCCTAATTTGCTGGGAAGTGGCGGTGCGGTCCCCTACGGCACTGCGTAGGATCCTACGGTCTTGGCGTGCATCCGTGCGTCGCTGCGGTCCGGTCCCAGGTCGACGGGCATGTGCACCTTCCGCCGACCACTGGCGACAACATCGATGTACTGTGGAGACCTCACGCCCCACGTGTTGAGCAATTCGGCGGTACGTCCACCCGGCCTCCCGCATGCCCACTATACGCCCTCGCTCAAAGTCCGTGAACTGCACATACGGTTCACGTCCACGCTGTCGCGGCATGCTACCAGTGTTAAAGACTGCGATGGAGCTCCGTATGCCACGGCAAACTGGCTGACACTGACGGCGGCGGTGCACAAATGCTGCGCAGCTAGCGCCATTCGACGGCCAACACCGCGGTTCCTGGTGTGTCCGCTGTGCCGTGCGTGTGATCATTGCTTGTACAGCCCTCTCGCAGTGTCCGGAGCAAGTATGGTGGGTCTGACACACCGGTGTCAATGTGTTCTTTTTTCCATTTCCAGGAGTGTACATCAACATAAACATCATTTCCGACTTTTTGATTGCTCATGAAAACCACACAATGCATGTAGCACCACCATACAGCGAGATCTTCAGAGGTGGTGGTCCTGATTGCTGTACACACCGGTACCTCTAGTACCCAGTAGCACGTCATCTTGCATTGATGCATGACTGTATTCGTCGTGGCATACTATCCACAAGTTCATCAAGGCACGGTTGGTCCAGATTATCCCATTCCTCAACAGCGATTCGCCGTATATTCCTCAGACAGGTTGGTTTGTCACCTCGTTCATAAACAGCGCTTTTCAATGTATCCCAGGCATTTGCGATAGGGTTCATGTCTGGATAACATGCTGGCCACTCTAGTCGAGCGATGTCGTTATCCTGAGGAAGTCATTCACAACATGTTCATGATGAGGGCACGAATTGTCGTCCATGAAGACGAATGCCTCGCCAATACGCTGTCGATATGGTAGCACTATCGGTCTGAGGATGGCATTCACGTATCGTAAAGCCGTTACGTCGCCTTCCATGACCACCAGCGGCGTACGCCGAGCCCACATAATGCCACTCTAAAACAGCAGGGAACCTCCACCTTGCTGCAGTCACTGGACAGTGTGTCTAAGGCGTTCAGCCTGACCGTGTTCAAATGGTTCAAATGGCTCTGAGCACTATGGGACTTAACATCTGAGGTCATCAGTCCCCTAGGACTTAGAACTACTTAAACCTAACTAACCTAAGGACATCACACACATCCATGCCCGAGGCGGGATTCGAACCTGCGACCGTAGCGGTCGCGGTTCCAGACTGTGGCGCCTTGAACCGCTCGGCTGACCGTGTTGCCTCCAAAGACGTCTCCGATGATTGTCTGATTGAAGTCACATGTGACACTCATCGGTGAAGAGAACGTGATGCCAGTCCTTGAGCGGTCCATTCGGCATGTTCTTGGACCCATCTGTACCACCCTGCATGGCGTCGTGGCTGCAAAGATGGACATCGCCATGGATGTCGGGAGTGAAATTGCGTATCATGCAGCCTATTGCGCACAGTTTCAGTCGTAACCCGACGTCCTGTGGCTGCACGAAAAGCATTATTCAACATGGTGCCGTTGCTATGAGGGATCCTCCACCATAATCCATAGGTAGCGGTCACCCACTGCAGTAGTAGCCCTTGGGCGGCCTGAGTGAGGCGTGTCATCTACAGTTCCTGTCTCTCTGTATCTCCTCCATGTCCAAACAACATCGCTTTGGTTCACTCCGAACTGCCTGGACACTTCCCTTGTTGAGAGCCCTTCCTGGCGCAAAGTAACAATGCGGACGCGATCTAACCGTGGTACTGACCGTATAGGCATGGTTGAATTACAGACAACACGCGCCATGTATCACCTTCCTGTGGAATGACTGGAGCTGATCGGTTGTCGGACCCCTCCGTCTAATAGACGCTGCTCATGCATGGTTGATTACATCTTTGGGCGGGTTTAGTGACATCTCTGAACAGTCAGAGAGCCTGTGTGTGTGATACAAAATCCACAGTCAACGTCTATCTTCAGGAGTTCTGGGAACTGGGGTGATACAAAACTTTTTTTGATGTGTTTATATGAATCTAAAAATCATCGAGTGTGATCGGAACTAGTCATATTGTAAAAAAGATATGCAACTGAAAAGTAACGTATATAAATGTTTGAAGTCTACTCTGCGGTAAACACGACAGTAAGTGCCCGACGTCCTCGAGAGCCGCAGCTGCACTCGCTGCTCGGCCGGCTGCCGGCTTGACGGCCCGTCGGGCGCGGGCTGAGTGACGCGGCCACCGGCGGCGGCCGCCGTGAGCTTGTCTGCGCCGACGGCGCCGTTTGAAGGACGCGGCGCTGCCGGCGTAACTCAGCCCAGGCCAGCCACCCACGAGGCGGCGAGCCGGCTGCTGCCGCCGCGCGTCCATCACGCCTCGTATGACCGCCGTCTGCCACTGAGCTCACGTCACGTTGGCAGCACTGCAGCTCTTCTATACGAAGTCAATAGCACCTGGCAACAGGAAGCACTGAATGAAAAATAAGAATCGAATTGAAGTGAGTGGGATCCATCAAATCCATCTCAACTGCTAATTATCTTGTCTCTACTGTTTTCCTGCTCCACGAGGTTATGTGCCGCTTCTTTTCTTTATCATGCACTCTAAGACGAAAAGAACGACGCACCACGAGAGAGTTACAGAAATTGGTCATAAATTGATATTCGTACAGATATCGCCGGGAAAAGCAAAACTATAAACGTTGGCGGCCAATGGATGACTGTCTGATTCTGCAGTGGAAATTCGCAGTGCAATTGGCACGGGCCGGCCGGAGTGGCCGAGCGGTTCTAGGCGCTTCAGTCTGGAACCGCGCGACCGCTACGGTCGCAGGTTCGAATCCTGCCTCGGGCATGGATGTGTGTGACGTCCTTAGGTTAGTTAGGTTTAAGTAGTTCTAAGTTCTAGGGGACTGATGACCTCAGATGTTAAGTCCCATAGTGCTCAGAGCCATTTGAGCCAATTGGCAAGGAAAGTAAACAGGAGACATTTCGATGCCTGGGCATAAAAGCATTCGCGAATTTACTTCCATTTACTCAGTTGGACACTGAATACACATCGCAGACAGGCGTGTGAACAATATACGCGGATGTCAGCATTTTAGAGAGAACGCATATTTGGGCCCAAAGAAGCCGGTTGGAGAAATCGGCGCATTGTCCGATATGAATAGGATGTTGGCAGGAACCGGTGTGCCGTGGCCGAACACAGCTTCTAGAAGAAAACAGTCGACCTACAGAGACGGCAGAACGAGAGAACAGAGCAGTCGTCAGAGAGGCACTTAGAGTCCTAGATTCAACATTATCATCGATTCGACGTGCCCTTGAAAGGGCACGACCGATTTCCGTCCCCGTCTTTCCCCCTTCCGCTGAGAAAGGTGTTTGGTCTCCTACCCCAAACAACACACAACACACACGCCTCTTGTGCAGACTACTATTGACCTTTGTACACCGACGAGCCCCTTTACAGTGGTGTCGTTCACATTGGGCCTTGAATCTCATTCACTGGTGCCGAAATGTGTACATCTGTGAGTCTTGCTTTAAAGTGAACCCCAATGACCAGCGACGACAAGTCAAGTGACGCCCCGGAGGGCGACGGCATACCAACCTCACTGTCGTCGCCATACTGCCGACATCCAGGCGTGATGTTGTGTGATACCATTTCATTTCATATCGGGACCCCTTTGGTTGTCATCCGTGGCACCATTATAGTACAGATGTAAGTCGACGTTATTCTAAGCCCTGTTTCGTTGCCCTTTATGGCAAGCCATCAGGGCCTTACATTTCAGCAAGATAACGCCCGCCCGGACACGGCGTAAGTTTCTGCTGCTTGTAAACGTAGACCGCCGCGGCCATTGTCACAGTCAATAAAATTCTTCTGGGTTTGTCAACGATGAAATTCCGACGTTTCGGCGACTATTGCAAGAGGTCTTCCTCAATGGCGTATTGCTAACTGACTTCGCCAGCAAGATCGTTGGTTCTCTCCCAAGTTGAGAACGTCTGGAGCATTATCGGCTGGGGATTGGCAGAGGGTGGGGACGTCGCAGAGCCATCATCGTGGCTTTGCGCTGCTATGGGGGCTCCGCTGCAGGTGATGGCGGAGAGTATTGGTCACATGAACGTGGTCATCGAGCTCTTCGTCTCTTCCCTATCAGAGATAGAGCAGACCTTTAAATTTCTTCGGTTTAGTGACCCATCGCGATCAGCTGTACCACATGCAGGTACAAATTACGCACTGTTATGTAGAGTTCTGTAATCACAGATTCCCAGTTCAAACCTGATACTGATGAACTGCATAATAAACTGATAATTTTGCAAATTAGTGAGTGTCTTAGAGTGGGAGAGAGATCAGGAGCCTAGTGAAATGCAAAATCCGGTGGTACCCTAAAGCGAAACCATTTCTCTGGGGGCCAGAAATGGCGATACAAAGAACGTGTAGACCAATTTCGCTAAATTACCTGATCCCTTCGTGAAGGCGTGGCTTGGGATAGAATATTTTGCTATCGATACACATCAGGAGTTGGTTAAATTCTTATGGTTTACCTTTAAATTTGAAGAAAAAGTTGAGGTTTTTAAAATGTCGTGAGAACCTGTATTTCAGTTGATGTTTACTTTGTCTCAAATGGTTCAAATGGTTCAAATGGCTCTGAGCACTATGGGACTTAACATCTGTGGTGATCAGTCCCCTAGAACTTAGAACTACTTAAACATAACTAACCTAAGGACATCACACACATCCATGCCCGAGGCAGGATTCGAACCTGCGACCGTAGCAGTCGCGCGGTTCCGGACTGAGCGCCTTAACCGCGAGACCACCGCGGCCGGCTACTTTGTCTCAAGGATGAGGTATTAGCAGGGATGTGCTGTTTAAGGTAATAGCACGTCCGCGTGTTAAGGGAGTGTTTGTGTGCCACTGTTAAGAGAGACTCGTTAATTAATATTTTTTCTCGTGTCCAACATGATTACGAGAACTTAGTTGTGTATATTCATGAAGTACGTACGGCAGCCGTGGCCTTTGATATGAGATTTCTGCCACCATTTTGCAAGGGATTAAACCAGAGGATGGATCCACGGTCTTGTTTGTCACGTGGTTGACTACCTATTGTGACTTGGATAACTTAGTCACGTTTGTGGAGGGAGTTAAACAAGTCGATCGAAGGAGGGGCTGTGAGAAGTCGTCATCTCAGTCTTACGCCATACGCACTTCAAGCATGGTTTCCGCTACTAAGGTGAGGTTCTCCCAAGGTAGGTGTTACCGCTGTGGTCGGCAGGGGCATTTTGCTCGCCACTGCAAGGTCAACAGAAAAGGGCGTTTCGACAGCTGATACCGTAGGCAGGGATGACGCGGCACCTTTTTCACGTTGCTCAGTGCATGTAATAAAGTCAAAGTGGTGATCGATAATCGTCTTCCATTCGTGTGCGCATACGTCACTCATGAGCCGTTCTGTGCGCTATTAGATTCCAATAGCAGTCCTTGCTTAATGAGTCCTAGGTGGTACTCCTGATACCTGATCATGCGTAAGTTTCCCTGTTTAAAGTCCATGAGTAGAACTTGTAGAACTGTTAATGCTCAAGCTCTTCCTTCGTTAGGATCCATGCACATTACTTGTCATGCTGGTGAATTTTCTTGGTCCATGGAAGTGTCGGTGTCAGAGGGTTTGAGCATGACATCCTCTTGGAGTATGATTTTGTAAGTAAAATGGGATTAGGTTTGGATTATGCCCTTCGGAAATTCTACTTTGGTTTTCCACATGAGGTGAGGTTTCTCTTGTGCTGTCATTCTAGGAGGACAGATCTATGTGATACTAACGCAGTCGGACGGAGTTTGACGTTGCGCATTCACCTCTTTATTGGGCTGAGGCTCTCGTTCAGATGTTACGTGGTTTCCTGGAAGTGTTGACAGATACATTAGCTGTGACTAATCTTACTGATTATCGGATTTTATTTTCTGACCATCTTCCAATTAGTCACCCTACCATCTACCTCCACCTAGAATTAAGGTATTGTGTGAGTTGATAGATAAAATTTTCGCTGAATGAGTTATAAGGCCGTCCACCTCCCCATACCTTGTTGTTAACAGAACGCAGCATGTCATTCTCAATGGAGAGACGTCTTCCGAAGTAAGAGTGATTTCAGATGTGCCGCAGGGGAGTGTCATAGGACCTTTGCCATTCACAATATACATAAATGACCTTGTGGATGACATCGGAAGTTCACTGAGGCTTTTTGCAGATGATGCTGTGGTGTATCGAGAGGTTGTAACAATGGAAAATTGTATTGAAATGCAGGAGGATCTGCAGCGAATAGACGCATGGTGCAGGGAGTGGCAATTGAGTCTCAATGTAGACAAGTGTAATGTGCTGCGAATACATAGAAAGATAGTTACCTTATCATTTAACTACAAAATAGCAGGTCAGCAACTGGAAGCAGTTAATTCCATAAATTATCTGGGAGTACGCATTAGGAGTGATTTAAAATGGAATGATCATATAAAGTTGATCGTCGGTATAGCGGATGCCAGACTGAGATTCATTGGAAGAATCCTAAGGAAATGCAATCCGAAAACAAAGGAAGTAGGTTACAATACGCTTGTTCGCCCATTGCTTGAATACTGCTCAACAGTGTGGGATCCGTACCAGATAGGATTGATAGAAGAGATAGAGAAGATCCAACGGAGAGCAGCGCGCTTCGTTACAGGATCATTTAATAATCGCGAAAGCGTTACGGAGATGATAGATAAACTCCAGTGGAAGACTCTGCAGGAGAGACGCTCAGTAGCTCGGTACGGGCTTTTGTTAAAGTTTCGAGAAAATACCTTCACCGAAGAGTCAAGCAGTATATTGCTCCCTCCTACGTATATCTCGCGAAGAGACCATGAGGATAAAATCAGAGAGATTAGAGCCCACACAGAAGCATACCGACAATCCTTCTTTCCACGAACGATACGAGACTGGAATAAAAGGGAGAACCGATAGAGGTACTCAGGGTACCCTCCGCCACACACCGTCAGGTGGCTTGCGGAGTATGGATGTAGATGTAGATGTAGATATGCATCACAGCTATTTCTTGTGCCTAAGAATAATACGGGAGGGGGGGGGGGGATTCAGACCCGTTTTGGACTGTCGTGTCCTTAATCACAAAGTAATTTAGGAGTCCGTCCCTCTTCCTGATCTACATGTGTGTTTTTGGTGGTTTCCCTGAACTCCTATTTTTACGTTTTCGATTTTAACCAGGCATATTACGAGATCTCCTCGCCAAATAAACCAAGGAGGCCGCTGCTTTCTGCAGTGACTGGAACTTACATGAATTCAATCGGTTGCCTTTTGGGCTTTTTACCGGTGGCAGTTCTTCAAAATGGCTCTGAGCACTATGGGACTTAACTTCTAAGGTCATCAGTCCCCTAGAACTTAGAACTACTTAAACCTAACTAACCTAAGGACATCACACACATCCATGCCCGAGGCAGGATTCGAACCTGCGACCGTAGCGGTCGCGCGGTTCCAGTCTGTAGCGCCTAGAACCGCTCGGCCACTCCGGCCGGCTGGTAGTTCTTCCTAGGTAACTGGATTCCGTACTTGGAGATCTGAAGTTCAAGTACGTGGACGATGTTGTCATTTGTAATGCCACCTTCTCCGAGCATTTGGAGCACTTGCGACTGGTTTTGAGCGTCTGAGGCAAGCGGGGCTAACTGTCAAAAGGTCTAAAGACACCTTATCTTGTTGTGAATTATGTTTTCTCGAGTATCTGGTCTCGGACGAGGGGGTCAGGATTGACTAGTCTAGGACTCGAGCTATTTTCAGTTTCCACTAAAAATTGATAGCCCATTTCATTGGAATGACTAACTTGTTGCGAAAGAAGAGTGAGCCATTTGTCTCGACCGACAGCCATCAGACTACATTTGATGCTGTTAGATTGCTTTGAGTAATGCCGTTGTTCTGGCCGTTCCTGACTTCTGTCAACCCTTCATGGTCCGAACAGATGCCTATAACTCAGGGGCTGCCACACTATTGCTTCAGGAGTAAGGTGGCGAGCGGAGACCTTTAGCATACGCCTCTTACTGTCTATCTCCAGCTGAGGAGAAATACGAGCTGGAAGAGCTGGATGTCCTCTTCAAGCTAGAGAAATTTAAATACTACCTTGAACGCCGGGAATACACACTGGAGACTGATAACCAAGTCCGTAGGTGGGTTCTGGCTTGCTCGCGTAAAACTGGGCATATTGCGAGGTGAGCTGTCCGAGTTTCCGCCTACAGCTTAAACGTGCGCCACAGCATGGGGTGCAATAACTTCATAATGGATACCTTGAGAAAAATGTTCGAAGAGAGGGAGGTTTCTTCTTCCCATGGCGCTGAGGTGGTAGAAGGTCTTGTTAATTACTGAGATTCTGGTGTTGTTCTCTGACCTTGCGCAACAAAAAGAGCAGGACGTCAAGTTCGGCCCCACTAAGGAGCAGTTGAGAGCCGGTACGGTTTATGGAAGGACATTCATTGACGCCACGGCCACCGTAATGAAGAGCTTAAAATCTGTCTGTCTCGCCGCTCTTGTTCCGGATGTTCTCAAATATTATCGTAATTCTATTGTGGGGATCATCTGGCGGTATACCAAATCATTCACAACACCCGTGTGTCCTTAACTCGGCCCACCGTGTATCATGATGTTAGAGAAATGTTGATGGTTTTCCTCGGTTCAGCTGGTTGCTCCCCAGTAGTGATGTTACTGCCAGGCAAAGTATTAGACATTTGAGTAAGATTTTCTCTTGATTCGATTTTCCAAAGGTCATTGTCAGGGAAAATGCGGCTTGTTCCTCTTCGAGGGAGTTTCGGAACTACCATTTCCTACGTGGTTTAAACACGTCACAGCGACTCCTCACTACCCCCAACATTCATTCACGGAGACCGTAAATTAAAGTCTTCTCTGGGTGTTTTCCACTCTGAGGCTCAAACTAAATGGAATCTCTCTTTATCATGGGTGAACCTAGCCTTTAATACCGCTAGACGTGAAGCACACAGAGCTGCCCTTGCTTCTCCCATGTTTGCCTATCCCCTTAATTCTCCTTTATCAAATATCTGCCCCATACGTGATTTGTTGCCCAATGATGTGAGTACTGAGTTAATAAGGGAAAATATTCAGAGCACCGATAAAATGAAAACGGCGCAGTACAACCAGGGCTGATACTCGGCGAACATTCAGGTTGGGGATTTAGACTTTCTGAGAAATTTTAGGGTAGAGACTCTGTGAGGAAGGCGTCCGCAAAACTGTCACCCCACTGTGTAGGGCCGTATAAGGCGTTGAAGGTACCCACTCCAGTCGTGCTTAGGCTCCGTAATGAAGAGAGCGTAAATGAGTTGCGGCTGCACTTTAACCAAGTTAAGAGAGGAAATCTTAACGAAGTTCCGTTTGTGTGCCCTGCCCCGGCCCACCGACCGTCCTCCCCCCCTCCCATGGGCTTCCTGTTTTGGGGGGAAGGCTGAACCATTGCGCTATCGATAGCTCATGCCACTTCAGCTAGCACACAGTCTTTGGCGCGTAGGGGGCGTGGCACATTTGCGGCGAGTACTGTTGAGACCGATTTCTGGAGGGAGGCAGTCAATGAAGCAGCGCGGACAGTACAGGTCTGCGGGCCAACGGGCGAGCTGTTTGTTCTACTGCCCGCGTGACTTACAACTTAGTATCGCTGAGCATCTTGCGGAACCGAGGGACGTGCACCGGAAACTGGAATGGACACATTATTCCTTTCTCTGTTGGTCCATCAAGGACAGGGGATATCGCCCGGTTACGTAATTGCCAGTGTCAATGAAATTCACTAACATCCGTGTAACTTACGATGTTATTTTATTTTATTTTGAAGGCTACCAGTTTCAGTGTTCCATTATGACTTCTTCAACTCCCATAAGCATCTCACAAAACAATCGAAAATGCCATATAGAGCCATAAATCTCTGGGTGGCGTGAATTCAGTCTAAAAGCACAAAGCAGCCTAAATCAGAAATTCAGGATGAACATGAGATCCATACGTGCTGCATTCCAACCTACGATTACCTAACGGGAGGTTGGCTTGAAGCACGTATGGATCCGATGTTCATATTGAAAAAATGGTTCAAATGGCTCTGAGCACTATGGGACTTAACTTCTGAGGTCATCAGTCCCCTAGAACTTAGAACTACTTAAACCTAACTAACCTAAGGACATCACACACATCCATGCCCGAGGCAGGATTCCAACCTGCGATCGTAGCGGTCGCGCGGTTCCAGACTGTAGCGCCCAGAACCGCTCGGCCACTTCGGCCGACTCTTCATATTGAATTTTCACTACAATTAAACATTTTTGTACACAACAGACCTAATTTCTGTGTAACTGTGTCTGGAAGTTTTCCTGTTTCTGGTGAATGAGTCAGTTTATCATTACATAGATTTTAGAACTGCAAGTATAAGTCCAGTGTCCTCATACAGTATGCTGTATATTATGTAAGTTTATGTGATGGTATAGATGCAAACGGCTTATGTTATGTTGACTACATGCATTTAAATATGTTTTAAATGCCGTTGTAGTTTCTACCGTTTTCCTTAACTAAGTCATTGTTCATATTTTATAACCCATGTGCCCTCAGTTTTTATCGTCGATTCTCATAGGTAGCAGATTTCTATCGTCGTCGGTGTGTGACAGGATTCTCACGACACGCAGACAGGTAAGTAAGTTTGCAATCTCACACCGCTGATTTTCTGAGACAGAATTTTGTTCTGATATAAAAGAAACTTAGGTTTCAGGTGATACAGGTAAATAGGATACGGGCCAACCTACATTTTCTTCTGCGTTGACTATGAAATAGTTATATGTCCCTATATTATGATTGTTCATATTTCTTCTGCTCTTGCTACTAATTTTAGTGTGCCTATTCTTCTTTCTTCATGTCCTTCTTTTCTTGATTACCCCGGTGTAATTACGAATGAAACATATGTTGCTGTGGGTTAGGTTGACGTAATGGTTGTGCAAGTTTTTACCTTGGAACGCGAGCCATTGCGTCGACTCAGTCCATTTTGGGGAGGTGCCAGGATAAACGTAAAGGCTGTGTTTGTGACATTACAGTCACTTCTTGTACGTTTAGGAGGCTATAGGATAGTGCTAATAGAGCTTTCGGCGGCACACCGATTACATCCGTTTGGCCGTGATCCTTCCTCCTAAATGGATGTGCCTAACTGTTTACCTGCTTTTGTGTTGTCGCTGTTGAGACCTAGTACAGCACGGTAGTATCATTCTGGTACCTTTGTCAAGCCTCCTCCGCGCAAGTCTTTATCTGGGTGACCGGCGCTTTAGACCCGTCTTCCCCTGATGAGCTTACCGCTCCTATTGCGCCTGTGGCGGACCTAACCCTACAAATGCTGGCCCCGGGCGCTGATCGGTTCAGTCATCCGTTAGCTGAATCCTTCCGATTTTGCCACGATTGAATATAGTGCCATCGTGCTGGTATCGTCTTATTACCTGAACTCAGTGACAAATACAATTTTAATCACTGACACGTATCTTCATGAGATTATACAGGGACAGAAACATAGGGTACAAAATTGTCATTTGACTAAACAATTGGTCAATAACAAGTTCATTTAAATTAACATATTTTAGAAATTCTATTTGTTAATACAAAAACTGAAATACAAGACCTTAATTTAGTTATATAAGATCAGTTTCTACTTATTATTAAGTGCATAAAATTATTGTTATTTGGGCTGCTCTCCTGTGCTCCCCGCACCTGTCATGTTCAGGATAAATATTTTGATTAGTACAAACTATACGTATTTCACCACCAAGGTCCTTAGCATGGGTGAAATTCCAATATTCAATGCTACTTATTAATTATTTTAAAACCACTCTGGCCAGCGTGTCTACTCTTAAACTAGTTACCCCATTTGTTGTAGATATTGTATGGTCGAAAGATTGGCTCCCTCTGTATCTTAGATGACCGTGGATGTCGTGTAGTTATTCAGGTGAACATAATAAACAGAACGTGTGACTGTGCGCAGATTTTATACACTATGTGATCAAAAGTATCCAGACGCCCCAAAAACAAACGTTTTTCATATTAGGTGCATTGTGGTGCCAGCTGCTGCCAGGTACTCCATATCAGCGACCTCAGTAGTCATTTGACATCGTGGAAGAGAAGAATGGGGCGCTCTGCAGAACTCACGGATTTCTAACGTGGTCAGCTGATTAGGTGTCACTTGTGTAATACGTCTGTACGCGAGATTTCCACACTCCTAAACATCCCTAGGTCCACTGTTAATGATGTGATCGTTAAGTGGAAACGTGAAAGTACACGGACAGCACAAAAGCGTACAGGCCGACCTCGTCTGTTGAGTGACAGAGACCGCTGACGCCGGCCGGTGTGGCCGTGCGGTTCTAGGCGCTTCAGTCTGGAACCGCGTGACCGCTTCGGTCGCAGGTTCGAATCCTGCCTCGGGCATGGATGTGTGTGATGTCCTTAGGTTAGTTAGGTTTAATTAGTTCTAAGTTCTAGGTGACTGATAACCTCAGAAGTTAAGTCGCATAGTGCTCAGAGCCATTTGAACCATTTTTAGACCGCTGACAGTTGACGAGGGTCGAAATGTGTAATAGGCAGGCATATATCCAGATCATCACACAGGAATTCCAAACTGCATCAAGATCCACTGCAAGTACCATGACAGTTAGACGGAAGGCAATAACACTTGGATTTCATGGTGGAGCGGCTACTCATAAGCCACACATCATGCCGGTAAATGCCAAGCGATGCCTCGCTTGGTGTAAGGATTGTGAACATTGGACGATTGAACTGTGGAAAAAACGTTGTGTGGAGTAATAAATCACGGTACACAATGTGGCGATCCGATGGCAGGGTGTGGGTATGACGAATGCCCGGTGAACGTAATCTACAGCGTTTGAAGTGCCAACAGTGAAATTCGGAGGCGTTTGTTTTATGGTGTGGTCGTGTTTTTCATCCAGGGGGCTTGCAACCCTTGTTGTTTTTGCGTGGCACTATCACAGCACAAGCCTACATTGATGTTTTAATCACCTTCTTGCTTCCCACTATTGAACAGCAACTCTGGGATGGCAATTACGTCTTTCAACACAATCGAGCACCTGTTCATAATGCACGGCCTGTGGCAGAGTGGTTACACGACAATAACATCCCTGTAATGGACTGGCCTGCACAGAGTCCTCACCTGAATTCTATAGAACATCTTTGGGATGTTTTGGAACGCTGACTCCGTACTAAGCCTCACCGCCCGACATTGATACCTCTCCTCAGTGCAGCACTTCGTGAAGAATGGGCTGCCATTCCCCAAGAAACCTTCCGTCACCTGATTGAACGTATGCGTAGTGGAAGCTGTCATCAAGACTAAGGATGGGCCAACACCGTATTGAATTACAGCTAAGAGGCACCCACATGCCTTGCTCATACTGTGGCATCAAGCAGTCAGGCCTGCAAGATGAGTGGTCTGCCAAACGAGTGGATTCATTCTTATTTATCGAGTAACATGAACTCTCGTACTCACAATTAAGTTACAAATTATCCTCCTGTATGAATAATACGCAACGGAAACGCACATCTGACTATCATTAATTTACAGAACTCTGACTGTTCACTACGCACTGTAAATACCACATTTTCTTTTTGTCTTTTATTTAATGGCTTTTATCAACACGTGGCCACCGCACTGAATATGAATGACGCACACATTATAAATTCGGGACATCATGACAACATACAATTCGAAGGAAAAGTCCACCAATCTTTTTCTTTTCACTGTCTTATTTATTCCGATAAATTTTATAACCTAAACACACAAATTCTATAACCTACAACAATAACACATGAGAAATTCCGCCCAGTGGGCATGGCTTTACATTGGTGATTCTCTACCTTATGGTCTCGTAATTATTTAACGCTACAGTGCACTTTCTCGATAGGATGGTGGATCTTTTATTATATCTCACACTTCGACTCTCACAATCATCATCACGAAACTTTCCTCCAGATCGAGCGGTACAGAAGGAACAAGCATAACCCACAAATTTTTTGAAACTACCTTGCTACTCTCCCATGCAAACCACACATACGCAAATTACATGACATACACCACACTACAACATGGAATACAATACAATAAATAGTCACAACACTATCACTTTCAGCTTTCCCACTTCAATTAGTATTTATCCCAGTTTCACACGACACTGCCCCACTTCGTAATTCTACTTTCCTACTATGAACTCATGAGATATATGCACGTCTTCCTGTGCAATGCAAGCCAAGTGGCGTTGCTGGATAGACGGCCGACTCACCTTGCTTCTCTCTCAGAGTTTGAATCTAGCGTCACACGGAATCATATCACGCAAAGTAATATAAAGAACATATTCATCACACACGCGAGTCCTCAACTGATATCATGGACGAGTACTTCTCTTTATCCTTTGTCTCATACACAGATTGAGACTCACACAGTACTCACTACGTGGAAGTACTCGTCTCTAATTTCAAGTCCTGCACACGCCATTTCTTAAATATTTCAACTTATGGTACACACGCTATTTCTTAAATATTTCAACTTATTGTACACACGCTAGTAATTCAGCTTAATTGATTGGCGACTCCATGTTGTCTTCTGCACAACGACCAGATAACAGGTATACTTGAAAAAAGAGACAGCATTGGTCGTATATTTTTTACTATTGCAAAATCGATTTTCTGTCACTGAGTGACCATCTTCAGTGCTATATTGTATAACTTAAATTGGGATGCACTGTTGTCTTACGGCGATGTGATCGCCGTAAGCTTAGTGACAACATTGCATCCAATTTAAGTTATACAATATAGCACTGAAGATGGTCACTCAGTGACAGAAAATCGATTTTGCAATAGTAAAAAATATACGACCAATGCTGTCTCTTTTTTCAAATTCAGCTTAACTTATGCACACGGAAGTATTTCAACTTATTGCTACACGTGGTTTCATTGTGACCGTCGGTCACTTCCGAAGATTACTACGATCCCATTAATATTACCTGCCTGACATTTAATTCTCCCCACAAAAGTTCCTGAAATAGAGAAATTATTATTTCAAACTACTCTTAAATATTCCACATGCATACCATGTCTCCATTCTTTTGTCTTTACGGAGCACACCTAAGACAGGACTTAACAACACAAGATCCAGCGGCAGAGTGCTGAAACATGGCCGTTCTTCAGGTGCTCTCGCACCTCTGCTGAAGTGGGGGAGCACCTTGCTACCGTATTGGTCAGCCACATTTCAGGCACTCAAAGCTCAGGTAAATTTCATCTCTTTGGTCCCACCAAAGGTGGCCAAAGGATCGTCTCAAAGATGATCATATATTCACATTCACTATCTGCAGACGACCATACATTCATTCATTTCACAGATCTCACCAAACTGGATGTAGGGATTTACTTTGTGGGAGTGCACATGTGATCAATTAAATAAATAAATTGTCATTCTTTCCCACACTGGAATCTGGCTTCGCTGTATTAATTGAAATTGCGTTATTTTACAAAAAAAAGTGTTGTTCTGACAAAAATAATGAAGTATGTTGTACCTATTTTCAATGTCGGGCGGTACTGTACCCTTTCACAGCATTACCGATGTTGCATACCATGAACTTGTAAGTAATTTTCAGCCAGGTGTCCGGACACTTTTGATCACATAGTGTAACTGTCCTGAAACTTTTCATCTCATTTATTCGTTGCTTCCAGTGGTCATTCCTTTGTTTTTTGTCACTGGTACCTCATCTGTTTCTTCGCTCTTTTCTTATGGCTATGGACAGTAAATATAACGTAATTGTTGGTACCTGCGGAAATATACATTATGGGTATGATATAGTGATCACTGCTCAAGGGCAAAATTGCCACAATCACATTATTATTGCTTCATAACCCTTAAGAGACATTTCCGGAACTTCTTCTGTGCCTACAACTGTTATAAATCTGTGATAGTCATTTTCATTTAATTTTTCGTGATTAAAGTACTTCACATAACGTCCTCACGTCAAGTTACAACAATATTACATCCTTGCAGTGTGTTGATACGCCATAGCGCAGATCAGGTGCTTTTATAGATCTTGCATACCTGATGGACGATTTACAACTTTCATTTACCAGTTAAGGGCGCGCTCTTTCGTCCTTGCGTTGAACACACCACCTTCTCTCATACGCCTTTCTCAATGGAGAAAAACAGCACAGTTGACAGTCACAGGTGTCGTACTAAATAACACACAGAAAATGAGCCACTGGTGAAGCCATAAACACTGTTCCGAAAACTGGCAGTTTAAATGTAAGACCATTCCTATCGCTATTGTAACACTGTAGTATTTCCCTTTATTTTGCGTTAATATTTACTTTATTCATTTCCTCGCTTTGCTTTAGCAGGTTACCGTACTCTGTTTAGAGTACACCGCCACGCCACTACTTTTCGCATTTTCATTCAGTGTCATATATACTAACTTTCATATCCCAAATAACGCCTTTGAGGTGGGACAAATTACTTCACACAAACGCTACATACGAAAGCAACAATTTTCAGTTGCAGATAACAACATTCAGCCCACCTATTGCATAAAATTCTCCAGCTTATACTCTATTTTTCTTGCGGCAGATTGTTAACCCTAATTATTATCTAAATTTATAACTAACTTACTGACTAAACATATGCACATGATGTACCGAATTCTTCCTTCTAAGTCCACGTACTTCTCGTACTCGACGAAGTGTCTGATATGGCTCACATGACGTAAACCTAGTGACTTCCCCCTTTTCAACGACTCCATTTCCACCATTTTTGCGTATGGTATCCGCCTTATTCGTACCGGCCCGTCGAAAGCAGCGAAGAAATTGTGGCCAACATCTTTTGTTTCTTAGACAAACGATGTGATTTCACCAGCAGCATTTGCATTTGAATACGCATGCCTATACACAGTTTCTTTGGAGTATAAACTCATGAAGCAAGCTGAAGATCACTATTAACTTTCCTCTAAATTTATTTCTCTGTAAAATTTTAATTACTGTGATTTCAAATTACTAATTGTTCAACTTTCACTCACTGCCTCTCAGGAGATTCTGACGACTTATCGTGGCACAGTCAGCCATATCTTATGTTTTCTACTCCTGCTAGCGATTGTTGAGACTGACCTGAGGTGCATGCAAGTGATTTATTTAACGCGACGGATGGTACAATGCAATTTTCTCGGTGCCATGTCACTTATACACACATCAAGATAACTTTTGCATCACCTCGGTTCCGAGAGTTTCGGAACCTGTACAGGAAATTGGAATAGAGATCAACGTAAACATCATTTCCGCCCTTTTTATTGCTCATGAAAACCACACATTGCAAGTTGTAACACCATACAGCGAGACCTTCAGAGGTGGTGGTTCAGACTGATGTACACACCGGTACCTCTAATATCCAGTAGGACATCCTCTTGCATTGATGCATGCCTGTATTCGTCGTGGCATACTATCCACAAGTTCATGGTCCTGACTGTCCCACTACTCAACAACGTTTCGGCGTAGATCCCTCAGAGCGGTTGGTGGGTCACGTAGTCCATAAACAGCCCTTTTCAATGTATCCCAGGCATGTTCGATAGGGTTCATGTCTGGAGAACATACTGGCCACTCTAGTCGAGCGATGTCGTTATGCTGAAGAAAGTCATTCACAAGATGTGCACGATGGGGGCGCGAATTGCAGTCCATATAGACGAATGCCTCGCCAATATGCTACCGATATGGTTGCACTATCGGTCTGAGGATGGCATTCACGTATCGTACAGCCGTTACGTCACCTTCCATGAGCACCAGCGGCGTACGTCGGCCCAACATAATGCCACTTCAAAACAGCAGGGAGCGTCCACCTTGCTGCACTTGCTGTACAGTGTGTCTAAGGCGTTCATCCTAACCAGGTTGCCTCCAAACACGTCTCCGACGATTGTGTGGTTGAAAGCATATGCGACACTCATCGGTGAAGAGAAAGTGATGCCCATTCTGAGCGGTGCATTCGGCATGTTGTTGGGCCCATCTGTACCGCGCTGCATGGTGTCGTGGTTGCAAAGATGGACGTCACCATGGACGTCGGGAGTGAAGTTGCGCATCATGCAACCTACTGCGCACAGTTTGAGTCATAACACGACGTTCTGTGGCTGCACGGAAAGCATTACACAATCCGTAGGTAGCGGTCATCCACTGCAATAGTAGCCCTTAGGCGGCCTGAGGGGGGGCATGTCGTTTCCTTTCTCTCTGTATCTCCTCCATGTCCGAACAACATCGCTTTGGTTCATTCCGAGACGCCTGGACACTTCCCTTTTTCAGAGCCCTTCCTAGCACAGAGTAACAATGCGGACGCCATCGAACTTCGGTTTTGACTGTCTGCGCATGGTTGAACTACAGACTAGACGGTCCGTGTACCTCCTTCCTCTGGCGCGCGGGGAAGCCGCGCGGTATTTGGCGTCTTGTCACGGTCCACGCGGCTCCAGCCGTCGGAGGTTCGAGTCCTCCCTCGGGCATGGGTGTGTGTGTTGTCCATAGCGTAAGTTGGTTTAACTTAGATTAAGTAGTGTGTAAGCTTAGGGACCGATGACCTCAGCAGTTTGATCCTATTAGACCTTACAACAAATTTCGAATTTCCTCCTTCCTGGTGGAATGACTGGAACCGATCGGCTGTCGGACCCCCTCCGTCTAATAGGCGTTGCTCATGCATAGTTGTTTACATCTTTGTACCGGTTTAGTGACATCCAGTCAAAGGGACTGTGTTTCTGATACAATATCCACAGTCAACGTCTGTCTTCAGGAATGCTGGGAACTGGGGTGAGGCAAAACTTTCTTTGATGTGTGTATATAGCCTGAGTAAGAGCTTCTTAAATTTGTTTATAATAATCTAGTATATTGCCTATGGTTTGCCTATCTGTTTGCAAGAAGTATCCTGCCGATAATTAGTTATTCAGGATATGCAGACATGTTGCCTGTCCCCTTCAAACTGACTCTGCGTCAAATAAATTAAACACAAGTAAATTAAATGATCAGGATAAATTACTACCTACGAAAGAAAAAAACGCAATTACCTTCATAACATGTCTTTAAGAATGAACCCGTATATACTGAATTTACTGACAAAACTAATATTCTAAGAAAGACTGTAGTTTGCAGATTTTCACTGTAGTGGTATTGGCCCTTCACTGGCTTAAAGCACGCGATCTGCTACCACAGATGGAATATCTGAAATCACCTTTGTACGAAGTATCAGAAGAAATTACTAGCCCAATATGAATTGTGATTTCAGTGCAGAAAGAAGTACTCTTGTAATGTCAGCCTTTTGTCATTACGTCCCTGCAATGCCAGAGCGTATGCTATACTTACCGTAATCGTTGAAATGCGATAATACAGAGCGTTGCTTCTCAAACAGGACGGCGCCAACAGTACTGCCGGAGCGTGGCTTGAGAACTGGAATACTGCTATGCGAATGCTGCCTTACAACTTCACTGTACAACAAATGAAGTGCTCTCTATCTTTATTTGCTAAACTAGGCGCCATCTTCCAACCATGGAGCGACGTTCAGACAACATTTAAGTACAGCAGCAAGTACAGTGTCCAACAAGAGAACACAAAAACAACAAGTCTTTGCGTCGTCTGCACAGAGCTCTGAGATGGAAGACGGCAGACTGACAAAATTTCTCCACTGCGTTTCCTGCAGCAATTCTCCGTTTTCCTCCCCTTTAAACGTGGCTAGAAGTCACTTTCTTACGCGCTCTGAGCAGTTTCCGACTTGGATTTTGGTTTTTGAGTCGAAGCTTCTGGAATACCTCCCTACTTCATCGCCGAAATGTGAACCTACCAATCAGGTCTAGTCGGTTACGCTTTCCACGGGAAAACGCCATGCCTAAGTGCTCCACAAGTTAATGGCTAGCGGCGCCGTGGTGGTTGGTCTCAAGCCGTGTAGAATCCGCTGTATTGTCTTCGGTTGCGACCGCCAGGCGCCGGACACCACTGCGGCTCAAGGTTCGTGACTCTTAAGCTGCTGCCCCTGTTCACGGCTGAACTCTACAAAGTTGACAGTCGCGGACCGCTAGTTTCTGCCACGGCTAAGCGTCTCTAGAGCTTCTCAAGAGCATCTCATAAAGAAAACGGCTTGATATATGCATACGCTCCCAATGAGCTAGTACAGATTACTTCCATCCAGTCACCCAACATGCATAAACAGTACGAATTAAACTAAGTGTACGTACGATGTTGGTCATACAGATGATCCAATAACAAATTAGATCCTATCTGATGTCTCCTGGTAGTTGCTTTATCAAATAATATTGGAAGGAAAGGAGTTAAATTTTGATTGTGTGTTTCAAATAATTGGAGTTTTGTAAATTTCTTTCATGTTAAATGTCATTTGAAGCTCAAGAGACTACTCAGGAAGAACCGATGCGCAAGGAAGTGGGATACGCAAGTGCTAAGGAATGAAGATATACGCTTGAAGTTTCATGAGGTTATAGATACTGCGCTAACGAATAGATCAGTAGGCAGTTCAGTTGAAGAGGAATTGTTATCTCTAAAACGGGCAGTTACAGAAGTTGGAAAGAAAGCTGTCGGTACAAAGAAGGAAACTACGAAGAAACCATGGGTACCAGAAGAAATAGGCCGGCCGAAGTGGCCGTGCGGTTAAAGGCGCTGCAGTCTGGAACCGCAGGACCGCTACGGTCGCAGGTTCGAATCCTGCCTCGGGCATGGATGTTTGTGATGTCCTTAGGTTAGTTAGGTTTAACTAGTTCTAAGTTCTAGGGGACTAATGACCTCAGCAGTTGAGTCCCATAGTGCTCAGAGCCATTTTGAAGAAATACTTCAGGTGATCGATCAAAAAAGGAAGTACAAAAATGTTCAAGGAAATTCGGGAATACAGAAATGCAAGTCACTTAGGAGTGAAATAAATAGGAAGAGCAGGGAAGCTAAGGCGAAACGACTGGATGAAGAACGTGAATTCGTTGAAACTAAAAGCATGGGTGGTAACATTAAGAGAGCAATGGGAATCCACTGTAAAATGCAGAGAAAAGAGAGAGAGAGAGAGCGGATAGATGGAAACAGTATACTGTGGGCCTCTATGAGGGGGAAGATACATCTGATATAATGATAGAAGAAGAAAGAGAAAATGGCCCTGAGCACTATGGGACAACAGCTATGGTCATCAGTCCCCTAGAACTTAGAACTACTTAAACCTAACTAACCTAAGGACATCACACAACACCCAGTCATCACGAGGCAGAGAAAATCCCTGACCCCGCCGGGAATCGAACCCGGGCGCGGGAAGCGAGAACGCTACCGCACGATCACGATCTGCGGACAAGAAGAAAGAGAAATCGATATAGAAGAGATAGGGGATCCACTATTAGAATCGGAATTTAAAAGAGCTCCAGAAGACATACAATCAATTAAGACAGAAATGGTAGAAAACATTCCATCACAGTTTCTAAAGTCATTCCTCAAAACGCCTATCCACGATGGTGTGTATAAAATATGAGTCCTGCGATATATCATCTGACTTTCGGAAAAATATCATCTATACAATTCAGAAGATTGCAAGAGCCAACAAGTGCGAGAGCTATCGCACAGTCAGCTTAATGGCACATGCATCCAATTGCTTACAAGAATAATATGCAGAAGAATGCAAAAGAGAATTTATGATGTGTTAGATGATGATTCCTTTGGCTTTACGAAAAGTAAAGGAACCGAAAGGTATTTATAGCGTTGCGCTTGACAATGGAATTAAGGCTAAAGATAAATCAACACACGCTCGGAGGATTTGTCGACCTGGAAAAAGCGTTCGACAGAGTAAAATGATGCCAGATGTTCTAAATTCTGAGAAAAATAGGAGTAAGCTGTAGGAAAAGACGTATGTACAAGAACCAAGAGGGAATAATGAGAGTGGAAAACCAAGCACGAATTGCTCGAATTAAAGAGAGTGTAAGACAGGAATGCAGTCTTTTGCCCGTGGTGTTCAGTCTACACACCGATGAAATAATGACGGAAATAAAAGAAAGTTTCAAGAGTGGAATTAAAATTCAAAGTGAAAGGATATCAATAAAACGTTCGCTGACATTGCTATCCTTAGTGAAAGAGAAGAGAAATTACAGGCTTCACTGAATGGAATGAAAAATCTAATGTGTACAGTATATGTACTGAGAATAATCTAAGAAAGACGAAAGTAATGAGCCTGACAGAAATAAGAACTGCGGGAAACTTAACATCAATCTTGGTGTGCTTAGGAAGTGGACGAAGTTATGGAATTCTGCTGTCTAAACACCAAAATAACCCACGACGGACGGAACAAGGGGGAGATCAAAAGCAAACTAACACTAGTAAAAAAGGCATTCCTGGCCAAGACAGGTCTGCTAGTATTAAACGTAGACATTCATTTCAGGAAGAAATTTCTGAGAATGTACGGTTGAAGCACAGTGTTGTCTGGTAGTGAGACATGTACCCTGGGAAAACCGGAAAAGAAGAGACTCGAAGCATTTGAAATGTGGTGCTATAGAAGAATGTTGAAAATTAGGTGCACTGATAACGTAAGAAACGAGGAGGTTCTCCGCAGAATTAGTGAGGAAAGAATGATATGAAAAATACTGACAAGAATAAGGGACATGACACGAATGCACCTACGAGGCATGGTTGCCAGCTTGCTTTACACGTTTGCACTGCACTGAGCCTTCTGGCTGTGAGTATTCCATGTTACAGGGCACAAACAGATGGCGCTCTGGTAGCTATGCAACTACGCTGTCTGTTGGCGGACGACTTTGAAAACATTATCAGTCATCTGCTATCTCCCAGGTGGTACATGACGTCATCGGATCAAAATCGACGTCGTCTTTCCAAGTGTAGTAATTTTTTGGGGTGGTGGGTGCAGGCGAGGGGGCGCGTGCAAAATAACCAAATATGAATGCGAAAACCCACTAACAATGGAGAGTAAGAAGCTTACGTTAATAAACAAACATAAAAAGGGTAAGAAAGTAATTATACGTGCTATTTACAGACATGACTGTAGTTCCTATAGGAAAAATAATTATCCAGTAAATATTTTCACAACACTGTAAGATAATATTCGACAAAAAGATCATGAAAGACAGTTGTGACCTGCTTCCAGCTGAGAGATTCCACGTAAGTATATAGTAATATATTATAAGATTTGTTTGTGGATATCCTCGACCACATTGATACAGAGCTCAAAACCGTCTGTAACTTGAATCAATTTATCACGTATGAAAGAAACGTGAGATTTAGAATGAAGGTAATTAGAAAATTATAACAGCAATGCTTTCTCTACGAAGAGCATCGAGCGAACTCACCAACGAAAGAATAGAAGGCTCCGTCTAGATCTACGTTCGCTCACGTACGAAAATTTCTTAATGAGTGTTAAAGATAAAACCGGCTAATCCGTGGGTGGTTGCCGCCCCAGAGAACTTCGAAAGACATTACTGTCGCTCTGTCGGTCAGCCCGAAAGATATATGCCCAAGGCGTGTCATTACTCGACACATGCATGTACCTTTGGAACTCAACTGCAACTTAGACTTATAAGGAATGAAACGAGGCAAAATAGTGAATGGTCTTTCACGCGTCCCACGAGCCGTGTTCGACCTGGGGTCAACGAAGAGCAGTTTTCGTAAGAGTTCTAAATTTCCATAGCAACATCGGGATGGACTCTCTTACCGCACAGACAACGTTAACATGTGTGACACTCCCCTCTAGCAGTCCTAGAAGCTTCAAAGGTAGCCCACACTACGTATAATGTCGAAATCCGCTACGTGATTAAAGAAGTCTCGTTTATCCTTTTTTACATGCACAAACACAAATTAAAGCAAAGGATCTGGTAATGAGCTAAACGACACTATTCAGACTACAGATGACCTTTATCTTAGAGACTTTGTAATGAATGAAGACCAAGTTATCAGTGAAGCTTTTCGTAAAAAAGGATGTGAGGCTTTGTACTAAAATAGCAGCCAGTAAATCAATTACCTAGGCACAACTCGCAGCGGAAGCTATAAACTTCTTATATACCGGGGAATTTCTCTGTGTAACACTTGTGGAAAATCTGGTAATTGCGTCGTAAAACTGAGAGAGACAGAGCAAAACAAGGCCGCTCGGCGTTTCCACCGTAGCGCCTTTCGAACGTAATTTCGGATGTCACTCCGACCCTTAATTAGACGCACAAGGTGTGAAGCGCCGGCCGTAATTTTCTTTGCGTGTCGCGCGACTGTAATCCGCCCTCGGCGGTTCTAATTGACACGGCGGCAGAGTCCGCGTCCGGACGCGCCTCTGCTCGGAGCGCGCCTTTCCTCGAATTATCGCGATAACAAAGGCCACTGGCCGGGGATGACAGACCCTAATTGCTTTATATGAATAATTAATCTGGCCGCGAAGGCGCCGCTAAGCGAGTTATTATGGGGCGCGCGGGTCGGTCCGGGCAGCGACTCGCCGGCCTTTATTACGACTTGCTGCCCCGTTCGGACTGTAAATCATATGAGGAGCGCCGCGCCCGAGGCAGGTGGAGGCCCAGCTGCCTGCAAAGCGCCCCGAGGGCGTGCTAAGCTGCAGGTGGACGAGCTTCAACGGTAGCCGCGGGCTAATCACAGAGGAAACACTACCGAACGCCCAACGCGGACGCCAGACTCTTCCCGATGGGAGAAAGAGCAGGCTGGTTCTGGCGTGAGAGGAGAAAGCAGTACCCCCGTTCGTCAAATAGGCGCAGTCAGTTGTAGAGAGGGACGTCTTTAGTAACTATCCAGGGTGTTCGGAAATTCCCGTTACAAACTTCTAAGACCTCTAGAGGGGAGCGATTTTGAAGAGGAACCCGTGTTGGCAAACGTACCGTTCATGTTCTACGATGGTGTCGATTCAGATGTTTAACTCATCCACTTCTGCATGAGGAATTGAATTAGGTGTGGCACAGCACAATTATTAGCTGAAAATTCGAAAAGAAACAAAACGAAACATCCATTTATCACTTATGCACATGTATCTGTAATAACACACATCACTTGTTTACATTATTCCAAAACAAAAATGGGACCCAGCATACTGTACGTACAGTACTGATTCATTACAACAGCGACTCGATGTTGCGAGCACCAAAGTTGTTACAGACATTGTATCTACGGAGCTTGTTCTGGCACACACCTTCCTTCCCATCGGGTGTCTCCTCAGTTCCTAGTGCAGCAGTCAGAACTCATGCCAGCAGATCTTTCTCTGTCTACACAGGAGTCCCGTAAATTAAACTTTGCTTACGACTCCACAAGTAGTCCGCAGGAGTTAAATCCGGCGCAAGTGGCGGCAACGTGGTTGAACATCCTCGGCCTGTCCATCTTTAATCATATCGTTTGTTGAGAGGCCCCGTTACACATCTAAACAGAAACAGTCGTGTAACGGAAACGGTACGTTTCCGGACGTGGGTTTCTCTTCATAATATTATGTACTCACTCCCCTCTAGCAGTCCTAGAAGCTTGTAACGGGAGTTTCCGAACATCCTGTACACCCCATATCGCTGAGAAGAATAATACACAGAAGAATGGGAAAGGATATTGAGGATCTGTCAGATGACGATTAGTTTGACATCAGGGAAGATAAAGACACCAGGGAGCCATTTTTGGAGATGAGCGTGAAAATGGAAACAGGTCTTAAGAAAAATCAAGGACCGTTAATAGGAATCGTCGGCCTAGAAAAGACATTCGACTTTGTAAATGATGCAATATGTTCAAAATTACCAAGAAGAAAGGTGTAATCTACAAGGAAAAACTGATAATATTTCATATGTACGAGAACCAGTATTTAATAGTAAGAACGGAAGACCAAGAGAGAAATGCTATAGTTAGAGGGGGTAAAAGACTGTAATGTAGGCTTTCGCTCTTGCTGTTCAGTCTGTAAATCGAAGAAGCAGAGACGACAATAAAAAGAAGATTCAGGAGTGGGTTTAAACTTGAGGGTGAAAGCACTGAAATACACCCCTTGTTGTCGTGGTAGCTGATCATCGTTCCACTAAGACATTGTCCTCGACAGCTGTGAATGAAATCTGCACACTCACGACTTCAACATGAAAATGCTGTACGAGCAAGTGCAATGGTCGTTATACGTGAATTAAGCTAATTTAATAACAATGTTCGAAGCCTGGACAAAGGTATTGCAACGGAAACATCGTCACAGTGGGACAATATTAGACTTGCAAATAACTGACTATATTTGTTAATAAGGGTCGCCTAGTCAGGATGAGTTGTGTAAGAAAGTCGGGGTTATAATCGCAAAGCAAGAGTGCACTCCACAATATCTGTGTTGATCAAAATCCTACATGAACCAATAAAAATGGCTGTTCAGCAGTTACTGTCGTGCAAACATCACTGCTCTAAACATTAACACAAAACAGTATCTCACCAGAAGCTTAACTGCGTCTGAATGTACCACTAACGCATTGGAAGATACCTCAAATGCAAGACAGCTTGGAAAGCGCTTCAAGCGTTCGTCAACTTCCCAGCTTAAATACAAAGTAATTGAGTGCAACATTCACCAAATAAGACAGTTAATCAAGCAACTCAAATTGTGCAGAAAATTCTGCAAATTGTCAACTGCTCAGCTAACGAACATGGCTAATTGCAAAAATTCGAAACTTACTTATACCTCAGAGAACGTGTACCACAATGCACAAGACAGCTCAAATGTAAACGGCAAAGATGGAGGCAGAGAAAAGCTGCCACCGACATCATGTAAGGCCCTAACGGCTTCTCCATGGTAAGTCCCAAAGCAAAATCTGTTCTCTACCTAACTCTCAACTTCTTGAATAATTCAGCCTGGAGGGGAGATCGACCAGCCGTTGCCACAGTGACGAGCGAGAATTTCGCTTTCTTTTCTAGAATACTGTGGAATCCTGCACAAATTTCCCATTCTTGACTCACTGAATGTAATTTAATATGCAGAGGGTTGGTATTGATTCTTATCGAAGCCCCACTCAATGTTCGAACCCTTTGCTCCAAAGCATGGTGTCGGACAAGTTTCACATGATTTGGTAACCAGATGTTAGATGTTGGGGGAAATGAGTTTTCCCACGGTGGGCTAGCGGCGCAGTGTCGTCCTCTTCTGCGTGTGCAGGAAGGCGAATTCGTCACGCACAGCTCTCCCCTGGGGACTTTGCGGCAACTCCTTTCGAAGGAGAATACCGCACTCGTAGAGAAAATTGACGGCCAGTGCCTTACTGCAAACAACGCCCGCGGAGCCTGCCTCCTTTCATCAGAGCCTTTGCTGTGGTCAAACGAGAACTACTAGGCGACCACTTCACACGCTCATTTTCCATGGCAACAAACGGAAACCTTTTTCCAGAGCTATCCAGCCATGTGATTTCCTCACACACAGCCATAAATTCGCATAGTAATACGTGACTGCAGTGTCACAGCGTATCAGTGATGTCTAAAACTGACATAGTGAGAACGTGGCTGTCTACAATTAATGTAGGTTCATTCTTAACAAAGAAGAAGACAGCAACCAGCCACTATTAATACTGCTATTAAATTTAAGTAAATAGCGCCGTAACCGTTTTCGAACTGACAAATTCATCATCAGACGGCTGTTCACCAAGATACACTTTACATAATCGTCCGTTTTCGATTTTTATTCTTCCGCTGAGGCGAAATATTCTTGGTGCGTTGGTGCCCTACTGTAGAAAACAGTGTTTGAAGCACCCTAAGTGAACATAACTAACCTCCAATCGATGAAATACAGAGTAAATACATATGTGAGATTAAGTGGTTATGGTACTTACATCTAACATTGCGCGCGATTTTGTTGCGAAGTTGCAGGATTGTATATAATTTGCACATCACCATATCGTGCAAAGCACCACACACACACACACACACACACACACACACACACCAAAAAGTATTTGCTACATGTGAAGTTGACGCAAAGAATGTAGATTTCAAATACAACAGTGTCAGAGACGTTCTCTCTCAGAGATATTACAATATACAGACTGCTTTAATTTCACAGTATGACTGTTTTTAAAGAATAGACATAACAAAACGAAAATTAAAGCACAAAGATATGATATTACAGACAGATGTAGTAACCAGCTTGTGTGAATGCTACTTATATGGTATTATGTCAATACTGTGCTATATACAGGGAGCAACACAGAGGTGAGATAAAATGTATAATAACGCTGGAGTTACCACCATTCATAAAAAAAGAAGAAAAAGACCATCAGTCACTTAACCACTTGACAATGACCTAGGACAGCGCGGTCGAAAGGTCGTGGGATTTGAAATACCTGACGCGGCTTGAAGACCGAGAAGATTTTATTAACTCATGTCGCCACCAGACCACGCATTCATACAGCCCTTTATTTTCTGAGTCAGTCTCCACGGGTCACCATTTTTAGCATTCTGCTGGGCTGTTGCACTGTGCACTGTTCCCTAAAAAACGAGGAAAAATTTTGCTATGAGCGCCATAGCGATACCTGACTCTAAATGATATGGATTGGAAGCATACCTGGCATGCCCAGCTGGGTCAAAGCTCCTTATACCGGTCGACGAGTTCTTCACATGTCACCAGTGGTCCCCAGAAAGCGACACAGCACGGCGTCTCAGCTCACTTCCCCTGATCTCTCTAAATTAGGCTTACCAAAATCCCCACGCACACAGGCGAAAAATCTATTATTACGTACACAGAAACCCCGTTACAATACAGAGAAGAAAATCTATATACAGCTTGTTCTTTGCAATCACTATAATTAAATTCGGAAGAGAAGTAATTTTATCAGTCTCAAAATGCAGTAACTATTATTCAACTCGAATAAAAGTAATTTGACCCCCCTAAAAATGACTTTAATCGATGATCAAGAGGATCTACTTATTAAAAATGAGAAGTGTCAATTCTGGAATAGCTTGACGCCTCTCTTCACACTCAACCAAGAATAAAACAATAAATTGTGAGAATGGTGTTACACTAACGATTATGGTGTGACACCAAGAATGCATTGTTTTTCTCTTGGTTCTATTTTTATTTTGTTTGGCAGGTTGGTACCATACCTTATTCCTCTCTCACTCATCCACTCAGCCAATTGATGTTTTTGCTGATTTAGTCATTCTTTCTATTCGTCAATAATAAAACAAAATATCCTCTCATACTTAATATAGGGTATAATGTTCAGCACTTATTGATCACAAACAACCATACACGAAGTCACCATTGATTAATGATACACATTCAAGCCTATTATAATACACTAGAACACCGATTTGATTTTAGCGGTCATAATATGTAATGCAAGAACAAAAATTTATATCCAAATGAAAAACTAATGACTATAATTTACAGAACACCAAAATAAATCACTATAACTTTAACTTCTCTCTATTACCTCGGCTGTACAATAATAAAAACTGTAAAGTTTTTGTTTGGATCACTCTCGTGCAAAGCGTTGTCTTTCAAATTAATAGATTTTAGAAAACACTAGTGAATAGATGACAATATGACCAATTGGCAACAATAAAAGGAACATATCAGCTTTCTGAACATTTCCATATACTTACCAATCGCCGGCCGCGGTGGCCGAGCGGTTCTAGGCCCTACAGTCTGGAACCGCGCGACAGGCTACGGTCGCAGGTTCGAATCCTGCCCCGGGCATGGATGTGTGTGATCTCCTTAGGTTAGTTAGGTTTAAGTAGTTCTAACTTCTAGGGGACTGATGACCTCCGTTGTTAAGTCTCATAGTGCTCA
The DNA here is from genome assembly GCF_023898315.1 of Schistocerca nitens. Classification (NCBI taxonomy): domain Eukaryota; kingdom Metazoa; phylum Arthropoda; class Insecta; order Orthoptera; family Acrididae; genus Schistocerca; species Schistocerca nitens. The sequence goes on from NC_064615.1 coordinate 800,650,231, forward strand.
GAGCCATTTGAACCAGCCACCATGTAATGAGATATCTCCTTAAGATGTGACTGAAGGTCAACTTCATTATTAAAAAGAATCATGACAAATAAATGTAACGACTCAAAAATAATGTCACAAAATACAGTAGGTCCTTGCACTGTGGAATTCCTGCAGATGTTCAAATGGCTCTGAGCACTATGGGACTTAACATCTGTGGTCATCAGTCCCCTAGAACTTAGAAGTACTTAAACCTAACTAACCTAAGGACATCACATACATCCATGCCTGAGGCAGGATTCGAACCTGCGACCGTAGCGGTCACGCGGTTCCAGACTGAAGCGCCTAGAACCGCAGGGCCACACCGGCCGGCCTCCTGCAGATGTGATTGTGATTTTTCACTACTGTCGGTTTCTTATAGAATGATTGTATTGATTTGTAATGAATTGAGGCCCATGCAAATTGTGACATCTTTCATTGACACCACGTAAAAAGGGCTGTTTTATTGTGGCTTGGAAAGTTTAATTATTCCATCTTCAAGTATATTACTTAATTCTTGAAAACCTAATAGGGCTACTTGGGTGAAAGCGGAATTTCATAAAGTGGCATTAAAGGTTTTTAATTTTCCATTACCTCGAACAGAGAATTCTAGATTGTGTTCGGTTTTGGTAAAAATACTTCCGAACTATCCTGCAATACCTTTGTCAGTTCCTCTCTCTCGTGTGAGCTGATCTCACGTCCCCAATTCTAACAGCTGGCTTCCAGAAACCCCTGTTCACACAGGCAAAAAATATACCTTTAAGTGCTTACCAATCCAAATGGAATAGATAGAAGGAGATTAAAAGGTGCCTTGATCTTTATAATCACTTGTACGGAACACGCAAGTCGAATAAAAGTTAAGTTGATCGGTCTAAACATCACTCTAACCGATGTTTCATTGAATCTGCTTATTAATAATTGAAAGTGTTAATTCGGGAATGGTTTGACACTTCTGAAGGGTAGTTGTCTCAAAATATCACTTCGAATACTGAGAGAAGTCACACCGTTGAATATGGTTTCCAGCATGGAGGTCTGAAGCCCTTCCGATCACTTCAGAATTGAAAATGATTTTTCCATTGCTCCTTGTTGTGATGTGAAGGGTTTGCCCTTCGATCTCGACATTAAGAAAGCAATCTTTGACGTTTTTCCGGTTATGGTTTGTATGAAAGGAGGTATGGAAGAAATTGGCTTTCTGCGAAACCCAGTTCACTTCACACCGGGAAAATTTCATTGATCATTATTTGATGTTTTAGCTTCGGAAGTACCGTGCGTTTGACCGGGTGTCACGAAGTTTGACGAGAGGAAACGCTGAGTCAGAGAGATGAATGTTGAGTTAATTCACAGCAGCCGCCACTGAAACATTCAGCCGAATAACCCATACAAAACTATTACCGCAACATCTCTTCTGTAAAGGAACCCGTACAACACCATTAAAAGAAAGTCTGTCTTGTTAAAATTTTTGTGGTGCAGAAACCTTATGGGTGCGAGAAACTTCGAAATTGCCTTTTGGCTAGGTTAGGGCAGGGTGAAGGGGGGGGGGGTGGAGATGGGGAGGATTATCGTTCTTCTGGCTGCTACGATGCGATCCACCACGATTTCCTCTCCTATCATTTATCAATACTTTCCATACTATTAAACCGTCGTTGATTGGAATCTGTTGATAAACATATCATTTTACTTCCGTATTCGTGGTTCATCTTAAGCGGAGCGTGGTGCTGAGTGCAATGAACCGGAGCCCTACCTTCATCTTTCACCTGAAGGAACATTGGCTTCCTCAAGAAAATCCAGCCATTAAATAACAACCAGCAAATATTAGTAGTCGCTTCATCTACACAAGGTAATAAGCTGCAACCATGTCTTTAGCTATCTACTTGCGTAGCTATCTCTTGCTTTTTGTAGACGTTTTAAATCATTCGTCTTTCTCACTCCTTCATGTCCTTTCTTAGTAGGGTTCAGAGGGTCTTACATTGTCGAGAGGTCCTCTAGGTCAACAAACACTGTGACGGAATCCTGACTTCCCTTTGTTTCTCCTTCCATTACTAAAGTCGTAATATCGGTTCACCTCGCCTTATGTAGTCATAGAACGTGAGCATCCCACGGTCAGGTAGTCGATTCGATGTGTTACACGAATATTCGAAGTAATTACGCTGCAGTCCGTAAGGGCAACATTTAATAAAGGTCCTACAGTAACCTCCTGCAACGCTATATTTGTAAAGTTGCTTTCGTAAGGACTGTAAATCTCATTTTGATCCTCGAGACAAAGTTAGTCACAGTTCCACATCCGTTGCTATTTTACTGCACTCAATGGACACACTCGATTTAGCATCTGTACTGATCAGTACACACCAACAACAGCATCTCCCTCAGACCTAATTCGTTGAACATTCTCGTATCTTAGAACAGTAAATTCTCAGGATGAGAACTGAGAAATATGAAAGTCCGAAAGTCCCAAATAAACAAACAGGACAGCCACCACTGAAACTACACAGCTTATTTCTATTCTAATAAACCGAGCTAAGTTTGACTATAAAAAAGGGAAAGTCTCGATATAAGCGATGATGGTTCTCACACACAATGAAAGAACAACTAAAGCAGTTTAAATGGTAGAAGGTGTATTCTGGAAGTATTTGTCTGAAATGTAGCATAATATCAAAGTGAACGTGGACAATATACAGGGTGTAACCAGAATGCCGGCCGCGGTGGCCGAGCGGTTCTAGGCGCTTCAGTCTGGAACCGCGCGACCGCTACTGTCGCCGGTTCGAATCCTGCCTCTGGCATGGATGTGTGTGATGTCCTTAGGTTAGTTAGGTTTAAGTAGTTCTAAGTTCTAGGAGACTGATGACGTGAGATGTTAAGTCCCATAGTGCTCAGAGCCATTTGAACCATTTTTGTAACCAGAATAAGCGTAGATACTTCTTTTGGTGCCTGAAGACGGTGTCACTCGCAGACTAATAATTATAATTATAACAAGTCGTATGTTTCTAGATTGCTCAGTACCTCCAAGTACACTAAAAAAAAACAAACACCGTCCGAAAAGGCATTTAAGGCCCAACAGTACCGACCGGCCGCCGTGTCATACTCAGCCCTTAGGCGTCACAAATGCAGATACAGATGGGAATGTGATTAGTACACCGCTCTCCCGCCCCTTGTCAGTTTTCGTAGCTGGTGCCGCTACTTCTCAGTTAAGTAGCTCGTCAATTGGCCTCACGAGGGCTGAGTGCACGCTGCTTGCCTACATCACTTGGCAGACTCGGGCGGTGACCCATCCAAGCGCTAGGCAAGCCCGACGGCGCTTAGCTTTTGTGACCTGACGAGAACCGGTGTTACCACTGCAGCAAGGCAGTTGGGTCCAAAAAGTACACTGAGGTGACAAAAGTCACATGACACCTCTTAATATCGTGGCGGACTTTCTTTTGTCGGGTGTAGTGCAGCAACATGGCGTAGGCTCAACAAGTCGTTGGAAGTCTCCTGTACAAATATCGAGCCATGCTGCCTCTATAGTCGTACATGATTGTGAAAGTGTTGTCGGCGCTGGATATTGTGCACTAAATGGTCTCTGCATTACAGCACATAAATGTTCGATGGGATTCATGTCGGACAATCTGGGTGGCCAAATCATTCGTTGCAACCCGTGCGTCTTTGACAACCACATTAAACATGTACCTTAACAGAGACTTCGCTATCCATCCATTTAAATGGTGCTCCACTATTGTTATAGCGCCTCAGGGCAGGCAAGCCCTTCGACTCCCATTATGTTCTATGCCAACAAACACGAGGCAGAGGAGCAGCAGAGTGCCGCTTAGCTTCATGGGTATCGAAGTGTCTGTACGTTACTTTCTTGATGTGGTCGACGAAGGTGCGCGGGTTGCAACGAGGGTTTTGTCAAACAGGGGAGTCTTCGAGGAATCCTTTGTCATTTTATTCACGCACTTGTCAATGTGGTAACCCCACCCCCTCCCAAGAACGCCGTAGAAGATGTGAAACAAGAGGGCTGGAAAAGCATAAACACACTTTGATGCTTCAGATTACATTCGAATTTCATGGAATGAATGGAGTGATATTTAACTATCCCTAGTACTTCCATCCTGCATCTTGCGCACACACAGGAAACGAAATCCATTACTGTATGGCTACACTATCGATGACAAACCTCCAGAAAGAGTATCTGCCGTAAAATATCTAGAAGTAACTATCCAGAGCAATCTTAAGTGGAATGACCACCTGAAAAAAATAGTGCGAAAAGCAAATGCCAGACAGAGATTCGTAGGCAGTATCTTAAGGAAATGTAGCTTATCCACAAAAGAAGTGACTTATAAGGCGCTTGTTCGACCGATTCTTAAGTATTGTTCATCTATCTGGTATCCCTACCAGGTAGTACTGATGGAAGAGGTAGAGAAGATCCAACGGAGAGCGGCACGTTTCTTCAAGGGATCGTTTAGGCGGCACGAGAGCTTTGCGGAGATCTTCAACAAACTCCATTGGCAAGCGCTACAAGAGAGGCGTTGTGCATCACGGAGAGATTTACTATTGAAATTTCAAGAGAGCGCTTTCCGAGAGAGTCGCACAACGTATTACTTCTCTCCACGTACGTCTCGCGTAATGACCTTGAGGAGAAATGACCATGAGGAGAAATTAGAGCCAATACAGGGGCTTACCAACAATCATTCTTCCCACGCTCTATTCGCGAGTGGAACAGGGTTGGAGGCCTCAGTTAGCGGTGCAAAAAGTACCCTTCACCGCACACCATTAAGTGGCTTGCGGAGTATGATGTGGATGTAAATGTATACCAGAGCAAAATTTGCAATCGCACTGCATTCCAAAGGGGCAGATCAGGCTGCATGGTATTGCTGCCCTTCGATGTACTTAGAGAATGGCTGAATATTTCTAACGTTATCAATAGTGTCGTCCTGTTGCTCATTAGCTACGAAATATGTGGGAATCAACGCCCCAAGGGTTGGTTTCATTGGCGCCATTAATGCCACTCCCTCATGCTGTTTCATGTCGATTCTGAGCGCTAGTGTGTCTGCAGTGTTTCCCTCGGCCACCCGTATTCGTGTTAAAAGAAGGGGTGAAATGTGTATTAGGGGGCGTGTGACGATTTTCTAATCGTTTGACACGTCCGCGATGCCCTTGGGAAAAATTATGGTGAAATCTGGTGCCAGTATGATCCCATTAACCTTCCGGGTGCTTCTCTTCTTTTGTAAGGTATGTACCGGGTGATAAAAAAGTCAGTATAAATTTGAAAACTGAATAAATCACGGAATAATGTAAATAGATAGGTACAAATTGACGCACATGCTTGGAATGACATGGGGTTTTATTAGAACCAAAAAAATACAAAGTTTAAAAAATTTCCGACAGATGGCGCTTCATCTGATCAGAATAGCAATAATCAGCATAACAAAGTAAGACAAATCAAAGATGATGTTCTTTACAGGAAATGCTCATTCCTCAACAATAGCTGTAGTCGAGGAATAATGTTGTGAACAGCACTGTAAAGCATGTCCGGAGTTATGGTGAGGCACTAGCGTCGGATGTTGTCTTTCAGCATCCCTAGAAATGTCGGTCGATCACGATACACTTGCGACTTCAGGTAACCCCAAAGCCAATAATCGCACGGACTGAGGTCTGGGGACCTTGGAGACCAAGCATGACGAAAGTGGCGGCTGAGCACACGATCATCACCAAACGACGCACGCAAGAGATCTTTCACGCGTCTAGCAGTACTTTTTTTTTTTTAGTTCTAATAAATCCCCATGTCATTCCAAGCATGTGTATCAATTTCTACCTCTCTATCTACATTATTCCGTGGTTTATGAAGTTTTCAAGTTTATACTGACTTTTTGATCACCCGGTACATACAATTTGCCCCGCCTTAGACATACGTGACATCAGTTTGATGCTCTGCCAGTCACTATGACATGGTGCATCACGTTCTTTGTCCAGTAGCATCTCGAAGAAAACTGCCAAAGTATTATCAGTGTGGAAAGGTGTTGGGAGGCGAGAGACAGTGAAACCCTAACGACGTGTTGTTTTGAGTGCTGAAGAGAGGGCGGACGCACGCGCGCTGCGGTCCCTGGGCCCCGCAGAGTGTTTTGTCTGGCCGCTGCCCTGCCGTGCTGCCCCGGTCCCGTCGCGGCGCGGCCCGCTGATGGATCCTGCGGCCGGCCTGCCCTAATGGCCCGCCTCGGCTCGCCTCGCCTCGCGGGCCGCCGCAAAAAATTAAACGCTGCCACCGCGGCGACCGCACGCCGCCTGCGGCTCAGCCGCGGCGCGCCGCCCGAGAGCGAAAAACAAACGCAAGAGCGGCGCAGAGCCGGCCCTTTAGCGACCGGCCACCTCTGTTTACATCCGACGCTGCTGCGTCTGTTGTTCGTCAAGCAGAGGTACCCGCCGACACTGTAACTTGACGCTCTTTGCTGATTCGACTTCAGAAACGATGTGGAGGTTCGCTCTTCGCCAAAGTTATAGGAGACAATATGCTTTTGTTGTCCTCATGCTGTACTGTGAATTTTATATTTCACATTTTTAATTTTTTATGTTACTTAATTTTAGATTTTAGATTTTCCACAGAAATATAAAATTCGCATTACATCATAAGGGCAACAAAACTATAAATTTCATGTATCTTAGAATCACCAACCTCCACGTTCACCATACACAGGAAACACACATATACAGACATAACAATAGACAACTCATTACGCCATCCCACCTTATACTAAGTTGCAGCTTTTAGGGTTATGCTACACAGAGCACACTCACTTAACTCCGAAGAAAGAGAGCAGTCTTGGACAAAAGTGAAAAGTAATATTGGTAAAATAGGGGCAAGTTATAGGGAAAGACGCGTAATACACTGGAGAGCCAAAAACCATTATGACCACTGTCCACCGCGACGCTGGATTGCGTCTGATGGCGTTGGGAGCACGTGACGTGGGAATAAAAGTACCTAAGAGGACCACACACGGACAGGGAATCACCCTAGTGAAGACATGGGGAAATCCACTGACCTTTGACAAAGAGAAAACTAATATTTCGCAGATCCTTTGAAGGAGTATCCCGAAAACGGCGAAGCTGGTCGAATGGTCACGTGCTACTGTCGTGAGAATCTATGAAAAGAGGTAGGACAGTGAAACTACCACTAGGTACTAAATAGCTGAAAATCAACGACTCTCCACAAAACGTGGGGTTAGGAGGCTTGCCTCCTCTTAAAGTAGGATAGATCGTGATCTGTGGCATCTCTGCCGAAAGAGCACAATGCTGGTGCACCAACAATTGTTTCGGAACACACCGTTCATCGTGCTTTATTGAACATACAGCTCTGGAGAAGACCTCCCTTACGTGTCCACATGGTAACCCAACAGCATTGTCAACAATGACGACTGCAGTGAGCGCAGAACCATTGTGATTCGACCTGTCAATCAATTTTTGCTGCACCACGTCATCGAGGTGAACGGGAGCTTGGAACGTGCAGGCGCAACGGACGATGGGCTGATGGGAGCAGTATAATGCTGTGGGGGATATTCTCCTGCTCTTGCAAGACACCTGTGGTAGTAATCGGAGACACACTAACAGTTGGGAACCACCTGCATCCCTTCATGCTTGATATCTTCCCCGACGGCGAAGTCGTCTTTCAGCATTATAATTGCCGTGTCTCCGAGCCAGAACGGTGCTACAGTGGTTTGAGGAGTATTATAGTGAACTTATATTGCTGTCTCGGTGACCAAATTCGACTGAGGCAGATTCTATGGAACTCATCTGGATCACTGTCGGGCGCCATCACCGCGTACGCAAATCAGCGGCCCGTTATTTACATGAACTGTACGTAGACGTTTAATGCCACATACCTCCACAAACTCACCAACAACGTGTCGGATCCATGATACGCAGAATCAGTGATGTACTTTGTTCCAAATACAGACATACAAGCTGTTAAGCAGATCGTGATAATGTTTTGGCTCATCAGTGTAACGTGCAAGAACCAAGAGGGGACAATAATAGTTTAAGGCCAAGAACGGAGTGCTCGAATTAATAAGGGTGTAAGACAGCGAAACACGGAACAGAAGAGAATCGAAGCATTTGAGACGTGGTGCTGCAGAGTAATGGTGAAAATCATTTAAGGGGGGAGGAGGTATTCCGCAGAATCGACGAGATAAGGGAACACTGCCAAGAAGACGGAATAGGATGATAAGACATCTATTAAGACATCAGGGAATAACTTGCATGGCGTACTGGAAGGAGCTGCAGAGTGTAAAAACTGTAGGGGAAGACACAGAGTGGAATACATCCAGCAGATACGAGTAAAGTGCTACTTTGAGAGCAAACTGTTGGCACAGGAGAGGAATTAGTGACGTGTCACAACAAATCAGTTAGACGACTGATGACTCAAAAATAAAAATTGCTGCAAACGATAAGCTACACTGCCAAAACAATAGATGATACAGACACCTAAGAAATGGGAGAAAATATATTTGCTAGTATTTCCTACCTAGGCCGTATTTCATAAAAACATTATAGCAACTGCATTGTCCACAAATATAAGTTACGACTCCCATCAGAAACCACCAAAAAGCAGAATTCCCATAATTCAACGTAGTACCATGACACAGTTTCTCTAGCTACTACGCAGGGAAAACATGCAGAAGGTTCAAAACTTATTTCAAAGAACACACATATATCCTTGGACATAACCACGTTGAAAAATTAGACATTGCACAACATGTGCTGGAAACCAAACAAGTTATCAACAGGATAGAAAACACTTTGGTACAAGTACACAATGAGGGCAGTGGTAAGACCCCAGATTTGTCAGAACAACTGGAACGATATCTCCTTAAAATCGCAAAGACTGAATCCATGTTGAACGAACAGACAGATTTCCTAGACATAGTTAAACTCACAGGAAATAAACTAGTCTCCCCTGGAGAAATCATTGTAAGCATCATTTAACGCAGTGTAATTGCGTCCATGGACTTAACAACCGCCTGGATTCGTTTACGAAGTGAGCCCATAAGGATGTACAGATGCGTCACATCCAGGTTAAGCCACTCGCTGGGGATTTGATCGCGCAGTTCCCCCAAATAGCGGGGATGCTTATGTCGGCGTTATACCCGCTGTTCCAACATTTCCCACAGATTTTCTATGAAATACAAGTCAGGTGATACTGCATGCCAATCGAGATGTTGTAGGCTGGGGGAGTGTTCAGAAAACCAGTCACATATTCTTCCAGTACCATGAGGTCTGCTGTGTGTGTGGTTTGGGAACTTACGGGCGCCCAACGGCGAGGTTATCAGCGCCCTTACATCGATGAAAACAAACGAATGTGGATAAGAACGAAAACTGTCGTACACGCATGCACAAGAAACGACCACACAATGAGTATCGCACAGGCACTCTCCCATGCATTAAAACTAATGTGGAGGCAAGATAGATAATCAAGAAATTAAAACAGAGGGAAAACAAAACACAAGAGATCTAAAAGAACAGCACAGGGAAATGAGACTGGCTGAACACTTACGAAAAAATTTGGGTGAGCCAGCCACCCAGCTGACACATTAAAAATATCTCCCCAAAATCTTGTTAAAATGTGGGACAATTCACAGAACTTTAAAACCCAAACCACATTCGTTTGAGTATTGCATAAAATAGACTGCAGATCCGCCGGCAAATCCGCTGCAGTTGTCGTCTTGAAAAATTGGGGGATGAGTAGCACACTCATCACGCAAATGTCACTGAAAGGCAAAAATCTGATCGTTCAGAATGTTTAAATGCTGTTCATGTTAGTGATAAGAGAAATGCCCCCAAAATATCACACCTGCGTCTGAACTGAAGCTGACCTTACACACATTCAGTATGAAAAGCTTCATTTGGCCTTTGATGCATTCGACGACGTGCCGTCATTTGCGTATAGGCAAAAACATGAATCGTCAGACCACAGTACGTTCCGCCAATCAGCCACTGTCCCCGTTAAATGATTTCTAACCTATTGAAGACGTGTAGCTTATGTGCTTGTGTGAGCAATGGACTCTTCCTAGGAGTCCGACTCTATGCATGCAGTTCCTGTCGAAATGTTCTCTCGCTGACAGGTGGGGATGGACCTTCATTCAGACATTGCCTGCGCAATTCCTGTCAGATTTGGAAGCATTTCTGATTCGCAAACCTGTCTCCGATCGCTCTCAGTCAGGATGATTTTCCGATCACATTTCGGAGTTCGTGTTTCGTGGCTACACGTGTTAGACCACTACATATAGACAATTTGAAGAGCCCGCCGCGAAAACCAAAAAATCCTTCAACTTCACACACCATATGGCCACGGGCACAGCCAAATACGATTACCCTTTCTTTCTGTTCTGTCTCATGCTTACATTTACCCATGTTTACGTAAAACGTCCGCTTGAAACGTAAATGTCCCTCTGATCACTACTGCCTTATGCTCACGAAGAGGAAGTGCGCAAGAAGTTGAGCACGTGACTTGATCGCTGTGCCGTCTCTAAATCTTCACAACCCATATGTGAGTGCACACTGGGGTGACAGATTTTTGGTCCGGTGAACCTAGTTTACTAATTTTTAAGACTTACTTTAAAATTACGAGGCCTGTTCAGAAAGTAAGCTCCGATTGATTGCCAAATTGAAACCACAGTGAACATCAGAAATGTTTTACTTGTAACAATTAGCTACACCTTTCAGCTACTTCTCTACGTAGTCGCCGTTCTGACTTAGACTTTTGTCATAGCGTTGTACCAACTTTTCAATAGCCTCATCATAGAAGGCAGCCGCCAGTGCTTTCCGCCAATTCTCCACGCTGGCCTACACCTCGTTGTCTGTGTCAAAATGTTGTCTTCAAAGACAGCGGTTCATGTGACCAGAGATGAAACTCAGGGGGAGACAATTGCGGACTGTATTGTGCGTAATCTCACATTTCCATTTGAAAACGATGCAGGAGCATCTTCATTGCCCCTGCAGAATGCGGCTGAGAATTGTCTTGAAGAAGAAACAGCACGACAGTTATGTAATGTTAGCTGCATAGCTTCAGGCGAAATTTCTCACCAGGCCCTCGTACTTGGCGGCAGACACTATTTTCTAGACATCTTTACGCACTCACTGCGAGCTCAGAAATGAGAAGAGCGACGTGATGCTAACTGGGGTTATGCTAGAGACACTACCCAACACATCTGTGCAAAGCTTTATCGGACTTTCACAGTCGTTTCCATTTCGCGACCGATCGGAGCTTACTTTCTGAACGCCCCTCGTAGATCCTTACATAACGGTGAGTCAGTTTATTTAAATGTCTGATATCTGACACTGCATAAGCAAGTACAGCTTTGGCCATTTCATATCAATCGGCATCTGTGAAGTGTCTTGAAATGTAGAAACGAGATTGAGCCTCGAGTGACGTGATGTGCAATAACTGAGAGATTACTACCGCTATCTTTTCCGGTCGCAAGTGTCCCACCTGTTGCATCTAGCAGTCAGGCCTACTAGATGTGTGGCCTGCCAAGCGTGTGCTTTTAATATTTGTGTATCGGAAATGTTGATACGACTTATCGTAGCCACTGCTACTGTACATTGACAGAAAAGCCCTATCACCCAACTGTTTTGCTATAATTTGTTTCTGTTTATTTATCTCGACGCAATGGAATTAAAAGCATCTGACTAATAAATTTTAAATATGGCACTGTCTGTAAACATTTTCAATGGACTCACTCCACCTTGGCAATACCACATTCCCATTCTATTGCATTCATTTTAATCAGAGCTTGGCTATTCTAGTAATAGGGAGCTTATGGCAAAAAATGTGTGAACAAAATGGCTACCCTCTACTGACTGATCAGACCACCATTTTGTGTCAAATCTCCTCTTTTGTTTTCTGACATTATATCACCGCAATAGAACAAAATTTCCTCCAACACATTTAAACATATAAGATAAGAAGGAATTCTCTGCCCAGTGGGCATGATATTACGTGCACATTTCAATTTGCTATGGCCTCTTAATGTTTTTTTCTTATTACTATAGTGCACTTTCTGGATTGGTACGGATTTCCACTACTTCTTTCCTCTCTCACTCTCATAAGCTCAATCATTAATAACCTAGAGAATTTACTAGCGGTCAGGTTATTCAAAGAAAGTTCTTGCTTTTTAGTACAGTACCTGTAACTAAGTCACCACATTCCAATTACACAGACGTATCAGATCTTACCCACAACAATATTTCAACCCAGATTAACAAGTCACAGACCTTAAATTTCACACGTAACCCTTCCTACGGACCTACCACATACTCTGAAGGGTTTATGCTCATCTCTCACCGCAATGTAACCTTCATTATGTTGCTGGGCACATGGCTAACTCATCTTCTTCTCTCTGAGAGTCTCAAAATTTCTAACTTGCTTCATACGAGTGTAATTAGTATCGGGAATTTTGGTATCATAATTATTTAATTATCTCACACACGGACCCTCAACTGAAATTTTGCGCAAGCATTTTTATTTTCTATTGTCTCTTGGTCAGATTGAGACAAAGTCAGTACTCACCATGTGAAAGTGCTTGTTCCTAATTCAAATTCTGCACACGCAGTTCTTAAATATTCTCAGCTTAAATTTACACACGCAAATATCTCAGCTTAAAATTACCACACGCAAGTATCTCAGCATGAAATCACCACGCGTGGTTTCATTGTGACCGTTGGTCACTACCAAAGAATCCTAAGTTCCCCATGAGTTTTACCTACCTACCTTTACATGAATCTCGTACCAAAAAGTTTTCTTCTCGTCGATATTCTGAAAAGGGAAATCATTAGTACTAGCTCCTCTTAAATATTTGACATGCATACCATTCCCATATTCTTTATTTTTACGAATCACACTGAAAATAGATGATTCAACTTCAGGAATCAGCGAGAGAGCGTCGGAACATGGTCATCCCATGCTTCCTCAGAAGTCGGCCACACTCCAGGCCCTCTAGTGCTCTGGGATACGTCCTTTCTTTGGTTCTGCCAAAGGTGACCAGAGGACTGTCTCAAAGACAATTACAAATTCTGCATCCACTATCTGTGGTCAGCAGACAACAAACCATTCACTCATTTCTCAAACATCACAAAACTGTATCTCGGTATCTATTTTCGAAGAATGTGCATTTAATATACAAATTGTCCTTCTTTCCCACATCAGTATCCGGTTTCTGCGTATTGAATAAAATTGTGTTATCATATAACCGCTGTTCTGACAAGAAGAATGAAGTTTGTTGTTATAACATCCACGATATATATTTTTTTTTATTACGAGTGGAATATGAACGTGTGGATAATATTCATTCAATTATGTAATTATTTCGTAAAAAGATGATAATTATGTAAACCGGAGACAATATTTGTGTCACATTCTTTGTTACCTATGTCATTCTTTTCTTTTGTTTTGTACCCTTTTGTCGTCTTCCTCTGATGTACATCATAGAGTAAATATCTCTGGAGTGAGCACTCACATGCGCAGAACAGATTTTGTGTTGTCAACATACATTGCCGGCCTGGTCACGTGATCTCACGACGTCGTGTGTTTGTTCGTATAGCGCCCTGTATATTTAGAATGTCACTACATTCCTAGTACAGACGGATTCTTTTCGTACGTGTCGTGGATTATTTACATATGTTGCGAAGACATTTTAACAGTATCCATTTGATACCGGGAATAAACCAGCTACGTAACTTTTAAGGGCAAGTGATATTACATTCTGCTTCTTTGCGATAGGTGTCATAGTTCAGATGCACTCGATTTTTGGTAGTTTTTGTATGATACCGCACTTTATAGTATTACAGAGCCTGAAGCACATTTTTGCAGTGATAGTCCTGCAAAACGACTTGACAGTACGTTAGTACTTTCGCAAGTGTCCGAAAAACACCGAATTTACCACACATTAGCGATTATATCCCTGCTAATTCGTCCTTTTTTCTTGTATTTCTGCCTATTTCTTTTCTCGTTTTTGCGACCTAAAGCACAATTTTTCTTACTGGTGGCACTTTGAGGTATTTATTTAACGCATTTTAAGTACTTGCTCCCAGTTCATTAAATAAATAGTAGACGGAGTAATCTATATACATAATCGACAAGTCATTGATAAATGCATGGAGGATAGTATTTACTGAAACAACTAACCTTCCCCTTTCCTGTTCCACTAACAAATTTACGAGAGGAAGCGACTGTTTGTAAGCTTTTGTACGAGCCGTAATATCTATTATATAGTCATAAAATCGTAAAAAAATAGGTCTACAGAATCAAGTCTTAATTATAATGAGTCTCGAAATTTTTAAACGTATACGGTGTCTCTTACTAAAATGAAAACTATAATTAGAGCTATATGGAATGTACCCATGAAAATTTACTATCCCTCCTTTCACATATTTTTCTCTCCATCCGTTGCAACAACGTAATTCACCATCGCTATTACACTATCAACAAACGGTGAAACACAACAAAAACTCTTGGTATTATAAACTTCAAACGCTGCAGAAAGCACACAGGCACAGCGAAGTCCCGAGATCACGTGACAACCCTGGTTTAATGTTGACAACATGCTCAGAACGCAATGCTCACTCCAGAGATATTTACTCTATGATGTACATCGCCGACGCAAGACGCGAATCGATTTGAGGTCTGTTAAATGAAAAACATTTAATGTAAAATTATTGTGCTTTTATGTTCATTTGCTGGTAAAAACAAATAGAGCCAAATGCGTTAAAACTGTTTATGATTAATTATTGAAAAGTCACTTCCTCGTTTAATTATAATTTTGTATTAATTGTTTTATCATAACCACAAGAAGCGCAGCCATTGTTAGTTGCGATTATATCGTCTGTACTTCTAGTTGAAAATAGCATGGGTTTGTGTTAAACTAATTTGCAAAAAATTTAATAATTTTTTTATTGGTGGCATCAATTTAAATGATTTAAAAGATTTTTTGGGAAAAGGAAAATCCTAATTAAAAATGAAATCCTCTATCTTTTGTTGGCCGCCATCTTAACTTTTATTACAGCGGCAAATTTAAATTACTTGAAACTGCAAACTCTCAATATTCCGATGTGTAAGAAATAAATGTGCACCGGTGGTACTGAACTCTATTTATAAAAGAAACCATTAATCGAATCAGACTGCATTTTCTAAGAACAGTGTTGATGGTATTTATCGTTGAACAAGATTTCATTGCTGATGTATGAGGCCAAATTTAAACTACGGACGAATCACGGAGAAAAATATTTTTTGGTAGCATACGTCAGTGTTGTGTGCGGGTGGTATTCTATGGTTCCTTTTCATGATCAATTTGCTAAGAATAATTAAATCCATCGAAGACAAAAAAATTATAAAAGCTCTGATGTACGATCTGTAATTTTAGTGATATGAACACAGCTTACAGTCAACATTATTACACTACGTCAGGTGGAATTCTTGTGCAAATTGGAACAAAATAATTATCCGGGAGAAGTTGTAGTTTGAATAATGCATTATACATGTGTATAATATTGTCAGTGTCATTTACAAAATCAAATCACTAAAGAAAACGAAACAGAGTGAATTCAAACCGCAGAATACCATAGAGAATCGTATCATCCATATTCATTGCACTTGTCGATGTTGATGATACACAAAAACCGCCACACTGGCGCCCGAACAGGGACCACCAATGCACATTTGTTTGTTTAAATGAAATAATAACACAAAAATTTGTATTTTATTACAGGTATAAATTGCCACAACAACTTATTAATTATTTGTATGTATTGGTTTTCACGAACAGTGACACTGGTCCACCGAGTTGCTGTTACTGCTAATACTAGAGCTGGTGCGACAGACGAATCAAATAGAGCACAGCTGACCACTTCAGAAGAGTACAAAGGTAGGAACAGGGATCCATCTTTGCTTTATTAAGTTGCACATGGGCAACATTCGTTGCATTGGACTTAGATAAACCGGCTGCGTGTGTGTGTGTGTATGTGTGTGTGTGTGTGTGTGTGTGTGTGGGTGGGTGGGTGGGTGGGTGGGTGTGTGGGTGTGGGTGTGTGTGTTAGTTATAAGATTATTTTGTGTTGATGTATATGTATCAGTTATATATATAGACTCGTTGTGTTATATTGTGTATAAAATGGTTAGGCCCTGGAAACTGGTTAAACCTAGTGAGGATAAGGAGGCAGAAATCATATCAGATCCATCTGTAGAACAGTCATTAGAGAATTTAATTACCGATGGCAATTTTGTAGATGATGTTCCGACAGGTAGTGACACTGAAGAGCTGCCGAAGCAAACTGGCACTACACCAGTCAATCAGTTAGAAAATAGAGACACTATTTGTACCGACGCAGGGGCACAAGAGCACAACGCACAAGCTATGCCGTTGCAGAATATGTTAACAGCATTATTTGCAAAATTTACTATCCAGCAGAGGGAAGAAAGGGCTAGAGAGAGACAGGAACAAGAAATTAAAGACCAAGAAAGGGAAAGGAAATTAGCTGAAAATATCAACAACATATTTCTTAAAAGAGATGAGGAAATTGTCCGCCAGATCAATCAAACTTTAAACGAACGGGATAGTGCAATCACTAATCATGTGAAACAAGAGATAGATGCAGTGAAATCCACGATCGAACCATTAGTGAGGGGACTGATGACCATAGATGTTAAGTCCCATAGTGCTCAGAGCCATTTGAACCATTAGTGAAAATTCCAGTTTAGGTTAGCAGCCTTCAAACTGATGTCGATAAATTTTAAAATAGATTCAAAGCTCTAGCAACAGCTGTCGAAACATTGCAGGAAGATATTCCTTCCGAAATTCATAGGCAAGTCAAACCCGAGATAGCCAGAGCGATGTACCCCGAAAACCGTAACCCACAAAATCTGTCAGTATGCAGCAATAACAACACTGATGCTGACAGGCAAACGTACACAGAACATTCTAAACCGAACCTTGTTGTGCCGCAAAGAAAACCAGACTTTGGTAATCAAATGATTTTGCCACAGCAATGCTTGACAACAAGAAATAATCATGATAAAGAAGCAGAGTGTACTTGTAAAAAGGTAAATGCAACACATGCAAATGATAGTAGTTCAATGCAACTAACAACTCTGATGCATGAAGAGAGTCTCATCAAGCATCGGCAGTTTAAGATCTTCAATGAAGAAAGCGAAAGAAACGTACACCCTGTTGTATTTATCCGTAATTTCAAAAGTGTTCTCCCAAAATCATGGTCAGAAGAACAAAAGATACAATTTGTAATATCACATATATCTGGTGATGCGTCATTGTGGGCATTAAATGCCACAGACACTTCTAGAACCTTTAATTACTTTGAAAAGGGGTTTTTAGATCAATTTTGGTCGGCGTCTATTCAAGAGCGACTTCGTAAAATAGTATACAATGCCGAAGTCTATAATCCGAAATCAGGTTCATTAAGGAAATATTTTGAAAAATATGTTAACATGGCCAGATACTGGGATGAGCCAGTTACCACTAGAGATTTGTTACGAGTACTAAAAGCCAGACTACCAATCCACATTAGAGAGAAACTGTTCAATGTTACAAACACCGACTTAAAAGAATTTCTGTCTGTAATCGATTCCTTGGATCTTGTGCAGGAGGACGCCAGAAAAAGTTCTGATGACACCAGCAATACAAACAGTCCGAACGGAAAGAATTCATGGAATTCAAACAAGGTAAACAGGGGCGAAGCTAGTCCTAAACAAAATAAAAATAAATCTTATGGAAACAGCAATTACAACAATAACAGTAATAGAAACCAGTACAACCAAGACTGGTTACAACGATAATAAATACAAGGATTATAGGAAAGCCGAAGAATACCAACACCCGAATGGTATTCCAAGGCAGCATCACAATCAGAATTCAAATTTTCATAGTGACATTAATAACCGAAAAAGACGGAATGACCACATACCAAACAGTCCGTACAATGATAAGCCAAAGAATATGCGTGGAGATAACGAATATTGGCGGCAACCAGGACCAAGCCATTGGCAACTGTCGCAAGGTTCTTTTAATACAGGCCAGCCGGTAAACTATGTCCAACCTATTCCAATGTCAAACAGCCAATATCCACCGTGGTGGGATACAAGCAGGCCACCTCCAACTACAACAGAAAATTCACAAAATGTGAACATAACAGAGGTACTTTCTGACACCAAACAAAATTCACAGAAGCCGACAAACTAATTGCAGTCCCTACAGGCCTTCGCCAGGCGACCGAGGGCAACAAGGAAGGCAATAGGTCGAAGAAGCACAATATAAACATAATTCGATATCAGGATGGAAATAAATTAGAAGATGAGCTATATCAAGAACCTGTCATTTCTGATGAGATAGAAAAGGAAATAATTCAAGCAAGTGTCAACGGGAGTATAAATGGGATACCAACTACAATTCTGCTCGATACAGGTGCAAATGTATCCGTAATGAATATGCAATTTTTCAAGAAGGTTTCGCAACTAGGAAAATTACCGATCTTACCCGTCGCAAATTGCAAGGTTATTGGAGCATTGGGAAATATGACACAAACCATAAAATTCCAGACATAGGCGGAAGTTACCTTAGGAAATGATCGCTTGACATGCACGTTCCTATTGATAGATAACTTATCCGTACCAGTGGTACTTGGGCCTGAGTTCCTTCGGGAAAAGGAAGGTATAATTAATCTTGCCCGGGGGACGTGTGATCTTAATCACCAACAGCGATCGATAACTTTGATGTTGAATCGGGAGTTCGGTGCAAACCTTCCATTAATGCAAAAGGTACACTTTTCTGTCAGTAAACAGAAGATGTTAATGTTGAACCAAGAGCACCCACAGATACGGAGTCAAAATCGAAATAACGATGTACCCAGCGATGCGAATGACATCGTGGCAACAATAGAAGATAAAATAAAGGAGACAACTTGCCTTAATACTTCTGAGGCTAAGCAATTGACCGAATTTTTGTCTGAATATCATGAAGTATTCGTTGAACAACCTGGTATCGTAAAAGATTATCAGTATAAAATGAATTTATTCCCGCACAAGACGTATTGTCGAGTAGCCTATTCGGTTCCCTGGACTACGGGCTATATTGCCATGAAGACATGAAAAAATATTTGCACTAAAATGTTTGTATTTAGAAAGGACTAATAAGAGGTGCTAATGTACCGAACATTAATAAATGTGATGTTTAGTTATAGTAATGCAATGATGTTATATGTTTGTTAGTTTGTAGATTTACACGTCAAGTGTCACAATATAATATTCTTGAATTATTTGTGCAAGGAGTAAAGGATCTCCATGATAAACACATTTTAATAAAAGAAATCAGTATCTTCATAAAAGTTCACTTCAATATTATTGTATTAGATGTAATAAATTTTATTATTTTTTTGTAGCGTACATATCAATGAAATGCATAAAATGTTTTAAATGAGATTGAGTCATATAGTCCCATACAAAAACGAGTGTTGGTCATGTGTGAGCTGTGTTATCCTGTCAGCCACCTCTCGAATAGTATCTGACTGTGTACTAATTAATGTACACATTTCAATGTGAAGTCATATAAAATGACTTATCAGGGACATTCCGGTTAAAAGAAGTCAAACATGGATCTCTGTCCCAAGAAATGATAAAATATGTGTATTTGCCATGAACATGGAAATGTACTGTTATCTCGATTGTTCGGGAATGATCTAATGATCACAACAATGTAGCAGATTCCTAAAGTTTTATACTGTATGATGTTTACGTAACTGGATAAAATTTTGATCTCGTTATTCAGTCATTGTAATGCGAAAGTATGTGCAAATGTACCAGACCTCTTTTCATGAAACATGTCGTTCGCATATAGACTGTGTGTAAGTACTATGGACATGTACTCACAGCAATCAGAAACTTGATCTGTGTCTTACAAGAACTGCACAAAAGTCTAGTGGACACTGATTTATTTAGCGAAAAATGTGAACAGTGATAAACTGTGATCAAGAAACCTTAAGAACACTCATGTAGTGTCGAAGGTAACAGCAACGCTATGAACGTTAAGTTCTGTTGCGAACATTATCAGTTAAAAGGAACTCGTGACCTCTAATAATTCGATCCGGAGCGTCTTTGCGGGTAAAATATTATGTGACTGACTGTAGAGCCAGCCGCACCGCACAAAAACAATGCAACGTTGCCTTCGCAGCGCGTCGCGAGAGAGAAAATGTAATCACATTCTCAAAAATGGGTCAAATGGCTCTGAGCACTATGGGACTTAACATCTGAGGTCATCAGTCCCCTAGGACTTAGAACTACTTAAACCTAACTAACCTAAGGACATCACACACATCCATGCCCGAGGCAGGATTCGAACCTGCGACCGTAGCGGTCACGCGGTTCCAAACTGACGCGCTTAGAACCGCACGGCCACACCGGCCGGCTTAATCACATTCTCCGAGTATACACAAAGCACGCTACGGACACGTGTGTGATTAACAGTTCCGTGATTGAAATGTGCATATTGTAATGAATTCCTAAATGAATCACTACATTCTATTGAACAGTGTCAAGATACAGGACAAAATTAATTCCTTCTGTGTGAATGCGAGTGATATGGACACTAACAGATTTTCTCCACAGGATGGTAAGAGTGTTTATCTTGTCACTGACACATGTATTTTGACATTTCATGTACCCATCTTGAACTGAATGACGAGGCACAAGAGAATCCAGAGCTGCTGCAGGGGTAGTTGCGGCCGGCAGCAGATCGCAATCACGACGCAGCCGACGGCAGTTGACGCTACGCTGACGCGGCCAGGGGCGGACCGGCGGCAGTCACTACCTGACTGCGTTCCGACGGGTCGACGTGGAAGAAATTTTTCTCATACACAAGAAATATATTAAAACTGTTAAAAGAACGATCATAAAACTGTAAAACTTCAATGTATTTCGCACATACGACAGAAACATAAATTCGTGTTCCAGTTTGTACAATCTCAACTATGTCAAACCTGACTGTAAATAGTAGGTGAATGTATTGTCTTGAAGCCCCTTGGACGGTTTTGATCTCAGTTTTCCGATTCCAGCTAACCCGAATGGGGGGTGGGGGAAATAAAATAATCCGGGAACTATCCGAAGCAATTTCCGAGGCAATACAGTCACGGAGCTTTTTTATTACTGCTCAATTCAAAAACAATTTTCTCTGACGAGTTACATTGAAGTCAAATATTCGGACATTAAAAGCAATGAATCTGCGTGGATTATGTGGACTGATTAAAAAAAAGGGTGATGAGAAATAAATATGGTGAATAAACTATTTTTTTTATCAGCCCAAGGGGCAGTATAACATCCGATATATATATATATATATATATATATATATATATATATATATATATATATATATATATATATTACGAGTGGAATATGAACGTGTGGATAATATTCACTCAATTACGTAATTATTTCTTAAAAAGATGATAATTACGTAGAACAGAGACAATATTTGTCCCACATTCTTTGTTAATCTATGTCATTCTTTTCTTTTGTTTTGTACCCTTTTGTCGTCTTCCTCTGATGTAAATGAAAAACATTTAACGTAAAATTATTGTGCTTTTATGTTCATTTGCTGGTAAAAACAAATAGAGCCAAATGCGTTAAAACTATTTATGATTAATTATTGAAAATTCACTTCCTCTTTTAATTATAATTTTGTATTAATGTTTTATCATAGCCGCAAGAAGCGCAGCCATTGTTAGTTGCGATTATATCGTCTGTACTTCTAGTTGAAAATAGCATAGGTTTGTGTTAAACTAATTTGCAAAAAAATTTAATAATTCTTTTATTGGTGCCATCAATTTAAAAAGGGAAAAGGAAAATCTGAATTAAAAAAGAAATTCTCTATCTTTTGTTGGCCGCCATCTTAACTTTTATTACAGCGGCAAATTTAAATTACTTGAAACTGCAAACTTTCAATATTCCGATGTATAAGAAATAAATGTGCACCGGTGGTACTGAACTCTATTTATAAAAGACAAAATTAATCGAATCAGACTGCATTTTCTAATAACAGTGCTGATGGTATTTATTGTTGAACAAGATTTCATTGCTGATGTATGAGGCCAAAAATAAACTACAGACGAATCACGGAGAAAAATATTTTTTGGTAGCATACGTCAGTGTTGTGTGCGGGTGGTATTCTATGGTTCCTTTTCATGATAAATTTGCTAAGAATA
Organism: Schistocerca nitens; assembly: GCF_023898315.1. Classification (NCBI taxonomy): domain Eukaryota; kingdom Metazoa; phylum Arthropoda; class Insecta; order Orthoptera; family Acrididae; genus Schistocerca; species Schistocerca nitens. Next base: position 800,672,470 of record NC_064615.1, read on the forward strand.
ATTAAATCCATGGAAGGCAAAAAAATTATAAAAGCTCTGATGTACGATCCTTAATTTTAGTGATATGAACACAGCTTACAGTCAACATTATTACACTACGTCAGGTGGAATTCTTGTGCAAATTTGAACAAAATAATTATCCGGGAGAAGTTGTAGTTTGAATAATGCATTATACATGTGTACAATATTGTCAGTGTCATTTACAAAATCAAATCAATGCAACTGCTAAAAAAAAAAAAAAAAAAAAAAAAAAACAGAGTGAATTCAAACCGCAGAATACCATAGAGTATCATCCATATTCATTGCACTTGTCGATGTTGATGATACACAAAAACCGCCACATTGTTATACGACGGGCATTACTGTACTCAATGAGGCAATTCTTTACTACGCCGTGTACTACGGTACCCTTTCATAACAGATTGCACAAATCAATATCTGCTGACATTAAAATTTTAAAAATGTTATTCCTTTCTTTTTTCGATAAGTTTTTCGCTGTTTCTCATGTTGCCTTCCGTTATTTCATTCCCAAATTTCGGAACTTAACATCTAAGATTCTCACAATAGGAACACACATTTTGCACCACCTCACTCAAGAGCAGAAGCAAATGATTTACTAAAAAGATTTCCATCTAAAGATGGACCCACAAACCCAAAATACCTCGTTTGATCTAACAAAACAAAAAACTAGTGAACGAGATCGAGTTATTGATACTTCCTATATTTTTTATTGCGTCAGCGGAAGAAAGCCTTTCGAGAGTTCTGCAGCGACATACCCAAAAGAGCAATTTGATCAAATACTAGCAAGATAACAGCACCCTAAGCCACTGCCTTGCTGACAAGAGAAGAGCCTGTCTTTCTGTCCCAAAGGTCAATTCGGGAGCAACGTGTGTTTATCATTAGAAGAAACTTTTTTTTTTGTTATCAGTCTACTGACTGGTTTGATGCGGCCCGCCACGAATTCCTTTCCTGTGCTAACCTCTTCATCTCAGAGTAGCACTTGCAATCTACGTCCTCAATTATTTGCTTGATGTATTCCAATCTCTGTCTTCCTCTACAGTTTTTGCCCTCTACAGCTCCCTCTAGTACCATGGAAGTCATTCCCTCATGTCTTAGCAGATGTCCTATCATCCTGTCCCTTCTCCTTATCAGTTTTTTCCACATATTTCTTTCCTCTCCGATTCTGCATAGAACCTCCTCATTCCTTACCTTATCATTCCACCTAATTTTCAACATTCGTCAATAGCACCACATCTTAAATGCTTCGATTCTCTTCTGTTCCGGTTTTCCCACAGTCCATGTTTTACTACCATACAATGCTGTAATCCAGACGTACATCCTCAGAAATTTCTTCCTCAAATTGAGGCCGGTATTTGATATTAGTAGACTTCTCTTGGCCAGAAATGCCTTTTTTGCCATAGCGAGTCTGCTTTTGATGTCCTCCTTGCTCCGTCCGTCATTGGTTAATTTACTGCCTAGGTAGCAGAATTCCTTAACTTCTGTGACTTCGTGACCATCAATCCTGATGTTAAGTTTCTCGCTGTTCTCATTTCTACTACTTCTCATTACCTTCGTCTTTCTCCGATTTACTCTCAAACCATACTGTGTACTCATTAGACTGTTCATTTCGTTCATCAGATCATTTAATTCTTCTTCACTTTCACTCAGATAGCAATGTCATCAGCGAATCGTATCATTGATATCCTTTCACCTTGTATTTTTATTCCACTCCTGAACCTTTCTTTTATTTCCATCATTGCTTCCTCGACGTACAGATTGAATAGTAGCGGCGAAAGGCTACAGCCTTGTCTTACACCCTTCTTAATACGAGCACTTCGTTTTTGATCGTCCACTCTTATTATTCCCTCTTGGTTGTTGTACATATTGTATATGACCCGTCTCTCCCTATAGCTTACCCCTACTTTTTCCATAATCTCGAACAGCTTGCACCATTTTATATTGTCGAACGCTTTTTCCAGGTCGACAAATCCTATGAAAGTGTCCTGATTTTTCTTTAGCCTTGCTTCCATTATTAGCCGTAATGTCAGAATTGCCTCTCTCGTCCCTTTACTTTTCCTAAAGCCAAACTGATCGTCACCTAGCGCATTCTCAATTTTCTTTTCCATTCTTCTGTATATTATTCTTGTAAGCAGCTTCGATGCGTGAGCTGTTAAGCTGATTGTGCGATAATTCTCGCACTTGTCAGCTCTTGCCGTCTTCGGAATTGTGTGGATGATGCTTTTCCGGAAGTCAGATGGTATGTCGCCAGACTCATATATTCTACACACCAACGTGAATAGTCGTTTTGTTGCCACTTCCCCCAATGATTTTAGAAATTCTGATGGAATGTTATCTATCCCTTCTGCCTTATTTGACCGTAAGTCCTCCAAAGCTCTTTTAAATTCCGATTCTAATACTGGATCCCCTATCTCTTCCAAATCGACTCCTGTTTCTTCTTCTATCACATCAGACAAATCTTCACCCTCATAGAGGCTTTCAATGTATTCTTTCCACCTATCTGCTCTCTCCTCTGCATTTAACAGTGGAATTCCCGGTGCACTCTTAATGTTACCAGGGTTGCTTTTAATGTCACCAAAGGTTGTTTTGACTTTCCTGTATGCTGAGTCTGTCCTTCCGACAGTCATATCTTTTTCGATGTCTGCAGCCATTTCTTCTTAGCTTCCCTGCACTTCCTATTTATTTCATTCCTCAGCGACTTGTATTTCTGTATTCCTGATTTTCCCGGAACATGTTTGTTTTTCCTCCTTACATCACTCAACTGAAGTATTTCTTCTGTCACCCATGGTTTCTTCGCAGCTACCTTCTTTGTACCTATGTTTTCCTTCCCAACTTCTGTGATGGCCCTTTTTAGAGATGTCCATTCCTCTTCAACTGTACTGCCTACTGCGCTATTCCTTATTGCTGTATCTATAGCGTTAGAGAACTTCAAACGTACCTCGTCATTCCTTAATACTTCCGTATCCCACTTCTTTGCGTATTGATTCTTCCTGACTAATGTCTTGAACTTCAGCCTACTCTTCATCACTATTATATTGTGATCTGAGTCTATATCTGCTCCTGGGTACGCCTTACAGTCCAGTATCTGATTTCGGAATCTCTGTCTGACCATGATGTAATCTAATTGAAATCTTCCCGTATCTCCCGGCCTTTTCCAAGTATACCTCCTCCTCTTGTGATTTTTGAACAGGGTGTTCGCTATTACTAGCTGAAACTTGTTACAGAACTCAATTAGTCTTTCTCCTCTTTCATTCCTTGTCCCAAGCCCATATTCTCCTGTAACATTTTCTTCTACTCCTTCCCCTACAACTGCATTCCAGTCGCCCATGACTATTAGATTTTCGTCCCCCTTTACGTACTGCATTACCCTTTCAATATCCTCATACACTTTCTCTATCTGTTCATCTTCAGCTTGCGACGTCGGCATGTATATCTGAACTATCGTTGTCGGTGTTGGTCTGCAGTCGATTCTGATTAGAACAACTCGGTCACTGAACTGTTCACAGTAACACAACCTCTGCCCTACCTTCCTATTCATAACGAATCGTACACCCGTTATACCATTTTCTGCTGCTGTTGATATTACCCGATACTCATCTGACCAGAAATCCTTGTCTTCCTTCCACTTCACTTCACTGACTCCTACTATATCTAGATTGAGCCGTTGCATTTCCCTTTTCAGATTTTCTAGTTTCCCTACCACGTTCAAGCTTCTGACATTCCAAGCCCCGACTCGTAGAACGTTATCCTTTCGTTGATTATTCAATCTTTTTCTCATGGTAACCTCCCCCTTGGCAGTCCCCTCCCGGAGATCCGAATGGGGGACTATTCCGGAATCTTTTGCCAATGGAGAGATCATCATGGCACTTCTTCAATTAGAGGCCACATGTCCCGTGGATACACGTTACGTGTCTTTAATGCAGTGGTTTCCATTGCCTTCTGCATCCTCATGTCGTTGATCATTGCTGATTCTTCCGCCTTTAGGGGCAATTTCCCACCCCTAGGACGAGAGAGTGCCCTGAACCTCTATTTGCTCCTCCGCCCTCTTTGACAAGGCCGTTGGCATAATGAGGCTGACTTCTTATGCCGGAAGTCTTCGGCCGCCAATGCTGATTATTTATCAAAATTTAGGCAGTGGCGGGGATCGAACCAGGGACCTATGACGTTTTGATTATGAATCAAAGACGCTACCTTTCTTTTTTTTTATCGTTGTGTTTGGTCGTTGCGGACGTCGCAAGACATTCTGTTCAAGTTCGGTGGTTGATCCTTCCACTCAGTATTTTATTACAGAGGCCAACCGGCTCTCTGACCGAACACGCTGAGCTACCGTGCCGGCTAGCTGACCTTGGGCACTGATACACGTCATGAAGCTATCGGTATTATGCTCGTTGAGCATCATCTGCAGCACAGGCCCATGTGATACAGCATTTAATATCTTCGGGAGCCGTCCGACCTCTTACAGAACTCTTCCTTTAAATTTAGACATAGATGAAACTCCATATGTATTAAGCCTGTTGAGTGCGTAGACTATTTTTTCCGAATGGCCTATCCAACTAAATCCAGCTGTTCTGTTAAGCTGGTTTAAAATTATCTTCGAAGAATGAGCGGGACTTCCATCATAATGGTACAGCATCAACTGCCTTACGTTCACTGGGCTGTCTTACATGAACTGCTCCAGTCAACTGTAGATACCTGTCATTATTTGGAGTCCCATCAACAAAACAGTTATAATATTTTTGAATAGATCGCACAGTACTTTGACAGACCAAGGTTGTTGTTCATCCGCTTCTCTCAGCCAGTATGCATTTTCCTCTGACCAATATTGCGATGGTTCATTTGCCCACACACTGTAGACAGGAACAAAAAACATTGCCATGAAGCTGTCACTGGTCATACAGTCAATCGACCTGAGTTCAATATTTGTGTGACTGCAATGCACACCAAAGAAAACATACAGATGATACTTAACTATGGAGAATGTAATCAGAATAGTAATGACCAGTATGCGTATTCCTAGTGTTTCTGCTTATTTACTGTCAGTTCCAGCAGGTGGACGAACTGTGTTACCCCAGGTATCTGCTTTGTGTGAAAGCTGTTAATAATGTCGTGTTACGGGAATGGCTCAAATGACTCTGAGCACAATGCGTCTTAACTGCTGACGTCATCAGTCCCCTAGAACTTAGATCTACTTAAACCTAACTAACTTAAGGACGTCACACACATCCATGCCCGAGGCAGGATTCGAACCTGCGACCGTAGCGGTCGCACGGTTCCAGACTGTAGCGCCTAGAACCACTCAGCCAGCCCGGCCGGCTACGGGAATGGTAACAGCTCTTGAGGAGGTGATTACGAATAAAAAATACAGGGTGCTATTTAAGTAAGACGTACTGGCGTTCATATCTTTGTAATGAACTAAGTTACAAGGAACGGAGTCAGACTAGTTAATGTCCACCTGATAGCTAAACAACATTTCCTTGACGTTTTTCTTTCATTTTGCTTCTGGAGAAGAAGTTGTGAGGGGTTGTCAAGATAAATGTGACACCACGCAGACAGCATAACGAGGTTCTTATGACTCGCTCAATATATTGCGTCAGTTATGCTTTATGTTTCACGTCGCAACTGAGACTTGCCTCAAACACATGCGTCGTGAAGTTGTCACTAGTGTCACCAGTCAGGCAAGCAATCATGAGTACCGTAGATTCGACACTAGTATATATCCATTTCAATTTTTCTTTTCCCCTCCACCTTAACCCACAAGTGTTGCAATACGTCACTGTTAAAAGTCTCTTCAACAAAGGTGGCGGGAGAGATGCCAATAACCACTGACCCGTTCCACTACTGGAACCATTTCCAAAATTTTTGGGAAGATGATGTGTTCTAGAATAGTATCCAACCCGAGAAGCAATGATATCCTCAGTAAATTACAGCTCGGATTCCAGCCGCTCAACCAAGAATGCCAAGTTAACTAACAAAATTTTATAAGTTTTAAATAACAAAACAGCGCATGTTTGTATTTTCTGTGACTTATCAAAGGCATATGACGGTATGAATCGCGACGTTCTCCTAGGTGTACTGAGGATACAATGGATAGCAATGGATAGCAGCATATCTACCCAAAATAAATTAGAAAGTTGTAAAGAATTCAATCAGTGTAAATAAGGGAGATTCTTCTGATTGAGGCGAAGCCACTTATGGGGTTCCACAAGGCTTAGTCTCAGGTCCACTATTGTTTCTCTTACCTGTTAACGACTTCCTGTCTAATACGAAACTAGCAGAACTACTTCTTTTTGCAGATGACACTAATATTGCAATCAGTGGAAACGTAAGCGCAGCAACAGATGAAATGGTAAATAATATTTTTAAAAGTACTATTGAGTGGTTTTCTGCGAATTGTCTCAATTGCAGTTTCAAATGGACACAACATATTTAGTTCTGCACATCTAGAGGTGCTAAATCAGTGATATGTGTACCACATATGAGAAATCTTAACCAGGGTCGAAATTTTTAAGTGTCCGCATGGATGAGAATTTAAGCTGGAAAACACACATTTTGGAACTCCTAAAACAACTTAGTTCAGCAGCATTTCCATCCGGATTTACTGCATATTTTGAGAAGCAAAACATTAAGTTGATACATTCTGCGTACTTTCATTCAGTAGTATCAAAAGGAATAATTTTCTGGGGTTAATCACCTTTAAGAAAAACCGAGACTGTATCTTCTGAAATCGTCAGAATAGCGTCGTGCAGAATGTCGAGCGCCTGAAGGCGCTAATGAGAAACTGTTAGCAGGATACTGACTTATTGATCAGAGGTACACAGCTGTCTCCCTTCGCTGCTACCAGCAATGCAGTGGGTGGAAGGGCGCCGGGCACGTTGGTATGCACTTACACCAGTGTGTCTCGCCGTCTGGGCTTCCACACCGGCCGGCGAAGGAGCAGGGAGGTGCAAGTTACAGCCAGCTATAGAGTTCCTATGTAATAGGCTAAATTGTCTGCCATGTTTTCCCCAATTCCAAGGATCGGCAATATTTGCCTTGTGGGTTGTTAACCTTTCCGTGCAACTTTTTACAGTATTTCTTATAAAATATTTGATGATGCATGTATGAAGTGCTCTGAGCAGTAATCACTGTGTATAGACACGTTTAGAACGCCTGTTTCACACTACAGAAAAACTGAAATGCAATCATACATGTCTATAGAAAAGTAGGCTCGGAACTTGTGTGGTAATTCATGAATAGAAATGCAATGAGTTAAGAATTCGGTACCAATGGTTTCAAATCCGGATTTTTGCGGTAACAACCTGTGCCTATTTATTAGTTTTTGCCTGTATATAGGTACCTGTAAAAGTGTTTTTTAGTCATTAGAAGGTACTTCAAGAAATGCGGAATTTTTATCGTAGAGAGGGAGGAAAAGTATAGTTTCATGTTACAGTGAAACGAATTATTACTAGTAATTTCATCTATCATTTACCCAGTATTCATTTTGTGTATTTCATGACAGGTTTGTTGCTTGTTGAGATGTGGTCAAAGCTTTATTCTTCGAAGGTTATGTTACTTGTGCAGGTTTCCTCACAATGACCGATCTGTTATAAAAATATCCTAATCATACAAGAAATGGGGTTAAGAATTCCTCAGTTTGTGTATATATGTTTATAATAACGACGTAGAAATGCATCACAAATTTTCCTGTCCAGTTTGCCATCTGCGAAAATCTCTCAGGAATCGAAAAATTTTGGGACGAACTGCTTCAGTACAGTTTTCGACTGGGGGAAGAAATGCGATTTATACAATTGGTTGCATGTTTGACAGCTTTTATTAACGCATATTTACAACACGCAATTGAGCGCAAGGTCTTGGTTCTCAGTTGTCTCTTCGGCAGTTTATGGCCCACCTTTTTCTTCGTTCCGGGTAACTTGGGAATCTAAAAGAGCAAAAACCATTTTTGCATTTCACAGCTTAGCAGCCACCAATATTCACGACGAATTCTTCAATACATTTAATTAGAAATCTCCACTCACATCATGACTCTTATGTAAACAAGTATAGCTATAGTTACTAGGGCTCTCTCGTTTGACGTCGTAAATGGCGCCCTGATAAGGGGGCCAACAGTTCTGCACGAGGTAGCCTTAGTTGTGGAACTACGTCATGCCCTATCTGCGAGGGTCTGACCCGCTACGCAAGAGTGTGCTCATAGCTGCGAGTCGGGGGTCGGCAATTACAGCACTCCCTAGACTGGTGGCGGTTGATCAGATCGCCAAGGAGGTGAGGACGAGGCAGCAGCAACTGTCGGGAGCAGCGTCCATCTAATGGGCGTTGGCATCGTAGATCGTAGTCATCTCAGTAGCCGGTCGATTGACTATCATAGATTCACCTCGATTCGAGTGAGCTCCAACACTCAACCACAACTGAGAACTGAGCTGTGGATGTCAGGGTATATTTACTTATCAGGCTATGCAGATGACGTTATGCTTCTACAGGGGTGACCGAACGTGCCCTAGTTTTTGGAGTTCGTCAGCTCTGTTGATCGCTTCAGGATGTCATAACTTTACCTTTCAGAGGCTCGTTTCTGTTGTGCCAGTAACGGAATATTTATTGTTGCGTTCGATCTGGGCTTTCTTGTGTGGCACTTTGCGCAGTCATCATTATGACGATATCCTTTTGTCGCCATGATGTCATTTTGTTACGTTGCTTGTTCGAGTGTTCAGCCCGTCCGTGTGTTGCAGTAGCTTCCATGTTTGTCATTTCTCCAACAGCATTCCTCTCTGTCACTGCCATTCTGCCAGACCGTTGATCCATCCTGCTCTGAGTCTGACTTTGCCAGGGAAGAACTTTAACCGCTTTTTAATATCCGCTCTGAATATTATTCTGGGGCGTAACAGTCTTCATTGCCCAAAAACGTGCACTACGAATAACATGTAGTACACACTCACAATCATCTTGCAGACATCTGTTTAAAGATTTGGCATTCTGACTACTGCTTCACCATATATTTATTCCATGGCGCATTTGGTTGTAAGTAATCCACTGCAGTTCAAAAGAGACCATGATGCACATAATTACAATACCAGAAGAAAAAGTGGCATTCACTACTCTACATTAAGGTTGTCTTCAGGGAAAAAAGGGGAGCAGAATGCTGCCACCAAAATGTTGGTAGTTGTTGTTGTGGTATTCAGTCCAGAGAGTGGTTTGATGCAGCTCTCCATGCTACTCTATTCTGTGCAAGCTTCTTCATCTCCCAGTACGTACTACAGCCTGCATCCTTCTGAATCTGCTTAGTGTATTCATCTCTTGGTCTCCCTCTACGATTTTTACCCTCCACGCTGCCCTCCAATACTAAATTGGTGATCCCTTGATGCCTCAGAACATGTCCTACCAACCGATCCCTTCTTCTAGTCACGTTGTGCCACAAACTCCTCTTCTCCCCAGTTCCATTGAATACTTCCTCATTGGGAAGACCTACTAAATAATATAAAATATCTGTCAAACAGCAAAGTTAATTCAGAAAACAAACTGAAACCGTTTCTGCTTCGTAACACCACGATCTAAGTTTTAGCGAAAAAGTAATGAGAAGAAATAAACTAGAAACAAGATGGACTGCATTAGCTGCAATTGCCTGGAAGCCACGTGTGTGGTGACATGTGGGACAGTGTAAACAAACAGGCAAGCGGACTGCATAGCGAAGGTAGCCGACCTGAGCAAAAAGCAGCGTAGTACTGCAGTGTCCATCACAATGGCCGATGCCATGTCACTACACTATGGCTGGTCTCTGTTATGAACTACTTGACTAGCCGCTCGTTTTAGGGGAACAATTGTGTTAGAGAGACGTAGAATTAGCGCTTTGTTTTGAGGCAGGGAGATTCGCCACTAACTCGTCATCCGATCGTCTTCTCGGGATCACCGCAGAGCTCTGCAGCACCACAACATCGCCGGGGCCGCGCCGCGCCACGGGAGGGAGGATGGAGCATCGCCACCAGCAACTATGGGTTCAAGTCCGAGCTGCACCTGCAGGGTTCAGCGCTGTCTCTGGTGGGACTTAGCGGCCCATCGCCGCCTGCCTGCCGCATTCGCCTTGCCGCCGGCACTGAGTTCCAAGTGGGGCGCTGTGCCACAACGCCTGCCGCCATCCGTCTCACCCCCAGGGGCAGCAGGTCGAATCCGGTGCAGAGCAGTCTCCACGCCCCACAGCAGTGAATGCGTCCGGGCCACAGGGAGCTGCCTAAAGAGGCTCCCGCCATCACCGAGAGAAGCAGGGCGCCGCTGCCGACACAGCCGTAGCCTTGTAGGCCGCCGGCTGTCCACGGGTCTTGCGTCAGCAACGCCGGGCGCCGACACGGCATTCCGGGCAGACGCCGCCGCTCATACACCGCCAGCCAGGGTCAACGGGGAGAGGCGTCTTTACCTCACTGTGCCACAAGGGAATGTGTACCGTAGCTAATACAAATTGGGATTATATTAATACCTTCAGCTGCTGACGGGCGTTGATATATATCAACTGGGACAGGTGAAAATGTGTGCCCCGACCGGGACTCGAACCCGTGATCTCCTGCTTACATGGCAGACGCTCTATGTATCTGAGCCACCTAGGGCACAGAGGTTAGTGCGACTACAAGGACACTCTCGCGCATGCCTCCCACCAGACCCACAGTCTCACCTTGTATGTCCACACATTACGTTCGTAGCGCCTCGCCCCAACACACTCATTACTCGTAGAAGACATTCTTACCAAGTCCCGTAAGAGTTAGGGGAATATGTGTGCATCCGCACAGAAGAAGATCTTGGCCGGTATTGCCAGATCTATATACTTATATCGATATGGTGTCTGTTCTTTCGTACATGTCCGAAAGAACTGACTACGTTCGCAGGTTCGAATCCTGCCTCAGGCATGGATGTGTGTGATGTCCTTAGGTTAGTTAGGTTTAAGTAGTTCTAAGTTCTAGGGGACTGATGACCTCAGATGTTAAGTCCCACAGTGCTCAGAGCCATTTGAACCGAAAGAACAGACACCATATCGATTAAAGTATGTAGCTAATACAGGCGTTTGACTGGGTCTTCGGCTCCAACACTCACCATCGTACCCTTCGCATTCATGACTCCTTCTCTTCTCCAGAGGAATTTCTACATTGCCGAAAAAAAAAAAAGATTAGTACACCTGGAGAGACGACGTCGATTTTGATCCGATGACGGCATATGCCACCTGGGGATAGTAGGTGTACTGATAATGGTTTCAAAGTCGTCCACCAACAAATAGCGTAGTGGCACAGCTACTAGAGCGACATCAGTGCCAGCTCCTTAATACGGAATGCTCACACCCATTTGGTTTAGTGTTGTGCAAACGTGTGAAGCAAGCAGCAACCATGCCACACAGGCGGACTCGTGCTTTGTACTGCCATCGGTGCGAGACTGAAAGGGGTGAAATTGTGGCCTTCCTAGTCGCAGGTTGTTCCGAGAACTGCCGCACAAGTGGAACGTATTACATCGGTTGTGCAGCGCTGCTGGCATCAGTGGGCACGTAAACATTCACTCACCTGCAGACGAGGTTCTGAACGTCCAGAAAGCACAGATGCCCGCCAGTATCGTCGTACTGTAAGGGCTGCAGTGGCAGATCGTACAGCTAGCACAGCACAGATAGGGCGTGTGAGCCCAGACGTGTCAATATTTTAACTGTTGCGAATCGGCTATCAGCAACGGGTCTGTGGGCACGCACACTTCTAGGCCCTCTTCCACTCACACCACGCATCGGCGTGCACGGTTCGACTGGTGCTGTTGGAAGACACATGGAAGATAGAACGGTTCACCATGGTCTTCAGCGATAAAAGTGGATTCTGCCTTCACGCAAGTAATGATCGTTTGCGCGTACGACGCCACGTATACCTGGTGAGTGCTGCCTCATAGAGTGCATTCGTCCAAGACACACTGCCTCATCCCAGACCTTATGGTCTTGGATGTGATAAGCTACAAACGCTCGTTCACCTTTGGTGTTTCTGCAGGGGACGCCAACCAGCACTCGGTATGTGTAGAATGTTGTTAGACCCTTTACTTTGTCGTTCTTGCAACAGGAAGGTAATGTGTTCTTCCAACAGGGTAATGCAGGCCCATGCGCTGCTAGTGAAATGCAACATGCTCTGCAAGACGTGGCCAGCGCAAGCTTCGGACTTGTCTTAAATCAAGCACATGTGGGTTCTGACGGGATGAGAAGTGACTTGTGCGGCCCGTTAACCAACAACTCTTTCCAGACTACGTGAACAGATCGACAAGAAGTGGCATAACGTTTCCCAGGACGGTATTCGCCTTCTGTACGATCGAATGGATGTCAGAGTCAGCGCCTGCATTGCCGCCCGCAGAGGCTACACCACGTACTTCAGTAGGGGTCTATACCCGATACCTGACAACCGCTCTTGCTATTTACCTGTAAATATAATTTCATGTACTCCATATGAACTGCTGCAACAATAAAAACTGAATAAACTGGTAATCTCTAAAAGGACGTTCTAAATTTGTTTCTAGCAGCGCATTTTTGTAATCTGTAAAAGATTAACTATCCGTCGAACAGGCCTTGTAAGGCCCAACGGTACGGACTGACTGTCGTGTCATTCTCGGCAGATAGGCGTCACTGAATGCGGGTAGGGAGGGGCATGTGGTCAGCACACCGGCCGTTGTCAGTTGTCGTGACCACAGCCGCTTCTTAGCAATAAAGTAGCTTCTCAATTGGCCTCTTAAGAACGGAGTGCATACTGCAAGCCAACAACGCTCGGCAGGCCTTCACGATGACCCATCCAAGTGTTAAGCAAACCCAACAGCGCATAACTTGGGTGATGTGACGGGAACAGGTGTTACACTGTGGCAAAGCCGTTGAGTAGGAATTGCTAACTCATATTTTTTTTAATTATATGCGGTCAGTATGTAACAAAATTTACATGTGAATGTGTATCTTGAATGACTCGTTGCACATTATTCTGGTTAATTGTATAAATGACCCATACAATATAAAACTGACTAAACGGCTAAGAATAGAGGAGCAGTATGCTTGTTCTGATGGACGTTTTGGTGGTCACATCACTTTCCTTACTACAAAAAAATTCATGATGATGTTGACAGGAAGGCTGACAAATGTGTGACTGTCTTCAGTTGCAGACAGAACGTCGGTAGTTTTATCGCATCATAAAGCAGTCACACACACAGACGGATAATACTGGTATTTACTCGACTCCCGAAAGACTACACTCTTATACACTATGGTTCCATGAGCTGTTACAAACTATCGAGAGTGATGGAAAAATGTAAATGTATGAATTTTCGGTAAGAGGCCTGTTCCGGAAAAGACCGAGTCGAAAGTTGTAAGTAAAAATCGTTCTGACACCTCTGATAGTTGAGTAAGTGCACAGGTACTGTTGTTGCTAAGGTTGTAGGGTAGATTGCTTTCCGAAGTTGTAGTGCCGACCAAAACAACAAAAAATCTACTAATTATGGGCTCTATATTGCATACTTGAAGAGCTATGAGCCCTTGTTCAGTATAAGAGATACGTTTCACAGTAGCGAATATGAACAAGTGCTCATAGCTCATAAAGTAAGCATTTTAGAGCCAATGTTTAACTAACTTCTTTCTCTTGTTTGGGTCCATACTACATCTCCAATATGGAAACCAGCGAATTTGCAGGAGAAGAGGTGTGCTTCGCATTATCGGAGATGAACAAATACTCTTGGCTCTTAAAATATTCATTTTAGCGCTAATGTTTGCTAGACAGTTTTTTCTTGCTTTGGTGATACTTCCACCCACGAAAGTTTCCTCTTCTACAGTCTTAATAACGACAGTATCTGTACATGTGTTCAACTGTCAGAGCTATAAGAACGATTTTCACTTTCAACTTTCGACTCGGTCATTTCCGGAACAAGGCCCTTCACGTCAAATCTATACATTTACCTCTCTCCACCATCCCTGAAAGCTTTACCTTTGATTTTGAGCCGTACTTATACAGGGTAAATAAGGAATCTGTATGTGACAAAGTGCTTCTTGCCATTTAAGAGAATCCAGCCTTGCATCTCCTCTCAGAAGTGAAGGACACAAAGCCGTTGGAGACGGAGTACAAACTGGGATTGTGGAAGAATGTGGAAGAAAATCGCCGTGGACTTTGAAAGAAACTATCCTAGTATTCACCTTAAGTGATTAGGGGAAACCACGGTAAACCTAAATCTGAGTGGCTGGATAAAACTTGAACCATCGTCTGTCAGAACACGAATCCTGTGTCTTACCACTTCACGCCCTCGATCGGTGCGTAAAGAACGATTTCAACTCTCCTACCATGTCTATATTCATACGTCTGCTGACTTTTGTATCTTGAGTTGCTGCAGGTGCCTCGCTGTCACTGATTTGTATCTCCAGATGACACATCCTCAAATTTCGTCAGAAGAAAAGATAATAAACTTCTGTAAAATATAGTGCTTTAGGTTTTCTGATTAGTGATACTGTAGGTGACTTCTTCTGTTGTGGGGAGGATCCAATAGATGAGCTCATAAAGATATTTCCTATTACAACAGCTTGAGTCAGCATTCTTAGTGACAATCGATCAATCAGTGAGTAGAAGTGAAGACATGTGTTTCATTACTATGATAAAATATTTCATTGTTCAAACCTTGCGCCGCGGTCAATGCAAAACATCTTTGGGTCGCTAAAAATACTTAATGAAGGACTCCCTTCATCACGATGAAATCTGTATGGCAACGAAGCCGATAGAAGGATTTTACCGCGGCGTTAATGAAGGAACCGCAGCAGCGAGGAATATAACAGGACTCGGCGTTGTCGGTAGACTTCTAACCGACTGCTGATGATGCGCACAATATCCGCAACAAGGCGTGACGCGGCACCTGCCGCCGCCACTGAGCAGAACCAACGCGCGTCATTGCTACATCCTATCGTTCTCTGCTCAGCTGTGTCACTGTGCAGTGACCAGGATGACGAGGGCCGCTAGTAATGACATTAGCAGCATTATACTGTCAGTACTCTTCCTCTTCTTCAGCCCACCAAGTCTGGAAAAAACTACGCCGTCGTTATTTTGATAGTCAACACCTAATGCGACGCACGCGATTCTGCAACCGGTGTTATTACGTCACGTTTGGTTGGATTCAGTCAACCTCGTACGACACTATATACGTCAACTGTTTTGAAAGGATCACCAGTTTTATTATGACCCGCGAAACAAGGTTAAAAAATCACGGCCTTATAACAATCCACAGTAACTGACCATCAGCAAAGAGCAGAGTTTAAAACGTCACTCTAAAATCAAACGCTCCGTTTGCAGACAGAAAAGTATACCAAAATCAAACATACCTTTTTCCTTGAAAAAGTCCGGTGTATTTTAATTTTAATGAGCTTCACCAAGATTATTTCTTTGACAGGCGTACCCTCCTGCAGTTGGCTTCCTGACCTAAGACGAAATAGCCTCCAAATAATAACACCAGCTTCTGTATCAAGGTACACGCGATCCTGATCGTCACAACTTCCAGTGCGGGTTTCTCTAGAGCGAAGTAGCTGACACTAACTGAGACGTGCCTGTGGCAAAATCGTGAAGCCCGTATGCGATAATGACAACTGCAGATAACTCTACTCGTCCAGTCTCACTCCCTGATAGTCCAGAGAGATTCTAGATTTCTCTTGTTCAGAGAATTCCCGAAATTTGTTAAAAACTATGACTGTTTAGCCATTCAGCACTACGGCTGGAGAATGCTAGGTTTGTTTCTCGTTCTTACTGCGCTGCACTTCGCACCTTTCTGAAAGGGATTAATACATGTTCCCTCCATTTATCGTTGCTCACAGCACGCACGAAATGAAATCAGTTTTTCCGTCTCTAAGTTTGTGACCACTCGTTCGTTGCTGTGCTGATGCACTATGCTCTACAAAGCGAGAGTCACTCAAGGGTTGGGATGCCTCTGGCGGTGGCTTCCATCGTAAGAGCCAAACAGAAATTGCGTCGCATTGGCACACGTCTTCTGAGGCTGGTTGAGTCAGCATCGCCTGACGTGATACAGAGCCGTCGAATACTATCGAGTCATAAGTTAAGCTCTTGAAGTCGCAACTAAAGCACTGGTTCACTTCGGTCAATCTGTTACTATCCCTGACTTCAAACTGGCGACTTCACTGTTGCGCTGTCATTCGTGATCGGCATTACAGAGGGGTTTTCCAGCAGGATAACGCTCGCCCACATACCGCTATTGTAACCCAACATGGTCAACAGGTGTCGACATGTTGCCTTGGCCTGCTCGATCGCCTGATCTGCATCCAATCGTACACATACGGGACGTCATTGGACGACAACTTGAACGTAATTCACAACCAGCATTAACTGCATTGACTGACCATGTGCAACAGGCATGGAATTCCATCCCACAAACTGATAGCCAACAAGTGCCTACAACGCAACGCATGCACGTTTACATGATAGCATCAACATTCTGGCGGCTATGCAGTTCATTGATGTATCAGAATTTCACATTTTCAATGGTTCATCTCGAGGTTACATTACCCCAAAAAAATGGTTCAAATGGCTCTGAGCACTATGGGACTTAACATCCATGGTCATCAGTCCCATAGAACTTAGAACTACTTAAACCTAACTAACCTAAGGACGTCACACAACACCCAGTCAGCACGAGGCAGAGAAAATCCCTGACCCCGCCGGGAATCGAACCCGGGAACCCGGGCGTGGGAAGCGAGAACGCTACCGCACGACCACGAGCTGCGGAATACATAACCCCATGATTGTGCGATGTTAATTACTTAAATATGTTACCTGGAATATGTATTCCCGAAATTTCAATACTCTACGTTAATTATTTTTGGTTGTAGGTAGTTTTTTCTGTAAGTGTATTTATAAACTCACCCAAGTTGTCTATGTGTCCACGCTACAGATAACCTCGTAGCTTAGAGCACTATTGGCCATTACTCAGTTAAAAAATAGCTTTGAGTGTAAAGAACGTGCTACCTTCAAATTCTCTACTTAATACCGCGGCGTAGCAGACGCAAACTCTAGCGAAATTTCGCACACCGACGATATCTAAAAATTACGTCACGGAAAACCTATATAGCGTACAGTGAAACCATTCTCGAGTGCTTCACTATACTAACATTTGGAAAAAATCCTACCAACCTCCTAGGGATTCCAGCACACGATACATCACAGCTTCCTTCCATCCGGAACGTCTTCTATAAAACCCAGCGGACCCTTTATTCCATCTCAATAACAAAGCTGATCCCTCGTCTCTTACCTCATGCACTTGAAATAACTACTTGGAATGATACCGGACCGAATGATTATTTCTCCATCAATCTGACCTGGAAAACCTTACTGGCTTGGAAAATATACCGATAATCTTTGACAAATTCCACAATCTTGAGGCGCCGGTTACAAAGCACGATAATTAAAACTAGAACTGAATAACCATCACGGATACAAAGTAGTCTTTGACCTTCGGTCTGCGTACACAGACCTTGAACTAATGATGTCATCGATGACCTTGAACATATGAGTTCATTATGTCTCTCCCCACCCCTCCCATTCCTTCGCACCCCTACATTCTCTTCTCTAGCCAATCATAGCCTGGTATTATATCAGGCATAAAAGTAAAGCATCCAATCATAATGTAGGTGTCAAATTATGTAAGCTTCACTTGAATTGTCTAAAAATTCCGCCATGTCAAGAATGTTTCCTAGTATTGTAGTATTTCCTAAGAATTATGTAACCTTTACTTGAATTCTAAAAAAAAGTTTCACCTGAATTGCGTCAATAAGTATCATGTTTGAAGTTATTTGCCAATACAATATATATATATATATATATATATATATATATATATATATATATATATATTGAACTGCAAATATATATATATTTGCAGTTCACATGAAGCTGCTAATGTGATTTTCTTCAGCAAGGTGCCATTTCAGATGAACATATTACACACATTATTACAAAGCAATCCAGGAATTATATGGTTTTACTAAAGCTTCGTTTACTTTTCTTCACACGTACGCGGATTAAAAAGAGAATGGGCAGAAAAAAACGAACCAAAAACAGGTCACATATAAATTTTATTGTAAAAAGATTTATTTACATTTCCAAACAATAAATCATACTCACACTCAAACCAGTGTTAAGTCTGACTTAAAGCACAAATGGTCTGTCGTTTTACGCCGTCACACACTGGGAACATATGAATTTAAAACACATTCTAATTCATCTTCAACGATAATTTCAATATCGTGTCCTACAAACAGAGGTTGTCAATGTCGAAATGTATGTTTGAGATGTCTCCTAAGACTAACCGATTTTTAAGGGCTTTAACTGCCTTAATAAAATCTGAGTGACGCTCACTAACATTATGTAGCCTAACCGTATGTTTTATGAATAATACACTGGTGTCCAAGATTAATGTAAGAAACAGATATTTTACGAAGGTGCGTTTATTTTGCCACAAAAAGTGTAAACTTCTGATAGTAAAATAGAAACAATGTAAAGAATAGAGAATGTAAACAACTACAACATGCATAACGGTAGGCAACTATGTTCTTCGTTTTTTCCAACTTAACGGATTTCGACAGACACTCCCACAACTGGTTAACGTGGTCAGTACGGGGCGTGGCCACCTCTGGCAGCAGTACAGGCCCGACAACGATAGGGCATGTTGTAAATGACGTCATCATGTTGAGGCAACAACGCCCGTTCTTGCTGCAGAGCTGCTCGCGAGTCTTGGAGAGTGGTTGGTGGATGCTAACGTGATGCAGCCCGTGTCCCTAGTGAATCGTAAACTTGGTGTGGGATTAAAATCAGGAGAGCGAGCAGGCCACGGCATATGTGCAAATTCTGCCGCTTCCAACAAAATATCAACCATCTTTGTTCTATAAGGTCGAACATCATTACCCATCAATACGAAATCTGGGCCCACAGTGCCTCGTGACAAACCCACATGAGGTCCAAAGATATCGTCACGACAATTGACAGCAATTACACCTTGCCGATTCAACGGTACAAGTTCATGAAGAGGTGTTCTAGTGGTCAACATAATCCCTGCTCACACCATTAGGGATCCTCCTCGTTACTGGTTTCTTTCCACAATGTTTGGGTCCCGGAATATTGTTCCATGTTCCCTTCCGATGCGAACCCGTTGAGAATCACTCTCCAGACCAAACTGGTACTCATCTGAGGAAGAAACACCGTCCAGGTGACACGTTGATAATTCCACTCTAGACGTTCCCTTCTGCTAGGACGTGTCAGAGGTACACATACAGCAGGTCTCTGGCAATAAAGGTCGCTCTGCAGAAGCCTTCTGCACACCGTTTACCATGATACAACACTTTCAGTGACTGGTGCGAGGTCAGACGCTAGGTACCGTGCATTACTAAGGAGGTACCGTCCTTCCCTTACAGCCAAATAACGGTCCTCTCTTTCTAATGTCACATGTGGCCGGTCCTGCTCTGGTCTTAGGGATACAGTTCCGGTCTTTGCGAATTGTCACCACATCCGCAAAACCACAGAACGATTCACATAATCCTACGGGCCACATCAGTTTGCAACTGTCCTGGTTCCATTCTTCTCTGTGCCGTACAGTACCGTCTATGACTGTGTACAGAGCGATTGTGGATTTGGACTGTCCGGCAAACACTACCACGTTTGATAGTTGCCCTGACGTCATTGTTGTTGTGGTCGTCCGTTGTCTGGAATGCTGTCTTCCCTGCGGAAGATGTTACGTACATCTGCTGACATATGTTGACAGTTTGTATGATTACATAGTAAGTTATACCCAGAACGGGGAAACAGTGGTTTGTTGTTTTGATTTTTTTTAATTTTGGACACCAATGTATATCTTAATGTACCAATTAACCAGTTTGTTATACTGAAGCGGAAACACTTCAGTGTAACAACACATCCGCATTTATCACCCATTTCAAAAGGCACTAAGTGTTCAGAATCAGTAAAGGCTTCTTCCTGAGCGACTGTATTTTTTTCACATTCACTTCTGAAAGAGCATTGAGATCATAAGCAAGAGCTTCCGGAAGCCAGCTGTGCTGTGAACACAAATCTAGCTCAACAAGTGTGCCTTCGATACGCCAATTAGATTTATGTCGATTTACTATCCTAGATAATATAAAATCGTTGGTTGTATCCATTAAGTAAATAGGCTACTTAGAAAATCAGTTGCAGCCCACAATGGAAACCCCACAGAATAAACTCCTGGACTTATCAGGGGTCTTGCCTATTGCTTATGGTTGGAGGACCTGGGCCCTCAATTGATTAAATTACTTTATGAGCTATAGAATTAAACAGGTTGATTTGGTTAACATGAGGTTTATTCAGAAAATATAGGAATCAAGGAAAACACATGCATTTGAGACTAACAAGTATTTTATGATGTTTTATTGCATTAGAAGAAAATAATACTTATTTGGGTCATCAACAACTTGGTGCTGTACAATTATGGCTGACGTGGTGCCCTCACACATAGAGGACTAAAGCTGTATATTCAAACCATGAGATAAATACCTATAAAAAATACAAAAAGCTGTATGAGTAAGAATAGAAGGATTAGCAGTTTAAAAACTAATGAAATCTTTTGAATCAACACAACAACAGACCAAAACATCAGTAATTATCTGAATTCGGAAAAAGATCACCTTGTAGCAGAAAGTTAAACTAAGTGCTCCTTCAATACGTGGTCTGGAAGTCAGTTCATTAGTCCAACTAACAAAGTGCTAATGTACTGCGGTCTTATCACGGTTGCGATAGATATGGCGGCTGATGTGTTATCGTGCTCCCTATTGCAGCGGTAGCTACACTACTGACCATTAAAATTGCTACACCACGAAGATGACGTGCTACAGACGCAAATTTAGCCGACAGGAAGAAGATGCTACGATATGCAACTGATCAGCTTTTCAGAGCATTCACACAAGGTTGGCGCCGGTGGTGCACCTACAACGTGCTAACATGAGGAAAGTTTCCCGCCGATTTCTCATACACAAACAGCAGTTGACCGGCGTTGCCTGGTGAAACGTTGTTGTGATGCCTCGTGTAAGAAGGAGAAATGCGTACCATCACGTTTCCGACTTTGATAAAGGTCGGATTGTAGCCTATCGCGATTGCGGTTTATCGTATCGCGACATTGCTGCTCGCGTTGGTCGAGATCCAGCAGAATATGGAATCGGTGGGTTCAGGAGGGTAATACGGAACACCGTGCTGGATCCCAACGGCCTCGTATTATTAGCAGTCGAGATGACAGGCATCTTATCCGCATGGCTGTAACGGATCGTGCAGCCACGTCTCGATCCCTGGGTCAACAGATGGGGACGTCTGCAAGACAATAACCATCTGCACGAACAGTTCGACGACGTTTGCAGCAGCATGGACTATCAGCTCGGAGCCCATGGCTGTGGTTACCCTTGGCGCTGCATCACAGACAGGAGCGCCTGTGATGGTGTACTCAACGACGAACCCGGGTGCACGAATGGCAAAACGTCATTTTTTCGGATGAATCTAGGTTCTGTTTACAGCATCACGATTGTCGCATCCGTGTTTGGCGACATCGCGGTGAACGCACATGGGAAGCGTGTATACGTCGTCGCCATACTGGCGTATCAACCGGCGGTGCCATTGATTACATGTCTCGGTCACCTCTTGTTCGCATTGACGGCACTTTGAACAGTGGACGTTACATTTCAGACGTATTTCGATCCGTGGCTCTATCCTTCATTCGATCCCTTCGAAACCCTACATTTCAGGACGATAATGCACGACCGCATGTTGCTGGTCCTGTGCGGGCCTTTCTGGATACAGAAAATGTTCGACTGATGCCCTGGCCAGCACATTTTCCAGATCTCTCACCAATTGAAAATGTCTGGTCAATGGTGGCCTAGCAACTAGCTCATCACAATACGCCAGTCACTACTCTTGATGAACTGTGGTATCGTGTTGAAGCTGCATGGGCATCTGTACCCGTACACGCCATCGAAGCTCTGTTTGACTCAATGCCCAGGCGTATCAAGGCCGTTATTACGGCAAGACGTGGTTGTTCTGGGGACTGATTTCTCAGGATCTATGCACCCAAATTGCGTGAAAATGTAATCACATGTCAGTTCTAGTATAATATATTTGTCCAATGAATACCCGTTTATCATCTGCATTTTTCTTGTGTACCAGTTTTAATGGCCAGTAGTGTATTTGTGACTGGTGTGGACCAAAATGTTGTCACTGTGAGACACGGATCTCATTATCTTCGTAATTACTGATCACGGAGCCGGAGAGAATTTCCGTGCCCCGATTGAGTTCAGTGATAGACTTTCAAGACTTAGCAGAAGGCTGAAGTCAAGAGAACATAGACATCTGACGAATCTTGAGTCACGTGTAGTACCTCTCTCCTCTTTAATAGCTTTTCTTTAGGCCTTAGAAAGGCACTTGGTACAGTCTTGCCAGCCAATCACAGAAAGGGCGTAAGTGCTACTTCAATGAAGGATATGGAAGCCAGTTCACTATCTAACACCAACAAGGTAGTTGGTTAGCTCCGCCAGTGAGCTTCGTGTTTTGGGAAACAGAAAACGTTTATCCATCTTCTCACACTCGGACTTGCTCTTAGGAAATTCTGGAGATTTTAGTCACAGAAAGTCAGAGTTAGAAAATTTTACGGTTGCATATGCGGCCATATATCTAAGTAGAATATGGAAACCAAACACGGTGGGATATGGGCAAGTTATCAGTTTAAAACACTACCGATAGTTTACTAACAGATGGAATTCTCACCCCTACCACTACTGCTCTCCCGTTGTACTAATGGAGGCGCTGGACGCTCCTTCGACGATCCTTACGTCACATTGTCTAGGTTACTAGCAGGATTAGTGCTGCTCGGCTGTTTGTGTAGTCTGTTACCACAATAACCACACTTTGAGTGACGGCTGGTTCCTCGAGACCTGTATGATAGCTGCATCTGCGGTCATCTCAGGTGAAAGGAACTCTCGTAGCCCCAGAGCCAGCTGCATGTAAGAGCAACAGTTACTTTAAATGTGAAATGTTAAATTAAGTGCAGAGAGATGATTTATCTATATCGCTAGAAGCTATGTCCTAATCATTGACACTGTCAGTGTGTAACTCAAGTTTCATATCAACAAATAAAAACCAAATTGGAAAGGAAATGAAGTAAGAGAATTTCATAGGCAAATTAAATTTAGATATGAGAAAAAATTGTGAGGAGAGGGCATGAAACAGGCCGCCGCCTCACATCTCCCCCTTTATCCAATTGAAAATTGTTGCCAGGATAGGTTTCACCTAGATACATTGTGAGAACTCTCCCCGACAGTTTTTCTCAACCTGTCAGTCAATGAGAAAGAAAATAAATGAGGAAAAAACAATAGGAAAAATAAAAAAATATAGACAGAGCATCTGTTGTTCCTCTTCGAAGTTACCCATTCATTCGAACAATGGCTTCCTCACATATTTACTCAGAAGTCTTATTAAAATCAATATAAGCATAAAAATTGCTTCAGTTTGCAACACATCTATCCCAATGACCGTCCAACTAACTCACGTATGTGTGCATTTAACATAAAAAGTTCCTCATATGGAAGATGAACAAACAACAATAATAAAGTTTAGAGATGTAACGAAAACGCTTGCAATCCATCAATGCTGTCACTGCATGAAAAGATGCTTATAAGTGTCGTGTGTACGCTGTGTAAAACGAAACGTGAACACTATGAAAGAATTAATGCTCCCAACGGAAGATGTGTATGTTAAAAATCAGATGAATTTACAAAATATAAGAACTTCAAAAAAGTACAAAGATCGTGAGGCATACGAATCTTAGAACATTTTGAATTAGCAAACGCGAAAACTTGTGCTAGGACCTAGTGCAGCATGACAGGGAGTGGGCAGAACGCTCGATGACGTCAGAATGTGAGCTGACGCTGTAGGTGTCATGAGTAGCCGTTCTTTGTTCAGCGGTCTGCAGTATGTTCTGCAGAGACTAAACAGTAGAGTCAGTCGTATTGCAATATGTTTTGATACTGGAAGGAAATACATTTCTGAGAGTTGATCTATTCAGTGGGAGGAAAGATCTAAGTATTCTAATGAAACAGAGAGAGTTGTTTAGGGAGCTTAATACATTGTTTGAATGTTTACGATCAGATCCTGATAAATTCCGTGAATGCACGCGAATATCTGTGTGGAGAATTGATTACACTTTAAAAAAGATCGATGCACGCTTTTCCAATTTTCATTCAACTGCATTTCCAGAGGAGAAACTTATGGTTACTCTGACAAAAGTAAAAGTGAATTCTACCATTTCTTCACACTTTGTTTTAGACAGAAATAGCATTACACAATTTAAATAATTTCATGTGACACAACTAGTGGCAGGCCTACACC
The DNA here is from genome assembly GCF_023898315.1 of Schistocerca nitens. Lineage (NCBI taxonomy): Eukaryota > Metazoa > Arthropoda > Insecta > Orthoptera > Acrididae > Schistocerca > Schistocerca nitens. The sequence goes on from NC_064615.1 coordinate 800,696,883, forward strand.
TGTTCGTACATCAGCACTCTGAACTGCATTTGTGGACGACCTTGGTTCGAGTCCTCCCTCGGCCATGGGTACGTGTGTTGTTCTTAGCATAAGTTAGTTTAAGTTAGTTTAAATAGTGTGTACGTTTAGGGACCGATGACCTCAGCAGTTTGGTCCCTTAGAAATTCACACACACACACGTCCTTGGTTTTTTCCTGGTGACTCCACGGACAAATGTCTCCTCTCACTGACGAGTAGCATTTGTCCATGGGCTCCTGTCGAACTCCTTTACCTTTTTCAGTGGTTGGAAATTCGGCTCTCTCAGTGATTTCTAATGGAGCAAAATCCTGTGCTGATAAATTATCCGGATTTAATGAGAATATTCCCGTTCACTCGAAGAATTTCTCAGCTGTTTGGGTTGCGGCTGTACCACAAGGACCCACCTGCGTCTGTGAACTGGACAGACAGCACCCTGATGGAGAAACGCCTAACTGGATGCTTCATTTTAACAGTTGCTAAAATAAAATTCTGGGCCATAATTGGCTATAGTGAAAGAAGGAGGGGAAAGAGTGAAGGGGGGAGAAGTAATGTATCATATGTTCGGCATAATCTACTACATCATTAGTTCTGGGTCAAAAGTCACTTATGACCTCGTATGTTTGCCCATGATATGCAGGCAGACCAAAGGTCAAAGATAAATTTGTGTCCAGAATGCCCGATGCATTCTTGGTGTTAAAGAATCACACAAAGCAAACATTTTAATTTCCATAAAAATAATATTTTTTTCCGAGTTATTACCTGTAAGTAGTCCGCCTCCAGTAGCTGAGTGGTCAGCGCGACAGAATGTCAATCCTCATGGCCCGGGTTCGATTCCCGTCTGTGTCGGAGATTTTTCTCCGCTCAGGGACTGAGTGTTGTGTTGTCCTAATTATCATCATTTCGTCTCCATCGACGCGTAAGTCGCCGAAGTGGCGTCACACCGAAAGACTTGCACCCGGCGAACGGTCTACACGACGGGAGGCCCTAGTCACACGACATTTACATTTTACCTTCAAGTAAGGCTTTTGCAAAGAGCTATCGTTTCTTCAACAACAGAGTTGTCACTTAAAAGCAGTATATATTTTGGTTAAGTGTCAACTTTTGCTTTCGTAAATTAGAACGATATGATATACTATATCTTCCATTCCTTGCTTAGGAGGACATGACATTCTGATTTCAACTCTCCATAAAGGAATCGTAATAGCTGACTCCAAAGTACATCCTCAGACTAAATCGAACACCCTGTATAACTGCAGTAATAATGTGCTTAATAATGAGTTATGTTCGTTTGGTTTTCCAGGTATGGATACAGCTGTACAGCTTCATAAGAAACCACTGTAAGCACCTCACAACAGCAGATCAACTATATTAAGGGTGGTGCTTAACATGCCTGCTAAGGCACTGTCACTTAAATACATGTAAACTACGCTATGCAACGTGACTTGACATTGTTGACATGTTCAGTTCTGTATTGTGTTGCGTAACTTGGCTACAACACTACTACAAAACGTTATTTCAAGTGTTTTCATTGTGCAGTCAACCATTTCCACCCACTTGTATCTCAAATAGGGTTAAAATATAGACTGCAGGGTTTGATACCATTTTGTGGGCTACAACCCCGTAATTTATGTTTTGCTAAATTGTAACAGTCTTCGTAATTAATGATCAGAGAAAGATGAAATTTTTATGAGTAAAGGGTAACAACCCATCTTTTGAAACAAATTAAAAAAAATTCTAAATTTTCCCCTCATTCACCACAATAAGAGAAAAACTGAAATTTTCGGGGCTTTACCCCGACCTACCTTATTCAGGATCTTTATTGGGGGCATGTATATCACCATCATCCTCCAATTCGTACAGATCGTGCCAACGAAGCATTCTCTTGGCACTACCACAACATATGTTACAATAACAGGCTGCCACGCACAATCCTGTCAAATTGGCCACTAGCTCAAACATGATTTTCGAGGTAGATCTGATCCCCTCAGTTCATTGTGGAACTTTCAACTAACGGGGTTAAAGCATATAATTCACTATGTTATGTATGCAGTAACTCAATTTGCCCGCCGGAGTGGCCGAGCGGTTCTAGGCGCTACAGTCTCGAACCGCGAGACCGCTACGGTTGCAGGTTCGAATCCTGGCTCGGGCATGGATGTGTGTGATGTCCTTAGGTTAGTTAGGTTTAAATAGTTCTAATTTCTAGGGGACTGATGACCTCAGAAGTTGAGTCCCATAGTGCTCAGAGCCATTTGAACCATTTAGTAACTCAATTTCCCATCGAGATTCACTTACCAACTGTTTACAGCCATGATCGTCATATATATTTCTGATAGCATGTCATGTGTCTGCAACGCTAACACGCTGCATTCAGTCTCATACTTGTGAGTGGAGATAATGTTTTGTTCATCAGTCTCTGTTAATTATAGTTGCTGTTAATGAGTCTTATCACTTGATATGTAATGTCAATCATGATATGTTCTCATAACTATTGAATATACTAGCCTGTACCCATGGTTTTGCTCTTTGCTCACATACATATTCAGTACACATACTCTACACATATTCTCCTCCCCCCTCCACTGATTTCTCCCCTAGCCTCTCTGTCCATATCATCCTCCCACCTGTGTGTGTTCACCTTATAATTCTGACCCTGTCTCTTCATCTCTTCGTCCACACTATATCTGTCCATCTCCTCCATCCCTCTCTCTGACCATATGTTGCTCCTCCCCCTTTTCTTTGTTCATCTCCTACTCCCCGTCTTCCTGTTACATCTACCCACTACTGCTCTACCCCTTCGTTCCACCCAGCTTTTGCATCTACCCATTCCTCCCCCTTCGTTGTCCGTCTCTTACTCTCCCTTCTCTGCCATCTGCCGTCTCCCTCTTTTTGTCCAACTCTTCCACCCCATTGTCTCTCTTTCCATCTCCTCCTCCCCTCTCTGTCCATCTACACCTCCTACACTCCTCATCCTCCCATCTCTATGACAATCCTCTGCTCTTCCCCCTATGCCCACACCACTCCTTAACCACCCATAATCCCTATCTCTGTCTGTATTCCCCTCTCCCCATATCCACCTCTTCCTGCACACCTTCCTGTCCATCCCTTCTATATCTATCTCAGTGCTGCCTCACCTGTGCCCATGTGCATGTGTAGCCCTAGCCATACAGCAAATAAAGCAGGCCAATACTACTCCCACAACACACCTGTTGTGCACGGTAGCCTACATGTCAAATGCTTGATATGACTTTTTTGCCCCTGATGTGCAGGCAATCCTGCAATGTAGGTTGATGAAGTAGACTGATAATACTAAAACATTTCACACCAGTCATACAGGACACTATGCACATCAGAAGCTGGAAAACCGTTTCTTGCCCCTGCCATATAGGCTGCACCGTTCGATAAGGCAGGTTGATACTAATCCCATCTGTTGTGCAGAGCAGCCTATACAGACAGTGGCTGAAAATAACACATTTTTGCCTATATCTCTCCTCCCTTTGGAGCTAAGAGGCTATAAATCCCACAGTATTGATACTTGTGAGATCTTCCATTTCTGTGACAAATTTGCTTGAAATCGATCCATAGGTTTGGGAGGAGGTCCTGCGCATACTAACATACACATATAAACACTGCTTTATGTATACAGTTTCAACAGAAACAGATACGATCTGTGTTCAAGTTTTCTGTTAACATGTCTCAAAAATTAACAGCACTAAATAGAACCGAGTTGAATTGAAACTGATACTTCGGTTTGTGAGCCACATTTTGTTAGTGCTGCTATTTTGTAGCTCCCTACCAGTCATAGGCTTCTCTGGCAGCCACCGGCCTTTCAGCGTTGGTGGCTCCTAAACGTGGCGTGGAGCCGCGACGCGAGCATCGGGCAGACGGTCCCACACACGACGAGAGCCGACAATCGGCAGTTCGTTAGCGGCGCCTGCGCCCGCAGACAAAGCGCCGGCTGATGGATGGCCCGCTCGCCGCCGCCGGACACTGACGCCGTGTTTACGCGCCGCCTAACTGTTTTAATCTGGCGGGCGGCGCCCTCGCCCGCCGTGACGCTGCGCGATCGCAGGTGGTCGCGTCATCGCAGCATCGTTTGTATCCCCGCTATCTCGCCGCCCGACTGCTACCTCGTGCTGCATCAGATACCCGCAGTCGTACGCAATCGCTCGTTGCTGTTATCAACGGTGGGGATCAATCACTTAACTCTTGACAAGTGTGCAATTAATTCTTAGTTCTCATTGGTTCATAGTCACTGCCAAACGTTTAGGTCAGTGTCATGAGGATTTATGATTAAAGGAAATACCAGGAGGTGAACTTATTGTTGGAGGAGTAATAGGATTGCAGAGATTTGGCATCAATTCTGTCGAGCTTTCGCTCCCCTCTGTGGACTTACACGTGATTACAGCCCCTGCAGCAACTGCTTAAGCATCAGCAGTGTAATAAGTGACAGAGCGAGGTGGCGCAGTGGTCAGCATAAAGGACTCGCATTCGAGAGGACGACGATTCAAACCCGATTCCGGCCATCCAGAATTAGATTTTCTGTGATTTCCCTAAATAGCTCCGGGAAAATGTCGGTATGGTTCCTTTGAAATGGCGTATACAATTTCCTTCACAATCCTTGCTACATTCCGAGTTTGTGCTACGTCTCTAATGATCTCGGCGTCGACGAGACGTTAAATCCAATCTTGCCTTTTTGGAATAAGCGACTTGTTGAACATCAGCAGGGTAGAAGAAGCAAAACAAATCTTCTTATCTGTCTAGAAAAGGTAATTCATAGTTTGAGTAAGGGAACAGACGGCAGTGTCAACGTTAGGAGGCAACTGCTTTCATTTAAAAATTCTGCCAGTGGGACTGAGTGTCTCGGCAGCAACGCTTCGTTCGATTTGTAATGAATTGCAGTAGCTGACACCGGTGGTAGAGTGTGTCGTTCTTAAATCTGTAAAAGAAAAAAAAAAAAAGGTTACTGTTACCTGCGACGCAACACCGCTTTCTAGGTTTGTATGTGACTTAAATAAAGCACTTTGGGTTGAACTGATGAAACATCGAAACATTGTTACACAGATTAAATCCAGAGGAAATCACTACCAATTCCGCCAAGATGCATTCTGGATTTCCATGAAGCAAAGTCGATAAAGATACTAATAGAGAATTGGGACGTATATGAGGTGTTAGGAAACACAGGAAGAGACAAGTCATGATTCCTGAGCTACACTCGATACTACATAGTTTCCTGCATTTTAGTACTGGTCACAGGAGTGAAAATAAATGAGGAACTGATTTTGAAATTAATTGAGTATCCGATACCACAGATCGTTTGCTGTCATCCTAGATACACTCCTGGAAATTGAAATAAGAACACCGGGAATTCATTGTCCCAGGAAGGGGAAACTTTATTGACACATTCCTGGGGTCAGATACATCACATGATCACACTGACAGAACCACAGGCACATAGACACAGGCAACAGAGCATGCACAATGTCGGCACTAGTACAGTGTATATCCACCTTTCGCAGCAATGCAGGCTGCTATTCTCCCATGGAGACGATCGTAGAGATGCTGGATGTAGTCCTGTGGAACGGCTTGCCATGCCATTTCCACCTGGCGCCTCAGTTGGACCAGCGTTCGTGCTGGACGTGCAGACCGCGTGAGACGACGCTTCATCCAGTCCCAAACATGCTCAATGGGGGACAGATCCGGAGATCTTGCTGGCCAGGGTAGTTGACTTACACCTTCTAGAGCACGTTGGGTGGCACGGGATACATGCGGACGTGCATTGTCCTGTTGGAACAGCAAGTTCCCTTGCCGGTCTAGGAATGGTAGAACGATGGGTTCGATGACGGTTTGGATGTACCGTGCACTATTCAGTGTCCCCTCGACGATCACCAGTGGTGTACGGCCAGTGTAGAAGATCGCTCCCCACACCATGATGCCGGGTGTTGGCCCTGTGTGCCTCGGTCGTATGCAGTCCTGATTGTGGCGCTCACCTGCACGGCGCCAAACACGCATACGACCATCATTGGCACCAAGGCAGAAGCGACTCTCATCGCTGAAGACGACACGTCTCCATTCGTCCCTCCATTCACTCCTGTCGCGACACCACTGGAGGCGGGCTGCACGATGTTGGGGCGTGAGCGGAAGGCGGCCTAACGGTGTGCGGGACCGTAGCCCAGCTTCATGGAGACGGTTGCGAATGGTCCTCGCCGATACCCCAGGAGCAACAGTGTCCCTAATTTGCTGGGAAGCGGCGGTGCGGTCCCCTACGGCACTGCGTAGGATCCTACGGTCTTGGCGTGCATCCGTGCGTCGCTGCGGTCCGGTCCCAGGTCGACGGGCACGTGCACCTTCCGCCGACCACTGGCGACAACATCGATGTACTGTGGAGACCTCACGCCCCACGTGTTGAGCAATTCGGCGGTACGTCCACCCGGCCTCCCGCATGCCCACTATACGCCCTCGCTCAAAGTCCGTCAACTGCACAAACGGTTCACGTACACGCTGTCGCGGCATGCTACCAGCGTTAAAGACTGCGATGGAGCTCCGTATGCCACGGCAAACTGGCTGACATTGACGGCGGCGGTGCACAAATGCTGCGCAGCTAGCGCCATTCGACGGCCAACACCGCGGTTCCTGGTGTGTCCGCTGTGCCGTGCGTGTGATCATTGCTTGTACAGCCCTCTCGCAGTGTCCGGAGTAAGTATGGTGGGTCTGACACAACGGTGTCAATGTGTTCTTTTTTCCATTTCCAGGAGTGTATATTGAGAGAGTGGGATAAGTAAGCTACATTACCAAATCGCTAAAGTAATAAGATGTTGTTGAAAAATAACTACAAGAGTGATATAAGGTAAAGGAAATTATAAAAAATATTTCCGTCTTCCTGACGGGATACCAAAAGCAGTAATTGTGGAAGAACTGTTTGATTTCCTTTCATCAAGTTTCACTTCTCATCATTACTCACAAATAAACATTTAGTTCGGTAGTTCTGTCCCTCTCACTCTCTGTCTTTCTGTGGTCTATATATTGTATCGACCACAGACATTGTAGAGCCTTTGGCAACTGGAAGCCAGAAGGTAATCTTAGACCCTCTTATTATGGGTGAACCCGGCGGCCACGTCATGACATGAGTTGGCAGTTGACGGTTAGAATGCTGACACTTAAGTTTTCAGATAATCTGAGTAACCAGCTATGCTAGACACTGATGCGTGTCAAACTTTTCCGCATCAACTTCAGCCTAAAGATGACGCATGAATAGCCGAAACTAGCTGCAACAAAATAAATAAAAGGACCGCTGTAGGGGATTTTTTCCTCATAATCATGATATTGTAGTCCGTAACCGAGTTTCTTGGTACGTTATGATGCGAGTGGAGACGTGCTGCTCCATTCAGTAGACAAGTGTCCTACAAAATATTGATGTAACATGTTTTGTTATTTATTTCCGATGGCTCTTTTTATTTCCAAATTATATTGCGACGATCCATCAAGTATTAATGTCAGCAGACTTGGTACCTATCTTTCACTCTGAGGAGGTTAATCGCTCTTGATACAGCTTGATATCAGACATTCTCATTTGATTATAGCTGTTTTACATCTGGCAGTTTTGTCTTATATTGCTACAAATGCCCGTATAATGATCGCTTCACTTTTTCATTTCTGGAATATATCTTTGTTAATGCCGGCTGAATCGTGGTTCTTTCTCAGAGCGAGAGAGGGAGAGAGAGAGAGAGAGAGAGAGAGAGAGAGAGAGAGAGAGAGAGATTGTATTTCCGTCGCTACCATCTGAGGCTACACTCACTTCTCTTTATAGACATAGAGAAAGCAACAAAAACAATAACAAGAAGCTTTGAGGAGTTTTAAATGTGTCTTGAGGAACAAATTGAGAATGATAACCAAAGACAGCAAAGGTCGTCCAGTGACAGTGCATCGGACTCCCTAGGACAAAGGCCTCCCTATGTCAACATGCCTAACGCTGCCGCCTATGCCGTCACTACTCTTAGTCGCACCCACAGTGCAGCTGTGAGAGGCGTACAAGCATTATACAGCTTCTTAAGTCCTGAACGCAGTCAGGTCAATTGCGAGACACCCATTCTGTGTTACGTGTTACCTGCATTGTTTGCTGCAGGAGGAGTAGCCCAGCGGCAGGTATTTTCCCTCCCACTTCGACACTGTAGCGTCGCTGGATGACCTTCTTTTGGAATGGGTTTCTTTCCCCATTTGTTCCTCAAAAACCCTCAACAGACCCGGGAAGTTCGACGGTATATTTTTATGGCACTCTGTATAATAACGCAGGTTATACGGAGCCTGCAACGAGAAGCAGAAAATATCCAGCAATTTTACATGAATTACCTTAATTGAAGCACTAAAATGAAGGAAAACCTTCCAGACTGTCCATCATAAATTGTGGCCATAATTACAGAAAACAGGTTTGAATCAATCCCAACCGTTAGTCTAGATCATGTGCTCAGTTAGAGTGGCGAATAGTGAAGCACATCCTACAGAAGAACATACTCTTCCAAAAAGAACTTATTTCAACAGTAGAGAAAATGCAACTAAGTTGTCTACCACATATTATAATGTGCGTGTTAGTTTATTTATATACATTTGCTCTACTGCTGAAGGAAATCCCATCGTTATCTTTACTACATATCGTAGTAAAAATTCACTGAAATCTTCGACATGAGTTCCTGAACTGATGGACCGCTTGGAGCATTTGACTTATGTTTTGGAGGAGCCAGATTTAACTGTTCATTTATTGTTCCTATTTACACATTCTTTTATTCACAACATGAGTCTAAAAGTTCAGTATTTTGTCAGAAAATGTTACATTCTCATGGCCAGTAAAACAGACCGTCGCTTTGGTAGGACAAATAAATTAACGGACTCGGACCACTGAAAAGCGTACTGCACATTCCAACCCTATTAGGACACATACTGCGTGAAAGCCTTATGAACTTTGGTAAACTTTTTCAGCTTTTGTAGACGACACCTACTTTACTTCAGGTATAGAGGTCGGTAATGGAAGGTTGCGTCGTGAGATGGTACATTTTCATTGTCGTGCTGCTGCAGATCACAAGAGCAGTAGCTTCGAGTATTTTGCAAGGAACTGAAAATGTTTTTATAGAATGACGATTCTCGATGGATCCCACTGCAGTCAATATAAACTGGATAGCTTCTCAGCCAAGGAGGTAAATAAGTGGTGATTAAAAAAATAGATACTCGCTATCTCTCTCTCTCTCTCTCTCTCTCTCTTTCCGTCTCTCTCTTATAGATGCTCCGTGTCGGTTTTCAAGGTATGAATAATTAAGCTTCACAAAGTAGTTTAAAAATAAATTCTTGATCAAGCTATTGAATAAATATATAAAATAATAAGAATCGTCGGAAACAAATAACCAAAACAAATGAATCAAAATTTTCCTGGATATTAGAGAACTTAGTGGAGCTCCATGGCTCCACTTATAGAGCTTGACGTGGCGGGAGCCTCTCACAGATAACATAGCTTACAGTCCAGATAGAGATATAACAACCAAACTAAAAACGTTTGATCTGATTTCTTAAATCCTAGCTGCTGGAATGCCTTTGCCTTACTCCACTGTTACCCACAACACAAAGCATTCGCAGACGTAAAGGCAAAGTGTGGGAAAAACTTTACCCACAGACAAGGGACGGATAGGGGTCAGAGCCTCAACCCTTAATTCTTTAGGTCATTAGAATCAGTCTTATCCAACATGAAGTAGTTTTTAACCATTACTATAATTTTTTAGGAAACAGAAGTTAAAATATATCCTAATATGAGGTGGCATGCAGAACAATATTTCTGGGCAGATGAGCTCTTGCTTATCAGCAAAAAATCACATAGGAGGAATGCAGGGGAAATTCTAATGATGTACTAGAAAATAGGACTGTGTGTGAACTACTATGAATGCATTTCCGTAGCCAACACAGACTGCCCAACATACAGCTAGCAAGACTCCCACAGTAATTAAAGTTTGTTTGCCTACTATCTCCGCAGATGGTGACACTGAAAGAATGTCTGATGAGATATAGTGGATTATCCAATTCGTTAACATACACGATACTTTAATTTTGATTGGGGACTGGAATCTGATAGTGGGAAAAGAAAGAGAAGGAAAAATGTAGGAGATCATGAAGTAGGGAAAAAGAATTAAAGGGCAAGCGACCTGGTTGAATTTGGCAGAGAGCACATTTTAATCATTACAGAAAATTCGTTTGATAATCGTATGAAAGAAGGCGGTACATGTCGAAACAATTTATTGCTTGTGAAGTGAAGACTGACACTCAATGAATTATAGAAAGCTAGGAAATTGCTGAGATGGAACTTGCATAAAGTGAAAGAACAAATGATTGTTAGAGTTTCAAATGGAGCATTAAGAAACGAATCATTCAAACAGTGGAAACAAACACAATAGAAGATGCAAGCGTAGCTATGAGAGATGACATAGTGAACGCAGTAGGTGAAAATATAAAAATGCAGCAAATTAAGCAGACGAAAGAGAATACAGAGGTCTAAAAAATTAGATTAAAAGCACATGGAAAACAGCAAAAGCGGGAATGGTCAGAGGAGAGTTGAAACGCTGCAGAATTATGTATGTGTGTGGTAACATATATGCCACCTATATGGACAGTAATGAAACGTTTGGAAAAAAAAAAGAAGTAGCTGTATCTGTATCAGGAGGCAAGCGGTTACTAAGGAAAGACGAGGTGGCTGAGACTTGGAAGGAATGTTCAGAAGGCAGCACTAAACAAGAAGAAATGAAGACAGTAATATGAAAAGTGCAGGTAGATCAAGATGAGATGGGAGATACAACACTGCGAAAAGAATTTGACATACCTTTAAAAAATATAAGTCGAAACAAGGTACATGGAGTGGACGCCATTCCATCAGAATTGCTGAGATCACTGGAAGAGTCAGCCATGACAAAACTATTGTACCTGATGATCAAGGTAAATGACGCAGGGGACATGCCATCACACTTCAAGAACAAAAACATAATCCAGATTCCAAGGAAGATAGGTGCTGACAATAATGAATATTATCAATCTGTAAGTGTATTCAATTATGTTTTCAAAATAATAACATAAATTATTCACAGAACTGTGTAGAGACTGGTGCATCCCCAGCTCGAGAAGAGTATTCCAGATCCCAAAGAGACATAGCAACACGTGACATAATATTGATCCTATGATTTAGCAAAATGAATAAAGGCGACGTTTGTATAACTTCTAGAATTGGGAAGAGATTTTGGCAGTGTTAACTGCAATACGAAGTTTGACGCTCTGAAGGCAACACAGACCAATTATAGACACGAATTGTTGGATGCAAGGTCCGCCAGTTACTTCAAATCACCGATTTTTCAAAGTTCTCAAACATGTTTCAACACCACTGTGCCATAATCAATGGGGTTTCTGTTTTATTTAACCTGTAATTTGAACATTTTTACTAAATGATTACAAAATTATGTAGATATTTAGTTCAAACAACAATTCGTTTCTTTTTGTTAATACCTTTACACTCAGTTTGCATGGTTTTTCAGGACTACTTGTGTATTATTTATTACAGGTAGCTAGTCATCTGCAACCATAAGATGTTATGAGAAATTTTGTTGGGAGTTAACCTATCATTTTATGCTCTAAACGTAACTTACTATGTCGCAATATTTCGCGTCTATGTTTGTTTTTACTTACGTTTTTGTTTGGCAAGCCCTTTTATTCTCAGCATCTTGGTGAGGTGCTGTGAAGCACACATGAATTCAACACGTACTTTCACAAATAAGGTCGTAAAAGCACTTTGCACTGCACCAAAACACATTGTAACGGTGGTTGCTGTGTGTCCCAGTCCAGTCAGTGTTCATTTTGTCACCAGTGAGTTTGGTGCCAATTTTGAATTTTGCTTACATTTTATCTGTGTGTGTGTGTGTGTGTTTTCTGTATACTTCTTAGCTGTTTGTGTTGTCTTTTATATGGTGTTCCTTCTGTGTGTAAAACGGTGAGTCTTTGTAGAGTGTATTGTATCCATTTATAGTGTGTGTGTTTGTGTATGTGTGTGTGTATGTGTGTGTCTGTGTGTGTATGTGTCTGTGTGCGTGTGTGTGTGTGTGTGTGTGTGTGTGTGTGTGTGTGTGTGTGTGTGTGTGTGTGTGAATAGACTTTTTACCTGTTTGTGTTGTCTTTTTTGTAGAGTTCCTTTAATGTGTCAAATAGTGTGCCCTTGCTGAGTGTAGTGTATTCATTTATGATCTGTTTTCCTTCAGCTGTTGCCTTCTGTACGTGGAAGATTTCCTCAATAAATGGTCAGTTTGCTGTATAGGCTGTGGCTGGGTTTTAGTATTCTTAATTGAGTTTCTATTGTAGCTGGGTGGTGATTGTGGGCTATCAGATGGTCAGCTAATGTGCTATGGAAGCAGTTGCTTTTAAGAGCTCTGAGATCTTCTGAATATCTGGTTTTGAAGTTTCTGTACATACTCACCTACAATAACAAGATTGTTCACAGAATAGGCAACATATTAAAGAAATAGGGGCTCAAAATAGGATACAGCACAGAGAACACAGCACAGAAAAAGATCGGAACACAAGAAACACCCACAGATGTATTTCCCGAGCAGAAATATATGACCTCACATTCATCAATTGCCAGTCAGTGTACATAAGACAGACATGCAGAAACTTCAAAACAAGATATTCAGAACATCTCAGAGCTCTTAAAAGCAACAGCTTCCATAGCACATTTGCTGACCACCTAATAGCCCACAATCACCACCCAACAACAAAAGAAACACAATTAAGAATGCTAAAACCCAGCCACAGCCTATACAGCAAACTGACCATTTATTGAGGAAATCTTCCACGTACAGAAGGCAACAGCTGAAGGAAAACTGATCATAAATGAATACACTACACTCAGCAAGGGCACACTATTTGACACATTAAAGGAACTCTACAAAAAAGACAACACAAACAGCTAAAAAGTCTGTTCACACACACACACACACACACACACACATGCACACAGACACATACACACACGGACACAAACATACATACACACATACACAAACACACACACTATAAATGGATACAATACACTCTGCAAAGACTCACCATGTTACATACGAAACGTACACCATTTAAAAGACAACACAAACAGCTAAGAAGTGTACAGAAAACACACACACACAGATAAAATGTAAGCAAAATTCAATATTGGTGCCAAAATCGCTGGTGACCAAATGAACACTGACTGGACAGGGACACACAGCAACCACAGTTACAATGTGTTTTGGTGAAGTGCAAAGTGCTTTTATGACCTGATTTGTGAAAATACGTGTTGTATTCACGTGTGCTTCAGAACACCTCACCAAGATGCTGAGAATAAAAGGGTTTGCCACACAAAAACGTAAGTAAAAAAAATATAGGTGCGAAATATCGTGACAAACAAAATTACGTTTAGAGCGTAAAATGATAGATTAACTCCCAACAAAATTTCTCATCAACGTCGTTTGGTTCCAGATGCCAAGCTACCTGTAATAAATAATACACAAATAGTCCTGAAAATCCATGCAAACCGAGTGTAAAGGTTTTAACAATAAGAAACAGATTATTGTGTAAACAAAACATCCACTTAATTTTTTAATCATTTAATAAATATTTTAACATTTCAGATTAATTAAAACAGAAACCCACTGATGATGGCACGGTGGTGCTGAAACATGTTGGGGAACTTGGAAAAAACGATGTTTTTCATTACTGGCGGACCTTACATACAACAATTCTAACTGCGAACACGGTAAACACAAGGAGCTGCAAATTCAAGTGATGAATATAGAGACATATGGTTAGCTACAACTTGTACAGAAGCGAGAAAGACAACAAAGGCCGTTAGTTGTTGGAAAGTGAGACAGAGTTGTAGCCATCACTATGTTATCACTGGATACATAGAAAATCATGAAAGAAAAAGAAAAGAAAACGATGGTCAGCATATTGAACTTATTTTGCGCCAGTCACACGGAAATTTATAATCCAATTTCATTTTGATTGATGCTTATTATGCGCTTTTTGGCTTTAGTACAATTAAAAATCGATGTGAGTGATGCTTTTTGTGCAGTTTTTGGCCTCAGGACAATTAAAAACCGATATTTCCCATCTGGTGTGATATGCCCTTGCCGTGGTGGATGGGCTTACGTCACTAACAGTATCACACCTGTACACGCTTGGTCACTCAGTAGTACAGTTTGTTTAACGTTAGATGTACACCTTAGACATTGTTGTATGATTCGTTTGTCATTTGTAGTCGACCACCATTAAATTATGATGCTCACAGCGCAATCTATTGCTACATTTTGTTACTATTTATTTTTCTTCTGCCATACATTTTCCCCCTTCTCCGATAGTATTACGCTGAAATTTGACGTCATTCTGACAAATGGTGTTATTTCTACAGCTGTTTGAATGTTTAACTTCAATTATTATCACCCTGTATATATGTGGATGAACAAAGATGAAATTATTGAAGAAGATAACCAAAGTTCAACGGGAAATTTCGCAGGTCTCGCGAAGACAATTCAGAATGCAATGCGCTGGAGATTGCCTCCTAGAAACGAAAACATAGATAGTGGAATCCATCTTGTGACCAGGCCATTGAACATGGAATCCAGGCCTAGAAGAAGTTTAGCAGTAACAGAACAAAAGAGACGTGGCAAGATCTCCACAAAGTGCAGAAAAAAACCTCGAAAGATATTAGAGGAGTGGAAAGAACATAAGTCAAAAATAGACTAAATAATATCGAGGAAGACTTCAAGAGAAGTAACTCGAAAAATTTCAACAGAATTTTCAGAAAAGATTTAAAGGGTTATCAGCCTCCAAATATTTACTTCAAAGAAGCAGACAGATCTGTGGAAACAAATAATAAAGGAAACTGCAGAATTTATTTTGATAAACTTCTCAACTGCGAGAAGCCTAAAGAATAATTACTCTTAACGAAAACAGTAACAAACCCAGATTCAGAACCTCTCCAATAAAAGACGTAGAAGAGATTATAAAACAACTAAAAACAACGGGGCCGCGGGAGGAAACGGCATTATTTCCGAGTTCTGCAACTTCAAAGACGAAACCTTCAGAAAGAAAACCAATAAAATTCTTACAGTAATATAGAATACAGAGAAAATTTCACAGGAATGGAAATGTGCGTTGATATACCCACTCCACAAAAACAGCGACAAGAGAGACCCTACTAATTATAGAGGTATCTCGTTATTAAGTGTCACCTACGAAATTCTCTCTTAGGCATTACACAACAGACTAGAACCACAAGCTGATACAAACATAGGTGAATACCATGCAGGCTTCAGAAAAGGAAGGTCCTGTATTGAACGAATATGGAACCAGCAAATGCTCTCGAAGGTCAGACAGACAAACAACACTGTACTCGTAGTCACACTCGTGGACCTTAAGAAGGCCTATGACTCCATAGTCATGAAGATTTTCTTTGACACATTCGAAGAATATGGAATAGACAGATAAAATGGGACACTCATGCAACAGACACGTACAGACACCACATCCAAAATAAAATTTATGGAATAAATCCCAGACCCATTCGAGATACATGCAGGGGTCAGTCAATGTCTCTCGCCGCTTTTATTCAACATTGTCTTGGACAAAATTATCAAACAATGGAAAGAAAAAGTAAAAGGAATTCAACTAGGAAGAACGTTTGCAAACAAGATGTGCATAAAATGCCTGGCATTTGCAGATGACCTTGCAATGCTCAGCAACAACAGATAAGAAACTCAAGAAGCCTTGGAATACTTACATGAAGTCTCTGCGATGAGAAGATGCAATACATGGAAAGAGAGAACAACAACAATCAAGCCATGTACACAAAATATGGAAAGGTTAATAGAGTGGAAAAATTCAAATACCTTGTGCAATATGTACAAATAGGAGGGTAAAACAAGGCATGCAACATGCAAAGAACAGAAACACCTCAGAAAATATAGAAACTAACATGGACATACTACAGCAAAACAAATATTTCAAGACAGGCTAAACTCAGGCGGTACAGTACAGGTGTACTACCAGAAGCACTCTACACAGGAAAAATTTCCATAATCGGAGCATCAGGCATCACAGAAACAGAAAGAATAGAACGTAAAATCTTCAGAAAAATTTTTTCAGCAGTACATAGAAATGACATATGGATGAAGAGACCAGCCAAAGAATTATACGAACACTCACACAGGCTCATAAACATGATCTGAAAACGCCGACAAACATTCTATGGACACGTACATGTAAGGAACAACAACAAACTCACAAAGAGTATTTTTGATGTGATAAATAGTTCAATCAAAAAAACCAACTGTTTCAAGAAATATAAGAAGACCTGGAACAAGCAGGAATCAGCACATAAATGATAAATGGAAGAGAAAAATTCAGATACAAAATTATGAACACGGACTTTGATGCAAAAGAATGGAAGAAAGCTGGCAAAACATGGACAGAACAAAGAAAACAGGAACACAGCCAAGAAATGAAGAGGTTTTGAGAAGAGAAAAAGAAGAAAGAAACAAAAAGAAATACCTGCTGGATATTCAAGAATAATAAAATCTAGTGGAACTGTGACTGATTGCTGTCTTCCTACACTTCCTTATTTAATCTACAGCCGCGGTGCACGTTCCATATGACATCAAAGTTGGTTGATGAAAGAAATGTGTGGAGTTAAGTGTGGGGCTAAAAATCGTAGATGGAAACAAAGGCTTTTCCACAGTAATCGGATTCAAATGAATTTTGCTTTGTGGGAGTTATACGAAATAAAGAGACTTCCACAAAATAACCAAGGTGGAGAGCTGTATCAAATTAGTTTTAGGACTGAAAACTACAGCAGCAAAAATTTGTTAACAATTAATTTTATGTTTAACTGCATTAAAAATGTCTGTAATTAAATACAGCATTCGTATAATACTAAAACACATCAAATTAGGCGTCACAGTTCCTGATCTACTTGTTGTCTTAAAGCTGACCTTTAGTTTGCAGTATCTTCAGAAAACATTATAAGGTACCTCGTTTTCAATAAAGTTTGGTTTATTAGTCTAAACAAAACCGACTAACGAGAATAAAATAAATCTTGAAAATTTACAAAAATTTAGCATTCCAATGTATTCAGCACCAACAAGATATTTGAGAATAACTCCATCCTCAACTATCCGCCAAGTATAAATTTGCTCAGTCAATGAGGAAGGGAATTTTCACTCTGCACACTATGTCATTCACTCTGTAACTAGGTAACAGCACTTAAATCCTTACACTACACTGAAAAATGCCAAAAAAGCTCCACAAATGCCTCCAATTTAATCATTGACTGGTAAAATATATGTTAAAATCCAAAGTTGAACACAACACAATAAACCACATTTCAGTGAACAGGTAGTAAGACTCTGAATGCAATGACCCATTGATTAGTACACATTCAGAACTGAATAAAGACTTCTACATAGAACAGTAATGGACACTATAGTACATTCTAACAAAAATTTACTTCCGCTTTAATACTTATTGAAACCAAAAAATAGATGCTACTTTCCATATGTAATAAATTGTCGCTAATCTCATCAGATCACTGAAAATGCCCCAGACGTCTGCAATTTCACACAGAAAGAAAGTTTTCCAATGTCACAGTAAATTCCAACAAAATTTTCATCAACTTCCGGACCAAACACCGACATTCATTATATCGGAATATAACCATATAGGTTTCACTGTGCCGCCAAGTAAAAACATAAATTCTCCTCGCAATGACACGAATACTCTCAGTTTCAATCCAGGCACAAGAAACTAAAAGATGTTCTCCTCCAGCAGTGTTAGTTACAACAAGAAAGCAAAGACAAAAGCATATTGAGCTGAAACACGAGAAAAAGAAAATGTTTCATTAAAGCTCAACCACTGCAACAAAATGATCCTCTTACTTAATTTCATCGCACGCTACATAATGTTATCAATATACATACATATCGAAATAGAGCTACGACCACAAAAATAGCATTGTAATTTCTAATAAGACAGCAAACCACTTCAGCACAGCGCTCAAAACTTATTAACTATTCGTACATGTACTAAGATTGCCCACATTTTATTAATTTACATCTAACAAAAGGACTCCTTGCTTCTTTACGGTATAAAAATGCTAATGTGTAAAAATGGTGTCAATTCCTCACTCACACTAACCAAATCTCAGTCATTCACTAGTGAAAGCAACAGAATCTGTATATCCTCAGTTAATATAATAAGTACATACATTTTTAAGTGACATGACACTAGCAAAAAATATGTCTAAGGTATTTCAAGATACATTGCGCAGTACCACATCTCTGTCTTTCTCTAGAGTCTAGAGTGTTTACTCACTGCAGCTCCGTCTAAAAACATGGAAATCATTCCCTGATGTCTTAATAGAGTTCCTGTCATCCTGTCCCTTCTCCTTGTCAGTGCTTTCTGCATATTCTTTTCCTCTCTGATTCTGCGCAGGACCCCTTCTTCCTTACCTTATCAGTCCACCTCATTCTCAGCATTCGTCTGTAGCATTACCCCTCGAATACTTCACTTCTATTCCCTTTTTCCCACAGTACATGTTTCACTGTTATACAATGCTGTGCTCCAAGTGTACATTCTAAGAAACTTCTTCCTTAAATTAAAACGTTTGCTTCATACTAGAAGACGTCTGTTGGCCAGGAATGTCCTTTCTGCTGTGATAGTCTGGTTTTATGTACTTCTTGCTCCATCCATTATCGGTTATGTTGCCGCCTAGGTAGCTCAGTTCCTTAATTTTATCCACACCGATGAGCCAAAACATTATGATTGCATTTTTGTAGCGTGTTGGTCCACTTTTCAAACGCAGTACAGCAGCGATTCTGCTTGGCATGGATTCTACAAATACTTGACATGTTACCAGAAGTACGTAGCACTACATGGCTACTCACAGGTCTCTCAATTCCCGCAAATTACTGGACGGTGTATTGTGGGCAAACTCCTGGCGCCCGATATGTGTTCCAATGGTTGCAGATCAGGGGCATTTGCAGGCTAAGACATGAATGTGAGTTTTTCCTCAAACCACTGCAGCCTCGTGTCGCGGAGAATCATTCTGCTGGATGTTGTCATCGCCATCAGAGAAGACGCCAACCATAAAGAAATGCAGGCGGTCTGCAATAACGTTCACTTAATTCACTGCTGTCGCGGTGTCCTCCAGTACTACCATAGGTCCCACAGAGGTCCAACTCAATGTACCCCATAGTACAGTCCTGCTCCCACCGTCCTGCATCTAAGGCGCGGTGCACATTTCAAGCAGCCATTGGCCTGGATAATGGTGTGTAAGGACCCAGCCATCGAACTGGTGTTACAAGAAATGCGATCCATTTGACAGGCGTCACGTTTCTATTGATCCATTGTGCAAAATCAGTATTTCTGTGGCCACTACAGCCACATTTAGTTTTAATCCCACTCTTGAACACTTATTTTATTCCCGTCAATGCTTCTTCGATGTATAGATTGAAAGTAAAGACTACGTCCCTGCCTTACACCATTTTTAATCGGAGCACATCGTACTCGGCGGAAGAATCAGCAATGATCAACGGCGTGAGGATGAAGAAGACAATGGAAACGACTGAACCGGAGACATGTGACGCTTACCCATAGTACATGTGGCCTGTAACTGAAAAAAGTGTGATGATGACCTCTCCATCTCTCCATTGGCAAAATATTCCACACTAGTTCCCCGTTCGGATCTCCGTGAGGGGACCGCCATGAGAAAAGGATAGAATAACATAAGAAAGGAAAACGTGCTAGGAGGCGGGACCTGGAATGTAAGAAGTTTGAAGAGGTATGGAAGCTAGACTATATGAAATCGGAAATGCAAAGCCTCAGTCTAAATAGAGTGAGTGTCAGCGAAGTGAAATGGAAACGATAGAAGTATTTCTGGCAGGATGAGTATAGGGTAAAATCAACAGCAGCAGAAAATGGTAAAATGAGAATAGAATTCGTTATGCAGCTCGTGGTCTAGTGGCTAGCGTCGCTGCCTCTGGATCACGGGGTCCTGGGTTCGATTCCCGGACGGATTGGGGATTTTCTCTGCCCGGGGACTTGGTATTTGCGTTGTCGTCATCAATTCATCACTACCATTACCATTCGTGCCAATGTCTAGTTTGGACTGAGTAAAAATCGGAACTTTGTACGGGCGCTAATGACCGCGCAGCTGAGCGCCTCACAAACCAAAGTTCATCATCATCGTTATGCACAAGAAGGTAGAGCATACTGTGAGCTACTGCGGACTGTTCAGTGATAGGGCTGTTTTCATCAGAAGCGACAGCAAACGTACACCGGCAATTGTTCAGGTATACATGCCGACGTCGCAAGCAAAAAATGAAGGGATGGAATAATTATATAAGGTATTTTAAAGAATAATTCAGTACGTATATGGAGATGAAAATCTAATAGTCGCAGTGGTAGGAATGCGGTACTTTGGGAAGGAGTTGAAGAAAGGGTGTGCTTGGCCTTGAGAATGAGAGAGCAGGAAGACTCATTGAGTTCTGCAACAAATTTCAGCTAGTAATAGCGAATACTCTGTTTAAGAATCACAAGAGGAAAAGGTACACATGGAAGAGGCCTGTACGTACGTAAGGATTTCAGTTATGATGCAGCATGGCTAGGCAGATATTCCGAAATCAGATACTGGATTGGGGTAAGGTGCACCTAGGAGCTGATATAGGCTCTGATCATAATTTAGTAATAACGAAGAGTAGGGCGAACGTCAGGAGACTGGCCAGGAAGAACCATTACCCAAAGAAGTGAGATACTCAAGTACTAAGGGGTGAAGTGAAAGGCTTCAAGTTCTCTGAGGCTATAGATACTGAGATGCTGAACAGTTCAATAGGCAGTTCAGTTGAAGAAGATTGGACACCTCTAACAACGGCAGTCGCAGAAGTTGGAAAGAAAAACTGTGTACTTGGAAGCTTACTGTGAAGGAACAATATACACTCCTGGAAATTGAAATAAGAACACCGTGAATTCATTGTCCCAGGAAGGGGAAACTTTATTGACACATTCCTGGGGTCAGATACATCACATGATCACACTGACAGAACCACAGGCACATAGACACAGGCAACAGAGCATGCACAATGTCGGCACTAGTACAGTGTATATCCACCTTTCGCAGCAATGCAGGCTGCTATTCTCCCATGGAGACGATCGTAGAGATGCTGGATGTAGTCCTGTGGAACGGCTTGCCATGCCATTTCCACCTGGCGCCTCAGTTGGACCAGCGTTCGTGCTGGACGTGCAGACCGCGTGAGACGACGCTTCATCCAGTCCCAAACATGCTCCATGGGGGACAGATCCGGAGATCTTGCTGGCCAGGGTAGTTGACTTACACCTTCTAGAGCACGTTGGGTGGCACGGGATACATGCGGACGTGCATTGTCCTGTTGGAACAGCAAGTTCCCTTGCCGGTCTAGGAATGGTAGAACGATGGGTTCGATGACGGTTTGGATGTACCGTGCACTATTCAGTGTCCCCTCGACGATCACCAGTGGTGTACGGCCAGTGTAGAAGATCGCTCCCCACACCATGATGCCGGGTGTTGGCCCTGTGTGCCTCGGTCGTATGCAGTCCTGATTGTGGCGCTCACCTGCACGGCGCCAAACACGCATACGACCATCATTGGCACCAAGGCAGAAGCGACTCTCATCGCTGAAGACGACACGTCTCCATTCGTCCCTCCATTCACTCCTGTCGCGACACCACTGGAGGCGGGCTGCACGATGTTGGGGCGTGAGCGGAAGGCGGCCTAACGGTGTGCGGGACCGTAGCCCAGCTTCATGGAGACGGTTGCGAATGGTCCTCGCCGATACCCCAGGAGCAACAGTGTCCCTAATTTGCTGGGAAGTGGCGGTGCGGTCCCCTACGGCACTGCGTAGGATCCTACGGTCTTGGCGTGCATTCGTGCGTCGCTGCGGTCCGGTCCCAGGTCGACGGACACGTGCACCTTCCGCCGACCACTGGCGACAACATCGATGTACTGTGGAGACCTCACGCCCCACGTGTTGAGCAATTCGGCGGTACGTCCACCCGGCCTCCCGCATGCCCACTATACGCCCTCGCTCAAAGTCCGTCAACTGCACATACGGTTCACGTCCACGCTGTCGCGGCATGCTACCAGTGTTAAAGACTGCGATGGAGCTCCGTATGCCACGGCAAACTGGCTGACACTGACGGCGGCGGTGCACAAATGCTGCGCAGCTAGCGCCATTCGACGGCCAACACCGCGGTTCCTGGTGTGTCCGCTGTGCCGTGCGTGTGATCATTGCTTGTACAGCCCTCTCGCAGTGTCCGGAGCAAGTATGGTGGGTCTGACACACCGGTGTCAATGTGTTCTTTTTTCCATTTCCACGAGTGTATAACCGAAGAAATACTTCAGTTGATAGACGAAAGACGCAAGTACAAAAACGGTCAGGGAAATTAAGGGAGGTCGCGGAGCGATCAAATATTCTGTTACTGTGGCAGATTAGTTTAAATGTAGAGGACGTCAGTCACTTTCGGACATCAGTTTGGAAACTCTCCACAACGCAGCCAAACGCTTCTAGTTTCCTTATGTTGTAACTGTCTTTTATTTAAAATCATCCACCATGAGTCATCTGTTACGGTAGCCGCAGTAACAAAATGATTTACACTGTGCGATGTCTAGTTTTCTGCGAGAGGCCGCGAATCAGAGCATCTTCATGTCAGTTTAGGACCTGACAGAGACCTCGAAGTTGTGGCAGAAAAAGAAAATGTATGGCATTGTACAAGGCGTGTTAGAAAATAATGTTTCAAACAACAAGACAGGGTCACAGGGAGCGTCTGTTGTGGCTTACAGTATGATCTGTGGGATACGGTCATCCGCCTACAGTACAGATGATTGAACTTTAAACTGGCCTGTTCAGTTTATCAAAACCTGTATATTTAATAGGATAGTCACATGTGCTCCATGCCTGCATGCACGCGGTATTTATTTTCGATATATGGGAGGAGAGACATGTGGCAAAAATCTTATCTAGATATATATGAGATGAAGTTAGTTTGGCATTTATAGGTCGTAATTTTTCTCTGATGGATGGTACAGAACAACGAAAATAGCATGTTGGGGGGATAGATGTGAATGGAGATGGATCTGTAGTATTTGTATGTAGTTTGGAGAAGCACCACAATGCAGTAGCAAAATCCACGTCCTTCCCTCAGTTCCCGTACTGTCTTTTATACTACTGCATGTTGCAGGAGCAAGCTTCTTTTCTGTCCAATGGTCAAAACACATTTCTGTCGCAGTAACTCAGCTTCGCCTGTTTCTGCACGGATTGCAGGAGGTGGTAGATAAAGTTTCCTCTGACCCCTACTCAGTTCCGACTTATACTGGAATGAACACATGCTCAAAGGTGTAGGGATGGTAGCGTAGAGCCTGAGGAGGCATTTGCAGGATGCATAGGGTCTATCTAAAATGATGCGGTAATTTTACTGTAGCAGATAGATCCGAGAAACATGGATCATTTGGAGATATGCAAAAGCACACCGTCTTCAGACCACAAGTGGCCCATCGGGACCATCCGATCGCCGTGTCATCCTCAGTTGAGGATGCGGATAGGGGGGTATGTGGTCAGCACACCGCTTTGGAGATATGGGAGTGCGAGAAATATAAGTAAGTTGTGGTTGTAATCATTAAAGGAGAAGGACCCATTGCAGGTATATGACTGAATGAAAAGACTTGATTCCAAATGCCAGCCAGTATTTCTAGCGGAGAGCATGGCATTAGAGATCTGAAAAGCTTGTGTACATTTCGAACGACCTCAATCATGACACCATCTACTACTGTTCGTGATCCTTCTCAATCAACCATTGCCCATAGTCCAGTGGATATATCACCGACCCTCTGACATTGCATCAAGACAGAATGTGTTACAATACAGTAGAATTATCTAGCTGGGATGGTATGAGGGAGTAGCAAATACCGCTTACATACCACGTTCCTTAGCCAAATAACTTTTAAAATGCTGCAATTTTATCATGAGGTTGCATCGTGGGCTATGTGTTAATCCCATAATACACATTCCTACGACCACCATCTCGGTATTTGTCCGGAAAAACTACCTCATCCAGAGGTAATGTTGTACCTCGATTTATAAAACTAGTATAGCTTGTAACATGGATACTTGTGTGCACCTGTAGAACCAAGACCACTTGTGACAGTAACATACAGTAGTTGCTGCAATAGTTTTTTTTTCTTTTTTAACATCTGGCCGATTACGTCTCTCTTTCTAGGACACAGTGGTTGCACTCGCAAGAAAACATATGAGACACGCCTAACCATCGTTGATTTTGGATCAGTATTATTTTGTATCGTCTGCGATCAGTTATTTGCGAAGTATTATACTTAGTAGTAGAGGGTGAGTGATATGTTCGCATTTGGGCATCAGGCTTATAAAGTATGTGTTATTTCTATTTCCAGAACCACAGCCATCAACAGGGTGTATTTCCGATACTTTGCTCATTGTCAAATGTCGTTCAACCGATACCTCAATTGTAACATTTAGTTGTACGTACATGGATAAAATACATATGTGAGCGGTTTCCTAGGGTGATGATTCTACCTGTGTGTGCTTGGCGTGCAGTGCTGGTGATCTGTGTGGGGGATGATTCATGTTTCCCATTAACGGTAGAGGCCCTCAGAATGGAGAGACCTGTTGGAGTGTGGGAATGTACAGGTCTTAACCGGACTGTCCTCTAGACGATCGAATAGCGAACCAATACTTAGTATGTGTTGGATAGCTTTCGTGATTGCGTGGAAATTTGACAAGATTCAAATGGACATGTGTTTGCACTGGGCCATTATCCCCTCCTATGTAAATTGTTCAGTTGACTGCTTCTTCACATTTTGCGTCTTTATTTAGTTGAGAGAACATCGATTGTTGTGTGTGCATTTAGCATGTGGAAGATAGGTTTCCCTGTTCTCTAGACATGAGAAGCAGGTTATTTGACTTTGTAAAATGTAGGGATGATTAGGAATCTGTTACATCACAAACAACGTTATTCCAGAGTGGAAATATTAGTTTCCTCTATTTGTTTCGAGTTCTCATGTAAAGGTCCCCACGGATGGGTAAGTGCTAAAGTTTCGGGTTTGTAGAGAGATAATTTCCAGTCTGTGTCTTCGGAGTTATGTTGCACGAGCGATCGGTAGCCTACTGCTGTGTGCTTGATATCTAGAAGTACATCGAAAATGGTATAATATTATGGCGAACGATGCGGAAATATTTCGTGTAATTCCAGAGTCCGGGGATGGGTATAGAAACGCAAGCAAGCAGGCAGGTCCAGACTAGAAATAGTAGCACGTTTGTACCGAGGGGGAAACGGGCCAGTCTTTGCACATCAGTTCTGAGAGTGACCTCGATTCACCGAACCTTTCTGATGTAAGAAGGATGATTTTGTATGGTGTAGGATACGAATTGTATGTTTACTACACCGACACAGTACGTGGTGATACATTGATCGGTCGCCTGTCGGTTTCACGTTCTAATTTTCAAGCTCTTGTCCCCAGCAGGCGAGCATTGTAATCGAATAAGAGTCTTTCCGTATTTGACGACATGTAGGGCACGTTGCAGAGTTTAATTGCCGATGCAGTATGGTGGTCTGTGTAAAATAAACGCTGAAAGTCTCGTCTGCAAAAGGAAAAGAGGCTGATGGTGCTTCCACACTGCTGGCATCAGTAAATCGGCGGGTAAATTCAATAAGAGCCGATCATAATTCACAAGACAGCCTTTGTGCCTCTACAAACTGATTCGAACAAGATGGAGACAAGGTATGTATGGAAACTTCTGAGAAATTAAGTGTTCAAAGACAAGTTGAAGCATACCATCCATCTCTGGCGGGGATGCCGAC
This sequence comes from Schistocerca nitens, assembly GCF_023898315.1. Taxonomy (NCBI): domain Eukaryota; kingdom Metazoa; phylum Arthropoda; class Insecta; order Orthoptera; family Acrididae; genus Schistocerca; species Schistocerca nitens. Next base: position 800,722,860 of record NC_064615.1, read on the forward strand.
ACTCATCCGCCACTGTGGCTTTAGGACATCTCCATACCTGTAGCTGTAGGATACCGAAAATTTCGGCCATTTTTTTTCTCTTCTGTAAGACAGTGCTTTGAATTCTGTTAGCGTAATTGTTCTGATTTCCCCGTCTGTGCTGAGAGAGTGCTCTCTTTCCAAACAACAAAAATGCTTTTATGATTACCGGTGTTTTAGCGAGCATGCACAGGCTTTTAGCAGTGAGAACGTTTGCGTGTGTTGAAAGCAGGAAAGGTAACACGTGATGGACGGGATGCCACGTTATTATGGGCCATTTTTGGAAACAGGTTTTTTTAGGGCAAGAATTTCTGTGCATACAAGCCGAGACATCACGAAAACTTCGACAAAAGCGCACGTTAAATATTTCTGGGACACTAAGCAATTTGCGAGAGTTCGCTGTAGATACTGACATTTGTTTCAGAAAAACAGCTGACAAGAGGAGACATTACCTGTACATCGATCGGTGTCAGACTGTAGCACCAATCATAATATTTACTTGTAGCTACACTGGGAAATATTTTCCTGGCCTTCAATATTCTTGTGAGTCTTGTATGTATTTGATGATCTGTAGATAACTTTTGCGGTGTTTAACTGTCAGTGCAATTCAGCGATCTGTGCAAAATAATTTTACTGCTGAAAGTCTTGTCTGCAGAAAACAATGGCGAGAGGATCGCTAGGAACAATGTACCCTGTACTGTTCTGGGAAGCATTGGAACATCTCTCTCGGTGGTGGACCATACCACAGCCGTGTGTCATCGAGTATGGGACCAGCGACAGCGCGGCTTGGAGTTCCGTGACGTCAGTATGAAACTCCAAGAATTCTACATCTACATACATACTCCGCAATCCACCATACGGTGCGTTGCAGAGGGTACCTCGTACCACAACTAACATCTTCTCTCCCTGTTCCACTCCCAAACAGAACGAGGGAAAAATGACTGCCTATACGCCTCCGTACGAGCCCCAATCTCTCTTATCTTATCCTTGTGGTCCTTCCGCGAAATATAAGTTGGCGGCAGTAAAATTGTACTGCAATCAGCCTCAAATGCCGCTTCTCTAAATTTCCTCATTAGCTATTCTCGAGAAGAACGCCTCCTTTCCTCTAGAGACTCCCACCCAAGTTCCTGAAGCATTTCCGCAACACTCGCGTGATGACCAAACCTACCAGTAAGAAATCTAGCAGCCCGCCTCTGAATTGCTTCTATGTCCTCCCTCAATCCGACCTGATAGGGATCCCAAACGCTCGAACAGTACTCATGAATAGGTCGTATTACTCTTTTATAAGCGGTCTCCTTTACAGATGAACCACATCTTCCCATAATTCTACCAATGAACCGAAGAAGACCATCCACCTTCCCCATAACTGCCATTACATGCTTGTCCCACTACATATCGCTCTGCAATGTTACACCCAAATATTTAATCGACGTGACTGTGTCAAGCGCTGCATTAATTTTCATTTATCTGTCTTTAGACTTAGCTGCCATTCTTTACACCAATCACAAATCCTGTCCAAGTCATTTTGTATCCTCCTGCAGTCACTCAAGGACGACACCTTCCTGTACACCACAGCATCATCAGCAAACAGCCGCATATTGCTATACACCCTATCCAAAAGATCATTTATGTAGATAGAAAACAACAGCTCTAATTGCATACACGAAAATAGACCCAGCTTTCATCTGCAGCGGTATGATAGAGATGGCTCGCGTTGGCTTGCCACCGGCAGTGGCTCGCGGCTCGCGGCGGCGGCAGCGGTGGAAGTGGCGTCGGCGTCGGGCATCGAGTGGCGGGATGTGGTTTTTATTAGCAATCTTTTGTTTAAACTATATTCCATCGATTTCACCAACCAATAGGATGTGGTGAATTAAGAAAAACTACCCCATACATGTGAAGAATACTGACTTAATTAATTTGCATAAATTTTTTATATCAATGGGAGGCAGTGCGTTAGTGGGTGACATGGAGCAAAACAGCAGATTATGTGCTGAACATTACGTTAATTTGCATAATTTTTTTTGATAAAACGCAGTACAATAGTTTAAGGGGGTGTGTCACAAAGGAGAATGCGTCAGAAATGGCGTAGAAAAGTAGGTGAAATTCGAAACGTGTACCAGACAATGGTGAGAGTACATAACCGATTACTTAATTTGGTATCAAAGGCGGTACAACAGTTTAAGGAAATGGGGTGACATGGAAAACTACTGAACAGAACAATAGGTTAAGTCCGACAAGGGCCCGAACATTAGGTTAAGACACCCAGAGTACAGTGCCCAACATTAGGTTATGCAAAATGTTTGCCCCATGTAACTGCCTCTTGCAAGACCTACATGCTTCCAAACAGCCGAGAACGATGAGCAGAAAAATCCAGCCCCTACAAACCGATCATTTTTTTATAAATAAACAATATAAAATATCCATATATTCCATACATTGTCTAAATTGTTTAAACAATATTCCACACAGAGCAATCGAATTGCCTCCAAATGATCGATCACCTAATTCTTTTTCCCGCCAATCCCTAGGAAGAGGTGGCGGTTGGATGACTTAGGTTAGTGTAAGTGCCCTTTTTCCCGCCATTTTCTTAGGTTAGTTGAGGTTGCATTGTCCTGATGGAATTTTGGACTTCCAGCCAGAGGGGTGTGGCACAGGGGCATGGCAGTTTCCCACCAAAGAGGTTAATTAATTGATCAATTTAATTAAATGGTCCATTAAATTCATAAGAGTGAGAGGGGGTCTGTTCCAATAACTCAGACCCGAAAGTGTACCCGTAGCAATGAGGGAGGAGGGGGTTGGAGGGACGGGGGGCAGGGGTACCATAGGTTAAGGTTCAAATGGTTCAAATGGCTCTAAGCACCATGGGACTTAACATCTGAGGTCATCAGTCCCCTAGACTTAAAACTACTTAAACCTAACTAACCTAAGGACATCACACACATCCATGCCTGAGTCTGGATTCGAACCTGCAATTGTAGCAGCTGCGTGGTTCTGGACTGAAGCAGCTAGACTTGGAAAAGTACTTAACAGAACAATAAGTTAAGTACCTGTCAATCAAAGGAGAACAACAGGTTCACCCCTGAGTGCGTACCTGCCCCTGATGTATGCAACCCGCACTAACAAAATGCGCCATCATCCCTGTCCTGAGGGGGAAGGGGTGTGGTAGGGGGTATGGAACAATAGGTTAAGTGCAATGGCGTGGAAAAGCACTTAGCAGAACAATATGTTAAGTATCTGTCACTCAAAGGAGAACTATAGGTTGACATGGAAAAGCACTTAAGAGAACAATAGGTTTACCCCTGAGTGCATACCTTCTCCTGATGTAGGCAACCCACAAGATGGCTCAGAACGAAGGTAGCCCCTCTACTACAAGTTCAGATGAAATTCTGCCTGTGGAATGAAGAAATTATTAATCATGGCCGCATACCTCTTGTAACTGATACTGGTCAGCTATTTTCCATAAAAAGAAATGTGGCCCCAAAGGACTGTCCGAAAGCATACCAGAGCACGACCTTTAGGCTATCCTGGACATTTTCATGAATGAGGTACTGGTTTATGTCCAAGTAATATCGGCAATTCTGATTACTGACAAACCCATTCAGAAGAAAGTCTGCCTCATCACACATCACAAGATTTTTCAAAAATGCGTCATCCTGTGCGATTCCGTCCAGTAATATTTTACAGAAATTGCGCCTACACACTTTTATCTCCCAGCCGTGACTATCGTGGCACTTGCAGCTTCTAAGTAAGAAACTTTAAATCCTTTTTCACAATCCTCTGTAAACCATGCGAGAGGTTTGCAGTGTTCTATAATGACGACGAACAGATAGTTATGGGCTTCATTGCAGAGCTACACGAATTCATCACGTTTTTTTCGGAGTTCGAACTTCATTTCAACTTACTCATGCTTCATGCTGCTCACAGAACCCGTCTCACACCATTGCTTTATCCACCAGGATATTGTCGTTCTTTCCGGAACACAGTGACGGCTGTTTCTTGCAGGGTGTATTGCGGCTGAACAGTGGCAATGTTTTCCACTGCCTTAAAACGCACCTGTGCTAGCCGAAGTTCCATACTGATTTGGCATACAATATAGCACGAGACCATCTACATCTTAACATGGTGGCTTTCTGAAGATATATTATTTCCCGAGGGCAAACTTGTAGTTTATAAAGTTGTACTTAGGAAGTATATAACATAAGAGGGTTATTCAACGGCCCTACAGATGGGTTTTATGCAACACGAAATGCCTTCAAACACATTACACGACATTTTTATATTCTCTCACTAACGCAAAATATTAGCCCTACAGAAAAAATGAACAGGATTTTTTGTAGGGAATTTAATGTAGTTAAACTTTGCGATGGGATTCGTTTACGCTGAAATTCACGATTTTCGAATCATTCAAGAAATCCGCGTTTAAAGTCCACTTTTGGACGTTTTTGTTGAATAATTCGAAGAATAAGACCTCTAGCGAACACATAACCCAGTAAAAAATTTAACTACATCAAATTTCCTACAAAAAGTCCTCTTCATTTTTTCTGTGAGGCTAGTAGTTTCCATGAAGCGAGCAAGTGGATATGAAAATCTTGCACATACTATTTGAAGGCATTGTGGGTTACAAAAACACATGTAGAGGTGCAGCTGATCACTCTTTGTAGCGTATTTAACGAATGAAAAACTAGATAAAGTGTAATAGTATGTGAACTACAGTAAAGTAAATTTAATTTAAAAGCAACTAGTATGACGATATAACAATACACTACAACAGAAGTAAATTTAAGTGACAATACATATTCAAAGGATACATTAAACAAGTTCAATAAATACACTACCATAGGTATACATTACAGTACGTTACTGTAATGAAAGTCTACACTGTTCTCGAAAATTAATTACTGCGTTTACCGTTGAGTATTACCTACTTTACAAGTTTTGTACTGCTTTTTTCCTCGACATGCAGTAATATGGTCCACAACAAACAAAGAGGAACTTCTGCCAAATATTGATGGCATGGCAAAATTTTCATCGCGAGTAGCTGTTGATAATGGGTTAAGAAAGGAACTTAGCTTTGGTTGAGACTCAGTTATAAACTGTCATTTTATCAATAGTCTTATCTTTTTTAGTGTTTGGTATTACTTTAGATAACTTGGAATAAAGTCAGCAAATTTGGTAAGTGTGTCCAATTTTTTTTAACGTTTGACAGTTTGAACACTGGTCTGAGGTCATAAATTTCCTCTCCTTTACTGGAATCTCCTTGTGTCCAGTTCATTACTTCGTCCTCATTCTCAATTTGATTGTCAAAATGCTCATCTTTAACCATGCAATCTGGCAATCTGAATGCTCTAGTCCTTCAAGGTTTAACTTCGTTTATTTATTGCACAGAAGGTTATTCCAAACGTTTTGAAGGATTTTGAAGGGTTGTTCAACATTTTATATTACAAAACAATGCGCCTGCCTAGAATGATGCCTGCTGCAAGTGCAAGTGAAAGAAAATGATTCAAATTATCACGAATTCCGGATTGCTTAAGTTAGAATGAGTGACGTTATATAAAATTTCATTTAAAAAGGCAGGGAAAAATCATTCTAAATCTTAAATAACACAGGTGAGCTGGGTAAAGTGGTGTTTATTCGATGGACGAGAGATAAGCTCTGCTTACCAAGCCCAAACTGGAAGCAACGTCAAAACTAATAGAAACATTAACTTTAATACCACTCCTTACGTAGATTAACAAATCTGCATCCGCATCTACATCCAATGCCAAGTGGAAGGCGATACTTACACCCCGTCCCGTCCTGTTGTACCATTTATTAGAGCTTTTTCCGTTCTTTTCCCGTATGGAACGCGGGAAGAATGATGTTTAAATGCCTCGGAGCGTGTTGTAATTAGTCTGATGCTTTTTTATGGTTTGGTTTGTGGGACTGATGTGACCAGACTGCTACGGTCATCGGTTGATGTTTTTCTCACTATCCGTTTGTGAGCGATATGTAAGGGTGAAAGGGTACAGTACCGCCCGACATTGAAAATAGGTACAAAATACTTCATTATTCTTGTCAGAACAACACATTTTTTGTGTAAAAATAACTCAATTTCAATTAATACAGCGAAGCCGGATACCAGTGTGGGAAAGAATGACAATTCGTTTATTTAATTTATCACATGTGCACTCCCACAAAATAAATCCCTACATCCAGTTTGGTGAGATCTGTGAAATGATCATCTTTGAGTCGATCCTTTGGTGGGTCCAAAGAGATGAAATTTACCAGAGCTTTGAGCGCCTGAAATGTGGCTGACCAATACGGTAGCATGGTCTTCCCCCACCTCGACAGAGGTGCGAGATGACCTAGAGAACGGCCATGTTTCAGCCCTCTGCCGCTGGATCTTGTGCTGTTAAGACCTGTTTTTAGATGTGCTCCGTAATGACGAAAGAGTGGAGACATGGTATGCATGTGGAATATTTAAGAGTAGTTTGAAATAATAATTTCTCTATCTCAGGAACTTTTGTGGGGAGAATTAAATGTCAGGCAGGTAATATTAATGGGATTGTAGTAATCTTCGGAAGTGACCAACGGTCACAATGAAACCACGTGTAGCAATAAGTTGAAATACTTCCGTGTGCTTAAGTTAAGCTGAATTACTAGCGTGTGTACAATAAGTTGAAATATTTAAGAAATAGCGTGCGTACCATAAGCTGAAATATTTAAGAAATGGCGTGTGCAGGACTTGAAATTAGAGACGAGTACTTCCACGTGGTGAGTACTGTGTGAGTCTCAATCAGTGTATGAGACAAAGGATAAAGAGAAGTACTCGTCCATGGTATCAGTTGAGGACTCGCGTGTGTGATGAATATGTTCTTAGTATTACCTCGCGTGATATAATTCCGTGTGACGCTAGATTTAAACTCTGAGAGAGAATCAAGGTGAGTCGGCCGTCTATCCAGCAACGCCACTTGGCTTGCATTGCACAGGAAGACGTGCATATATCTCCAGAGTTCATAGTAGGAAAGTAGAATTACAAAGTGGGGCAGTGTCGTGTGAAACTGGGATAAATATTAATTGAAGTGGGAAAGCTGAAAGTGATAATGTTGCGACTATTTAGTGTGTGTATTCCATGTCGTAGTGTGATGTATGTCATGTAATTTGGGTATGTGTGGTTTGCATGGGAGAGTAGCGAGGTAGTTTCAAAAGATTAATGGGTTATGCTTGTTCCTTCTGTACCGCTCGGTCTGGAGGAAAGTTTCGTGATGATGATTGTGAGAGTCGCAGTGTGAGGTGTAATAAAAGATCCACCATCCTATCCAGAAAGTGCACTGTAGCGTTAAATAAATTACGAGACCATAATATAGAGATTCACCATTGTAAAGCCATGCCCACTGGGCGGAATTTCTCATGTGTTATTGTTGTAGGTTATAGAATTTGTGTGTTTAGGTTAGAGAATTTATCGGAATAAATAAGATAGTGAAAAGAAAAAGATTGGTGGACTTTTCCTTCGAATTGTATGTTGTCATAATGTCCCGAATTTATAATGTGTATGCCATTCATATTCAGTGCGGTGGCCACGTGTTGACAAAAGCCGTTAAATAAAAGACAAAAAGTAAATGTGGTATTGCCAGTGCGTAGTGTACAGTCAGAGTTCTGTAAATTACTGATAGTCAGATGCGTGTTTCCGTTGCGTATTATTCATACAGGAGGATAATTTGTAACTAAATAGTAAGATACGAGAGTTCATGTTACTCGATAAATTAAGAATGAATCCACTCGCTTGGCAGACCACTCATCTTGCAGGCCTGACTGCTTGATGCCACAGTATGAGCAAGGCATGTGGGTGCCTCTCAAGGGACGTGCTACATTCTTAGAGTCATCATTCACAGACGGTTCCTAAAACTTTTTAAGTAGACTTTCTCAGGGTAGTTTACGTCATCTTCAACAGTCTGTTCGTTCAGTTCTATCAACATCTCTGTCACACTCTACAGCATATAAACAAACCTGTGACCATTCGCGCTAACCTTCTCTGCATTCGTTCAATATTCCCTTCAGTTCTATCTGGGTCGAGTCCCATGCACTTGACGAATATTCTAGGATGGGTCGCTCTAATAATTTGTAAGCTATCTCCTTTGTCGACTGAATGCATTTCCTCAGTATTCTGCCAATAAAGCGGAGTCTGTCACTCACCTGATTTATTCACAATTAATCGTATGTGCTCATTCTATTTCGTATCCCTACAAAGTGCGTAACCTCCTCACTATATTTGTTTCTTTCTGAAATCTAGCTCAGCTTTACCTTTCACTCTATAAAAGTCTACGTATTACCAAAACTATGTCCCCACAAACTGTAATCCAACTTAAACTCGTTTGAGTCTTTGACTAAACAGAACCTAATATAGACTGAACTGAAACTGATCTGCATGCAAGTTGTCTTTATCTAAAATGCGCAGCTGAAGTGAACCAATTTTCACCTACCTCACGTCTTGACAACATTGTTGCAGATTTCTCGAAAGCACAACAGAAAACAACAAGCAGTCAATGGCTAAGCTATATTCCTGTTTCTAAATACATACTCAAACTACTGCATGTGGTAATGCGTAACGACAAACAGTGTGGTGGGGAGAGCAACTATTCCTATGAAATGATACGCCAAAACAACGATTTTTGAATGAAGTATATATTCAAAAAGAAAGAGTAATACTTCGTGTGATCTTCACACATAACATTGGTCTGAACAATACTATGCTTAACAAAGCGAACAATGATTTAAAATGAGTACAAAGTTAACAGAGAACTTCCATGAAAATCAAACAGCTTAATCAATTGATATGTTAATCCAGGAAAGTTGTGTGGTCTTTCTCTCAGCTCTGAGCGAATTAACTAGCTGACAATAATCACTCCTTGATGCGCAGTGCTGCAGTCTTGCCTCAAGCTTCTTCTCTTCTAACACAATTATATTATTCAAAATTTACATTGCTTTCACCTTTCATTGAACACATCAAACTCATCCTTACTGTCCTTTCTTCTTCTAACAGATACAATCATGAGTCCACACGGCATAACTGAATACGTCGATCACCCACCACACTTCAACTAAGAACGTATCAGATTGTGCAGAGGCCAAGACTGTATCACGACAAGACCAAAGATTGTTTAACAGTAACCTAACTTGCTCTATCTCTGACATGCACATCGATGACATACAAAAATCAAAATGACATGATCACTTTACAAGTGTTACGCCCAAGTATTTGCATTATTTTACCGATTCCAGTTGTGATTCATGATATTTTAGTCAAAGGGTACTATCTTTCTGCGTTGCGTGAAATGCACTATTTCTCGTTGCTGAACATTTAAAGAAAATTGCCAATCTTTGCACTACTTTGTAATCTTATCAAGATCTGACAGAATATTTGTGCCTTTTCTTTCAGACAGTGCGTCAGTATACATAATTGTATAGTTTTCGAGAACTCTGAGGTTACTGTTAATATTGTCCGCAGGATCATTAATACATAAAATGAATAGCAAAGAACCCAGCATACTTTCCTGGAGTATACTCGAATCTGCCTCTACACTTGTACATGGCTCTCCGTCCACGATAACTTGCTGTACTCTCTCTACCAGGAATTAATCAATCCAGTCACAAATTTCGCTTGATACCACATACGGACGAACTTTTGATAAGGAGCGTAGGTGTGGTACTGAGTAAAATGGTTTTCAGAAATCGAGAAATACTGCAGCTACCTGATTGCCTTGATCTATGGCTTTTGTATATCATGTGGGATATGTCAAGTTTGGTGTCACATGATCGGTGTTTGCGAAATCCGTGCTCGCTAGCATGAACAAGGTCAACGTGCTGTTCGAAATACCTCACTTCATTTAGTCTCTGAATATGTTCTAAGTTTCTGCAACAAACGGATGTCAAGGATATTAGACGGTAGTTCTGTGGATCACTTCTGCTACTCTGCTTAAATAGGGGCGTGACTTGTGACTTCTAAAGACTGAGCACCTTTTTTGTCCGATGTATCTACGATAGACTAGACATCTGAGACGAACCTATACTGCTGCTCGTGCATTCGACAACATTATGCAAGACATTAGTTTCAGTTTCGTTCTACATACTTTTTCAAACATTTTCCTTCTCAAACTTTGTTTGATATAATGCAAGTCCGAGCTTACGATCTTGGCTACTGTGTAACAAAAATTAATGAATGCCAAGTAATGTTGAAAACGAAACGCGACAGATTTCGAAGAATTTAGGAAAGAGTCATTTGTGACCAGCTTATGGATGAACAACAAACTAAATGTCTTAAGCATAATGAAGCCATCGACTCGGAAACAAATGATGGATCATTTACAAGAGAGATTCAGAAACTTTGACTATTATTTTTAGAAGTATATTAACATTATTTCCATTAATTTAAGCGGCTTTAATCTGAACGTGCGCTACAGTCACTAAAAGACTGCTAAGGAATTCTAAATTTCGGGAGAAATGTGTAATCAGAGTACTGGCGATTTGCTAAAGTTCATTGTTAAATGGAGGTCACACTGCCTACTGTTAATCAGTAAAACTCTTTGGACTCATTTAAACCATTTCTACATCCAATGCCTTAGCTGAAAGAAGCTTACCAGCCCTAAGAAGGATAAAAAGCTTCCTGTCAGGGAAGTTTGATATTAGCGCATACTCCGCTGCAGAGTGAAACCTTCATTCTGAAAACATTCCCCAGATTATGGCTAAGCCACGTCTCCGCAATATCCTTCCTTCCAGAAGTGCTAGTTGTGCAAGGTCTGTATGAGAGCTTTTGTGGAGTCTGGAAGGTACAAGACGAGGTATTGGCGGAACTACAGCTGTGAGGACGGGTCGTGAGTTGTGCTTGGGTAGCTCATATGGTAGGGCGTTTGACTGCGAAAGGCAAATGTCCCGAGTTCGAGTCCCAGTCCGGCATACAGCTTTAATCAGCCAGGAAGTTTGGTATCAGCGTACACTCCGCTGCAGGGTGAAGATTTCATTGTGATCCGAGAATACAGCTTTTCCTCTGTTCGCCTTACAACCCGATATCTGATTCTGGAATCTCTGTCTGACCATGATGTGATCTAAGTGAAAGCTTGCCGTATCTCTTGGCCTTTTCCATGTATACCTCCACCTCTTCTCATTATTGAACAGAGTGTTCGCTATTATTAACTGAAACTTATTGCAGAACAGAATTAGTCTTCTGCTCTCTCATTCTCTGTACCAAATCCATATTCTTCCGTAACGCTTTCTTCTGCTCCTTCGCCTACAACCGGATCCAATTTTTCATGACTATTAGATTTTCATTTCCCCTAAAGAAATAAATTGTCCCTTCAATATCCTCATATACTTTCTCTGTCTGTTCATCTTCTGCTTGCTAAGTCGTTATGTATTAACAACTATTGTCAGTGATGGTGTGCTATCGATCCTGACGAGAAAAACCATATCACTGAACTGTCACAGGAACTGAATCTCTACCTTATCCTATTGATACCGATTCCTACTCGAGTTACACCATTTTCTGTTCCTGCTGATATTACCCTATACTCGTCTTAACAGTAATCCTTGTCGTATTTCCATTTCATTTCATATCTAGATCGAGCCTCTGCACATCCTTTTTCAGATTTTGTAGTTTCCCTAGCAATTTCAAACTTCTGACATGCCACTCCTAGTCTCGTTGATGTATGGCCTTTCGCTGGTTGTTAAATCTCTTTCTCATGGCTATCTCCCCATTCGCTGTCCCCTCCCGGAGAGCTCAAGGCGGACTAGGGTGTAACCTTTTGTCAACAGAGGGATCACTGATCGAGGTGGCGCCGTGGCTAGAACACTGGACTCGCATTCGGTAGGACGACGGTTCAATCCCGCGTCCGGCCATCCTGATTTAGGTTTTCCGTGATTTCCCTAAATCGCTCCAGGAAAATGCCGGGATGGTTCCTTTGAAAGGGCATGGCCTACTTCCTTCCCTGTCCTTCGCTAATCCGACGAGACCGATGACCTCGCTGCCTGGTCTCCTCCCCGAAACAACCCAACCAACAGAGGTATCATGTTCGCAAACTTTCAGTTACAGGCCACATATCTTTGAGTATACATAATTTATCTTTGATGCAGTGATCTCCGTTGCCTTCTGCACCCTGACGCCTTTAGCTGATTCTTCCGTCTATGAGAGGCAGTTTTCCACACTGGGGGCAGGAGAGTGCCCTGAATGCCTGCCCGCTTCTCTGTCCTCTTTGACAAGGCCGTTAGCAGAACAAGGGTGACTTCTTAAGCCGAAAGTCTCCGGTCGCTATTGCTGATGACTTACTTTCAAATTATGAGCAGTGGCGAGATTCGAATCTGGGACCTAGGAAGTTTTGATTGCTAGCCAAAGACCTACCCCTAGATCACACGTCTAAAAATTATGTTTTATTCTTTTTTAACTGCGTAACTTAACGAAAATTCCATTACACTCCACAGGCCAGCTATGTTGCACAGACTATGAAAGGCCACACAAGCAGACTGTCTGTCACTTTGGGGAAGCATAGGTCAGGCAACGTGGCTGTTAGGATGAGCTACCGTCCGGCTCTGTTTACCTGGGGTAGCCCCACTGGTAGGCCGTGGCGGCGCAGCTCAGCGTCCGCGCAGATCAGACACGGCGGCCGGCGTGTTAACAGGCCATTGTTCTCGCGCAGGTGCAAAGCGCGCAGAGCCGCCGAGCACCGCAGCAGGCAGCAGCGGCGACCGCCTGAAATCACGCCAGCCGCAGCCGGAGACGAGTTCCAGGAAACACGAGCCGCCGCCATTCATCACGGACGCCGCCGCTCCAGGCCACCATTCGTCGCCACTTACCGTCGCATAAGGCGAGTTATATTGCTGCCCACTCAAGAGTGCGTGGAAAAACTGGGACGGTCCAAGGGCTTACTCAGGCAGCTACTACACTGCTAGCCATTACCATCCCGAAGCGAGGAAGGATAGGAAATTATTGTACGTAGAAAGAATGTATAATCAAATTTGCAGGCGATTTGGTACATACAGCTATTGCCACTAGTGGTAGAAACGGCCAGTACCAGAACTGAGTACGGATGTGAGACCCGGTTATATCGTTTCAGACTGCTTCAGCTCAGTGCAAGAGTGGCGAGTGGCGGCGTATCCGTACTTCGGCATACCACGACGAGGTGAGGCGATGATCTGGTAAATCTGGTACATTTCCATGAAAGACTGAACCATTTTTATTTGTTCCGCCTCGATGGTTGGTAAGCCTGCTTATTTCATGGAACGCATAAACAATTTCAACTGTGTACAGCGTACGTTTCATTGTTAACAGTCGTTTGAATTGGCCAGCGTGTCGTCTGTATCTGAAAATGGAGGAAACCGTTTCGTTCTATTGTTAAACATTTTCATTTGATGGGCTGGACTGCAGTAAAAATCAAAACAGATTCGATGAAGTTCAAGCGGACTCTGCACCATCACTGAAGAACATTTATTTTCGGAGTGATGGATTTAAATGCGGTCCGACAAGCACCGAAGACGAAGGACGTTACAGCCGCTCAGCTGAGGGCACCACAAAGGAATCATTGTCAATACCTATTATACGCTAACATAAGACCCCAACTAAAAATTCGTGAGATTTCTGAGACATCAGGCATCTCAACTGAGCAAGTGCATGAAATCTTGCATGGTGAACTGGCTGTAAAGAAGCTGTGTGTGACGTAGATGCTGCGATTGTTCATAGACTCTCAAAAGCGCATCTGGCACAACATTCTAACACAATGTGTCGTGGTGTTTTATCGAAAGATGCAAAACTTTAATAAAACCTAGATCCCTCATACAACAGAAATTGCTGTAGGTCAATATAGCTTGAAAAGTTTGGAAAACTTTATCATTCAAAAAACCCTAATATACATATTAAAGCAGATGAAATTTAAAGTAGAATTATTATTGAGAGTAATATTAAATTACATAGTCATAAAAAAGGTAGTATTGGAAGTGTAACCAACTTATTGTAGCAGATAAAAAACTGTTGCTAGTGATTTTCCTAAAATTATTCCATCTGAGTTAATTAATATTAAGTTTCATTAGCTGATGGAACGTTTGTGTAGGATACCAATCATTTTTATTGAGAAACTAATACTACTGCTTCATTCAAGCCTAATGCTTAATTTGATACACCTGTAATTCATGAACCAGTTATCCTGTTTATAATCCAACATCCGATACTATGCAGGATTTATAAATTAGTATTATTGATGAAAATGAAAATTTAATTGACTCCAATGGAGCTTGTGAGACAGTGATATGAAAATCTTCATAAATAAAATTGATTAAAAATTAAAATAAAGTTAATCAAAAACAAAAATTGATTTAATTTAATTGATTTATATTAAAATAAAATTAATTTAGCAAAAATGGTCGGGAGTTAAAACATACCAAATGTGCTCAAAATACCCACTTTCTGCTCTTAGGGATACATTGCCTTCTAGAACATGAGGGCAAACGCATAAACAGAATGATAACAATCTAGAAACATAGACAAATACGTCAAAAAATTTATCGAAAACAGTTTTTTGAAAAAAAAATCCTTTGTGGATTATGGAAATCAGACCTTTTTGCAAAATAAACCTTGTTTTTCATTTTTCTTGGTATCTTATTTTGTCTCATACAATCTGTAAATGTTTTTTTTCTGATGCAGCCTGAATATATCACTTTGGTAGTTCAACATTCCATGTTTAATTATTAGGTTAGACATTATCACAGCCTATAATGTCAATTGAATTTTAATATACATAGAATATTATCGTAATATTACTTATTTGGACACAAAACACAACTTTCGAATTTTAAATTAATGCAACTTAAGGTTTACTATAAACAGATAACCGTCTACCAGTCCAAAGGGTACTGTTGTTTTTAAACAAAATGGAATGCAGTTTTGCTGCTCTATAAGTCACACTGAAGTGCTGCAGTAAGTCATTCCACTAGTGCTAGAGTTCAGAAACAGCTCATGTCCAAAACAATCAACTGTCTAATACTGCCTTATTGTAAGTTATTGTTCCAGAAAAGTTTGACCAGCAGGTCGCTCCAAAGGTGAGAAAAAGAGGTAAGTTTGTTTTCTTCTAATGAAATGTATGTTTTCTGATGCTTTACTTCAACACAGTGTAATGATGGGTCTGAAAAGAAGAATTATTCATTGTCACTAATGCATCGAAACTTAGCATTTGTAAGGAAATGCTTGGTCCAATCGGTCCTCAAAATAAATATGGCGCATTTACAGAAAATGGCAAAATGCGGCACATCACCACAGGTGTTTTGATGCAAATCCCCACTGGTCCAGTGACGTGACGACAATTCTTCAGTGGTAACATCAGCAAAAGATGACCTTCAACCCACATTGTGTGAAAATATCTCATCTGAAAATATCATTCTGCCAGCTAAAATACAGATTTAGCGGAAATGTTCTGACAAAGCATTGAAATCTGTACCTCAGCATACAGTAAAGAACGAATCAGAGAAGAATTCGTGGGAAAAGGAAATCTTGCTAATGAGAATGAAAAACGTGCCAAAGAAAGAAAGGAACATTCTATAGAAGCTAGATTTTGTTATATCAATGCCAGAAAAGGATTAAAATATGTGATAAAGCCAGCTGATTATCCTTCAGAGTCAGATTCAGACTTTTCATGTCATGATAGTAGCTCAGATTAGATATGGACTTACTATTTAGCGAAGAAGTATCCAGAGAAGAAGAAAAGAAGAAGCACATATGAATAAGAGCCTATGACTTCAAGGAAGGATCAGATTTCCCTACTATTCAATGACTTTGCATGCAATAATAGAGGATGGAGAAATGAAAACCTCATTGTGTTAATGTGTGCTTATTATCCAGTCGACACTCTTAATCCCTGTTTAGTTCAAATGGGGCAAAGGCCCACACAGTGGGGCTTTACGCTATTTTGTGGAGTAAAACCCCACAATTTGATTATTTAAGAAACTGTAAATTTCTCTAATAACTAGACACAGCAGTAATTGAGATAGGGGATAGGAAAAACCTAATCTATGCCTTCAATTTGAAATTGCAGAGATATTTACCCCACAATGTGTGGCTATATGTGCATCTATCCTACCTCTCCATGGAGAATAAATGTTGGCAGATTGCGCTCATCATCATCACATGAGCCAATCTGACATGGTCATATGGGGTGCCAGTGGGCAAGCAACACAAAAGTTTAGCATGGCCTGTAATTTACACAGCAAATGTAGCAGCTGTCAAGTGGTAATGTCAGCAGCCTATATGTAAGGTCCCCATGGTGTTATCATTCAGCAAGATTAACACATGGTCACGACTTGTCTGTGCTGTCCTGACCTATTGCAGTTGTTGGCCCAGCCAGCACGTTCTGCAGATGTCACACCCCTTGAAATTCTAAGGTGATTTGGTAGGAAACGGAAGGATAATGTTTCTTTTGTAAACAACTTGGTTTACATCTCGACATAGTCTCCTTCAAGGGATATACTCATGATCCAGAACACCTCCAGCTTTTTAATCCAATGGGAAAAGTGGGTTTTCTTAAGCTCTGCAAATACTTGAAGACTACAACTATCACTTCCTCATTTGATGAACATTTCATCCCAGCAAACCAAAGTTTAATTTATGGTGCAGGAATACGTCACTTTAGTCTAAGCCTGGTGAACAGGGCAGTTAAGGAAGCAGTTCAAAGCTCAGTTCTTGCAATGTCGCTATTGTTACTGCTGATGTGTGGGATGGTGCAATATCCCGGTGAAAGAGACCTCTTTTCAACATTACTCTCAATAATAATTCTATTTTAAATTTCATCTGATTTAACATATATATTAGGGTTTCTATCATTTCTCCATTGCAATATGATTTATTACCTTTTTGTGTAATATTTGGAATTAGAAAAACTTTCTTTATAGGCCCAGTCATCATTTTTGGGAACAGATGACTTAACATTCAACTGAAATAGGTAACTAATATAATATTAATAAAAATTTATTTAATGAAATGAAAACTGAGTGGCAACCAAAAATATGAATTCCAGAGAAGAAATCAAAAAATAAACATGATAAGCTTTTATCAAATTCTCTTCAATATGCAATAATAAGACAAAGTGAATATGGGAAAACGACATTATTGATTAACAATTATATTCTAGCACCAGGATGATTAAATTGGACTAAGGTAAATCCCTTATAAGTTTATTCAAAAAGTTCAAATCAACTGAAATTTCAAGATTTTATAAAAATGTGTACAAAAGTAGAAGATAAAAATAATGAGTAGATTATTACTTCTATTGAGAATAATGATGAAATTATACCAATACCAAATACTTGTAGTATTTGATGATTTCATTCTTGAAAATCAGGATGTAGTTAGAGAATATCTTACTGGAGGTGGACATTGTTTTTAATTAGCTCAGATGTATTCTAAAATACCTTAACAATTAGTCAGACATAATCTAAATTTTTAAATATTTTAGACATGATGATAAAAATTTAAACATATTAGCCACGAGTTTTTTGGTGGAGATTTAACATTTCATGGTTTTAAAAAATGTGTAGTATATGTTGGAAACATTAGTTTAGGTTTTTTATGATCAACATGACTAGGAAACCTAATAAAGCGAAATACATATGTCAATTAAAAGATTTCCTAACCTGATGTTTCTTTATCCTTATCAAATGAGCAATTTAAAAGCTGAATTTCATGATGGTATTTCACCTGAACACATAAACAAATTTATAGAAATTCTTGCCTATATAACAGAATATGAAACATTAGAAAAAATGGTCTAGATTGTATCAACTATTGATGAGATAGCAAAAAAGCCAGATACACGTGGTTGCTATTTTCTCGGTAAGTGTAAAAGCAGAATGCATTATTTTATTGATTGTTATAAATCCAACTTTCTTAACAACATAAATGTTAAATTTTAAAAATAAATTTCATTAATATCTTTTTATCCTTAGGAAATACATTCGAAATGTGATCCAGAGGTTGTTATAAAAGCTAACCAAAATAGAAAATAATTAAGAATTAAAAGAAGAAATTAAAAAACAGTCAAAACAACCAAAAACACAATATGAAAAATATAAAAGGAAGATCAGGTGTTATTAATCCAATCGAAAAATTAAAGAAGGAATTGAAAGATTAGGTGATAATGTGCTGCAAACTATTGATAGAAATAGAAAAGTTCGAAACAAATTGTTTCTTGTGCTCATCATATCATCAAGAAGAATTTCGTGATATGCCACAAATTGAACAATATGATAGGCTTCAACAGGATTATACTTCAAATGAATCATAAAAAAAATAGTGTGTGAAGTGAATATGAGAAAGAGGTTCAAGGTAGAAAAAAGACAGTTCAAGCTCAGGGTGCTGTTAAAGAATAAAGGAGAGTGATGATAGAGAAATAAATATAAGCCAAAGAAAGGTTAAAGTTCTGTATGTAAACTATAGAGAAGGCACAGTTTTTGGGTTAAGACCTGTCAGTACATATAAATATACTGGTGATAAATCAGTATAATTTTATTGAAATAAGTTAATGATGAACTGAAAGACTACAAAGGTGCAGATGGACTAACCTGTTAACAAAAAACATTACTATAGATGGTAAGGGTGAAAAATTTGATGGTTTTGGTTTATTAGATTATGCAGTTATGTTACTTCATTCATACATGTTATATTCTGAGAAGAACCCAAACTAACTAAAATCAGATAGTAGTATTAATTATAGTAATTTGATAAAAACGTTATTGATGATTAATTCCCAAAATTAAGACTATTAGAATCAAATACAGATTATTCTGAAGTTACTAAGAAACTAGGTGAAAGTTTCATAGAGAAATAGACAGAAAAAGTAATGTTTTGATCAACGATGTTAGAGATTTAATCGACAGATTAGAGGTAATTCATGGTGAGGAATTAGCTGGAAATATTAAATATCACAATGACAAAGTTGGAGTAACACACGTGTTAACAAATGAATTTAATGCATTCATTGACAATAATCTGAATGGAGCTCCATATTTGATTACATTTCTCAGTTATCTTTAGCACACATTCTGGCAAATTGAAAAACATGGAAAAGGCTTAGTAAACAGAATGATTAATCAAAGTCAAAAGGTGACATTGATTTGTCGCTTCCAACCTATAAATTCTGTGGTCCAGGAAATCCAATAGGAAAACAACTTCCTGAAGGAGTTCAAGGAAAAAATCCAGTACATGAAGCTTGTAAGCAACACGATATAGCTTATAGAGATCATGAAGATTTAAAGAAAAGATATGAAGTAGATAAAGAGCTACAGAAGGCAGCAAAGAAATATTGCTTAATAAGGATGCAAAACTAGATGAAAGGCTTGTATTAACTGGATTGTTGTTCCATGAACTTTAAAAAAATAAACTGTTTGTATTGAATCAGTGGTGATAATCTGGGAAATATTATTCAATTCTTATTTGAATATTTTATATTTGACCTGTCCAAGGTTTTAGTTTTAGATTTCTCTTTTTCTAGTATACAGCAAGTTGTTTTTGTTCTCCTAGTTTTAATTTATTTTCAAATTCTATAGCTTGTCATTCAATAATTTTTTGAGATTGGATGGCATTATATTCTTTTTCATATTTCGTGTGATCATGAAATGTATCATCGTATGATATAATGAGTTTTAAATTCACCAGTAACCAGGGCTGTTAAAGCCATCATTAGTTTTTGAAATTCCTAACAGAAAATAAAATCCACATTTTTTGCACAAAATTATTGGCAACAAGTGTTTCATTTTGAATATATTTGCATTCTGAATTTAGTGTAATATTTTATTTTATATTAATGTAATCCATGTTATTATTATTTAAGGATTTAATTACAGTTGACTTTATTTCATTAATTTTTAAGGCATTTCTAATGGTATGAGCCACATTATTCACTAATCCATAATGAATAAATGATGGTATATCATTTGTAAGCAACACGTTTTTCTCTTCATGTAAAGGAAACCACATACCCTTAAATCAAATAACCAAATTTAGAGGACAGCTGTTTTTCTGAAACAAATGCAAATATATTCACTATTCACAGTTCAGTATTAGAGGTACTTGGAAGCGATTCTATTTTAAATAAAATAATTTTATTAGGTTTTCAAAAATATTGTTAATTATTTCAGTGGAACCCAAAATAAATAGTTTTATAATTTACTTATGAAAATAAATCTTGTTAATGGAGAGCCTAAAAGTAAGCAAATTTGAATCTAGACCAAAACAAACAGGAATAAAAGATTATTCTAAAACGATAAAACAACAACTTATTAATCTTAATAACAACAACAACAACACTTATGACATTAAAAATAAGAAGAATAATGGACTAACACCTAAATAACAACTTATTCAAATGATTCCTCTTATGTGTAACAATTAAAATTTTGGACAGTTATGTGAACAGTATTTAACAAATGAAACATATGGTAATATAGTTGTAGAATACACAAGAAAGTAAAATTCATTAACTGAAATTAATTGGACTTAATTTCAAACCAAGAAAAAAATTATCTGAAGATTATCACAGAAAGGTTGAAGATAAATTAAATTGGAATAATATATCAAACTATCAAAAATAATCTTAAGATTGTATAAGGGAATTTCAGGATACAGTAACTTGGTAATTTTCAGAAAATTATCACATTCCAATACTTCAGCCACATCTATTTCCTTAAACCATGGTTCATTTTTTCATCAATAATAACAAATACTTGCTTCTATTTGAATGTAATGTTATTTTTGAAGATGTCTATGATCGCCTACATGTAATAAAAACAGTATTCATTGGAATTCCTTATAATTACATAACATTGACCAGGTTCATTGATAAAATTAGAAATTTCTACTTTAGCCTAGTAATTTTGTTTTGTATAGTTGGAGCAGGTTCATTCTAAACCGTGTAAATGCTGCAAAACAGAGATATCAATTGATAATTTTACTTCACAGAAATGCACAAATGTTGGGGTACAATAAGTAGGTCATGTACAAATGAATAGCATGTAATAGTATCAACAGTATTCGAACTCATTGTGTATGTGGAAAAATAATAGTGTATATTGTTATAAAAATCGTTCATAACAAATTCTGTGTGAAGAACATTTGAAAATATTGCTATCAATGACAAATGATGAACAGACTGAGACCAATAACACACAAAAAAGTGTATTATTCCAAAAGACTAAAACAAGACAAAAAATTATAACTGAGATAAAAGATATAAAATGTAAATTAAATAAAAAATTTGTAGCTCATTCTGTTGACTACAAAATTGTCTTTAACGATGCTAATATTGGTAAACTAGGTACCATTAGTGAGAAGACAGATAATGCAATGAAATCAATTAATTCTATTGTGCCAATAGCTAAAAAAATAACTAATTTCAGAAAAGAAGATAAACTGGATATAACAACAGGAAATCCAAAAATATTTTATGCAATTCATATGGTGTATAAAGCATTAATAATACTAAAAAATTGAAAGGGATTATAAAATGCAAAATGTTAGCACCAAGAGGATTCTATCATCCACTTATGCCAGTACAAACAGAAATCAATAAGAATGAAAAACTGCTGTTTTCTTAGTGTGTCAAACGTGGGAAGAAGAAAGAATAAATAACTGTAATCACAATGATGACAAAAGAAGTTTTATTAGAACTTGAGCAAATTATGATAAATAAATCTGTAGCAGAAGGTTACAAAATTAGACCAGTCCTTATAATCATGTAACTAGTCAAATGTATATAAAACATGTGAAAGAAAAAAAGGTATAGACTTAGATCTTGCTAAGATATATCTAAATTAATATGGGGAAAATTTGAACAATGTCAAAATGTGAGTAAATCAGAGAATGTGACAGATTTACAACACTTTCTCGAGATACTATTGGATAATCAATCAGATACTATAGATACAAATTTTATTAATGACAATATGGTTGAAATGAAGTATAATTTCAAGGATTATTATGCAGAAAATAATGCAACTACAGATATTTACGTAGCAGCATTCACTACATCAAATTCAAGGCTTATGTTGTATGAAACGTTAGATAAACTAGGAAAATTTTTATATATTTTGATATGGACGGTGTCATATATACATATAAGAGAAAAAACAATATTCGAAAAGTACATATATTTGCCGAATGGACTGATGAATTAGGAGATACTAAATGGATTACAAATTGATCTTCCACCGTACCAAAAATTTGTTATTTTGAGAAAAACGATGAAAGTCTAGAGGTGTAAGTAAAGAGCTTCACTTTAAACTATAAAAACTTTTAAAAGTTGAACGGTAAATCTATGATAAAATTAACAGAGAGGGAAATGAAGGAGTAGATACAATTAGACTACAATCAAAAATCAGAGATGTAAATACTACAAATTTAATCAACAGGCAAATTAAGAATAGTTCCAGAAAATTGTAATACAGTACTATGTGGATATTAAATTTTATTAAATTATTATTCTATTTAAATGGAAGCTCTACAGCACAATTCTAATTTCTTTTTAAATTAGGTAGCTCCAGGTAAATGTTTTATACAACACTACTAGTTGTTTATATTTGATTACTAGACATGTAAAGAATATATGTTCGGATGTGGATGATGAATTTAAATTTATTTTACCAAATAGATATTTGAAATTAATTAATGGTCAGGATTTTCAATTTTTTGAAGAAGGGACTATTAGACTTAGGTATAAAGAAATGAAGTAGAATTTCAACTTTAATTCATTTTTTATTCTTTTACATGTATATTTTCTGATTTTTTTAGTCTTTGGGAGATTGAGAAAAATTTTAACAAAATTCCACTTGCACCAAACACACCCACTCAGTAGTTAGAATCAGAGATGATAAAAATTCAAAAAATTTAACTGTTTTTCAAACATTAGTTGAGGGTAAAGTTAATTGCTTTCATACCTTTGATTTAATTTTGGGTGTCAAATTGTTTTTGAAAATAAATTGTAGCACTCTCAAAAGTGATGTGGATTTTTTATATAAGTAGTAAGTGGGTATGCTGAGCATGGTTGGCATGTTTCTTTTATTGCATATCCTTTTTTGACAAACTAATTAAATTAATTTTATTTAAAACATATTAAATTAATTTTATTTTTATTTTTAATTGATTTAACATTTCATTAATTTATCAAAGAAGGTTTCCAATAAACACATTCCAACTATACTCAACATACCTACTTACCACTCATAAGTCATAAACATCTGCCACCTGTGAGGATAATCAGAGTTTAATTGCACCTTTCAAGTCCTCATCAGTTGCGAAGCACTTACTGCTGAGAAACTTCTTTAGTAGTCGGAGAAATGAAAATCGCTCAGCACCAAGTCTGGACTGTAAAGTGAGTGGACAAGCTGTTCCGTCCAAAAGATCTGATCTGATTATGGGTGTGACTTGCAGAATGGCTTCTGGCATTGTCACTCAGCAACAAAACTCCTGATGTCAGAAGTCCATATTGATTGTTCTGTATTGCACATCGAAGTTAGTTAAGGTAGTGCAAAATCTAAACATCCCCACGCGACTAGCGTCTGTCGATATCGTTGATGAGTGCTTCTCTGTGAACACACTTCTTTCTGTTGCTTCCACCAAGGGCGCTCCAACAATGGTCTCACTGCACCAAAGTCAACAGTGCTCCAAAAGGTGTCATAGTGTACAGACGGATATCTATCTTGTTGCTAACAAGCCCATTTCCTGATTCAAGGTACGTTCCTGCATAACCAAGAGAACAGTATGTGTTTCCTTTCGGCCGCTATTTTCGTGGGGATGTTTAGATTTGGTACGATGTTTGATAGGGCCTTCCTATATCCACTGTTTCGAGATTTGCACGACAATCATGCGATCACGACCAATGCTACTTGAAATACTGCATTAATTTTACCAGGTCGCTGTGTTGCCACTGTCGAATTTCATCACTTGCTGTTAATCTCTCCTTCTGAAACGGGTCGTAATGCGACCTCGTCAGAAACAAAACGCATTCATTTATGTAACCATGCCGATTTGACTTTCACTACATGCCACTTTCAGTGTCTTACAGCTGCAATCACTGTCACTGTAAATAAATAAATAAATAAATAAATAAATAAGAAGTCGCATCAAGAAGGAATTAGCTGAAAGAGACGGAAATCGGTTTATATGATGTACATGTAGAGGCAAACGAATAATTACAATATAAGAAAAATCGTATGATTTATTCCAAGAGAAAGAGCTTCACAAATTGAGAAACTCGACAACACGTTGGTTCACTTCACGCCCTAATGCAAGCAGATATTCGGCTTGGCGTGGATTGATAAAGTTGTTGAATGTACTACAGGTATATTGTGCCAACTTATGTCCAATTGATGTGTTGCATCGGCAAAATCTCGAAGTGGGTAAAGGGCCTCTTGTCATAATGCTCCAAACTTTCTCAATTTTGGAGAGATCCACCAACCTTGCTGGCCACGGTACCGTTCGGCAAGCACGAAGACAAGCATTAGAAACTGTCGACATGTTCGGGAATTATATTGTTGAAGTACAAGCCCAACATTGTTTACCATAAAGGGCAACAAAACATGACGTAGGATATCGTCAACGTGCCTCTGTGCTGCAAGGGCGCTACGGATGACAACCAAACGCGTTCATATGAAATGGCACCCTAGATCAACACTCCTGATTGTCGGAACGTATGGCGGACGACATTCAGGCTGGTATTCCATTGCTATCTAGGCGTCTCCAGATATGTCATCGCGGCTCAGTTCGAACTGAAAACATGACGGAAGACAATTCAGCTCCAATAAATTAGATTCCAGTCCGAAGACATGTCTACCGACGTCCGGGACAGGGATGGGATACCAACCTTGATGTCGCCCGTCATACGACCCAACAGCCAAGAGTGATAGTCTGGGGTGCCATTTCATTTCATAACAGAGCCCGTTTGGTTACCATCCGCATCGCTTTTACAGCTCAAAGGTACGTTGACGAAATTATATGCCCATTTTTGTTTCGCTGCATCTCAATAAAATTAAATTTCAGCATGATAATGCCCTTCCATATGCGATGAGTGTTTCTACTGCTTTGTTACCCTGTCTTGGGTAGCAACGTTGCCGGATCTCTCCCCAGTTAAGAAGGTTTGCAGCATTATTCGCAGAGCCCTCCAACCAGCTCGGGATTTTGGCGATGTAACGCACCAATTGGACAGAATTTGGCGCGATATTCCTGAGGAGGACATCCAATATCTTAATCAATCAATGCAAAGTTGAGTAACTGCTTGGATGGTGGCCAAAGGTGGGCCAAAGCGCTATTGACTTGCTCAGTTTGTGAAGCTCTTTATATTGAATACATTATCCAGTTTTTTTGAAACTGTAATCATTCGTTTGGCTGTACATGAACATCACATTTACCGATTTCCGTCGAATTCGGATTCTTTCGTATAACGTCCATTTTTTTATTTCTTTTTGCCTTAGAGTGTATTATGGTTAATATGTATAGCTGTTCACAACCAGAATGTTGGTTTTATTGCGTTACTAGCAATAGAGCTTAAGGAGGTTGTATACCCTTGACTTCGTCCAACATCTGGATCTACTTAGCCAGTTACAGGAGAGCTGCAGTGTAACCTGGACTCGGAACTACGGCATATTAAGGTTCAAACTAAACAGTTATAGTGAGTAGCTCATAGTCTTCAACTGTCTTTCGCTATCAACCGATGCTCGTTAGATTACATCTGTGTACACGTATATAGTCTTCAGACCACTCGGAAGTACACGCCAGATGGTACTTACTATTGTACCACATGTTAGGGCGTTTTGTCGTTCCATTTGTGTATGAGGCACGAGAATATTAACTGCTTAAATGCCTCTGTGCGCGATGTAATTAGTCTAATCCTTGAATAACTGGGGTGAAAGGAATGGAAAGGAGACGAGATGCGAAAGAGAAAGGATGGAAATAATGACTTCCAGCCGCTCAGGGCATTACGGCTATGCAACGTCGAGAGCTGAAAACTTGTGCCGGACCAGGACTCGAACCCGAATACTCCGTTTCTGTACATCCGCTGCCTTTACCGCCTCTGTCATTCACAGTAGTTTCCATAAGATCCCAGTCCTCAATTTCCCACTCGCCGCTCTGCAACTGCACTAACATCTGGTCGCCTACAGGAAACGAGCAAGTGTCGTTGCAGTAGGGCGGGCGGCAGGCTGGATTTTTGGGTCTGAAGCTGGTCCTGATGGCCGATGTAGTTAAGGCAACCATTCTAGACAAGCGAAGCGTCCGCGTTCGAGTCTCGGTCTGGCCGACAGAACAGACGCCACTCAGATCCGTAGTCTAATTCTGTCTTCGCGCTCCGTACGGGAGAGGTATCTAGGGGTATGAAGCACATTTCAAGATTCCTCACTTAACGCTGGTTCTAGAAATTTTGTAAGTCAGCTTTCGAGATAACTGGTGTCCAAACACCGGCCAGTGCTGGTTTTCAACATTTTCGTGACCTTCCTTCACGAATCAAACAAAACTCTAATCATTCGTGCTGACTTTCTGTGTATAAGTTCAGTATCCGCTGTTTGGTATACGTCACGTACACTTGAGCAGTTTTTAATGATGGGACCCAAAACTGTCTTTTAATGTGTCACCTTTATGGACTGACTGCATTTTGTCAGTGTCCTACCACTGTACTGAAGTATACCGCCTGTTTCCCGTACGACTGAGCCTTTGTGAACAATTCATTTCATGTCATACATGTTCTTGAAAATTAGAAATTCTATTAAATGAATGTGGCGTTTTTCCTTTCAAACTTCTTCTGTGTTCCAGAATTAGTTTCGTCTTTTTAAGCCATTAGGTGGTGTTAAGCTAGGTACAGGTGTTATACCTACAAAACTGGCAACATGTTCATCTTATGTGCTTCTGTTCTTTTTGGTTTACAAATTTAACTGTCTTTGGTGGCACGACAGATAGCTGGGGGAACCATCTTCCGAATTAATCGTTTCAGCGAGTTACTTTTGCTTATAGTATAAAAACATTACTGCGAAATTACAAATGCAGATAGACTAGAGCAGGCAGATGCTTCGAACTAGTCTCCGGCTTAAAGACCACAACAACACAATGTAGGGTTCGAAAATCTATCTCTGAAACATTCTAGAATTTTTCGTACAGTATGATAACCACCTCTTTCACTGCTTTGTCTATGGAAAACACATCAAACTACGCCGTCTATCTGATTACGTTAATTTTGCGGTTGCCTTATAAGTGACTGTCGTTAGTAAATCTTTAGCTCGAAAGAAAGAAGTATTCAGCCCCTCCAATAGCACAGCGTCTTGTAAAACACATTTGTTAAAACAGCTTTCAAGTCACCAACTATTTTTTTACGTATTATATGCTGCATTGGTCTCCACTTTGCAGAACGAGCGATGGTTCTTGAAGGAAATAAGAGAAGTCGTAACTAGAGAAGTACGCTGAAAGTACCTATTTTGATAGCGTAACAAGTTAGGTGACACAGGTAAGTCCTTGTCTTTAATTGACTTATCTAAAAAGAACACTAGGTCTCTCAAAGACAACAACAACTAGACTAGTGTACCTGCTAGCGAGAGAGACATTGCTAACTGAAGACATCAAACTTCGATATATGATGCCACACACCAAGGCTTCCAGAAATCAATTGAACATCATGGAGGACAAACGAGAAAAAGTATGGCCGGGGTTCTATGACACCGAAGCAATGACGAAACGCTCATGGACAGCACCAAACTTCGAACTGCGACATGTCGTAACTAGATTATCTGCTCACGGCTTTCATTATCTAACTTGCAAAATTATCACGACCCAAAAACAATATGTGTGTTTAAACTGTTTAATGAAGCCTTGAATGATATCACATAAAACAGTGGAATAAAAGAGTGAAATCTATAAATGAATATGGAAAAAAGTAAAATGTAATTGTAAAATGTTAAGCAAAGTAACTAAATGTGTCTATTTGCCTGCAATTCTATTAAATAAACTATTACGTGCACCTGGCATCTGACTGGCGCCACCGACTGGAACATTCCTCTTTACAAAGCATCTGAAACTTTATGTAAGCCTGTTGATGTGTTCTGGTACTTTTTACCTTTTTAAGCTCCTTGAAATTAGCGTTTAAGACTTGGTTATAATTTCTGTGGATACAAGAGAATATGGTAACCGGAAACGGATCAGTTTAAGATTGTCTTGACGTCATCTAGAAAATTTATTATTGTTTATGCAGATACAGGTCATAGAGAGAATAGGTATTCTTCTTACTTGTTTCTTCATTGAATTGCTCGTGACAAGGACGTATTTGACGAACAGATAATCGCAACGAAAACAAAAAAGCAAGAAGAGACAAAACGTTTCGTTGCACATTTGGCGGTCCCTTTGCAGCACTGATAAATGGCCCGTTTAAAGCGAAGATAAGCCGGAGCCGTGTGGAATCGCTGAGCGGCTTAGCGGATGATCCAGTGGGCGCGCGCCCGGCCCGGCCTCGTGCGGTCCGCGTCAAACGCGATTCTGCACGGCCGCGGCGCGCCTCGCGCTCAGATAAAGCGGCGCTGCGTCGTCATTAGGCGCGGACGGCGCATGCGCGCTGCGTCAGCGAATACCGAGGCGCTGCGTAATTTGCGCGTCGCGGCTGATTGATTTCACGCCGCGGGCGAAACGCTTCTCTCAATTGTTGCGGCACGTGACCGCGGGACGTGGGGAGGGAATGACAAAATACGAGTCAGCCGCTGTAAATATCGCAGCGCCCCCACCGATAAATCAAGAGGACTGTGTATCAGTTGCAACCTAGCGGCTTCTGCCCGCGTGCGCCGGTGCCTTCCCTCGGCTGGGACTCGCAGTTGAGGTCCACGGCGGGTAAGGAAAACCTGGTTAACATCACTTCCGTTTGTGTTCTTCCACAACGTATAAGGATTCATCGCTGTAACGTGTCATCTTTCACCCCCTTTCTTGTTTTATTTCAGTGGAAATTAGCCGTAGCGAATATAATTAGAGACAGTCATTGAAAGAAGGAAAGTTTCTATTTTAGTGACGTCTCAAGTTTTCTAGGTGCGGTTGATTAACAGTGAGTTTCCCGAATTTCAGCTGAGATGTTATTTCCATTTCCTGCCCAATATTTTGACGACCGACCCGCAAATCTTCTTCGGGTGCTGTGTCTTTTGCTGTTACGTCTACTCGTCGCCTGGACTCCAATCAGACTCTCTGAACTATTGTTGGTCTCACGCCGCTATTTATAGCCGACTTCAATTCCTGACGTCCACTCCGCTCTCCGATGCCCTTTTGTCTTACAAAGCACGCTCTGATACACCGTGAAACGAGAATTTACTCAGCGTTTCCCAACTCTGATGGATGTGATTACTAGCGAGATTTTATTAAATTGTGTGTCGGACCGCAAGGGTTATTTAAACTGAAAACTCCATGCTGTCCTAGAAGCTTAGTGGTTTCAGTTTAAACAACCCTAGGGGGACGACACTCAATTTATTATATTAAAATGTCACCAGTGATCACATTCATCAGAGTCAGAAAACGCTGAGTAAATTTTCGTTTCGCGCTTTCTCTCCGTGTTTCATTTCATGATTTTATTCGAGGGAGTGGTCGGCGGCAGCTGATTTGCTTGGTTGTTTTAGTCAGGAGTGTCG
Organism: Schistocerca nitens; assembly: GCF_023898315.1. Taxonomy (NCBI): domain Eukaryota; kingdom Metazoa; phylum Arthropoda; class Insecta; order Orthoptera; family Acrididae; genus Schistocerca; species Schistocerca nitens. Next base: position 800,752,509 of record NC_064615.1, read on the forward strand.
CTGGTGGACCTCGCATCTGACCTCGACTGCTTGATAGTCTGCCCAACGTAAGACATGCCACATTCACATGGATTGCGATACACATTCGTCTTTCGGAGATATTAAATAATATATTTATCTTAGTCGAAGGGAGCTAAATACACTGAATGCCATGTTTCCGTATGAATATATTGATCTTTCCGAACAACAGGCCAGCATACTGCAGATAAGTGATTCTTGCACTCTCTTCTCAGTATTTCAACCCCTTTCTCAGGCGTTCTTCATTTCATGTAGGTGGGACATGAAATCTCGTAAGAGGCAGGTGGTGGTGGTGGTGGTTAGTGTTTAACGTCCCGTCGACAACGAGGTCATTAGAGACGGAGCGCAAGCTCGGGTTAGGGAAGGGTTGGGAAGGAAATCGGCCGTGCCCTTTCAAAGGAACCATCCCGGCATTTGCCTGAAACGATTTAGGGAAATCACGGAAAGCCTAAATCAGGATGGTTGGAGACGGGATTGAACCGTCGTCCTCCCGAATGCGAGTCCAGTGTGCTAACCACTGCGCCACCTCGCTCGGTAAGAGGCAGGCGACCATGATTATTTTATAATCTATAATTGTGTTGGAGATGAATAGGTCGCAACAAAAATGCCATACAGCCGGTCAAAAATGACTTCATCACTCATACTGCTCACCTGACGTTTTTAGGATTTATTTTTCATCATGAGATATCCAAGTGCACAGGATACGCGCGTTGTTAGATAAATATGTAAGGTAAGCTGACAGACTTCTTGATTTTGACTGCATCGACAGCGGAATATGATGATTTGAGTACCTATTTCTTCGGAACGCCAGTCGTTGATGTTGTATTTCTTCAGCGAGGCTCCCCTCGTTTGACAGTGTTCGATCTGTATGGACCAGAACCTTCATTGTGACGTATAGTGATACCCAAAGTCGTAGCGATAGTGTGTGCAGGTTGTGTGCATACTCTGTGACCCAGGGATATAGCCGGTGTTCTCTTAACCAACACGTCGAGGAAAGGTAACTGTTCCTCTTTCTCAATTTCCATCGTGAATTTTACACTCATCAATAAAAGTTTTGCATCACCTCGGTTCCGAGAGTTGCGGAACCTATACAGAAAATTGGAATAGCGATTAGCATAAACATGAATTCCGCTCTTTTTATTGCTCATGAAAACCACACGTTGCATGTTGTACCACCATACAGTGAGATCTTCAGAGGTCGTGGTGCAGATTGCTGTACACACCGGTACCTCTAATACCCAGTAGCACGTCTTCTTGCACTGATGCGTGCCTGTACTCGTCGTGGCTTACTGTCCACAAGTTCATCAAGGCACTGTTGGTCCAGATTGTCCCACTTCGACGTAGAGTGGTTGGTGGGTGACGTCCTCCATTAACAGCCCTTTTCAATCTATCCTAGACATGTTCAATACGCTTCATGTCTGGAGAACATGCTGGCTACTCTAGTCGAACGATGTCGTTAACCCGAAGGAAGTCATTCACAAGATGTACACGATAGGGGCGCGAATTGTCGTCCATTACTGCGCCTTCCATGACCACCAGCGGCGTACGTCGGCCCCACAGAATGCCACCCCCAAAACAGCATGTAACCTCCATCTTGCAACACTCGTTGGACAATGTGTCTAAGGCGTTCAGCCTGACTGTGTGTCTCCGATGATTGTCTGGTTGAAGACATATGTCACACTCATCGGTGAAGAGAACGTGATGCCAATCCTGAGCGGTCCATTCAACATGTTATTGGGTCCATCTGTACCGCGCTGCATGGTGTCATGGTTGCAAAGATGGACCTCGCCATGGACGTCGAGGAAGAAGCTGTGCATCATGCAGCCTATTGCGCATAGTTTGAGTCGTAACACGACATCCTGTGGCTGCACGAAAGGCATTATTCAACATGGTGGCGTTGCTGTCAGGGTTCCTCCGAGCCATGATTCGTAGGTAGCGGTCATCCACTGCAGTAGTAGACCTTGGGCGGCCTGCGAGAGGCATATCATCGACAGTTCCTGTCTCTCTGTATCTCCTCCGTGTCCGAACAACATAGCTTTGGTTCACTCCGAGACGCCTGCACACTTCCCTTGTTGAGAGCCCTTCCTGGCACAAAGTAACAATGCGGACGCGATCGGACCGCGGTATTGACCGCCTAGGCATGGTTGAACTACACGAGCCGTGTACTTCCTTCCTGGTGGAATCATTGGAACTGATCGGCTGCCGGACCCTTTCCGTCTAATAGTCGCTCTTCGTGCATGGTTGTTTACATCTTTGGACGGGTTTAGTGACATCTCCGAACAGTTAAAGGGACTGTGTCTGTGATACAATATCCACAGTCAATGATACAATATTCACAGTCAACGTCTGTCTTCAGGAGTTCTGGAAACCGGAATGATGCAAAGCTTTGTTTGATGTCTGTACATTACAGTGGATAGAGATTAACTGTACCACGAACTTTTCTGCTCCAAGTGGCCACACCACAAACGTTTCGTCCACAAATAAATAGAAACACGTGGGTGGCAATTCGTGACGCTCGACGGTTAGTAGATGTCACTTCAGAAGTGCTTCTTCAGATCCATTTTTACACGTCCGCTAAGCTCTTCCGCTAAACTCGCTGTAGATTATTGGATTTGTGTCGACATTATAACATGGTCGCAAGCGGAATCAATGTAGTTGAAGAAACTGCACGCCAAAAATCAAAATTCTATGACTTGCACATTGAGCCAAAACAAGATGCAGGAAACTGTACTGTAATTAATCTCACTGAGAAACATCTGGACAAGGATACAGTGAAGATCCTTGCTAAAGAGTTACATTTCGCGCCTACTTCAAAAATGCTACTAATGGCAGATTATATCAGCTCCACGGTGTGTATTGTGGCTTCTCCAGCCGCGCAGAGAGGCCGCATTGTTTGTGGCGCCATGTCACGGATTGCGCGGCCGCCCCCGCCGGAGATTCGAGTCCTCCGACTGGCATGGGTGTGTGTGTTGTTCTTAGCCTAAGTTAGTTTAAGTAGTGTATAAGTGTAGGGACCGATGACATCATCAGTTTGGTCCCTTAGGTATTCACACACGTTTGAACTTTTTTTTGCAGCTTCTTCGCCACTGTAAGCAGCAGAAAAGGTTCGCCGCGAAAGCTATAGAGCACTTACCAAGTCTCCAATACTGTGATCACCCATATCCAAAGCAGAACCTAACACTGAAAAAGTTGTGTGAGAGCAAGGTAAATGTAGTTCTATCAGCTGACTAAGGCCACGCTACGGTTCTGACGTCATGTGTGGACTACAATGGGAAGATATTCGATCTTTTGAATGACGTTGCATTCAGATAGATAGATATCGATCCTTCGAATAAAATCGAGAGGAAGACGTTAAGTCTTCTCAATGAGTCAGGCTTCCCACGTAAAATATTAAGGGTCTTAAAATACGAGCAGCTGTGCCACCTCGACAATGTGGACTTCCTAAGTACTCCTGTAACGCCGTAGTTAGTAAATAGTGCTGCACGTACATACCAGTGAGCAAAATACCTGAAACCATTGTTAGAGAATATGAGAGGAAATGCGCACACCACATTCATAATTCCGCCGACTTCGGACGTTGCCTCACTTAACTGTGCGTCCTGGACACGGATATTATTGTCGGTTTCGATGTAGTCTCCCTCCTTCCGAGAGTTCCATTTTCTGTTTCGTTGGAACTAATCGCAGAAAAATTAGACGGCTGTTTCACATAACTTTTTAGGCACATTATGAAATCAATTTACTTCCTGTTCGACGGAAAATATTATGAACAAACTGATGGCGTGGAGATGGGTCGTCCGTTATGACCTGTCGTGGCGAGTTTATACAGGAACACTATGAAGCGAAGCCACTGGACTGCACGAAGTTGAAACCCACATATTTCTATTGTAATGCGGACGACATGTCTGCCACATGGAGCAGAAAAGTTTCAAGAGTTCCTGGAACATTTAAACTCTATCCATTGCAATATGAAATTCATGATAGAACTTGAAAAAGAGGGCCGACTATCCTTGCTAGATGGGTTAGTTAATAGAAGATTGGACCGATCCCTGGGTCACAGTGTATACAGAAAACCTATACACACTGATCTCTATCTCTGTACCTCGAGACACCGTTACCAGTCACAAAGATATTCGGGGTTAAAGAGTCTGAGGCAAACAGCTCGAAAGCCTTCACACGAGGACAGCCTCGCCGGAGAATAACAACTCCTAAAACTGCTGTTACAGAGGAATGGGTACTCAGAGCATCAAAGTGAGTGGGCTATGCAGGAAAAATCAGGAACGCCGGAGAAAGAGGTTGAGACTGAGGCCGAAGAAGAGAAGCAGACATCGCTCATCTGCCTCGTGCTGGCCCAGTTTCTGCAACGATCAGTAGACCCCCCCCCCCTCCAACTAAAATAAAAAGAATTCTTTGTCATTTTAAAGGTGTTCTAGGTGTTTGAAAGCCGAGTATGTATCACATTCCATACGAATGATTCATGTCGAGGCAGACTATCAGTGAGCACTGCCTCGAATATAACCATGAAATGGAACACGATGAGGCATCGTGGAGCAAACGCCAAGTTTTTGGGACAGAATATTCAAGGAGAATTTCGAAAAAAAGACGGTAAGAAAACCTAATAAGCCGGGATGGTGGTTTCAATTTAAATAACGCATGGCGTCCAGCACTCAGTTTACTAAAATCTGGACGACCATAACATCCATCAAAGTTGGAAAACGCTGAGTAAATTGCCTTTGCTCTCTAAAGGAAAGCAGCAACAAAGGGTTCAGCGGACGTTGGGAATCGAACTCGTTTACATAGGGGCGTGAAACCAATAACAGCTCACAGTCTGGTTGAAGTCCAGACAGTGGGTACACATAACAGCAAACCTCGCTGTACCTGAGGAAGGCGGCTGGTTGGTAGTCGAAATATTGTGCGTAAATGGGAACAACAGCTCTGCTGCACACCCGGAAGGTTACTGTTAAATCTGTTTTAGTATCATAATAAATCCCATTAGAGTGAAAGCAACAGAAGAAATTCGTTATGATGTTTTTCAGTAAGTTTTTAAGTGGTTCTCTAAAAATGAACAGTCGCTAAAGTTTGAGAAAATACACTTTATTCAGTTACGTACAGCTAATGGACTCACACCTGAAAATGACATAGCACATGAACAGGAGTTATTAAACATGGTAGAATGCTCCAAATCTGATACTGTTTTCTGGAACGAACTTTGAAGTTGATTGCACCTCCGTGCACTACCGTCCTGGTGTTGGGAATTGTTTTTAGGCACAAAGAATTTGGCTGATAGGGAAAAGCTCAGAAGGACGCAATACAGAAACAAGAGTCTAACTTGGGTAAGGATTATCTCAAATACGCTCAAATTGTGTTTTAGAAAAGGTAATACGAGAATAGTAAAAATCCCCAAGAAGTAAGGAAATAACAAATTGATTCGGGTTTAGATGAGCCAAAGCCAACTAGACACACAATTAAAAAACCTAAAAGTTATTATCACTGCCTAACTCGAGGCGGAATGCTGCTTGGTGCTGTTGCGATTTCGTTTATGCGGTATAGGGAGTGCACAAGCGGCCAACAGTCGAATTGGGCAGCTGTAGAAGGGTTGAAATGTTGTGATGCATTTGTTACTCAGGTGACATCCAGTGAGTTGTTCACATTCGAAGTCAGTGAGCTCTCCCGACCTACCCATTCTGTCGTCACTGCTTCTCTCCCGGCCCCCTTGTATACTGGAAGACCGAGCGAAGTGAAGCAGTGATTAGCACACTGGACATGGATTCGGGAGGGCAACGATCCGCGTCCGGCTATCCAGGTTTAGGTGTTCCTTGATTCACCTGAATCGATCCAGCCAAATGCCGAGGTGGTTCCTTTGACATGGCACGGCTGAATTTCCCCCCCCCCCCCCATCCCCCCACCCATCCTTGACACACTTTGATCTTGTCCTGCAACTCTAATGGTCTCGATGTGACGAGACGTTGGATCACCAATCACAGCTATCAATTATACATTTTCACCAATCACCAGAAATTTTATCTCCACGAAGTTGTATCTCAGTCCTAGGTAATTGCATTGATGAATTAAAGTCACCCAACCCAGTTGACATAATCTGCCTCTCTGAACACCGTGTGACCACTGGTATAGGAACTAGGCCTAAGCACAATGAGAAACTCAGACAGGAGAGTACTGCAAATGTTAGAATAAGGAAAGGTTCTCATAAAAGTATAATTAAAAATAATGTAAGTATATTTCATCAAAATATTGGGAGTTTAAAGAATAAAGTAGATGAGCTTCTGGTTTGTTTAGAAGATTTAGAAGCTGAGAATGAAATAGATATACTATGCCTATCTGAGCATCACATTGTTACTGATATGGATAAGGTAAATGTAACTGGATATAAGCTCTCTGCACATGTAATGAGAGAAAATATGGAGAAAGGAGGAGTTGCCATATATGTCAAAAGTTATCATTGTGCAAAAAGTATAGAAACAAAAAAGTTTTGTGTAGAGAAACATATAGAAGCATGTGCCTGTGAGCTTAAATTAAATAAAGGCACATTTATAATTGTAACTGTATACAGGTCCCCATCAGGAAATTTTCATCTATTTCTGAAAAATTTGGACTCCTTGTTGTGCTATCTGTCAGACAGGGGGAAGCAAATTATTATTTGTGGGGACTTCAATGTAGATTCTCTGAAAGAGGGTAATAGGAAAAATGACCTTGAAGTATTACTCGGTTCTTTCAATTTGTCACCCGTTATTGATTTTCCTACTCGGGTGGTAAAGGATAGCAGCTCACTGATAGATAACTTCTTTATAGACCGAGATAAGTTTAACCAGATAAATGCTCAGCCTGTTGAGAATGGTCTTTCTGATCATGGTGCACAGCTAGTTACAATATATGACATAGCTCCATTCAGCAATACTAAACAGTCCTCCAAAGTAGTACGTTCAGTCAACAATTTAACAATTGCAAATTTCAGGGAAAGCCTACAGCAGTTAGACTGGGATGAGGTGTACCGTGAACCTGATGCCAATTTAAAATATAATTTATTTCATGACATTTTTGTAAATGCATTTGAAAACTGCTTCCCCAAGAAAATAGTTAAATATACTCATAAGAAACCTTGGAACAAACCATGGCTTACTAAGGGTATAAAAATATCTTGTAACCGGAAAAGGGAAATGTATCTGACAGCAAGAAAGAGTAGTGACCCAGAAACTATCAAAAATTATAAAAACTACTGTGTTATATTAAGAAAAGTTATTAAAAAATCCAGGAGTATGTGTATCATGTCTGAAATCAGCAACTCTGATAATAAAATTAAAACAATTTGGAATATTATTAAAAGAGAAACAGGTCAACCAAGAGCAGAGGAAGACAGTATTACCATCAAATTGAATGAAAACTTTACGAACAAAAAGTCAGAAGTTGAAAATATTTTTAATAATCATTTTCTAAATGTTGTGGATATAGTAGGATCCAGGTGTTCATTAGAAGATGCTAGGCTGTTAATGGAAGAGGCCATACCTGTGCAATTTGATACAATTGAAATCTCACCCACTTCTCCCTCTGAAATTAGGAAAATAATAAACTTGCTTAAAAGCAAAAACTCACATGGAATTGATGGCATTTCCAGCAAAATACTAAAAGCTTGTTCTCAACAGATAAGTAAGAGTCTCAGCCACCTGTGTAATAGCTCTCTGGAACAAGGCATTTTCCCTGATAGACTGAAATATGCTATTGTTATACCTTTGCATAAAAAGGGGGATAGATCTGATGTCAACAATTACCGTCCAATCTCCCTTCTAACAGCTTTATCCAAAATTTTTGAGAAGGTAATGTATTCAAGAGTAGCTTCACATATCTGTAAAAATGAAGTACTAACAAAATGTCAGTTTGGTTTCCAGAAAGGTTTTTCAACAGAAAATGCCATATATGCTTTCACCAGTCAAATTTTGAATGATCTGAATAACCGAACACCACCCATTGGGATTTTTTGTGATCTCTCAAAGGCTTTTGATTGTGTAAATAATGAAATTCTGCTAGACAAGCTCAAGTATTGTGGCATGAGTGGGACAGTGCACAAATGGTTTAATTCGTACCTAACTGGAAGAGTGCAGAAAGTAGAAATAAGTAGTTCTCGTAACATGCAAAGATCAGCACATTCCTCAAACTGGGGAACTATCAAGAATGGGGTTCCACAAGGGTCAGTCTTGGGTCCTTTGTTGTTCTTATTATATATTAATGACTTGCCATTCTATATTCATGAAGAGGCAAAGTTAGTTCTCTTTGCTGATGATACAAGTATAGTAATCACACCTGACAAACAAGAATTAACTGATGAAATTGTCAATACTGTCTTTCAGAAAATTACTAAGTGGTTCCTTGTAAGCGTACTCTCACTGAATTTTGATAAGACACAGTACATACAGTTCCGTACAGTGAATGGTATGACGCCATTAATAAATATAGACCTTAATCAGAAGCATATAGCTAAGGTAGAATATTGCAAATTTTTAGGTGTGTCCATTGATGAGAGATTAAATTGGAAGAAACACATTGATGATCTGCTGAAACGTTTGAGTTCAGCTACTTATGCAATAAGGGTCATTGCAAATTTTGGTGATAAACATCTTAGTAAATTAGCTTACTACGCCTATTTTCACTCATTGCTTTCATATGGCATCATATTTTGGGGTAATTCATCACTGAGAAATAAAGTATTTATTGCACAAAAGTGTGTAATCAGAATAATAGCTGGAGTCCACCCAAGATCATCCTGCAGACATTTATTTAAGGATCTAGGGATATTCACAGTAGCTTCTCAGTATATATACTCTCTTATGAAATTTGTTATTAACAACCAAACCCAATTCAAAAGTAATAGCAGTGTGCATAACTACAATACTAGGGGAAAGGATGATCTTCACTATTCAAGATTAAATCTAACTTTGGCACAGAAAGGGGTGAATTATACTGGCACTAAAGTCTTTGGTCACTTAACAAATAGTATCAAAAGTCTGACAGATAACCAACAAGTATTTAAGAAGAAATTAAAAGAATTTCTGAATGACAACTCCTTCTACTCCATAGAGGAATTTTTAGATATAAATTAAGAAAAAAAAACAAAAAAATATTTAAAAAAAGTAAAAATAAAGAAAAACAAAAAAACACAATAAAATAAAGTTGTTATATTAACTTAAGTATGTTGTTAAATTAACCTAATTATGTCATGTATTGGAAAATTCGACTCGTTCCACATCATTACGAAATATCGTATTCATGATCCATGGAACTAGTATTAATCTAATCTAATCTAATGACATTTATTATAATTGCGGGTCCGCTTCTAATGACTTGAAGTGGTCAATTAAATATTACATATGGAGTCGGGATACTTCTGATCATCTAATGTATACAATCAGTTGTAGTCAATTTGCAGGACCAATAAACTTAACTAGTTCAGCATTCGTAGTCACGGGGGAAAAGAACCAATGGAATTGTAAGGTACTGGAGCACTTGTCCATGAAATCGACTTCGATATCTCACAGCAGTGGTCCTCTGATCTCGGGCGCTGATAGCATTGAAGTAATAGAGAGCTTGGACGTGCGAGTGGTAAGGTGCGGAACCTAACTTCACGTAATATTTAGTCGCCTCAACGGCGTTTTAACATTGAGAAAATAAACGAGTCAGAACAGTGTACTGTATTTCCTGGGGTGGTCATGAATTTGAAATTTATAAGTGCATTTTGTGGTAGTTATTGTGTGAATTGCTGGAGCGGTGCACCAAAGAGTAATCAAATGCATTGTGTTGCAATATATTCCATGGACATTCGAGATTCTGTGTCGAAACTCTCTATTCCTTTGTCGTCTTCTTCTGTTATTGGACTTGAAGAGAAAAGAACGACTGTCTGAAGTTGATCTTGCTGTAATAGTCCATGTAAGTTGTAAAATAAGAAAAAAATATAGTTGTTCATAAGTTAAAATTTGTGTACGTTATTCACTAATGTATATTCATCAAACTTACTTGTTCTCATTAGACGTGGCCTTAACGGAATATTGACCATTGTTGAGCGCCATACTAGAAAATAATTAGTAATTTTCTTTCAGCTCATCTTCGAGACGTCCCGCCGGTTAGGACACTAAACTTTCTTTCAGATTCTACGAACTATGCAGCCGCTACGAACAATTTAGTATTTTTCACTTTCAGATTTTCTCAAGGTTGCGAGATAATATCACAGGATTCTAGTTCTAATATAAGATGCTTGTTATCTTATATTGGTATCCGAGACGAAACCACGATATGGAGTTACGGGTTTTTTTACTTCAAATTGAACTGGCATACAAAATATGTGTTATAAGCACATGAGTTTTAACTATACTTTTGATATATATGTATTGGAGAATATCTGTGAGGATTCAGGACAGAGACCATTAATTATTTATGGTCCCGTAACAACCCTGAGTACTGGGCTAGTTTGCCGATTGCTGGTTCGCCTCGGGCTAAATTAAATAACATTACATTGTTCATAGTATTACTAGAGTTATTTCTCTTTTGTTTTGATGTCACTTTAACAAAAGCTATCAAAGCAGAAAAATAAAATTAAAATTTTATTAAATTACATTACAACAGGCGTTACGACATCCACTACAAAGTCTCTAATAATTCAAAAATTTTAAACTTTGCATACAAGTATTTCAGATGCGATAAACAGTAAGAGAATAATGTCAACAAGTTCTCAAAAGATCTGAGAACAAATGCATTTGATTACAAACGTTGCGTTAACATCAGGCTACCAGCTTGTCTCAAACATGGCTCGTTCCCGCCAAATCTGAAACACACACGCATACACACACACACACACACACACACACATACACACACACACACACACACACAAAGAGAGAGGTAGTAAACATTATAGTGGCACAACCACAAGCGTCACACCAGAATATTTTGCAAGACGTCTACAATTTCGACTCAAGAAACGAAAGCTGCATACGTCGGCACAGTAATCTTACATTAAAGACAAGTACTTTAGCAAGTTAGAGAGAACAAATTAAAACGACTGCCAGTTTTAACGTCTGGGTCACTAAACGAAAGCACATAGTTAAAACATAGCAAAAAGCTGATTTATAGGAAAGGGAAATACAGGCATACAAATTTAGAGAGCAGTCAATATTGAAATGTATTTTTCATTTCCTCTCTGCAAATAGTGAAAGGTCTCTGTTGGATTCCTTTCATGTTAATTTCTTAAATCTGTTGTCATTTATGGCATAAATTCCTCTTCTAAATTTACTGTGGTGTTTCTGACTATCTGGGAGGAGACTGAGCAGTGAAACGTGTTATTTTAAACACAAAAACAAGAACGATCTGTCACACTACTACACTTTAAAACACAGTTTATATGTAATTCATGTCAGATAGTCTCATACAGAACCTACATCCGCTTTCTTTTATATACTGTATATGATAAGATACTGTCATCCCCCTTCCCTTCTGTGTGAGAGGATGAATGAGCAAATGTATTTCTAGTTGCATGCTGGATGGTAGCAAACAAGCCTGTCTGCTAGAGAACAGTAGGATCAACGTCGGAACAGGTAGCTACGCTTTCTAAAAGCAAAGAGGTTTCTATCCTTAGTATGGTCCTGTCCGTCCCTTGTCATGTTGGCATAGGAAGCTGCCTCTCTGGTCACTTCCGTTTTGTATACGGAAGCACCCTTGGTAGGAGCCCAGGTCAGTCGGTCCGCGGCGAGCGTCTGAAGTGGTAAGATCTCCGGCTAAGCGCATGTCTGCTAAGTCCGTAGGACAATGGATTTCTTAAGTTCAGCCTAACTGAAAATTTAATCACCTTTATTTCAGGTTTAGCTCTAAAATATCTAATGTTATCTTAAATTGCAACACAGTGTAATTCGAGTGTGAAGTTCAGAATATCTTCCGGTGGTTGCTTTGTCACTACTTTGTGAGTAAAATGGAACCACGTGTTGATCAGTAACTCTAACTAAGATCATCAATCTTAAATGCGAATGTGCGTGAGATTATAACGTCTCGACTTGACAATATTTTTCAATATAGCAACTTTTCTTTATGTTCAACCCACGTGGGATGTACTTTGTGAGACCAGTACCACGTGTTATACAATTGTTTGACCCATCAGGTTAATAATAAGACGATAGTAAGCAGTTCGAGGTTTTTCTTTAGTAAATTGCGTTTCGATGTAATTTATTTTAGTTATCAAAATTATTGTGGAGACACTCTTTGTGTAAACCAAGTTGACCACGTGAAGCATGTGGTGTAAGCATCAAATTAGCCCTCAGCTATTCTTTTCGGGAAGATTTCACAGAAAGTTAGCATGAATTTAGTATACCAGTGTGTGGTAATTACATGACGGACAGGATTGCGCTACGAATGTAACTTCTTCGGGTGAAAATTGAGTCGGTTGGTTGTGGTTAATTTCCTCTTGCATATGTTTCAACGTTCTTCGTGTGTGATTTTATGAATGCAGTGTTGTATGTAGTCTCCCAATCTTGGCTCCATATTTGATGTGTTCCGTAAGATTACAAGCTCACATTTTCACAATCCTAAATAAGGCACCAGTTTAGTTATGAATCAAGTTTAATATGCTGAAATTTCAATGATCAATGTTGAAATAAATTTCCAAATATAAACTGATTTATTTCTTTTTATTTAAATTCTCTTTTTTATATATATATCACCGGTTATCGTATGACTATTAAAAGATTATAATTAATGTTAGTCTGGTTGGGAATTTGATAAGCTAGACTGGATACCTGGTGAAAGAGTTGCTCAGTAATGCAAGGTTAACTTCCCCAGACAGCTCACAGCTTTTAACCCACTTTTATGGTCTTGAATAGCAGCACCGCTTACACCTCAAATTAATGCAACAACGTTACAATAGGGATAAAGTAACGCGGGCTAATACTATAAACACGGAATGCTGATCCAAATAAAGACAACTATAATTCTCGCTGGGCAAAGCTACGCAGCAGTATAGGCTACGATGCAATCTTTAATATATAAGAAATATCTTAGCCATTTCCTTGACACGCCAAAGTTTGGCTGTAAGTAAATACCGACTGCACAGCATTAACAACCAAGGCAGCAGAAATGAGAAACATGCCGACTGCGTAGACGCAAGTCCGCGATCACGAAGAGAGAGGGAAGCAACAATTCTTCAAATGTATTCACACCGTTACCACAGCCACAGGCATCGTAACAAATCGGACCACCGTCCTGAGCGGCCCCAGCAACTAAAAAGAGCGCCAGAGGACATTGAGGGCCAGGCAGGAGCACGCGTGCGGTCAGCTGAAATCATCAAACGATTCCACACCGTCTCATGAGACGCTGAGGTCAGGCTTGGGAACGACGAGCAGAGAAATTTTATGAGCGATGGGAACCTACTATAACACGTGTACGACTCAGCCACGATTCAGCGCTAACTTAGATTTAAAAAAAATGTTCAGATGTGTGCGAATTGCTAAGGGACGAAATTGCTGTCGTCATCGGTCCCTAGACTTACATACTACTTAATGCAACTTAAACTATCTTATGCTAAGAGCAACACACACACCCATGCCCGAGGGAGGACTCGAACGTACGGCGGGAGGGGCCGCGCCAACCGTTCACAGCGCCTGAGACCGCGTGGCTAACTTACATCAACAAGCACTGTGTAAACGTTATCGACCCACACCATGTTACCATTTGTCATAAACCTGAATAATTACCTTCTGCAGCATCGACAGCTGCTCGAGACGTGCTGGAAGAGACTGTATGAGGGCCTGGAAATTGCGAAACAGGGTTGTGGAGCCGTGCCGACTCCAGCTCCGTGGCCAATTGCTCTAGGTTTCTCCGTTGAAAATCCACGCCGCGAACACCCCATCGTGGTGTGTCCCACAAATTCTCGAATGGGTTTGAATCCGGTGAGTTTGGTTGTCAGGGGTGTGTGATAAAACCACCCTGTTGCGCTACGAACCACGCATATGAAATACGAACTCTGTGACACGGGGCAGCATCCAACTGGTAGATGGTATCGTGCTGAGGAAAAGAAACTGTAGGTAGGGCTCGACATGGTCCCCAAGGATATATGCACAGTTGAGCTGATGCAATGTGCCTTTCAAAATGACGATATCGACCAGAGAATGCCACGAAAACATTCCCCAGAGCATAACGCTCCGTCCTCTGTCCTGGATCCTTCCGAAGATTATCGCAGGAAGTTTGCTTTTGACGTTTCACGCCGTACGCGCCAACGGCCGTCTCTCACCTGAAAAGGCCATTTGCCGATACTCACTGGACGTCCAGTTGCGATACTGGCGTGAAACGCCAGCCTGCGTCGCCGGTTAACAGCAGTCACGATGGGTACATGAACCTGGTGCCTACTATAGAGGCCCATACGCAGTAATATTCGCTGAACGGTCGTTGCGCAGACACTGTTGATAGCTCCTTGGTTCATCAGGACGGGTAGTTACCTCGGCACCGGTTTTCGATAGCGTCATTTTGCAATGCACTGTATATTTTAATCACGATGCCACGCGAGAAGTTTACAAGCTTAGCAGTTTCGGAAATAGCTTCCGGCCCATTCCGAAAGCCTATGATCATGCCCTTTTCTAAGGCAGATAAATCGCTTCGTTTCTACATTACGACAACGTCTGCACTGTTTGCGGCGTTCCCCCGACACGCTTTATATACCCCTCCACTGCTAGAGCTGCCACCAGCCGTCTGTCAGAAGTCATTAATACACTACTGGCCATTAAAATTGCTACACCAAGAAGACGACGTGCAACAGACGTGAAATTTAACCGAAATGAAGAAGATGCTGTGGTATGTAAATGATTAGCTTCTTAGAGCATTCACACAAGGTTGGCACCGGTGGCGACACCTACAACGTGCTGACATGAGGAAAGTTTCCAACCGATTTCTCATACACAAAGACCAGTTGACTGCCGTTACCTGGTGAAACGTTGTTTTGATGCCTCGTGTAGGGAGGAGAAATACGTACCATCACATTTCCGACTTTGATAATGGTCGGATTGTAGCCTATCGCGATTGCGGTTTATCGTATCGCGACATTGCTGCTCGCGTTGGTCGAGATCCAATGACTGTTAGCAGAATATGGAATCGGTGGGTTCAGGAGGGTAATACGGAACGCCGTGTTGGATCCCAATGGCCTCGCATCACTAGCAGTCGAGATGACAGGCATCTTATCCGCATGGCTATAACAGATCGTGCACCCACGTCTCGATCCCTGAATCAACAGATGGGGATGTTTGCGTTTGCAAGACAACAACCATCTGCACGAACAGTTCGACGACGTTTGCAGCAGCATGGACTATCAGCTCGGAGAGCATGGCTGCGGTCACCCTTGACGCTGCATCACAGACAGGAGCACCTGCGATGGTGTACTCAACGACGAACCTGGGTGCACGAATGGCGAAATGTAATTTTTTCAGATGAATCCAGGTTCTGTTTACAGCATCGTGATGGTCGCATCCGTGTTTGGCGACATCGCGGTGAACGCACATTGGAAGCGTGTATACGTCATCGCCATACTGGCGTATCACCTGGCGTGATGGTGGGGTGCCATTGGTTACACGTCTCGGTCACCTCTTGTTCGCATTGACGGCACTTTGAACAGTGGACGTTACATTTCAGATGTGTTACGACCGTGGCTCTACCCTTCATTCGATCCCTGCGAAACCCTACATTTCAGCAGGATAATACACGACCGCATGTTGCAGGTCCTGTACGGGCCTTTCTGGATACAGAAAATGTTCGATTGCTGCCCTGGCCAGCACATTCTCCAGATCTCTCACCAATTGAAAACGTCTGGTCAATGGTGGCCGAGCAACTGCCTCGTCACAATACGCCAGTCACTACTCTTGATGAACTGTGGTATCGTGTTGAAGCTGCATGGGCAGTTGTACCTGTACACGCCATCCAAGCTCTGTTTGACTCAATGCCCAGGCGTATCAAGGCCGTTATTACGGCGAAAGGTGGTTGTTTTGGGTACTGATTTCTCAGGATCTATGCACCCAAATTGCGTGGAAATGTAATCACATGTCAGTTCTAGTATATTATATTTGTCCAATGAATACCCGTTTATCATCTGCATTTCTTCTTGGTGTAGCAATTTTAATGACCGGTAGTTTACGTTGACGTCGAACGCGGCGCTCAGATTAAAGTGAATGGACTGTGCAGTATCTGGATGGGGTTAAAGTAAGAGAAATAGAGTTCGGCACCGTTCGTAGTCGCTCAGTAGCGCTAGTGGGTGCCCCGGCACGTCACCTGCATACGGCCCACACGCCAGACGTCCCGACATCGCGATGCTCCCCTGGCGACGCTTTTTCCGCGCCCACCGCTGTCCGCGCAACTGCTGTTTCCGGCCCAGCGCCAGCCCGCGGCGCCAACATTTCCACGTTTGCTGCGACCTAATAGCCAGCTCCGACAAAAACAGAATTATGAAGGATGATCATGGCTGCGTTTTTGTTGTTAGTCGCGCGCTAATGCGTATCGCCTTGTGGCGGTCGAGACTTACGGCTCATTTGTCGCTATTATTCCTGTCAGAAAAAACTGAGCAGGAACCGCTCCACGTGCCCATCGGTTCCACGAAACCAACAGATGGTGCCAACGTTAGCGTTTACCCCGAGTGCGCATTTGGCACGGAAGGATAGACTGTTTCGTTACGGAGAGTGCGCTCGACAGCCTAACAGCGTAATTCTTGATGAAGTTACCATTTCTGAAGAAGAGAAATTTATTAACATCTAGTATTGATTTAAGTGTCAGGAAGTAGTTTCTGAAAGTATTTGTATGGAGTGTAGCCATGTATGGAAGTGAAACATGGACGATAAATAGTTTAGACAAGAAGAGAATAGAAGCTTTCGAAATGTGGTGCTACAGAAGAATGCTGAAGGTTAGATGGGTAGATCACGTAACTAATGAGGAGGTATTGAATAGAATTGGCGAGAAGAGGAGTTTGTGGCACAACTTGACTAGAAGAAGGGATCGGTTGGTAGGACATGTTCTGAGGCATCAAGGGATCGCCAGTTTCGTACTGGAGGGCAGCGTGGAGGGTAAAAATCGTAGAGGGAGACCAAGAGATGAATACACTAAGCAGATTCAGAAGGATGTAGGTTGCAGTAGGTACTCGGAGATGAAGAAGCTTGCACAGGATAGAGTAGCATGGAGAACTGCAACAAATCAGTCTCAGGACTGAAAACTACAACAACAACCATCAAATAACTTCCGGGAATTCAGCCAGGTAACACTTTCAGCGACCGCCGATATTTCGGCGGGAGAACACCCCGCCATTTTCAAGGCAAACTGCAACGGACAGGCGGCGTGCATGCAAATTTAATACCTCGGTTCTGCGACAGAAGCAGGAAAGATAACACACACACTGAACACTAGTGCCACCAAAGATGACTAAAGTCAGAGCTATCGATAGTGAGACTATGAATTCACAGGTGAGGCAGCATTGACTCTGTTCCTCTGTTTTTTGACAAGGGAGAGAGCCGGATTCCAAACAGAGTTTAAACAGAAACCTCCATCCCTGTTAACGAGGTTGCTCGCTAGTTTAATCTCAACTGCCTCCTTAATGACACTGTCCCAATAGCTGGACGTGCATGCCAATATCTCGGTGTTATTATATAACATGGGGTGACCAGTATCCAAGCAATGTTCGGCAATAGCAGATCTATTTGGCTGCTGTAATCGTGTGTGCCGTTTATGCTCAGTACATCTGTCCTCCACGGTCCTGATAGTTTGACCAATATATGCCATACCGCAGCTACAGGGAATACGATACACACCTGCCTTACGCAATCCAAGATCATCCTTAACGGAACTCAAAAGTGCTCTAATTTTAGATGGAGGTCGGAAAACACATTTCACATCGTATTTCCGTAAAATACGACCGATCTTATTGGACGTGTTTCCTACGTAAGGCAAAAAGGCAGTAGACTTAGGTGTTGACTCAGAATTATCATCAATCACCCGATGTACAGTTGGTCGATAGCGCAACGCACGTTCAATCTGTCTATCACTATAACCATTTTGACGAAATGTAACTTCAAGATGGGACAGCTCAGCTGGCAAAGTCTCAGCGTCAGAAACGACATGTGCCCTGTGTACCAAGGTACGAAGTACCCCTTCACGCTGAGCCGAATGGTGACAACTATTAGCTTGTAAGTACAAATCGGTGTGAGTACGTTTCCTGTAGACTGCATGTCCTAATGATCCATCATCCTTCCTCCTAACCAACACGTCGAGAAAGGGAAGACAACCATCCTCTTCCACCTCCATCGTAAAACGAATGTTCGGGTGGATCGAGTTCAGATGTTCTAGAAAGACATTCAAATTCTCCCTACCGTGAGGCCAAACAACGAAGGTATCGTCAACGTATCTAAAGAAACAGGCGGGTTTTAAAGGCGCCGACTCCAATGCACGTTCCTCGAAGTCTTCCATAAATAAATTTGCGATCACAGGAGACAACGGACTACCCATCGCAACTCCATCTGTCTGCTCGTAATACTGGTCATTAAATAAAAAGTAAGTGGATGTCAACACATGCCTAAAGAGATTAGTTAAATCAGTACCAAACCTGGCTTCAATTAACCGCAACGAATCAGACAGAGGAACACGAGTGAAGAGAGAGACCACATCGAAACTCACTAAAATATCAGAGACATTCAGCCTCAGTCCCTCCAAACGACGTAAAAAATCAGCTGAGTTCCTGATATGATGTTCACACTGTCCTACTTGTGGACTCAACAGAGAAGCAAGATGCTTGGATACACGATATGTCGGAGCGCCGATGTTACTCACTATAGGACGGAAAGGAACCCCTTCCTTATGAACCTTTGGAAGGCCATATAACCTAGGGGGAACGGCACTATAGGTGTTAAGCCTCTTGATTGTGTCCTGCGAAAAACCACTTTTCTTCAGGAGGCTGTTGGTCTTTCTCTCAACACTTTTCGTGGGGTCAGCATCGATTCTGCGATACGCTGAATCAGATAGTAAACGTTGCATCTTTTGTACATAATCAGGTTTATTTAAAACAACGGTGGCATTGCCCTTGTCAGCAGGTAAAATAACAATACTGGGATCAACTTTGAGAGAGCGTAAAGCAGCCCTCTCTGCTGCTGTTACATTACTCTTGGGTGGACGAGCCCTAGTCAAAACACGGCATGCCTCCCTCCTAACTTCCTCTGCAGCGTCAGGAGGTAGTTTGCAGACTGCCTGTTCAATTGAACTAATAAAATCAACTACCGGCAAATTCTTCGGAGTGGGTGCAAAATTTAAACCCTTCCCTAGCACGGATAAGGTTGCGTCGTCAAAAGATTTCTCTGTGAGATTTATCACAGAACGTCGAGATATAACATCCGACTCCGCGCGATGAAAACGTTCAAACTTTGCCAAATTCCGGGCAGTAACGGAGTTGTACTCCCAGTCAGCTTGGGTCCATGAGGCACCGTCCAACCAATCCCAAGTGAAATCAGACACTTCAGATGCAACCATTAAATGAAAACGATACAATTCTTTGGAAACAGAATCCAAACGTCGACGAGTAAAACGAATCCTTTCGCGAACAAGAGCCAAGCCAGCACGTTGCTTGATACGATTGGCGGCAGGTGAATTAATATGGTGCACAACCTTAGCAAATGTTGGGACATGATTCTCATCACGACACCATATTAATTCACCTGCCGCCAATCGTATCAAGCAACGTGCTGGCTTGGCTCTTGTTCGCGAAAGGATTCGTTTTACTCGTCGACGTTTGGATTCTGTTTCCAAAGAATTGTATCGTTTTCATTTAATGGTTGCATCTGAAGTGTCTGATTTCACTTGGGATTGGTTGGACGGTGCCTCATGGACCCAAGCTGACTGGGAGTACAACTCCGTTACTGCCCGGCATTTGGCAAAGTTTGAACGTTTTCATCGCGCGGAGTCGGATGTTATATCTCGACGTTCTGTGATAAATCTCACAGAGAAATCTTTTGACGACGCAACCTTATCCGTGCTAGGGAAGGGTTTAAATTTTGCACCCACTCCGAAGAATTTGCCGGTAGTTGATTTTATTAGTTCAATTGAACAGGCAGTCTGCAAACTACCTCCTGACGCTGCAGAGGAAGTTAGGAGGGAGGCATGCCGTGTTTTGACTAGGGCTCGTCCACCCAAGAGTAATGTAACAGCAGCAGAGAGGGCTGCTTTACGCTCTCTCAAAGTTGATCCCAGTATTGTTATTTTACCTGCTGACAAGGGCAATGCCACCGTTGTTTTAAATAAACCTGATTATGTACAAAAGATGCAACGTTTACTATCTGATTCAGCGTATCGCAGAATCGATGCTGACCCCACGAAAAGTGTTGAGAGAAAGACCAACAGCCTCCTGAAGAAAAGTGGTTTTTCGCAGGACACAATCAAGAGGCTTAACACCTATAGTGCCGTTCCCCCTAGGTTATATGGCCTTCCAAAGGTTCATAAGGAAGGGGTTCCTTTCCGTCCTATAGTGAGTAACATCGGCGCTCCGACATATCGTGTATCCAAGCATCTTGCTTCTCTGTTGAGTCCACAAGTAGGACAGTGTGAACATCATATCAGGAACTCAGCTGATTTTTTACGTCGTTTGGAGGGACTGAGGCTGAATGACTCTGATATTTTAGTGAGTTTCGATGTGGTCTCTCTCTTCACTCGTGTTCCTCTGTCTGATTCGTTGCGGTTAATTGAAGCCAGGTTTGGTACTGATTTAACTAATCTCTTTAGGCATGTGTTGACATCCACTTACTTTTTATTTAATGACCAGTATTACGAGCAGACAGATGGAGTTGCGATGGGTAGTCCGTTGTCTCCTGTGATCGCAAATTTATTTATGGAAGACTTCGAGGAACGTGCATTGGAGTCGGCGCCTTTAAAACCCACCTGTTTCTTTAGATACGTTGACGATACCTTCGTTGTTTGGCCTCACGGTAGGGAGAATTTGAATGTCTTTCTAGAACATCTGAACTCGATCCACCCGAACATTCGTTTTACGATGGAGGTGGAAGAGGATGGTTGCCTTCCCTTTCTCGACGTGTTGGTTAGGAGGAAGGATGATGGATCATTGGGACATGCAGTCTACAGGAAACGTACTCACACCGATTTGTACTTACAAGCTAATAGTTGTCACCATTCGGCTCAGCGTGAAGGGGTACTTCGTACCTTGGTACACAGGGCACATGTCGTTTCTGACGCTGAGACTTTGCCAGCTGAGCTGTCCCATCTTGAAGTTACATTTCGTCAAAATGGTTATAGTGATAGACAGATTGAACGTGCGTTGCGCTATCGACCAACTGTACATCGGGTGATTGATGATAATTCTGAGTCAACACCTAAGTCTACTGCCTTTTTGCCTTACGTAGGAAACACGTCCAATAAGATCGGTCGTATTTTACGGAAATACGATGTGAAATGTGTTTTCCGACCTCCATCTAAAATTAGAGCACTTTTGAGTTCCGTTAAGGATGATCTTGGATTGCGTAAGGCAGGTGTGTATCGTATTCCCTGTAGCTGCGGTATGGCATATATTGGTCAAACTATCAGGACCGTGGAGGACAGATGTACTGAGCATAAACGGCACACACGATTACAGCAGCCAAATAGATCTGCTATTGCCGAACATTGCTTGGATACTGGTCACCCCATGTTATATAATAACACCGAGATATTGGCATGCACGTCCAGCTATTGGGACAGTGTCATTAAGGAGGCAGTTGAGATTAAACTAGCGAGCAACCTCGTTAACAGGGATGGAGGTTTCTGTTTAAACTCTGTTTGGAATCCGGCTCTCTCCCTTGTCAAAAAACAGAGGAACAGAGTCAATGCTGCCTCACCTGTGAATTCATAGTCTCACTATCGATAGCTCTGACTTTAGTCATCTTTGGTGGCACTAGTGTTCAGTGTGTGTGTTATCTTTCCTGCTTCTGTCGCAGAACCGAGGTATTAAATTTGCATGCACGCCGCCTGTCCGTTGCAGTTTGCCTTGAAAATGGCGGGGTGTTCTCCCGCCGAAATATCGGCGGTCGCTGAAAGTGTTACCTGGCTGAATTCCCGGAAGTTATTTGAAAGTTGTATACGCCAGGAGAAACTCAGGTCTAACAACAACCATGTTACCTGTAAAGTAGTGTGTCTTCCCACTAAAAATTTTCTCTGAAGATCACGATGGCTGATTGAAAATATAGTTGCGTTTCTTTCTTTTCACTTTCTGTATGTTTGTAGAATATGATATTTTGTCTAATCGTAACAGAACATTTCCACTGTGTGTCACTGTTTTTCAGAAACTACTACGTGGATGCCCTCACCAACCAGCGTTTTTAGTACAATTTTGATTTCAGGCTGTGTAATTTCCTTCACTCATTCAATGTTTACAAACACTATCTTCGGAAATGTTGCATTAATAGATCATTCCTGTTATTTGTCCCAATTTCTTCCTGTAAAAAGACATTAAAAGATGCTACACTCATGTTACAGATACGTAGACAGTGGAAGAAATAAACATTCATGTGATTTTAATCCAAACGGTGTTTCGCAGCTCACACGAAACTAAAAGAACTTAATTTCTGATGACGAAAATGTGACACTGACTGCGCAGGTTTTACGTTTTATGGTTCAAATGGCTCTGAGCACTATGGGACTTAACATCTGAGGTCATCAGTCCCCTAGAACTTGGAACTACTTAAACCTAACTAAGCTAAGGGCATCACACAACTAACCTAAGGACATCACACACATCCATGCCCGAGGCAGGATTCGAACCTGCGACCGTAGCAGGCGCGCGGTTCCGGACTGAAGCGCCTAGAACCGCTCGGCCACTGTGGCCGGCTGGTTTTACGTTTTAAGGAGTGGTTGTGGTGTTAGGACGAAGTGCAGCCGATGACTACTTTTAGTCATCAAAAATGCAGTATTTGAATGTAGTTTTCTTCGCTACACAATTCTGCTTTGTATGGTTGCTATTATCTGGCTTGTCTCAAGTAGAAGTAAAGACGTTCTTAAGCTCATAATATTCTCCTTCATTCTAAGAAACCTAAGAAGCGGTAACCGCCGTTGGGGTGATAACTGATAGTTGTAACGGAGTTACAGGAGAGTAGAAGGGCTGATGAGTAAGTAATTTACTCTTAACAACGTTCATTAAAAGAAAAATTAGAACAACACTTAATAACCTCCAGTGATCACAATAAAGGAGACACATCTGGAATCGTCACATGTAGCGCCCATTCTTTCAAAAATTACATTTTTTTAAATAAATAAATTAAAAAAGGGTGAACGTAACAAGCATCAATTTGAATTCGGCAACTAAGCCCAGCGGCCACCTTATCAAAAACTCTTAAAATTTGAATTCAGTGATTAGGCCCAACGGTCACCTTACCAAATATTAGAAAATTTGAACTTCTGTGACACAACAGGCACTATAACAAGAACAACAATTTGAATTCAGTAATTTAGGCGCGACGGCCACTTTACGAACAAAAAAATGAAAATTGAACTTAACTAAGCAGGCACACTGGTCACCGTGATACAGTAGGTACAATTTTTTGCTCTGATAATCTGAATCTTCACAAGCTGAACAATTATAAATACGGAGGCTTCTTAAGCACATGTTAGAAAAGGGAAAATGTAGTCTTCTGCAGGTTCTTTCCGTGTTGGTGACAGCTGCCTCAGGAGCCCTTTTGACGTGACATGCAGCATTACCGTGCCTCATCCGTTAAAACTTCCAGATATTAGCAGACGTGAAGCCCTTGCTCTCTGCCAATAGCGGTCACGGTGAGCCTCTTATGCATTCTACTGTTCGAATACCTCGCTGCTTCCCAATGCGTGGTCGTTGCGCGCCCTCTAGCGCTGAGACTAATAACCAGAGTCGTTTCGTGAAATCATTAAAGAAAATAGCATTTATTTTTATCTTCATCTGTTCACACACAGAGCAGTGTTCTTCACCCGGTTCGATCACTGGAAACATTTTCAGTTTCGTCCCAACATAGTTGGCATCTCTCTGGTTTTCTTTAAGAATCTGGCGCGAAGACCATCCGTATTTTACCTTTCCTCAGAGCTAATTGATTTATGACATTTATTTTTTATACGGGTGGTCTTGCCGCCAGACTCTTTAAGAAAACCAGAGAGATGCCAACTATGTTGGGGAGAAACTGAAAATGTTTCCAGTGACCGAACCGGGCGAAGAACACTGCTCTATGTGTGAACAGATGAAGATAAAAATAAATGCTATTTTCTTTAATAATTTCACGAAACGACTCTGGTTATTAGAGAATAAAGTCTTAATGGTGAACAAAACATGCTACAGTATATATTTTTCTTCGGAGAACAGTCGAGCTGTTCAAGTTTCCCGAGACTCGCTTTTCGCGGCTGGTACTGTTGCCGAACGAGGAAGCGCTGGGGAAGAACGCCCAAGGCAAAAGGCAATCTGCAGTGCCCTCTCAACAGAACCACCAAGTATTCGCCGTAAGTGATTTGGGAAAATCACGGAAACCCTAAATCTAAATTTACATATTATCAGTACCTGTTTCCCCGTCGTCGTTTCCTTTTACAGTCGCGACTGGTTCGCAGGAAGAACGATTGATCGTAAACCTACGTGCGAACTCGAATGTCTCCTTCATGCGCTTTTCGTGAGATGTGCAGAGGAGGAAACAATACGTTGGTCGACTCTTCTAGGAACGTACGCTCTAGGGTCTTCAAGATTAGACCATACCGTGAAGCAGAAGGTCTTTTATTGCATCGTCCGACACTGGAGACAGCTGGCATATCCGTGGCACTTTTCGCGTCGTGCTTACTAAATGAACCTGTAACGAAAAGTCTTGCTCTTCTTTGGTTCTCGTCTATTTCTTCTGTCTATCCAATCTGGTATGGATCCCAGACTGGCGAGTAACTTCAAGTATTGCTCGAACGAGGGTTTTATAAGCTACCTCCTTTGTGGGCAAACTACACATCCCTTTGATTCTTCGGATGAAATTGTCTGGCACCGCCCTTATCTGCGATTAGTTTTATGTGGTCGTTCCACTCTGGATCACTCAGTGCACATATTCCCAGATATTTCATTGATGTGACTGTTTCCAGTGATTATTTTGCAAACGTGTAATCATACAGTAACAGGTCTTGCTGCCTATTTACGAGAGACACGCTTCACTGGTTTATGTTGACGGTAAACTGTTAAACCCAGCACCAGGCCCCGATCTTCTGCAGGTCTCCCTGCATTCCACCACACTTTTCTAGCATTACGACTTCTCCGCATACAACATCACCATCCACGTATTGTGAGAAGTAATGGTGCTGTAACAGTCTCTTGAGGTACGCCCGAAGTTACTTTCATATCCGAAGAATGACATGGTGTGTTATGTTTCCTAGAAACTCTTCAGTCCAGTTCGTAACTTCGTGTTTTGTTCATTAGGCGGAAGTGTCAAACCATATCGAACGCCTCCCGGAAGTCAAAGAGCACAGCATCAGTCTGGAAGCTGGTATCTGATGCTTTTGGATGAAACGCAACCTTTTTTTTTAACTCATCTTCCTTCGTACAAAGGAGATTTACAGAAGGGAGTTTCAGTCTCCGGGAGTGACACAATACGAAAGAATAAAAATGTTCCATTACTTTACGACAGACGAAAGTCACAGATATAGGCGTATAGCTTGCCGCGTCTGTTCGACGAGCCTCCTTGGAAGTGGAAATAACCTGTGACTTTTTTTCATTTTTTTCCTTCCATTTTTCTCAACCACTATTAACACTTTGCTGCTCCAGCAATATACGGTACGGTGCCACTAGAAGATGAACAAGTTCTTTTGCATACTCTACGTCAAATTGTACTGATATCCCATCAGGTCGAACGGCATTTCCTTCGAGAAGGATTTCAATTGCTTTTCTAACCTACGATCATTTATTTCCATATCTTAAAATTTTGTATATGTGGAGATCCACATTCTCCAGATGCTTAATAAACGTAAACATGGTCCGCAGTAGGCTGTAATGTCATTTTCATTTAATAGTGCGATTAGCTAATTTCGACTACTTGCGATCAAGTAGTCGAAATTAGCTAATCGCACTATTAAATAAAAACCACATTACAATCTGCTAAGGTCCATGTGTACGTTTGTTATTTCGAAACCTGTCAAATGGTTCAAATGGCTCTGAGCACTATGGGACTCAACTTCTGAGGTCATTAGTCCCCTAGAACTTAGAACTAGTTAAACCTAACTAACCTAAGGACATCACAAACATCCATACCCGAGGCAGGATTCGAACCTGCGACCGTAGCGGTCTTGCAGTTCCAGACTGCAGCGCCTTTAACCGCACGGCCACTTCGGCCGGCTCGAAACCTGTCATTCCGACTTTGTGGGGCCAGTTAAAGAGGGAACTGCAGTGCGAGCTCTCTCAGTGATACCGTTTTGTAAAGAGGCGTTTTTATTTCAACCTTCGTCTTTCATCTTCGGTTCCGGTGTGCCGTTACGGTTACAGAGTGTCTGAAAAGATAGCTTTGATTCTTTCACTATGTGGCTGGATGGGCATTCGAACCGTCGTCCTTCTGAATACCGATCCAGTGTTTTACCATACCCCAACTCTTTCCGTTCTTGCCGGATGAATTACGCAGGCACCACCCAGCTCTCACGCTACCAGTCTGCCAGCGAACCTTCCTTACTTTCCAAACTCTTTAGAAACTTCCCTGCGTACCTTACAGGACAGGCGCTGCTGGGACAAAGTATAGTGCGGATAATGAATACGTTTCCAGAATGAAACATACTGGGAACAGGTGAGTATCTCAGATAAAGAATGGACAGAGTGTGCGTGTGGTCTGTCCCGTTATTATGCGGACCAGATTTAATAAAGAGAAAACGAGGACGGAGTGAAACTTTCCCAGATACACTGTGCACGACCCAGATGACAGAACGTCGCATGCGACAGTTCTGTTTTCCCTCAAAAATCATTATAACAGAGAGATAGTCTCCTTAATGAAAAGCTGCAGTGTCACGCTGTGTGTAATTTTCTGCTCTATCTAAAGACGTACTTCACAGCTGGCCCTCGGCGTAAGAATGGGACGTTGACATCTCCCAAGACCCGGCAGTACATCTGTGCTGCAATTGCACGACATTAGCACAGCTTCGGACGTTTTCCCACGGTGGTCGTCCCTTTTGACGGCAGGCACATCTCGAGTTCTAATCTTTGTCCCCCCGGCGTAGCTGCGCCCCGGCTGTTAATGTCAACGCGACATGCTACGTCCACGGGCAATACAAAAAGTAATGCGGCGCTGAATGGCTGTGGGGAGCGCCTTATAATTTAAGCCGACAGAGGAAGCAGTTGAACGTCATTAGTTCTCCAAATAACTGCTACTTACCTTCTGAACTAAATGCGTCCGCCATGTCGTCGTGCTGTTGTCCCTCGCGGAGGCAGAGAAACGAATCTCGTTGACCGACAAGTGTCGGGCCAGCGGCGGTGGCCACTCGGAGACAAGGCCGGCCCCTCATTGTGCGCCGCTCATTGTTCTGTCACAGGAGACGGAATACTCGTAATTTAGGCCCGCTGGAACAACAGGTAATTCCGGGCGAGAAGGTGGCACCGAGGCCCGCGGTGGCCGCAGCCGTAATTACACGGCCGATTGCGCGTCACGCGATCTGCCGGGCCACCCAGGGGCGGAGACGTTTGCTGACCGCAGGCGGCAGCACCTGCGCCACTGCCCGGCCTCGTGACGTCATCACTAGAAGGCCGGCTCCTACATTCGCGCTGCTGTTTGTTGCTCTCTCTTCTGGCTGGCAGGTTGCAGCGTCAGAAGACTAGCAAAGTGCAGGATGACCTGCAGAGAATCGAAGACTTGTGTGGGGACTGGCAGTTGACTAGATTCAGCATACTACTTGCTATGTAGATCATAATGACTATATGCCCAACAATGTAGGATATAACCTAAAAATATATAATAAGGGAGAGTGGATGAGTAAGTGTGCACGCAAATAGATTTGACACATTCATAACACATTTACATTTATGATGGTCAATGTCCTTTGCTTGACATAGGTTCACAAGAACATATTTTAATCAGTGAGGTGATGATGGTTCATGATTTTAAGTAATACTGCACATTCATCATTAATGATGGTTTTACCAAATGAGGCCTGAGAACTTTCCCTAGTTATGCCGTTACTCTGTGACATTCTGTAATAGATCCCAGTACTTTATCACATAGTTTTATATACACCAGAATAAAGATACAACTTAAAAGTTGCAAAAATGGTTGAGTGAGTCTCTAATAGACTTCAATAAAAACAGCTACTGCAGACTCTGGACTTTTCATTCAGTTCTATATTTTAATATTTTAACACCTGTATATATGCACCTGATATACTGTATGAATTGGTCAATCTATTATGCATCATAACAAGTAAGTTAAAACCAACTGTATGGAAGATTGCTATAGTTTCTCGACATTTACTACTAAATAAATGTAAATGTAAAAAATAGTAACAGTAAAAAATAGTAATAAAACTTAAGAAATGGTAAAATTAAATTTAGCTGAAAATATCATCGAACCATTAGACACAGGACTCAAAAAAAGAAAAAGAAAAAACATGCAAATGTCACACGATTTCCCACTCCATGGCGTAATTACCAGCAATGGTTCAGAAAGTGTGTGCTTCAGAGGGGAAGCTTATATGAATGAAAATAATCGCCACTTAAATTACCTATCAATTTCCGTCAGGAACTCAGAATATTGAAATGTTTTTAAACAGTAACATGGAGTGTGTAATCATTTTTGCTTTCACATTTGAACAGTTTTTGGAATGCCCATCCCTCAGATAAGCTGTCAATCACGTATTGGGGTGTCTCTTATCTAGTACAAGAAACATGATTCCAAGCACAGCACAAATGTGTTATTAACTCTTAAATGAATGTTTCAGAGTTTTTAAATATTTCACGTCCATGGGAACCATTCCACTTAACATCGATGGAATTAATGTTAGCAGATCACTTTTTATTTTGTAAATATGTATTCTTTGTCTTACCTGCGCAGATGCGAAATAACTAATTACATTTTTTACTGTGTAGGTTGCATCTTAAATGTGCCAGTAAACTGTCATAATCATCATCATTATCAACATCATCACAAAGTCTAGAAAAGGCTGGTACCTCCGATGCGTGGCGTTTCCTCCTTACTTGTGATTTTGTTTTTCTGTTTTACGGGCTGTTCAGTACAACACCCACATACAGCCTCCTCTTTCTTTTTCGTGAACCCAGTCTGTTGTTTGTTTTCATTCCTTACTTCTGCATTTCAGCCTCGTCCAGCTTATATTTCATGGGAGTGTGTACCTGCTTTTCCTCTGCGCTCCGTTATCCCAGGCCGCCACTACACAGTAAAGCGACAAGATTCTCTGTGTTAAAGCGTTATATTTAAAAATCAGTCGATGCAATGATGAGTTATTGGTCTTAATAACATTCTAATGAAAGTAAATCCGTAATAACTGTAACCTTAACTTCTTCGTTCCGTCAGCTGGAAACAACGAGAAATTGTCCTGTTTTATTTGCCTCACTGTCACGTATTCCACAGCTCAGTTGGCGCTTTTTTTGTCTCTATTTATTACTTACAAGTGTTACCAGAGGTCAGTAGTAGTCAGAAGTCATGTAGTTTATCGTGAGATTCAAATATTGACTGCTGTTCATACTTGTCGACCTCTCCCTTACATATCTGCAAAATGAAAGGAGATCTGCTAACATTAATTCCATCGATGTTAAGTGGAATGGTCCTTATGGATGTGAAATCAATAAAAACTCTGAAAGATTCATTTAAGTGCTAATAACAACTTTGTCGCAAAACATGTAAATATAGAATACACTATGGTGAATATGGTAACTTCTAGGTTCTGTAGCCACGAGTCATCACAGAGAAAATTCTGTTTACAACAGTTATTTACATTGATCACGTGACTGCACTGCAGACGTATTGGATAGATTTTCTGTAACACATAGGTTATCTGGTATTATCAATCACATATACATACATCAACCAGTTCTATTCGTCAATGAAGTAGCAGGCATTGGTCACCAATGTTAAACTGAGTTTTATAAGTAATTAATCCCTTTATGGTGGATGGCAAGTTACTGAAAATATATGTTCTAGCACAATGGACACTTTTCTAGATCAAAGTAAGATGTTCAAATGGCTCTGAGCACTATGGGACTTAAGATCTGTGGTCATTAGTCCCCTAGAACTTAGAACTACTTAAACCTAACTAACCTAAGGACATCACACACATCCATGCCCGAGGCAGGATTCGAACCTGTGACCGCAGCGGTCGCGCGGTTCCAGACTGTAGCGCCTAGAACCTCTCGGCCACACCCGCCGGCTAAGTAAGAGGCTGAAAATCTTAGTGAAGATTTACCTTTAGTACTGATTCCAAGAACTGAGCTGTTGGTTGGAAAAATAGGTACATGATAAATGACAAATGTCATTAAGGAATAAATACACTGTGTAGCAGTAGATAGGATCCCCAGTTCCTTGAACAGGCCCCTGCAGGCATTCCTTGAGTTTCCAGCACAAATAATTTGCGTTACAAGTTTCTGGTCTCGGAAATCGTTACGTTAGTTTCATTAGTTACCACTAAAAGTTATCCTATATACCATTACGGAATGAAAGCAGCGGAAGTAGGTCATTTTCCTTATTTTTATATAATGTATTTTTGACAGCATTGACATTGTAAATAAGGGTATTGTTTAGCCGCTTGAGCAGTTCTGTCGTGCGATCCTCCCAGCCGAATTAATTGTTAAATTGTAATTTAACACCATGAGGCTCTTCTATGTACTTGTCGTCAAATTTTTAACATACGAGTATACTGGGAAGAACCCTCTTACAAATTCTGAAATGATCACAGTGTTTTTTTTTTCTGTTAGTGACAAAGAATTGGCGAGGAGCTATTTGCTAACGCCACTGAAAATTTCACTAGCCGAACTTCCAAAAGCTATACTTCATTTGTTATTCGTTGCAAAATTTGTAACGTACATAATTGTTCCGCATAAATATATGGAGAAATCAATTGCTGTTTGATAACATTGAAGACGACAAAACAATGGAAACACTAACAAGCCTAAAAGACCTGTGAGGAACCGCCCGGAGCAGCTTGAAGTAGAATGACCAAAGAAAACTAATTTTAGGAAAATCAGATCCCAATGGAGATTCTTCGGAAGAATATGAAAGAAATTTAGTTCATCCACAAAATAAGTGGCTTAAAAAACGATTCACGAATGTTGATTATCAATGAATTGCTTAACAGGTAGAATTATTAGAAGAGGTACAGAATATCCAACGAAGAGTAGCGTGTTTCATTACGGTTTCAGCACAAGGCCCTAGAGCACTACGAGACGCTCATTATATTCCTACGGAAGACGTGACAAACAGTCGTTGTACGAGCATATCGCAGAGATTTGTGAGAAAGAAGTGTCGGAGAATATATTAAATCTTACCATAAACATCTCGTGAAAAAATCACGACGGAAAATTCAGAGAAATTAGAGTTCACACAGACAATCACACTTCCCATCTTCCCAAGTAGCATTCGCAAATGCACCAGGCTAGGTGTAAAATGGTAAAGCCAGAAGTAGCTCACTCCATTCCTGCTACTTCTCATTACTTTCGTCCTTCCCCATTTACTCTCAATCCATATTCTATACTTACTGGGCTGTTCTTCACTTTCTCTCAGGATACCAATGTCATCAGCGAATCATATCATTGATATCCATTCACGTTGAATTTTAATTCCACTCCTGAACCTTTCTTTTATTTACATCAATGCTTCTTCGATGTACTGACTGAATAGTAGGGGCGAAAGACTACATCGGCGTCTTACACCCTTTTTCACCCAGCACTTCGTTGTTGGTAGTCCACTCCCATTATTCCCTCTTGGCTCTTGCACATATTGTATGTTATCCGTCTCCCTCTATAGATTTCTCCTGTTTTTCTCAGAATTTCGAACATCTTGTACCATTTCACTTTGCGAATGCTTTTACCAGGTTGACAAATCAGATGAATGTGTATTGATTTTTCTTTAGTCTTCCCACCATTATAAACCGCAACGTCAGAATTGCCTCTCTGGTGCCTTTGTCTTTCCTAAAGCCAAACTAATCATCATCTAAACATCCTCAATTTTATTTTTCGTTGTTCTATACATTATTCTTGTAAGTTACTCTGATGCGTGAGCTGTTAAGCTGCATGTGCGATAATTCTCGAACTCTTCAGCTCTTGCAGTCTTCTGAATTGTGTGGATGATATTCTTCTGAAAGTTAGATGCTATGTCGCCAGACTCATACATTCTACACACCAACGTGAATAGTCATTTTGTTGCCACTTCCTACAATGATTTTAGAAATTCTGATGGAATGTTATCTATCCCTTCTGCCTTATTTGACATTAGGTCCTCCAAAGCTCTCTGAAGTTCTAAGACTAATACTGGACCCCTATCTCTTCTAAATCGACTCCTGTTTCTTCTTCTATGACATCAGACAAATCTACTCCCTCATAGAGGCCTTCAATGTACCCTTTTCATCTATCCTCTCTCTCCTCTGCATTTAACAGTGGAGTTCCCGTTGCACCCTTCCTTTCAGTTTCACCGAAGGTTGTTTTTCCTTTCCAATATGCTGAGTCAGTCCTTCCGAGAACCATTTCTTTTTCGATACCTTCACATTTTTCATGCAGCCATTTCGTTTTGGATCCCTTGCACTTTCTATTTATTTATTTCCTCAGCTACTTATACTTCTGTATTTCTGAATTTCACTGAACATTTTTGTACTTCCTTCTTTCTACGATATGCTGAAGTATTTCTTCTGCTACCCATAGTTTCTTCGCAATTACTTTCATTGTACCTATGTTTTCCTTTCCAGCATCTGTGATTGCCCATTTTAGAGATGTACATTCCTTTTCAACCGTACTGCCTACTGAGCTATTCCTTATTGTTGTATCTATAGGCTTAGAGAATTCCAAGCGTATGTCGTTATTCCTTAGTACTTCGGTATCTCCCTGCTTTGCGTGTTGATTCTTTCTGACTAATCCCTTAAACTTCAGCCAACTCCTCACCATTACTACATGTGATCTGAGTCTATATCAGCTCCTGGGTACGCCTTACAATCCAGTATCTGATTTCGGAATCTCTACTTAACCATGATGTAATCTAACTGAAATCCTCCCATATCACCAGGCCTTTTCCAAGTATACCTCTACCTCTTGTGATTCTTGAGCAGAATATTCGCTATTAAAGCCCATATTCTCTTGTAACCTTTTCTTCTACTCCTTCTCCTACTGCATTCCAGCCCCATAACTATTAGATTTTCATCTCCCTTTACGTTCTGTATTCTTCTTTCAATATCCTTGTATATTTTCTCTATCTCTTCGTCTTCAGGTTGGGACGTCGGCATGTATACCTGAACCATCGTTCTCGGTGTTGGTTTGCTGTCGATTCTGATAAGAACAACATATCACTGAATTGTTCACAATAACATACTCTCTCTGTCCTATCTTCTTAATTATAACGAATCCTGCTCCAGTTATACTATTTTCTGCTGCTGTTGATATTACCCTATACTCATCTGACCAAAAATCATTGTCTTGTTTCCACTTCGCTTCACTGACCCCTATCATATCTAGATTGAACCTTTGGATTTCCCTTTTCAGATTTTCTAGCTTCCGTACTACGTTCAAACTTCTGACATTCCACGCCCCGACTCGTAGAACGTTAACCTTTCGTTGGTTATTCAATCTTTTCCACATGGACATCTCCCCCTTGGCAGTCCGCTCCCAGAGATCCTAATGGGGGACTATTCCGGAATCTTTGGCCAATGGAGAGATCATCATGACACTTTTTCAATTACTGGCTACATGTCCTTTATGTGACTTTAACGCAGTTTCCATTGCCTTCTGCATCGTCATGCCGTTGATCATTGCTGATTCTTCCGCTTTTATGGGCAGTTTCCCACCCCAAGGACAAGAGAGTGCCCTGAACCTTCGTTCGCTCCTTCGTCCTCATTGATAGGGCCGTTGGCATAATGACGGTGATTTCTTATGCCGGAGGTCTTCGGCCGCCAATGCGACCTATTATGAAGCAGTAACTAGACTTAACAGCAGGTCTCCGACGAATTCAGTAACGTTATGCCAGGTCGTAATAGGTCGTACAGCCAACGAGAGATAATGCCCGAGATGCTCAGAGAAGCTATGGAACAAGGGCGGTGTTGTAGTAATGACACTCAGTTGCGCAAGTATAGAGAACCGATATTCGACGTAACCTGTGCGACATTTATGACGGCATCGTCGCATACGTCGTGGAGGGAATATAACAACTGGGTAAAAGAGTAGCAAGAGAATGATGGCTCTCAGTCGCTTTACCTCGGCTGTGTCTATGGTCACAAGGACAGTTCATTATTTGTAACAGCTTCTGTTCTACAAGAAATCCTTGTAGCCTGGTAAGTAATTAAATCTCCTCTAACTAAAAGTCTTGGAAACAATCAGAAGAAGATCATTTAACTTTTTATTTCCTCTACAACCATATACAGGAGGGGCTTACTTTCTAGAATGCGTGCCTTAAACGTTGCTAACATTATTGTACGATTAATTGCCTGAGTTAAAATTATGTTACGCGACAAAGCTGTACAACGACGAGACGAAGGAAGGGATGTGAGAGGTAGATGGAGCCCCTCCTTTAATTCGTAGAAAAAGGTGGATTAGTGGTTAGCGTTGCCGGTTGCACTGCTGAGGTTCTGGTTTCGATTCCCAGTCATCCATCACCTCAGATTTATCTGTCGTGGAAATATCTAGAAAGAGTCCAAAAGATCAAAATGGAAGCGGATTTATAAGATAAATCCCGCAACTGACTCACATGCCACCAGACAAGTTTTGACTCAAGCTGGAACACGGTCCTTATCTATACACTGTTTTTTTTTTTTATAGACGTTGATTAAAATGTCCTCATGACAAGCATCTGCGGATGGATGGTCTGAGAACTAGCAAACTCGATCATGACATCCGGGTTCTCCTTATCCTACCTCAATTTTTTAACTCTTCCTATTATACGATCTTCAATCATTAATGCCCCAATACCTCAATTTTTAGGGTCCAGTACCTCAATTAGTAAAACAGAATCCTTTAAGGTCAGTTTGTTGTCAGTCAGTGTGTCTTTCCGACTGTTGGAAACCATATTTTTTAGGAACAGGTAAACGTATCATATTGGAACTGAGGCTTCTAATTCAATGCAATAAAAAGATGCGGCCTTTTATGCCACATATTTCGATACATGAAAACTCATTCATCGAAACCTATAGGAATCATGAGATTTGACAAGAAGCAAGGTTTCACAGTGCAAAGGAAGAAATCCGAAAATTGTTTGTAATTACATCACACGAAAAAATTTTGACATTTGTTATCCGACAGTATGTCTCTTCGCAAGTGTATTAAGACCCCTTTTTCCCAGGGAAGGGTCATCGTATCAAGTACAAATTTGCCACGTACTACGATGTAATGTCTCTTGATAGAGTAACAAGTGTAAGCATCTAAGTCCATTCAATCAAAAGATACCGGCGTATACACTGATCAGAGAAAACATTATCACCACCGACCTACTATCGATACAAACAGGTCCAGGCAATAGCAGTGTCACCAGGTGAGGAATGACTGCTAGTCAGGCACTCACGGTGCGTGTAGTATCAGTAAGCGCGCGGTCCGGTGTGGAATGGGGAAGACGAGAGGTCAATCTGAGACTAAGCACGGGGCAGATTGCGATGGTCCGCAGGCTCGGCTTGAGTATTTGGGAAACTTCACTTCTTGTCGGGTGTTCGGGGGGTGCTGTGGCGAGTGTCTTCAACACTTAGCGAAACCAAGGTGTCACGTCCAGACATCGTAATGGTGGGCGGCCACCTCTCTTACAGATGTTGGATGTCGTAGGCTGGGAGTCTGGTAAAGCAGGACCGGTGGCGAACTGTGGCGGGACTAACATCAGACTTAAATGCTGGGCAGAGTACAACTGCGTGGGAACACGCAGTGCACCGAACACTCCTAACTATGGGCATCCGCAGTCGACGACCCATGCATGTGCCCCATGTTAACCCCACGACCTCGGCAGCTACAACTGAAATTCGGATTTGACGGTCGGCCTGGACGTTGGCGCAGTGGTAGAGCGTAGCATGGTCTGATGAATTCCGATAGCTTCTCCATCACGCCGATAGGATGACGTGAATTGTTCGTCTTCCAGGGGAACAGTTCCTTGATACCTGTACTACAGGACGGAGACAGGCTGGCGGCGGATGGTTCAAATGGCTCTGAGCACTATGGGACTTAACTTCTGAGGTCATCAGTCCCCTAGAACTTAGAACGACTTAAACCTAACTAACCTAAGGACATCACACACATCCATGCCCGAGGCAGGATTCGAATCTGCGACCGTAGCGGTCGGGCGGTACCAGACTGTAGCGCCTAGAACCGCTCGGCCACCCCGGCCAGCGGCGGCGGATGCATTATGCATTGGGGAACATTCACGTTGGCACCTATGGATCCACTGGAGCTCGCTCAAGGAACCATAATGGCAAAGGAGTAGACTAACATATACCGGCTGCAGACCACGTACAGCCCTTCATGACGTTCGTGTTTCCCGACGTCATTCTTATTTTTCAGCAAAATAATGCGTCATTTTGCTAGACCAAAAGGGCGAGTTCCAGTTGATGTGCTGGCCCCCCAACTCGCCAGATCTGATCCCTATCGAAGACATCTGGGGTGTGATTGAATGTGGCGTCAGAGCTTATCGCTCTCCCCCCTCCCAGGAATTAACGAAAAGTTGGTGACTTGTGTGTGCAGATGAGGTTCTGACTTCCTCCAGCGACCTACCAAGGCCTCATTGCTTCCATGCCACAACGTGTCGCCGCTGTTATACGTGCCAAATGTGAAATGAGGACATTCCGGCTATAAGGTGGGTAGTCATAATGTTCTGCCTGATCAGTGTGTGATATATCTTTTGATTCCCGAAAATTCAGTCATCAAACTCTATAGGGAATTCCCCTTGGCTTAGAATCATCAAATTCGATAAGAAAGAAGGTTTTACAGCACAAATGAAGGGAAAAAATCCGAAAATTTTTAATGTGTAGTGATGTCACACGAAAAAAAGTCGTCATTTCTTATCCGACTGTCTGTCTGTCCGTCCGCCGTCTTTTAAGACCTCTTCAACTAGAAACGGGTAGATGCATTAACTTAAAACTTATGTCACATACTAATGTCTATATTTCCTTCGCATTGTAGTAAACGTAAGCTTCTAAGTCACTGCTATGCGAAGCTAGTCCGATTTATGTGACGTATTTCGTTACTCGCATACTCACTCAGCAAAACCTGTGGGGTACTTCCCGTTGACCTGGAATCATAAAAAGTCACAAGAATCAAGATTAACAGTACAAGTAAAGGGAAAGATCATAAAAATTTTAACTTGTAACTACATCATACAAAAAATATTTTTTTTTCAATTTGTTGTTTGACTCCAAACTTGAAATTAAAACATTCTCGAAAATCTAGCAAATCCCTTGGCAGTATCAATGTCGATAACAGGCAAAAATAGTGAAGATTTTCTATTCCAGTGATGGATGAAGTGTCTATATACATACATTTGTACCGAACCCTTCGAGCGAAAGTCCTGCTCACATCTGGCGTATTTTTTTTTTTTTAACTGACTGTTGTTCATGTCGATGTTTTTACTTGATTTCTCACGTATTACTGAACGGATATTACACTTTTGGACCACATGGTTGTGGAGAGAAGCAGCGATTAGTATGATTAATCACTAATTCAAAAACAAAAAAAAATGGCTCTGAGCACTATGGGACTCAACTGCTGTGGTCATAAGTCCCCTAGAACTTAGAACTACTTAAACCTAACTAACCTAAGGACATCACACACATGCATGCCCGAGGCAGGATTCGAACCTGCGACCGTAGCGGTCGTGCGGTTCCAGACTGTAGCGCCTTTAACCGCTCGGCCACTCCGGCCGGCAATAATTGAAAAACAGTCTTAATCGCATTTATTATTATTATTATACCGCCAGCCGGTTTCAACCCGACGTGTGGTGTCACTTCTGTCTACATAACAGCAGGAAACTATGTTTCCTGCCATTATGTAGACAGGAGTGACACCACCAACAGTCGACCAATGGTGTAAACGCCCAGAAGATGACCCCTACGTCGGGTTGAAACCGGTTGGCGGTATAATAGAAATAATAAATGCGATTAAGTCTGTTTTTGGATATTACACTGTTTCTGCATTACAAAATTCAGTGAGCATTTCATGGATTGCCTGTGGATTGCAGTGCGCTGGAGCGTAACGACATTACTTGAACGCTGACGCTGAACACCGGTAGCTAATACGTGGAAGCGCGTCCGGCGCCTAAAAACGCCACGTGATTTACGCGACTTCGGTTCCGGCCGGCGTCGCGCTGGCCTTGTTGCCGCCTCATTAGCTTGATCTGCGCCTTTGATGGCGAAGTGACGGAAGCGAAAGACGGGGCAGCGGGACATACGGCACGAGATACACGCAGTTCCTCCTGGCGGGATAAGAAAGTGGGCGTTGATGAAGGTCCTTAGCTGCGCCGCGGCGAGTCTGCGCGGACCGCTTGCGATGAAGACGCCATTGTCTCGGGCTACGCAGAAACCGAGTTTCCTAGAAAGCCGACGGGATGTCGAAGGGACAAGAACTGCTAAAACGGAGGTCGCTACAAGAAAATTAACAGCCCGGCAGCGGCCGGCGGAATGTGGTGACGGCCGGAGCGTGGCGTGGCCGGGCGGCCTGTTCTTTTTGCCGGCCGGCCGGTCCTTTTTCCCTTATTTCTTTGTTCCCGGCGGGCCGCCGGCGACGTGACGCGGAACAATGAGTGATGCCTGGCCGGCCATCCGTGTTCACACGTAACTATGTCGGCCCTGTCGCAGCGCGCCGCGCCCTGCATACAAACGGCGCATCTCACCTCAGCGCTCGCGGCCGCCGAGACTGTCAGTACCCGGGCTTCGCGCCGTACTCTGCGACGCGTACGCTGCGGCAAGCTGCCGTCGTCGTCCTATGACGCACACTGAAGGAGGCGGCTCTTGGTTCTGAGTACGGTTTGGACAGAATAGGACGTCGACTGAACGGACCTGTAACTTCGAAGTAACTCGAACGCCAGACCATAATTTTGGCACTGCATTCGTTGCGTCCCTTGCGAAGTGGTACATTTGCACTTTTATGGCGGTTTGCCACGGCGTGCTGCGCAAGAGGGCGCGTGGTTAGCTCGGACATAGAGAGCCTGTATAGGGAGAGAGTGGCCAACCGGACGATACAGCGGCCATTTTTCTGCCAAACTGCGGGCGGGACTTTTGAATGGCCAGTATTGGAGTAGTGGAGTACACACTGCCTCTGATCACTATGCGACTTAACTTCTGACGTCATCAGTCGCCTAGAAGCTAGAACTAATTAAACCTAACTAACCTAAGGACATCACACACATCCATGCCCGAGGCAGGATTCGAACCCGCTACCGTAGCGGTAGCTCGGCTCCAGACTGCAGCGCCTAGAACCGCACGGCCACACCGGCCGGTGGAGTACACACTCACCGAATCAAAAGCACAAGACAATATGGCGAAATCATTCGTTAAATGCCTTTCTTTACAGCTGTAATATACTCATAGTAGCCTCCTACGTGCAGCAAGGAAAACGTGATACAGTGGTTGTAAAAATTATTCGCTACTTGCATTTATCTCCTTTGAAGTTCGTTTACTAGACATATTGCAATGAAAGTAACGTAAATAAAAAAAATATAGTGTATTGCATTTGTTTTGTATCGGATTTATGTCAGCCCTGTTGACTGCAATTGCCCACTGCTAACATGCGAAATCCACCTTCGCCTCTATTGGAACAACCAAATGCAGCAAGGCACCGTTTACGAACGTCTGCAGAACGAATTACAGATGTCAAAAACAATACTGTACAATTACTAACGTGTTTACTTCAGACATGTAGGCCTACCGACTTCATCACAAAACGCTTCATTATTTCAACTCGTGTTTAAGATTTCAAACGCTAATTACGTACTAAAAACGATATACAACTAAATCGAACATGCATGCACAATGCATAACAAGTATCTCAATAATTCAAATACCTTTTAATCGTTTCCAAAAGTCCTCTGAACT
Source organism: Schistocerca nitens (assembly GCF_023898315.1). Classification (NCBI taxonomy): domain Eukaryota; kingdom Metazoa; phylum Arthropoda; class Insecta; order Orthoptera; family Acrididae; genus Schistocerca; species Schistocerca nitens. The sequence goes on from NC_064615.1 coordinate 800,792,712, forward strand.
TAAATTCAGCTCAAAAGCACGGCAAACATAGCAAGCGCGAGAGACGTTTTGCAGAGAAATGGCGCCAAAGCTAATCAACCAATCATGGGAAACTTCACCTATGGCCGCTCTATCTGTATACAGGCTCTCTAGCTCGGACATCGATGCTAGCGCCTGTCGGGCCGACCGCGGTCAGCGTGGTGAAGCGAGTGGCTCTTTGACGGCCAGTAAGTGCGCAAGTGAGATTGGAATGTTGAGCATCGCGTATGCGGGAACCGTGTTTGCAGAGCCTCAACGGTCTACGCGGGGAATGACCAAGCTGAACGCTCACATCGTCTACCCTGGGAGCGGTTAGGATTTGTCAGTGTAAATTGTCGTGTAGCAGGAGCCAAAGTGGTGTTGTCTGCTAGTGTATGGAGTTATATTTTCAAACACAGTGAACCCGTTATAGGTGGTGTAAAGTGAAGTACTGTACTGTATCTTACGGTGGTGGTGCTTCAGAGAGTGATATTTTATTCCACTGTTATTATTTTACTCATCCATAGATCATGATTCAACAATTGTACACAGACATTAGTTTTTCTGTGCTGTACTTCTTTTCCTTGTCCATGTTAGGCAGCTCCGTGTAGTTGTGTTGTTCGTTGGCATTGGTTAGGTAGTCGGTGGAGGTTGATGCAGTTGCTCTTCTTAGTTTTACCGTGTTGTTCTGGCTGCCTGCTTGTAAAACTGTTTCGGGCTTAGATGGGATATTTATTGCTTGTTGTTGCCCATCTGTAATGTCACCTGGGTCGAGTGAGAGAACTGTTTAGTAACATTTAGATCTGTTCAGAATATGCATTTATTCTCATTTAGCTGTACCCTGGTCTAGTAAAAAGTATTCCTGAGAAGAAAATGGTTTGTAGATGATTTTAACTCTGGAAGAGTTTTGTGCTGAAGTTGTTATGAGTTTCCATGTTATAATATATGGAGAATAGTAAAAGCTATTTAAAAATAAGAACGCTCTCTCACACTCTCGCACAAAGCCCAGCCCCAACAGCACTCCACCCATAACTTGCGCTGCAATCGGAGAGGCGTCACAGAAGACGAAAAAACTGAAGCAGGGGATGGAACAGCACGCTACGTCGTATGAGTTGAATCAAACAGGCGAGGGTTAATGAAAAATGCCTGGGAAGGCTTCTAGAAGAGGGCTGGAGATTTACTTTGAAAATCAAGAGAGCAATATCACTGAGCCGCATTAAACAATCTGTTGTGTAAATATACCGAAGATGGTGGCCTAATTACAAGTTCAGATGCACACGGTGAAGTTACAAAGTTATAATCGGTGGTGGCAGTGGAGGTCGAGAGCACAAGATGACTGAACACTCACTGTTAATGGCAGCGTTTATCCTCACGGGAATCCAGAGACAACTTCGGAGCCGAAGACGTACGTCAAAAATTGGTACTGTGGCCAGTGAAAACAATTAACGAACTACAAAGGTTACTGGAATATAACTACACTGCTGCTCTTCAGAACTGCAACACCGTGAGAAGTTGGCAAGAAATCAAAGTCAAATGGACATTATGTCCACTAGATGCTAGAATATGCAAGTGATCTTTCAGTGTAACTGTCGAAAGTTGCTAGGAGTAATGCCAGCTGTATTTTATACATAAGGAAAGATTATGCAGCAGGTTCCACATTAAATCCTTCGGCGAATGTACTAACGAATAGGATCACTACTACACCTACTAATAAATGAGAAACTGACCTATCGATCCGCTGAGATCTGAAAAGTTTTAGTCTTTACATTGGACTAGTCATGGGATATGGAAGTACAGTAGGGCAATGCGACGAAGACATGTTTCTAGGGGCTAAAAACGCTGTAAAATTAGGCATTACACAGAGTCTGATGTGTCCTAGGCAATTTCCAAGTCTGCTACCCAAACTCAGCTGTAGATGACGTTCATGGACGAGGAAATCGCTTATTTCACGAAAAAAAAAGCAGGGGAATCCAGCAGAATTTTCTCATTCTTGATATACAAAAACGCAAAATGATAAACGTGAGGTTGGTACCGGGCTGTAGGTAGGTCGACTTCTTTGTATCAAGCACGGTGGCCGGGCGACTCAATTCGATTGGACGACCAAAATTTTGGAGCCAAAGCAACCTTTTTTTCTCACGCTGGCCGGGCGCCACTGTGGCATCTCGACCTTTGACGTTCGTGCAACAAAGGCAAAATAGCCAATCTCAGTTATTCTCTGGGGCAGCAGCGGCGGCACTGTGCCCTCCGCCTCCAGCTAGATCAGGCGACAGCTCTACTCACAAAACCCCGAAGCAGGCCGCGGCCTCACCAAAACTGCCAGTCTCCCTGTGAAGGCTTGCCTCTCCTAATGAGATTCACTAACTGCTTTCCGTCGACAACTGGATCCTGAAACCACACGGCGAGTGCACCTCCCAGCACGAAAAATGCAACCTACCTCTCAGTCCGATACGTCGAGTGCTCTTAATAAAATAGGTGTCGAATAGTGACAGAAAAATAAGTGAAATGATCCTATATCGTTTGACTGCGCAACTGGTCACAAACTCGTTCTTCAAATATCCTAATGTGCTATGAACTCACAAATTGAACGGTGGGGAAAGTAGATGCCAGAATCGGGTATACGAGAAAAACACGCATTTTATTGTAGTTTTAACGACGGAACAAAAATACCCTCACGAATAGTGAGAATTGTAAGGAAATGCTGTTCTCGCATAAAATACCAGTTCTTGAATATTGTTCGTCCTTCTGTTACCCTTGCAAACTAGCGTTAACACAAGAGACAGAAAGATTCTAAGTAAAACTGTGCTACTGTTATCAGCGATTAAGTTATAAATTAAAATAAAAAATCCTTGCCTCTCGATATTCTGTTGTCCGCAGAGATCAGAGTCAGTTGGAAATTACATATCATAATTCCCTCCATACAGCAGTATTTTGGGCCAGGTTAGTTTTAACGCAACGTCTTTCAAACTTCAGTTATTGTTGATCACCAAGAAACAGTGACAGACCCAGAAAGACTCCTTCGTTTTGGAAAGGGCCTGAGAACCGTAGGAATATATTCCTGGGAGACATGTAGCAGTTAGGACCGGCCAGGTAACAGCAAACTATGAGATTTTGAGAGCTCCTTCAGAACTCGCTTCTAAGACGGATTTCACTTTTTCTAAGAACGGCCGTTGTGGATGGTATAAGAAAATGGTGCCTACCCTGACAGTCTGCTGTTTTTATGCCGGTGCCGATTTTTTAAATAGGACGCAGCAGGATTACTCAGCCTCACATTTGTCGGTGTGTTAGAGCAACCAGCACATAGCGTCCGCGTAGTCAATGCCCATTGTACAGCACCGCGTGGTGGGAACTGTATTGGCGAAAATCTGGCTCTCACGTCTCACGCACTCAAAAGAGTAGTGAGAGCTTCTGAAAATCGACCATTCTTGAGACGAAAATAATATGTGTGACTCAAGCCCTCGGAAGACAACCGTCTGTATAATACGGCTAGACCCTATGGCCTACAGGTTAGGTAAGACGCCATGGCGCCCCACTGTCGCTCCTCATTGCTAGTATTTCTCTCTCTCAACATTATGTAACTTCTTTGATATCACTTAGTTTGATATTGACGTTTGATCACAGGTGAAATCTGATATAGAACAGTAGTGCACTTTTTGTCTGTAAATCTTAAATGAAGAATCTGAAACGTGTCTATTTATCGCTTCGATTCGTTTTATTGACATATTAACATGACGCTCGTTTGTCTTATCCAAAGAACCACACGCATTTATGCGCCGCTATCGATGGTGCAGTGCCATGCGCAGCTCTTTCAACCCGCTGCTAGCTGGACGCATATGCATATTTCTAGTGTCTGGTTTGCGGCGAGCGTGAGACGCTCGCAGTGAGTAGCTTTGAACCTTGTCTTGATGTTATTCATTGACTCTTGTGTCAGTCTTTGTTATCCTCAGCTATTCCGTCGTCGGTTGCGGTATTCAATTCACGCTGCCACAGATCTGTTGGTAATATCGCTATATGCTTTTGGCCCAAGCAATGTGTCAGAAATTTAATGGGTTGCATTCTTGTAAACCATCTGTCTAGAACACGAGAGCGGTACGTGTCACGGTTACGTTCAATAAATCTTCTACTTTTTGTTGCCATTCTAACTGAATATGGAACTTATTTTTGGATGGGTTTGCTAGTGTGCCTACGTGGACAGAAATATGCATGCATTCGATTACCATTCGTCATCGTATTAGACATAAAACCTCTTTCATTCACTAAGAAGCCAGTTTGATGTATCTTTTAATGTGATCCATTTTTTTTGCACTTAGCTTGAATTTCGATGCTAATCGGCAACCTTCAATGTAAATTTTCTTATTCTGTAAAAGTAGCGGTTTTCTTGATAGAGCGAGTTAACAGCATCCCTGGTATCAGTAATCCTCTCCTAAAAGTCGAACCTGGGGCGGGGGGATTACTGATTTTAATGGATCACCTCACCCTTTTTTTTGCAATTGGCTGGACTCACAAAACATCACTTTAACCTAACTAATATGGACCCTAAGAGTTTTACCGCCAGCTACGTTCTTAACTTGCAGACTTACTGGAGTGTGCATCTTCAGAACCTCACATGAACCAACGAAACATGCAAAAACTTGGCAGAAATTTTGCCTGGTCCCTTGCTACGGGTCGAAAAATTATTTATAAAACCCTTGCCGCCAATCTTTCACGAGGCTGATCACCTGTTGTTATATTTGCGAGCCTCCCACCTCTGTGTGAACCAAATCTTAGTAGAATCCTTTCTAAAACGTTGTTCAGTGTCGACAGAGGATTGATCGGCCGTTACTTGTTAGGATTCGCCCAGTTCTTCCCGGGATTTAGCACTAGGGTTATGATGATTTACTTCCAGTACTGAGAAAAGTCCTGTGGAACAGAATGTTCTAAATCTGCGCGACGTGTTGGAGACTTCTAATGGAAGTCTTTTGAGAGCGTAAAGTAGATATTGTCATGCTCCGGTGCTTTTCTGTTGGCCATTTCTTGTTTGTCGTGGGGTCACACCCGTCTCTATTTCTATAGAAGAGAAATGTCGCGGAGAGTAATTTCGAAAACCTCTGAATCGTCGAACACGCCATACAGATTCAAAGTCAAGAAAAAGATCCTTGCTTGTATCTTGCCCACTTAACGATTTGATGGACTACTCACGGCTCTTGGGAAGATTGGGTCCTAACACTAGGCCGTTTGATATCTAACTCACTTAGAGAAGAATAGGGTTGTTGCACGTCTCTCAACTGTTGTCATTGTTAACTGCAGCAAAACTCTCTTTGCTTATCCAAAATATTAAGATGTCTGGAGTGCATCTACCACAAACAATTCTTATGAATGAGAAGGAGGGTGAATGTGTTAGAGGATTACTCTGATTTGGTGAAGCATTATTAATACATTTAAAAGTGTTTTACGTACTGTGAAATTTCATTTAGTATAACTATATTTTAGTTTTCTGTCATCCGCACGTCCAACTATCTTAAGCGTGCTCAAGGTTTTTATATGGAAATAGTGCGTTAACTATTTTTAATAGCTTCTCTTTATTTTGCACTTTCATTGAACCTGTAATCTCGGGACTATTCTCCTCCGGTTTTTCCACGACCCACGAGTTAATCATTTTTTTAAAGAATTATGTGCTCACACACACACACACACACACACACACACACATTCAAGACTTCTTCCTGAATTCTACATCAATTTTTGCAAAGAAGAAGGTAACTTTTACAGCGTTTCTTCTTACTCTTGCTCAGGTACATATCTTCTCACAATAATTCAACACAAGGTCTCACTAACCTAATATCCTACCTGTGCTGATGCATGACACGAAAACATTCGCAGAGTCATTCGATGTTGGTGCTCCCCCGCCTCTGTAACACCTGTCCTGCGCTGTGAATACAGTTCTATGTCCTGCAGCATTTAAAAAAATCTCAGCCTCTCCTTCTGTCAACCTCATAACTTTCCCCTGAAGAATCAAAAATAGTGTAAGGTTGGCGTAAGCGCGCGTAGAATCTAGAAACTGGAATACCGTTATTGCGTTGTGTTAGTGAGCGCAGATTCCATAACATGCGGAAACCAGCAGTCCTAAAATAGCTTTGTAATGCACAAGCCCAACTGTGACTGACCCGTACTTTCACCTCTATTCCCGACGGATGAACCCAACACACTGCATATAGCATGCGCGGCAACATCAGCATGAATAAAAGCACCGAGGTCGTCGCCAGGTTTCCAACCCTGAAAACAACAAAGCTCTGTCACGATAACACGGTCTTTTATTACAATAAATGCGTCCAGTTCGCACCACATACTTGATTTTTTGCTTGTAGAAAATGCTAATAAAATTCTGATGCTAGTTATCTGCCTAAATAGCTAGGTCACAAACTGGTAATGGACAGGGAAACCCATCGCCAATAGAACAAGGCAATGTGACCACTGTCGTGTACCACTGTCCTCAACGTATCACGGCTGTCGATGAGAACGTCTTCTCTTTGCGCCACACACGAGCACCCAGGAACAAGTCTCTCTTTCGAGCGGTATCGTCTGCAGACTGAATCTAACAATGAGCGTTTCTGCCAGCCAATCAGAGGCGGTAATTCCCTCCGCCCTAGTTTAGCTCATAATATTATTTTACAGGAGATGCAGTTTTTAAAAACAATTAGTCTCTTCAGATGACTTGTGCGAAACGAAGCAGCTTGTCCTACACGTGTTAAATCTTTTATTTATGCTGTATGATATACACGACGTACACAGTTTAAATGCAGGGTTAGCATTCATTGCCTAAGATTTCTGGCGGACCCCAGTATTTTAGGCATGCAGTGCAAAATTATTTCCAAGTATGGATAAAAATGGCTTTAAATGAAATAAATGTATCACTCAAATAACACCTTAACAATTATTGTATCATTAGTGGCTGTAGTACCCCGCCAGCAGACTTGCATGTGAGCGCAGATGAGTTGGCACTGATCTTGTGGCAGAGTAGTGAGGTAAACTGTCATGAACCATTGTAGAGGCAGAACCGCAGGTCCAGGTGTTTGTTTTCAGCGATAGGCCAGGTCTGTCGGTTCTTAAGCTGACATCGACCAACTCGGACCTGGCTGTCGCATCTTCGCGCGCTGTTGGTTCCACGTGATAGCAGCTCGGTCATTTTCGCTCCATGCCCGTATCTACGCAGTGTTAGGACCCTCTGTTCCCTGTACAGCGACCGGAACGTCGAGTTTGTTTTCTTCTTCCGGAATCCATCTCGCTGGTTCCCATAGTCGGAACACCGCTATTCAGGGTAGTTTACATTTTCGCCGCGAGGAAGGTCTCGTGGCGTTGTCACGCCGAGCAGACGCAGAAGTGGTGGCGGAGGATGTTCTTAGGCGTCAGTAGGTATTATTTTTTTAATTTGTGGTCACATGGACCCGGCATTTTTGAAGCTCTGGCATGAACAGTTGCACATCCAGTAGCAGCAACAGAAGCTGCCGTAGGAGCAGATGTAGGAGCCGCTCAAACAGGACGCGGAATTGGTCCGCTCTCACGCCATTCTGATTGGCGGGGTGAGTGGGAGGGCGCTAGGGAAGGTGCCTGCCTTTCTCTCTCGCCGTGCCCCGAAACCTTTCGCCAGTTTCGGCGACTCAAGAGAAAGGTGGGAGCGTTTTCTACGCTGGTTCTCGTGCGCTGTCAGATACGGTGTATCGTCGATTCAGCTGAAGAGGTCACCTTTTTGTTTTCCAACGGTGTAGGATTGTAAGAAATTGTGCAAATTTTGCAGCCCTCTACCGAGCCCGAGAAACTTAGCTTTCAGGAACTACGTCAGCAGCTCACGCAATTTTGTTGCTCGGACATCAGAAGGTGACATCAAACGCAGTTTAATCAGCAGTCGTATGCAACCTAAATCGTCTACTTGCAAGACCTCTTGCGTAAGTGTCAGTCTGCGTGTCCTCAACGTGCCGCCTCACATACGAACTCCCTGATTAGGAACGCGATAGTCCGATTAGCTTCCGATCCGAGGCACGAACCAGAGCACTGGGCTTGGCATTGTCCGCCTTTATCGGAAGCTGTTCAGATTGCTGAACCAATGATCTTACGGCAGCTATAGAAGACGTTCTTTTCAACAACTGCTAGGTCGAGAAGACAAATAATGATGTTACACTTCTCCCACTGCCCAATGGCGCTGGACAGACGACTTTGCCTTCTGCTGAGCTGCCGTTTGTTGACGACGTTGACATTTCGAGTGCGATGACGTCATGGTGCAGCCAGTCTAGGATCTCGCTGAGCCTAAGGTACAAGTAAGTAGAAACATCGTGGGTGCTTCTCGCATTTCTTCCCTTATTCCTGGCATTGTTCTCTTGCATCTGTTTTTCCCCAACGGCTAAGTCGGCAGTCCTGTCCCGATTGTCATTTGGTGCATAGGCAGGATCGCCAGCAAGTAGGTGCCATGTGTCGGGTATGCCATAACGTATGACAATTATTATCGGTTTCTGGCGGTCCAGTTATCATCGGTTTGTGGCAGTTGGTGAGCTGCGGGGCAGTCGTTGGAGTCCCCAGTGTTTTCGTTGGACTCTGTCACTGGCTCCCAGCAAGCATCGACCCAGTGTATTCTTCTGACGTTAATCGTGCATGGGCCACCGACTGAGTTTCAAGTAGACACAGGGACAACTAACTGTCAGCTTAACTGTGGACACGTACAGACTGTACTGTAAACACGTACAGACTCTTGAACTGCCATGCATTGCAATGACCATTATGCCAAGCTGTATCTTATATTAAACAATGTATTCCACGGTGGTACCAATTCTTTGTCTCGGCACATTATAAGAATGTGAAGTGGTAGCTTGTCATTAGTCAATGATTCAACGTTGCCGTAGATTTTTTTGGGTAGGACACCTTTTCTCCTTTTTGGATTCAAGGTTGTTAGCAACATCTGAATAGCGCCACAATCGGTTATAGTGCCACTATCGGTTGACTTCAAAGATTTGGACTCTTTAATACTGTCGCAAGGCCAACTGTTGACAAAACCTTAGGTCAGGCAGCAAATTTCGAATCTCGTCTCTCTTCAGCCGTCAACAATATTTCAATTTTTTCGCCTCCGCCCCATTCCCTTGGCCATGTGCGACAAGGTCAGGGCCGAGTTACAAAGAATTCTGCATCGTTGCTTCTATTCCGACTAGCCACTGGGCCACGTCTTTGGCGGTGATTCTGCTGCCAAATTTTGCCGTGCACCTTTGCAGCGATTTAAATCATACGAACGGCATCGACTCGTATCACACACTGCTCCTAGGAAACATTTTGGCAAATTTGTCGATGGGGAGGGCGGAGGGGAGGCAGTATTTATCCTACACCAACTTGCGCGACGTATACCTCCAGTTGCCACTTCTTGGGGTTTCTTAGTTCTCAGAACCCGTTTCAGCCTTAATGGTTTCATTGCTTGCCCACTGGAATTTGGTCTGTCTTATGAATATTTGAAGCATTTGATTTAGTACATTTTCTGTTGCGTCAGCTACTTCTATGACATCCAGGTCATGAGCTTCAAGTGAGAGGAATATCTGCGACATCTTCACGCGGTTTTCCGACGCTTTCTGGAAAATATTAATCGTTACAAATCGGAAAAACTACATTTTTCCGATGTAGTTTTTCCGATTTGTAACGATAGTTTTTCCCCAAGGTTCATTTTTTGGGAAATGTGTTCGACAAAGATAGTGTTGTCCATAACGATGAGCACACCCTTAGCCTTGATGACAGCTTCCACTCTTACAGGCATACGTTCAGTCAGGTGCTTGAAGGTTTCTTGGGAAATGGCAGCCCATTCTTCACGGAGTGCTGCACTGACGAGAGGTATCGATGTCGGTCGGTGAGACCTGGCACGAAGTCGGCGTTCCAAAACATCCCAAAGGTGTTCTGTAGGATTCCGGTAAGGAACTGTGCAGGCCAGTCCATTACAGGGATGTTATTTCGTGTAAACACTCCGCCACAGGCTGTGCATTATGAACAGGTGCTCGATCGTGCTGAAAGATGTAATCGCCATCCCCGAATTGTTCTTCAACAGTGGGTAGCAAGTAGGCGCTTAAAACATCATTGTAGGCCACGCAAAACAAGCCGCCTCTATGAAAAACACTACCACACCGTAACACTACCGCCTCAGAATTTTAATGTTGGCACTACACATGCTAGCACATGACGTTCACCGGGCATTCGCCATACCCATACCCTGCCATCGGATCGCCACATTGTGTACCGTGATTCGTCACTCCATACCACGTTTTTCCACTGTTCAATCGTCCAATGTTTACTCTCGTTACACGAAGCGAGGCGTCGTTTGGCATTTAGAGGCGTGATGTGTGGCTTATGAACAGCCGTTTTCTCACCTGCCGCCTAACTGTTGTAGTACCTTCAGTGATCCTGATGCAGTTTAGAATGCCTCTGTGATGGACTGGATAGATATCTGCTTATTACACATTACGACCCTCCTCAACTGTCGGCGGTCTGTCAGTCAACAGACGAGGTCGGCCTGTACGCTCTTGTGCAGTACGTATCCTTTCTCGTTTCCACTTCATTATCGCATAGGAACCAGTGGACCTAAGGATGCTTAGGAGTGTAGAAATCTCGCGTGGAGACGTATGACACAAGTGACTCCAATCACCTGACCACGTTCGAAGTCCGTCAGTTTCCCGGAGCGCCCCATTCTGCTCTCTCACGATGTCTAATGACTACTGAGGTCGCCGATATGGAGCACCTGACAGTAGGTGGTAGCACAATGCTCCTAATATGAAAAACGTATGTTTTTGGGGGCGTCCGGATACTTTTGATCACATAGTGTAGTTTTTGTAGGCCACTTTGAGGTAATTTCCCGACTTGAGAGACCACACATGTTCCATATGAAATTGTTTGTCTCTGCTTCCTCTACATTACCGTGGTACGTTGTAAATAAGGAGAAAATACTGAATAATACAGAAATAAATTACGGTGTACATAAAAACAATAGGTTCTGTCTCGGAAACCATTCGGAATGGGGCATATGTTCATATGAAATATTTTTCTTCAAGTGATCATTCCTGTCATATCGCAACTAAATGTTGCCACGACCAATATCAATATTGACCATTGCACCTGGGACACACTGTGTATTACTCACGACCTGACAGTAAGGAGAGAGGAAACGAAATGAATCTTCACGTGTTGAAGGGTCTGTGATGTTATTTCAGTGATTGAAAAACGAATGAAATTCACAAAATAATTGGCAGTACGAGCCCATTTAACAGTATGGCATACTACCCTCTCTGGCTTGATGCATGCACTTATTCGCTTGGGAACGGTGTCATAAGGCAGTAGCATCGTGTCCTGAGTCTAGCTGGTCCACAACTGCTGTAAGTCGTACATTACATCCTGAATACTGCCACTGTCAAGGAGTTGACGTTAAGAGCTGGTCCCATACACGCCGTATCGGGGACCGATCTGGGGATCGTGCTAGCCGCGGCAGTAGGTTTGCCATAATCCAAGGACGAAAATCAAGGATGAACTTCGGTGATTATAAAGATGTGGTTAAAACACGGATATGTTGTGCAGGTGACCACTGGTTTGCATTTCAGTTGAATCTTCACCATTACTTTACAGTGGTAATTATGAAGATGTGGTTGAAACCTGGAATCACACAAGGTCCTTTCAGCTTTCTGCACATCAGCCAAATCTTCATAATTACCATAATTCAAACAGTAATTCTGTCAACAAAGAAGTTGTAATTAACAAGGAAAATTAATACAAACATTAATGGTGTCTATAAAGGAATGGGCAATGATGAAGATAATTAATTACCATTGACGTTAAATAACTTCTTAATTAAAGCACTGAACACAAATTATTAACATGTACACAATCATGGTGCTACAATTGATATATATTTTTCACTTTATGCTTTAAACCAGTCATATTTCTCTGAGCCATGGACAGAAGAAAGAAACTCGCGTCGATTCTGAATTAGCCTATGAAACTCTGTGCAATTTGTGTTTTTCGTGTTATATTGGATTTGGAACATTGTATTGACTGATGTTAAAGCTAGCCTGTTTCTTCCTTCTGTCCATTTTGCATTCGCTAGGGAAAACACTCTCTCCACATTGGCATTATGCCCCGGAATGGAGAAATAGTACTGCATAATAGCAAGCAGTTCTGAATACTGCTCTTCAGAAACACAATCCTCCCACTTTTTATGAGGCATCATCTTCAAATTATGGTTATCTTCCTGTGTAAGAAAACGTTTCAGCTTCACTATCAAGTTTGCAGGAGTTAAAAAACACTTGATCGGTGGTCAGTGGCAAAACTTAAGCAAAACAATTTTTTTATTTACTAGCCACTATTTTCACTGACATTTTCCTCTTCGTCCAGGACACCCGTCTTCGAACATAAAATCGCGGACTGTCCACGAAATCCGCGACGTTTGGCCACCCTACACGGGAGTGCTTTAGCATCGTGCCCCGTCTTCGAACATAAAATCGCGGACTGTCCACGAAATCCGCGACGTTTGGCCACCCTACACGGGAGTGCTTTAGCATCGTGCAGACGGTACGTAGAGACATGCGCCATGTGTGGACGAATATTCTCCTCTGGAAAAATGGCACCGCGATATTGTCCCATGAGAGATAAGACACGAGGACTCAGGACGTCCGAAAGGTACCATCGCGTCCTCAGAATTCCGTCACTCACTATTAGCCATCACCTGAAGTTATACGAGAACACAAATGCCAATCACTCGTCACTACTGCTCAAGTATTTGGGGTCACCATCATGTCGGATTAAAAGAAGTAATTCAGTAGCGTGCTGCTAGATTTGATAATGGTAGGCTCGATCAGCAAGCGAGTGGGTTTTACAGAGATGCTTCGTAAAAGCGAATGGGAATCCTTGTTGGGAAGACGACGTTCTTTTCGCGTAAACGTGCAGTTCGCGTGAAGACCGCGAACACAAAATAAAAGCAGCAGAGAAATTACGGTTCGTCCGAAGGGATACAGGCTTTTCTCCTTCGCTCCATTTGCGAATTGGATATTAACGAGAAACCCGACCGTGAGAATTGACGGTACGCCCGTACTACGGAGACGAGAAACGCGCTACTTAGGAATCATCATCGATGAAAGGTGGAACTTTGCAAGGCACATAGAAACCGTAACCCAGAAAGCCCTACAATTATTAAATAACCTGATTTCCATAGGACACAAGAGATTCCACCTCCCGCCTCACTTAATCAAGCTCTACCACAACAGTATACTGACATCAATAGTGGGTTACGGCTCAGGAGTCTGGGCCCACAGGCTCACGAGGGTGGTGCCTGCCATGACGGTGAGAAGAGTACAAAGAAACATGATATTAAGGTCCGTGGGAGCATATAGAACTTCCCCGGGTGGGGCACTGCTAATCATAATGGGGCTCTGTCCTTTAGATATTAAGATCAGGGAACAGGCCGCTTGGTACTGGGCCAGAAAGGGTATTAACACCAAGGTAGAGGAAATTATGGGGGTAATAGTCAGGGAAAAAAGGGAGATAAGGGAAAGAGGGACAGATCTATGGCAGGAGATATGGGAGTCGGACGAAACTGGTAGAAGAACCTTTCAGTTCCTACCAGACGTCAAGGAAAGACTAAAAATGAAATATTTTGAGCCAACTAGGGGTTTGTTTCACTTTCTCACCGGTCATGGTCCATATCCGACTTATCTAAGTCGGTTTGGGAAAAGGGCGACGCCTGCGTGTGACTGTGGTGCACCGGAGGGTACTCCTGACCATGTGGTTTACGAGTGCCCCCTTTTCGATGATGTAGCCGGGACACTGAGACGACAACTACCAAGTACAAATACCTATGACCTTCTGAGACAAGAGGAGACCTTTCAAAGACTAAACATACTAGCCAACGAGGTATCACAAAAAGTATTAAAAGCTTTTCTGAGAGACCTACAAGCCTAGCTAAATAGAAAACACCGATTGCGACCACAGCTCTGGTCCCTTACCGCCCGTTCGTGGATAGGTCGACTTGACAGTTGGAATCCGCCACGACCGGGACTAGGGGGACAGGGATGATCCCGAATATGACAACGCACTAAACCATGATGTAGAATAAAAAGTAGATTTAGGTAATTAGAATAGGATAGTAAATTAGGAACCTGCAGCGATAAACCACCCTTGCCTGCCCGGTGCCAGGGGCACGCCCATAGGGATTAGCTCTATGGGCAAGGCTTCCAAAGTAGGTTTATAATTACACTGGCACAATTGTAACGCTGCAGGCAGTTAGTATTAACCCTTTTGTAGTAACTAGAATTCAAGCAAACTAAAATAAGAAGTAGTCTGCCTAGTACTAACCGCATAACTGTCTGTAATTAAGTATAATGTAAAAGCTGCTATTGTATAAGGTAGGAACATAGGACCCACTAATCAATAAGGTGGTGGGTCAATCTTGTATAATTATTATTGTGTTATGAAATAAAGAATTTTTTTAAAAAAAAAAAGAAAAAGAAAAAAAAAAAAGAAAAGAACTGACTAGTAGTGGTGGAAGGTGTTCTCCAACATGCGTACGACGGCTTACGGAGAATGAACGCATTTACAGATGTAGCCAAAGGCTCCACGAACAGTGACACCTCTGTGACTCTCCAAAACATGAAGAGGACCGAACTTCTCCCCAGGTCGCCACTCTACTCGCCGACAATGGCCATCCTACGTAATGCAGAACCGTGGTGCATCCGTAAACCCAGTTCGATGCAGTTCATCAATTGTTTACACTTCCAGTCACAGCACTATTCCAAAGGTAGCCGCTTGTGTTGCGGTGCTCAAGGCAGTCTACGCATGGGACAGTAATTCCTTAGTCTGTCTGCTGCTAGTTCTACGCGTGGGACAGTAATTCCTTAGTCTGTCTGCTTCTAGTCTCCGGTCAGCGCGCGGGGCAGCCGCGTGGTCTCAGGTGTCTTGTCACGGTCCGCGCGGCTCCCCCTGTCTGAGGTTCGAGTCCTCCCTCGGACATGGGCGTGTGTCTCGTCCTTAGCGTAAGTTAGTTTAGGTTTGATTAAATAGTGTGTAAGCTTAGGGAACGATGAGCTCAGCAATTTGGTCCCATAAGACGTTAACACAAATTTCCAAATTTCCGGTCAGTCGTGCCGGATGACGCAGATCGATGCAGCTAGTCCATTACTCGCTGTAGAGTGGCAGTGGTAGATGTGAAGGGGTTACGATGTGCTTGGTGCACAATACGGCGACACTCCCTTGTGGTGGTCAGATGTGTTCAACAAGATCTTTAACGACGACTGTACCTACCCTTACATCCCAGTTCAGTTCATCAACGGACCACTGTCACATCTGGATGCCCCACAGATCTGGATACTGCACGATTCAACCTGCCGGCCAAACGGAGCTCCACAATGAGACCCCTTTAAAACTCTGTCTGGTGCTCATAAAGTCGTCTCATATGAGTTCGCATGATTTTCGTGTCCTTCACAGTGATTACAGCCCTTATACGACGGGAGACATGATAATAACACTAGAAACGGATAACATTAATGTACTCTGGGGGCCGCTCTACATGGCATGGAGAATTACAATGCTAATCAGTTACATACCCACCGATAGTGTTGCGTACGAAGTTACATCCGACCATGTCTTCTGTATCTTTCACTGTTTTAGTGAGGCAGTGTATTCAGGCTCCTTGCCGTCCTGTCCTGTACACACTTTTTTCCACCATCAGGGAAACTTCTCCGGTGTGCGTGTGTGAAGACTGCATTTCTAAAGGAACCACAGCTGCATATGCACGTGGATAACCTCAACTAGGACAACCAGAACCGGAGTCACAGCTGAAAAAAAGAAAGTAATTTCACTCCTGTAGCACTCGTAACCTATTATTCCTCGCTGTCACTCTCCTCGTTAGCTGTCTAGACCGGATGTAATTACATTAACAAGTTTAATAACCTGTGTAGCTGCCATTTTTGACGAGCATCTCACTGATTAATAAATGCAACAACACGCAGAAAGAAGTTCCAAGCAAAATGACATATTTAACATACACTGCTCATTAATTTAAATAAATAGCATTTGTGCCTCAACTAATTTTACAGTTTTGAACATGGCTGTCTTACAGCAACCATATATCAGTTTCCTGGAGAAACAACACAGCCAACCGGTTGCAAATAATTGTTTAATACATTGACGTAGATTTCGACACCTCTTCATCAGAATGGAATTTTAAAAGCCCTAAAGTGTCATTGCGAGAAGAGAATATTTTCATGCTCAAGTCAAAAATTAAAAATTGTAAACTTTCCCCCCTTTGGTAAGTATACCTAGCAAGGAACAGCATCAATCTGATAAAGACACCTTTACAGGTGTCTAAACCTATGTCAATGTATTAAACAATTATTTGTAACCGGTTGGCTGTTTTATTGCTCCATTTCAACTAATTTTTTTATGCTGCGAATACATAATATATGTCAATGCGGTTTAAACTACACTTTTCACTAACATTAACCTGACCACTACCTATGTTAGACGTCAACGTGCAATAACCACTCACAGACGGCAAGTGGCTCTGTTAGCAGCGGAAATTACTGGGTGATCAAAAAGTCAGTATAAACTTGAAAACTTCATAAACCACGGAATAATGTAGATAGAGAGGTAAAAATTGACACACATGCTTGGACTGACATGGGGTTTTATTAGAACAAAAAAAAAAAAAAACAAAGTTCACATAATGTCCGACAGATGGCGCTGGACAGCAAAACGTCAGTGACTGCGCATGTCAATCGTGTGTAAAAGGAGCTGTAATGAGAGAGAGAATCTCTCCCCTCCTTTTCCATCTTCTCCGGCCTCTCCCCCGCCAGGTCCCCCTGGCAGTTTTATACTTCACCATGAGTGCTCCAAGTGGGTTTTAAGTGGGTCGTTCTGGTATGTTTTTAATACTGTGGCCGACTTTTAACCTGTGCATGAGCATTCAGTGTCTTCTTTGTGTTTTAAGAATCGCCCACTGTGTTTTTTAACTTTCTGGTGACTTTTTTAATCGTCCCCCCCCCCCCCCACGTAAGTCTCCCTGTCAGTGCATTTTTACCTCCATTATCTCCCCTTACTCTGTTTTATGTTTCCCTTTTTTATCACCTTATATTTGTAACATTTTATTCTTGTTTTAGTTGTCGTGTCACTCGGCTCAAGAGCGGCGGATTGTGCCGCTGACAGCACTCCCCTGCCCATGTGGGACAGGGGAATGAAATCACAATAAAGAAAAAAAAAACAAGAGAGACAATCAGATGCGCCAGCACTCGCATATGATGACGTTACCCGAAAAGGCGCTTTTAGTGAAGCTGTATTATCAGAATGGGGAATGTGCTAGTTCAGCGTTACGATCCTATAGCCATAGGAAGGGGATTCGAGCGGGTAAAGGTCCGTTGACAAATGCAGCTGTGGCGAGAATGATTTCGAAGTTCGAAGCCACGGGTTGTTTAGACGATAGACCCCGTAGTGGCTAACCGAGCACAAGGCGTAATGCTGCTGAGACAGTTCAGGAAGAAATGGAGACTGTAGCGGGTTTGTCTATGCGCAGGGAAGTCAGCGCTCGTGCAGTCGCACGTCGCACCGGCATTCCATACACCAGTGTTTGGTTGGGACTTAGGCGTACCCTCCGATGCTATCCGTACAAAATCCATCAGAATCATGAACTGTTACCTGGAGATTTAGTGAAGCGGAGGGCATTTGCATTGTGTGGGCGTTTCAAAAGATGGCGGAAGAGTTGTGCACCGACGAAGCTCATTTCACGCTCCGAGGGTCTGTCAACGCCCACAACTGCAGAATTTGGGCTACCGAAAATCCTAGAACTGTCGGGGGAAACTCCATTGCACGACGAGAAAGTCACGGTATGGGCTGGATTTACCACGTCTACCGTTATCGGGCCTTATTTCTTCGAGGAAATACGCGATTCTGGTTTTGTAGGTGCTACCGTGACGGGTGAGACGTACGCCGATATGTTACAGAATCGCATCATCCCCAGCCTGATACAATGTTTATGCAGGATGGCGCTCCACCCTATATTGCTAGGCGCGTGAAAGATCTCTTGCGCGCGTCGTTTGGTGACGATCGTGTGCTCAGCTGCCACTTTCGTCATGCTTGGCCTCCCAAGTACCCAGACCTCAGTCCGTGCGATTATTGGCTTTGGGGTTACCTGAAGTCGCAAGTGTATCGTGATCGACCGACATCTCTAGGAATGCTGAAAGACAACATCCGACGCCAATGCCTTCCATAACTCCGGACATGCTTTATAGTGCTGTTCACAACATTATTCCTCGACTACAGCTATTGTTGAGGAATGATGGTGGACATATTGAGCATTTCCTGTAAAGAACATCATCTTTGCTTTGTCTTATTTTGTTATGCTAATTATTGCTAGTCTGATCAGATGAAGCGCCATCTGTGGGACATTTTCGGAACTTTTGTATATTTTTGGTTCTAATAAAACCCCATGTCATTCCAAGCATGTGTGTCAATTTGTACCTCTCTATCTACATTATTCCGTGATTTATTCAGTTTTCAAAATTATACTGACTTTTTTGATCACCCGGTATATAAAGCGTGTCAGGGAGCGACGCGATTCATCCGACGTACAACAGGGGATGATGATTGGCTTTCGAAGAAGCATTTCCGAAACGGCTAAGTTTGTGGACTGTTCGCTTGCCGCTGCGCTTGAAGTATACCATGCATGGCAAAATGCTGCTATCCAAAACTGGCGCCGATGCAACTGTGGTGCATCACGGGCATCACCGGCAATACCTGACAGGGGTGAACCGCAGCTGCGGAAATGTGTGCGGGCGAATAGACGTGCGGCTTTTCAACAACTGAGCGCCCAGATGAACCATCTGGCTACCATCAGTGTTCCCTCAATGGCAGTTCAGCGAACGTTGCTGCGAATGAGTCTCCGCAGCAGGCGCCTCGTTTATCCACGCATGCTGAATCCTGTTCGTCGGCTGCATTTGGCACTCCAGTACTGCAACGGGACATCCATGAAGTGGAGACAGGGATCCTTTCAGGCGACCGATGGCCGTTGGCGAGTACGGGGTGAGGCAGACACTCTGCAGCTATCGTCGGAGGGATCCAGACCGGAGTAGGGAGCATTGTAGACGGAAAATGTTCTCTTGGCATTCCATGGGTGGTGTCATTATTCTGGAGGAAAAATCAACACAAGTATGGATCCATCCTTGGGGGCCAGCTCCACCCCTACATACAGCTTATTTTCCCTCAGTACAATAATATCTACCAGCAAGACAACGTGTCACATCGGTCTCAGTACGCTTGCGTTTCTCGAAGAGTACCACAACCTCCCTGGATTAAAACCCAATCGGAAATATGAGGGACCACCTCGATTCGACTGTCGGCGCCATGGATCGTCAGACGAAAAACATAGCGCAGTTGGCCACGGCACTAGAATCGGCGTGACTCCGCATCCCTTTCGGTATCTTCCGGAGCCGCATTGTCTTTCTTCCTGCACGTCTTGCAGCGGTAGTTCTGCAAAATGTAGTTACAAATGGACACATTAATCTGATTAGACAATGTATTTATGCGCTACACTGCAGTAAAATTCTTATTTCACGCCATTACTTGATTAGTCCACACTATTAGCTAGCAGCCTGCCGAAAAAAATGCGTTACTTCTTCCACCAAAGTTCTAGCGCGGCTCAATGAAGATTTATTTGTTACGTACATTCCAGTCTTTTGATCCAGTCTTATTCATAATGGTTTCTTTCATACAAGTTCTTTCCATTCTTTCTTTTCTTCACATTCTCAGCTTTTGTTTAATCCCCGTAGATCTCAGCAGAGCAGGTTATGGCAGAAGGTGAGAATGGGGCAGAAGGACACCTAACTGGGAATATGTGGAAGAGGATTTCCGGTTCCGAAATTATCCTGATAGACAAGAGAAGCATTCCTAGATCCTTGGTCGACACCTAGGAGCTTCCACAATTTTGATGTATTTCTCGGACAAAGTTACCTCTTCTTTAATCTTCTTTCGAATCCCTCATACCATTTCTCCACGTCTGTCAGTAGCGAGACGCAAACGGCCTGGCCCCAGTAGTAACACAGGTTCCTGTCAGATCATCGAAGTAAAGTGCTGTCGGGCTTGGCTGGCGCTTGGATGGGTCACCGTCCGGGTCTGCCGAGTGCTGTTGGCAAACGGGATGCACTCAGCTCTTTGAAGTCAATTGGGGAATTACTGGATTGAGGTGTAGCGACACTTGTCATAAAAAGTGACAACGGGTGGGAGAGCAGTGTGCTGACCACATGCCCCTCTGTACCACATACGGTGACGCCTAAGGTCTGAGGATGACTCGTTGGTCGGTCGGTACCCCTTGGCCTTTAAGCCCTGTGTCGGACGGTGTTTGTTTCAGCAGCGAGCCAAACATGTTCTAGTTCTTATTACCGTGCAAACGAAAACTCATTTTTATTCAGAACGGAATGTAGCTCGACTATTGTCAGTACGATGCATAATAACGGAGAAAAGGTGTTCGATCTAAAGGTGATGTAGGCAAAATAGCGCAACTGCTAAGACGCTGCCGGCCGGACTGGCCGAGCGGTTCTAGGTGCTACAGTCTGGAATCGCGTGACCACTACGGTCGCAGGCTCGAATCCTGCCTCGGGCATGGATGTGTGTGATGTCCTTAGGTTAGTTACGTTTAAGTAGTTCTAAGTTTCAGGGGACTGATGACCTCAGAAATTAACTCCCATACTACTCAGAGCCATTTGAACCATTTGAGCTAAGACCTTGTACTTGCCAGGATAGTTGCTTTGAAAGGTCAACATGAAGTTGTGTTCCGTCTGTAGCGATCCTGTCGTTGATAGATGTTCAACCCAGTTTTTCCCTTTTATCAGGATATCATTTGATATACTAGAATACAGTAACTCTGCGATCAGATCCAGAGGCTATCGCAAATTCTGACTTGCCATCCTTTCGTCCTCTGACAACTGGTGTCTTTCGGGTGCGGTATGGAGGGTCGTGGAGTCAGCACACCGCACTCTGAGCTACTGGCGGCTTTCCGGATCTTGGAACCACTACTTAGTGATGGAAATCGTCAGTTTTCTTTGTATGGTTCGATGTACATCGTTTCAGTCCTCCAGTCACGTAAAAATCGCCGGCAGCAACGAAAATTCCCGTGCCTAAGCTTTGTAGCCAGACACTCAGCGCTCAGCTATGAAGGCAGACAGACTACAATACTTTACATTTTAATAGTCTTGTTCAAGACTATGCAAATTAGCAAATGGATCGCTGTGTCTCCTTCACCTGACGATAGCGGATTTGCAAAGTAAAGCGGATTTTTTTTAATACATAATATATTTTGCTTGTATTGAATGATTTTAATGAAACAGACCAAAAAGGTATAAAACATCGAAGTTAATAACTTTGTTATATTTTAAATTACTTGTATATTCATTTTTACTGATCGTGAGTGTCTCCGAATCTAGAGCGTCGTGAACAGTTACTCATTACGCTCAAAGTCACAGTTCGAAGTGACAACTACTGTTAACGTTCGTTGAACAGTGATCTGCTTAGCACGTATGGCAAGTGATAGATAGCTCGAGGACACTCTACATTTCTTTCTTTATTTATGCTTAAGAAGAAATTCATAATTCCGGGGAAATAGTCTGAGCCGGCCGGAGTGGCTGTGCAGTTCTAGGCGCTAC
Source organism: Schistocerca nitens (assembly GCF_023898315.1). Classification (NCBI taxonomy): domain Eukaryota; kingdom Metazoa; phylum Arthropoda; class Insecta; order Orthoptera; family Acrididae; genus Schistocerca; species Schistocerca nitens. The sequence goes on from NC_064615.1 coordinate 800,814,368, forward strand.
AGTCTGGAACCGAGCGACCGATACGGTCGCAGGTTCGAATCCTGCCTCGGGCATGGATGTGTTTGATGTCCTTAGGTTAGTTAGGTTTAATTAGTTCTAAGTTCTAGGCGACTGATGACCTCAGAAGTTAAGTCGCATAGTGCTCAGAGCCATTTGAACCATTTTTTTGAAATAGTCTGAAACGAGTAAGACACAAATGGTTTTCTTTTTTGGTGTCCCGTACAGTCAGTACGCAAAAAGTAGCTATTATAGGGTCACTTCGCTGTCCGACTGTTAAGAATCCTTGTTTCTCAGAAACGGGTAGACGCATCAGGTTCAAATTGATATCGCATACTAAGGTCTGAGGTCCCCAACCAGTGTAAATTTTTTTTCTAACTCAGTGAAAAAATGCCGCATATTCTGACAGTCGCCAACTCACTCGTGAAAACGTACAAGCTACTTCCCGTTGACCGAGAATCATGAAATTTGGCAAGAAGCAAGAAACCACAGTACAAATAAAGGAAAAAATCCGAATTTTGTTAATCTGTAATTACATCAGACAGAAGTCTCGGAATTCTGGGGACTGATATCTTACCAATATCCACATCAGCCACAGGACAAATATTGTCCAGATTATTTATTTATTTGTTCTTCACATTACAGCCTATTATCTAGAAAGCTGACACAGGCCGTACAGTCGCATTTTTGTGGATAGTAATAAATATACGAGTTAAGTATTTGTTTCTAAAGTAAACTCCACCGGAACAGGCTATGAAGGCCCAACGGTACCGTCCGACCGTCCGTCGGGTCATCCTCGGCCCATAGACGACACTGGAGGCGCATATGGAGAGGCTTGTGGTCAGTTCACAGGGGATGGCTGTATGTCAGTTTACAAGATCGAAGTATTTGTTTCTAGTACTTATAAACATTCATAAAATAAGCTGATTCTACAAAAACGTTACTACTACAATTATTCTCTACCACTGAAAATCTACAATAAAGAAACCTCAACCAAATACCCAGCTACTAATACTACTCTATTGCTACAGTTTCTGTTCTGTTTATGTCCATTTATTAGGGCGCACATACACTCATGCTCATAAATTAAGGATAATGATTATACATGGCGAAACAACGCTCTAGTGGGCGGTTTGCGGGTTTAAATCACCTCGGGTATGACCATGCGGTGCATTTGACCTCATCGTTGTACGGTGGCGCTGGCAGCAGTCCACATACGCTGAGGTGTGTTGGTGCATGTCAGAGTACGGTGCAGCGAGTACGTGTGCAGACGTTTTCAGACGTGCTAATGGTGACTGTGTGTTGAAAATTGATGACGTTGTGAGTGTTAGAATACTAGGGCGACTGGAGGCTGGTCAAACACAGCAGCTCGTAGCATGGGCTCTCCGCGTGCAACGAAGTGTGATATCAAGATTATGGCAACGATTCCAGCAGACAGGAAACATGTCCAGGCGCTACAGCACAGGGCGTCCACAGTGTACAACACCACAAGAAGACCGATATCTCACCATCAGTGCCCGCAGACGGTCACGGAGTACTACAGGTAGCCTTGCTCGGGACCTTACCGCAACCACTGGAACAGTTGTCTCCAGACACACAGTCTGCTGACGACTGAACATATATGGTTTATTCGCCCGGAGACCTGCAAGGTGCATTACACTCAGCCCTGGTCACAGGAGAGCCCGTAAAGCCTGGTGTCAAGAAGACAGTACATGATCACTGGAAAAGTGGTCCCAGGTTGTATTCACGAACGAGTCCAGGAATAGTCTGAATAGTGATTCTCGCCTGGTTTTCTTCTGGCGTGAACCAGGAACCAGATACCAATCCCTTAATGTCCTTGAAAGGAACCTGTATGGAAGTCGTGGTTTGATGGTGTTGGGTCGAATTATGATTGGTGCACGTACATTCCTCCATGTCTTCGACAAAGGAACTGTAACAGGTCAGGTGTATCAAGACGTCATTTTGCAGTAGTATGTCCGCCTTTTCAGGGGTGCAGTGGGTCCCACCTTCCTCCTGATGGATGATAACACACGGCCCCACCGAGCTGTCATCGTGGAGGAACACCTTGAAACAGAAGGTATCAGGCGAATGGAGTGGCCTGCCTGTTCTCCAGACCTACCCCATCGAGAACGTATGGGATGCTCTCGGTCGACCTATCGCTGCACGTCTTCAAACCCCTAGGACACTTCAGAAGCTCCGACAGGCACTGGTACAAGAATTGGAGGCTATACCCCAGCAGCTGCTCGACCACCTGATCCAGAGAATGCCATCCCGTTGTGCGGCCTGTGTACGTGTTACTTTGTGTGGCACCACATTTTGCAATTATCTTTAATTTATGAGCATGAGTGTAGTTTTTTCCGCTGCTGGATCCGCCTAATACTGCTCCTATCAACAACCATCGTTTCCTAAACTCATTGGGCTTAGGCAGCGTTTCCACTTCAGAAGCGATTACACGTTTCTTTGTAACTTCTCAGAATTCACACTTCTACGACCGCTGTCACCAGTGCAGTGTAGGTTCTTGAAAAACTAATTTACTCAGTGTTCGCTGACCTCAGCTGTCTTTCCTCCTTCTGTAGAATATCTGGTGCTCTTCTCTAGCTGGGATGCCAGCCTACTGCTGTGCCGTTAAGTGTTTTTGAAGTCTTCCTTGGCCTTCATGGATACCGTGGAGGCAGTATCATCCACGATGCGCCAGGTCGACTTATTCCTCAGTGGTGCTCTAGGCTTCAACGTCCTTAATGCCTGACTAGCATTAGTCGCTATATGTTCGTAGAGCAAACAGTTCCACAACATGTGTTCTCTAGTTTTCCCATTGACGCAGTCGTAACTATCATTAATCTGCCTTTTTATCTTGTATAGGTACTTAGGATACGAGCCATGACCAGTCAGGTAATGTATCAGTTCACCCGAAGGCTGAAGAAATGTCATTTTCAGTCCCTCCCTAATGTTAGGGAGAAAATCGTATGTCCTCCTCTCCATGCGTGAAGAGTCCCATTCATTTTGGCACAGCTGCAATATACGGTCTGGTATTAACTTTTCAAGTATCCTTCGTACCATTTACTTGCCTTTCTTCAGCCAATAATGTGCTCCCCTTTCTGTAATTTTCAAATCCAGTGGAATATTCCCTTTCGGGATAGCACTCTTCGTTGAACTCTTTTGACTAATGAAGAAGGCTTCACCAAATGTCTTCTATTAGCACAAGCGCTCGCGCCGTCTCTTACGTCTCACGCTAATGTTTATTGTTGGTATGCTCTGACTGTGTCAACGGAAGCCGAAATTGCCTATTTGCGATGATTGTAGTTTCTTTTTTCCTTATATTAGTATCTTTTCTGCCTGTCTCGTCTACATGATGTGAAAATTTTTACGTTCGTCCATGAATACCCCTAGATACCTCGTTACCGCGCTTCTTCTAACAGTTATTTCCCTTAATTTTACCTTAGGATTTCTTGCTAAATTCTCTCTCAGCAAGAAATAAGAGGATTTTTGAGGTGCCAGTGACAATCTGACACTTCAACACTATCCTTCAAGCTCATGGATCCCTGGATTACGTTACCACGCACTGGTGGCTGTGGATAGCCTGTTGCTACGTTCTTCGTTATTCCCTCTCCTGGGCGTATTAAAGCTGCAGCTCTCACACGCAAACAGTCTCTTAGGCAATTTTAAGGCACCTCTGGACACCCCAACTCCCTAAGCCGACCGAAGAAAGAAGATCACCATACTTATCGAAACCGTCAGTAATATCGATCATAACCGCTAGACCATACATGAAAGCAGTATATGTCGCTAACGAGCTAGCCTTACTAAATGCGTCTTCAGCTGACTTGCCTCTTCTAAAACTCGCATTGGGGAGGGCTTATCCCCTGCAGTAGTCTGTGCTCATGTAATCATTTGAATAACAGTTTTTCAAATATTTTCCCAAGAACTTTCGCAAGAAAAATTGGTCCGTAGGATTTTGGTATCATCGGAACCTTGTCTTCTCCTTTAGTGATAATCACTATCCCGGCATTCTTTCACAGTGCAGGGATCCTTCCTCGCAAGAGATGCTCATTGTACAATTCACACAAGTAGATACTTGTTTGGTCACTTAAGGTTTGTATTACTTTTACAGGGACCCCCATCTGACCCTGGAGATATTTTCCTCTTCAGCCTGAGAATTATTTGCCTAATTTCTTTTTGTGCGAAGGGAAACACAAAATTTCTTTAATCTTCCCATAACATAGTTCGTAATTTCGCGCTATGATGGTTCTCCGGAATCGAAAATCTAAAAGCCGAACTGAAATTTCTGCTTCGTTCCTAATGATCTCTGCGTCTATGGGACGATTAACTTTAACCCTTCTTTCTTTCTGAAAAAAAAATAAAAAGCTTGAAACACATAGTTACTGGAAATGATTCAAATTGACTAAGTTACCCTTACAACACAGAAATGGAGAACGAAGTTCGCCGTTCGAAGACTTTCGCATTTAGAGGTTTTTGCTTTGTGTTCTTCTGTTGTGCTCGTTTCCCGAGCGAGCTTGACATACCATCCGTGCTATCTCTTAACATCGACAAGCTGGAAGTCGACAACACATAGAGACTCATTTCTCCAAATATAATATAGAGCAGAAAACATGAACTTATGTTTTATTGAGCACCAAAAATACTCGGAAGCGGGGTCGGCGACCGACACTTGTAGCAGAAGAAAACAGACGGGGTTCGGCGACGTGAGATCAGAGCGGCGATAGCCGGCGGAATGACAAAGCTGTGAGCACAGAAAACGGCGCCGTTATCTGGCCGGCCCATCTCTTGGCACTCGAGCCGCAAGAACAGAAGCGATTTATTGTGTGAAGTGCCGAACAGATGTATAATTTCGTGGAGTACTTCATGGTGTCGATCTCAATCCCGTGACCGTCATCACAGACACCTCGCCACTGACATACGGCGTCAATAAAGCGTCCAGCTAATGTAGCACTGCCAGCGAACGAAGCTCCGGATTCTCAGAGAAGCGGCAGTTGTGCATTTTCCCGCGCAGCTATAAACTCGACGCAAAACTCAACTGCAGCTCTCATCCCTTTACGTGTAACTTCGTGAAAATATAACTACACTCATGCTCATAAATTAAGGATAATGCTGATACCTGGTGAAACAACGCTGTGGTGGGCGGTTTGCGGGTTTAAATCACCTCGTAGTATGACCATGCGGTGCATTTGACCTGCGGTCGTCGCACGGTGGCGCTGGCAGCAGTACACATACGCAGAGGTGTGTTGGTACATGTCAGAGTACGGTGCAGCGAGTAAGTCTGCAGACGCTTTCAGACGTGCTTATGGTGACTGTGTGTTGAAAATGGCTCAAAGAACACATGTTGATGACGTTATGAGGGGTAGAATACTAGGGCGACTGGATGCTGGTCAAACACAGCAGGTCGTAGCATGGGCCTTCCGTGTGCCACAAAGTATGATCTCATGATATGGCAACGATTCCAGCAGACAGTAAACGTGTCCAGGTGCTACAGTACAGGGCGTCCACAGTGTACAACACCACAAGAAGACCGATATCTCACCATAAGTGCCCGCAGACGGTCACGGAGTACTACACGTAGCCTTGCTCGGGACCTTACCGCAGCCACTGGAACAGTTGTCTCCAGATACACAGACTGCTGACGACTGAACATATATGGTTTGTTCGCCCGGAGACCTGCAAGGTGCATTACACTCAGCCCTGGTCACAGGAGAGCCCGTAAAGCCTGGTGTCAAGAAGACAGTACATGATCACTGGAAAAGTGGTCCCAGGTTGTATTCACGAACGAGTCCAGGAATAGTCTGAATAGTGATTCTTGCCTGGTTTTCTTCTGGCGTGAACCAGGAACCAGATACCAATCCCTTAATGTCCTAGAAAGGAACCTGTATGGAAGTCGTGGTTTGATGGTGTTGGGTCGAATTATGATTGGTGCACGCACACTCCTCCATGTCTTCGACAAAGGAACTGTAACAGGTCAGGTGTATCAAGACGTCATTTTGCAGTGGTATGTCCGCCTTTTCAGGGGTGCAGTGTGTCCCACCGTCCTCATGATGGATGATAACACACGGCCCCACCGAGCTGTCATCGTGGAGGAATACCTTGAAACAGAAGGTATCAGGCGAATGGAGTGGCCTGCCTGTTCTCCAGACCTACCCCATCGAGAACGTATGGGATGCTCTCGGTCGACGTATCGCTGCACGTCTTCAAACCCCTACGACACTTCAGAAGCTCCGACAGGCACTGTTACAAGAATGGGAGGCTATACCCCAGCAGCTGCTCAACCACCTGATCCAGAGTATGCCAACCCGTTGTGCGGCCTGTGTACGTGTGTATGGTGATCATACCACATATTGTTACCTTGTGGCCGGCCGGAGTGGCCGAGCGGTTAAAGGCGCTACAGTCTGGAACCGCACGACCGCTACGGTCGCAGGTTCGAATCCTGCCTCGGGCATGGATGTGTGTGATGTCCTTAGGTTAGTTAGGTTTAAGTAGTTCTAAGTTCTAGGGGACTGATGACCTCAGAAGTTAAGTCCCATAGTGCTCAGAGCCATTTGAACCATCTGTGTCGTGTGTGTTCCCCATATTCCTTCGCTATTAGCGCCAGTTTTGTGTAGTGCCACGTTGTGTGGCACCACGTTCTCCAATTATCCTTAATTTATGAGCATGAGTTTATTAATATAAACGAACGGCGGCATCTCGTAAATCGGGTAATAACAGATAATGGAGAGACACTACTAGTTTCTGTACCGCTAAATAATCATGAAACTTTTCTTTGGAACTATGTTAGTCTCTTCTCTTCACGTCTCAGTAATTTACATTGCTTGAGCAAGGTAACAGTTTCTACGTGTAGGGCAGAAGGATATGTTCTGTAGTTTGCTCTGATCATGTGCAGCGTTCTGAACAAATTAGGACTGTAGTAAGATAAAACACTAAGGAAAGGCTAAATGCTTCTTTTAGTCGTATGACCACCTTCTGGAAAAAGATAACAGAAGATACACATTCAGCTTCACGACTGGCATTTGACAAGCGACCAGCAAAGGCCTATAAGTTATTGGAGTACAACAGTTTACCTTCACAAAATGACGAAAGCAGCAGCACAATGATACGGAACCTTTTCACCAATACCGCCTTGTAATAGGTTCACAGTTTAACAAGTTTTTAATGATTTATAAATAATGAGGCGCAGAGAGTACCATTGGAAGTTATTACAACAGACAGCAATGAACTTAGTCTTCAACCCAATTACAGCACAATGATTCATACAATACGTTACCGTTCATTGCTTGTGAGAGAATGAAAAACTGTGTGGAGTAAATGAATTCCTCCTTCTTGCGCATGCGTCACTGTGTTCCTGTCTGGAATGATGCAGACGCTGGTCTCACGCCTCTATAAGCAGAACAGAGGAGCAGCATCGACAGTCAAGGATTTTTAATGGCGGAGGCAGATGTCGGAAGCCCGATTGTTTTATTCAGAGTGACGTGGTTTGAAAACAGGAGGATTACGAGGACAATTAATATTCTATTTGTTGTGCATATACAGTATAAGTATGGAGGGCAGGAAATTCAGTACACAGAGCTGTCGTACGTGGAACAGACAATGGCTCTTTCCCAACTATGTGTGAAGTCGAAATGTGCTTGGATAAGAGATTTGGGTATGTGTTTCCGTGTTGCTTCACTTCTGTGCCACAGTTAATCAGTTGTAGTGGCTGGAGAGTAGTGGCAGCAATTCACTACAAAACATTATCAATGGGTATCTGTATCGAGGTAGGTCGTGACTGCATGAGCGACATGTGACCTTGCTTTATCTTATTGAAAGACAAAGCCACAGATACCTCAAAAATAGAGCAGTCACTGGCTTTAGCACTCCGTCTTCAGTCCACAAGTGCCCCATCGGGACCATCCGACCGCCTTCTCATCCTCAGTTGAGGATGCGGATAGGAGGGCGTGTCGTCAGCACGCTGCTCTTCCAGTCACTGGCAAAAAAAAAAAAAAAAAAAAAAAAAAAAAATGGCTCTAAGCACTATGGGACTTAACATCTGAGGTCATCAGTCCCCTAGAACTTAGAACTACTTAAACCTAGCTAACCTAAGGACATCACACACATCCATGCCCGGGGCAGGATTCGAACCTGCGACCGTAGCAGCAGCGCGGTTCCGGACTGAAGCGGCTAGAACCACTCGACCACAACGGCCGGCAGTCACTGGCCTTAGCACATCAGAAATACGTGCTGTAACAGGTATAAGTGCAGATATTTTTACTGGTAACTCAGCACAGTATACTGAACTACATAACTTCACTATTTACGTCATATCAGGCTAATAATTATAGCTATTAGGAGTAGTATGTTTTTAGATTCATTAGTACTTCAAAGTCTGTGTTACAAGAGCAAAACGGTAATGCCTATTTTCCCCTGGGCCAGTCAGAGTGGCCGAGCGGTTCTAGGCGCTACAGTCTGGAGCCGCGCGACCGCTACGGACGCAGGTTCGAATCCTGCCTCGGGCATGGGTGTGTGTGATGTTCTTAGTTGAGTTAGGTTTAAGTAGTTCTAAGTTCTAGGGGGCTGATGACCTCAGATGTTAAGTCCCATGGTGCTCAGAGCCATTTGAACCATTTTTCCCCTGGGCAGCATATAGATTTTTAAGTGTGGACGCATTTGTGCAAAACATTTAGTCTACTTAGTGGTGCAGTTACGAGCGTGTAGCAAACATCAGGCAGTAAATTATATCATTTGTTTACGAGAAGACTGTTCGATGGAGAGAAAAGTCAAACAGCGCACTGTTGTATATATATATATATATATATATATTATGGTACCATATATGAAAGTATCTGCGCTTATACCCATTACACCCTGTGTAAAACATGCGAGAGAAACATGGACAGTGGTGCGACCAGCGACAACACTCGACACAATGAGTGGCACCACAACATCTTTTCAGACGAGACTTGGTTCTGGATACAGCATCATAATGGACGTACCCATACTTGAAGGCTCCAAGGGGAACATGTTATCAGAACAATGTAGTCATCGTCATATGAGCTCAGCAGTCCATATGATGGCACGAAAAGACATTAGATAAACAACTTGATCAAAAAATGTTCAAATGTGTGTGAAATCTTATGGGACTTAAGTGCTAAGATCATCAGTTCCTAAGCTTACACACTACTTAGCCTAAATTATCCTAAGGACAAACACACACACCCATGCCCGAGGGAGGACTCGAACCTCCGCCGGGACCAGCCACACAGTCCATGACTGCAGCGCCTTAGACCGCACGGCTATTCCCGCGCGGCCAACTTGATCACCTCCAGCTCGTACAGCTGCTAATTTGGATGTCCACGTTTCTTTCCACGTAGGCACATCAAGGGAAGTCACGTTAGTGCTTGCCATGCATACACTCCACGCTACTCCAGGCATCGTCGTACTGTCCTTGTAGACCAGGGCCGCACAAACACGGAAAACCGCACGCGTGCAAAGCGAGGTGCAGCGAGTGCCTGCACAGTGCATCGGTTCAACTCGGCATACTTCGCCTCAACTCGGCTTGCTAGGTGAGGCCGACGCTGTGCGCTGCCGAATGCGCTGCCAGACGGTTTAGTCAACATTGGAATACTTAAGCGCAAGACAATTACCGGAATAATGGAACCATCTGCTCCAAAAAAAGGGAAAATTGCCGAAACTCAATTTAAACCGGAATGGGAACTCTCCTACTTTTTTGTGCGATGTGGCGATAAAGCCAAATGTCTAATCTGCGGTACACTAATTACGTGTGTCAGAAAATCGTCTATTGAAAGGCACTACAGCAAACTGCATTCGGAAAAGTATAGTGATATAACAGGGGATGCCAGAGAGGAAGAATTACGGAAGTTGCAAACTCTTGCAGAAGAGAATTCTGTATCTACAAACGAGGTTTGTTGCAAGTACTTTAGCATGTATATTTTGGTTAAAGGTCATGCGAAACGAAGTAACATTTGTTTACATTCCTTAGTTTCGTTTTCGCATAAATTATTTCTAACATATCTTTTTTCTCTACTTTAGGGTGAAGAAGATGAGGGGTGTTGCGAAAGGACTCTCAGAGCCAGTTACAAAGTTGCTCTACGTATAGCAAGAGCTGGGAGGCCATTTATGGACGGGCCATTAATAAAAAACATTATGTTGGACGTAGTAGAGGCAATGAATCCCACATTAGCTCCCGCGTACAGCAGAATACCACTTTCCTGAATGACGATACATCGGAGAATCGACGACTTTACTGAGAATTTGCATGAACAACTGGCAGCCAAAATTGAAAACTTCCTAGCGTACTCCATCGCACTTGATGAGTCCACGGATATTAACGACACGGCTCAGTTAGCAATATTTTTGCGTGGCGTGGACGACGACCTACATGTAACGGAAGAGCTCTTGGATATGATTTCGCTGAAGGACACTGTTACAGGGGCGGATATTTTAGCAGCTGTTGAAGTGGCAGCTGAAGGAATAGGACTGCCTTGGGAAAAGCTGTTTTCCGTAACCACAGACGGGGCACCAGCAATGTGCGGTAAAGCAAAAGGGTTTATTGGCCTACTGCGGAAAAAACTTAACAAGCCGAATTTACCTTCCGTTCATTGTTTTGCACACCAAGAGGCTCTTTGTGTGAAAGTTATCGGTCTTCAAGATGTGATGAAGGTAGTGGTGCGTATCGTGAAGGACATTCGTTCTCATGGACTCACTTAACGTCAATTCAAAGAATTTTTGATTTCCTTTGAAGAGGAGTATCCAGATATTCCCTACCACGCTGAGGTGCGCTGGCTGAGCAAAGGGAAAGTGATTTCCCGAATTTTTCGACTACGCTACACTGTGGCTCAGTTTTTGGAGAGCAATGGACGTCCGGAGCCACTTTTCCATGACCCTGAATGGGTAGCTGATTTAGGATTTTTAGCAGACATTATGGTTCTCCTAAATGATGTAAGTCTGAAACTCCAAAAAGAAAACAATCTCATCAACGATATGATCAGCTAAATAAACGCTTTCCAGTATAAACTGAAGCTCCTGAAAAACAACCTTTTAGAGAAAAATAGGCAACACTTTCCTGAACTAGGTAAGCGAGATATAAATTGTATCTTTATTAAAACAGCCTGATTTTTATAACCGCTCTAATCAAAACGGTACTATGTTTTTGTTTGACAGCATCTGTGCAGGAAGAAGCACGCTTTGAAAACTACGTCGAGGTGCTACAATCCCTTGAAAATGCGTTTAACGACCGATTCCAGGTAATGTGCCGGTATATGACATACAGCTAAATAAAGGTGATTGCGTTACATATGCAAGTGGAACATTACATTAAAACCAATAGTACACATTAGATGTTAATTAAAATCTATCGCATTTTAGTACTTCGAAACAACGGCTTACATTACTTTCATTTATTAACATTGGCTTTGTTATTGCTTCAGGAAATTACCTACCTGCAGCCAATTCTCGATGTTTTTGTGAAACCTTTTTCGATGGATATTGAAAGTGCGCCTTCAGATTTACATTTCGAACCATTGATTTGCAAAGCGATGTTCACCAAAAGGATGTGTTTTACAATACAAAAGGTTTGCTCCAATTCTACCAGAATTTGCCGAAGGAAGAATTTCCCAGATTACACAGAGAAGCAGCGAAGATTATTTCCATGTTTGGTTCCACTTGTGTATGTGAAAGGTTTTTTTCTGTTTTGTCTTGTACAAAAACTCGTTAGCGTGCGAGTATTTCTAATTGTAATTTAAAAAATTCTCTCAGAATTGCTGTCAGCCAATCTCTTGTTCCAGATCTTAGTAGCATAATTGCAAATAAAATAAAGAGCACATAGGAAAATACATTTGTGTTGCAACCAAATTTAAAATTGTTACCATTACAGTTATTATATAAATCTCTTTTGTACCGGTACACCAAACTAAGCTCTCCACCTAGTGTACATTAGTATTTGGCAATGACGAAGACAACAGGGTAAAAGCTTTGAAACAGGTCGAGACAGGCGGCGCGAGCGACACAAGCTAAGGAACTGAGAGGAAGCCGAGGAGTGGGGGGTCTGCACCGTCGTCAACATAGCGCAGCCGCCTTCTGCACTCTGCACTGTGCGATGCACCGGTGCATGCACCTTGTGCGGCCCTGCTGTAGACAATTGTTTTGCTGCAAACAAGCCAATTTGAGTTGGTGACTGACCACTTTACAACGTTTCCTCCTGTGAAGATTATTATTTAACCGAAACCGGTAGAGAATAAAGGTACATTTGTACGGCTGATGGCTCAGAGATGCAGTTCTTCTAATTCCTGACTAAAGCTACGCCTGTTGTCTGTTTTGGTGTTATATGGCGGAGTGAACAGTAGGTGCACCCCCTCACGCACTAGCTGTGTAGAGCCTTTGAGATTCTGAATGGTGTTGAGCATGGCCCTCCTGACACCATCGATTTCATCTCTGCATGGCGGTCGCGCGGTACCTGTCAATTCGAACAACAATGGCATGTAGTGATAAACTAATTTCGAGAGGTCACTAACCCAATGCTGCCGCGTTGCGACACTTGCTGTTAGGCGGTTCACCTTCTTACTGACAGACCACAATATTACTGCAGCTGGGAATAATGGCGATTCTGTGCGCTCATCTTGAGTCAGCACGTAACCGGGTTGACAGTATATGCTCAATTGACCTGAAAGCAGTGATATTAAGACGCATTTTCGTTACTCACCGATGTTCTTGTTTACTGTAACTTCAGGCCATTTTTCCGATACAGACCAAGAGCAAATAAAGGCCAAGTGCAGTTATATCGTGGTTGAATAGTACATGTGGCATAACACGATCTTATCACAATCAGCCAACATTCAAATGCGATTCCTCAATCAGGAACCTAACGTATAATCTTGACGTTAGTAATAATCGCTTTGTGGGGAAGCGCTGAAATGCTAATCATTTGCGTATCCGAGTATGCCCGGCGCTTCATACTAGTTTGCCTTCGTGCCTTTGCAATCTTAATGACCAGCAGTGTATACACAAGCTGTGTGAGAGCTGCATAATATGGTAACTAGCGATCGACTGTTAATTTTGCATTACATAGCTACAGCTTTAGCCAAACAAAAAGACAGTTACTCAAGTTGCGTGAAAAACCGACTTCTAGAAAGCTCTTGGTCAAGGTGGGTGGCATATTTGTCCAACACTGACCAAGAGCAAATGCGAAAGCAAATTTCCAAACAATGTTTATTGTTTAAAACCCAATACAGCTGATTTTGTTCGCCAAATTATTACTATAGGTATGACGCGTCTCCAGTACTTCGTAACAGAAACGAAACAGCAGTAGAGGGGATGAGTGGTGGCTGCTGTTCCCACATCCAGTAGGCTTTGTAGATTGTTGGTTCAAATGGTTCAAATGGCTCTGAGCACTATTGGACTTAACTTCTGAGGTCATCAGTCCCCTAGAACTAAGAACTACTTAAACCTAACTAACCTAAGGACATCACACACATCCATGCCCGAGGCAGGATTCGAACCTGCGACCGTAGCGGTCGTGCGGTTCCAGACTGTAGCGCCTACAACCGCTCGGCCACACCGGCCGGCGTAGATTGTTGAAATCGAAAACGTTACTGCTCGGTTTTCCCGGAAGGCAAAGGTTCTCATTAAAGAATAAAACAATCACTCGCGAATACTACACATCTGCTGGACCAAACACATGAAAATAGACCCGAGAAAGAAACTGGACTAAGAAAAGCAATCTTTTATACTGTAAGTAGGCTGTTTATGTGTTCTTATTGGTAACGCCACGTAGCACTCTATATGAAAAATCACTGGCTGTGCTGTGTGCAGTCTGCGAGTAGTTTGCATTGTTGTCTGCCATTGTAGTGTTGGGCAGCGGCAGCTGGATGTGAACAGCGCGTAGCGTTGCGCAGTTGGAGGTGAGCCGCCAGCAGTGGTGGATGTGGGGAGAGAGATGGCGGAGTTTGGAAATTTATAAGACTGGATGTCATGATCTGTTATGTATATTATGATTTTGCAACACTATTAAGGTAAATACATTGTTTGTTCTCTACTAAAATCTTTCATTTCCTAACTATGCCTATCAGTAGTTAGTGCCTTCCGTAGTTTGAATCTTTTATTTAGCTGGCAGTAGTGGCGCTCGCTGTTTTACAGTAGTTGGAGTAACGAAGATTTTTGGTGAGGTAAGTGATTTGTGAAAGGTATAGGTTAATGTTACTCAGAGCCATTCTTTTGTAGGAATTTTTGAAAGTCAGATTGCGTTGCGCTAAAAACATTGTGTGTCAGTTTAAGGGCAGTCCTGTACAACTGTTCAAAGGGGACGTTTCATAATATATGCGTTGTATTTGCCTACAAACTGTCGTCAGCGGGAACAGTGAGTTATTTACATTGTTAAATGACGGACTACCCATTTTTCGCCAGAGTTAGTTTCATATTAACACTTTAAATGCGAAAATACAGAAAGCGAAATCTGTTTTAGTTCACAGAAGACTTTATGTTAATAGTAGATGGATGACTGTATATGACAAGTTAAAACTGTGTGCCACACTGAGATTCGAGCCCGGGAATACGCCATTTTGTGGACAGTGAGTTACAACGTATGCCTTGCAAGCACTCCCCCACTACCATATCAAAGGGTCAACTAGTCATGCATTCTTCCTCTTACCTCCTCACTCTCAGATGATGGTTGCTTAGAAGGCATACCACACTCAACTTCCAGCAAGGAAATGTGTAATGAACTCCATCCTAACAGGCGTTTGAAGGCCCTACTGCACCGACCGACCACCGTATCATCATCAGTCAATAGGCGTCACTGGATGTGGATAAGGAGAGGAATGTGGTCAGCACACCTCTCTCGACCGTTGTCAGCTTTCATGACTGGAGCCGCTACTTTTCAGCTAAGCAGCTTCTCAATTGGCGTCAGCCGGGCTGAGTGCGCCACTCTTACCAACAGCGCTATGCAGACCTGGACGGCCTCCCATCACCTACGTACTAGCCTAGCCTGACAGTGCTTAACTTCAGAAATCTGACGGGGATCTGTGGTTCTGCCGTGGCAAAACCGGTGATAGGAAGGGAATGTGTGAGAAAATACGAACAGGCACACCGAAAAGGAGGCTTACTCAAAAAATACCCACATCCCTTATGTAACTAAACACTGTTCTTCACACTACAACATGCCTTCACAGATGCAGTGATTCCAGTTCTTCTAGAATTGTCGTTACCACTGCAGTGTTCCATCAAACGTCACAGCAAATAATCACACAGGTGTGTACTGTGACATACAGGGAACGCACACTGACTCCGATGAAAGAATATTTCAGTAAAAGCAAAAACATTCCAGTAAGCATATGCGTCTCTATGAGAACACCTCAGTATTGTTGCTGTTCTATAAGCGAACGCTTTTCCGCCAGCAGCCACCTGCGCTTCGCTGTTGAGAACTGGAGACAGCACCGCCAATTGTTACGTCTCTTCTTCCGGTGTGTGAAATGTAATTAGTAGAGATGTGTTTGAAATGTAAGCTTTTCGATGAAGTCTGTACTGAAATGGGCTTAATCCTAGCAGTGCCAAGGGGAAGGACGTACATTTTGTCCAGCTTTTGAAAATATTGTAATCTAGCCAGTTATTAGTATTTTAAAATTTTGGAAATTGTTGTTGTTGTTTTTAAGCAATTCTTCTACTGGATTCCATAAATGATATAATATTTTCGGTTTAACATCAGCCAAAAATTTAAGTTCGTGTAGAAGACGCCACTTTCCACAATATTTTCAATGTTAGGACCTTCCTTACACATGTCTTTAAAAATCTCTTGTGAGTAGAAGACAACAACAGTTAATGAAATTAACATTTTTTAAATTTTTATTGTAGTGGTCATCAAGTACCCCCAGCTTGGCAGTACACGTTATTGAAAACGTAATGCTATTGCTAACAGAGTGCTAGAAGACATTTTCAGACTCCCTTTAAAAGTATGTTATTAATGTAAATCAACAACAGTTAACAAAGTTTTTAAAAACTTATATCAGATAGGCACAAAATACCTCTTCCTCACTTGGCAGTGTGCATTATGAAAATGTGATGGTATTGCTGTTGTTAAATTTCACTATTTTCTTCATTGTTTTGATGCAAATGGCTCTGAGCACTATGGGACTTAACTGCTGAGGTCATTAGTCCCCTAGAACTTAGAACTAGTTAAACCTAACTAACCTAAGGACATCACACACATCCATGCCCGAGGCAGGATTCGAACCTGCGACCGTAGCGGTCTCGCGGCTCCAGACTGCAGCGCCAGAACCGCGCGGCCACTTCGGCCGGCTGTTTTGATGCAGCTCTCCACAAATTCCTCTCCTGTGCCAACCTCCTCCTGCCGGCCGGTGTGGCCGTGCGGTTCTAGGTACTTCAGTCTGAAACCGAGTGACCACTACGGTCGCAGGTTCGAATCCTGCCTCGGGCATGGATGTGTGTGATGTCCTAGGGTTAGTTAGCTTTAAGTAGTTCTAAGTTCTAGGGGTCTGATGACCCCAGATGTTAAGTCTCATAGTGCTCAGAGCCATTTGAACGATTTGAACCAACCTCCTCCTCTCCAGCACAAACCATATCTTTTTTCCTGCTAGTTTCCAGGCAGGGGAGGGGAGGGGAGTGGGAGAGGGGTCTGCGGTTTTTCCAGAGGGGAGGATTAATTAATTGATCAATTTAAATAATTAGTCAATTAATTTGACATGAAAAGCGTGCTTGTATCGCTGAGGGGGGGGGGGGTAGTCCTGGGTATTTCCCACATGGGGGGATGGGGGGGGAAGAGGGGGGGGGGGATCAGGTGGGGGTATCTCATAAGGATGGATTATCCCCAGAGGGTCATAAATCAACGCTCAGGTGGTCATAAACGATACAGTAGAACAATAGGTATAAAGTCAAAAATCAATCAGCTGTCACAATTTAATTAATTTGCATATCAATTTAATTTCAAAAGTGCGCCAGTACCGACATTACCCTACTTCTTTTGTTTCCCTTTATGACATGACATCCTGGACTAACTTTTCAGCAAAATAATGCACATCTGTACACAGTGTGACATTCTACCGTGTGTCTTCGTGCTTGCCAAGAAACACTGTGGCCAGCAAGGTCGCCGGATCTCTCCCCAGTTGAGAATATTTGGAGCATTATGAGCAGGGCCCTCCAGACATTTCAGGATTTTGACAACTGGACAGAATTTGGCACGATATCCCTCAGGAGCCCGTCCAACATTTGAATCAATCCTATGCCAAATAATTTCTTGCATGAGGGCCAGAGGTGGATCAAATCATTACTGCAATGCTCATTTTGTGAATATATTTCTTTTGAATTAATCATCCAATTTCCCTAATATTGAAATCATTGTTATTTTTTTTTTTTTTTTGCTTGTACTCGTAAATCCCTTTCGAGTAATTCCTACGTAATGCCTTGTGTTCTCCTTTTTTTCTTTTTACTTTTCTCTTAGGGCGTATTTCGAAAAATGAAATTTGTTGTCCTTTCACTCAGACTTATGACCCTCCTAATAATCCACTACTGGCCGTTAAAATTGCTACACCATGAAGATGATGTGCAACATATGCGAAATTTAACCGACAGGAAGAAGATGCTGTCATATGCAAATGATTAGCTTTTCAGAGCATTCACACAAGGCTGGCGCCGGTGGCGACACCTACAACGTGCTGACCTGAGGAAAGTTTCCAACTGATTTCTCATACACAAACAGCAATTGACCGGCGTTTCCTGGTCAAACGTTGTTGTGATGCCTCGTGGAAGGAGGAGAAATGCGTACCATCAATTTTCGGACTTTGATAAAGGTCGGATTGTGGCCTATCGCGATTACGGTTTATCGTATCGCCACATTGCTGCTCGCGTTGGTCGACATCCAATGACTGTTAGCACAATATGGAATCGGTGGGTTCAGGAGGGTAATACGGAACGCCGTGCTGGATCTCGACGGCCTCGTATCACTAGCAATCGAAATGACAGGCATCTTATCCGCATGGCTATAACGGATCGTGCAGCCACGTCTCACTCCCTGAGTCAACAGATGGGGACGTTTGTAAGACAACAACCATCTGCACGAACAGTTCGACGATGTTTGCAGCAGCAAGGACTATCAGCTCGGAGACCATGGCTGCGGTTACCCTTCACACTGCATCACAGACAGGAGCGTCTGCGATGGTGTACTCAACGATGAACCTGGGTGCACGAATGGGAAAACGTCTGTTTACAGCATCGTGATGGCCGCATCCGTGTTTGGCGACATCGCGGTGAACGCACATTGGAACGCGTATCACCCAGCGTGATGGTTCAAATGGCTCTGAGCACTATAGGACTTAACTTCCGAGGTCATTAGCCCCCTAGAACTTAGAACTACTTAAACCTAAGTAACCTAAGGACATCACACACATCCATGCCCGAGGCAGGATTCGAACCTGCGACCGTAGCGGTCGCGCGGTTTCAGACTGTAGCGCCTAGAACCGCTCGGCCACACAGGCCAGCAGCGTGATGGTATGGGGTGCCATTGGTTACTCATCTCGATCACCTCTTGTTCATATTGACGGCACTTTGAACAGTGGACGTTAAATTTCAGACGTGTTACGACCCGTGGCTCTACCCTTCATTCGATCCTTGCGAAACCCTAAATTTCAGCAGAATAATGCACGACCGCATGTTGCAGGTCCTGTACGGGCCTTTCTGGATACAGAAAATGTTCCACTGCTGCCCTGGCCAGCACATTCTCCAGATCTCTCACCAATTGAACACGTTTGGTCAATGGTGGCCGAGCAACTGGCTCGTCACAATACGCCAGTCACTACCCTTGATGAACTGTGGTATCGTGTTGAAGCTGCATGGGCAGCTGTACCTGTACACACCATCCAAGCTCTGTTTGACTCAATGCCCAGGCGTATCAAGGCCGTTATTACGGCCAGGGGTGGTTGTTCTGGGTACTGATTTCTGAGTATGTATGCACCCAAATTGCGTGAAAATGTAATCACATGTCAGTTCTGCTATAATATATTTGTCCAATGAATACCCGTTTATCATCTGCATTTGTTACTGGTGCAGCAATTTTAATGGCCAGTAGTGTATATCATGTCATCGTACGCACATGTATGATTGTTTCTGACGTTGTTTCGCCAACGACTGAGGCTATAATCACAGCATCAGCACATTTACATCCAAACCTATGCCGTAGGGGGGGGGGGGGGGGGAGTCGACGTTAGATCTCCACCCGACGAGTTAGCTTCGCTTCTACAGGAGAACAGGTAGGGCAGCACCTATTTCGTTACGAAGCTGACGGAAGCCCTCGTGTACCGTCAGCGCACTCATAGTCGTGGCGTCCTAACGAGAGAGCCGTCCGTCAGTATAAGGAGGCCTGGACCGCCACCAACAGGTGCAGCGGCGGCTGGGCCTGCAGCTGCGAGCGCCGGCCACCTGAAACGAATTTGTCCGACTGCGGCCGCGACTGGCTGCGATGTAAATTCGAAGGCGGCTCGGCGCGAGGAGATGGGCCGCAGATAAGGCGCCGCTTGTCGAACAAGCCGGCCGGCGTTTTCCCGTAATAAACGGGCTTTTTACTGCGCATGCGCCAGCGCCGCTGCCGCCGGCCGGTTCTGGAGAGCAGGGCAGAGCCGGCGAGAGGGTCCCGGCGAGGCCGCTTATCGCGCCCGTGGTGTCTGTGTGTGTATCGGCCAAGGGGCGGCGGTAGGGCTGCTTTTAAAACGGGCGCACTAAATTAAGATAGCCACGGCGCGTGGCTGCGCCGCGCAGAGGGCGCGGAGCGGGGGACCATTAGGGGCGGCTGCTAGCTTTGTTCCCGGACGGGGTCGATGCGCCGTTTTGCTGCCTCACTGCCGCTGTTTCTCGCTAACTGGGGCTTTCCTTACATTGTACTCCTTTTCGTCTGCCGTCCGCTGAGCGACCACTGCGCAGCTGTAGATCGTCCAACTGGAAATTTCCTAATGACCAGAATAACTCAAGTTTACGACAGTTATTACCGTGTAGGACCTGATCAACATAATTTACGAAGTCGGAAGGTGTTTGTTAGTATCGTGGGACATTTCTATGTACTTCAGAGGAAGAGTGTTTTATTGTGGCCGCCGCCAATTATAACAAATCTCCCGAGTGTTTTATTGCTTGTCACACGTCACGATGCGTTCTCAACGTCTCGCTTAAGTGTTCTTACATCCGCATAAGTACGTAAGCCATCATTACTTCAGTATTTTTTCCTCCTGGTAGGTGGAACTTAAACTGCGTGTGCTCATCATTATACTCGGTAGTTTACCTACGCCCCTAACCCAACATATTTTGAAATTGATGAAGATATCGGAACAAAATTCTAGACGAACTACAGTTGCTGTTACTTCGCTTCAACGTCAGTGCGAACAAGCCATTACATGTACTGTCAGATGCCTTTCAGCCGTCCGCAGCTCGTGGTCGTGCGGTAGCGTTCTTGCTTCCGGCGCCCGGGTTACCGGGTTCGATTCCCATCGGGGTCAGGGATTTTCTCTGTCTCGTGATGACTGGGTGTTGTGTGGTGTCCTTAGGTTAGTTAGGTTTACGTAGTTCTAAGTTTTAGGGGACTGATGACCATAGATGTTCAGTTCCATACTGCTCAGAGCCATTTGAACCTTTTCGACGTATTTATAGCTCGTAAAATTCTTGGGCAACCGCCACGTTCATGCCTTAAGTTCTCCACGGTATTTCGGCAAACAGACTCGTTACCACCTTCAGGTGATTCCTGAGTAATCAGGAACCATCTTAAGATTTGTAACCACCCTGTTAAATTGTTAGAAACTTAGTCAGCCGGTGTCGTAATTTTGAAATGAGAGTATGAATGTCACGTAATAAATATTTCGTGTGAAGCGCCGTTGCAACAGAGGCAATGGTCAATTGTGGAAACCAAACCACTGCTTATTAAAAGTAACGTCATTAAGGATACACCGGCCGGCCGCGGTGGCCTAGCGGTTCTACGCGCTACAGTCTGGAACCGCGCGACCGCTACGGTCGCAGGTTCGAATCCTGCCTCGCGCATGGTTGTGTGTGATGTCCTTAGGTTAGTTAGCTTTAAGTAGTTCTAAGTTCTAGGCGACTGATGACCTCAGAAGTTAAGTCGCATAGTGCTCAGAGCCATTTGAACCATTTTTGACTTGGGCCTCCCGTCGGGTAGACCGTTCGCCTGGTGCAATTCTTTAGATTTGACCCCACTTCGGCGACTTCCGCGTTGATGGGGATGAAATGATGATGATTAGGACAACACAACACCCAGTCCCTGTGCGGAGAAAATCTCCGACCCAGCCGGGAATCGAACCCGGGCCCTTAGGATTGACATTCTGTCGGGCTGGCCACTCAGCTACCGAGAGCGGACATGAGAACAATGAAAGACAACTATTACTGAAATTAACAAACGAGGAGCGTAAAACGGCTCTGTGAAGTCGGTTTCGTAAGACGCTTGTCGAATTCGGTACAACTCATTCGCTTTACTACCTGATTTTAGCTCAATTCATTAACTCTTCCAGAAAGACTGAACACTCAAATAAGGCCTATGAAACATTATCCGTGTGTTTTAGTGTGCGGTTTCGGTATTGTTTTGTGAGAAACGCTGAGTTGGTCATTGTCTGCTGGGAGCAGACGATGTTGCTTCTCGTTCGAAGGAGAGCACAGGATGACCAACTTAGGTTTCCGATACCTGAACAGAGAGGTTTACCCATCTTAGTCGAAGGCTGTGTCGAAGACTGTTTTTGTGCACGGGGAGCTAGGTAATCTTGAAAGAGAAAGCGGCACTCTTTGGTGAACGCTTGATGAGTACGGATCGTAGCTCTTAAGGGAGGTTTCAGGTGATAGGAAGCAGGTTGAGTTAGGACTTCGTTATATTTAACTGTTGAAATACTTAAGAACTTCAGCTTAACTGAAGCGTGTGAAGCAAGTTATTTTTCCGAATGCGCCATAATTATATTTCTTTAAATAGGCGATTTTTGGGTGTTTGAGTTAAAAGTGTGGAAGTTACATTGTTCATCTTGAACAACGATGAAGTAGAATTTCTAACGGTAAATCTGATTAGGAAAGGCTGATTAGGATCAGTTCAACCGTACGTGAGTGTAATACTGTGTCGAAGCGAGTATGATTTTTAATCTTATATTTTGTGGAAGTTGCTTTTCTCTTTGTGTGTCAATTTTGTGCCACGTGTCTGGTAATCAATGACCCTTCTTGTCCACCACGGCACCGCAATAGGCTTTATTTTAACAGTTGCGTGTTTAATGAGCTATAATTTCTGCAAGAATATCTGTGCTTTCGTGCGCTTTCTACAAAGCAGCACAACAGCTAGATTCGGAATGCACAACGTGCCCTAGTTCGGCCGTTTGCAAGCAGCAGACGCAGTTAGTATGTTGAATAATTATCGCACAACCTTATGCATTGGTTAAACCTCTGTCCAGAATAATGCATGCGTAGAATCGTAATGCGAATCTCACTGAGATATGTTATGGTATGAATGCAAAGGAGATGATAGTATCATTGTCTCCCACCCCCGTTTTATGTGTTTCTTCTTGCTGTAGTTAAACTGAGCTCTGTTACATTCTCACATAATTCTTACTTAAATATTTCTAGTCAGCACCAGTTATGTGTAGTTAGGATGTGCAACCAAATACTTAGATACAATAAATAATCTACGTGAAAGATAAATTCTGTGGTGTTGATCTTACCCACTTACTCCGATTTCCAATCCTGAATTAATCAAGTTGCGTCATGCACTACATGGAGTGCTATTTATCTTGCTACTTAAACAAATTTGTATACTTGCAATTAAATTATTAAACTAATTAAACTAATAATTTTCCAGGTCCGTTTTTTTTCTCTAAATGGTTAGGAAGGGCGTGGGCTGGTGGCGTCCCCGAATTTCTGATTTTTTTATCATTATTTGTGTGAGAGAAACAGCTAGAAATGCGAGATAACGTATATGGCTCGATGAGAACCGCCGTAAAGATAGTAATACGTTACAAGCGTAAATCTTCTTTTGTCCGTCAGCGTTAAATATTTTTCAATTGAATCTTTGGTATGAGAGTCGTATAATTATCTATGCATTTATCAATAAGAGACAATTATGAAGTTTCTTTACTTGCTCCCTTGGGCCAATTGTCCAAAGAAATGTCAAATTCCGGGTAATGAGCCTAACCACTTTACACACTGGTAGGTCTTTCACTCCTTTACTCTTGTACTTGAATTGCACTGTTCGTGTCTATTAAGGGATGTATCACCATCACTTTGCGTATATAGTTCTGGTGCCAGACCTGGCACTTAGCTAACCACTTGTAACATTCGTTTCTCTCGTATACTGTACATTTACGGTTTTTTAGCAGTGGGAACATGTACACTAGGGAACACAAAAAATACATTAACTTACATACTACACACAAAAATTACTGCATCGTGTTTTACATAAAATACATGAATATTACACACATTTTATACAAGTCCATAGTTCATTGCTTGATGATTGGTTTGTAGCGTCATTGTTCCTGCGAACAAGAAGATTTTCAGTAGCAAGTTGACAACAAAATTACGTTTCACAAGTCTTTCCTTTGATTCTACAATCCCATTTTCCTGAAAAAAAAAACATACTTACAAGAACGTAGTATATTTATACCTGGATCTATTTGATAACGTCAAGGATATCTCCTTTCTGGATTTTTGCGGTTGTCTCATCATGGGCAAGATAAACATGCAACAAATGAATTCACAAAGATTAGTACTTCGTTTAACTTAACCCTTAACCCGAAACATCGGTGTCTCAGACCCCTCGTTTATTTTAAATGACGAGTGTAGCAGCACTGCAAATAGCGCGGCTTGGATTTCCCACTACCTTCGCCGCAATATTTGCAGCGTGTAAAACTGCGGTCAACAATCAGTTTTACTTCGTCAGATAAGACATACAGAGTATTGTTTAGAGGAGTTCAAATGACTCTGAGCACTATGGGACTTAACATCTGTGGTCATCAGTCCCCTAGAACTTAGAACTACTTAAACCTAACTAACCTAAGGACATCACACACATCCATGCCCAAGGCAGGATTCGAACCTGCGACCGTAGCAGTCGCGCGGTTCCGGACTGAGCGCCTTAACCGCGAGACCACCGCGGCCGGCGTTTAGAGGAGTACGCGAAGTTGTGTGCCTGAGATACCACATGTTTTGTATTACGTACAAGAATTTGGTAGGTCCAATAGACCGCATGTTTCTCATTACAACATATTATACTTTCAGTGGCTGTTGTTTTATAGGGTCTTCTTCTATGCGTGAATTTATGTCATATTTCAGGTATAACATGGATCGACTTTCTAAGAAGAGTAACATATCTGCAGCTAATTCAGATTCGGAAGCTTGGGTGTAAGCACGGTTACGGGATTTAGATGACGAGGAAAATGGGATCGATGACGACACGTTTGACGATTCTGATGATCCAGACTTCGTGATAGGTGATAGTCATCACGAAACAGAGAGTGATACAAGTGAAGAAAATGTTTTATTGGAAAAAGGGCCTGGAGTGGTCTATACTACAAGTAATACCTCACAGAAAACACAGTACTTTTATGGCAAAAATAATTTCCAGTGGGAACGTTCTGAGCCTGTTAGAACGAGAAGAACACCAGAGCACAACATTCTGAAAGGAGGAATGCCTGGCTTAACAGCCAAACGTCGAAGTTTGGGACAAAGTCCTACTAACTCTCAAATATGGGAGAATTTGATGAAGACATAATAGATCAAATAGTTTTACATACAAACGTGATACTGAATACAATAAGGGCAAAGTTGCAGGAAACAACTAATCCGTCCAATTACAGAGATACTGACAACGTTGAAATCAAAGCTTTTACAGGCCTTCCAATGATGACATCAATATTCAGATCGTCTCATGAAGGTAGGTTGTCTCTTTTCGAAAAGGATCTGACCGGTCATCGTATCTCTGTGGCGACAATGTCGGCAAAGCCCTTTGAAATGCTTCTAAGCAACATGAGACTTGACGATGCGACTACCAGAGACGTAAGAAAAAAAGTCAGATCGCGCAGCTGCAATAGTAAACATTTTACAGTGGATGAAATGTTAGTACCATTCAGGGGAATATGTCAGTCAAATACGGCATAAAAATTTTGTGCCTCGCAGACTCTGGAAGCGCTTACCTCTTCAATGCCTACATATATTCAGGGAAAGATAGTGAAGGATGTGGCCTGATAGAAGAAGAGAAAAAGCTTGCCAAACCAACTCACACCGTTTTACGTCTGTGGAAACCAATAGAAGGAAGTAACAGAAACATTACCGGTGACAACTGGTTTACATCTTTAGAACTCATTCGTGAGCTGAGAAAGAGAGGACTAACATACGTAGGAATGGTCAGAAAGAACAAACACGAAATTCCCTAAGAGTTTTTGGCTGATAACAGTAGGCCAGTTGGGTCAGCATTATATGAATTCTCTGATATTGCAACACTGGTTTCATTTGTTCCTAAGAGAAACAAGGGAGTAACTGTTGTGTCTTCAATGCACCATTCCTCTGAAAATGATACCATAAAAAATTAGTCAGAAATTATTTGTTACTACAATGCAACGAAATCTGGAGTAGATTTGCTCGACATGAAATGTGCCAATTATTCGTCAAACAGACGTACAAGGCGCTGGCCAATGGCAGTCTTTTACACACTTATGAACATCAGTTGCCTGAACAGTTTTGTTCTGTAATTGTGCTACAGAGGAAACCCCATGTTAACTCGTCTCAAATTCACCAAAAGTCTGGCCATGGAGCTGGGGGCCACGTCTTAGAAGACGCCTGGGAATTCAAAATTTACCTAGAAACATCAAGGAAATGATCCAGAAAGTTCTGGGAGACACTCAACAATCAAGCTAAGGCATACTAAGTGATAGAATGGACAAAAGGAAGACGTGTATGAAGTGTCCTGCGTCCAAGAAGAGGAAAACGGCGTATAAGTGCATCAAATGTGGTCACCCAGTTTGCCTGGAATGCAGCAGAAAGATGTGTGTCGACTTTGCGAAAGAGATGTGATTTAATATTTCATTTCAGTCCATTACCTTTTTTTACATTTTCTGCAATATTTTATTTGTATTTAGGAATATATTGCCTGGTATAACAGTGGTGAAAATCATATGAAATCTGTCACTAAATGACTGCACGTACTTGTGATACTTCGTTTTTATTTTATATAATTTAAACAAAACAGGCCTTTGTGTATGGAATCATACACGCACATGGCCCAGGGTGCTTAGATCCCCCTTCTCTAAGCGCACTTTGGTAATTCTCAGCAGGCGCGTCCATGTCGCGGGGGTGGGTCCGGCTTTCGAGCTGGCGGCAAAGCTCTGCTGGAGACCCAGTATCGCGGGGTATAACGCGTTACCCATGCCCAATGTTACGGGTGAAGATCACATCGGCAAGGAAGGCGAAGAAGATGGACTTCGGTACGGCGGACTTGGCGTAAGTGGCACCTCATTCCCAGAGGAACCCAAGCGAGGGATAGACAGAGTCCCTGAGCCCAGAAAGGCAATCGTCTAGTGGAAGAAAATCATGAATAAAAATCACCTGGTGCTCCAAGTAGGGGGTTTAGGAGTTGGACTTGCACTCCACCCTAGCAAAAGAAATTAAATGCAAAACCTCCCAATTTAGCCTCGGAACGGAATGGATCAAAACGAAGACGACAACAGGCACGAAAAAGGACAATGAGAATTGCAACATGGAATATAAGGGAATTTCTACAAAGAAACGTGAAATCTTTAAAGAAATAAAGCGCCTTGATGTGGACATAGTGGGCCTAATAGAAACCAAAGTGAAAGGGCATGGTACAGAAGAGATAAATGATTACATATTGACTTATAGTGGCGTACCAAAGGAACAACGAGCCCAAAGTGGAGTTGCCATTGCCATAAAGAAACAACTCTAGGAAAACCTAACCACTTGGGAATGTGTCAGTGATAGAATTCTGCAAGTACAGATGAAAATAAAGGTCCATCCTGTGGTGATTATTGTGGTCTATTCACCCAACAACGACGCTGATGTAGCGAAGAAAGACTTATTCTATACTCAACTGACAAGATCTCTTGACAATATCGCAAAGAAGTCATTTTACTAGGAGACCTAAATGCCAGAACAGGATGGAAAGCTAATGACAACATAGAGGGACAATATGGTGAAGAAACCATAAATGATAATGGTGAAAGATTGATAGAATTCTGCATGCAAAATGACTTAAGAATTATGAATGGATGGTTCAAGCGTAAGGACATCCACAAATACACATGGACAAAACCAAGCGTTAACCTCAAGTCCATTATAGACTATGTCATAATAAAGCAAACAACAAAGCTAGTAGTATAGTAGTACAAGACGTGAGGGCTATGAGAGGTGCAGAGTGCGGATCAGGCCATTTCGTGCTAATATATAAGATATTATTCAAGTTTATCAAAGACACAGAAATTCAAGTGGAAGCCGAACCAGGGAAAGCCGATAATATTCAATATAATTTACAAAGCCTTGACCATAGTTCTACCCGCTTCTTGTACCAGCAAAGACTAGAAAAAAAACTAGCTGCCATTGAAGAAACCTCTGCAGATAAGGTGTATGAGATGGTTAAAGAATCCATCCATAACGCAGCTTATGAAGCACTGGGAAAAAAAGAAATCCAAAAGAGTAATAGAATATGTGATGAGTGGGGGAACCACTCGGTACAAGAGAAGAAGTAAGAAGAAAGCTTATATTAAATGGTTGAACTCAAGATCAGACAAAGATTGGCTGGAATACAGGGAGCGGAGAAAGATGCACAGAAAACAATAATTAAGGCAAAAAACGAAGCCTGGCAGAAAACCGGTGAAGAAATAGAAAAAAGCATGGGGAATACACGAGCAAATAAAGCCTGGAAGGTATTAAAAACAATGAAAACACAGAATGAAGATAAAGCAAATGTAAACCTCATTAGCATGCAGGAATGGGTACAACACTACCAACGACAACTAACTGAGAACAGAGCTGCATTCACTGAGAACCTACCAGGCACTGAAATCAGTAATGATATTATGCCACCGATAACTCAAAAGGAAGTCCAAAATGCAATGAATGCCATGAAAAACAAAAAGTCGCCAGGTCCAGGATTAATTTATATAGAACTGGTTAAAGCAGCACCGTCAGAACTCTTTGAGATATTGGCAGTGATTTTTGAAAAATGCCTTAGAGGTGACGAAGCCCTAAAGGAGTGGAAAAAGGCAACAATTACATCAATATTTAAGATGGGCAACAGGAGGAATTGTGCATGCCATCCATGGCGAGAGTCTATGGCCGTATCCTAAAAAAGAGGATAGAAGAAGAAATAACTGAATGTGAAGAACAAAATGGATTCAGATCTGGTTGCTCCTGTACTGACGGAGTGTTTACCCTCAAAAACCTAGTGGAGAAAAGGACAGCAAGGGGCCTTACAACCTACCTTTTCTTTGTACACCTCCAGAAAGCTTATGACACAGTTCCACAGAACAAGCTATGGAGAAGTCTAACTGATAATGGTGTGTCACCAAGCTATGTGAAAGCTGACAGACTCCTCTACCAAGGTTGTACGCCAATGGTTAAAGTGAGAAATCAACTATCTCAAGAGTTTGAGGTGACAAAGGAACTACGCCAGGGATGCACACTCGCCCCTCCACTCTTTAAGATCTACCTACAGGAGGCACTAAAATCATGGAAAAGGAAATGCGGAGGAATGGGTGTCCCTATAGACGACGAGATCTTGTTCACTCTATTTTTTGCCGACGACCAAGTGTTAGTAGCTGGAGATGAGGAAGATGCAAATTACATGCTCCGCAAATTAAAAGAAGAATATGAAAAATGGGGTCTTGTCATAAACGTACCTAAAACAGAATACCTGGAAGTGGGAGAAAATACTGTTAACGACTTACAGCTCGGTTCTGATACTGTTAAAGGGTGTCATAATATAAAGTACTTGGGAGTGACACTGTCGTCTAATGGTAGAAATATGGATGATGTAAACAATAAAATAGGCCAGGGCAAGCGAGCCATAAAACAACTAAATGGTATTCTCTGGAACAAAAATACAACGCGCAGAACAAAACATACCATCTACCACATAATTATTGAAAGTATCACAACATATGGTGCACAGTTGTGGGAACTAACTCAGAGGCACAAAGATCGCCTGCTGGCTGTCGAGATGGATTTCTGGAGACGGAGTTGTGGATACTCCAGACTTGACCATATTAGAAATGATAGGATCAGAGACGTTATGAATGTCAAAAGCACAATCCTAGACTACACAGAAAGGAAGCGCCTACTCTGGTATGGTCACTTAGTATGCCAGACACAAGATGGCCGAAACGGGTATGGCAATGGACTCCACATCAAAGAAGAAAGCGCAGTAGACCTGCGAGATGCTGGAAAGACGACGTCAACGAAGCAACGGCGGCGAGAGGCCTTAATGAAAGAGACTGGAATAACCGTGAACGATGGAGATTGGGATGCGAGAGGCGGCGGCAGCCGTAGAAACCTCGCTCGTATAACATAGTATTCACATGGGCTGAAAAGTATTAAATTTACTTAGAACATGAATTAACTGTCTATTTATTTGATTTCTGTCAACTTAGTGGAGTTCTGTGATGTAAATACTAGGTGGTCTGAGAGACCGCATGTTTCTAGTTACGCACATTTCAGAGATGTTTCGGGTTAATGGTTAACACTTACATAAACATAGGTGCTGTTCAATGAATACGGATGTCGTTTTTATTTCGTAACATGGCCCGGAGATCGTGCGCTGTAGTGATAAGACCTTATTTAGTGGGCCAGGAAATAGTGTCTCTACATCTCTTTTGAACTATACTGAGCGTCCATTTGAAGTTAGATTTTGCTTTCCATTCAAATTGTACTCCTGCATGTCGCCGTCAGTCAATAATGGGTCAGTTACGAGTAACCTCACACACAACAATTAGTCTGGCAGCGCGCTTCGCACCGTCTGAAATCCAGTGGCCGCGCACCAACCGTCGGGTAGCGATGCCGCGCGTGCCGGTCAATACGTTTTTATGAAGTGTTCTGTGCAGCTTTCGCAGCATTTACGAAATTACTGCACCTGTTTCAAATCGTCGTACACCTTGGCTGTGAGAAGGGACCACAGGTCACGTCCTACGTTCACTGCTCGAAGGTATGTGCTGCACTGTACTTGCCAACGGCACACTGCCCTAATGCACAAACACCCGTACCGTAGCAAGCTTTCTCGATTCACCATGTCTCATTTATTTGGAATTAGAAGGCTCGTGGTATAAAACTTGTTCTCACTTGCCTCTACACGTATAACTTACATGTTACTGAATAAATCACTTGTCACTTAATAACTCACTGTCATAGAGTAACTATACACTATACTGTTCATTTTTACCATTTCAAAAATTATAGCTCATGGGACCACTGGCTATTTTATGCCCACGTTCGTTATTTGCTCCTGTATCCTCTTTCAAAACTTTATCTGTGTACATACTGCTCCAAATATTTCATTACACAAGTTGGTAGATGAACGTTCTCTCAAATATACGTGCCACTACTACTACATTTCGCGATCGCGATACTATCTTATATCTCTACACGTTTTCGAGAACAACAGCACTTCCCTAACTTAGTATCGTGCTACAAATGCACTTATACATCGAAACGACTACACAAAAAATTAATGCACCGAAAGTGCTTCTAGAAATTGTCTGTGCTTTAGCTACCCGCGAGTTACTGTGGGGGGAAGAATCTAAAGTTTACGTCACCCAAACCTACGTAACAACGCATGATACAAGAACCAATGAAAGAAAATAATAAATGACGCACAAACAGAACAAATCTCTATACCTAAAATCACATATAAATACAATACAAACAAGAATAACCTGACAAGTAATTCAAAATAATAACATTAGTAATAAAGAAGCGTGGTCGCTGAGCACTAGACTTCTGACTGTGTATTAGTGTACTGTACCTGTCTCATATTGCGTTTTCTTCTTCACTGCACTAGTATGTGCATGGATTAACAATCATCGTGATCTCTGTCACCTCTCAACTCTCATCACTCATAAAATATCTCCCACGTATGTCGAGTAAAATATTATAAATACCACAAAATTCGAAGTATTTACACGTTGCGTGTTTGTTTTTAATAGTGATCATATTATGTTTTCATGACGTAAAACTCATGTTTCCACTGGCGTTACTGAGCGGCATCTTGTGTGCAGCCAGTGCTCGTGATAAAATCTACAACATTGCCTGAAATAGGTGTGACGTCTGTATAACCCTATTACTTTTTATCTCCGGATGAAATCTTGTAGAATTTCGACGCGTATCACCCGTAAACAATTGTGTATGACTCGATGTTACTAGTATTTCTCCCCAGATTTGCGTTTCTAACTTACCTGGTACTTGACGGTGTCGTATTTACCTTATTTCATGTTTACAAATCGTACCTCATTAGCTTAGATATCCTCTCACGTATGCAGATAAAGATAAATGTATCCTTCTCAGTTCACACTAATTCCCTATCGTACGTGTTGGTAGTGGAGTAAATAGTAGATGATGTGAGAGACTTCAGCAGCTCGAAATCAATTCATCCTCGTAAAACATACTATAATTAATTCAGTTCTAATCAAAGTTGCGTCAAAATTGCATAGATCTTTAAAGTTTCTATGCACTATGGCATGTAGGCCTACTTGTGTAACGTATACCAATACCGTGCCTTAGG
Source organism: Schistocerca nitens (assembly GCF_023898315.1). Classification (NCBI taxonomy): domain Eukaryota; kingdom Metazoa; phylum Arthropoda; class Insecta; order Orthoptera; family Acrididae; genus Schistocerca; species Schistocerca nitens. The sequence goes on from NC_064615.1 coordinate 800,846,106, forward strand.
TGTCCGAATTTTTTACGTAACTTACCCAGATGCTTATTATCCTGACACACAAGCGGTGAAAAAAACTTACAATTACTTTACTCTAATACCAGGTCTGTGATAATTGCTCTCTCCAGGTGCCAGTATTCATAAATTTAAAACTAAAACCACCGTTCTGTCACTAATTCCTACCTATGTGTCCTAGTTTAACAACGTATCGTGTCCACATTCAATTGCGGTGAAAATAAAATTGTCATTGCTCTGATAGTTCTCTTTGCTGCATAGTATAAACTTATGTTACCTTAACCAGATTTTCTGTCTCTTATCATAGAGTACATAGTATAGTTATGTGCATAAACAAGTGTAACGTGTGATTCTAAACATGGTAAAACTTCTGTAAGTATCGGTTGCGTTAAGTCCTTTGACTTTGCCGTTGTGAGGGTACGCAGTTAGGTAAAATCCGTCGTGTGGAATATGTACCATCGTGTAAGGGCCAATATATTTAATTTGCCACGTAGCATTTCTCTTAGCTAATAAACGTGAATTAACATGAGTTTTAAGTAAGATCTTCTCCCCAACAACAAATCTGGTCATACCACGTAATTTCCTGTCAAAATGTTTCTTCCTACGATTGGCATTCTGTGTAATAGACACTAGCACTTGTTTCACCTTATCATTTAAATTTACTTGTTCTCTTGGACCAAGTGAGATGAGATTTACCCACTCCTCCTTCTTGGAACAAGATTAGAAAGTGATCAATTTCACTAGCAGGACCCTTACTGAATATGAAGGCATGTACTCATCAACAAAGTTGGAGGCTCTCTCTATTGTGTGGGCATTTAACAAAGTCCATTATTACCTGTTTTGTAAGTATGTGCGAGTACACAGCGATAATTAAGCACTAAGTTTTCTACTCACTTGTAGATTGTTGCACAATCGGCTTGCAAAATGGACACCGTTCTTAAAGGCTTACAATTTTGAAATTGTACATGTGGACGATGAAGACAACGTAATTCAAGGAATTGGTAGAGGTTGTTGTTGTTGTGGTCTTCAGTCCTGAGACTGGTTTGATGCAGCTCTCCATGCTACTCTATCCTGTGCAAGCTTCTTCATCTCCCAGTACCTACTGTAACCTACATCCTTCTGAATCTGCTTAGTGTATTCATCTCTTGGTCTCCCTCTACGATTTTTACCCCCCACGCTGCTCTCCAATGCTAAATTTGTGATCCCTTGATGCCTCAAAACATGTCCTACCAACCGATCCCTTCTTCTAGTCAAGTTGTGCCACAAACTTCTCTTCTCCCCAATCCTATTCAATACCTCCTCATTAGTTACGTGATCTACCCACCTTATCTTTAGCATTCTTCTGTAGCACCACATTTCGAAAGCTTCTATTCTCTTCTTGTCCAAACTGGTTATCGTCCATGTTTCACTTCCATACATGGTTACACTCCATACAAATACTTTCAGAAACGACTTCCTGACACTTAAATCTATACTCGATGTTAACAAATTTCTCTTCTTCAGAAACGATTTCCTTGCCATTGCTAGTCTACATTTTATATCCTCTCTGCTTCGACCATCATCAGTTATTTTACTCCCTAAATAGCAAAACTATTACTTTAAGTGTCTCATTTCCTAATCTAATCCCCTCAGCATCACCCGATTTAATTTGACTACATTCCATTATCCTCGTTTTGCTTTTGTTGATGTTCATCTTATATCCTCCTTTCAAGACACTGTCCATTCCGTTCAACTGCTCTTCCAAGTCCTTTTCTGTCTCCGACAGAATTACAATGTCATCGGCGAACCTCAAAGTTTTTACTTCTTCTCCATGAATTTAAATACCTACTCCGAATTTTTCTTTTGTTTCCTTTACTGCTTGCTCAATATACAGATTGAATAACATCGGGGAGAGGCTACAACCCTGTCTCACTCCTTTCCCAACCACTGCTTCCCTTTCATGCCCCTCGACTCTTATAACTGCCATCTGGTTTCTGTACAAATTGTAAATAGCCTTTCGCTCCCTGTATTTTACCCCTGCCACCTTCAGAATTTGAAAGAGAGTATTCCAGTCAACATTGTCAAAAGCTTTCTCTAAGTCTACAAATGCTAGAAACGTAGGTTTGCCTTTTCTTAATCTTTCTTCTAAGATACGTCGTAAGGTTAGTATTGCCTCACGTGTTCCAACATTTCTACGGAATCCAAACTGATCTTCCCCGAGGTTCGCTTCTATCATTTTTTCCATTCGTCTGTAAAGAATTCGCATTAGTATTTTGCAGCTGTGACTTATTAAACTGATAGTTCGGTAATTTTCACATCTTTCAACACCTGCTTTCTTTGGGATTGGAATTATTATATTCTTCTTGAAGTCTGTGGGTATTTCGCCTGTCTCATACATCTTGCTCACCAGATGGTAGAGTTTTGTCATGACTGGCTCTCCCAAGGCCATCAGTAGTTCTAATGGAATGTTGTCTACTCCCGGGGCCTTGTTTCGACTCAGGTCTTTCAGTGCTCTGTCTAACTCTTCACGCAGTATCTTATCTCCCATTTCATCTTCATCTACATCCTCTTCCATTTCCATAATATTGTCCTCAAGTACATCGCCCTTGTATAAACCCTCTATATACTCCTTCCACCTTTCTGCCTTCCCTTCTTTGTTTAGAACTGGGTTGCCATCTGAGCTCTTGATATTCATACAAGTGGTTCTCTTCTCTCCAAAGGTCTCTTTAATTTTCCTGTAGGCAGTATCTATCTTACCCCTAGTGAGACAAGACTCTAAATCCTTACATTTGTCCTCTAGCCACCCCTGCTTAGCCATTTTACACTTACTGTCGATCTCATTTTTGAGACGTTTGTATTCGTTTTTGCCTGCTTCATTTACTGCATTTTTATATTTTCTCCTTTCATCAATTAAATTCAATATTTCTTCTGTTACCCAAGGATTTCTATTAGCCCTCGTCTTTTTACCTACTTGATCCTCTGCTGCCTTCACTACTTCATCCCTCAGAGCTACCCATTCTTCTTCTACTGTATTTCTTTCCCCCATTCCTGTCAATTGTTCCCTTATGCTCTCCCTGAAACACTCTACAACCTCTGGTTCTTTCAGTTTATCCAGGTCCCATCTCCTTAAACTCCCACCTTTTAGCAGTTTCTTCAGTTTCAATCTGCAGGTCATAACCAATAGATTGTGGTCAGAATCCACATCTGCCCCTGGAAATGTCTTACAATTTAAAACCTGGTTCCTAAATCTCTGTCTTACCATTATATAATCTATCTGATACCTTTTAGTATCTCCAGGATTCTTCCAGGTATACAACCTTCTACAGGATTGGTAGAGGAGGATACCGATTTTATGATTATGCTTATAATAGACATTAAGTTGAGAAAATATTTTTTGATTATGCGTAATAACGTGGCTAAACTGCAAGAGGAGGAACGGCGCTGACAAAAAGGAAGGTTTCAGTTATGCAGCAATCCGCACGTACCAGTGCGGCAGCAGTATCAACTGTATCACCAAGTTTTTTTTTTGTTTTTTGTTTTTTTTGTTTCTTTTTTTCTTTAGGAGAAACCCAGACAGCCATTTGTGATGTGTTTGTATTCCCGAAGCGGGTAAAGAGAATTTAATTTGGCACACTCATTTCACTTGGGGACACTGCAATGCTCGTAAGTACTGTAAGAAGTTAAACGTTTACTGCTATTTTCCTAATATGCTCCGACACACCCAGCAAGTCTCAAAAACGTGTATTGTTTGCCAGAAGGCTAGGCCTTCCAACCAAAACTGAAACAGTACTACATCCTATAGTGCCAAAGAATCCACTAGAACAAGTTTGTATTAATGCTACAGGACCCCTGCCCTCTGCTCGAGGTGGTGTTAAGTACATAATAGGCTTATATGATGTATTTTCCAAATGTGTGAAACTGTGTGCCACAAAATCAACGGCAGCTAAGCCTATCATCAAAAGTATGCTAAATGACTAATTTACCTCTGTTGGGAAACCTAAAGTGATTTTATCTGACAATGCTATTAATTTTACCTGCCAGGCTTGGAAACAAGTTTTACAGGTAGCAGCAGATCCAGCAAATTTTCGTACCAAAGTATAGTCCGCAATCGAATTCCACTGAAAGAATGTTCCAAGAAGGAGGAGTGGGTAAATCTCATCTCACCTAGTCCAAGAGAACAAGATTAGAAAGACTCTTCGGTCACCTGAAAGAGGCAGGCACCTACACCTGAAAATGATGCATCGGTAGCGACACAAAAGTTTTGGCTCAGGTCTGGGTTGGGTGGCCAAGACGTTAGAGTTTGCCAGAGCATGCTTTATGTCCTCGACGCCGGCCTGCCCTTCTTTAACAATCATAACAGTATTTAGCAGGTGATTGGGTACAAAACGGTGGAAGAAAGAATACAAACCCAAGAACGCTTTTAGCTGCAGTTTTGCCCAAGGTACCGGAAAAATCTTAATCGCCAGCAGTTTTTCAGGATCATGCCTTATTCCAACAGGTGAAATAATGTGACATAAAAATTTAATGTTTTTCCTAACAAATTCTGATTTCTCAAGATTCGTCGTTACGCCAGTAGCCGAAAATCTCTGTAGCATTCTCTCTAATAGTTCTAAATTCTCATCCCAGGTAGATGTTGCGATTAATGCATCATCAATGTAAACAGTGAGCTTGTCTAGAAGGTCAGGACCTAATACAGTGTGAAGTGCAGTTATAAAGACATCAGCACTAACGTTCAACCCAATGGGGAAAATGCAGTACTGGTAGAATCTGCCTGCAAAAATAAAGGCCGTGTACTTTCTGCTTTTAGGGTACAGTGCGATCTGCCAGTAAGAGCTCTGGAGGTCAGCACTGGACAGATACTGCACATGACAAAACCATTGTGATTGTTCCTCTAAATTTTCAGGCCGGACGGATACTGGGACAATAATTTTGTTAACTTTCTGGGCGTCGAGAACGAGCCTCATTGTGTTAACTGCCTTTTTCATCGCGAGTAGCGGGCTGAAGTATGGTGATAACGAGTTCTGAATAACATACGAGTACCATGACATCCTTTTTATCTCCTAAGCTACCGCCTCTTTTTGCGACCATGGTATGGAATATGCGTTTTTCCAAAACGTGTCGTGGAGCCGAATATCCATGTAGTACTGCTACGTTCTAATAACTCCGGGTTTTTTATCGAACACACGCGCATATTCAAACTATAAACTTCTAAGTTCTTCACTTTGTTGCGGAGAGACCTCTGTGCACTCTTCTACCTTATTTTCGATTTCATCACGCTCCAATTGTTGGCACCACTGTTTTGTTGAGTTATGGCAGTGAAACGCGTTGACCTTCAAAATTTGAACTTGTATGTTTTTAAAAGGCTTACCAATCCTACCTTTAACGTTTATTAAATCTATTACTCAGTTTTGACCGCTGATGAACTGATGACATTCCCCCAGATTCTAAATCAATTTTAGCAAACGTTTCCCTCTACAAACTCAGTCCGAAACTACATCGTTCTGTCAACCCTTAGACTACCAGGAAAATCGAGGAATACGATGTCCTCGATCTGCACTTTGATCATGGTTTGCACTTTAATCAGCTCGGATTTGCCACCTATGGCACCTAGTATCCAACAATTTTGTAGTGAGTAGGTTGGTAGGACATTGTGACTTCCAATCTGTTTGAAAAGGGCTTTAGACATCGCACTAATCTTGCCACCGGTGTTCTAGCAAGATATTCTTCCTACTAGCGCCTGTGTACTTGCTTCAACTATGCTGTCTCCTCGTACAAATAGGGTATTTCATCGTTTGTCCACACATCACGTATGTTAGCTTTATCTTGGTATCTCAGTAAATCGTTATGCTGACTGCATGGATCGCCCCCACGACTATCCATGGGCAACATTCGAGGGCATAAGGTGGCCACGTTTAGTTTAACGCCACATTATCGTCGGTTGGTTTCTCATTCGTCACTTCGATAATGTTTACGACCGGTGCGTTATTTATACGTTGCGCATCTCGGTCATTATTTGGTCCTGAAATTGAAACGGTTGGTTCGTTTGAGCATACTGTCATTGCGTATTTCTGGGATCGGCTAAATTGTTATTGCTGTTGTGGTGTCACCGCCAGACACCACACTTGCTAGGTGGTAGCCTTTTAAATCGGCCGCGGTCCGGTAGTATACGTCGGACCCGCGTGTCGCCACTGTCAGTAATTGCAGACAGAGCGCCACCACACGGCAGGTCTAGAGAGACGTACTAGCACTCGCCCCAGTTGTACAGCCGACTTTGCCTGAGATGGATTACTGACAAATACGCTCTCATTTGCCGAGACGATAGTTAGCATAGCCTTCAGCGACATTTGCTACGACCTAGCAAGGCGCCGTATTCAATTGATATTGAGATTCTATTAATGTATCATCAAGAGCGATGTTCTACAAATGTGGATTAAAGTTAAGTATTCCAGAAGCTACGTACTTTTCTTTATAGCATTCATTACGTATCCTGTTTCAGACCTTACGCCAGCCTGCGTGAGTTTAAGCGCGTGCCTTTCGGCTTCCTCTCATTGTGTCTAGGCTGTCTTGTCTAGACACAACAGCTGTTATGCTGTGCTTGACACTGGTTACAAGCGTTTCCCCACTGAAAAAAATGGTTCAAATGGCTCTGAGCACTATGGGACTTAACTTCTTAGGTCATCAGTCCCCTAGACCTTAGAACTACTTAAACCTAACTAACCTAAGGACATCACACACATCCATTCCAGACTGTAGCGCCTAGAACCGCTCGGCTACTGCGGCCGGCTTTCCCCACTGATTTCTACCATCCTGTCTATTCCATTTTCGATTTACGTTACCAGAATAATTCCTATCACCATTCTTTCTCTTTCTTTTAAAGCCTTGACTGTAATTAGAATTGTAATAGGGATTAAAATTGCCTCTCGAATTCGGGTTTTGTATTTGCGCTGTAGAGACTGGATCGCCAAAAATAGGTCGTGGCTCAGCCGCGCACTCGGCATTGTTGACGCCTTATTGCTCTTGGTGCAGCGGAGACCGATTCCCGCTACCGTTACGATAACTATTTTGGCTGTTGTCGCAGCGACTCTTGTCTTCATAGATCAAATCTATGGAATATAAGGTCCATAAGAAGTACTCCAAACTGCTGTCAGGTACCTGTACAAATTTCTCTCTGATGTTAGTGGCCAGTTTGGCTTTCAAAATGCGTATGACATCAGTGTGTGAAACTGGTTCATCCCAGAAACGCGTTTTATTTAGATACTTTTTGAAATATTTTCTTAAAGATCTAGATTTTGGATCGTATTTTTCAGAAGAAAACACCGATTTCCTCAATCGTTCCTTCACACAACGCGACCGGTAGTTAGAAAGATGGTTCAAATGATTCAAATGGGTCTAAGAACTATGGGACTTGTCTTCTGAGGTCATCAGTCACCTAGAACTTAGAACTACTTAAACCTAACGAACCTAAGGACATCACACACATCCATGCCCGAGGCAGGATTCGAACCTACGACCGTAGCAGCAGCGCGGTTCGAGACTGCAGTGCCTAGGACCGCTCGGCCACAACGGCCGGCACTTAGAAAGAAAAGCTCTTTCGAATTGCTCTAATGTTTGGCAAGTTTCAGACATTTCGATCGCCCACACCGCAGCATCGCCTTGAATGTATCCGGTAACATATTGAATCTTTTGCTGATCGGACCATGCCTTGGCAACACATTCCTGAATGAGTTGATAAAAATAACAGTATATACTGACTTGCGTTCAGCGATAAACATGTTGTATAGGACTCACTCCGAGCAATACAGTCGACAAAGTTGGTTCTACTGTTTGTTTCCTATTCGCATTCTGGTATCTGCCATACCCCTCGTAGTTAGGCGAATACATATTAACATTGGTACTGAGGTAGTCAGTACGTGCACTGTCGTCCTTACCCTTATGCATCTTTTCAGGTTCTTCCTCTTCTTCTGCGTCTCTACGTTGCGCCTTAATGTCATGGAGTTGCCTGTTCATTTGCTCAGTGTCCCTCTGTAATTTTCTAACAGATGTGTTCTGTTTAGTGTAAACTTGTTCCATTGTGTTATTTATAGCTTTCTGTAATTCTGTTTCGTAAGTGCAGTTGATATGAACATCTTCTTCTTGCAAAAATTCATCACACTTCCACTCCTTTTTTTTAGTTACCTTTTTAGCTTGAGTGACTGCTTGCAGCATTTTTGTGTTAAGTGTTCTTTGTTGTTAAGTGCAAAGCATTAAAGTCTTCAGTTAGTTTTCTTATTTGGTCAGGTACATATTTCATAGTTGTTTTTAAGTTGTCATTGCCCTGATTCATATTATTTAAAACATCCCGTATTACTTCAATCATCTGATCAGCCACTTCGGTTTTTAACTGTGTTATTTGTGTTGTCAGGTTGTTTTGCATTTCTGTAAGGTACTTTACATCAGTTTCTAAACTGCTCATCTGTGTACTGACGTTAGTTTGTAAACCGCACATCCGTCCAGTCATTTGTGTGGTTATCCGTTTTGCACATTGTGTCAACGGGTCAGTTTGCTTAGCTTGGAACAAGTTTAATAAGTTTGACTCTGCTGCAACCTTCGTAAGTGCAGAGTCTGGTACGATTTCTAGCGAAGGCGTATTATCGCCTGCCGCATGCGACGCAGTACCATTAGTCACTGTGACCGTGGTATCGCTATCGTGTACATTTTCTACCTCAGGATTTATTAAAGGCTGAGCAACAGATTCTTAGTCCGATGAACTATCCATTGTGTTAGTTAGAGACCTAAGTTTCACCATCATTACCTGTACTCGTTAGACAATGTATAACCGAGCTTCACGATTGCAGTAATTTTTATCATATGTAAACGAATCACGTATGGCGTAGCGCTGTTCGTTTAAATTAACGCAGTAAAATGTCTCTGCTCAAACAATAGACTGGCGATCCAGAATCCCGCACACAACTACTAAATATTTTCCGCCATCTTGTGATACATTCACGTATAATATACTTACAAAAATCTACAAAAATATCTGCAAAAGAAATTTTGAAAAAAAATGCGTATTTTCTTTTGGCGGTCGGTTTTCTTAATAGTAGGTTTAATGTTCCAGAACTTACTTTTTTCCACATTTTTAGGATAAATAATTGTCAATTTTATGGACTGATTTCGGAACTTAAAATTTGTACTATTTTTTCTAAAAAAAAAAAAGGTCATGGCACTCGGTCGCCATTGTAGCTGTCCTGTTAAATTGTTAAAAACTCTTGTCAGCTGGTGTCGTGATTTTGAAATGAGATTTAGTATGAATGTCGCGTAATAAATATTTCGCGTGAAGCGCCGTTGCGACAGAGGCAAAGGTCCATTGTGTAAACTTAGCCACTGACTATTAAAAGCGACTTTATTAGGGAACACACCCGACTAACTACACAAGATGAGGGCGCTTACATTTGCTAGTGAACGGTTCAAAATAAGAAATAATACTGTAACCGAGATGTGCCTTAAGTATAATTACACCGGTACACACTGAGTTGTATGCGAACGTATGATCGGGATAGAGGCATGTACGTTCAAAAGTACTATCATTTCCCGTGGCCTCGGTAAAAAAAAATCATGGTTTGATTCATCTGAGAAAGAAAATAATCAGACTTTGTAATTAAATGAAAAGAAAGATTGCAGGTTCTGAATGTCGCGGCAAAATGACCTCGATATTGAAATCGACGTTGGCGCCCACGAAGGGAAAGAGATGAACACATTCACGTAGCTTTATTTTTAAGCAGCGCCGTCGTGAAGATAGTCGCCTCCATCTAAATTCTTCGCACAAAATTAAAATTGTAACAATCTTCCAGAGTTAAAGGAGCTGGGATCCATGGTATCATAAATGAGAAAATTGTATTGTTTCAGAAGTTGCTTCCATTATTTATCACAATTTCACTTGATATTACTGAGCACTTCATTTATACGTCTTAGCACCAGGACATGAGAACAACGAAAGGTAGCTATTACTAAAACTAATTAACGAAGAGGGTAAATTTTCTTTTGTCCGTCAGTGTTAAACACTTTCCAAATGAATCTTTGGTATGAGAGTCGAATACGTATCTATACATTTAACAATAAGAAAAAATTATTAAGTTTCTTTACAAATTACAAAGAGTCTATTCGCTGAAATATCGCGCAGAACATAGGACCTGGTGGATGATCGAGATTTCAAGAAGTTACGTTTTTTTATATCTGCGTGGATACTGCATATGTTGCGAGGAAAGGAATATACGGAAAACATTGACAAGGTAGGACATCTGTTATATCACAGAATAATTTCCATGGTACTAGAGCAGTGATTCCCAACCCGGTCGCAGGTTCGAATCCTGCCTCGGGCATGGATGTGTGTGATGTCCTTAGGTTAGTTAGGTTTAAGTAGTTCTAAGTTCTAGGGGACTGATGACCACAGATGTTAAGTCCCATAGTGCTCAGAGGCAATTGAACCAATTGAACCCAACCCTGGGGTAATGACCCCCTGAGGGGTAAAATGAAATTTTCTGAGTGGTAAAAACGAAACGATTCGGTTCTGTTTCGGTCACGAAACTAAATTATTTTCAAAAGATCTTTACTACCATCACTATTTTGTAAGACTATATTGGCTGTGAGCACTATGGGACTTAACTTCTGAGGTCATCAGTCCCCTAGAACTTAGAATTACTTAAACCTAACTAACCTAAACATGTCACATACATCCATGCCCGAGGCAGGATTCGAACCTGCGACCGTAGCGGTCACGCGGCTCCAGACTGAAGCGCCTAGAACCGCTCGGCCACGTAAGACTATATTGATTATGTAAGTTATGAATAACTACTTTTTCTCAATTAGTAGCATTAATGCGATGGAGGTTACAAGTTGTTCACATAGTCCACCCAGTACAAACATATGATGCGCTTTATCCCATACACCGCTGATGATAAAAGTGAGACATATATGCAACAAATGCTAGATACCTCAAGAATATGTCTTCTTCAAGTTGTAGATAGTTGCTGCAGTAGTCCAGAAATTGCTACATTTCTCGCTTCGAAACAAATGAATTGACAGCGCGACATAGCAGTAACTATATGAAGGCTACTATAGTGCTACACACAATATTATTATTATTACTAGTGGCTATGGTCAGACACAAAGCATGAACAGCCTGATGTCCTCCAATTTCTGCCAGTTCAGAAGTGCAGCAGTGAAGCGATGTACGAGCAGTAAGTATAGTGCACACATCTGAATGTCTTTTATTTTAAATGGGATTGCAGTGTGCAGGTCAAGCAAGTGCCGCGATGCTGAGGAATAACGCAGGGGAAGAATGTTTTGTATTAAGTGTGTACCCTCACTGTGGATGGTTAGCTTTTGTTCCGAGAAGTAGTTGTGGGTACCACTTGCGATGCACCCCGAAACACACACACACACATACACACACACAAACTAAATATCATTCATCTTTCATCATTTTAAAAATATAAGTGCTCCAAGAAAAGTCTTTCATTCAACAGTTTACTTAGGTGTTAAAGTTGGTGATAATGTGGGCAGGGGGAGGGGAGAGGCACTAACTAATGTCTGATGCCTGATTGCACTCAGGAGTAATGGTCTAAGAGAGATTGGGAACCACTGTGCTAGAGGGAGGTGTATAGGGTAAAACTATAGCGGAAAAAAGATTGGAATACATCCAGAAAATAACTAAGGACCGGTTGCTTATTTCTTACCAGAGTTTTCAGTTGTCTGACTTAAATTAGAGGACATCTGACTTGAGGGTCCGAAGTTGCCACGTAGTCGTGACTAGTACTGTCCGCAGTAGGCACCAAAGTGCTCTGCTATTTATAGTTACAGAAGATTGTTTTAAGCTCTATGTCTCCTACAAAAAGACGTGAAAAATCTTACATTCGCATAAGGTATAGTTCTCTACAGTGTATCTAAGTACATCAGTCTCAACTTTAATTACAGACAGAGATATGATAAGTTTTCGGAGGTCTGAATTTTTTCCGTTCGTGAAGTATTTTCAGACTTATCACGCTGTATCCTGAAAACTACTGAACTCACTAAAATACATATTTTCATTGAGCACCGAAATATCTTCGCTCGGCAACAGATCTTTCCAAAGTATCGTGCCGCATTGCGTTTTCTGTGTACAAGCGAAACAAGGAGGGCATGAAAAGATTACAACCACAGGTAGAAAGTGCTTTCTCGGGCAAAATAAGTATGCTAGTATAAAATATTGGTCTCAGTTTGAGGGAGAAAATTCAAGAAATATATGTCTAGAGCATTCCTTGAATGTCGTTCATGAACTGTGGGAAAACTGGAAAAGAAGAGAATGGAAGCGTTTGAGATGTGGTGCTATAGAAGGATATTTACAATTGGGTATGCTGATAGGGAATGAAGAGGCTCTCCGTAGAATTGGCGAAGAAAGGAGAATATGGAAAACACTCACAAGAAGAAGGAACAGGAAGAGAGGATATCCGTTAAGTCATCAGGGAATAACTTCCGTGGTACTAGAGGAATTGTAAAGGGTGAAAACTGCAGACGAAGACACAGATTGAAATACACCTAACAAATAACTGAGGAAGTTGTGTGCAACAGGTGCTACTCTGATGTAAGGTTAAGTCGCAGCAGAGGAATTCGTGGCGGACATCATCACACCAGTCCGGAAAAAAAAGAAACGGCGTACAGTGTTTCTTGCCAATTTGTTCAGTATTCAATTTAACAGGTATGAGTTTTTTTGGCCCTATCTTCTGAAGAAATGTGTAAAAGCAGAAGTGGGCACACAGCGGCCGCTGCCAGGAGCAGAGTCCCAATAGGGTATTGCTGGCTGCAGCTGCTCAACCCGCTGGCTGTCCAAGTCCCGCCACTTTAAAAGGGACTGCACATTCCTTCTTATGCTAATTAGGGAAACAGTGTTTTCTGCGTCATCTGGACTCGTTCGTAACAGGTTCTACTTCTTCTCATCCTATTACGTATTTTAAGTGGTTTGTTCAAATGGTTCAAATGGCTCTGAGCACTATGGGACTTAACATCTGAGGTCACCAGTCCCCTATAACTTAGAACTACTTAAACCTAACTAACCTAAGGACATCACACACACCCATGCCCGAGGCCAGGATTCGAACCTGCGACCGTAGCAGTCGCGCGGCTCCAGACTGAAGCGCCACTCCGGCCGGCAAGTGGTTTGTTATTGAGTAATCTTCCGTTCATCTCAGGAATTTCGTTCTGAAAAATTTCATGGACCTAACGTTCCTCCTGCAGGTGTTCACACTTCACAACAGACAAGAAGTGCAGGAATAGAAGTGTTTTATTAAAATTTACCCCTTTATCTTGCCTATTTTTGTTATTTTAAAATGTTGTGGATGGGGCCAACCGATTCCAAAGCAAGTGGGTTTTACAGCTAGACGATTATTGACAGTACCCGTGGTCTAGGGTTAGCGTCTTTGATTAATAATCAAAACGTCTTCGGTCCCGGGTTCTATCCCCGCCACTTCCTGAATTTTGGGGCAGAGGAGCGGATAGAGATTCAGGGCACTCTCTTCTCCTGGGCGTGGGAAATTGCCCCTAAAGGCGGAAGAATCAGCAATGATCAACGACATGAGGATGCAGAAGGCAGATTAAAAGACACGTAGGCCGGCCGAAGTGGCCGTGCGGTTAAAGGCGCTGCAGTCTGGAACCGCAAGACCGCTACGGTCGCAGGTTCGAATCCTGAGTCGGGCATGGATGTTTGTGATGTCCTTAGGTTAGTTAGGTTTAATTAGTTCTAAGTTCTAGGGGACTAATGACCTCAGCAGTTGAGTCCCATAGTGCTCAGAGCCATTTGAACCAAAAGACACGTAACGTGTATCCACAGGACATGTGGCCTGTAATTGAAGAAGTGTCATGATGAACTCTCCATTGGCAAAAGTTTCCGGATTAGTCCCCCATTCGTATCTCCGGGAGGGGACTGCCAAGGGGGAGGTTACCATGAGAAAAAGATTGAATAATCAATGAAAGGATAACGTTCTGCGAGTCGGGGCGTGGAATGTCAGAAGCTTGAACGTGGTAGGGAAACTAGAAAATCTGAAAATGGAAATGCAAAGGCTCAATCTAGATATAGTAGGGGTCAGTGAAATGAAGTGGAAGGAAGACAAGGATTTCTGGTCAGATGAGTATCGGGTAATATCAACAGCAGCAGAAAACGGTATAACAGGTGTAGGATTCGTTATGAATAGGAAGGTAGGACAGAGGGTGTGTTACTGTGAACAGTTCAGTGACCGGGTTGTTCTAATCAGAATCGACAGCAGACCAACACCGACAACGATAGTTCAGGTATACATGCCGACGTCGCAAGCTGAAGATGAACAGATAGAGAAAGTGTATGAGGATATTGAAAGGGTAATGCAGTATGTAAAGAGGGACGAAAATCTAATAGTCATGGGTGACTGGAATGCAGTTGTAGGGGAAGGAGTAGAAGAAAAGGTTACAGGAGAATATGGGCTTGGGACAAGGAATGAAAGAGGAGAAAGACTAATTGAGTTCTGTAACAAGTTTCAGCTAGTAATAGCAAATACCCTGTTCAAGAATCACAAGAGGAGTAGGTATACTTGGAAAAGGCCAGGAGATACGGTAAGATTTCAATTAGATTACATCATAGTCAGACAGAGATTCCGAAATCGGATACTGGATTGTAAGGCGTACCCAGGAGCAGATATAGACTCAGATCACAATATAATAGTGATGAAGAGTAGGCTGAAGTTCAAGACATTAGTCAGGAAGAATCAATACGCAAAGAAGTGGGATACGGAAGTACTAAGGAATGACGAGATACGTTTGAAGTTCTCTAACGCTATAGATATAGCAATAAGGAATAGCGCAGTAGGCAGTACAGTTGAAGAGGAATGGACATCTCTAAAAAGGGCCATCACAGAAGTTGGGAAGGAAAACATAGGTACAAAGAGGGTAGCTGCGAAGAAACCATGGGTAACAGAAGAAATACTTCAGTTGATTGATGAAAGGAGGAAGTACAAACATGTTTCGGGAAAATCAGGAATACAGAAATACAAGTCGCTGAGGAATGAAATAAATAGGAAGTGCAGGGAAGCTAAGACGAAATGGCTGCAGGAAAAATGTGAAGAAATCGAAAAAGATATGATTGTCGGAAGGACAGACTCAGCATACAGGAAAGTCAAAACAACCTTTGATGACATTAAAAGCAACGGTGGTAACATTAAGAGTGCAACGGGAATTCCACTGTTAAATGCAGAGGAGAGAGCAGATAGGTGGAAAGAATACATTGAAAGCCTCTATGAGGGTGAAGATTTGTCTGATGTGATAGAAGAAGAAACATGAGTCGATTTAGAAGAGATAGGGGATCCAGTATTAGAATCGGAATTTAAAAGAGCTTTGGAGGACTTACGGTCAAATAAGGCAGAAGGGATAGATAACATTCCATCAGAATTTCTAAAATCATTGGGGGAAGTGGCAACAAAACGACTATTCACGTTGGTGTGTAGAATATATGAGTCTGGCGATATACCGTCTGACTTTCGGAAAAGCATCATCCACACAATTCCGAAGACGGCAAGAGCTGACAAGTGCGAGAATTATCGCACAATCAGCTTAACAGCTCATGCATCGAAGCTGCTTACAAGAATAATATACAGAAGAATGGAAAAGAAAATTGAGAATGCGCTATGTGACGATCAGTTTGGCTTTAGGAAAGGTAAAGGGACGAGAGAGGCAATTCTGACGTTACGGCTAATAATGGAAGCAAGGCTAAAGAAAAATCAAGACACTTTCATAGGATTTGTCGACCTGGAAAAAGCGTTCGACAATATAAAATGGTGCAAGCTGTTCGAGATTCCGAAAAAAGTAGGGGTAAGTTATAGGGAGAGACGGGTCGTATACAATATGTACAACAACCAAGAGGGAATAATAAGAGTGGACGATCAAGAACGAAGTGATCGTATTAAGAAGGGTGTAAGACAAGGCTGTACCCTTTCGCCCCTACTCTTCAATCTGTACATCGAGGAAGCAATGTTGGAGATAAAAGAAAGGTTCAGGAGTGGAATTAAAATACAAGGTGAAAGGATATCAATGATACGATTCGCTGATTACATTGCTATCCTGAGTGAAAGTGAAGAAGAATTAAATGATCTGCTGAACGGAACGAACAGTCTAATGAGTACACAGTATGGTCTGAGAGTAAATCGGAGAAAGACGAAGGTAATGAGAAGTAGTAGAAATGAGAACAGCGAGAAACTTAACATCGGGATTGATGGTCACGAAGTCAATGAAGTTAAGGAATTCTGCTACCTAGGCAGTAAAATAACCAATGACGGACGGAGCAAGGAGGACATCAAAAGCAGACTCGCTATTGCAAAAAAGGCATTTCTGGCCAAGAGAAGTCTACTAATATCAAATACCGGCCTTAATTTGAGGAAGAAATTTCTGAGGATGAACGTCTGGAGTACAGCATTGTATGGTAATGAAACATGGACTGTGGGAAAACCGGAACAGAAGAGAATCGAAGCATTTGAGATGTGGTGCTATAGACGAATGTTGAAAATTAGGTGGACTGATAAGGTAAGGAATGAGGAGGTTCTACGCAGAATCGGAGAGGAAAGGAATATGTGGAAAACACTGATAAGGAGAAGGGACAGGATGATAGGACATCTGCTAAGACATGAGGGAATGATTTCCATGGTACTAGAGGGAGCTGTAGAGGGCAAAAACTGTAGAGGAAGACAGAGATTGGAATACGTCAAGCAAATAATTGAGGACGTAGGTTGCAAGTGCTACTCTGAGATGAGGAGGTTAGCACAGGAAAGGCATTCCTGGCGGGCCGCATCAAACCAGTCAGTAGACTGACGACAAAAAAAAAAAAAAAAAAAAAAAAAATTATCGTTATTGTGTAGGCGAGTTTGGCTGGCTAAACAGCAGAACCATATAATTTCTTCTAATGTTGTGTTGTCCGTAGTGTTCTGTTTTCGAACAGATATTTGGCCAAGAAAGCCTTCCCTTCAGTTTTACGCACATCATTAAAATACTATCTACATAGATGATTCACATGATGAACTGCACATTGTAACCCATATTTTTATTTGAGTATTATGGCATATTCTCTAAAAAGTAAAATTTTTAAAACATTAGTTAATTAATACTTTCGTAAGCACGTTACTTTCAATTTTGCACTTAGGCTTTAGTGTAGCTAACGAAAATTGAATAAGCTGGAATTCGACACCGTAGTCAAACTCTTTTGTTTATTAGATTTTGACGTGATTCGTTTTATTGCTCTAGCATCCAAGTTATATTCTCAGTTTTTCTCTGTTACCTGTTGTTTAATAATTACATTGTCTATAACTAGTATCTCGTTTCTAAACATAGCCAATCAAAATTTACAGTAAATTTCTATAGGTTTTATCTACTAGGAAGGGAAGTATTTAAGCATAAAGACTTATTACTGACATTCAGGTGGCCTGCGAAACATTAAAAAAAAATATGGTTACGGAATTGTTCGTTTGGAAATTGGAAATTTGTGTAAGTTCTGTGGGACCAAACTGCTGAGGTCATCGGTGCCTCAGCTTACACACTACTAAATCTAACTTAAACTAACTTACGCTAAGGACAACACCCACACCCATACCCGAGGGAGGACTCGAACCTCCGACGGGGGGAGCCGCGCGAACCGTGGCAAGGCGCCCGAGAGCGCACTGCTACCAGGCTCGTCATTTCGTTTATCGCGTGTCGCTTATAGCAGGACAGTTTTTGCTGCGTAAAGGAACATGTATAATGACCTATTGATTGATTCATGTGACATGACCACATATTCATTTATTTTGATATTCATCGAAGACTTTTTAACACAAATTGCCTTATTTAATGTCCTTGGCATCACCTGACTTTCTTCCACTGCTCTTCATTGCTCTTGTTTTCGTTTTATTCATTTCCATCTCAAATCATTTTTTCAAGCTGTATCTATTGCGCTGAACTGGTAATAAAACATTTTTTGCGGTTCTTGATAGAACTACGATGTCACTGGGAAAATTTAAAAGATTTCTTTCCTCTTCTTGTTAATTCTGTTTCCAAAGTACTCCATAGTTTGCTTTCTGATAATTTAATGTGCGAATTAAATAACGCGAGAATAGGCTACAATTTTCATATTCTATTCAATGTCTCCTGTTCATGTTCTCGGATTTTTGGAACTGTAGTCTACTTTCTGTAGAGGTTGTGGGATTATCTTTCACGCTCTGTATTTTATCCCTGACAGTTTCATTATTTCAAGCATTCTAATCCAGCCACAGTTTCCAAACGCTTTATCTAAAGCTGTAGACCAAGAAGCAGAGCTCAGTTTCGTAATGTTACTGGCGTTTCTCAGTGCTACAGTCACAAATATATTGATAACAATTCATATTCGGGTGTATATAGACACTGGGAGCATCAACATTTTCCATTTATTGGCAGATGCAGTACACTTCCTCAAAAATATATTGGTCCGATTCTTCACAATACTCATAGCACATTGCAATAAAACATTTCTAGAAGCTTTGCCACTTTCTGCCAAACGAGCTTCATATTGCGATACGGCACCGTCTAGTTGCTTACGTGGTTTCCAGCACCCGATGACCTCCTCGTGTCGGTGCTGGTGACAATGACCTGCTTCGGCGAGATGTTTTTTGTCCCGCCCGCCCGCCATGAATTCCTCTCCTATCCCAACTTCCTCTCAGAGTAGCACTTGCAACCAATGTCCCCTTCTCCTTGTCAGTGTCTCCCACATATTCCTTTCCTCTCCGATTCTGCGCAGAACCTCCTCGTTCCATACATTATCACTACACCTAATTTTCAACATTCGATTCTCTATTTTTTTTTTTTTTTTTTTTTTTTTTTTGGCACGTCAAGTTCAGTACGACGAAATTGAGGAGCAAATCTCCAAGGTCATGGAACGTGTCAGTACATGTAATTAAGACATAAAAGTAATAACAGATAAAAATGAAATGTTTATGAAACCGAAAAAAGTCAGTCCATAAGTTTAAGAAAGCGCAAAGACAATACAACAAGAATCGGCTTAATATTTCAAGGAACTCCTCGACAGAATAGAAGGAATGCTCTATGAGGAAACTCTTCAGTTTCGATTTGAAAACTGAGTCTTACTCTGATTTAGAATTAGTTTATTTTCTACAAGCCATGAACTTAAGTCATGAAATGCACTATTTGAAACTGGGCCATTGTTGCACACAACATCCTTTACTTTACTACCAAGCTGGTGTCGTCAGCAAACAGAAATATTTTATAGTTACTCGTAATACTAGAGGGCATATCATGTATGTAAATAAGCAACAGGAGTGGCCCCAACATTGACCCCTGGGGCACCCCCCCCCCTCCTGCCCCCTTTTGACTGTACCCCACTCATACCTCACATCACAGCCATTCTCAACATTGCGAATAATGACCTTTTGCTGTCTGTTGCTAACGTAAGAGGTAAACCAATTGTGAGCTACTCCCTGTATTCCGTAATTGTCCAACTTCTGGAACGATATTTTCTGATCAACACAATCAAACGCCTTAGTTGAATAAAAAAATATGCCTAATGTTCGAAACCTTTTGGTTAACCCATCCAGTACCTCGTAGAGAAATGAGAATATAGCATTTTCAGATGTTAAACGACTTCTAAAGCCGAACTGTACATTTGATAGCAAATCGTGTGATATAAAACGATCAATCATCCTTATATACACAGCCTTTTCAGTAACATTAGCAAACACTGATGTCGTAGAAACAGGTCTAAAATTATCTAAGTTATCTCTTTCTTCCTTTTTATAAAGTGGTTTTACTACTGAGTACTTTAGGCGCTTAGAAAACTGGCCGTTCCTAAAGGAAAAATTACAAATATGGCTGTTCTGTTCCTATTTTCCCACAGTCGATGTTTCACTGTGCTCTAAAGATATATTCTCCGAAATTTTTTCCTCAAATTAAGATCTGTGTTTGATACGAGCAGACGTCTCTTGGCCAGAAATGCGCCTTTTGCCTGTGCTAGTCTGATTTTCATGGCCTCCTTGCTCCGTCCGTCAATGGTTATTTTGCTGCCTAGGTAGTAGAATTCCTTTACTTCATCTACTTCGAGACCATCAATCCTGATGTTAAGTTTCTCGCTGTTCTCGTTTCTGCTATATATCTTTAGTTTCGTCTTTCTTCGATTTACTTTCAATCCATATTCTGTACTCATTAAATTGTTCATTCCATACAGCAGATCATGTAATTCTTCTTCACTTTCACCCAGGAGAGATATGTCATCAGCGAATCGTATCATTGATATCCTATTTCCTTGAATCTTAATTCCACTCATGAATCTTTCTTTTCTTTCTATCATCGCTTCTTCGATGTAAGGATTGAACAGTAGGGGTGAAAGACTACCTCTCAGCCTTACACCCTTTTTAATCCGAACACTTCGTTCTTGTTTGTCCACTCTTATTATTCCTTCTCGGCTCTTGTACATATTGTATATTACCCGTCCCTACCAGTAGCTTAGCCTTGTTTCTCTGAGAATTTCAAACATCTTGCTCCATTTGACATTGTCGAACGCCTTTTCCAGGCGACAAATCCTATGAACGGGTCTTGATTTTCCTTAGTGTTGCTTCCATTACCAACCGCAACGTTGGAATTGCCTCTCTGGTGCCTTCCATTCTTCTGTATATTATCCTTGTCAGTAACCTGGATACATGAGCTGTTAAGCTGATTGTGCGATAATTCTCGTACTTGTCAGCTCTTGCAACCTTGGAAATTGTGTGGATGATATTTTTACGAAAGTCAGATGGTATGTCGCCGGACTTTTACATTCTGCTCACCGACATGCATAGTCATTTTGTTGCCACTTCCCCCAATGATGTTAGAAATTCTGATGAGATGTCATCTATACCTTCTGCCTTATTTGATTTTAAGTCTTCCAAAGCGCTCTTAAAATCTGATTCCAATACTGGCTTCCCCACCGCTTCTAAATCGACTTCTGTTTCTCCTTCTGTCACATCAGATAAATCTTATCCCTCATAGAAGCTTTCAATATACTTTTTCCACCTATCCCCTTTCCCCTCTGCATTTAACAGCGGAATTCCTGTTGCACTCTTACTGTTACCATCCTTGCTTTTAAATTCACCGAAGGTTGTTTCGACTTTCCTATGTGCGGAGTCAGTCCTTCCGACAAGCATTTCTTTTTCGATTTCTTCACATTTTTCATGCAGCCATTTTGTCTTAACTTCCATGCACTTTCTATTTATTTCAATCCTCAGCGACTTGTCTTTCTGTATTCCTGAATTCCACAGAACATTTTTGTACTTTCTTCTTTCGTCGATCAACTAAAGTATTTCTTCTGTAACTCACGGTTTGTTCGCAGTTACCTTCTTTGTACCTATGTTTTTCTTTTCAACTTCTGTGATTGATCTTTTTAGAGATATCCATTCCTCTTCAAGTACTGCCTACTGTGCTATTCCTTATTTCTGTAACTATAGCCTTAGAGAACTTCAAGGATATCTCATCATTCATTAGGACTTCTGTATCTTACTTGATTATTCCTGTGTAATCTCTTACACTTCAGCCTACTCATCTCACTACTTCATTGTGGTCTGAGTCTTTATCTGCTCATGGGTAAGCCTTACGATCCAGTATCTGATTTCGGAATCTCTGTCTGATCATGATATAATCTAACGGAAATCTTCCCGTATCACCCGACCTTGTGCAAGTATACTTCCTCCTCTTGTGATTCTTGAACAGAGTATTCGCTGTTATTAGCTTAAATTAGTTACAGAACTCAATTAGTCTTTCTCCTCTCTCATTCCTTGTCCCAAGCCCATATGTTCCTGTAACCTTTCCTTCTACTCCTTCCCCTACAATTGCATTCCAGTTGTAGCGTTTTATCTTTAATTTTGGTATGAAATCGTTACTAATAGCCAATGAAAGCGGGTTGAAAGCTGTGAGCTGTCAAGGGAAGTTAATCTTGCATTACTAAGCAACAGTTTCACGACTGGGTATCTAGTCTAGGTTTACCAAATTCCCAAACAGACTAACATTGATTATAATCTTTTACAGTCATACAACAACCGGTAATATATCTATATATAAAAAAGGAGAATTTAAGTAAAAAGAAAGAAATCATTTTATATTTGCAAATTTAAGATTGATCATTGAAATTTCAGCATATTATACGTGAGCTATACTGAACTGGTGCCTTATTTACGATTGTGAAAATGTGAGATTGGAATCTTGCGGAACACATAAAATATGGAGCCAAGATTGGGAGACTGGATACAAAACTGCATTCATAAAACAACACACAAAGAACATTGAAACACATGCAAGAGAAAGTTAACCACAACCAACAGATTCAATTTTTCAGTCAAAGAAATTACGTTCGTAGCACAATCCTGTCCGTCATGTAATTACCACACACTGGTATACTAAATTCATATTAACTCTTTGTGAAATCTTCCCAAGAAGAATAGCTGGGGGCTACTTTGATGATTACACCACATGCTTCACGTGGTCAACTTGGTTTACAGAAAGCGTATAACTCCACAATAATTTAGATAATAAAAATAAATTCGATCGAAAAGCAATTGACAAAAGAAAAACATTGAACTGGTTACTAACGTCTTACTATTAACCTGATGGGTCAAACAGTTATATAAGCACGTGGTACTGGTCTCGCAAAGTACACCCCACATGGGTTGAACATAAAGAAAAGTTGCTATATTGAAAATATTGTTAAGACGAGACGTTATAATCACACAAGCATTCGCATTTAAGATTGATCTTAGTTAGAGTTACTGACCAACACGTGGTTCCACTTTACTTACAAAGTAATGACAAAGCAACTACCGCAAAATAATCTGAACTTGACACGAGAATTACACTACGCTGCAATTTAAGGTAACCTTAGATATTTTAGAGCTAACCCGAAATAAAAGTGATTAAATTCTCAGTTAGGCTGAACTTAACAAATCCATTGTCCTACGGACTTAGCAGACACGCGCTTAGCCGGAGATCTTACCATTTCAGACGCTCGCCACCGCCAGACTGCACCTGCCTACTGCCAGACTGCAACTTTATTTATTTATTTATTTATTTATTTAACCTGGCAAGATTAAGGCCATCAGGCCCTCTCTTACATCTAACGAGGCATTCTGCTTATTTTACATTCATATGTTTTAGTAGGCATGTTAAACTACATCTAGTACAAAAAGTTAAATAAACAATTTGAAAGGTACACCTGGAAAAATACATACATATAGAGTTTATATTCTTAGATCACAAGTACTGTTATAATTAGACATTATTGAACAGACAGATTTGAGATAGGAGTGCTGGCAGCAGGGAGTATGAGGGAGACTCATGGTGAAGGGAGGAGAAGAATAGAGAGACATGATGAAAACATAATTAAGGAAATATAAAGGAAAAGAAGATTGCGTGGCTAATAGAGATAGATGAAGAGGAAGGCATATCAGGAGCAAGATAGGAGACGCTAGCTTTGCTATTTGACAGATGAGGGGATTGCCCTTGTACATTAATTTTGTGGAGAACTTTATGAGGATGATAGTAGGAGATGCTTCAACTTCCTCTTAAAAGCAGCAGGAGATTGAATTTTGCGCAAGGTAAGGGGCAGTTTGTTCCAGAGGCGGACAGCGGCAACTGAGAAGGAGTTTGCAAAAGTTTTTGTTTTGTGAGTGGGCACAGTTAGGATACCAAATAAGAGTGACCTCGTGTTTCGATTATGGTGACATGACAGGTTTTTAATCTCTGAAGCAAGGTACTGGGGTGCTTGCGCGACGAGGAGTCGGTGGAGTAGACATAGAGTGTGGTAGTCACGCAATTTGTCCGGCCGCAGCCACCCTAGCTCGGAGTATGAAGCACTAACATGATCGTATCGGCGAATGTTGCAGGTGTAACGCACACAGGCATTCATGGTTAGCTCTAGCCATCTTTTGTTTTCACTACTCATGCCTTGTTGAATCACATCACAATAGTGGAGTTTCGGTAAAACGAGTGCTTGCACGAGCTGGCGTTTCAAGTCCTGTGGAAATATGTTCCGAAACTTTTTGAGAGCATAGAGACAAGCAGACGTCTTTCGGCACACTGCGACTGTATTCTCCGCCCAGTTGAGATGCTCATCCAAAGTTACACCCAAGTTCTTCACTGTTTTCTGATATGGTATTGGAGTACCGTCGAGCAGAATAGGAGGTAGCCGTTCGCGGAAATCTGAACTTATTAATTTCTCATGGGCTATTAAGATTACTTGCGTCTTTTTTGCATTTAGTTTAAGCCCCAGGTTTTTCGCCCAGGTCACTACTGAAGACAGATCATCATTCATCTGAGCGATTGCAGTGTTTACATCTTCAGGTCTGACGCTTAGGTAGAGCTGGAGGTCGTCGGCATAGAATTGATATTTACAGGAGGACAGAACCGACGAAATATCGTTTACATATAAAGAAAACAAAAGTGGTCCTAAGACTGATCCTTGTGGCACTCCTGAGGAAACATGTTTCCAGGAAGATTTTTCA
Source organism: Schistocerca nitens (assembly GCF_023898315.1). Lineage (NCBI taxonomy): Eukaryota > Metazoa > Arthropoda > Insecta > Orthoptera > Acrididae > Schistocerca > Schistocerca nitens. Next base: position 800,870,600 of record NC_064615.1, read on the forward strand.
TTTACGCAGACAACACATTGCTGTCTGTCTTTTAAGTAGCTTTCAAACCATCTCATTGCACTATCAGAGAAATTAAGCTGTTGCATTTTTTCTGAGCAATATGTCAAAGTTAACAGTGTCAAAAGCTTTGCTGAAGTCCAGTAGCGTCAATATTGTTGCCTTTCGATTGTCGATGGCATATTTCAGGTCATCAGTTACTTTAATTAGAGCAGTGTTTGTGCTGTGATGTTTACGGAAACCGGATTGAAATTTGTCATATAGGCTGAATTCATGCAAGTGTTCAGTGATTTGGTCATGAACAATATATTCAAGTGCTTTGGAAACAGCAGGCAGTATGCTAATTGGTCGGTAATCACTAGGCAGTTGCGGGTTTTCGATCTTAGGGATGGGTCGAATTAGGCTTCTTTTCCATGCAGTGGGATATATTCCGTTCACGAGGGAAAAATTAAATATGTCAGTTAAGACAGGTACTAAGATATCGGCAACATTCTTAATCATGGTTATACCGATACTGTCGTTGCCTATTGCATCAGAAGAGATTCTCATTATTGCTTTTCTTGCCGTATTTGTTGTTACATGTTTTAGATGGAAGGTATCGTTGTTAGTTATCCTGTTTGGGGATTCTTGTGGGCGGTAATTATCAGCTGTGCTGGTATTCAGAGGTGCAGAGAAGAAATCATTTAATTCGTTAGCTGACACATGAAAAGTAGTTTCCGATTTTGCCTTTCCGACCCCCAAGCTACGGAGATTCTTCCATTGAGTCGTGGGCGTCAGATCGCTGCATACAAGGGAGCGAGCGTGCCTGATTTTAGCATTGCGAATGCATTGTTTCACTCTGTTCCGTAGCTTTCTATATTCTTCGAAACGCTCGGGTTTCGGATCTGCCTTGAAACGCCTGTGGGCAGCATCCCTATTAGTCATCATTTGACGTAATTCAGCTGTCTGCCATGGAGCAGGAGATTTTCTTACCCGGATTGTGCGCGCAGGTGCATGTTTGTCATAGAGGGCAGTGAGTTTATCACCAAGTTCATTAATTTTGCCGTCGATTGTGGGTTTTCTGATTATTTGATGCCATGAGATTTCTGAGCAATCGGCTGTTAGAGCGTCAAGGTCAATACGTTTCATGTTCCTACAAGTTATGTAACGCGATTTGATCCTTGGGGGCTGCACAGAGTAGGCCGGGAATATTACATCATGTGCTGAGAGGCCAGGGGCCGATGTTTGACCAACATCTCTTACTTTGTCAGTCTGTTTCGTTGCGATTACGTCTATAAGAGTATGACTGTGCGCCGTATGGTGTGTAGGTTGTAATGGAAGAATGTTCATGCTATTGCAACTAAACAGTCTTCTTAGGTTTATTGCGGAGGGAGTGTCTCTTAGCAGGTCTATGTTCAAGTCACCCATTACGATGACATGTTCGTATTGACACTGAAGTGAATGTAATTCCGACTGGAAGGAACTCATTGAGCTTATTTTTGGCGGTTTGTACACGACGCCAGTCAAGAATTTCCGACTTTGTATATTTATCTCAATGAACATGAATTCAGCCTCTTTTTCTTCAGCAGGATTTGACGTACATAAGACTTTCGCTTTGAGATCTGTTCGTATATACGCGCCGACCCCGCCACCTCGCTTTTTTGATCTGTCTGCCCTAAGAAATGTGTACCCTGGGAGATGAAGAGATGCAGAGGATATGTGTGGTTTCAACCACGTTTCGGATAAGAGGATTACGTGGTAGTTTAGTTGGTTGAAGAGGAGGCTAAGTTCTTCGTAATGTGCAGGTAAAGACTGGATGTTGCAGTGAGCTGCTAAAAGCTCTGACGCGTTCCGCTGAGCAGCCTGAAGTAGGGTGGCAGACTGGTTTGTCCCTTTGTTAGGCACTACCTGCCGCGAGGGGCACTGGCCGCTGCTTCCGCCAAGTGACATAACACAGGGGTGTCCAAGATTTTGCGCGCCCTGTTTGTGACACCGCGAGTGCCGAAAGAAAGGCGACTGCTAGAGATTTCCTGAGGTTGCGGGAGTATAGAAAATGGATTAGTGGTATTCGGTGCAAGGAGAATATGACCAAAATAGTGACGGCTGTGTGTCACTGTGTATCCTCTGTCGTAAGAGGAGAAATGTAATTAGCGTATTTGAAACAGCTTAGGGTGGAAATAAGGGAAAAGGGAGTGATTTAAGAGGCCGATGATGCCAGCAGAGAGAAGTAAGCTTAATAATTAATAGATTATCGTAGGAAGCTAGAATTAAATTGAAATTTACTAAAGTGATACTGGTAGTGATTATCGTAGGAAGCTACAATTAGATTGAAATTTGCTAAAGTGATACTGATAGTGATTTTTGTTATGAACAGTTTAAACCGAAGAGATGGGTGATTAATGAACTAATGGAGAGACTAATAATTGCAATAGAACTAATTCGGAACGGAAGAGAATAAACTGAGAAAATGAAAAAAGTGTTAGCAGTAACTAAAATTAAGTAATGGTTAGAGCTACAGACACAAAAAAATAGTGAAGGTTAATACAGTTACAAAAACAATTAGTTGAAGATACAAATATGGGTATAATTACAAAATTAATAAAATTAAAAGACTATATCTGAGTATAGAGCTGTTACAATTTGCAAATGGTGTTAAGTTTGCACTTTTGGCTCGAGTAGCTTCACTTAATACTATTCAGTTCTGTCATATTTGTGACTGTCTTCTTTCCAGCTGCTGTCTTAATGATTACTCTGCCATCCTGAGTCCACACATTCTGAAGACCGAAATGGGATATGGCACTGTTTAAAATCTTTAGCCGTTCGTGTGTCAGATCTTCCCTTATTGTAAGCCCTGTCCTTGCTAACTTCTTCTTCTGGGTAAAGATCTCTGCCCTTTTTCGGTACGAGATAAATTTAATTATTATTGGACGAGGTTTGGTGGCACCTGGTAGTTTTCGTCCCACCCGATGGCTCCTGTCAATGTCTGCCTTGGTCACTTCAACGCCTAATTTTTCACGCGCAACCTGTATAAGCAGGTTGTCCATGTCTTCTTCCTTATTTTCTACTACTCCAAACAGTCGTAGACTATTTCGCCTTTGGTACTGTTCTAGTTCGTCAGTTGCGGCAGATAGTTTCACTTCCAACTCTCGTGCCTTTTTCTCGTATTCAGACACAGACTTTTTTAGTGCTGTAATTTCGGCAGTATTGGCCTCAACAGTTTCACGCATTTTGGCCAATACTGCTGCCGCTACAGTATCTGATATAGTGCCTGCTATCAGATCAAGATTGTTTTTATCGCGAAGCGCAGCGGTTACCTCAGAGCGGACCAGCTCCGCTATACCGGGAGCCGCGGCCGCACCTCCCGCCAAGAGCGGGCCCGCCGCACCTGCTGCTTCCCCGCTGCTGGACGCGCTGCTGTTGACTCTTCTGTTTACCATTTTCTCGAAGATATTGGCGGAGCACAGAAAAAACAATAGCACTACTGCACAGAACACTGTTGTTTACACGATTTCCACTTGTACTAGACAACACCACCTGCGAGAACACCTTCGAATTCAACTAAATTTCGCGAGCCGAACTTAACACGTGTTACACTGCAGCCGCCATGACACTTTGCTACTACCAGACTGACACTGCCTACTGCCAGACTGCAACTGTGCTACTGCCCAGCGTGCTTCCTGAGAGTCGCTCACAAAGACAAACGGAAGGGGCCAGAGGGGCAGCTTCCTATACCAACATGACAAGGGACGGACCGGACCATACTAAGAATAGAAACCTCTTTGCTTTTAGGAACCGTAGCTACCTGTTCCGACGTTGGTCCCACTGTTCTCTAGCAGACAGCCTTGTCTGCTACCCTCAAGCATGCAACTACAAACACATTTGATCATTCATCCTCTCACACAGAAGGGAAGGGGGATGACAGTATCTTATCATATACAGTATATAAAAGAAAGCGGATGTAGGTTCCGTATGAGACTGTGTGACATGAATTACATATAAACTTTGTTTTAAAGTGTAGTAGTGTGACAGATCGTTCTTGTTTACGTGTAAAAGTAACACGTTCCACTACTCAGTCTCCTCCCAGATAGTCAGAAACGCCACAGTAAATTTAGAAGAGGAATTTATTCCATAAAAGACAACAAATTTGAGAAATTAAACATGAAAGGAATCCAACAGAGACCTTTCATAACCCCAACGCTCCGGGAAAAGACTGTGCAGGGAATTTTCTGGCCATGCTAGGACATTCCCAAGCAGGCTTCTCACACCCTACTTAAACCAAAAGTGTAAAGAAAAGGCAAAAGGTCACCAGCTACTTGCTAAAACAATAATTTCAAACATCTTTACAATCTACCAATTTCAAAGAGAGAAAAAAAACACACAATCTGTGACACCTATTTAAAAGATCGTGTAGACCTAATTCGGTCAGCAAGTAAAAACAATGGTTCCTGTGTCATTAATATGAAAACAATTTCTGGTTGTTACCCTTATGGAGTTCACCAGTATTTGCTCATTGCAAGAGCCAACTGATCACAGGCAAATTTATGACTGTTTATTAACAAGCAAAATTTATGAAAATAGCAAAGGTGCCACAGCAATTAAAAAAAGAACATGAAATAACATCAGTATTATAAAGCAGAACATTACAATGCACAATTCGCAAAAGCAAAAAAATTGATAAGAAAAAAAACATGTTTTACAAAGTGGTTATCGCAAAAAGAATTCTATATCTTACAAAACTAATAATTTGTAGAATTAAAATAACTATGTGGCACTAATTTAATCACTCTACTATATTTCAATTAGCTAGCAAACAATGAGCACTGTGTCATTATACTGAAACTACAATAATTATGTGATTGTTACCCTTAAGGGGTTCCTCACAATAAATATGCCCCATGCAAAGGCTAATCGATCACAGTCCAATGAGAATGAATAGCAATCTGACTGATAAACGAAGCAATGCCACTGCAATGAATTTACGAAACAAAATATCACAAATCTAATACATAATACAAGAACAAACATTGATCAATAAAACAGTACAATAGTCAACATCTAAAACAAAACACCAATAAATAAAACACCTGCAAAATACAAGAGTCAAAGTTTTAAAAAAATATAGAACACCTGCAAAATACAAGAGTCAAAGTTTAAAAGAAATATAGAACACCTGCAAAATACAGGAGTCAGAGTTTAATAAACACCAATAAATCGAGTCCCTGCAAAACACACAAGTCAAAGTTTCTGTGACAGAATCACACGTATATGCATTGAACTAAGAACCGTATAATCACTGTTCACTGATACACTCAGCAGTTCCACTGTTCCGAGTTACAATATAAGGGGAGGGGGAGGGGGTTCGTCGCCGCAGCTGTCAGTAGGGATTTTTGTCCATCTGTTGCGTGCAATCTCGCCGTCTCTGCCCTCTCATGAAGTCTCTCCCGTGTCACGTACATCTCGATTTGGTTCTATGTTTGTGTTGTCAAATTCGTGCGGTATCCTCGTTTGACACGCCAGGTTGATATTCCTGGGCAAGGATGACACTTCAATGGCTCTTCTTTTGTGCCACCCTTAGCGACCAGAGAACATCGAACCATGATTTACTGTCGCTTGACAGTAGGCATCCTTCAGGAAATGTCGATAGGCGTCGTTGACGTCTGCAAGTTTCTCTGGACAGTACCTGTCAAAAGGCTCCACGCCCCTTGTTTTGTTTCACCGCGGCCGTCTCGTCACGGTCGCATGCGTGTGGTGCGTTGCCAGCAGATGGATTTCCGCGCGGTGGACCGCTCGCCCATCTCAGGTCAACGCCTTCACGAATGGTCGCACGGGGCGGCCGCCCATTAGCTCCAGGTACAAGGGAAAGTGTTTGCCGGAGCCCTTCTTTTGTTGTCGGCCGCGCTCCCGAAGTGGCCTGGCTGACAGCGTGTCCTGCTGGGAAACCCGCCAGTTTACAACTAGTCCGGCTGCTCCCGCTGTCTCTTAAGAGTTTTGCCGGTTCGCTTTCACATTCTCAACTGCATTCACAGAAATTTTTCATCATTCTTATGTGATTACACAATGTCATACATAATACCACTTAGTATTGTCTTTCACAATTTTTAAGAACAAAGTGAAACTTAATTAATTTTTTTTATAGAAATAATTAGATGAATCAACAATATAAAATAAAATTTAAATGACTTGACCATGTAAAAAAAATAAAAGTGAAATGACCTGACAATGTAAAAAATTAAAATTAAATGAACTGACAATATAATATTAAAATCCACATCACTAATGTGGTTCACTTACGTTTTAATAAATCAAGTGCTACTTATTAATTCACTAAAATGAATAGGATTATCCCTTGTGCAAGTATAGGTCAGGACAGCATAGGGTTCACATGTTATTTACACACACACATGCACACCTGTTGTCTATTCTACAAACTAACTACCCATAAACATGCATTACTCATAATTCTACTTCTATCCACTCCTAGTTAAGCCCACAAGCTACTCCAATTCTATTTCAACACCGTGTATATACCACTACAGCAATGTTCTAATTCGCCCTCTTCTTGATGCTCGCGGCATACGTCTTGTCATATAATGAATATGGAGACATTCCTTAAACATACACATTAAAAATAACAATGGTTATTTGCACACCAAAACATTTATACCAGTACACACACCTGAAAAGAGACTCGCAATTATACATTTATCATACTCATATATTCACACATAAAACAGTAAGAAAATTTCATCTAAAATTACGTTATCACAAGAATTAATCACACAGATGGCTCTGAGAAGGTTAAAATGTCTGCACTATACAGGTTATACTACATTTTCTTACCCATTTTGCTGCGATTTCGTTCCTTCTTTAAGTTACCTTTCGCTTCCAAATCAGTTATTTCGCCTGTGGTGGTTATTCTGGATTCATTTCTCATGAATGGCAAAATTGTGGTCACCTCTATTCTGTAAAACAGTATCATCTTAACATATTGAACTTACAACAGACACAAAAGATTCGAATCCTCCTGTAGTTTAAATGACAAATGTTTTGCTTCATGCTTATTACCTTAAACCAAGCTTTCCTTCGTTCCCATAATCAAAATTATTTAATCATCCTCTACCTTCAAGAGGGAAATTTCCTCAGTACAAATCATATAGGCTGCAGTGCATCCCGCACCAGCGAAAACAGTAGGCTGTAATGCTCACAGCATCAGCAAAACACATAAACGTCGCTTTTCTGGGACAAGTATTAACGCAGAATAAGTTTTCCAGGCTTTGGCTCAACATCAATCAAGACTACAAAAAGGATCCATATTTCCGTTCCATTCTCCATTTGCTGAAAAACTGCTCGTATTTGACTACCACAATAATATTTCAGAGCCACGTAAATTACACAAACCACAATTCTTCTTTCACCTTGAAGGGAATCAATATACTTACGAAATCCACAGACAGCACTTTACGTACTCAGCTATAAAGAACAAAAAAAAGACATATATCATCAATATTAACATATCATCGCATATTGGGAAGCCACTGGTTAAACAATCGTATTATCGCATCCTGTTTTCAAGATTCCAGATTTACTCATTCCTTTCTCAGAGTTCTCCTATCTTAAAATATTCATACAGCACGCATACTACAGTAAGAGATCCTCATTTGTACTGACAGATATAGAATAGTAATAGAAAGATAGTAGCACTGAAAGCAGAAAATCGGAAACAAGGCTACTAACAGCTGGGGACCTGGGTTTGCCAGACCCATAATACCCACAGATCGGATATTCCCCTGAGTTTTGCATTAATTCAACACAGATCTTGCTTCTCTCATGAGTGACTCTTTTCAATTTACACAACAAAAAAAACAGCATTTCACTCGTTCACAAGGAAACCTTTTATCTTCACATTTGGAACCAACCTAAATCCTAATTGCACAAGGAGAAAAAAAATTAAAACATCACTTCAATCCATCACATAGAAACATCTTTATCATTAATTTTTTACCAACATATTATTCAAAATGCATGTGTCACAACTGTAAACTAATCAATTCTTTCTCCTCACCATCCTCTCTACTTCTCACTGTCCTTTCTACTCATTTGCCATGTCGCTCATTTGTTCCGATTTGGCGCCTTCTGCGCTGATCATTTGTCATTGCCGGTTTTGTTCATTCCCATTTGCCGGATTATGTCTAGGGTTGGCCGGCCGAATTTCAACATCATGTGGTGCTCCGCCTACAGTCCTATTTCCACCGTATTCATCGTAGTACCGATTCTGGTTGCCGTACCTGTAGCGTTCACGATTCTGTCCACGTCCTCGATCATTTCTGTTGTTCCACCTGTGTTCGCGACTGTCACCCCAGTTTCTATACGGCCTGTCCCGATTATTGTTCCGATCGCGTCGCGACGACCAGTCACGCCGTTGATTAGTACGACGGCCACGACTGCGATCGCGCTGCTGTGCCCCGTAATAACTTTGTGCCTGATTAGGCGGGCATTCTGCTGTATTGTATTCCAACTCTTGGAGAAGTGTTTTAAACGTTTCCATGTCCTCTTTGCATCGTCCCACAAGAATGACGTGGCGCACTTCTTCGGTCTCTGCGGCCGCTACCGGTGTAGTATTGTTCTCGCTTTCCGTCAGCTTCATCGTGCCTACAATGTCCGCTAATGCTGCAATCTTATCATCTATTTGTCTCTTGTCCTCCGCCCCAGTCTGCTTCAATTGTTCAACCTGCTGTTCCAACGCGTGGATCGCTAAACTGTTGTCCGCTATTGTGTTGCTAACGGGCGTGGGACAATGCGTTTCCGCCTCTTGGACCCTCGACAGTACCTGCTGGTGTTCCCTTTGGCATTCTTCCCTCAGCTCTTGGAAATTCCTAAGTAGCCGTTCTTCGCTTTCTTTAGATTCGGCCTCGCCATTCCGCTTGCTCTGTTCTAGGGCTTGCAGACGGTCATCGATTTGTTCAAATGTACGGCCTAATTCTTTCATAATATCACTTTTTATTTCACTTGCCAGATTGTTTATTCTTTGTGAGATATCATCCGACACTCTCTGCATCGACTTGTCTACTTTATTTGTCTGCTGGATCAGTTTTTCGTCTATTTGTTCGCCTAGCTCACGGATCGATTTTTCGGATGATTCCTTTTGTTCTCGGAACGATTTTTCTGATTTCTGCGTCATTTGTTCGCCTAGCTCGCGGATCGATTTTTCATATTTCTCTGGGTTTTCTTTATTTTGTTGCAATAAGGCTTTCATGAATTCTGCCAAATCAATTTGGTTAGTAGGAGGCAAACTAATTTCTGGCTCTGCTGTGAGCCCGTTCGTGCTGTTTTGCATTTCGTCTGAAGTATTCTCCATTCCATTTTCGGAACCGCCCGACGCGTTAACATTCGAAATCAAATTATCCCCTTGGTCCATGTTGCTTAAGTTGTCGGACTGCTTACTTTTAGTTTGGTTACGTGTCTGCATTAGTTCAATTTATACCCAGTACGCAACACACTAATCTCAATAAATGTGTCCCCCAAAAATTACGACAGTCACAAGAAAGATACCCAACCTAGTACGCACTTTTTCACACGCAAAACAAATTTTTATGTTTGATCGAAACAGTGGAATTTACAAGCGAGAGGAAAAAAAAACACACATGTATAGAACAAACAAATATAGAAAACAAAACAAGACAAACAACTCAACGCCGCACAACAACGCTGTGAATCATTTGAAAGTCTGCTCAGAAACAACGCAGAAGTTGTTTGAGCGCTGTAGTGAAAAAAAATTAAGATTATACAACGCTTGCAATCTAACGTTTCAGAGATTCCAGAGTCTAGCGGAATCACAGAACAGGGTCGCCATGTGTAACGTTTTATCTTTAATTTTGGTATGAAATCGTTACTAATAGCCAATGAAAGCGGGTTGAAAGCTGTGAGCTGTCAAGGGAAGTTAATCTTGCATTACTAAGCAACAGTTTCACGACTGGGTATCTAGTCTAGGTTTACCAAATTCCCAAACAGACTAACATTGATTATAATCTTTTACAGTCATACAACAACCGGTAATATATCTATATATAAAAAAGGAGAATTTAAGTAAAAAGAAAGAAATCATTTTATATTTGCAAATTTATTTTAAGATTGATCATTGAAATTTCAGCATATTATACGTGAGTTATACTGAGCTGGTGCCTTATTTACGATTGTGAAAATGTGAGATTGGAATCTTGCGGAACACATAAAATATGGAGCCAAGATTGGGAGACTGGATACAAAACTGCATTCATAAAACAACACACAAAGAACATTGAAACACATGCAAGAGAAAGTTAACCACAACCAACAGATTCAATTTTTCAGTCAAAGAAATTACGTTCGTAGCACAATCCTGTCCGTCATGTAATTACCACACACTGGTATACTAAATTCATATTAACTCTTTGTGAAATCTTCCCAAGAAGAATAGCTGAGGGCTACTTTGATGATTACACCACATGCTTCACGTGGTCAACTTGGTTTACAGAAAGCGTATAACTCCACAATAATTTAGATAATAAAAATAAATTCGATCGAAAAGCAATTGACAAAAGAAAAACCTTGAGCTGGTTACTAACGTCTTACTATTAACCTGATGGGTCAAACAGTTATATAAGCACGTGGTACTGGTCTCGCAAAGTACACCCCACGTGGGTTGAACATAAAGAAAAGTTGCTATATTGAAAATATTGTTAAGACGAGACGTTATAATCACACAAGCATTCGCATTTAAGATTGATCTTAGTTAGAGTTACTGACCAACACGTGGTTCCACTTTACTCACAAAGTAATGACAAAGCAACTACCGCAAAATAATCTGAACTTGACACGAGAATTACACTACGCTGCAATTTAAGGTAACCTTAGATATTTTAGAGCTAACCCGAAATAAAAGTGATTAAATTCTCAGTTAGGCTGAACTTAACAAATCCATTGTCCTACGGACTTAGCAGACACGCGCTTAGCCGGAGATCTTACCATTTCAGACGCTCGCCACCACCAGACTGCAACTGCCTACTGCCAGACTGCAACTTTGCTACTACCAGACTGCCACTGCCTACTGCCAGACTGCAACTGTGCTACTGCCCAGCGTGCTTCCTGAGAGTCGCTCACAAAGACAAACGGAAGGGGCCAGAGGGGCAGCTTCCTATACCAACATGACAAGGGACGGACCGGACCATACTAAGAATAGAAACCTCTTTGCTTTTAGGAACCGTAGCTACCTGTTCCGACGTTGGTCCCACTGTTCTCTAGCAGACAGCCTTGTCTGCTACCCTCAAGCATGCAACTACAAACACATTTGATCATTCATCCTCTCACACAGAAGGGAAGGGGGATGACAGTATCTTATCATATACAGTATATAAAAGAAAGCGGATTTAGGTTCCGTATGAGACTGTGTGACATGAATTACATATAAACTGTGTTTTAAAGTGTAGTAGTGTGACAGATCGTTCTTGTTTACGTGTAAAAGTAACACGTTCCACTACTCAGTCTCCTCCCAGATAGTCAGAAACGCCACAGTAAATTTAGAAGAGGAATTTATTCCATAAAAGACAACAAATTTGAGAAATTAAACATGAAAGGAATCCAACAGAGACCTTTCACAGTCTCCCATGACTATTAGATTTTGTTCCCCCTTTACGTACTGTATTACCCTTTCAATATCCTAATATAGACTATCTCCTGATCTTTAGCTTGCGACGTCGTCATATACACCTGAACTAACGTTGTCGATGTTGGTTTGCTGTCGATCCTGATGAGAACAACCGTATCACTGAACTGTTCAAAGTAACACACTCTCTGCCCTACCTTCCTATTCATAACACATCCTGCTCCTGTTATAGCATTTTCTGCTACTGTTGATATTACCCTATACTCATCTGACCAGAAATCCTTGCCCTCTTTCCATTTTACTTCTCTGACCCCTACTATGTCTAGCTTGAGCCATTGCATTTCCCTTTTCAGATTGTATAGCCTCAGTACTACGTTCAAGCTTCTGACATTCCACGCCCCGACTCGTACAACGTTATCCTTTCGTTGGTTATTGAATGTGGAGAGATCATTATGACACTTTTTCAGTTACAGGCCACATGTCGGGTGGATACACGTTACGTGTCTTTAATGTAGTGGTTTCCATTGCCTGCTCCATCCTCATGCCGTTGATCATTGGTGATTCTTCGCCTTTAGGGGCAGTTTCCCATTCCAAGGACAAGAGAGTGCCCTGAACCTCTGTCTGCTCCTCCGCCCTCTGAAAAGGCCGTTGGCAAAACGAGGGAGGCCCTTATGCCGGAAGTTTTCGACCGGCAAAAATTTAAGCGGTGGCGAGCTTCAAACCCGGGACCGATAACGTTTCGTTTACTAATCAAAGACGTAATCCTTGTTTTTTGTTCGTGATTGTTCGTTGCATTTGTTCCGGGCGCACGTCGCTTGACAGCCCTTGAAGTACATCGTTAATTCATTTACTCAGTTTTTTTTAATTACAGAGGACAGCCAGACCACAGACCGAACACGCTGAGCTACCGTGCTGGCACCCCTGGACCATGGGTCACCTCAAACCAAATTACGAGCGCCAGCGCAGAAGGTATATGTTCATATAGTGCTTCAGGGAGGTAGGGGGGGGGGGGGGGGATGACGGTACAGTCCGACTGTGACAGGCAGCCGTGTACTGAACATGACAGCACGTCGCGAGTTGACCAACATCGAAGGTAGAACTATTACTGGTGGAAGACTCGTTGTGTCCCGAGAGGGAGTGAGATAGACACCTTGCTACAATTCAGGGGTCTCACCGCTGTCGATCTTCTCGACGAGTGGAAATAGACGTGGGTAGCCTCCGAAACTTTGCCAGGTGGAAGAATCAAGCTATGAGGTGGTGCAGAGAACGGAAGTCTGTGAGTATCGGTTAGGGAACCAGGGTATAAATGATAAGTTCCCTCTCATCTGAAAAATGAAGAATCTTACTGGCACTGCTACTTATCCCCACTATCAGTCAAATACCCATCTATCGAATCGATGTCTATAAGTACTACGTAGCTGAGGCTAGGAATAGTTGTAAGTTGCGTGTCTGGCGAAGTACGGCATAGAACCTGCGTCGTTAAACACCTCAGATGACGACTACCACTGGGTGCTCATGAGCCCTTATTTATACTGCTCCTGGCGTCACAGGCGGCTTTTAGGACCTTCTGTGACGCACTACACGAGGCTAGTTACGTATTCAGTATACTCCCATTTCCATATAAGGTGAGGTGGGGAAATTTCCCCTGGCGTGGACTGGCACTGCGAGGCACGTTCCTCCTTGTTCCCCGGCGCCACTTGGTCGGTGCTGGCCATTAGCGCTTCTCAAAAATATTGAGGCAACGCTTCCTCCCCGAGGTTGGCTCATAGCTGCTCCAACGGAATAATTCTTAAGTATTGTAATTCATATGATTTGCAGGATTGAGGTTACCAACATCGTATCAAACTTTACCCAGGAATTTCGGTGTCAGGGGTCAACAGTCTTTAGGATTTTTCTTCTGTATTGCAGTGATAATGATTCCACAAGCGTAAAACGCTGCACAGAAAGACAACAAGTGTGTGACGAACGGACGTCCCGTCACCTCTGTAGAACCCCGCGAAGCGATCGGTGGTTTACGGTGCCTCATATCGCCTCTGATCGGGGCCATCGAGAAATATCGGCCTTGAAACGAACTTGTGGCGTCACACTAGTCGGCTTGTCCGCTACGCTTCGCGAACTCTCGGCTCCATGCACGGGGCAAGGAAAATCAATATGTAACTGAAAGGTACCCACTAAAGACCTTAACTATGTCGTGTATTGTCAGAAGCTTGGGTGCATTTAAACGCCCAATCAAGAATGGCTAAACTCGTCTCAAATAAAATTACCAAGTATGCAGCAACCAGTCGCAAAATCATGTTTTATTTAACTTTTGCAAATCGATTTCAACTGGTTGCCGCATATTTGGTAATTTTATGGTTTACGGTCGCTGCACGACTTGGGAACCACATGGAGCTCACCATTCATCGTCTCAAATAGTTACTCGCCCCACGCTGGAGACAGCCGCTGGCATTCGTAAGACCTGCAGTGTCGCTGTGACGTACGCGTCACGGCTAAAGCACTGGATACACCGAGCTGTAGGATCCGCCGTTTTGAATCCCAATCCGAGAACAGCGTTGCATGTTTCGCGTGGTGTAGGAAAGTGATTTCGCGATTTTTGCTTAATTTTAGTTTTACACAGTGTCATATGGTTGGGTGTGCACCTCCAAACTGTTCAAATAATAGCAGACATCGTCGCTAAATCTTTTATCAGTTTCGTTCAGATATAGATGTGCGTCAAAGGTGGCTTGTAAATTCAAGGCGCGCAGACACCTAAATAGAGCAAATACCTGTTTGACGTAGGTAAGAAAGCTTTTTGTCTTTGTTTTAGAAATAGGTGTGCTCACAGAACGACGGTAATGAAATTATATACGTGAGAAGAGGGTTAACTTTAATCTCCCTGCAGATTATATTTACTTTTTAAATAACTTTTGATATATTTGTTTTGAAGCTTTTGAAATAATTAAAATTGGGATCAGTATTATACTTTGAGTATTCATGCAATTCCCTCTTGTGCAGACATGAAATACTTAAGCCTGTCGTGTTCCATTTTTGCATTATTCCGTTACTGTTTACGAATGCAACTCCATCTTACCGTAAACTTAAGTATATGTACCATATACACACATCAAAAAAGTTTTGCACCACCTCGGTTCCCAGAGTTCCGAAAACTGTACAGAAAATTGGAATAGAGATCAACATAAACATCATTTCCGCCCATTTCATTGCTCATGAAAACTACACATTGCATGTTGTACCACCATACAGCGAGACCTTCAGAGGTGGTGGTCCAGATTGCTGTACACACTGTTACCTCTAATACCCAATAGCACGTCCTCTTGCATTGATGCATGCCTGTATTCATCGTGGCATACTACCCATAAGTTCATCAAGACACTGTTGGTCCAGATTGTTCCACTCCTCAGCGGCGATTCGGCGTAGATCCCTCAAAGTGGTTGGTGGGTCCCGTCGTCCACAAACAGACCTTTTCAATCTATCTCAGGCATGTTCGATAGGCTTTATGTCTGGAGAACATGCTGGCCACTCTAGTCAAGCGATGTCGTTAACCTGAAGGTAGTCATTCACAACATGTGCCCGTTGGGGCGCGAATTGTCGTCCATGAAGACGAATGCATCGCCAATATGCTGCCGATATGATTGCACTATCGGTCGGAGGATGGCATTCACGTATCGTACAGCCGTTACGGTGCCTTCCATGACCACCAGCGCGGTACGTCGGCCCCACATAATTCCACCCTAAAACAGCAGGGAACCTGCACCTTGCTGCACTCGCTGGACAGTGTGTCTAAGGCGTTTAGCCTGACCGGGTTGCCTCCAAACACGTCTCCGACGATTGTCTGGTTGAAGGCATATGCGACACTCATCGGTGAAGAGAACATCATGCCAATCCTATGCTGTCCTTGCGGCATATTTTTGGGCCCACCTGCACCGCGCTGCAGGGTGTCGTGGTTGCAGAGATGGACCTTGCCATGGATGTCGGGAGTAAAGTTGCGCTTCATTTACTACGCTGTAATATTGTCTGAGCAATGAATGTACATTAGATGGTCTTAAGAGCATATTGAAAAGTGTAAGGATTCCGTGGAGTTTAAACGAGCGCTTTCGACCTGGGATTCAAAATGGCGGATTGTTCAGCTTGTAGTATACAGTGCTCTAGCAATGGCCTGGTCTTCTGGTGGGCCTTGGCCGCCGATACGAATAAATGGCGTCAGGAACTCACTTCTACCAGAGCTGTCCGAAGACAACAGATCCTTCAGCAGTACTCCCGAATTCTCGAGCGCCTCGATATACAGCCACAAATTTTCTGCAGCCATTCACATTAACTGAGCACTGGCTAACCCATGAATATTCAAAAATATTACAGTCTTCTACGGGTCAAATTAGAGACGAATTAATGATCATTTAACTGTCGCAGTCTGAATTCAACTGCAGAGTGTTCCTGAAAGTTGTTACTTCCATGTCTGTTAGATTGGCCAAGTCATTCCGTTAGGCAAGCAGAGTATTACGTGCGTGGGTAAAACCTCCACGTGTCAGTACCTTGTAGCTGTGTTCAGATTAACTCCGAGGATAATCGCTAGCGTGCAGGATGATATATTCGCTAGCGGTAAGCTTCGCCTGTGTTTTATCGATTGATCTCCTGCAAATGTGGTTTCACGTTGCATGCAATTGTAGCCGCCGTTGTTCTCCGTTTCTGTCTTCGTGCAGTAATTTTAATGTAAAGAGAAAATTGTAATAGTACACTATTAAGTTTCGAGTAAGAGCAACAAGTTATACACTTTACTGTGCAGCTGTTGCTCCAAGAACGAACGCAAGAACACGTGCACTTCATAAAGATAAAAGTTTTCAAACACCCAAAGATTTTTCCTCGTGATCGAGCAAGCGTTCACTCACTGACACGAATCTTTACGTCTTCCTGCGGACAACGTCGTCATGATTACCAGGGACAGTCACTCTCGTGGGCTAATTTCTGATAATGGAGGACATTTCGATTAACCCATCATTCTGACAAGAATCGTCAGGAAGCTTCTGTCTACCCTCCTACCCTCTTGTCTTTTTCGGAATTAAATTGGCACAGAATGAATTAGTGAGGATTCTCACTATGTAAGACGACGAAAAGTATCAGTGCATTGAAGTCTGAAGGAATCTTCAATAAATTTGATGTAAAATATTAACTGGAACCTATTAGAATGAAGGTATTTAAAACAAACTTTTAAATACGCTTCAGTGTACTTTTAACAGTAAAACTGAAAATTCGAAATAGTCATTTGGACTTATCTTGGTAAATTAAATTTCTTAAATGAACACGTTTCACTCACGAAACTGCTTCTTCATAACAAGATCGCTTAGGAAAGTCATCAAAGTTCTGTATAATTAAAATGTGAACGTAACTGTAGCGGGTTGATCGAAAAGTTCCCGTTCAAGGGCGCTGCTGCAGCTTATACGCAACATAGCGGTACTCCGATGCCGGTACATAAGCATCGCTACGTAAACAAGAGATTAGTCTGGCGTTCGTGTCTTTCCAACGAGCGTGCGGTAAGAGTAGGGAAAAGTGAACTATTGTGACGTTGAAACTTCCTGGCAGATTAAAACTGTGTGCCCGACCGAGACTCGAACTCGGGACCTTTGCCTTTCGCGGGCAAGTGCTCTACCATCTGAGCTACCGAAGCACGACTCACGCCCGCTACTCACTGCTTTACTTCTGCCAGTATCTCGTCTCCTACCTTCCAAACTTTACAGAAGCTCTTCTGTAAAGTTTGGAAGGTAGGAGACGAGATACTGGCAGAAGTAAAGCTGTGAGTACCGGCCGTGAGTCGTGCTTCGGTAGCTCAGATGGTAGAGCACTTGCCCACGAATGACAAAGGTCCCGAGTTCGAGTCTCGGTCGGGCACACAGTTTTAATCTCCCAGGAAGTTTCATATCAGCGCACACTCCGCTGCGGAGTGAAAATCTCATTCTATTGTTACGTTATTGCCAAATGCTTCCAAAGAGGACCAACGTGTTGTTACTCTTTTCTGGGCTGCCGAAGGACAAAAACCAATAGACATCCGTGGGGGAATAAAGAATATGTATGGGGCAGTATGTCTGACAAACACCGCCGCTAGGAAATGGTGCGTCAATTCCCGCGCTGCTGCTTCATGACAACGTAGGTTTAGTTGTCGCAAATTTCGTAATGTAGAAGTTACGCTAACTGAAGTGGGTGATATTTGAGCACCAAACCTACACTCCTGGAAATGGAAAAAAGAACACATTGACACCGGTGTGTCAGACCCACCATACTTGCTCCGGACACTGCGAGAGGGCTGTACAAGCAATGATCACACGCACGGCACAGCGGACACACCAGGAACCGCGGTGTTGGCCGTCGAATGGCGCTAGCTGCGCAGCATTTGTGCACCGCCGCCGTCAGTGTCAGCCAGTTTGCCGTGGCATACGGAGCTCCATCGCAGTCTTTAACACTGGTAGCATGCCGCGACAGCGTGGACGTGAACCGTATGTGCAGTTGACGGACTTTGAGCGAGGGCGTATAGTGGGCATGCGGGAGGCCGGGTGGACGTACCGCCGAATTGCTCAACACGTGCGGCGTGAGGTCTCCACAGTACATCGATGTTGTCGCCAGTGGTCGGCGGAAGGTGCACGTGCCCGTCGACCTGGGACCGGACCGCAGCGACGCACGGATGCACGCCGAGACCGTAGGATCCTACGCAGTGCCGTAGGGGACCGCACCGCCACTTCCCAGCAAATTAGGGACACTGTTGCTCCTGGGGTATCGGCGAGGACCATTCGCAACCGTCTCCATGAAGCTGGGCTACGGTCCCGCACACCGTTAGGCCGTCTTCCGCTCACGCCCCAACATCGTGCAGCCCGCCTCCAGTGGTGTCGCGACAGGCGTGAATGGAGGGACGAATGGAGACGTGTCGTCTTCAGCGATGAGAGTCGCTTCTGCCTTGGTGCCAATGATGGTCGTATGCGTGTTTGGCGCCGTGCAGGTGAGCGCCACAATCAGGACTGCATACGACCGAGGCACACAGGGCCAACACCCGGCATCATGGTGTGGGGAGCGATCTCCTACACTGGCCGTACACCACTGGTGATCGTCGAGGGGACACTGAATAGTGCACGGTACATCCAAACCGTCATCGAACCCATCGTTCTACCATTCCTAGACCGGCAAGGGAACTTGCTGTTCCAACAGGACAATGCACGTTCGCATGTATCCCGTGCCACCCAACGTGCTCTAGAAGGTGTAAGTCAACTACCCTGGCCAGCAAGATCTCCGGATCTGTCCCCCATTGAGCATGTTTGGGACTGGATGAAGCGTCGTCTCACGCGGTCTGAACGTCCAGCACGAACGCTGGTCCAACTGAGGCGCCAGGTGGAAATGGCATGGCAAGCCGTTCCACAGGACTACATCCAGCATCTCTACGATCGTCTCCATGGGAGAATAGCAGCCTGCATTGCTGCGAAAGGTGGATATACACTGTACTAGTGCCGACATTGTGCATGCTCTGTTGCCTGTGTCTATGTGCCTGTGGTTCTGTCAGTGTGATCATGTGATGTATCTGACCCCAGGAATGTGTCAATAAAGTTTCCCCTTCCTGGGACAATGAATTCACGGTGTTCTTATTTCAATTTCCAGGAGTGTATATACCTGATGTCTCCCCATGCGATTATCAACCCTTCGGTCTCTTAAAAAAGAACATGACGGGCGACGGTTCCTGTTGGACGAGTATGTACAGCAGACAGTTATCGACTTCTTCACGTGGTAGGATACGGCATTTTACCAATCGAGTATCTTCAACCTGGTAAGTCGTTGGGCTGATTGCCTCAGTGTTTACGGCGATCTTCCCTGATTAGCTTACCGCTTCAGGATTCACGGCTTTCGAACGGAAACTTTTTGATCGCCCCTTATACAGTATCAGCTATAGAGAGGAGTGTTCATTAATATACAATGATGTGACGAAAGTACTGGAACGGTAATATCGTGTCTGACGTGTTTTTCCCGGGATAGAGCAGAAACTCGTCGTGGCGTGGACTCGACAAGTCGTTGTAAATCTCCTGTAGAAATACTGAGGCTTGCTGCTTCTATAGCCGTCCGTAATTGGAAAAGTGTTGTCGGTGGACGATTTTGTGCAATAACTGACCTCTCGATTGTGTCCTACAAATGTTCGATGGGTGGCCAAATGATTTGCTCCAACTGTCCAGAACGTTCTTCGCAACAATTGCGAACAATTATATCTCGGTGACATACCACGTTGTCATCCATCAACATTCCATCGTTATTGCGGAACATGAGTCCACGACGGCTAAAAATGGTCTCCAAACAGACGAACGTAACCATTTCAGTCAATGATCGGTTCAGTTGGACCAGAGAACACAGTAGATCCAACGTGACACAGACCACACCATTATGGATCCGCCACCACCTTGCATAGTGCCTTATTGACAAATTGGGTCCATGGCTTCGTAGGGTCAGCGCCACACTCGAAACATTGCATCAGCTCTTATCAACTGAAATCGGGTCTCATTTCGCCAATCCACTGTTTTCCAGTCGTCTAGGGCGCAACAGGTATAGCCATGAGCCCAGCAGGAGGCTTGCAGGCGATGTTGTGCTATTAGAAAAAGCACTCGCGTCGGTTGTCTGCTGCCATAGCCCACTGACGCCAAATTTCCCCGAATTCTCCTAACAGGTACTTTCGTCGTACGTCCCACATTGATTTCTGCGATTATGTCCCGCAGTGTTGCGTGTCTGTTAGCTCTGACAACTCTACTCAAACACCGCCGCTGTCGGGTGTTATTTTGGCCAATGTGTTTTCCGTGGTGGGAGGTAATACCTAAAAATTTAGTATTCTCGACGTATTCTTGAGTTTGCGAATCTCTTACTACTGAAGTCCTAAACCATTTCTGAAATGGAATGTCTTATGCATCTTGCTCCAACCACCATTCTGCATTCAAAGTCTGTTAGTTCCCGTAGTCCCACAGTAAGAACGCCGGAAACCTTTTCACATGAATCACCTCAGTACAAAGACAGCTCCGCCAATGTACTGCCCTTTTATACCTTGTGTACGCAGCACTACCGCCACCAATAGATGTGCATATCGTTATCCTATGACTTCGTTACCTCAGTATAGTTCGTACCGACGAGATACTAAATCGCTCTCAGTTCTGTTGCAGGTACCTGTGTCCACGTTGTAAGATGAACATTACAAACAATGAGTCTGTTACATATGTGATGGCAGGTTGTCTACTTGGGTTACGCACAATCATTTCTTTCGGTTTTAACGAACATCCATTCTGAAAGATGCAACAGAAGTTAATGGTAAAACAAGAGGCAGTAAAGGGTATGTTGATTACGTCAGTTTTTTAATCAACATCAGTTAATAGATTTACAAAGAAGTCAACAACTTGCGATAACCGAGTCCCCTTGATAAAACTGAAATATAATACTGAATATAATTTCGCGTGTCGGTGTAACATGACTTGTCCTCAATAAAAGTTACCAGCAGAGGCTAAATTCGTTTGACTGTTTGCCGAAGTAAAAAGTTCTTAAAACGCCTCGCATAAGACAACGCACATGTATAGAATATAGAATTAACAGTATTTTTGTTAAAATTTTTGTTAAAGGGAGTAGCAAAAGAACAAGTTTATATGCCTGAGTCCAGCGGGAGTCTTAAACAAAAGATTTCAGACTTGTGAGAAACAGTTGTCAGGTAGTAATAGACTTGAAATAAAGCATAGAAAGTAAAAGGAAAGAAAATGTTACCAGTGTCTGATTCCGCTTGGAGTGTGAGCAGACGGAGAACATTAAATGTGAAAGTATAAACTGAATCATAATGAATGTTGTAGCTGACTGTAAAAAAAAAAAAAAGTGAGTCATTTGATAAATATTGTTATTGAAATCGAAAAACGCAGCCAAAATCTAAACAAATCTAAAAATGAATGTTGCAAGATGTATTTCATAGGAACAGTAGGCGAAGCTTACAAATGAAGGAAACACTGAGTGTAAAAGATAAAGAAATATGTCTAAGACCAGATTTGTGAAGAAGACGGCAAAGAGACAAGAAAAGTGATTCTCAGTACGACATTAACAAACCTTCTTTTGGACATTGTCATACAGAAAAAAAAGGTAGATAGGAAACGGGGAGAGTATGTGGCGTTCTCTTGCTCCTGTTGCCCACTGAGTGTTAAGGAAATATGGGCAAAAACAATCATTAATTTTATTGACCCTGACTTGACATACTGCACTGTCTACAATTTAATGTTAATTTCAATGTTCTAAGAAACGAGTTCCTTCACGACGTTGTAACAAACCTGTGATCAGTGCACGACCAGTTTAACAGCTAATATCCAGCTTATTGCTATACACGCAATGAACAAGTTATCACTGATGCTGGAAGTCTCGTAGGTTTTTTGACTGGAGTTATATGACTGTCTTCCACGTGACGCCGTTGCTGAGGATTCTTCGCGAATGTTCATAACCTCATTCTTAGCCATCCAAACATTTTAAGTAGGTAAATGAAAAGAAATACTACAGTTTCTTTATTTCACTTACTTTCGATTACAGTATCGAAAGAAATCGTATTCTGGTGTAAGTACTGTAATATGAAGTAAATTACTCGTATTTTTAGTTTCGGCATGAGTCCTAGAGTAGGACGTGGGTTATATGTGATGAAAATTTAATGCTCATATTGGGTAAAACACGTCTTCAGCTGCTAATCTCATATTGGCCTCGATATAGAGGGTGGTCAGAAACTGTCCTGAAAGCTTGTAGGCGTATTCCAACGTAGGTTGCGCCGAGAAATAATTGTTAAGAAAAAGTTCGAAACATCCGAGTTAATTATCACTGAAGTTATCCAATCACGTTGTTGAGCTCGCAATTTGAAGTGGCCCGTGAGAGACGGTGTCGCTAAACATTTTCTTCGTTTGTTTTCATGGAAACCGAACAAGAGAGCGACACAAAAATGGGACATGGGTCGCTAGTACGCACCCAACCCAAGCCGAAGCTGAACGATGTCGTATGCAATCACCTACACTATGATAACACCTTCACTAATTGTATCTGCCGGGCCGCTTGAATTTGTGCGCGCAAAGACTGATTGGCCAACTTCAATGGTAATTAACTCGGAGGTAGCGCAATGTATAGAATTTTTTCTTAACAGTTGTTTCTAATCACAGATTACCCCTAAAAACCCGTAAAAGCTTGTCAGAATGGCTACCCTGTATATACACCGATGAGCCAAATCGTTCTGGCCAATGCTGGAAAGCAAGACCTTGGTGCGTTTGCGGAGGTGTGTGACACAAGCTGTCCACACACAGGTCCGCAATTCCGGTTGATTGTGAATTGGTGGTTTGTCGACCTGGAGCTGACTCCCGATAGCATCCCAGATATGTTTCAGTTGATTAAGATCAGGAGAAATTGATGGCCAAGACGTCTACGTACATTTACTGCCACGCTTCTCAAACCACTATAACACGAGTGACAAGGACGGTTATTCTGCTGGAAGATGCCACCAACGTCGGAAAAGATGCCAAGCATGAAGGGTTGACATTTGTCAGCAATAACGTCCACGTAATCTACAGCTGTCAATGCGGTACCGGCCGCTGTAAGGCCGCCCGCACTTGAAAATACAAACGCCGCCAGTTACACCTCCGCATTTTCTGCAGCTGTCACTGCAGCACGAGGGCCCTGCCACGTGGATGGCATTAGAGAGACCACAACGCAACAAATACACACATCAAAAAATGTTTTGCATCACCTCGGTTCCGAGAGTTCCGCAACATGTACAGATAATTGGAACAGAGATCAACATAAACATCATTTCCGCCCTTTTTATTGCTCATGAAAACCACATATTGCGTGTTGTACCACTATACAGCGAGACATTCAGAGGTGGTGGTCCAGATTGCTGTACACATCGGAACCTCCAATACCCAGTAGCATTGATGCATGCCTGTATTCGTCGTGGCATACTATCACAAGTTCATCAAGGCCCTGTTGGTCCACATTGTCCCACTCCTCAACGGCGATTCGGCGTAAATCCCTGAAAGTGGTTGGTGGGTCACGTCGTCAATAAACAGCCTTCACTCTATTGTGTGACCGCCTACAATGTCTTGTTGTTGTTGTTGTTGTTGTGCTCTTCAGTCCTGAGACTGGTTTGATGCAGCTCTCCATGCTACTCTATCCTGTGCAAGCTTCTTCATCTCCCAGTACCTACTGCAACCTACATCCTTCTGAATCTGCTTGGTGTATTCATCTCTTGGTCTCCCTCTACGATTTTTACCCTCCACGCTGCCCTCCAATACTAAATTGGTGATCCCTTGATGCTTCAAAATATGTCCTACCAATCGATCCCTTCTTCTAGTCAAGTTGTGCCTCAAACTTCTCCCCAATCATATTCAATACCTCCTCATTAGTTATGTGATCTACCCATCTAATCTTCAGCATTCTTCTGTAGGAACACATTTCGGAAGCTTCTATTCTCTTCTTGTCTAAACTATTTATCGTCCATTTTTCACTTCCATACATGGCTACACTCCATACAAATACTTTCAGAAACGACTTCCTGACACTTAAATCTATACTCGATGTTAACATGAGAATGTGTCTCATTTCCTAATCTAATTCCCTCAGCATCACCTGACTTAATTCGACTACAATCCATTATCCTCGTTTTGCTTTTGTTGATGTTCATCTTATATCCTCCCTTCAAGACACTATCCATTCCGTTGAACTGCTCTTCCAAGTCCTTTGCTGTCTCTGACAGAATTACAATGTCATCGGCGAACCTCAAAGTTTTTATTTCTTCTCCATGGATTTTAATTCCTATTCCTTCACTGCTTGCTCAATATACAGATTGAATAACATCGGGGAGAGGCTACAACCCCGTCTCACTCCCTTCCCAACCACTGCTTCCCTTTCATGTCCCTCGACTCTTACAACTGCCATCTGCTTTCTGTACAAATTGTAAATAGCCTATCGCTCCCTGTATTTTACCCCTGCCACCTTCAGAATTTGAAAGAGAGTATTCCAGTCAACATTGTCAAAGGCTTTCTCTAAGTCTACAAATGCTAGAAACGTAGGTTTGCCTTTCCTTAATCTAGCTTCTAAGATAAGTCGTAGGGTCAGTATTGCCTCACGTGTTCCAATATTTTTAAGGAATCCAAACTGATCTTCCCCGAGGTCGGCTTCTACTAGTTTTTCCATTCGTCTGCACAGAATTCGATTTAATATTTTGCAGCAGTGACTTATTAAATTGATAGTTCGGTAATTTTCACATCTGTCAACACCTGCTTGCTTTGGGATTGGAATTATTACATTCTTCTTGAAGTCTGAGGGTATTTCACCTGTCTCATACACCTTGCTCACCAGATGGTAGAGTTTTGTCAGGACTGGCTCTCCCAAGGCTGTCAGTAGTTCCAATGGAATGTTGTCTACTACCGAGGCCTCGTTTCGACTCAGGTCTTTCAGTGCTCTGTCAAACTCTTCACGCAGAATAATATCTCCCATTTCATCTTCATCTACATTCTCTTCCATTTCCATAATATTGTCCTCAAGTACATCGCCCTTGTATAGACCCTCTATATACTCCTTCCACCTTTCTGTTTTCCCTTCTTTGCTTAGAACTGGGTTTCCATCTGAGCTCTTGATATTCATACAAGTGGTTCTCTTTTCTCCAAAGGTCTCTTTAAGTTTCCTGTAGGCAATATCTATATTACCCCAGTGAGATCAGCCTCTACATCCTTACATTTGTTCTCTAGCCATGTCTGCTTAGCCATTTTGCACTTCCTGTCGATCTCATTTTTGACACGTTTGTATTCGTTTTTGCCTGCTTCATTTACTGCATTTTTATATTTTCTCCTTTCATCAATTAAATTCAATATTTCTTCTGTTACCCAAGGATTTCTACTAGCCCTCGTCTTTTTACCTACTTGATCCTCTGCTGCCTTCACTACTTTATCCCTCAAAGCTACCCATTCTTCTTCTACTGTATTTCTTTCCCCCATTCCTGTCAATTGTTCCCTTACGCTCTCCCTGAAACTCTGTACAACCTCTGGTTTAGTCAGTTTATCCAGGTCCCATCTCCTTCAATTCCCACCTTTTTGCAGTGTCTTCAGTTTTAATCTACAGTTCATAACTAATAGATTGTGGTCAGAGTTCACATCTGCCCCTGGAAATGTCTTACAATTTCAAACCTGGTTCCCAAATCTGTGTCTTACCATTATATAATCGATCTGAGACCTGTCAATGGCTTAACACCCATCAATTCGGCTTCAGGGAGCTTGACCAATAGAAGACGCCATCAACGAGGCACTGACAGTAACAAACAGCATCAGCGACAAATATGTGGCCGCTATACTAATCGACATAGCTGGGGCTTTAACAAGCTGTGCTGGCCTCCCTCTTAGCCAGGTTAACGGAAATGCCTCTATCAGTTTCCCTGTACAATAGCCTCCTCGAAAACTGCAGAGGCGGTGAGAAGGGCTGGTAGGCGCAAGGTTGTCAAGAGAATAACAAAGGGGATCTCTACAGGGCTCGATCTGCGGACCAATATTCTGGGATATTGCAATCGAGCCCTTGCTGAACAACACCCTGCATGGTGACAACAGAGTAAGAAGTGTGGTGACGTACGCAGATGACCTGCTCGTAGTGGTGTCAGCCGACTGGAGAGCAGCACTAGAGGCAAAAGGCACTCAACTTCTTCAGAAAATTAACAACTGGTGAAAAAAAAAACCAACAACAGCTAAAGTAGCACCCAACAAAACTGTATATTTACTGCTCAGAGGGACACTACGGAGAAACCTAATTCTAAAATTGACAATACTAACATATAGTGGAAGTAGGCCACACGCTATCTAGGACTGCATCTTTACGAAAGCAGACTTTCAACGAACATACACTATGTGATCAAAAGTATCCTGACACCTGGATGAAAATGACTTACACGTTCGTGACGTCCTTCATCAGTAATGCTGGAATTTAATATGGTGTTGGCTCACCCTTAGCCTTGATGACAGCGTTCACTCTCGCAGGCATACGTTCAATCAGGTGCTATAAGGTTTTTTCGGGAATGCAGACCATTCTTAGTGGAGTGCTGCGGCGAGGTGAGCTATCGTTGTCGGTCGATGAGGTCTGGCTCGGAGTCGGCATCCAAAACTACCCAAATGTATTCTATAGGATTCAGGTCAGAACTATGTACAGACCAGTCCATTTCAGGGATGTTAAAGTCGTGTAACCACTCCGCCACAGGCCATGCATTACCAAAAGGTGCTCGATCGTGTTGAAGTATGCAATCCCTATCCCCGAATTGCTTTTCAACAATGGGAAGCAAGAAAGTGCTTAAAACATCAATGTAGGCCTGTTCTGTGATAGTTCACGCAAAACAACAAGGGCTGCAAGCCCCTCCAGAGATAACACGACCACATTATAACACCACCGCCTCCAAATCTTACTGTTGGCACTAAAAAGGCTGGTAGATGACGTTCACCGGCATTCGCCGTACCCACACCCTGCCATCGGATCGCCCACATTGTGTACCGTGATTCGTCAGTCCACACAACGTTTTTCCATTGCTCAGTCGTCCAATGTTTACGCTCCGCCGTTGTGATGTGTCGCTTATGAGCAGCAGTTCCACCATGAAATCCAAGTTTTCTCGTTTCCCGCTTAACTGTCATAGTACTTGCAGTGGATACTGATGCAGTTTGGCATTCCTGTGTGGTGGTCTGAATAGCTGTCTGCCAATCACATTTTACGACCCTCTTCAACTGTCCCATGTCTCTGTCAGTCAACAGACGAGGTCGGCCTGTAAGCTTTTGTGCTGTAAGTGTCCCTTCACGTTTCCATTTCAGTATCACATCGGAAACAGTGCACCTAGGGGTGTTTAGGACTGTGGAAATCTCGCGTACAGATGTATGACACAAGTAACACCCAATCACCCGACCACTTTCGACGTCTGTGAGTTCCGTGGAACGCCTATTCTGCTCTCTCATGATGTCTAATGACTGCTGAGGTCGCTGATATGGGGTACCTGGCCGTAGGTGGCAGCACAGTGCACCTAATATGAAAAACGTATGTTTTTGGGGATGTCCGGATACTTTTGATCACGTAGTGTATCAAAATGACATTTCACAAAGCCTCCAAAATTATGCACAAACTAGCAAGCCTCGACATAGCTCAGTACAAATTACATGTTAAGACGATAATGATCTACCACATTGCGTTATCTGAATCCATCAGAAGGTTCTTCGGAAGTGCCTGGGCACACAGATGGAACAGAGAGACAAACAAGACAATAGCAATACGAGGTCAACGTAATGTAATGGTGAGAATGAGCAAAGCCTCCAAAACTGCATCGCTAGAGGCACTTTGCGTTATGATGGGAACTTGCCCCCTTGACATAATAATACGTTATAGACCTGCACTTTACTAACTTAAGAGGGACAGGCTCGATAAAGTCATTGAGATTACAGGAACCAACATTGTAAATAAAACACAAATGAAACAATGGCGGATTCAAGCATAACAGGGAGAGTGGGAATCTTGCGACAAGGGTCGCCGAGTACAGTCTTCCTTTTCTGGCGTATGCAAAAGATGACACTGAACATGTCGACCCAAGCAGGCGAATGGTCCATTTTCTGACCGGCCACGGGCTGTGCCTGGTACACTTAAACCACATGGGACTAACTACGAGTGAAATATGCATTTGCGGAGAAACTGTGACACCAGAACATGTCACACTACTATGTAACATGCGACACAATAGAGAATGATAGTCACATCACCAGAATAATACTTTAATTCCGATGATTGGAATATAACAAATAGCGTAGCCGATACTGCATCAAACACACTGCACGAAGAGTGCAAGCACTAAAACCAGTATAGAAAGAGGCGTAGGCACAACAACACAACAAACACCGTCGGAGGACACAAACTCGACCACAGATTCCAAAACCGAGGAAGGAAGCAACACAGTAAATGAACAAGACAGAAGACATCAACACATGACACTCCATGCCATAACACAATCATGAACAACACAATACGCAGTAACAAACATAAAACAAAGCACCGATACGAGTAGCGACACCACATACTAAGACCCTAGTAATTAGTAGGACAACGAAAAATGGCTCTGAGCACTATGGGACTTAACTCCTGAGGTCATCAGTCCCCTAGAACTTAGAAGTACTTAAAAGTAACTAACCTAAGCACATCACACACATCCATGCCCGAGACAGGATTCGAACCTGCGACCGTAGCGGTCGCGCGGTTCCAGACTGTAAGAGCTAGAACCGCTCGGCCACCTCGGCCGGCGTAGGAGAACGTTCGAAGAACTTTTATTCCGAGGCTCCCTTCCCCAACGACAGGCTGCATATTGTTTATAGTATACGTACATAAGCAGTAATTTATCAGTTGTCTTTTTATATATAGGCAAAGCATATTCTTTCTTTAGCCCGCCCGGTTAGCCGTGCGGTCTAACGCACAAAAAAATTCCCCACGCTGCAACTCAACAAGTCTGTGACAAGTATCAACATTTGTTCGATGGTACTCTAGGATGTGCAAAAGAATTTCACGGTCTCATTATGCTGGAAGCTAATGCGTAATACTTTACGAAGCCCGAGATATATAACATAATAAAAATGATCAACTATCTATCATCATGCCGAAAGCGAAAAATTGATGGTTCTCTTTATTAAAAGTCCTGATGAAATAAAAACATATTTTCACTAACTCGATTATTAGTTGAATCTTCCCTGTGGAGTCTGAAAATGAAACCACGATCACAAGTAGAAGTTTGAACGTCTGTCTCGTTATAAAATAGATTTGGGAGTCTTAAAACACTGTCATGAAACATATTTAGTAACTAATAATAAAGAGCAAATTGTAAAAGCGTTTCAAGGTCTCTGTAAGTGCTTCTGTAAGTCAAGAGATAAAGCAGGAAAACACATTAGAAGTAATGTAAATCATGGCATTCCGGAACTAATGGCAGATAAGGTACAGTAATTCGAGGCATGAAGAAAGGGAATGTGCCGGAAGGTAGTGAATTTTCAATGGAAACGACTAAAATTGGAGGAAATTTACATGAATATTACTTGTGATATGTTTTTAAAATATTGGCGAAAGAAGACGATTTCCAAAAACTGGAGCAGTGCTATAACTATTGTATTTCAAGAGGAAAGGATACAGCACAAATATTAATCCCGCTCCATAATGTATGAAACATTAAAATTATAACCAACTACGTAGAGAAAAACCATTGGATTTCAGGTAGATTAAGATATAAGCCAGCTTCAGTAGGGGTTGTATCATAGTGGACTATTTGAAAGCTGTGACGAAATTATTGAGTGTTGATAATTGCTCTCTGGACACACAGATTTTGAGAATATTTTTGACTCACTTTCAATAAAATTCGTTTAACAGCCTTTGAGAAATAAGTGATTGGCTGAATATATGTTAGTATATTGAAGGCTATATATGAAAATACAACAGCTTCCGCTAGATTTCATTCTACTAAACGCAGTGGTGAAAGATAAGCCAAAAAACGAAATAGTATGTCATCAGCAGTCCTCGACGAAGCTTCCAAATCTTTCAACTGTACATGAGTGTTTGTATTTAGATGCTGAAGACGACTACTGGATGGTAGAGGAAGTATAAACAGAGTAGTAAAAGTGTGCTGGAGTGCTTTTTGTAAACAAAATTGCAGTTTAGAAATCATATTTTCAATGTGCCCGTAAAGAAATGTTTACGGTGAATGTGCACTGTCAGTTTTCACTTACAAGACTTTGTCATTTGTAGCGAATAGCATCAAAAATCTGAGTGTTGCTCTGCATGTAATGCAGACACTAGACAGCAAATAAATGGATCAAGGGACAGGCTGAGTGGAAGATATAATTATGAAATGAGGCGTGTGAGAGATATAGGCTTGGATGACAGACAAAGTTATGGAGAAGTGTGAGACATGTAGGCACTGATGATAGCTATGGTTATGAAAACACCGTGAAGACGACCTAAGTAGATGCTAGGAAACAAGTAAGTGTAATATCGCTGTGTGAAGGGGAAAATTTTAATCTAAAGAAAAGTTTGGATAAGAACTTTATAAAGAAGTGGATGCCAAATAGTTGATAAGGGTGACGATTATGATTTGGTCTCAAGAAATGAGAGACGAGTGTATAAACTGTCAGGTTTCGTGTCAGTCCATCCAAAGTAGTATGAAAGTTTATTTAAGTCTTCAATCCCTGCCTGATTCCCTGAAGAATCACCAAACAGCCTACAGACGATGTCCCAACAAAGCGCTTCATCGAAGCGCCACTTGGTTCAAAAATGGTTCAAATGGCTCTGAGCACTATGGGACTCAACTGCTGAGGTCATTAGTCCCCTAGAACTTAGAACTAGTTAAACCTAACTAACCTAACGACATCACACACATCCATGCCCGAGGCAGGATTCGAACCTGCGACCGTAGCGGTCTTGGAAGCGCCACTTGAAATGTTACATTTGTAGATATATGGAATATGAATTACCGTACTTTTTATAAAATATATAAATTATGCGATCAGTTTCGACACTGTATTAGTGTCATCTACAGGCCTCCGTACATCAAAAATCGCAAGACATATAACATATTACTAGTAATGAGCAAACGTTGATGACATTGTAATCATAAAATAAGATACCTTAAATGCTTACTTGAACACATGAAAGCACGGTGTGTGAACTGGAACACAACCTACGACCAGCTTAGAGACAGAAGTGATGACACTTTCTGCAGGACCTGACCATCATTTTGCAGGACAATGCTCAAGCACGTACAGTGCAAGCTGTTCCTGATTTGTTTGACTGATGGGGCTGCTGAGTGCTATACCATCTCCTGCACTCTCCTGACATAAGCCCTCGTGAGTTCAACTCGATTTCTAAACTGAAGGAAACACTTCATGGCATTCGCTTCAGAACTTCTACCAATTCGTCGGGCAATGGACCACGCCACTCGAACTGGCACTGCTAAGAGTATCCTACGACTTCCACATCGCTGCCAACGGGTTATAGATAAGGCTGGTGACTACTTTGAAACACGTATCTGTTTTGTGCGAGCTGTAAATAAATAGTCGCCACTGTTAAAGTTCTAACAATCGTATTAAATCTACAAACGCTATAAAAGCTGGCTTGCTTTCTTTGGCTATTTTCATAAGACAAGTCTTAGGGTGAGTACTGCCTTGTGTGTCCCTATATTGCTGCGGAACCCAAACTGATCTTCCCCAAGGTTTGGCTCTATCAGCTTTCCACTCTTTTTTGAGACCTGAAAATTCTGTTTGAAACTGAATCACCCAACTAACCGAGCTAGGTGGAACCTTACATCCTGCAGGATGGGTGTTAAACTCGCCTAACCAAATGCCGGAACGGTTCCTTTGAAAAGGGCGCTGTTGGTTTCAGCGTCTTACACCCTTCTTTCACTAAAAACATCTTCTCGTGGTTTTCGGTGAGGAATGACGCCGTAAAAGGACGCGAAATGTTGCAAAACGTTTCTCTCAGTTTCTCACGGATTGCCTTCAGTTGCGAAGACAATAATCTGAAGTATTCCAAATCTTCCTCTCCATGAAGAATTACAGAAACAAATTTGAAATTTTATGTTGATGATAGCTCATGCATTCCTGTGTAGAGCTTTCGAAACATTTATCATTTCGAGGAAGCTAATTTTTACGGAATTTTTAATCATCAAATTGTGAATTACACATGTTCAAGTGTAATATTTACACCTCTTATAATTATGTAACATAGCCTCCTTATGTGGTCTCAAAGTATAAACTTTGCTTCGTAAAGTAAGGATAAAGGATCGTATTCCTATCTCAGGCGTTTACTGTATCTGTCCTACATGGGTGAAGAATTGAACTACAAAAATAAATAAATAAATAAATAAATGATAATAATAAAGGATTTATATGTGTTTTTGGAATGCATACTAATGAAAAATGAATAACTACATTTGAATTTAGATTGCAAAATAGTTAGGTCTCAACTACACTTATTGAAAGTAGGCTATATGATTTTCAACGATCACTTTTTTAAAAATAACATTAATAATAAGAAGAGATACTTTGAAGCAAATGAAGTAATTCTCGCTGATTGTTGGTTCATGTCGATTAATACAGGCAACACTGATAGTGACAATTGACTATCTCCTCGAGGTGAAACGCTCCAGTTTAAGATTATTGATTATTGTCAGATATCTTACTTGTGCATCTGGTAACAGACAACGAAGTACTTCGTAGGTTAATGAGGATCTGAAATAAAAAACTTCCCACTGAGCCCAGACAAGATATTTCAGTAGCTCGAGACACTAGCTAGTCTCACTGGCGTTTAATAAGAGGAACAGAGAGAAACAATGAGGGAAAGAGAGTATGACTTAGAAAGCAAATCTATCATTTAGTACAGGCATATAAAGACTTGTTAGTAGCGCTGGCGGCAAACTCCGCACTGTGTCTGTGTAAGGGCCTGAATAAAAGAAAAACATTAATTCACGTCATTTGTTTCACAAATATCCACATTGTGTTCAGTGAAAGTGAAGTCTATTATCATTCGATGTGTCATACTTCATATTTGTGCCTTGGATAATTTTGAAACAGAAGCCTTTAATACTTTACACGTTCTCTACAGAGGGTCTGAGTACAGGCAGTGTGATCTTTGGTTATCAGTTGCTTTGTCTTTACCAGTAGCATTCAGTGAAAATCTAAGTGAGGGATTCGGGTGTGGGTCACATTGCTGTGCGTCTGGAAACAACTAGCAAAACACAAAGACACAGAAGCAGAGCACGTTGCTTTTTGGAAGTTTGATTTGGTAAAGATTGATTCCAGAAATGTGAAGATTTTTCAAGTAATGTTACCGCTACATTCCTTGCTTGTGTGTAATTTATCATGAGTTTGACGAAGACACATACTTCCACATTTTTCATTTTATTGGTTCGGGTCAATTAGTTCGATTATCCAGACGTAATAGAATAAAATAATCTGTTCACCTAGCTCGCAGTGACAGTTGTAGTTTCACAACTCCTTTACCATTTCAGTAGCGTATTATATCGCAGAGTAATATTTTTTTTTTAAATAAGAAGCGATTTTTGTAAGGATTATTGTAACTGTTAAGGAATCAGGTTCATTATACGGGTTTTGAATGCTTGTCTTGTCTTCAGTCATTGATTATGTCGAGTTTCTACCAATGTTTCCTCGCGCAAATTATGTTTTGTAATTATGTGTCCCTTGATTGCACTGAGTGCAACACAGCCTCCCGAAGTGAAGCATGGTGTGCTTAGTGTAGCTATTTTTCCTTGCATTCCACTTGGACAAGTCTCTTTCATTCCTTTAGCTGGCTTGCAGCTACGCTGTATTTTAAAACTCACCACTTTCGAGCAGTGCCAAGTTCCCGTTGCCACAAGGTAAGTCTGGAAAATTTGGGCCAGTTTAACATCAATCAGTTAAGCATCACATTTCAAAATTGTTATCGGGTTCAGTTTAGGTAAAGTTAAGTTCAGATTACAATTTCGCGCCGTTATCCTGTAAGTTGGTAAGCGTGCTACAAATAGCATGCAGAATGGCCTGTAGGTGGCAGCATAGTGCAGATGCACACATACCGTTTCAGTATCAGTATAAAGATGGCCGCCCCACTTGCGACTTGCACCACGGAAGAACAGCGTTCTGTTATTCGGTTTTTGCGTAGTGGAGGTGTGAAACCTATTGAGATTCATCGACGAATGAAGGTTCAGTACGGTGATGCATGTTTGTCACAGCAGCAGGTCTACGAATGGAGTAGGAAGTTCGCAAATGGTGTGACTTCAGTGGAAGATGCTCCTCGCCCAGGTCAGACACAATGAGTTGTGACTCCACAGAACACTGCAGCAGTTGAAGCCATTGAGAAGGGAAACCGCCGTGTGACACTGAATGACATTGCAGCATGTTTATAGATTAGTCATGGGTCAGTACACCACATTGTGCATAATATGCTCCAGTTTCACAAAGTGTCTGCAAGATGCGTGCCACGGCAGCTGACTGCTGAAATGAGAGAACGATGTGTTGATGCTTGTGAAGAACTTCTTCTGCGCTTTGAACGAGAAGGTGCTTCCTTGCAAGAATCGTTACTGGGAATGAAACCTGGGTTCACTTCCAACAACCGGAAACGAAGAGAGCGAGCAAGGAATGGTGATGAGGAATGGCACCATTCCTTGTACGATTCCTCATCACCAAAACCAAAGAAGTTTTGAACAGAACCATCAGCAGGGAAGGTTATGCTGATTCTCTTCTGGGACGAAAAAGGCGTCATTTTGGAGCATTACATGCCTGGAGGAACCACTGTCACCAGTGCATCATACACAGATCTCCTAAAAAATCATTTGCGGCCTGCAATCAAATCAAAGCGACGTGGATTGCTGTCAGCTGGCGTCCTTTTGCCACATGACAATGCAAGGCCCCACACTGCCCGTACAACAGTTGCAACAATCACAGACCTGCATTTTGAGTGTCTTCCTCATCCACCATACTCACCAGGCCTTGCCCCAAGTGATTTCCATATGATTGGACCACTGAAAGACGCAATGGGAGGAAAGCAGTTCCGTCCTGATGAAGAGGTACGCCACGCGGAGCACGAGTGGTTGCGCGGACTACCAAAAGAATGTTTTTCTAAAGGAATTTATGCACTTTGTAAGCGCTGGAGTACTTGCATTGTGCGTGGGGAAGATTATGTTGCACATAAATAATATTTTTAAAAAATTTAAGGTTTTTATTTGCATCACCCTCATAGTTCGGTAATGTAGTTTCAGTTGGTCCTGTAGACTCTTTTTATCAGATATAGTTTACGTAATCACACCACTTGCATTGCTCAAGTTCACTTTCAACACAGACATACACGAAAGTTTAAGAACAGAAAACTATTCCAGTTTACAACATACAATAACAATACAAAATACAAAAAATTTCAACTAATGACAAGAGTAGTATCAATTTCTGGGACGAGTTACATGATACTTTGGAAAGCATATTACACAGACTAGTGAAGATACCG
The DNA here is from genome assembly GCF_023898315.1 of Schistocerca nitens. Classification (NCBI taxonomy): domain Eukaryota; kingdom Metazoa; phylum Arthropoda; class Insecta; order Orthoptera; family Acrididae; genus Schistocerca; species Schistocerca nitens. The sequence goes on from NC_064615.1 coordinate 800,906,244, forward strand.
ATAGGCATTTATAATTCGCAGATTGGAAGGGAGAACCATAAGAGAATCATAAGGGATTAACAGGTGAGTGCCTAGTAAACCAGAGGACAGAGAAAAACGAAAAAGGCTTAATTGGCGTCGAGAACACAATATGGGACTGATGACAACATACGTTAGTGGCAAACTGAATAAGAGAGAAACATGTGAAAGCCCATGCACTCGCCTTGAGAAATCTGTAACAATCAGATGATCAGACACTAAAGAGATCATCAGTATCAAGATCAGGAGGAAAATGTAACCTTTCAGAAATGGCGTGCCTCTGGATTACAGACCAACTGGACGCATGAAGGTAGCCAGACAAATTAAGAAGTAATCGAGCTAAATCTGAGGAAGTTATTGAAACAGAATGGGAAACAGAATGGGAAACAGAATGGGAAGACTGAAGCTGAATATTGGGAAGCAGGCGGGACGACGGGGAAAGGAAGAAAAGAAAAAGAAGCGCTGGTGGTAAATAAGCAGTGCGTGGAGGCGGAAGGGAACCGCACATTTGTTACCGATAAATTTCTAGGAGATCCTTCAGGAACTCACAGGGGAATCCCTGGATGGAAGATGATGTCCTTTTCAAGGAACCCTATTGAGAATACCGGCATTTGAAGGTGAATGCAGAACGATTCTACTGAAAACAACAAACATTTCGCTTCCCTAATATATTTCCGATGCCATTCAATCTATGTATTGAGGAAGTTTGGGGGAGCTATAGAGGTAATTCAGTAAGGAAATTGAAGTTCAAAAGAAGAAACAAAAACTTTGCGATTTGACGAAGATATCGTAATTCTCTCAGAGGCGGCTGAGGACTTGGAAGAGCAGTTGAACGGTATGAATAGTGTCTCCGAGAAAGGTTAGCAACAGTCAAAGTAAAACGAGGGTAATGGAACGTAGCAGAGTTACATCAGACGATGCTGATGGAAATAGATTTAGAAATGAAACACTAAAAGTAGTAAATGAGTTTTGCTATTTTAAAAGCATAATAACTGGCGATGGCCAAAGTAGGAAGGACATAAAATGCAAACTGATAATGCATGAGAAGCACTTTTGAAAAATAAAAATTTGTTAACATGTAATATAAAGTACTTGTCTGGCATATGTACTTGTAAGGTGTGAAATATGAACTACAAGCAGTTGAGACAAAAACTTTGAAACGTTGTGCTGTAGAAGAACTCTGAAAATTAAAGTCTTGAGACCTGCTAGTAACGTACCAAGCTTCCTTAAGAACAATTCCCGTCGTTCCAAGTGGTAACTTTCCAATCTTCAGTTAATCATTTTCTCTTGTTCCTGTTGCTTGCCCATGTCGTATCACGGTCATTCGTACTGTTTCCGAGGCTAGATTTACTGCAAGTACGTTCATTGAGTCCCTAAGTGCATATCGAAGGTGAGAATGGTCATGGGGCTGCCAACTCGCAATTCACATAAGACAGCAGGGGACAGAATTTCCTCTTTACTATTGTTAAACTCGGTCGTTATAGCCTTGTCTGCTTGTCAGGGCACACCACTGCCAGGTGTGGATTTCCCGTCGTGTAATCTGTGATCACTAGCGACGAAAGTGTTTCGTCTGCAGTCACAGATCTGTTTGCACTTGCGTGTGTGTTCGTGAGGAGGGAATGGCGGGGAACGTGGCAGGGTGCTGTATCGTGAAGACGCACATAGTTTTAGTCGGCAGAGGAGATGTCGCTGATGCAGTACGAACGGTTTCCCCTACACGTAGAAACGCGGTAAAGGGTTGCAGTCGTTAGCGGCATTACCTGAGAGTGCGGCCAAATTAGGCGATCAGTAGGCAGGGGCGCGCGGGCAGAGCGCTCGAATGGCCGCTCCCGGAAGCTGAGGCCCGCGCAGGCTGCCGCCGGAGGCCTGTTAATATGCAAAGTGCGGCCCGGCCGCGCCGTCGCGCCGCCTAATTGCGCCGCCGTTAAGTTGGCGGCCTGTATCAGCTGCCGGCAGCTATCGTCAGCTGCTCTTTACGGTCGCGATTGCCCGCCGCGACCTGCTGGGGTCGCCCAGACTCGCTCCAGCCCATGCGATGCGTGCAGACGCTCAATTCGCCAACCTACGGACGGCCCTTGGTCACGCTTTTGTCTTGAGCTCCCATTTCGGACGCTTGTAACCAGGTAACTTCTTCCTTATTCCTTTCTAATTCACTTGAAATGTGTCATCCTTTTCAACATCTGCCAGGATTCTCAGTCCATAGCAGAATCTTCATTCGCCGAAACAAGAAGAAACAAACACGGCCCGAACAGGCCTTGAAGGCCCAACGGTTCTGACCGGTCGCCGTGTCACCCTCGGCCCTTAAGGGATCACCGGATGCGGATAGGAGAGGCCTGTGGTCAGCACACCGCTCTCTCGGCCGGTGCCAGTTTTCGTGACCGATACCGCCACTTCTAAATCAAGTAGCTCCTCAATTGGCTTTGCAAGGTCTGAGTGCATCCCGCTTGCCAACAGCACTCGGCAGACGCGGTCGGTGACCCATCCAAGTGCCCTCCAAGCCCTACAGCGCTTACGTTCGGTGATCTGACGGGAACCGCTGTGACCACTAGTAAAGCCTTTGTTACAACCAACAAGAGAGAGAAATACGTTACCTATAAATATCAGTCTGTCTTTATACCGAAGAGAAAAAATTTGGCCGGCCGCTGTGGCCGAGTGGTTCTTGGCGCTTCAGTCCGGAACCGCGCTGCTGCTACGGTCGCAGGTTCGAATCCTGCCTCGGGCATGGATGTGTGTGATGTCCTTAGGTTAGTTAGGTTTAAGTATTTCTAGGTCTAGGGGACTGATGACCTCAGACGTTAAGTCCGGTAGTGCTTAGAGCCATTTTTTTTCTTAATTGCGACAGCAAGTAGGAGTTGTGAGATATTAAGGAAAGTTGGTGTGTGTGTGAGTTCCTATGGAACCCAACTGCTGAGGTCATCGGTCCCTAGACGTAGACACTACTTAAACTAACTTAAACTACGCTAAGAACAACACACACACCCAAGCCCGATGGAGGACTCGAACTTATGTTTCTACATAAGAGTTAGCGTCACTAACAGGAAGAAAATCAGATCTGCTTTAAATACACGCTGTAACAGTCGTGAATGGTAGTTACCTTCGAGACTGGTCATTGTGAGTTGAAGTTAGGCAAGAATGCTTTTCGGGCGACAAAGACACCATTATCAACACCTCAGAAGGAAGTCGTGTAACAGGGCTACGACAAGCTGGTTGTTCCTTCTGCAATGTTGCAGAAAGCATCGCAGGAATGTTTCTGGCAGCGTTGGTCACAATAACGTACGGTCGCAAGAAGACTGGGCTCCGGACGGCCATGTGACGCTACCGAGAGGGAGGACCATCGTCTTTGGTGTATGGCTCTGGAACTTATAATGCATGTTCAGAAGCAATTTGAAGAGCAGTTTCACCACAGTGACACAACCAACTGTTGTAGATTGGTCACTTCAAGAAAACATCCGATACAGGCGCCCTGTAGCGTACATTTTACTTACCCCAAACTTCCGCTACTTGCAACTTCAGTGGTGTCAAGCGAGAGCTCATTGGAAGGCAAGGGGGCGGTCTGCTGTGTTTTCAGATGAAAACTAGTTCTGTCTCGATTCCAGTTACGGTTGTGTGTTGTTCAGAAGAAGGTCAGTTGAGTTCCTCAACCTGTCTGCGTGATAGATACACGGAATCTATGACATCATCATGACTGCAAATATGTAAGCGAATCTTGTCATTCGACCTGTTGTGCTGCCGCTCATGAACAGAATGCTGTAGTGTGTTTTTCAACAGGATATCGCTCGACCACATATCGCTAACCCAGCAGGCTCTACAGTCTGTTTACTTGTTGCCTTAGCCTGCTCGATCACTAGATCTGATAAGGGGCATCAGCGGATGACAACTTCAGCGTCATCCATAAACAGTATTAACCGTCCCTGTATTGACCGACCAAGTGCATCAGGCATGGAATACGTTTACGTGCTTGCACTCAACATTCTGGCGGTTACACTGGCTTTTAACGTACCATCATTCCACATTTGCAACGGCTTATCTCGCGCTGACATTAACCTGTGATCTTGGAATGTTTATCACTTCAATCATATGCCTGAAATTTGATTACTCTACATAATTATATTTTGGTGATGCGATTTTTTTTTCCATCAGAGTATGTGTATGCGTGTTTCAATGCATGTTTCACATCTCCTAAACCACTGGCCCGATTTCAACTAAACTTGTTACACATATACCTTGTCGTCAGGCAACAATATTTGTGCGAGTCGAGAGCAACCTACCTGTCAAAGCGGCAGGGGTGGATGTGAAAAAGAAGCGTAACCAGCGATGTGTGGATTCCCAGACTTGAGGCATCCAGTATTTCAGAATGAGAGCACTTAGTGACTTGCAACAAACTTTTCACATACTTTTGAACAATCACGAAATTTTTCCCTGCTGTCAACCACTACAAAATAACGAAAGGAGAAAAGTTTTCGCTTTCTACTTTTCGGCTCTTCATGTAGTGACACTAAATTTCTTGTTTACTACCAGCTGTATTGGTGACACATTTTGCAGAATATGCTTTGAATGAATCTACAACATTATGTCACTGTATGACACGTAGTTCAGGAGATATGACGTCATCAATATTAATCACAAGGCCAACCACTGCGTGGTATGGGCGTGAATGCACAGCTACAAATAAATACCTGGGTAACGCTACTTAGAGTGAACAAATAATTTTAAATGCAACCGTTCAGTTGTAAAATATTTTTCTATTTCCACAGACTACTTTTGGAGTCTTTTCAGGCTCATCTTCTCATGGGACATTGAGAATTTACTTATTTGTTTTCGTAGAGTGAGTCTAGGTACTGGATCTGTGAAAAGAATTTAGAATACATCAGAATCTCTAATTACTGTTTTATTCAACATTCATTTTAACACAAGTCAAGACCAACGTATTTGACCACTTAACATCTATTTTATGTTCAAATCAAAAACGAAGAGCTGTTTATAAACGAAAAATGTTATGTCTTTGAGAAAGGATCTTCGTAACATACATAAGTTTTACAGCACACGCTGCGTACTGGCGGATTTATAGTGACAGTGTCTTTAGTAAATAGTTATTGACTCAATCGGCAGTATTCAAGGAAAATGTAATCGACGTCGTCGATATTCGCAACTTGCTATGCAACTGTCATTCATGTGACACATTAAGTGTTTTCTATCTTCTGTTCACAAAGTCAGCACCCAGCGCCACTCTACAACAATAAATACGTAACTTCTGAATGCCCATTTGGAAGTAAGCTTGAGGATGTTCGAAAACTAGTTTAAGAATATAGGCAAATATTTCACAACTGACTGCACTCAGTTAACTTTATATTTAATTATTAGCTAAATGTCCCGCATTGCCCAGGTGTCTATTTATTCCAATTCTATTAGTTCATCTCCTCCTTCCCACTCACCCTGTCCATCTCCTTCAGCCCATCTCTGTTTATACTACCCACTGTCTCTCTGTCTACCTGCTCATCCTCTGTCTCTCTTTGCCCGTCTACTCCTCCCCTTCTCTCTGTCCATCTCCTCTTTCTCTGTCCATCTCCTCCTCTCTCTCTGTGTCCATCTCCTCTTCCCTTCCTCTATTTTCTCCTTGCTCCCTCTCTTCCTTCTCACTGTCCACCTCCACCTTTTCCTTTTCTCTTCCTATCTCTTCATCTCCTCCTCCGTTATCCCTTTTCCACTTTATCATCCCACCAATAGCAGGTTGCTTGTTCTTGCCCCCACAGTAGTTTTTGTCACATATAAAGTTATTTGTGCTCAAGTTCGGTTGATATCGATACAGGGATTTAGAAAGACCTTTTCACTGCCGACATTGTCTGCATACGCATATGTCACATTTATTTCACATATATTAATATATTTCACACATATTTGTACCCATATTTCACATGTACCTCTATGTAATTTAGGCCTGCAGTTCCCTTTCCAGGTAGCTCAATGTTTGTGATACCAATCTCCTAATGTGAAAGGGAAAGAAGACAAAAATTTCTGGTTAGATGAGTATAGGGCAGTACCAACAGCAGAGAATGGAATAACATGAGTAGGATGCTTTATGAATAGCATGGTAGGGCAGAGAGTGAGTGAACGAGAATGGTTCAGAGACAGAGTTTTTCTCATCAGATTCGACATAAACCATCAGTGTCTACAATAGTTCAGGTATACATGCCGATGTCGGAAGCAAAAGATGTAGAAATGGAGAAAGAATATGAGGAAACTGAATGGGTAATTCAGTACGTAACTGGAGACGAAAATCTGATATTGATGGGGGATAGGAAAGTGGTTGTAGGGGAAAAAGTAGAAGAAATAGTTACAGAAGAATATGGGCTTGCCATTAGGAATGAGAGAGCAAAAGACTAACTGATAAAACTTTTTAAAGCTGACTTCACATAAGTGTTTCTTTTTACTTTACAAGCAACTATTTTCAACAAACTTTGCAGTCATCTTCAGGACTTCAAAAATTATTGTCATAAAATGTGTTCATTTTGAGTTGTACTTCATGTCAAGTAGTCATGTAGATAAAATGGTAGATAAAATGTAGTTCATTATATAAAGATTTGTCTTCAATAAAACATTTAAATTGAAAAGCATCTTGTGCACATGGCCACGTCCATATACACTCCTGGAAATGGAAAAAAGAACACATTGACACCGGTGTGTCAGACCCACCATACTTGCTCCGGACACTGCGAGAGGGCTGTACAAGCAATGATCACACGCACGGCACAGCGGACACACCAGGAACCGCGGTGTTGGCCGTCGAATGGCGCTAGCTGCGCAGCATTTGTGCACCGCCGCCGTCAGTGTCAGCCAGTTTGCCGTGGCATACGGAGCTCCATCGCAGTCTTTAACACTGGTAGCATGCCGCGACAGCGTGGACGTGAACCGTATGTGCAGTTGACGGACTTTGAGCGAGGGCGTATAGTGGGCATGCGGGAGGCCGGATGGACGTACCGCCGAATTGCTCAACACGTGGGGCGTGAGGTCTCCACAGTACATCGATGTTGTCGCCAGTGGTCGGCGGAAGGTGCACGTGCCCGTCGACCTGGGACCGGACCGCAGCGACGCACGGATCCACGCCAAGACCGTAGGATCCTACGCAGTGCCGTAGGGGACCGCACCGCCACTTCCCAGCAAATTAGGGACACTGTTGCTCCTGGGGTATCGGCGAGGACCATTCGCAACCGTCTCCATGAAGCTGGGCTACGGTCCCGCACACCGTTAGGCCGTCTTCCGCTCACGCCCCAACATCGTGCAGCCCGCCTCCAGTGGTGTCGCGACAGGCGTGAATGGAGGGACGAATGGAGACGTGTCGTCTTCAGCGATGAGAGTCGCTTCTGCCTTGGTGCCAATGATGGTCGTATGCGTGTTTGGCGCCGTGCAGGTGAGCGCCACAATCAGGACTGCATACGACCGAGGCACACAGGGCCAACACCCGGCATCATGGTGTGGGGAGCGATCTCCTACACTGGCCGTACACCACTGGTGATCGTCGAGGGGACACTGAATAGTGCACGGTACATCCAAACCGTCATCGAACCCATCGTTCTACCATTCCTAGACCGGCAAGGGAACTTGCTGTTCCAACAGGACAATGCACGTCCGCATGTATCCCGTGCCACCCAACGTGCTCTAGAAGGTTTAAGTCAACTACCCTGGCCAGCAAGATCTCCGGATCTGTCCCCCATTGAACATGTTTGGGACTGGATGAAGCGTCGTCTCACGCGGTCTGCACGTCCAGCACGAACGCTGGTCCAACTGAGGCGCCAGGTGGAAATGGCATGGCAAGCCGTTCCACAGGACTACATCCAGCATCTCTACGATCGTCTCCATGGGAGAATAGCAGCCTGCATTGCTGCGAAAGGTGGATATACACTGTACTAGTGCCGACATTGTGCATGCTCTGTTGCCTGTGTCTATGTGCCTGTGGTTCTGTCAGTGTGATCATGTGATGTATCTGACCCCAGGAATGTGTCAATAAAGTTTCCCCCTCCTGGGACAATGAATTCACGGTGTTCTTATTTCAATTTCCAGGAGTGTACATAGCACCCATGGCCATGTGCACAAGGTGCTTTTTGATTTTAAATGTTTTTTTTATGACAAACGTTTGTATAATGTGCTACATTTTATTTACCTGAAACTTGTGAGGTCCAACTCAAAATGAACACATTTTATTGAAAAAATTTTGGGATACATGAAGCTGACAGCAAAGTCTGTCAAAACCAGTCGTTTATAAATAAAGAGATACTTATACAATGTTGTGCGTAGAAAGTATGTACCAAGTAAAACAGATTGCTCCTTTTGCCTTCTCAATGTGAGAAAGTTCAGTGAGAGTTCTCCAATAAATTTCAGCTAGTAATAGTGAGTACTTTCTCCAAGAATCACAAAAGGAGTCGTTATAATTGGAAAAGGCTTGAAAATATGGAAGGATTCCAGTTATATTACATACTAGTCATGTATAGATTTAGATATCAGATATAGGATTGAAAGGAGTACCAAGGAGTAGTATGGAAAAAAGGACATCAAGACACCTTGTTAGTGCAGGTTACATAACGTTCAGGGGAAAGTATACATTCAGGGACCACATAGTTCTCTTCTGATTGATAGGTCCTTAACCTATTGTTCAGCTAACTGGGTTATGACCTCCTGGGGATAATCTGTCCTTTTGATTGACAGGCCCTCAGCCTTGTGATTGGGTAAATGTTCTCCAAGAAAACCCCACACTCTCCCTCCCATTCGCCTCCCCTTCTTGGCCCCTCCCCATCCTCCTCCCCCTCCACCTCCCTCACCCCTCAGCAAAAACCGTTTGCCAATACAAGCTCACTTTTGAACCAACTGGATTGGTTAAGTAATTAAATCCATAAATTAGTTACCCCCTCCCCCTCTGAGAAACCCCCCAATGCACTCTTCCACCGCACCTGGAAATTGGCAGGAAAAAGACTCTGTTTATTGGTGGGAAATTGATAGTAGTGTATGGAATATTGTTCAAAGAATTTAGACATTATGTGAAATATTGTTGATTTAAGCAATTTATGGGATAAAATGTTCTGTATGGCATATAGTTTATTTATTTAAAAAAATTGGCGGGAAGCTGTCTGCAGTGCATGAGATATTGTGTAAATAATTTAGAACTTGTGTGGATTATTGTTTATTCAAACAATTTATATAATACAAGCCAGTGTTTGGAATATAGTTTACTCTTTTATTTAAAGAATTTGTCATGCAATTAACCGCAGTGTATAGAATAATATTTGCTTAAACAATTTACAGCCTCGTGAAGTATCGCGCTAATCCCTAAACAAAAGCGTCAGATAGCGCAACTCTTTCATACTGGTATCTGAGAAATTTAGATTTCAGCTCAGCTGCATGCTATGTCCTTAAACAATCTGCAGAGGGTTTGAACTGGTGTGTATGCTTGCTATACTACTATCGAAAGCAATAAATTCATCAGTCAGGAATTTGATGTTGCGGTTAGGTTTCTAAAGCACTATATAACACCTAAGCTGGTCCTCTTTGCTACATTCGGAAGGAGGAGGATGAGGAAGGGTCTACTGCATGATACAATAGAGACAACAAAACAACAAATACCTCTGCAAGGCAGATTCCACTGTGATGTATTGACAAGCACTGTACATGACACACTTATACCAGCATCCAATCTGTAGCACTCGCACATCCCTCACACTCATGTCCCGGGGTCCACACGGAGCACGCCAGACCTCTCATACACGATCATGAGGTACATCTCGCTCAGTTTTCCAATACTGCTTGGAAATGTAGAACAGTTGCGAACATACAGCGCAAATGCACTGTTTTTCTGATCAGACTGCATACTATAGCACTGTAGTCGAATGCATAGTCACCTCCAACCACATATTCTACAGCTGCAGTGCGTTGCTCTGTTTTCTGTATGTCTGTGTTTGTGCATTCATTGTGGACAGTCCTCCACCTCACCTGGTAGATCCAACTTCGAACATAGAAAACATCTCCGGACGTAATGTGTGGTTGATTCGAGCCCTATCCTGGATGTGGCGTATTGTGGATCTGCCTCTGAACATCGCTCTGGGTATAACACGCAGCAGATCCATCTTCAAACACTATACCCGATGGGGGATATTGTGGATCCGCATCCCAGCATCACTCCGGATATAACATGTGGTCCATCCATACTCGAATGCTGACCTGGATCTACTCTGAGCTATGAAAGCCTCGTGTTGCAGGAGGAAGCTTCGTTTGGCGCTGGCCTTACACCTGTACACGATTGGCGAAGCTATGACACGTTCCTATTCCACAGAGTAGTCTGAACACGGTCCTGTCGCATTGACTCAGCTCACCCTGTTTCTCCACAGGATGCAGAAGGCGGAAGACGAAGCGCTCTCCGACTTCTGGTCAGTTCTGAATTAAGCTGGGACGATGACATGGACGAAGCTGCACGGAGGCCAGGGCACAGACTGGTGCACTTTGGCATACATATGCGTCCACGACTGCAATTCTGGCCACGGTGGTAGTTTTCATCGATTTCTCAGCGTTGGTTTCTTTGGCAAATGAGAGACCTGGCGCACTGTGGACCTCGGGAGATGAACGTGTGACAAGGGTGAGTGTTTCAGCGATCTCCGACATCTAGCCATGACAACTACTGCTATGAATTGGATGGTATGTTGAGTGCATCTCAATACATCACAGTGGACTCTGTCTTGCCGTGGTATTTGCTGTTTTCTCTATTCTATCACACAGAAGACCCTTTCTCCTTCACCTCCTTCTTTCTAATGTAGCAGAGAGAACCAGCTGAGTACTTTAAAAACCCAATCGCAACATCAAATTTACGATTGATCAATTTATTGTTTCAAATAGTGGTTATGCAAGCAAATGTTATGCAGATTGTTTAAGGACATAGCATGCAGATGAGTTGGTAGTTGAATTTCACAGGTACCAATATCAAAGGGTTGCCGCTATTTCATACTTTTTTTCCAGGTGTTAGCGCGATACTTCACGGGGCTTTGGAGCCACCAACAGCTGACAGCGGTGAGGCCAGCAAAGGCGCCGAGGCGCGCCCCGACTCCAGGCTGCCCGCATGAAAGGCGAGACATGAGAAAGTTTTTCAGATATGCTTAAACAGTCTGTGACAGAGTAATTACGTAATGGGAATTGAAAAGCATCGCAATTTTTTTAAATATTCTACACACTGCAATCGATTTCCTCACACATTCTTTAAATAAACAGTATATTCCATAGACTGCCTTGTAGCCTGCAAATTGTTTAAATAAACAGCACTCCATACACTGAAGTGCATTTCCCGACAAATTCTTTAAATAAATGAATAAACTATATTTCAAACACTGCCTTGTATCCCATAAATCTTTTAAATAAACAGCCGGCCGCGGTGGTCTCGCGGTTCTGGGCGCGCAGTCCGGAACCGTGGGACTGCTACGGTCGCAGGTTCGAATCCTGCCTCGGGCATGGATGTGTGTGATGTCCTTAGGTTAGTTAGGTTTAAGTAGTTCTAAGTTCTAGGGGACTGATAACCACAGCAGTTGAGTCCCATAGTGCTCAGAGCCATTTGAACCATTTTTTTTTTTAAATAAACAATATTCCACACAATGTCTAAATTATTTAACCAATATTCCGTACATTGCAATCGATTTCCCGCCCAATTATTTAAATAAACAAATAAGCTATATTCCTTACTCCGGCTTGTATCCCACAAATTGTTTAAATAAACAACATTCCACACAATTTCTAAAATGTTTAAACAATATTCTACTCAATGCAATCGATTTCCCACCAAATGACCATCAGTTTGGCTTTAATAAAGGTAAAGTTGCCAGAGAGGCTTTTCTGACGTTGTAGTTGATAATGGAAGCAAGACTAAAGACAAATCAAAACACGTTTGCAGGATTTGTAGACCTGGACTTTCGATAACTTCAAATGGTGCATGGTGTTCAAAATTCTGAGAAAAGTAGGGGAAGCTGTAGGGAAAGACAACTAATATACAATACATAAAAGAACCAGGAAAGAACAATAAGACTGGAAAACTAAGCACGAAGTAAGCTATTCATCGAAGAAGCAAAGGCGCAAATAAAAGAGAGATTCCAGAGTGGGACTAAATTTAAGGTGAAAGGTTATCAACGATAAGATCTACTGACGTCATTGCTATCCTTAGTGAAAGTGAAGAAGAATTACAGGATCTGTTGAACAGAATGAACAGTCTATTGAGTACAGGATATGGATTGAGAGTAAATCGAAGAAAGTCGAAAGTAACGAGAATTAGCAGAAACGAGAACAGTGAGAAACTTAAGATTAGAATTAGGGATCACGAAGTAGACGAAGTTGAGTAATTCAGCTATCGAGGCAACAAAATAAACCATGATGGATGGAGCAAGAAGGACATAAAAAGAAGACTAGCACAGGCAAAAAGTGCACTCCTGGCCAAGAGAACTGGTTACAAACATAGAACCTAATTTGGGGAAGACACTACTGAGAATGTACGTTAGAAGCACAGCATTGGATGATGAAATATGGACTGTGGGAAAACCGGAATGTAAGAGAATCGATGCGTTTGAGATGTGGTGCTACAGACGAAAGTTGAAAATTACATGGACTGATAAGATAAGGAATGAGGAGGTTGTCCATAGAATCGGCGAGGAAAGAAATTTATGCAAAACACTGACAAGAGGAAGGGACAAGATGGTAGGACATCTCTCAAGACATTAGGGAATAACTTCCATGGTGCTAGAGGGAGCTGTACAGCGAAAAGGCTGTACCGGAAGACAGAGATTGGAATACATCAAGCAAATATTTGTGGACGCAGGTTGGAATTGCTACTCTAATATGAAAAGGTTGGCACAGGAGAGGAATTCGTGGCGGACTGCATCAATCCGGTAGGAAGATGGATAACTAAAGAAAAAAAAATCTCCTTAACCATGTGTCGTACAATGACGTAATTATTCAGTTAACTTTCAGTGGTGTTTGTATATACTGTCTGCGAAATGTCTTGGGAGTAGAGTTAGTAGAGAAGAAGTAATAAATTAAAACGTCGTGCATGATGCGGCAGCTTTTCACTCGTCTCAGTGTTTATGACGTGACATCTCCTGAACAATGTGTCATACAACGATGAATTTCTGCAGGAACATTCAGTTGTTTTGTGAATAATATCTGCAAAATATATTGCATCTATAATTATTATTAAAGAAGTAATAAATTAAAAGATCTTGACTGAAGCAGCAGTTTTTTGCGTGAAAGTCGAAAGTGTAGTTGCAGTTTTTTTTCCTTTCATCGTTTTGTTGGTGGTGTGAAGGGGAGAAATTTTCATAAGGCTTTGACATCATATGCAAAGTTCGTTGTAAGTCATGTGCTCTCATTCTCAAATACTGGATGGATATGGTCTGGCCGTTTGCACTTCGTGAGCTAGGAGCCTGTTCCACCTCCACCCGACGCCTTTAAGAGGTAGGTGGTTCTTATCCCAACAGTGCTTCTTTACAGGTGGAAATGGTAAGCCTACCAAGTTTAATTGAAGTTGATCCAGTGGTTTAGGAGGAGATGTGGAACATACGAGTTGCGACAATAAGGTAATGAGACTGATTTTCTTTGCAAGATGTGGCAACCCTGTAGGCTTGCTTAGTCACAATATCTTTGACCTTGGTCTATAAGCTGCTTCTAGACCAAGCGGCACATCGATGCAACTGCTTAGTCGTGAGTTGTGCTATAATAAGTTAACACGTGTTTGTGTCTCTCATCACAGAAATGGAACTGCATAATATTGCACAACAGTATGCCATTTCTTTTTGCATTAAACTGGGTGAAAACGCGATGACAACTTACGGTAAGCTACAGAAGGTTTAAGGAGAGGAGGTTATGTCAAGAGCTCAAGTTTTACCTTGGCATAAAATGTTTAGTGAAGGCAGAACGAATGTTGAAGATGAAGACTGGACGGATGTCAACTTGGCCAGGGTGCATGAACTCGTACGATCTGATTGAAGATTATCCGTGAAAATTATTGCAGAAGAACTGAATATCAATAGAGAAACAGTTCATCTAATAATGATTGAAGAGCTTGGTATCAGAAAGATTTGTGCAAACATGGTCCCCAAAAATCTCACATCACATCAGCGAGAAACACAGAAAAATGAAAAATGTGGCAGCCGATCTGTTAGAGAAAACAGAAATCAATCCAGAATTGTTGAGCCATGTTATCACTGGTGATGAAAGTTTTTTTTTTTTTTTTCCAGTACGATCCAGAGACAAAACGCCAAAGTTCGCAATGGTGCTCAAGGGGATCACCCAGACCAAAAAAAACTCGCATGTCAAAGTCAAAAGTGAAATGCATGCTTGTGTGTTTCTTTGATTCGAAGGGAATTGTTCATAAAGAGTGGGCGCCTCCTGTACAAACAGTTAACCAATATTACTACTAACAAATTTTAGAAAGACTTCATAAGAGAGTTCTTCTTGTTCGTGACAACATCGCTGATAATTTGATTGTGCATCATGATATTGCGGGCCGGCCGTTGTGGCCGAGCGGTTCTAGGCGCTTCAGTCCGGAACCGCGCTGCTGCTTCGGTCGCAGGTTCGAATCCTGCCTCGGGTATGGATGTGTGTGATGTCCTTAGGTTAGTTAGGTTTAAGTAGTTCTAAGTCTAGGGGACTGATGACCTCAGATGTTAAGTCCTATAGTGCTTAGAGCCATGATAATGCGCCATCCCATACTGCTATGTCAGTACAGCAATTTTTAACCTCAAAACAAATTTCAGTACTACCACAGCCACCTTATTCACCAGATATCGCTCCGTACGACTTTTATCTATTTCCAAGAGTCAGAACGGGGTCAAGGGACACCATTTTCAAACAACACAAGATGTCCAAAAAGCTGTGACGAGGGTCTTGGAGGATATTACAGAAGATGAGTTCCAGAAATGTTACCATCAAAGGCAGAAGCTCTGGAAAAAGTGTGTGCAATCAGAAGGGAACTACTTTGAAGGAGACAACACTAAACTTGACTAAAACGGTACGCAAACATTTTTTTTTTTTTCACATCAATCTCGTTACTTTATTGTCGCACCTCGTATGTACGTCTATCCATGTTTATAGTATATGTGGATTACATAGTCGCATTTTCTACAACATCCACAACAGATAAGCTTCTGTATTTGTACAACGTGCTCTTTCCAAAATTATTTCACTTCCACTATTTCAGTTGGAAAAGCAGTAGAAAAATTTCAGTGCAAGCAGTAATAACAGAGCTACAAGACACTGACTGCCCCATTACGTCACGAATCAGTCAAAACCTCTGAGTAATTCCATATTTCAAGTTATTCACAATTTTCACTGTAGCTGCACAAACACCTGCCATCGTCGTAACACTTATCACCTGCTCACGTGGTAACCGTTAACCCGAGAGTGATGTGACGCGTCTCAACTGACTGCATATACGCAAAGTTATATGCGCGGCTGAGCTCTTCATTTACTGGTAATGACACTTTAATTTGGTAGATCTAGAGTGATAGGGTTAGAAAGAGATACAACTTCCGACTGTTGCAGATCGAAACTTAGACTCTGACCGAAAGGAAATGATGTATCCTGTAAACAATGGAAATTTCGAAATTCAGTTTAGAGTCAATCACAATTAAAATCGTATTGGGTCTGTACTTGATACAGAAATAATTAACAATTGTTCGCAGTACGCTGTTAGCAAAACGTGTAGTCATATAAATTAATAGAGTTTAACTGTAAGCTGTACTCACAAGATCTTCAGTATTTAAAATTATTCGCTCATAAGAAAAGAACTTTTTCCGTTCTTCAAGACTGATATTTAATTTCCCAGACGCGTTTCGCATTTTCTGTGAGAGGCGTCATCCGTGAGTGTTCTTGAACGGTAGACCGTTTCTTAATTAAAATAGTTACATTCGTATCTATTTCACAAACAAAATCGAACAGTTATTGTTTGCTTTTCTTGGCGAGTTCTCTTCCTCTTACTTGAGGCCACAGCTTGAGCGTCATAGAAACTCATCACTTGCGGAAATTAGATGCACTTTCTCGTCGAAGTTATTCTTCTTTTTACAGACCTTGTACTTATTGTACTAGGTGGCGTGAATACTTCACTGATAATGATTACTTAATAATTAATCTGTTTAACATCGTATTTCTGAGTACAATTGCTGCCAACCTTTCCTCTATTACTTCTTCCCCCCCCTCTCTCTCTCCCTCCCCCCTCTCCCACTTGTTTCTCTCCTCTGTGTGTATTTCTATGTTTACGCGCCTGCTGGTGTGTGTGTGGGAGGGGGGGGGGGCGGTGAGGTGGTAGGAAAATTGAGAGGCACGATTTTTACTTAAACCTATGCAGTAAGGAAGGGTGGAAGATGGATTACAATGTTTATTAGAAGATTACGAGCCAGATGCCATGTGAATTCCAATCCAGTGTGGCGCTCCTTCCATTCCAACAAAATCATGGACTCAACAGACTTTAAATCAGTGGTTTAGTGGATTCATGCTTAAATGGTATGCTGAAAGTATGGTTTCCATTTCCAACTGAGGCTGTCATTTTTAGCAAGCACGATTATTTCTCCTTCACTTCCTCTAAAGCACTCAAGCGAATAAAACCACTGTGCACCGTGATTTCGGAATCCTCGCTGAATAATGTTGTTAGATGATATTTACAAATTTATATTAATTACAGTAGCGTCATGTAACATACCAGAAAATTCGTAAAAGGTTTAGGCGGACTGATTCATAAGGATTACTGTGCTCAAGGACTCAAGCCAGCTCTGCTTCGTCCATCGTCTGTCACGTTGCTGCTCAAGTAGCAAAACTCGTACACTACTTCGTGATCTAATTTCCTCAACATCGCCTGAATTAATGCGACTTTTCACAGTCACCTTTGTCGTACTTTTCAAATGAATAAAACGTATCGTCACATCGTACGTCAATACTCAGATACCTCCAAAACAGAGTTGGAAGTTTCCTGACCATTTAGTGCATACAGAGACGCTAAGACTGAACTTGCGTGACTTTTTAGCTGTCTAATAAGTCTAAAAATACAAAAGCGACGTGTGTTAGGTTTTATAACGTGTCCGTATGAGTGGTTTCTCGTCTGCATATTCATAGCATCCATAACTGAAATAACAGAGTCACGGGTTAATTACCTCAACAGAGAAACTGCAAGTGAAGAGCAGTGCTGAATAAAGAATAAGTTTTATGGCAAACATATTTTTTTGGTTCATATGTATAAAATGGCGTGTTGCACTAGTTGTTCACCGACTGCAATAACCCACTGCATGCAGGCACTACACCCGAATGGAAGAGACATTTCTGCTTACTAATGGCTAGCCGTCTGCCTGCATCACAAGCTCGTCGCTATGATGTCGCAGACCATGCAATACAATTTATCAGATTAGAGTGACGTTCAGGCTAGTTACAAACAGGCAGACTCATGCGTGATAATTAAAACAGGTGATTGGGAAGGCCTGACGCCTGTTGGACTTGCAAATAAGCTCTTGACAGGTAGACACAGGACGCTCCCACCACAATGCCCATCTGGAGTTAAGACAAAGATATCCTCCGGAACACTGCACCTGCGTGTGGCCACTGAAAGCTTTTACTTCGCACGCTGTACTAATTGCTACACTGTGACCAGCTCCTATACGTCGTGAAGATAATGCGTTTTTATTAAACTGCCCTTGTTTATGAACGTACCAGCTGCCCATTTACGAGCCTGAACTGACAGTTCCTCGTCACTAACTACGATGTCCTTCAGGTATATCAGATCCATGCTGATATACTTGTTGTTTCACTGTTCGAACTTCAGGAGCGGCGTCGCTAGTGCAGCAGCAAGTCCATTGAAGCAGCTGCTCATAATTAAGATACAAAACCTTCACAACATGTGCCTGGCTTGCGGAAACGCTTTGGTTATTACACTGGTGCGCAAAACTTCCGCATAATTTGTTGCTGCACAGCTCGATATAACTTGTGATAATGATGGTGTCATAGATTAGGAGTTCAAGGCTTATCACCTGATAGATAAGTGAGAGGGTGGGGCCGGCCGGATTGGTCGAGCGGTTCTAGGCGCTACAATCTGGAGCCGCGCGACCGCTACGGTCGCAGGTTCGAAACCTACCTTCGGCATGGATGTGTGCGATGTCCTTAGGTTAGTTAGGTTTAAGTAGTTCTAAGTTCTAGGGGACTGATGACCTCAGAAGTTAAGTCCCATAGTACTCAGAGCCATTTGAACCATTTGAGAGGGTGGGGGCATGTGGTGGTGTGGTGTGCGTACTGTAAGACCTTCGGTACACACACCATCAGATTATTTGACTTGTCGCTCTAACGAAGTAGGCGAGTGTCAGCAATATGTCTCGTGGTCTTATCGTGGCGTGTTTATCTTCTGCCGTTAGGTCAGACGATAGAAATGCCACTTGCACACTTAGAGTAGCAGATTGACGGTGACCAACTTTAAACAGAACTTGATTAATTTTCACACACATTTATTAAAATAATAACAAGCATAAAAATAACTTGACTTGGTTCTGGATGCTATTTACAATTGACAATCTGAAGTTCCTTTGGTCTTGGTACGTTAATCTTATTCTCATATATCTCTGATACTTGACAAAGTGTCTCTTCATTTATCTTCATGGCTATGTACAGGAATATGGTAATCTTATGAGGCGCAGACTGAAACTTGACTATAGACTGGTACAGACTAATGTAGACTGGTACAGACTGGTGCAGATTAATGCAGACTGATGCAGACTGACTAATCGGAGGTCTGTACACTCGTTATAATACCTCGCACGTTCATGTATCACTGCGCGAGTGTGATCCGCGAGGAGAAAAGGTTCTATGTTAGCAGCAATCTCATTGGCTGCGTTACATATTAATACGCGGATCGGCGGAAGCACAATTTGGTCCTTCTCTATGGCAGCGCCATCTCGTAGTGCGGAGACGGACGAGCGCTGCGCCTGCACTGTTGTGTTTAGCAGGGCGCGCTCTATTGGGAAAGTTGTGTACGCGCTGACTACGCGGAACTATGTACACAACAGGTGGCTGCTTCCATCTTGGATTTGGAAATTCCTCACCACTTTCAGAAACTGCAGGGCCGCAATAATAGGAGCAACTAGTGGTGGAAACTTGAACTATGGATCAGAATATACAAAGCCGTATTGCTATTCTTCGTGACCAATTGTTACTGTGCTGCCGCGCGGTTTGAGCCGCCATGTCACGGATTGCGCGGCCCGTCCCGCCGAAGGTTCGAGTCCTCCCTCGGACATGGGTGTATGTGTGTTCTTCTTAGCGTAATTTAGTTTAAGTTAGTTTACATAGTGTGGAAGTCTAGGGACCGGTGACCTCAGCAGTTTGGGCCCTTAGGAATTCACACACATTTGGAATTTCTTTTTTTTTTTTTTTTTTTTTTTGTTACTGTGCTAAGTGACTCTCTCTTTATCCTCAAGGAATGGTGAATGTAAAGAAAACCCTGGTTACATGGGAAGGCCTCGTATCTAGGTGTTGTTCAGATGTTCGTGAACATACCTCAATGAATTTCTCCGCTGGTGAAGACACAGCATACATTCATCGAAGCAACACACTATCTGCTGTGCAGTGGTCACCGGACAGCCCTCCATAACTCTTCATTGCCATCAGTAGGGTATGAACTATCGTAATATCTGATCAGATGCCGGACCATGACTTTTGAGTATGACAAATAGTTAAGTAACCTTCAGACATGCATATGGGAAAATCCTAACGGAACGTTTGTTCTTTAAGGTTGAGATGTCCTGGCAGTGCACATGTGCACTTATAATATAGCTCAAATGACCTCATTTCTTGTAGACATTCGACACGCAGGTTCTAAACCGACATCCTAAGCTTGACATTTTTTTCTTCGTTAGGATACACGTATAGAAAAACTCAGTCTATAGTATGGTACCGGTATTATGACCACCAATACTAAGAAATCGCGAAGGTGGAGGATGCCAACCACTTTGAGGCTTCCGAGGAAATCGCCGGACCTGGCGTCCAACCAAAGCAGAAATTATCACTTTATTTTCAAGGGCTTCTTGGGGTTGGTTAACGTTAACAGTTAGTGGCAGGTATGACTACGTTTTTAAAAAAATCTTTAAAATTGAAGTTATCATAGTGAAGAATGGATGTTTTACAGTGTTTTGACGATTTGAGAAATTTACCGTGACATTGAAGCTCTGTATCTTGGTGGGTATGTGGTACAAAAAGACGTTTAAACAATGCAAGCTGTAGGAAATTTAACGCTGTACAAGAAAGGTTTAAGTATCTTTTCTCATGGAACGGAGGTGGAACAGTTATAGAAAAAACACAAAGAAATGCTTCAATACAGCGGTTTTCATTCCGCCCCCCCCCCCTCCAAGTTAGCACAGGATTCTCGATGTCGCAAAGTAGGATACTGCACTACAGGGACCTGCATAAAAAAATATGGACTTGTTTGATGGTTCGTCAATTTTTTGAATACGTGGCAACTAAATTATTCGTCTTAAAATAACGTAGCATTAACCTAGCTGCACCTAGCGAATAGTCACAACAGGGTTCATAAAGTATAATAGTGTCTAAAAGTTAAGGGCGAAAGTAACTTTTGCATTTTATGTCACTGCCAAGTAACATAAGCTTGGACGATGCATAGCAACAAACTGCTACACTGTTACATAGAATTTAACTGAGAGAAACACGCAAAGACACGAACAAAAATAACACTTTAATTCAAAAACAATCATTATACTGAAGTAACCACGATTCATGATGGTCCCCTGGACATTAGAAATACGGGACATGGCTCTTAATATGGTGTGTGATCACCAAGGATGGCAGTGCATGCGCTGCGACGTACTCCTATGCTGGACACGAGGTTGACAAGGATTTCTTGTGGTAGTCTACTGCATTCCACCACCAGTGCGGTTTGACAACTGCTGCCTGGACTTTGGTGCATGTCGAAGTCGTGCAATACGTTTCCTCAACGCATCCCGAGCGATCACGTTGAGATTTTAGTGGGAGAAAAGGGCAGGTTAGCTCATTCACCGAATATCTTCTCGATCCAAGAGTCATTCACCTGTGCTCTTCAATGCAGTCGTGCATTGTCATCCATATAAATGAAATCAGGGTCGAATCAGTCCCTGAAAAGGCGCACTTAGGGAGGTAGTAGCAACAATGAGAGGTGGCATGAGCCCCCTCTCATATTTCTATCTTACGATTCTCCTCTCTAGTTGCATGCGGTGGAGGGTTGCTTTTCCTTAACACGCGTACTTCCCACGCAGCGTCTCTCGTCACCCGGGTGGGCCGGTGACAGGCGGGCTCTGTGGAACTGGAGAGAGTTAAGCCGACGTGTGTGAGGCAGTCGAGTGAATGCTTTTCAGACGCCGACATTGTCAAGAGACACGCCCGCTGGGGTGTGAAGTAGCGGCTGGGCTAGAGGTTCCGTTACTTCAGAGAAACTTTGCGAAAACACTTTCTGGCGGGCTACCAGCGAGGCGTGGGAATGACTTGTGTACCCACGCAGTTGTGGCGGGAAAATTCCCGCACTTTCTGCAAAATCAGCACAGAAATTGGCGCCAAGAATCTCCATTGGTGGAATGGTAGTGCTCCGGCAATGGAGTGGAATTTCCGCCGGTTTTCGAGTTGCTGATTGGAACGTAACCACGGCCACTGTCGTGGGGGCGGGAATGTTCGGTGTTCGGCCTGTGCGGGTGCTCTGGGTAGTCGGCAGTCGCCTTTCGGTCGAGGACGTCGGAGCAACCAGCCCTCGCCTGCGGTACGCCAGATCGTGTTCTGGGAGATAAGAAGACTGTTGGTAATGTACGTCCGCAGCACCGGCAGATAGGGATTTTCCTAGGTGATAATCAGAGCTCAGCAGAGCGCGCCTGTTCATCCTTTTCTAACTTTGTTCAGTTTCGAGTAGCAGCAATTACTATTGGGTTAGCTGTGTGTCTCTCTTGAGATTTGAGTGGAAAGGAATTGGCTCCACATACCACTTCGTCTTAAACCTCACGATCTAAGTTAGGGACAACTTCACCTTTACTGTGTTTGTATGAATCTCCAATTTTAGCCAATTTGATGTTTTATATTTCCTGTGTCTCTTTTACTATTCTGCGTTTAATCTTAATAAATCATATTGTTATTTTGGACAGAACTTTCTTTCTGTTAATCAATAGAGCAACCCTATCATTCCTCACTATGCTAATGAAACCTTTGTTTATCTAACTTATTTATCAAATTAAATTATTGCAGGTGCCAAACTCTCTTCTACTCCACTAGCAGGGTTGATTAGAGTCAGTTCGCGTATTTGTTTTATCCTTGTGCAACAGCAAAAGTCGGAGTTAGAATAGGGGGGGCTTAGAGCATGATTTACACATGTGGATTCTAGTAGAATTTAGTGATAAATACACTACTAGCCCCGGCACCTCGCATAATATGGCGACCCTTGGCCTCGGATCTTTCCTGTGAATCTCTGATAAACAAACAGGATTCTTAGTAGGAACATTCAATTTTTTTTCTCTCTATTTTTTTTAATGATTAATACCCAAGTTTTTTTTGGTAGTTCCGCGTTTAGTTTTAAGTAGCGGCGCATGACTACAGTTTTTGTTTTCAGTGTATATATTTTTTGTTCATTGTTTTTTTTGTGTTTCGCTGATGTGGTGTCTGTACTGCATCGCACTTTGTCGGATTTGTGTGCGGTTTCTGTACCACATCAAATTGTGTTTGTGATTACAGCGTTGGAACAGCGTTGTTGAAATTTTATGTTTATGTGTAAAAAATATATGGAGTAGATTAATTTTATTGTGCATTTTAGATGAATTTGTTTTTATGAATGATAACGAGAAGTAAGGCACGACTATTATCGGGCGAAGCTAAAACAAAAGAGGATAGCATAATGGATAAGGGGCAGTTTACTGACGGGAATAGGTTCGGAGATGAGATGGGCACATTTTTAGCAGGACAGGACGCCAGGGGCATTGATGAGGAAGGTGATTTGGACGCGATCTCAGAGCAGCGTTGCGGCCGTGATTATGATAGTGAAGTAGAGGATGAAACAGAGACAGGCACACAGGTCGAGACGGTAGCAGAAGTTTATAGTCAAACGAACGAGTGCAGACAGAGGCCAGCTCGGTCACGTCAGAGCTCTAGCGCCCAGGTGTCCAGAGTTACATCGCCCATGTTTGAAGAGGATCAAGAAGATGACGTAAACCCAATACTGAGCTTCCTACGATCAATGAAAGAAGAAGCTGACGAAAAGCGTAAGAAGCAGGAAGAAGCTGACGAACAGCGTAAGAGGGAGAAGGAAGAAGAGGAGAAACAACGTAAGAAGGAGAAGGAAGAAGCTGACGAACAGCGTAAGAAGGACACGGAGGCAATAATTTCGCATATAGGGGAAATTCGTGGGGAATTACTAACAATAAAGAAAGAATGTGGAGAAGCAAAACAATTGTCAATGGTAGCACAAAAAGTAGCAGGCCTAGCCCAAACGGCAGCAACAGGGGCAATGAAAATCGCAAAAGTAACTTCTCAACTTGTAGGTCGCTTGCGACGTGCGACACAAGCCCACTCAAAATCCCTAGCGTTCTTAAAAACCCAAGGTAATATTGCGGTTACCAACATCACGAAACGAATGAAAGAAGTAGAGAGTCGGATGGCGAAACTAGAGCGAAACGGGCACACGAGCACTGCGCGTTCGGATACCAATGATGGAGTACACAGAAGTGTGTCTCCGAGGAAAAGCCCGCCGTGCTCTAGCCCAGTGACAGAGGGCGGAACTAACAATGCACACGCAGAAACACCTAGTAATAGCTCCAATAATTGTAGCCCACTTAGGAGAGTGAATTCTGAGTGTCACCGCCACTGTGATACAGAGGTAGCACATCACAGTTATCAGCAAGATAGATCAGGACACTCAGCAGACGTGCAAGTATCGGAAACGAGTGACAACACCAGTGCGAGGATCGGACAGGATTTTGATCACAATCACTTCCTGTCGATACTAAAATTCCAAAAGTTCAGAGATAATGGAGGGTCGATGCATCCGAAGAGCTGGGTGACGCAGTTTACTAATTCATTACCGTCATCATGGCCAACCCACGCAAAATTAGAATTCATGTGTGGACACATCGAGGGCCAAGCCGCGGAAAAGATGCGGGGTGTGGCAGCGACGTGTCGGACCTATCAGGAATTTGTTGATGCATTCCTGCGGACCTACTGGTCAAAGGAAACGCAAGACAGGATTAAAGAGGAAATAATATTTTGTCCTGAACTGGAAGTGTCCGGGCATAAGAACGCAACCAAATTTTTTGATGATTTACTCAAGAAGAATCAGTTTTTAGATAGTCCATATAGCAACGGAGAAATCATTAAATTTTGCTTTTCCAAATTGCCTATTAGGTATCAACAGACACTTGTCGGAAGGTGTGGATCGGACATAGAAGCATTCAAGAGTCTATTGCGCGAACTCGAAGTAGTCTTCGATAAACAAGACGCAAAGGACAGGAAGAAGGCGCAAAATAACAAATACCACGGGCCAGCAAGGGAAGACGACAACAGATCGCAAAATCGCACTCGTCAGTTAGGAAACCAGGGTTACGGAAATCAAGGTTACGCTACTCAAGGTTATGGAAACCAGAGACACGGAAACCAGAACGTCAGGAAACAGGGTCAATCTAGACAAGGAATCTGGGACAGGAGAAATAACGTACGGCAAAGCGACCGTAATTGGAGAGAGCGAAATCAAGGACAACAGGAGAACCAGGAGATTGAAATTAGACCTGCAAATCCTAATGCACGTCAGAGGAGGGGGAGTCTAACAAGGGATTGGCGCTAGTCCATAGGATTCCACCACATCTCTCACACAAAGAAGTTCGTGGAATAATAGTAGTTTAAGTGGTGTACATAGTAGAATAAGCAAATATATGAACCTTTCTGTGGGGAACAATAATTGTTACATTAATAGATTAAGATTGCTAAAGTATTAACACGCTGCGTTGTCTTGCATAAGAATTTACTGCTGCTATCCTCTTTTTGTTTATGTTTGCGATCTCCAATGTCGATGGAGTAGGAGACACTACCTTTTCATGAGCAATGTTTTTGTCCTTTCCTATCTGGTGTCCATGTTAAGGGATAAGGATGAGTGATGAGACGTCGCACAAACGGGCACATACAAGAACGTGCTCTTAGAAGCGTTCTGAGAGGTCGTGATACGCTCCATAGCGGCCACAACCAGTTCGTGAGACGTTCATACCAATGCTTGCAGGCACGCGTCAGTGCACTGCACGATTGTGGTATATTGCGCGATTTCGAGGGTGAATATGGGCAGTATAGTTTTTGCAGAGCTGCGCCGGTATCGTTGTCTTGCAAGTCGGGGTGAACCTGTGAGCATTTGACTCTAATGGTGCCCTAGACGAGAGAAATGAGGGCATAAAAGCCTACCATGCTAATGTGCTGGTTGGGGATTTAGCGTGCTGCTCGTTTTTGTCACAGATGAATCACCAAGGAATTGTACTTGGATATTCGTGACATACTGTGTAGCTGGCGTGTGTTGGGTGTCTGAATCCTCAACAGGAACCAGTCCTGGCTTGGTCATATTACATTGCTTCTGGAAAGGTGTGCTTTGATCGCGAAAACCGCATCACATAGAGAAGGAAGTTGCAACTATAAATTTATTGTCGTGTATAGCCATGGCTAACCCAGTCTCTGGAGTTTCAGTGAGGCGTAATGAAAACTCGGAGGTCATGTCGTACGGCGCGCACATCACTGTCGTCAATAGCGGCGAGCAGCAAGACATCTCAGCGTAACAGGAACTATGTAAGGGTATTGTATAAGGTAAATAAAAAAAATAAATAAATAAATAAATAAATAAATAAAATAAAATAAATAAATAAATAAATAAAAGGGAAAGTACGATACTAGGATAAGTTAAACTGTAGGATTTAACAATAACTAGATTAATATTGTGGGGGTTTTCTACCACAAGTGTGGCGCGCGCCTGTTGAGTTGCTATTTTTCAGGTCACCAAACCACAGACCCGAGATGGAGGGACGACGGGCGAGCGAAAGTAGCGTAGTTGCATGTTCTTTATAGCACAGTAAAACTTAGACCTGCATAACAACATAATTTAATTAAAAGACGTAGAATGTAGATCGTTGGGATATGGTAGTTAATTCTTGAAGCATGTCTACTGTCGATCCATATAATTAATAGTAATATTAGTGCGGGCCCGCACATTTAGTTGTTCATCCATTACAAAGCATCAGTTATCACACACCATGTACATACTGAGATCGGTCTCTACACATATATCAAAATAAATTATTTCCATGTCTAGATTAGATGTTATAATGATTGCCATAGATTAATAACTATAAAAGTAAAATAAGAGTGTCTGAAATGACAGACCATCAATGTTTCATTATGTAAATTTATTATAACATAGAAGGTCATGGGAAAAAGTTAGGCATAAGACTTTTGTAAGAATTGTACAGATGACGAGGAACGTGGCAATGCAGAGGCCAGCCAGCGCAAAAACAAGAGGTCTTCGGCTACCTGCTAGAGGGCGAGCGTCCCGTCCTACACGCTGACAGTCACCCGGCTGCCTACCTGAGGGATTACACGGGACCCTCGCCCCGCCACAAGCGAAAGTGGGGCTGGCCGTTGACCCTGACACGCGACAGCCTGCTAGCTCTCCGGACGCGGCAGCCGCTTGGAGGGATTCCCTGCGGCAGACCACGTTGTCGTGAGTACACGAAGAACATCACATATCGTGTCAGAACCTGCGCCTCATGTGCCTCAGGACAGAAAGGGACGCTCTATACTCACCTGTTTGGGTTTTTACAACTCACTAGCATTGGCCGATCTGCATACACAAAGCAGTATCGTGCCACACTAGCAAATGTATGGTCTCATGTCTTACTTCTCCTCTCTATTAGAGAGCAGTTTTTAACAATAGTCGCTCCTAGTTCGATCCTGTATGGATGACCTCACACACTTGTGGAGTCACTCCACGTGCCATCATCCCTCGTCGAACTGCAATATTGGGAAACGTAAAGTTCTGTCCAGCGAGAGAAGAGACCTAGACTAGTGATGTATCCCAACAAGGAGATCTCAGAGACAATTAATCGACGTGAGGAGAACCTATCACTGTGTCTTCCTACCGTACTGCCGTGATCATATGCGTGGGTCTGACTACAATCTCAACAGCGTACTGCAGACACTCCAGAACTCCCTATTGCTGTTGCCACAACGTAGCAACTACACCCGACGTTTAGCCTTATGTGATGTCAGTACGGTGGAATTTGTGAAGTGCCACGGATATTTCTAACAATGTGATTTAGTGCCTCATTCTCAGCACAGTCGTGAACTTTGTGCAATGTGCACGCACAATTTGATGCCCCATGAACCTTGTTTTTTTTGTTTTTCTTAAATTTCTTTCTCTTATGTTGTTTCTGTAATGTATGTTATACCTTGTATGCGTTTGTGTTTTACACTGTAATTCTTATTACAGATTACTGTATTGTTCTCCACATCATGTTTTTTTTGTATTTTGTGTTTATTGTTGTGTGTATGCTAACAGTGTGCCTGAAGTCCCCATAAACTGAAGCAGATACCACCACTGTCATTGTGAATGGACCATCAGTTCAGGGAACATTTTGTAAAGGTTATTCTTGCTGCAGGGAGACAGAATGAATCGGAGGTTGTAACTAGATTCTGAAAACTCACAAAGAGATTGTTAACTTAAATATTATCATGTGTGAGTGAGGTCAGGTTAGTTTAATGATTAAAATTGTTGTAACATCTTGGGCATTTAATTGCGGAGCACTCCAACTCTGATTGTAAAGAATAAACTGCTCCATATTTGGCTCAGATGCCCGGGCCATGTTTAGAGCGTGAATGTCTGCGTGAATCGGTGTTTGGAAGGGGCTCCCTGGGTATGGATGTGTGATGTGAGTGTTAGTGTTCCATATTAAGAAGGTGAAGTTGGCTACATCATAAATAATCCTCCCTCTATGAGCTGCATTTTTCAGTTGCAGTGATTTTCTTTATAGAGTGCGGCATGTGGAGTCACTTTGTAAGATTGTTCTTGGGCGATTGACTCACTACCTTGCTCCTAAGTGAGCCAACCGCTCACCAATTACAATCTAAAATGGAGTAGGGGCAATGAGAGGTGGCATGAGCCCCCTCTCATATTTCTATCTTACGATTCTCCTCTCTAGTTGCATGCGGTGGAGGGTTGCTTTTCCGTAACACGCGTACTTCCCACGCAGCGTCTCTCGTCACCCGGGTGGGCCGGTGACAGGCGGGCTCTGTGGAACTGGAGAGAGTTAAGCCGACGTGTGTGAGGCAGTCGAGTGAATGCTTTTCAGACGCCGACATTGTCAAGAGACACGCCCGCTGGGGTGTGAAGTAGCGGCTGGGCTAGAGGTTCCGTTACTTCAGAGAAACTTTGCGAAAACACTTTCTGGCGGGCTACCAGCGAGGCGTGGGAATGACTTGTGTACCCACGCAGTTGTGGCGGGAAAATTCCCGCACTTTCTGCAAAATCAGCACAGAAATTGGCGCCAAGAATCTCCATTGGTGGAATGGTAGTGCTCCGGCAATGGAGTGGAATTTCCGCCGGTTTTCGAGTTGCTGATTGGAACGTAACCACGGCCACTGTCGTGGGGGCGGGAATGTTCGGTGTTCGGCCTGTGCGGGTGCTCTGGGTAGTCGGCAGTCGCCTTTCGGTCGAGGACGTCGGAGCAACCAGCCCTCGCCTGCGGTACGCCAGATCGTGTTCTGGGAGATAAGAAGACTGTTGGTAATGTACGTCCGCAGCACCGGCAGATAGGGATTTTCCTAGGTGATAATCAGAGCTCAGCAGAGCGCGCCTGTTCATCCTTTTCTAACTTTGTTCAGTTTCGAGTAGCAGCAATTACTATTGGGTTAGCTGTGTGTCTCTCTTGAGATTTGAGTGGAAAGGAATTGGCTCCACATACCACTTCGTCTTAAACCTCACGATCTAAGTTAGGGACAACTTCACCTTTACTGTGTTTGTATGAATCTCCAATTTTAGCCAATTTGATGTTTTATATTTCCTGTGTCTCTTTTACTATTCTGCGTTTAATCTTAATAAATCATATTGTTATTTTGGACAGAACTTTCTTTCTGTTAATCAATAGAGCAACCCTATCATTCCTCACTATGCTAATGAAACCTTTGTTTATCTAACTTATTTATCAAATTAAATTATTGCAGGTGCCAAACTCTCTTCTACTCCACTAGCAGGGTTGATTAGAGTCAGTTCGCGTATTTGTTTTATCCTTGTGCAACAGCAAAAGTCGGAGTTAGAATAGGGGGGGCTTAGAGCATGATTTACACATGTGGATTCTAGTAGAATTTAGTGATAAATACACTACTAGCCCCGGCACCTCGCAAGTAACGTTGACATGTGAGTGTATGGTCCTTACATATTTTGAAGTCATTACGCTCATTCATCATATGCCTCCCCACACAATACCGCGTGGGCCACCAAGGCAGTTATGTTAGACAACATTACGTGTTCTCACATCTCGCCGTATGACTGTAGGTCCAGCAAAGTCGAACATGATCGTCTTGGTGGTCCAGGTGTTACGGCATTAGGTTGCATTTCCAAATCGTTGAGCACATTACACTCAGTGTCCAACTCTATTGTGACACAAGTCCTTCTCCATGTGCGTCTTTTCGGGTGTGCTTTCGGCCACGACATCATTTTTAGGGATGACAATTAGCACCGCATCAAACAGCACAGGTGGAGGAGTTCTTGGAACAAGGGGATATTCGCCGTTTCCCCATCTTAAATCCCATCGAGCACGTGTGGGATGCATTGGGAGGACGTATTGCAGCCCCTCCGCAAACGATCATTCAGCAATTGTCAACCGCCCGTCGGGAGCAATGGAACTCCATCTCATACGAAATCCTTACAACCTTGTGGCTACTAGCTTGGGAGAACATAGCAGAACATGCGTTGCATTTCATTGATGACCATATAGTTGCCTCTGATCACTGAGCCATCCGGACATGGTGGTCATCGCAACCACACAGGATACCCTAGTATGCATCCCATCGTTATACCCTAGTACGCTTCCCATCAGATGCAGATTCTCAACTTATCCACACACTACAAATGTAGTGCCCCTTGGCCAATATCTTCATTATTCGCAGCGTTTCACTGATTTCTGTAAGAGTCCGAGTCTGATGTGCATCTGCACTGAAGAATTCGTTGGCTGTCTTCTATATATATATTTGTGTGTGTGGGTGTGTGTGTGCGTGTGTGTATGTGTGTGTGGGTGTGGGGGGGGGGAGCCGGTGTCTGTTCTTTTGGACATGCTCAAAAGAACAGGCACCATTTTTGATCCAGTAGCTGCTATGAATTAAGACACCAAATGGTTCACTCATAGCAAATAGGTATTCTGTACTGAAATAGCGTCCTAAAACAGAAGTGCTAGTGTATGTGGCATGGCTTTACAGTGGGTGTCAGCTATTGGAGTTTAAAATCGTGTCAGCTACTGGTGGTGTCACCTGCTGGGGGGTGGGGTGTCATCTACTGGAGATGTCAGTTACTAGGAGCGTCAGCCACTGGGATTTTCTGCCTTGTTTCAGTAACAACTATGGAAAAGAGAATTCGAAGAGTCTTGTCTATTTGTAAACTTTGTCAAAAAACTAAACCATCATCCATCTCACATCGTGCTTCGTTGTTTCCTATCATTACTTCTAAATTAAAAGAATTTGCTGCTGTTGATCTCTTGGGTCCCCTTGTTAGAACATCGAATGGATTTTCATACATTCTGGTCGCTGATGAACTTACTTCAGAATTTGTTTCTTTCACACTGCTACGTAAAGCCACTGGACGGTCTGTATCCAACGCCTTTGTTAAAAATTTCTTACGTGAAGTTGGACACGTTAGTAAAGTCATTTCAGATAATGAACCACAATTCAGATTTGCTGTTTGGTCACGCATGCTTCAGAATCATAAAATCAAACCTGTTTTTATTTCATTGTACTCACCACACTGTAACCCGTCTGAACGGATTACGAAAGAAATCAATAAGCTATGCAGACTTTTATTGTCACAGAAAGCATCAGCATTGGGACAGATAATTACACTTATTTCAAAATGTGCTGAATGAAATGCCCCCTGACTCCACTACTTTACCACCTATTCTTGTACTGAGGAATGAAGAACCACCGAACAGAATCAGAGAGCTTCTACCTTTTCCGAATACACGTAAACTTCGACACAAAGACATAATTGATTTGGCTATTAAAAATATAGATTCTGCTGTGGACAAAAGGAGAAAACTACACGGTTCATTGTCACATAAAAAGAAACACTTGAGTCACAAATTCTTTCTGGCTTACAATGGACCTTACAGAATCCGACGTATACCACATGATAATTGCGTTGAAGTTGAAACTCTGCGTACTAGGAAGAGTAAAGGTTTACCCCACATTTCACATGTAAAACCGTTTATTGAAAGATAATCTGTTTTTTAACTTAGTCTTTACCATAAAACTTTTCACTTCACTTGACGCTTTTCAGACTTAGAAACTGTTAACATGCAACAATGTTTGAAGTTAACTATGCAGTCAATAACCAAGAGAACTTATTTAAACAGTAATTATGAATGCATTGTTATAGTGAACAGATGACACAGTGTTGTTATTTGTACATTCTTGCTTGTTAGTTGCACGATTACGTAATGAATATATGGCTTACATACTTAGAACATACACTGCTAATGGCCGGCCGGAGTGGCCGTGCGGTTCTAGGCGCTACAGTCTGGAACCGCGACCACTATGGTCGCAGGTTCGAATCCTGCCTCGGGCATGGATGTGTGTGATGTCCTTAGGTTAGTTTGGTTAATTAGTTCTAAGTTCTAGGCGACTGATGACCTGAGTAGGTCCGCAGCTCGTGGTCGTGCGGTAGCGTTCTCGCTTCCCGCGCCCGGGTTCCCGGGTTCGATTTCCGGCGGGGTTAGATATTTTCTCTGCCTCGTGATTACTGGGTGTTGTGTGATGTGCTTAGGTTAGTTAGGTTTAAGTAGTTCTAAGTTCTAGGGGACTGATGACCATAGATGTTAAGTCCCATAGTGCTCAGAGACATTTGAACTTTTTTTTTTTTACCTGAGTAGTTAAGTCGCATAGTGCTCAAAGCCGTTTGAACCATTTTTATACTGCTAATGAGATTTTAATGCAACATTTTGGTTCACTTGAAGAGACATTCTTTATTTGAAGTACTTTCTGTGACTTAGCATTTGGTTTCTTTGATAGCTACACGATTATAACACAACACTACTAATGTGTGACACAATTTACATTGTTGCTTTTGCGGTGTATCTGTTTTATATCTGTACAGTTTCTCTGTATTATTTTGGCAAGTAAAACAAGTTTCAGTAGAAACTTTGTGGTATAGCTACAATGAGACAGCCTTTTCCATAGCACAACAATACATTACAGTACAGAACTTACTTCATCACGGCAATAGGCGTAATTACTACGATATCTATACGCAAAGCATTTCACTTTTGTTTATGATGAGGTAAGTAAAATGAAATCTGCAGAACTTAGCTTACATAGGACGATAACTAGCGCAAACTGCTGTCGTAAATATTTCGGTAAGAAAGCTAAGTGACCTTGACATAATGTGTTGTGGGTGCCCAGCTTCGCCTGTCGCCTGGAGAAAAAGCCATTAGGTGGAGAAAAAAGAGAACATTAACCTCGCTATTGACATTCCTTTGTAGAAAGCATTGCAGATACGCTCATTACTTAGAAACAGATGATTACACTTTGGAGCTCGTACTTTGAGCTACTTACTGAAATGCTTATGAATTGATGGGAAATATTCTTACATCTACACACCTGATTATGACAAGTGTCTTTCTATGAAAGTTGAGATAATTTCTACTGACTTATGAAATCCCACATGGCAGTTGAATGACGTTTTAATGCTTTGCTTTGTACATAGTTGCTTATTTCATTTGATATCTGGTTTCCAGCTGTGTTGTAAAATAAAATAAAATGCATTTGCTAATGTGAACATTTTCTGTCAACAGATCTGTTAAATAATAATTTTATTATCCACATTCTTCAAAAAAAGAGCACTTTGAAAGGAAAGAACAATAAGAAGGGACTAATAACAGTAACTGCATACATAATTTTCAAGTACTTGTTGTGCACCACTTTAATGACATAGACATTAAGATGTGAACATACATTTGCCTTATCTGCATTGTTGTCTTTAGTGTATTAATTTTTCTGCTTGTGGGTTTGCCATGTTTAGATACAAGTTATTGCATTTGCTGCTGCTGTATGCCAGGCATAGTGCTACTGAATTTCACTTTGTATTACTCTGTTAAGGCAGTTTTGCTACTCATTTATTTTTCTTGTTTGTTGCACATTGCCTTATATTAGTTGTAATGTTGCACTTAGTTTGATAATTTATATTTATTGCTGCTAGGTTTGCCAATTTGCATTTTTTGTCATTGCTGTTTGTGTTAATTGTTTTGTACTGCTGCATTGCCGCGTCCCTTAGTTTATGCTTTGAGATCAGTAGATTTAAGTTAACTTAACAGGGAGTAGACTATATAAGAGAATGAGTTTTGATGAATTGGAAGAAATGCATTGAGAAGTTATATGAAAAAGATTTGGGCCAAAATGAGTATTGAACAATGAGAAATAATTATTTTGAAAGAGGATATGAATAGAATACAGAAAGCATGTTTGGATAGGATTTTTTTTTTTTTTTTTTTTTTTTTGTGGGAACAAATGTTGAAATAAGAAGAAAGATCTATGGGATGAAGTTTTGGATTGGACTGCAGTACCAAATGTTACACTGAAAACAAACCCTGTCCTTTCCTTTTGTGTTATTCCGCTATGTGTTTGCGTACCCTTGTGTATTTGTGTTTTTCCTGTCTTTATATGTTTAACTAATACGATTTATGTTGTAGAATTTTTCTAATATTAAGCTACATTCACTATGATGAGGAATACTGTTATCCTCAAATATAATTTGCATTAATAATATGTTATTTACTTTGTAAAGATGTTTAGACATTATTTTCGAAAGCTATTCTGATCTTTTATGTATTTACCTATGTCATAATTCCTGTAACACTGATGTATATGCTTATTTCTATTCTTTTGTAAAGCCCCTATTGCTACAAATGTTATGTGTATTATTATGTTCTTTTATGATGTATTTTGTACCTTTGTAACTGTATCCCTATGTTGTAAATTTATAATCGTATAGACACCAGTTCTTCAAATTAAGTTTCATTTCACTGCACACATTTCTGTTGGTCATAGTATATGCACAATATGTGAGAAGTTGGGACTGTTAGTGATTGCACGTGTGTTAATAATTCAGCAAGGGACTGGTTAACAGCATTGCTGGTTCTAAGGACAATTCCAAAAGCTCTGTGAGTGCACAAGTGATGGTTTATGGACTTGCTATATTGTCCGGAAGACTCTTCGATGGTGATTGTGCATCTGCACAGTTGCAAGAGATGGCTGCTGGCCGTCTCTACAAGGACTGCAGTGGGCCTGCACCTTTCATGGCCCACCGATACCATACTCTCTACCAGGACTACAGTGAGTCTGCTCTGTGATGACCTACCTACCAATATTCTTCAAAACTTCGATTGACTCTGTTGTGGCCCATTACCTGTCTGCATATCAATAGACGGCACTGTCTTTCCGTTGGAAGGAAAACACTACTTCTTCAAGACTGCATGGAAAACCACTACTTCCGTGTGCATTTTCTTTTACTGCTCAGACTTTGAGAAAAAAAAGAAAACTGTAATTACTATTGTGATGAATGATCAGGACTGTATTTATGAGAACAATTTTTGCTTTTGACCAACATTGCATCAATAAGCGTGTGCATTTGTTATCTTTGTTATTGTAATTATGAAAAATTTTGTCAAATCATTATGGGCCACTGCCCAAAACAATTTGTAAAATTTCTTGTGGGGATCATGGGGGCTATGTAAGCAGGCTGTTTAGGATTTTATGTTGGTAACGCCACGTAGCGCTCTATATAAAAATAACTGTGCTGCGTGAAGTCTGTATGTGGGGAGATATTTGGCAGAATTTTGAGAGCGGACGAGCTGGACGTCAGAAAGACTAAATTTGTAATACTGGATATCATGAACTGATATATTAATATGATGACTTTTGAACATTATTAAGGTAAATAAATTGTTTGTTCTCTATCAGAATCTTTCATCTGCTAACTATGCCTATCAGTAGTTAGTGCCTTGAGTAGTTAGAATCCTTTATTTAGCTGGCAGTATTGGCGCTCGCTGTATTGGAGTAGTTCGAGTAACGAAGATTTTTGTGAGGTAAGTGATTCATGAAAGGTATAGGTTATTGTTAGTCAGGGCCATTCTTTTGCAGGGATTAGTGAAAGTCAGACTGCGTTGCGCCAAAAATATTGTGTGTCAGTTTAGTGTTGATCACAATATGTAAAGAGAGAAATGTCTGACTACTTTCAGTTCAGCTCAGCTGTTTGAAAATCAAATAACGTAAGAGGTTTTCCAGCACTGTCATTTTTAAATTTTGCTAAGGGGACGTTTCACATTTCATGCACAATATTTCGACGAACGACCCATCCGCTTTCTTCAGGTGCTGCGAGTTTAGCTGTTATGTATACTCTCTGCCTTGACTCCAACCAGAATGTGAACTATTTGTTAGTCTCACAATCCCATTTACAGTCGAGTTCGATTCCTGACACCCTCTACGCCCTTTGATGTCTTTTTATTTTTCAGAGCTGGCACTGATATTCCGTATAAATCAAATTCTTTCAGCTTTTTCTAACACTGGTGGATGTGACGACCGACGAGATTTTAACTTGAGTGCCGGACACAAGATTTTATTTAAATTGTAACCGCCGTTCCTGTTTATTAGATTTTCTGATATCTTTATTTCGACAGACTTCTTAATTATGCTGGGCCAGAAACATACTGTTAGCACCACGACACTGGTCTCATTGTATTTCATTTCACGATTATTTTCAAGGCAGTGCTTGGCGGCAGCTGATTTGTTTGGTTCTTTTTGCCGAGTACGTCCGTGATGGTCCTTCCATCACTCTTTGACTGTTCTGATAGTTTGCCCCATGCAAGACATGTAACATTCATATTGAATGCTTTCGGCTGCGCCTCAGATTGTAGCCGAGACTGAGTCCGAGGAAGAGGAGCCAAACATCGCTTTTCTACCGTACGATGGCCCAATACCCGGGAATATCGGTAAACTCCTACGGAAACATGGCACACAGTGTATTTCGATCCCTTCAGCAAAGATAAGAAGTATTCTTTGTAACGTTAAGGCCGATATAGGTCTCCAAAAGCCAGGTGTGTATGGCGTACCATACGAACGTGGCATCTCTTACGTGGGGTAGACTATCAGAGCAGTACAGGAGAGGTGCAAGGAACAACAGCGACACACCCGGCTAAAACAACCGAGCAAGTACTTTTATAACAAAACAGCTATAACTTAAATACTAATTTACGTAACATCAATAAAACGTAAGGTGGCATTTGAGTTTTCATAGTATATGGTATTACGTAAAATGTGTTTATGGATACCCGGGTTTGTTTCAGTGACCTGAACCCATTGTCTACTACGCTGAGACTTTGACCTGCACTTAAATACGTTTTTATGCGTAGTACTACGCATAGAACCGCTAGTTCGGTGGCGAATTGTGTGATTTTTGACGCATAGTCCAGGTTTGTGTAGGCTGGGCCGGCCGCGGTGGCCTAGCGGTTCTAGGCGCTTGAGTCCGGAACTGCGCGACTGCTACGGTCGCAGGTTCGAATCCTGCCTCGGGCGTGGATATGTGTGATGTCCTTAGGTTTGAGTAGTTCTAAGTCTAGGGGACTGATGACCACAGATGTTAAGTTCCTAGTGCTCAGAGCCATTTGAACCATTTTTTGTAGGCTGGATGTCTGCTTTCCTCATAACATAGTCTACTGATAAAATGTGTGGGTGAGCACTCTGTCTTTAACAAATAATGTATCGCATAACGATTTGACAGAAATGTATATAAAGCTGACTGAAGAGACACTTTCGACGGTCTTTGGATGTGCGCAGTTTATTTCACCAAAAGGAGAGCCAAATCATCACCGTGTATACCACTCAATTCCGCAGGCTGTGTCTGACAGTTCCATAATATGTAATCGAAATATGAAGAGAGAAGAGAGAGTGAGAGAGAGAGGCATGTGAAAGAGTGGACCGAGAAAGAGAGAGAGAGAGGGAGGGAGGGAGGGCGGGAGGGAGAGATATGCGAAAACACCAGATCGGCGTCTGTGTTCAGAGATCTCTAGGTATTTGCATTGGTTTCCAAGTGAATTAGCAATTTATTCCTAAGGAGCTTTTCTGTCTGGTTGCGGGAGATGATTGGAGCAGACCACTGTATGGTAGCGGAAATGAACTGTGGGAAAACCGGAAGAGCAGACAATCGAAGTATTTGAGATGTGGTGTTACAGAGAAATGTTGAAAATTAGGTGAACTGATAAGGTAAGGAACGAGGACGTTCTGCGTAGAATCGGAGAGGGAGGAATGTGTGGAAAACACTGACAAGGAGAAGGAAATTTTTGAAAATTTGTGGTAAGTTCCTATGGACCAAACAGCTGAGGTCATCGGTCCCTAGGCTTACACACTACTTAATCTATCTTTAACTAACTGACGCTAAGGACAGGCACGCACCGATGCCCGAGGGAGCTCTCGAACCTCCGACGGGGGGAGCCGCGCGAAACGTGGCAAGACGCCTCAAGGAGAAGGGGCAGGATGATAGGTCATCTGTTAAGACATCAGGGAATGACTTCCATGCTACTGGAGAGAGCTGTAGAGGGCAAAAACTGTAGAGGAAGACAGACATTGGAACACAGTCAGCGAATAACTGAGGACGTAGGTCTGGGATGAAGAGGTTGGTGCGGAAGAAGAATTCGTAGCAGGCCACTTCAAACCATTCAGGAGACTGATGACCCAAAAAATAAAAAAATTAAAAGGGATATGAACTTGAGAACAGGTTCTCCCCACATTTCGATGGTAAATGTCTGATAGGCCTAGAGATATCAGCTATATTTCAGGTCAAGCGGTAGACATGCATAATTAAAATATCCGTTTGAAATGTTATCATAAATGTGTAAATGTGAAAAGTTAAACGAGCTTGTCAGTAAAACACCATACAGTTATTCGGCTGAAAACACCTACCTCATTTCAGTTGACACATCATTTCTTCTTCATGACGAACAATTTTCATCGTTACGTCATTCACAGTTTATAATACTTAACACGTTAACGCTATATTTTCCCATCGGGTGGTGTGAACCGTCGGTGGCCCACGCTCGATTCTATGAATTTTGCTACCAGCACTACTATAGCGTGTGATGTATTATCTATCACTCAGTTGCAACGAACAATTCTGAATTCAATTTTGTGTAACCTCTCAACAGAACAACTTTCTGAACAACGGAGATACCACGTAATTTGTGATCATTTAATTTAAAGCTATTTTATGTGAACTCTCGTCATTTTAAGAATAGAACGTCAATATTTTAGAATAGTTACCTAGGCGTTTGGATATGTGCCGTCCCACAGCGAGAAACACACAGTTCGCAGCGCCGGCGTGAACTTGTTAGCTGGAGAATTCGTAATTAAGTGGCGTCAACTAGAAATGAGAGCATCGGGAAGTCACAGACTATGCTGTAAGCTCAAACAGTTCCGCTGATGTTGACGTGCCTGCAATCTCGCCAGTATCAAGTAATTGAGAAGGCGTAACGAGATTTTTATTGACTAATTTGAATTTTGTTAGCGGATTAATTAGAGCCCTGAAATCTAGCGGGCGAACAAAATACAAAGAGTTCTTGTTATTGATAATTATGTCACGTTTCCGAATTGGCTGAGATAATGGCCGTGCTGCAGTGGTAACTCTAGTTCCGACGGATCACCGAAGTTAACCGCTGTCTGGTTTGTGTAGCACTTGGATGACCATCCGGTCATGAAAACTGACAACGGCCGGGATCGCGTAGTGCTGACGACATACCCGTATCCAATAAGGCCTATCGGCGGAGGATGAAACGGCGGACGGTCGGTATAGTTGGGTCTTCCGAGTGCAGTTCTGATGGACAGAAAGTCTAATTTGCTTTCATTCATCATTCTTAGTTTTGAAGGAAAAACTGATCATGTGACAGCGAAGCTACAGGCAGGTTCAAGCGAGAAGTGTTGACGTAGATAAAAAGGGGGGAAAAAAGAGATGAAGATGTGACTTGGAGAGAGAAAGAACAACTTATAACACTTGCTCCTTTTACAGCTTAGACACCTCGCCAAAACTTTCCGAAGCATTACAAGCATGATTTAAAAACGAGTTAATGTTTTTTTTCGTTTGTTCTTCTTTCTTTTATGGGCTTCTCCTAACAATTACAGAATAAGACCTAGTGAACAGGAAATCATCACACCTGCAACATTAAAATCTGATACTACTTTCTGTTAAGTGTGTTAATAACAAAAATGACGCCTTCCGGAAGCAGCTGCGTGCATTTGCCAGAAATCGATCGTACATTACAAAACATGACTTGTCGAAATTAATACTTTGATTCAAGCCGCTGTTCCTCGCTCGGTAATTACCGCCACTTGAGCACGGATCGATAATTTATGCTGGAAACAGGCCTCGGAGGACAGATGCAATAGCCTGCCGGTATCACATGCCTCAGTGGAGAAGACTGTAGACCAACCCACATCATTTGAATGTCTTCAGTGTTTTAAATATCCGAACAGCGACTGTGTACCACACCGTGGTTTCTCAGTGTCTAAGGTTGGGGAAAACCAACACCAAGGTTTTTCTTAGTCGTGCGAACTATGTAAAGCATGTAATACCGTAACGCCGACTTTGCCATGGTTTTGAGAGTTCGTTAACTATACGAGTACAGCGTCCGAGACATTATTCTCTCGAGTTACAGCCCGTTGTTTCAAAAGCTTTGAAGCTGCACTTATATTTGGCTCAGGGAAAAATCGGCGTTTAACTTTCCTGATCTTCTTCTTCTTCTAATTACTATTATTACCATTATTATTTTCGTTAGTTTAACAAGTTCGGAAGAGTATTTTTATGGTTCAACATCTTCAAACGTCTAAATGTCGAGAGATCACAAATAATAAGTATTATTTTCTTAGTTGTGTGGTACATTTCTTTCATTTACAATATTGTCAACGGTTAAATATGGCGAAAGGGTTCAAATCAGTCAGATTTTATACTACAGCTACTTTTAAAAAAACTATGCCACACATTACAGTACCAGGAATTAATATTTGTTACGCATGGAAGATTTGTTTTTTCTTTAAGCAAATTTTACATGCCCACAATGAAGAATTGAAACTGTGAAATATACAACAATGTCGTTCACCCACTACTTTTGGATTCGGTGAAAGTTTAAAAAGCAATACGTTCTTATTGTCTTCTGTCCGAAGGTTTGATTGAAGCATTTCTCCACAGTGGTCTCTCATGACTAACGTCTTTGTTCTCTATATAACTACTGAAACGTCCCTACATCTGAACTTGGCTTGGTCCACCATTACAATTTTTATTTCCAATAATTCCGTTGATGATCCTATTAACTATTCACTTGCGTCCCACGATGTTTACCTCCTTTTAGTCAAGTCGTAACATAAAGCGCTTTTCTTGCGAATCCTTATTAGAATCCACTTCTCCATCTTCTTTTCAGCATTCTTCAGGTATTCCACATTTAGAAAGTATAATTGTCTGTATTATGTCGTCCACGTTTTATTTTCATATAATTTTATACTCCAGACAAATACTATCGGAATATATTTCCTAATGCTTTAAATTCCACAGCCTGACAATAACAATGAAGCAAAGACAGACGTGGTCGGGTGTCAGTCTAACTTGGTCTTATTTTAGAGTTCGAACTAGCCTGCTGGAGCTATGGGAGCGCACTGCGCCAGCTTCATATGCTTAATCCAGTACTACAGAGAAAGCTGAAAGACAGCGTCAAGTATTACAGGTTAAATTTTACTGTCTTAACATGTATACTGCATTGTTATAGTAGAATGAGTCCGAAAAGTCCCTGTATCCAGAAATCTAACACACACACACACACACACACACACACACACACATATATATATATATATATATATATATATATATATATATATATACTCCTGGAAATGGAAAAAAGAACACATTGACACCGGTGTGTCAGACCCACCATACTTGCTCCGGACACTGCGAGAGGGCTGTACAAGCAATGATCACACGCACGGCACAGCGGACACACCAGGACCCGCGGTGTTGGCCGTCGAATGGCGCTAGCTGCGCAGCATTTGTGCACCGCCGCCGTCAGTGTCAGCCAGTTTGCCGTGGCATACGGAGCTCCATCGCAGTCTTTAACACTGGTAGCATGCCGCGTTAGCGTGGACGTGAACCGTATGTGCAGTTGACGGACTTTGAGCGAGGGCGTATAGTGGGCATGCGGGAGGCCGGGTGGACGTACCGCCGAATTGCTCAACACGTGGGGCGTGAGGTCTCCACAGTACATCGATGTTGTCGCCAGTGGTCGGCGGAAGGTGCACGTGCCCGTCGACCTGGGACCGGACCGCAGCGACGCACGGATGCACGCCAAGACCGTAGGATCCTACGCAGTGCCGTAGGGGACCGCACCGCCACTTCCCAGCAAATTAGGGACACTGTTGCTCCTGGGGTATCGGCGAGGACCATTCGCAACCGTCTCCATGAAGCTGGGCTACGGTCCCGCACACCGTTAGGCCGTCTTCCGCTCACGCCCCAACATCGTGCAGCCCGCCTCCAGTGGTGTCGCGACAGGCGTGAATGGAGGGACGAATGGAGACGTGTCGTCTTCAGCGATGAGAGTCGCTTCTGCCTTGGTGCCAATGATGGTCGTATGCGTGTTTGGCGCCGTGCAGGTGAGCGCCACAATCAGGACTGCATACGACCGAGGCACACAGGGCCAACACCCGGCATCATGGTGTGGGGAGCGATCTCCTACACTGGCCGTACACCACTGGTGATCGTCGAGGGGATACTGAATAGTGCACGGTACATCTAAACCGTCATCGAACACATCGTTCTACCATTCCTAGACCGGCAAGGGAACTTGCTGTTCCAACAGGACAATGCACGTCCGCATGTATCCCGTGCCACCCAACGTGCTCTAGAAGGTGTAAGTCAACTACCCTGGCCAGCAAGATCTCCGGATCTGTCCCCCATTGAGCATGTTTGGGACTGGATGAAGCGTCGTCTCACGCGATCTGCACGTCCAGCACGAACGCTGGTCCAACTGAGGCGCCAGGTGGAAATGGCATGGCAAGCCGTTCCACAGGACTACATCCAGCATCTCTACGATCGTCTCCATGGGAGAATAGCAGCCTGCATTGCTGCGAAAGGTGGATATACACTGTACTAGTGCCGACATTGTGCATGCTCTGTTGCCTGTGTCTATGTGCCTGTGGTTCTGTCAGTGTGATCATGTGATGTATCTGACCCCAGGAATGTGTCAATAAAGTTTCCCCTTCCTGGGACAATGAATTCACGGTGTTCTTATTTCAATTTCCAGGAGTGTATATATATATATATATATATATATATATATATATATATATATATATATATATATATACTGCATTGTTATAGTAGAACATTATGACTACTGATCTAGTAGCCGGTATGTCCACTTTGCACGTATAACACATGTGACGTGCTGTGGCATGGAAGTTATGGGGACTCGATAGATCACTGGAGGGAGCTGCCACCACATCTGCACACACATGTCACCTAATTTCCGTTAATTCTGGCGAGGGGCGATGAACTCTGACACCACGTTCAATCACATCCCAGATGTGTTTGATCAGTTTCAGAACTGGCGAACTAGGCAGTCAGCATATCAATTGAAACTCGCCACTGGGTTCCTCGAACCTCTTCATCACACTCCTGGTCTTGTGACGTGGCGCATTGTCTTACTGAAAAATTCCAGTTCCGTCGGGAAACATGATCGTCATGTAGGGGTGTACGTGTCTGCAATCAGTCTACGATACTCCTTGACCGTATGGCGCCTTGCATGAGTTCCACTGGACCCATGGACATTCCTGTCAATGTTCCCCAGAGCATAAAGGAACCGCCGCTAGCTTGTCTCCGTCCCGCAGTACAGGAGTCAAGGAGCAGTTCCCCTGGAAGACGACGGATTCGCGCACTTCCAACGGCATGATGAAGATGGTATCGGGATTCATCAGACCATGCAACGCTGCCTAAATGTTTAGTGCCGATGGTCATATGCTCTTTTCAGTAGTATTTTCCAATGTCGTGGTATTAAAATTGACACACACATGGGTCGTCGGCTGCGGAGGCTCGTCGTTAGGAGTTTTCGGTGCTTTGTGTATTCAGACACACTTTTACTCTGCCCAGCATTAATGTATGATGTTAGTTCTTCCACAGTTCACCGCCTGTCCTATTTTACCAGTCTGCCCAGCCTTCCGACACCAGTAATGAGGGGTGGCCACCGAACCCCACGACGTCTGGACGTGGTTTCACCTTGGTTTCGCCAGGCGTTGAGGACACTCACCACAACACTCCTCGAACACCCGAAAGATTGTGCAGTTTCAGAAATGCTCGCGCCGAGCCTCCGCGCCAATACAGTCTGCCCTCTGTCAAACTCAGATCGCACCTTCCCCATTGTACGCACGGACAGCACGCTCATTGATAACTACAAGCACCGTCGTGTGTGCCTGATTAGCAGCAGTTTCTCGCCAGGTGACGCTGCTATCGCGTGGGCGGGTTTATAGCGACAGTAGGTCGGTGGTCATAACGTTTTGGGTGGTCAGTGTAATTCCCTGACATTAACTTCTTCCTGTTTTTTTGTTTTTTAATGTTTAACAAACAGATTATATAATACTCAATGTCTGTTTAGTACAAATGTAAAGTTATGAATTGTGCAGGGAGGAGACCCCCCAAGAGGGATCATTGCCGATGAAATTTTATTAAATAATTTTTTTCCGTTCATAATGTACGGCCGTAGCTGGCTTGGGCACACTGTGGTGGAAGGTGCTGGCCGGAAGACGGGGTGGTTGCGGTGACGAGGGTACGCTACTAGCAAGGCGTGTTGGCGGAATCAACCCTCCAATCAAAGACT
Source organism: Schistocerca nitens (assembly GCF_023898315.1). Lineage (NCBI taxonomy): Eukaryota > Metazoa > Arthropoda > Insecta > Orthoptera > Acrididae > Schistocerca > Schistocerca nitens. Next base: position 800,950,439 of record NC_064615.1, read on the forward strand.
AGTCGTGTGATCACGTGGGGACGCGGCCGGGAGCGGCGAAGGCGGCTTGGAAACAACTCCGCGCTCTCTTAGCTTCAGACCTCGGCCCCAAGTAGTCGCTCCTCTAGCCTCTGCCTCTCTCCTCAAACCTCCTGATGAATAGACGGCAACCCCTCTTGGGGCTGCTCTGCCCTACGTAGGCACCCATGTACCATATTTACATGAATAAATAGGGTCCATTCAAGCGTCATTACTTTTAATTATTGCACGCCCACAATTTTCCGCTCCTGACATCTATCCTGACGAACAGAACATAATTTGTCACCTTTGCGTAATGTAAATTTATATAAAAAATTCATTATATTAACATCTGTTGTATTTTTAGAGTCACGTCTGTGTGAAATTTGTTGCATAATAAAGCTGAGGGATGGCATCAGCCCCCTCTCATATTTCTATCTTAGTCTGAGTAATTCGATCTTCCTCTAATTGCATGCGGTGAAAAGTCGCTATTCCTTCACACGCGGATTTCCCACGCAGCGTCTCTCGTCACCCGGGTGGTTCGGTGACAGGCTGGCTCCGCTGATCATGAAAGCGTTAAGACGATGGGTGTGAGGGAGTCGAGTGAATGCTTTCCAGACGCCGACATTGTCATAAGAGCGGCAGAGACACGCCCGCAGGGGCCTGAAGGAGCAGCTGGGGTAGAGATTCCGTTACTTCGCAGAAACTTTGCGAAAACACTTTCTGGCGGGCTACCAGCGAGGCGTGGGAATGACTTGTGTTCCCAGGCAGTCTTGGCGGGCAAATTCGACGTTTTCTGCAAAATCGTAACTATGATTGGCTTGCTCAGGGCATAGCTCCGTGACGTAGCAAAATAGGGGCAGAAATTGGCGCCAAGAATCTCCATTGGTGGAATGGTAGTGCTTCGGCAATAGAGTGGAATTTTCCGCCGGTTTTCGAGTTGCTGATTGGAACGTTTAACCACGGCCACTGTCGTGGGGGCGGGAATGTTCTGTGTTCGGCTTGTACGGGTCCTCTTGAGAGGAGTCGGCTCTCGCCTTTCGGTCGGAGTAGGTTACAAGACTGAGCTCTCGCTGCTCTGGACAGCCTGCCTTCCGTTGGCCGTCTAATATACTTTTATTTGATTGTAACTGTTTAACGAAGTTGCTGAAGTTTCGACTTCAATGTAGCTTTCCGAGTCCAGTTGGCAATTGAGCGTTCTGTGTACAAGCGGCGAATGTTGTCTGTCTTGGGCAGTTTTACCTAAAGTTGACTGCATCGAAGTTACTGTGTGACTTCGCTTGTTAAAAGCAATCACTGTACCGTCAGTGATTGTGTGGCGAGCCTTCTTCGTCTCCCTCAGAGGCGCATTTGTATTGATAGGAAGTCTTTAGTCTGGAACAACCAGACGGGCTATACTCGCGACATTATCATCACCACGATGGGACGTCGAAGCAACCAGCCATCGCTTCCGGTACGCCAGATCGTGTCCTTGCAGTTAAGAAGACAGCTTGGTAATGTATGTCCGCAGCACCAGCAGATTAGGGAATTTGCACTGTGATAGAGCTCAACAGAGCGCGCCTGTTCGTCTTTTCTAACTTTGTTCTGTCTTGAGTGTTCATTGTCTGAGTTATCACTACCGTAGCAGCAATTAATGTTGAGTTGGCTGTGTGTTTCTCTTAAGATCTGAGTTGCCAGGAATTGGTTCCACATACCACTTGGTCATAAATGTCACAGTCTAGTTTATGGACAACTTCACCTTCGCAGCATTTATTTGAGTATCCAATTTGATGTATTGTAAATGTTTCGTGTGTTTTGTTTATAATTTTGAGTTTAGTCTTAGTAAATCAAATTGTTATTTTGGACAGAACTTTCATTCTGTTAATCGGTAGAGCAACCCTTTCATTTCTCACTACATTAATGAAACTTCCCTTAATTTCTATCCAATTAAATTATTGCAGGGCAAAACTCTTTTCTACTCCACTTGCGGGGTCGATTACAGTCAGTTCGCGTTTCTTCTTAATCCATCTACAACAGCAAAAGTAGGAGTTAGAAAAGGGGGGGGGGGCTTAAAGCATCATTTCCGTATGAAGATTCGAGAAGAATTTAGTGTTAAATACACTGCTGGGCCTGGCACCTCGCAAAGCCACCTGACACTCAGTGTTTTCGTGTGGCCATGGCGCTACACATCAGCCAGTTCGCTGACAGCTGTCACACAGACATTTCCTTGTTCTTGTATCGCAATTGATTTCCTTTTTACATCCACTCAGGGGCGATAGAACTATCATTGTTATCTATCGTTTGTGTACATATATGGCAATATGGGCAGTGTAACAACATTTCATTATTGATTAACGTTGTTAGATTACATAACCAACTACGATTTTTCAATTTAGGTAAGGTATTTCGTACCATTCACCATATGTTTTTGCGTGTTTTTATTCTGTCACGTTTTAATACTTTAACTAGGGCGACTTAGCTGTAAGAATAGGACAATGTGTGATGATTGTCATGCACTGAAAAAAATTTACATTGGTATGTATTGCACAAAGGAAATTCAAGTACTGGATATATTTTGTACTGTTCAGATTTTAATGTGGAATCTTTTGTTCCTTAACCGAACCGTTGATCAATAAAAATAATTTGCGAACTTGTCGCAGAATTTTTATCTACACGTGTTTAAATCAACAAGTCGCGCATCTCCCCATTGACAATGTCAAAGAATAAAATAAAAACTATGTGTACAGCGGGTCTGTATGCACTGTTCCGCCGGCCGGAGTGGCCGAGCGGTTCTAGGCGCTACAGTATGCCTCGGGCATGGATGTGTGTGATGTCCTTACGTTAGTTAGGTTTAAGTAGTTCTAAGTTCTAGGGGACCGATGACCTCAGAAGTTAAGTCCCATAGTGCTCAGAGCCGTTTCTTGCACTGTCCCATACACGAAGATATATGAGTTTCCATGTCCTCTTTGATATCATGCGCAGCATCTCCGAAGTTATGCTTCGAAAGACGTCTACACTTTTGCACAATTCTTCATTAGTACTGTGTCGAAATTATCACTGGTAATACGTTATCTGGGTGGTAAAGTATAGGCTTCACGGGTGTTCATGTGAATAGTGTGCAGATTTTACCATACCGCGCCCAACCTAGTGGCCTCGAAACGTTGCATCAGGTGACTCACGCCTCTGAATAGTAAAGCGTGCTGTAGCTGCGTCATTTTGCTGTTTTTATCGTATGGTTTGACAGAACATACTTACGTACATATAGAATGAAATTACTAGTTAATGTTTAAATTTGACACCCTGATCGCAACCCTCGGTGTCGCTTCGTGCAATTCTTTCATATCACCTTTAAAAGCATGGGCGGAGCAGTCTCCCACAATACGTTTTATTGTCTGTTCCTCGGCGTCACAGTCACACGCACTCCCTTTTCTTCAAGGTGTGTTCACACTTCCATTGTCGCGTTAGAATGCTGCTCGACCATTAGAGACGGCGGAAAATTGAACCCTGTGGAGGCCTTCGTGGTTCGGTTTTGAATTAAGCTGACCTTTTGGGGTGGATGTTCATTCCAGCGTTCTTACCTCTTCCCGGTGATACCGACAGTGTCTGCGATCCGACGATCGACCCGAGGTGACTTGCATGACCTCAGGTGTAATTTGGAAAGCGCCACTAAGAATATGCATCTTGTCATCTTTTCTTTCGAGATCCGGAGAGGCAATATTGGATAGGATAGGCTACTCCCACTGAGTGGGAGTAAATCGGATAATGCCTGTAATGATCCTCATGACCTCTTCCAGGAGTACATCTGTCTTACTCATATGTGTGCCGTTTTCCCATACAGGACAACATTCAGCATCTGAATACACAAGTGAAATTTCGGCTTTCGTAGTGTATCGGCGTTTGCTCTCCTGCAGTTTATGCTTTGCGCAACCAATTTACTCTTGAGCCAAGGTTCGCGCAGTGCTCTTTAAATGGGAGAGACCTAGATACTGATTGATACAGCTATGAGACATTTCGACTCCGTCATGTAACAGGCGTTACTTTATGTGAGCCGCTTTATTACAGAAATTTAGATTGTTTCCCCTATTTCACTTGGGCTTGGTTGGATTCTCCGTACGAAGAAGTACTCTTTCAGTATGGCAACGTCGCTTGAGAGCACGATGTTTTTGTTGTGACACAGTAATGTCACTGGATTTTCTTGGAGCTAGTAGTTGCTACGTAGCCGGCATTAAAGTTAAATAAAAAGAGAGCCAAATCTGATCCACGAGGAACGCCATTGTAAAGGGTATTCCAGTTGCTAGTTTTTCCATTTAGAAAAGCTAAAAACCTTCGATGAGACACCACATTTCTTGAGAAAATTTTCTGGTTCTGACATGAAATCCTGCTGTAATAATAGACGATCTGCTATTCCCTTGTCTGCATGCCTAGGACGCTCGAAACTTGTACAGATAAGAATTTCCATTCATGTACTGTTTAGATTATATGATCCCAAGAGGTATGGTGGTGACACTCCGGGCCCATATCGTAACCGGAGGCAGGTTTCTTTCCAACTTTTGAACATAACGTGGATTTTTCTTAGTCCAGAAAACACGTCCTTTATGTGTGAACTGTGATGTAACGCATATTCACAAGAAAATAACAATATTGAGTGAGACGCGGCATTTGGAATCTGTGCCAAAAAAACACGGTGGCGTTCTAGTCGCTGGTCCATGTTGCCGTTAGGTAATTCACTGTGCATTTTCTTTTTTTATATAGTCGTGTATTGTTTACATTTGGTACTTGACGTTCACCTCCTCCTTTGCTAATAGATTTCATTAGTGACTGCTTGACTGATTGAGCGATGGGCTCACACATTTTCTTTAACATTTTCTGTCACACACAAAACGTTATACGATTACCTATTATTTCAAAAATATTTTTGTTTTCATATTTTGTTCATGATTTCATTAACACCTCATTTGCTATTCTAGCATCTTCTCGAAATATCCTGAATTTAGTACGTGGTTCAAACTACTCTGACAGTTAAATATCTCACCAACGTAACTTTTTATACGGGAAACAGCTAGGCCTTGACGAGATGAACGTTTTGACACTGCTCTTGAAATGTTTCAGCTGTCCCTCAAATCACATACTAAGAGTTTCTAGTTTACCATGAATACTTTCAAGTAAGGGCGCATGTTTTTTTGCATAGCTAGACCTCACGCTGATCAACTTGATAACGCATTTGTCCACTTCTCACTCTTCTTTTGGCTATGAAATTTCTGGCAAAAAATCATTGTGCAATTTTCTTTCGGGTTAATGATTGACTTCCTCTTCATTCCTGTATTTTTTGAAAGCAATCATAATATATTTTGCGAAACTAGACTTCACTCTGGTTAGTTCTATGCCCCATTTGTCCAATTCCCACTCTTCATTTGACTATGAATATTCGGACAATATTTTTCCATCAGATAATTAATTGCCTTTTTTCTCTATTATTCTGATCACTTTCAAGGAAATAAATCCAGTCAGCAAACCTAGGCATCACGGTGATGAATTTCACACCCAATTTTTCCTTTTGTCACTCTTCGTTTGACAACCAAAACCTGGAAACAGCCCATAGGACTCCCATAGGGAGTCTCGTTTTCGCCCCGTCAAACCAGAAAGAAGAAACTGGTCATTTTGTTGAAAAAATGACTGAGCAGGCGAGCGAGTGGAGGAAGCTGACATTTCTTCGAAAATACCTTCTATTAGAGGGCGAATATTCGTTTGTAAATGAAAATGAAATGAGGTTTGCACTATTGGCCAGGACCGTGGGGTTATTCGGCCGCCTTATGATAGTCCTTCTATTTGACGCCAGTTCGGTTACTTGGGCGACTTTGTCATGAAGATTACATGAACTGTTTAAGATAACACAAACACCCAGTGCGCGAGCGAAGAAAATCTCCGTTCGGCCGCCAATGTAACCCGGCATCTCACGATATGCAAGCATCGACGCTAAACACTACACATTGAGCGGTGGATTGGTTGCAAATTAATTGAGGATGGCCGAGTACGGTTATCGATTTGTACTAAATCTCGAACAACAGAAATTAAAGGACCAGCACGCCGTGATGGAAAAAGCAATTTCTTTTTCGGAGAAGTTGCTACTCCACACTAATGTGACAAAAGTCATAGGACACCTCCTAATAACGTGCCAGATCTCCCTTTTCCCGGCGCACTGCAGCAACACGACGCGGTATGGACTCAACAACTCGTTGGAAGTCCCCTGCAGAAACAACAAGCCGTGTTGCCTCCGTAGCTGTCCTCATTTGCGAAAATGTACACGAACTGACTTCTCGATTATATCGCACAGATGTTCGATGGCGTTCATGTTAGGTGATCTGGGTGCCCAAATCAGTTGCTCGAACTGTCCAGAATATTGTTCCATTCAGTCGCGAACAGCTGTGGCCAGGTGAGATAGCGTATGGTATCCATAAAAACTGCACAGTTCTTTGGGATATGAAATCCATGAAAGGCTGAACATTGTCCCCAAGTGGCCGAACATAACAGAGGATCCGGTCCATTCCATGTAAACAAACCTTATACTATTATGGAGACACTACTAGCAAGCAATGTGCCCTGATGACAACCTGGATCCATGGCCCCGTGCAATCTACACCACACTCGAACTCAATCATTATCTCTCACCAACTGAAATTGGGACTCATCTGATCTGGCTACGGTTTTCCAGTCTATGGTCCATCTGATATAGTCACGAGCTCAGGATAGGCGCTGCCTGCGACGTCGTGCTATTACCACAGAAAGAAGCATCGGTATTCTGTTGCCATGGCCCATTAACGCCAAACTTCGCTGCTCTGTCGAGACGGATAGGTTCGTCGTGTGTCCCACATTGATTTCTACGGTTGTTTCATACAGTGTTGCTTGTCTGTTAGCACTGGAACTTCTACACAAACGCCTCTGCTCTCGGTTGTTAAATGAACGCCGTTGGCCACTGCGTTGTCCGTGGTGAAAGATAATGCCCGCAATTTGATATTCCCGCCACACTCTTTGACACTGTGCATCTCGGAATATTGAATTCCCTGACACTGTGCAATCTCGGAATATTGAATTCCCTAACAATTTCCGAAATGGAATGTCCCATGCTTCTAGCTTCAGCTACCATTCCGCTTTCAAAGTCCATTAATTCCCGTTTTGTGGCCATTTCACGTCGGAAATCCTTCACACGAATCACCTGAGTACAAATGAAAGCTCCGTCAAGGCACTGGCCTTTTATACCTCGCTTACGCGTAACTGCCGCCATCTCTAAATGTGTATATCGCTATCCGATGACTTCCGTCAGCTCAGCGTAAGACTGGCACTAGTGAATCGAAGTTTGTCAAAAAACTATACTTTTGATTCCCAAACGTCGTTACTTGCAGCGCTACTTGTCCTCGAGGTCTCGTTATGTGGGTGGAGAACTGTAGGGCCCCCCTAGACAGGTCAGGCGTGCACTACACACCGGAAGCAGCTACTAGGGTAGCAGAGTACGTGTGGCGTGCACACGGGGGTTTTTTAGGTTAGAGGGACCCCCCCTTGGGCGAAACGATAAAATACCTGACGGCTTACCAGAGAGAACATTATCATCGTTGATAAAGAACGTCCGTCCTCAGAGACCAAAAACAGGAAAAGTTAACGTAATATTGGTAAACTGCAGGAGTATCCAGGGCAAGGTTCCTGAATTAGTATCTCTTATTGAAGGAAATAGTGCGCATATAGTATTAGGAACGGAAAGTTGGTTAAAACCGGAAGTGAACAGTAACGAAATCCTAGACACAGAATGGAATATATACCGCAAGGATAGGATAAACGCCAATGGTGGAGGAGTATTTATAGCAGTAAAGAATTCAATAATATCCAGTGAAGTTATTAGCGAATGCGAATGTGAAATAATCTGGGTTAAGTTAAGTATCAAAGGTGGGTCAGATATGATAGTCGGATGCTTCTATAGGCCACCTGCATCAGCAACCGTAGTAGTTGAGCGCCTCAGAGAGAACCTGCAGAACGTCGTGAAGAAGTTTCGTGATCATACTATTGTAATAGGGGGAGACTTCAATCTACCAGGTATAGAATGGGATAGTCACACAATCAGAACTGGAGCCAGGGACAGAGACTCTTGTGACATTATCCTGACTGCCTTGTCCGAGAATTACTTCGAGCAGATAGTTAGAGAACCAACTCGTGAAGCTAACGTTTTAGACCTCATAGCAACAAATAGACCGGAACTTTTCGACTCCGTGAATGTAGAAGAGGGTATCAGTGATCATAAGTCAGTGGTTGCATCAATGACTACAAGTGTAATAAGAAATGCCAAGAAAGGAAGGAAAATCTATTTGCTTAACAAGAGTGATAGGGCACAAATCGCAGAATATCTGAGTGACCACCATCAAACGTTCATTTCTGAGGAAGAGGATGTGGAACAAAAATGGAAAAAATTCAGAAACATCGTCCAGTACGCCTTAGATAAGTTCGTACCGACTAAGGTCCAAAGCGAGGGGAAAGATCCACCGTGGTATAACAATCATGTACGAAAGGTACTACGGAAACAAAGAAAGCTTCACCATAGGTTTAAGAGTAGTCGAATCATAGCTGATAAGGAAAAGCTGAACGAAGCGAAAAAGAGCGTAAAGAGAGCAATGAGAGAAGCATTCAACGAATTCGAACATAAAACATTGGCAAACAATCTAAACAAGAACCCTAAAAAGTTTTGGTCATATGTAAAATCGGTAAGCGGATCTAAATCCCCTATTCAGTCACTCGTTGACCACGATGGCACCGAAACAGAGGACGACCGAAGAAAGGCAGAAATACTGAATTCAGTGTTCCGAAACTGTTTCACTGCGGAAAATCGTAACACGGTCCCTGACTTCAGCCGTCGCACGGACGCCAAAATGGAAAATATTGAAATAAACGATATCGGAATTGAAAAACAACTGCTATCACTTAGTAGCGGAAAAGCATCCGGACCAGACGAGATACCCTTAAGATTCTACAGTGATTATGCTAAAGAACTTGCCCCCTTTCTATCAGCAATTTATCGTAGATCTCTGGAAGAACGTAAAGTACCTAGCGACTGGAAGAAAGCACAGGTCGTTCCCATTTTCAAGAAGGGTCATAAATCAGATGCGAATAATTATAGGCCTATTTCACTTACGTCAATCTGTTGTAGAATAATGGAACATGTTTTGTGTTCTCGTATTATGACGTTCTTAGATAATACAAATCTCCTTCATCATAACCAACATGGATTCCGCAAACAGAGATCATGTGAAACCCAGCTCGCCCTATTTGCCCAAGAAATTCACAGTGCCGTAGACACTGGCGAGCAGATTGATGCCGTATTCCTGGACTTCAGGAAGGCATTTGATACGGTTCCGCACTTACGTTTAGTGAAAAAAATACGTGCTTACGGAATATCGGACCAGGTTTGTGATTGGATTCAGGATTTCCTAGAAGAAAGAACACAACATGTCATTCTTAACGGTTCAAAATCTGCAGATGTAGAGGTAATTTCGGGAGTACCGCAAGGAAGCGTGATAGGACCTTTATTGTTTACAATATACATAAATGACTTAGTTGACAACATCGGTAGCTCCGTGAGGCTATTTGCAGATGACACGGTTGTCTACAAGAAAGTAGCAACATCAGAAGACTCGTACGTACTCCAGGAAGACCTGCAGAGGATTAATGAATGGTGCGACAGCTGGCAGCTTTCCCTAAATGTAGATAAATGTAATATAATGCGCATACATAGGGGCAGAAATCCATTCCAGTACGATTATGCCATAGGTGGTAAATCATTGGAAGCGGTAACGACCGTAAAATACTTAGGAGTTACTATCCGGAGCGATCTGAAGTGGAATGATCACATAAAACAAATAGTGGGAAAAGCAGGCGCCAGGTTGAGATTCATAGGAAGAATTCTAAGAAAATGTGACTCATCGACGAAAGAAGTAGCTTACAAAACGCTTGTTCGTCCGATTCTTGAGTATTGCTCATCAGTATGGGACCCTTACCAGGTTGGATTAATAGAAGAGATAGACATGATCCAGCGAAAAGCAGCGCGATTCATCATGGGGACATTTAGTCAGCGCGAGAGCGTTACGGAGATGCTGAACAAGCTCCAGTGGCAGCCACTTCAAGAAAGGCGTTACGCAATACGGAGAGGTTTATTATCGAAATTACGAGAGAGCACATTCCGGGAAGAGATGGGCAACATATTACTACCGCCCACATATATCTCGCGTAATGATCACAACGAAAAGATCCGAGAAATTAGAGCAAATACGGAGACTTACAAGCAGTCGTTCTTCCCACGCACAATTCGTGAATGGAACAGGGAAGGGGGGATCAGATAGTGGTACAATAAGTACCCTCCGCCACACACCGTAAGGTGGCTCGCGGAGTATAGATGTAGATGTAGATGTAGATGTCTTTCTCTGCAATAACGTGAACGAAGAATTATATTAATTTCAGTTTCTTCTTTTATTGCTTACGACCTACATTCTTTTCATGCCAACAGTTTTCGTTTAATGCTGTACTACGTTTGTTCCTGTTGTGTTAATATTTACTTCTGATGCCTAAAAGACTCGGATTCAGACCATATTATCAATTCAAACACTTGTGTATTCTTAGCACCAACGTGCCATATAATAACTTCTTTCTTCGCCTTGGGAGTTTCTTACGTCTTACGGTCTGTCTTTGAGACTGCCTGAAACAAAATACGTTTCTTCCAATCAGACAGGGTTGCTGAACGAGGTGGGACCTTGCCAGAACGATTTCTAAACACATTAATAATCTGCAGTCATTAATTGCTCTGTCTGTGGACGTTCGTACACCAGCACACGCCTTGCCATTGGATTTTCGTGACTAGTATATCGACCTATATTTCATCTTTTACGTTTTATTGTGTTTTCGTGTTCCACGAAGTGAAAATTGTTTGATTTCCTATAGGACTCATTATGAATATTTGCAGTAGTGTTGTGCTATTACATAGGTGCACTGTTTGTTGGGACAGTATTTCCGTGACAACTACAGAAAGACCGTTAATTCTGCGAAACTCGTTGTCTCATCGTATCTCGTAAGATGACAGCGTAAAGTACAACAAGTCGACAAAAATCATGGGATAGCCATATGCACATATATATATAGCGGTAGTTAAGCGTACACAAGATACAAAAGGGCAGCGGAAAGGCGAAGCTGTCATTTGCAGTCAGGTTTCCGACGTGATTATAGCCGCACGAGGGAATTAAAGTAATTTGAAAGGGCAGTGGTAGTTGGAGCTAGACGCATGGGACATTCCATTTCCGAAATCGTCAGGGAAGTCAATATTCCGAGATCCACAGCGTCAAGAGTGCGCCTATATGACAAACGTTCAGGCATCGCCTTAGCGAAATAGTATGGTGGCGTTTGTGTAGAGTTGTCAGTGCTAACAAACAAGCAACACAGCGAGAAATAACCGCAGAAATTTATATGGGACGTACGACGAACGTATCCGTTAGGACAGTGTTGCGAAATTTGGGATTAATGGGCTATGGCAGCAGACGACCCTAGACGACTGGAAAACAGTGGGCTGGTCAGATGAGTCCGGATTTCAGTTGGTGAGAGCTGACGGTAGGTGTCGAGCGTGGCGCAGACTCAAAATGGTTCAAATGGCTCTAAGCACTATGGGACTTAACATCTGAGGTTATCAGTCCCCTAGAACTTAGAACTACTTAAACCTAACTAACCTAAGGACATCGCCGGCCGAAGTGGCCGTGCGGTTCTAGGCGCTGCAGTTGGAACCGCGTGACCGCTACGGTCACAGGTTCGAATCCTGCCTCGGGCATGGATGTGTGTGATGTCATTAGGTTAGTTAGGTTTAACTAGTTCTAAGTTCTAGGGGACTAATGACCTGAGAAGTTGAGTCCCATAGTGCTCAGAGCCATTTGAACCATTTTTTTTGACATCTCACACACAACCATGCCCGAGGCGTGGTGCAGACTCCTCGAAGCCATGGACCCAAGTAGTCAACAAGGCACTGTACAAGCTGGTGGTGGCTCCATAACGGTATGGGATGTGTTTACATGGAATGGACTGGCTTCTCTGTTACAAACGCACCGATCATTGATGGAAATGTGTTTTGTTCGGCTACTTGGAGTCATGGACTTCATGTTCCCAAATAACTATGGAATTTTTATGGATGACAATGTACCAAGTCACAAGGCCACAACTGTTAGCGATTGGTTTGAAAAACATTCTAGAACTTAATCGTAAGGCCAGCACAAAATTCTGAACCGGCAGCACTTTTGCAATATGGACGACTATAGAGGTAGCATCGATCAATCTTTCTGCAGGTAACTTCAAACAACTTGTTGAGTCCATACCCCATCGAGGTATTATACTAGGCAAGGTAAAAGGATCTCCGATACAGTATTAGGACGTATCCCATGACTTTTGTCAGCTCAGTGTAGATGCCCGCCAGCTGGATACAGGGACAGAAGTGAAAAATCAGCGGCTGTGTAACGGGGACGCAGCACGCCACGGAGGGACGGAAGGAGTGTGGTGGCCGCTAATTGTAGGTTGGGGCATTGTGGGCGCCGCCATCTGTCCCACACTTGCCACTGAGAGCTGCTTAGGTGCCTCGACAGGCCTCCTAAGAACACAGTCACGTAGCCCATTTATGGGATGAAGGTGGACAGTGCTGCTGCGGCTTGATGGTTCGACCACTCGTAGGATTTACTAAGGATCTTAATGAAACTTTGATTGCTGGCGGTAACGCTTCATGGAGAAGAAAAATGGCATGTTGCATCCCGTCAGCAGCAACCCCTTTCATTTTTGCAACTTCGAATTACTGATAACTTGTACACAGTGCTTGGTTGTTTTAGGTAGAAACGAAATGGGTGAATTGCGAACAATAAAACAAGCAGATAATTCTAATAAACGTAGGTCCGGAAACCAACGGTTTCCCTGATGCAGTGTACGCACAGGTGCAATAATGCTTATATTACACTAGTTAATGTCTAAGGCTACGTTTATTTCCAAGCGCAGCAGGTGCAGCGTAAATTACGACGTGATGAACTGCACTTGTTTGATCTTATTATCACTCCAGGTATCTAAGAAATGGTAAACAGAGTTTCGAGAACAAGTGTGTCGGTCTTGGGTAGCCAATACCATGGCCTCCCAGGTCTCCTCACTTGAACCCCGTTGGGTTTTTGGTGTAAGGATATTGAAAAGCTTTGGTGTGTTCCAGTCCTGTTGATAGTGTCAATGGACTCATGGATCGCATTGTGAATGGTTGTCAATTCATTCGGATCGTGTACAGCATCTATGAGGAGATGTGCTGAATACTGACAGTGACCACGTGGAACAATCGTTGTTATCTGTTTCTTTTTAATTTGTTTCTTTCCAAGTGCATACTGCAGTTTTGGCCCTCGGGAACAGTTATAAGGTGAAATGCATTCGTCAAGTAATGGAGTGACATGTCTCATGCCTCACTGCCATTGATTAAATTTACAATAACTAGTACGATAATTTTTATGGAAATTTGTGTAAGGACTATGGGACCAAATTGCTAAGGTCATTGGTCCCTAGGCTTACGCACTACTTAATCTAACTTAACCTAACTTATGCTAAGGACAACACACACACCCGTGACCGAGGCAGGACTCGAACCTCCGACGGGCGCAGCCGCGCAAACCGCGACAAGACGCCCTTGACCTCGTGGCTACACCGCGCGGCCTCACCATATTTCTAATGATTGATGAGTATCTGATGCTGACAATACAGATGATATTGGTGACTGTCAGGATCGAGACACTAACACTTATTAATTTCTCTCTACCTGTGTAGTTAATTGCATGTCCCAAGTTTGTCGTATAAATCTGATGGATCCTTGGATGGGCCACACTGTGGGAAGGGGCCAGAGGCGCTGTTGACTAGGCCCTGGAGATCCCTGGAGAGAATAACCGATTTCTGAACATTAGGCCACTTAGAGCAGGGGAGGGCGACCCAGGAACTGGCCGCCACGGAGAAGTTTACAGGTCCTGTATTGTCCAGTGTAGTCCCAAGCAAATCATGTACAGTCAAGATTCCACAAGCTGCGTCCTAACACCCACTAAGCAGTCTAGGACTCTGGCTAAAAATCCAGTATTATGATCTAGGGCGCTGCAGTCATGGACTGGGCGGCTGGTCCCGGCCGAGGTTCGAGTCCTCCCTCGCGCATGGGTGTGTGTGTGTTTGTCCTTAGGTTAATTTAGGTTAAGTAGTGTGTAAGCTTAGGGACTGATGACCTTAGAAGTTAAGTCCCATAAGATTTCACACACATTTGAACATTTTTGAACAGTATTATGATCCATCTCGCCCATCCAGCCAGTACTGAACAAATTATTTTTACAAGTCAACCTCTCTGTAGAATTACACCCACACACTCATATTTGTGAAATCTTCTCGGGTGATCAGCCGAGTAAAGGCGTCGTCTTCTCGCAACGTTTCGAAGGGTTTCGTACCCATCATCTTCAAGCGAAGTGTCGAGATGCTGCTGCTGCTTACATCTAATACTTTCTCCTCTTTGGAGAAGTGTGAGGGGGAGTTTGTAGCCTTTCGGCTTTTACTCCCCTGTGTACTTGTGTGTATGATTATTTCTGTATTTTTTTTTTTTTGGTGTCTATGAAATGTGATGTTTGTTCTGTGTGAGTCTGGTACTTGCCTGAGGTTTGGCGAGATAATTGTAGTGGTTTGGGTAGGAGCAGGATTTGGGAATGGATATTGGGATTTTTCTCTTCGACTTAGTCGTCGAAGATCGTCATAGGGCGCTTATGCTTATCGCGGGACATGTCATACCGACCTAGGGAGTGGATGAGTGCATTTCCGGATCTGGACGAACCCTCATAGAAGGCCCTTGCCAGATCCTGGAAACGCTCTCTCAGGAGTGGGATTTCGGCTGCGGCGTGCAAGTCGTCCGTAGGGAATCCGAGAGGTAGGTGCAATGCCCTTCTGAGGGCGCGGTTCTGCAGCCTCTGGAGTTTGTCCAGGTGCTGCTTTGCCGCGTATCCCCAGACAGGGCACGCATACTCCATTACCGGCCGGATCAGGGCCTGGTATACATTTACTGCTACTGGGCAAGGAAGGGAGCTGGTTGTGTTCAGGATAGGGTATAGGATGGACATTCTGGCGCAGACCTTCCTGTGGACCTCGTCTATGTGGGGTTTCCACGTAAGTCGAGAGTCCAGGGTTACACCAAGGTACTTGGCGGTTCTGCACCAGGGGAGTTGGGTTCCATTTAGGTGAAGGTGGGGGGGGGGGGACGTTGAGGAGGTACGCGCCTTCCGAGCCTGCGGGTAATCAGCATTGCCTGTGTCTTCTCCGAGTTGATGGTGATGCGCCAGCGACGGGCCCAGGTTTCTGTGTCATCTAAAACCCTTTGTAGCCTACGAATGACCAGGTCCTTGTTCGCGTTTCTCGTGTAGAAGGCTGTATCGTCAGCGTACTGCGCAGTATGCACCAGGGGGGCCGTTGGAGTGTCTGCAGTGTACAAACTGTACAATACGGGCCCCAGGACCGATCCCTGTGGCACCCCAGCACGAATACGCCTTCTGGTGGAGGTGGCAGTTTCTACTTTGACGGAGAAAGTCCTATTGGTGAGATAGCTCTTGATCAGCTGAACTATACTCCCAGGAAACCCTTGTGTGTACAACTTGTAGAGTAGCCCTCTATGCCATACTGAATCAAAGGCTTTGGCTACGTCTAGTAGCACTATCCCGCAGTAGCCTCTGTGGTTGAAGCCCTCCGTGGCTGCTTCAACCACTCTCATGACCTGTTGTGGGGCAGAGTGGTTCTGCCGGAATCCGAATTGGAAATCCGGCAGAATTTGCTCTCTGGTAATATGTTCTTGTATGGGTCTTAGCAGGAGGCGCTCATAGATCTTGCTGAGAGTTGGCAAGAGGCTAATCGGCCTGTAGTGCTGCGGGAATAGAGGGTCTTTCCCTGGTTTGTGTATCGCGACCACTTCCGCATGTTTCCAGCAAGCTGGGAAAATACGGGAACGAGTAATCTCGTTGAGGACGTTCGCGAGGTGTGTGATCGCTGTGGGTGGGAGTTTTTTGACTAGCTGGTTTGTGACACTATCGTGCCCTGGCGCCTTTTTTGTAGGTAGGGACCTGATTACTCTTGCCACGTCCTCGGGGGCAAAAAGTATGGGTTCGTCCTCTGGGTCCTCCTCAGCATTGAGGAAGACGGCCAGTTGACGACTAACTACCTCTTCATGCTCTTCATCCTGGGGTTCTGCCGTTTGAAACTGCTTCTCGAAGGAGTCGGCGAGGGCGTTGGCCTTTCCAGCATGGCTGTAAACCAGTCCACGCTCGCCATGCAGTGGCGGCATCCTAGCGCGTCGTTTTGTAAACTGTTTGGTCGCTTGCCATAGTGTATGGTCGTCTACTTTGAGAGCTGTGAGGCGGTTTTGCCATTGCTGGTTTCTGTGCTCATTGAGCGCTACCTTTAGTTCTCTCTGTAGACGATTGAGCAGCCTCCTGGTGGCCTGGTTTCTGGTGATCTTCCACTCTTTTGCCACTCTGTTCTTGTGTCGAATTTGAGCTAGCAAGTGTTCCGGGAGCTGTATTTGCGGCGGAGGGCCATCCCTTTGTGGAGGGGTGGCTTCTTCCGCTGCCTGCAAGATGGTGCCTGTTAGGTCTTGTAGCGCTTGTTCTACTGTTTCCGCAGTAGGTGGCGGAGCGCGAGCGATATCAGAGGCGACAGTTTCTTGGTATCGCTCCCAGTCTGTACGTTTGTACGACGTCTGGTACCGTGGGAGTGCTACCCATTCTCCCACATCGACCTCCAGAATCACTGGGTTGTGGTCGGAGGACATTCTGTTGATTGTCCTTGCGGCCACAAACCCTGCGATCCTCCTAGTGAGAGCTATGTCTAACACGTCGGGCCTGGCTCCATTTTTTGGAAAATGTGTGGGCTCGACTGGACCCCATGTTTCGAAGTGGTGGGTGCGCGCTAGTTGTTGCAGTTTGGCGCCTGCTCTGGAGGTTACTCTAGAATTCCAGTCAGGATGTTTGGCATTGAAGTCTCCCCCTATTATGAGTTTGCCTTCAATTTGCCCTAGAGCAGCTATGTCTCCCTCATCTATCTGGTCATGTGGGGGTCGGTAGACTGCGACAATTGTTAGGGGTCCAGTGGCAGTGGTTACTTCCACCGCCACTGCTTCGATTTTGTTGGTAGCTGGTAAGAATACCTGGTGGTGGGGGATCCCTCTTTTTACATATATGGCCACTCCTCCGCCTTGGGTTGGCCTGTCTTTACGGTAGGTAACGTAGTTGGGAACTGTCGCTTTTATTCCCGGCTTTAGGTGGGTTTCCCCCATCATGCATATGTCGATGGAGAACTCCTTCATGAGTTCTCGGAACTCGACCTCTTGATTAACAATGCCGTCTGCGTTAAAGACGCACATTGTCAGGCCTTGAATATTCGGTCGTCTATTCATGATGGGGTTTTGATACTACTGAGGAAGTCGCAGAGGGGAGCGACTGCTGGACTGTTGCCTGAAGGGCGACGAGGATCTGTGTGTTCTGCTTCTGGGCTTCCCTGAATTCCTTCATCATTTCCATGACGAGGTTCATGGTCTGCACCATTACGCCTAACAACTGATCCATGGGGGGGGGAGTGTGTGTGGGGTTCCCTAGATCTTCCCCCGTCATGGTGGACCTGGTCGTTGTTGCTGTGTGTTTCCCGGTGTTGTTCTTGTGATAGTGTCTGGTGTTGTGGTGATTGGGCCACGCTTTCATGGTTCCTCAGAGGAGAAACCACTTCCGCATATGTCGCCCTCGGTGTGTCCGGCCTTGGTTTTCCCCAGGCCTTGTCTGTGTGTGTTGTAATGTTTCGGTTTCTTGTGTGTCTCGATGGGTTCATGGTGTTTTCTTTTCGTGTGTGGGGAGCGGCCTTTGCGCCCTTTGCGTGCTGTGTGTGTCTTTTATGGACCTCACAACCTTGGTAGCCCGCTGTGTGGTTTTTGCCACACAGCGCGCACCTTATCTGCGGGTCCGTGTGTTTTATGTTGCACGTTCGTGTGTCATGGGCCTCGGCGCATTTTCTGCACCTCACTGCCATTGAGCAGTGTGCCGCAATGTGGTTGAGGCCCTGACATCTGAAGCACTGCACCGTCTTGTTTTTGCGGCGCAGTGGTTCAGTGGTCACAGGGACCGCCAGGATCGTCTTAATGTCCCTTAATGTTCCATTTGAGGAACTGGGATCGGGTAGGGGGTTGGGTGGCAGTTGCGGGTTTGGGGAGGATTTTAGCCGGCTGACTGGACTTCTGCTTGCCATTCAGGTTACGGATGTGATCAGCAAGGAGGCCACAGCTGTTGGCAAGCAGGAGAGGGCTGAGGAGAGGGGAGGGAGGGGCGGGATCGCAAATCCTGACGATGTATTTGTCTGTCTGCGTTTTGTGTAGTTTTGCCATGTCGGTAGCGGAAAGGGGGCTTGCTGCCAGGTTATTGTCAGTTGCAACTTTTGTTGGCACCGTTGGGTTTTCCGGTTGCAGAGCTGACCCTAATAGCACGATGGCAGACGCGGAATTCTGAACGGGGGCGGCGGAAAACCTCTCTGTGGTTCCGCGGCCCGCTTCCAGGTCCTGGCCTACTTTTTCCCTATTCTTGGGGGGGGCAGAGACTGACTGCGGCAGCTGAAGTGCTCGAGACGGCCGGCCGCGCGGCCCGCGGCAACAAGAAGGCGCGCCTCGTGTCATCGGCGGAAAGAGACCGCCGCGACCCCAAGGCGCCACCCAAGCTCGGCATACCACGACGACGAGGAGACACGACAACTATGCCAGGCGACGCCATGCAAAATTTTATCCCTGTGCCGTCCGTGCTAAGACCTCGACGCAAGTGCCCGTCAATGTTTTAATAAAAACAAAGCCGGTGAACACTCCTGTTTGTACTCCCGTGCAAGCGGGGGCCTATGGCTGACAGTATGCGAGTGAGAGGAGCGATGCTCAACCCTCGACTGCTACTCAGCGAGTGTCGAGATGCTGTTCCTACTGCACTTTAATGCTTCCTCTGCTTGAGGGTGGCTGCGTATGGAGTTTGTTGTCCTAGAGACATTTACTCCAACTGGGTTTGGGTGATTTTTTTTTTTTTTTATTAATTTGTACTTTTCTTTGTGGTAGGTCTTATTTCTGGTGTGCATTTATTTGTGGATTGCTTGACTGCCCTAATTAGGGGCTGGCTTGGATGATGGTGATGTGATGTGGTTGTTGGATGATTTAATGGATGGTTTGTTTGCTAGTCATAAAAGATCGATTTCGGTCTTTTATGCCTGTCTCTTGTTGGGTCGTATTGTCCTTGCCTGTTGATCAGGTTGTTTGTGGACCTGGATGCTGTGTCATAGAAGGTTTCTGCGAGTTCTTGAAATCTTTCTATTAGTGGCATGACTTCTGCCGCTTCGTGTAGATCGGCCGTTGGGAACTGCGAGGGGACGTGTAGCGCTCGTCTCAGCGCCCTGTTTTGTACACGCTGGAGTTTTGCAATGTGTGTTTTAGCAGCATAACCCCAGATGGGGCATGCATACTCCATGATGGGGCGGATAAGTGAACAGTAAACTCTTACACCTATATTTGCAGCCAGCGAGCTTCCTGTATTGAGAACAGGATACAAGAGGCTCATTCTGGCGCTAGCTTTAAGTCTTAGGTCCTCAATGTGTGGTTTCCATGTGAGGCGTTTGTCAAGTGTCACTCCTAGGTATTTTGCCGTTTGCCTCCACGGTAGCTCCTGGCCATTTAGCCTGAGGTGTAGTGGTGGTCTTCTTTGTGGTCCGCGCTTGCCTAGTCGGCGCGTTATGAGCATCGCCTGTGTTTTCTCGCTATTGATGGTGATGCGCCATTTCTTTGCCCATTGTTCCGTGTCGTTTAGGACTGTCTGTAGTCGTCTGGTGACCAGATCCCTGTTGGCGTTGCGTGTGAAGAACGCTGTATCGTCCGCGTACTGCGCTGTGTGCACCAGGGGTGCGGTGGGCGTGTCTGCAGTGTATAGACTATACAGCACGGGCCCTAGCACCGAACCCTGGGGCACTCCAGCGCGCACGCGTCTTCTTGTCGAGAGTGAAGAGTCAACCCTAACGGAGAAAGTTCTGTTCGAGAGATAGCTTTTCAGTAGTTTGACTATCGTCCCGGGGAAGCCCTGTGTGTATAGTTTGTATAGTAACCCAGTGTGCCATACGGTGTCGAAGGCTTTGGCTACGTCAAGTAGCACTATCCCACAGTAGCCTCTTCGATTGAAAGCTTCGGTTGCTGCTTCGACCACTCTCATGATTTGTTGCGGGGCTGAATGTTTCTGCCTGAAACCGAACTGGAAATTTGGTAGAATTTGCTCTCTTGAAATATGTTGCTCGATGGGTATGAGCAGGAGGCGCTCGTAAATTTTACTGAGAGTGGGTAGGAGGCTAATCGGCCTGTGGTGCTGTGGGAATACTGGGTCTTTACCTGGTTTTGCTATCGCGACCACTTCCGCGTGTTTCCAGCAAGCTGGAAACTCGCGGGCACGAGATATCTCGTTGAAGACGTCCGCGATGTGTGTAATTGCCAGTGGCGGGAGATGTTTTATTAGTTGGTTCGTGAGCCGGTCGTGGCCTGGGGCCTTTTTGCTGGGGAGAGACTTGATTACTTTTGCCACGTCCTCTGGGGCGAAAAGTGGTGGGTCTTCATTTTCGTCGTCTTCAGCTGCAAGGAAAACTGCAAGCTGTCGACGGACTGTGTTTTCATGGTCTCTATCCTGTGCTTCCGCTGGTTTGAACTGCTGTTCAAATGCGTCGGCGAGCGCGTTGGCCTTGTCAGCTGCGCTGTAGACCATGCCACGCTCGCCGTGCAGCGGCGGCATTCTAGCGCGTCTTTTCGTAAATTGTTTCGTCGCTTGCCATAGGCTGTTGTCGTCTACTTTGAGGGCTGAGAGGCGTGCAGACCATTGCTGGTTGCGGTGCTCAGTGAGTGCGACTTTCAGCTCTCTCTGTAGTCTGTTGAGCAGCCTCCTAGTGTTTGGGTTTCTTGTTATTTTCCACTCCTTTGCGATCCTGTTTTTGTGCCGAATTTGCGCAAGCAGGTGCTCCGGGAGTCGTATTTGGGGAGGCGGGCCTTCCCGCTGTCGGGGTGTGGCCTCCTCAGCAGCCTGCAGGATCGTGTTTGTGAGGTCTTGTAGCGCCTGTTCTGCCGTATTTGCAGTTGGAGGCGGGGCGCGAGCAATTTCTGATGCGACGTTATCTTGAAATTGCTCCCAGTTTGTGCGTTTGTATGTCGCCTGGTGTTGTGGAAGAGCTACCCATTCTCCCACATCGACCTCTAGTAGAACTGGGTTGTGATCGGAGGACATTCTATTGACTGTTCTCGCAGTCACGAATCCCGTTATCCTTCTTGTGAGTGCTATGTCGAGGACGTCCGGCCTATTTCCGTTCTTTGGGAAGTGGGTCGGCTCCTCTGGGCCCCATACGTCGAATTGTAGGTTGCGCGCGAGTCGTTGCAGTTGACGACCTGCTCTGTTAGTGTTTCGCGAGTGCCAGTCTGCGTGCTTGGCGTTGAGGTCTCCTCCTATTAGGAGCTTGCCTCTAATTTGCCCTAATGCGGTTATGTCTTCCTCTACTATTACTGGGGTAGGGGGGCGATATACTGCAACGACTGTTAGTGGTCCTGTGGCTGTGGCTATTTCCACTGCCACAGTTTCTAACTGTTGGGTAGCTGGAATATAGACCTGGTGGTGGGGGATCCCTCTTTTGATGAATATGGCTACCCCGCCTCCGGCGGTTAGCCTGTCTTTTCTATAACAATTGTAATTGGGGACCGTCGCCTTTACTCCCGGTTTTAGATGGGTTTCGGCCACCATGCAGACGTCGATATTGTCTTCTTTCATGAATTCGCGGAATTCCATGACTTGTCCGACGATTCCGTCGGCGTTGAAGATGCTTATTGACAGGCCTTGAATGTGTGGGCGTCTATCCATGTTTGGCCGTTGGTGCTGTTGAGGAAATCGCTGAGGGCTGCGATTGCTTGGCTGCCACTTGGAGAGCGGCGAGGATTTGTACGTTTTGCTGCTGTATCTCACGCATCATTTGCGTGAGGAGACTTAAAGTCTGTGTCATGAGTCCTAGCATTGGGTCTGTAGAGGAAGGCGTCGTGGTAGCCTCCGTCGTTACATGAGCGGTGTGCTGACCATCGTCTGTTTGACAGTCTGCTGCAGCCGCTGTTCGCAGACTGGGCTTTGGTATGGGGTGCAGTGCTTCCCTAGAACTTCCCTCGTTAGGCGGGATCTGGTCGGGTTCTGTGGTGTCCTGAGTTGCGTCTGTGTCTGTGTGTGTCCGGTTGTCCTCCCCCGCGCCCGCCGCAGCCGGCAGGGGCCCACTGGGTAGCTGCTCCATGCCGACGGCGACGTTCGCGTAGGTCGCGCCATCAGTAACTTCCCTGGGTTTTGCCCGATAGGCCGGCCTGTCCGGTCTTGTTCGGTTTTCAGGGCGGTTAGCGGGCTTGGCTCGGGGTTTGTCCGGCGGTTGTTGTGCCGCCTTCATGCCTCTGGCGCGTTGGACATAGTTTTTGTGCACTCTGCAGCCCAGGTAGCTGGAGACATGGCCTTCGCCGCAGAGCGCACACTTGATACTTGGGTCGTCCTTTTTTATAGTGCATGTTCTGGAGTCATGTCCCCCTGCGCATTTCCTGCATCGGGGGGGCATGTCACAGTGTGTGGCGATGTGCCCGAGTCCCTGGCACTTAAAACATTGGACTGACTTGTTTTTCTTCCGCAGCAGCTCTGTGGTTACTGGGACAGAGAGAACTTCTGTTATTTGTCTCCTGTTTTGCGGAGTGTCTGGTATGACTGCTACGTACAGGGGCCATTTATTATCAGATCCGGGTTGTCTCATCTGGGTGACCGATTTGACCTCGTAGTCTTGGCGCATCAGGTCGTTTTTGATGGCCTTGGGAGAGATTTTACGAGGCAGGTCACGGATCACGATGTTAAGGTTGCGCGTTCTATCTGTCGGGAAGGTATAGTGTGGAATTCGTTTCTCCACTAGTACCTGCTTTACCTCTTTGTAATCGTCGAGGTTGTGGAGGACCAGCTTTATTTTATCGCCTCCCGCGGGTTTCGCCTTAAATGGTCTGTCCCCTAGTGTCGATTTCATTAGATCATACAATTCTTTGTAATCTCTGTCGAACTCGGCCACTATTGGGGGCAGTAGGACGCGTTTCTGCTTGCGCGTTTCCGCCTGTTGGTTTTGGGGCGCATCACCATCAGCGGGCTCGTCTGCAATGGTAGAGAAGCGGTTAGTCGTGGGGGCGATATCCCTGGCTGGTGGGGGAGTGGGCTGGCGGACAGTGTTTCTGGCTAGTTCGAAGCCGTCTTCGTCGGGACCGCGCTCTTGTTCCACGACGTCATTTTCCTTCTGGGGCACTGTCTCATCGATCACGAGAGCGCCCTCTGAATCAGAGTCACGATTTGGTGACTCGTCTTCATTTGCCTTGGCGTTTTCGAGGATCTTGGCTCTGTGGTTTCTACGCCTGCACCTGTTCTTCTTTTGGGTCCTCGACAGCTTGACACGGGGGGAGGGGGTGCGGGTGAATTTCACCTTACTGGACAGTTTGCTGGTGGGCTTGGGTTGTGCTACGGATTTTGGTTTAGGGAGAATTGATACTGGAATATGGTTGTTTTCGCGTTTGCGCTTCAGAAATGGGATTAGCGCATCTTGCGCGTTTGCTAGCAGTAGTTGTTCTATGAATGGGGAGGGGGTGGCGATGGCACTGCACTTGCTGACGACGTAAGTCGCTGTGCTCGATTTTTGTGTTATGGCGTTAGGCGCCGTATTATCTACGCTGGATGGGGAGGCAAAGTCAAAGGCTGCCATGGGGGTGCCAGTCGCTGCCTTAGTTGCCGACACCGTTAGGTTTCCGGCAGACGACTTTGGCCCTAACAAACTAGCATGCGCGGGTAACTGGCCAGTGACCAGGCCCTGACATGCAGATTCCCTATCGCTAGGAGGAGCAGAGCATGGCTCTGCGGCAGCTGAAGTACTCGAACCGCCCGGAAAAGCGGCCCGCGACATCGAAGAGACGACACCGACGCCGCCAACAGCAAGCTGCTGGGGCCCCGAATCGTCACCGCAGCTCGAATCCGCACACGACAAGTTGCTCATTCTGCGCCTTGGCCGTGCTGCGCTTCGTCGTGTGCACCCGTCAACGCTTTAATAAAAGCGAAGCCGAAGTCGCACCTGGTTTTTCACCCGTACAAGCGGGGGCCTATGGCTTCGCGTAACAGACTCACGGAGACTAGCTCAACGCTCGACTGCCGCTCGGCGAATCCGAGATGCTGTGTTGCGCGGTCCTATAAAGGCTCCTGGACCAGTGACTGATTCCGGGCGCCGACCAATCAGGTACCTGCGGAATCGGCCGCCGCGCCAGTGGTGGGGGGTTCGCGGCGCGGACCGGGCGTCGAGTCCCTGCCGGTTCCTAATACGTCTGTGGCCGCTACCGTCTTCGTGCCGGAGCGTTCTCATCTAATTTTAGTTATTACGGGATTCCACGCTGTACTGAGTTGGAAACCAGTGTCTCGATTGATCAGGTTGCTGTTCAACCGAATTTCTACAGCCTCTTTGAAAACTGAATCCCAAAATCCTTTAGCGTCACACAGCTTCTTCGTACCCTCAAAGAGGAAGGTGTGTCCTTCGTTAAGGCTATGTTCCGCTACCGCCGATTTTTCTGTCTGACCAAGGCGTACATTTCTAATGTGTTCCGAGCGCCTCTGCGTGATGCAGCGCTGCGTTTGTCCGATGTATTTCGTACCACATTCACATTCAATACTGTATACGCCCGGAGTCTGCAGTCCTAGGTGGTCTTTGACTGAGCCAAATATGTCCTTAATTTTACTTGGGGCATGAAAAATTGTCTTGATGTTGTGTTTCTCCAGAATGCGGGCAATCTTGGCTGTTGGCGGTCCCGCGTATGGTAGAAATGCCAGGCATCTGGTCTCATCTTCTTCTTCTGGTGTGTCTACCTTCCTGCTCTTGTGTAGGGCGCGCGAGATTTGCGTCTCATTATAACCGTTGCTGCGGAAGGTCTTCCTTAGGTGTTGTAACTCTGCAGGTAGGCTGTCATCATCACAGATAGACTTGGCCCTGTGCACAAGTGTGTTAAGCACTGAGTTGCGTTGTGCTGGGTGGTGGCAACTCTGTGCATGAAGGTATTCAAACAACAGAAACAAAAGACAGACAAACACACAACAACAGTTGGCAACACTACACACCGAAAACACACATATGTTGATCACCAAATGGAAGTGAAAGTGAAACATTTAATGTTACAAGTGTGTATGAAACAACGCCAGCTGGTCAGCTGGAGTATGAAGAACAAACAAACACATCTCCAGGAACACACACATGTGTTAACAGCGGTGGAAATGGTAAGTAACACCGAACTGTACATTCACAATACGAAACTTGTGCTACTAAAGTTGCTTCTAACCTAAAAAGCAAGAAAAGAACACCACAAAATGTAATATATCAGCATATTATATCCATCACATAATACGTTTATTGTACGTATAAAAAGAAATGTGTCTCAGGCCACTAATAATGCTTTTCAAATAAATTAAGCGAAACGCGTATGGCAACAGACAAACTGCCTTCATTTAGTTGCACAGACGGTACATACCTCTACGAATAAATTCCTAATTTATTTTGTCTGGTTCCTTAATGTCTCATCAGTTCAACCGAATCAGTTTTCTCTTCCCTGCAATTATATTTACTAATCGCCAATTGTCTCCCACTTTTTTCACCATCTCGTCTCGTCGTTTTTCACTTTATCTACCTATTTCATTTTCTTTAATATCTGAAATGTCTCATTTTCAGTAGCCTCTAATCGCTCCCTGTCTTCCTTATTCATGGTTCAAGTTTCGTCAGCGCCCCAGTAGGAAACTCGAGACGAAACACTTCATCAACATTTTCCTAAACCCCATTTCCGTACCAACACAGAAAATCTTCCTCTTTTCAGAGTACGCCGACTTTGCCACTTACATTTTCGATTCAATCTCTGTGCAGGACATCCAAGTGCTACACGTTCTACTTTCTAGGTGTTTAACGCCTTGCACTTATTCCATTTTGTTCGCATTCAGCATTGTTTTACTCTTTTCGTACCTTTCTATTGTCATTATTTTTCTTTTCTTGTTTAAATTCGTTCCACCATATATTTTGGAAGTTTCTGCCTCGTGTACCATTTCTTCGGTCTCTTTTGCATCCGTAGTTAGCAGAACCATAAAAATTCCTCGTTCAGCATATGGAGCACTGTGGAGCACACTGTGAAACTGTGGTATTGATTAGTAATCAAATAAAAGCACCAGTTGCGCTTATAGTTGTAATTTTTTATTACTGCCCCGACCGATTTCGGCCCCCAAGGCAGTTTAGCTGACAGTTTGGCTGTGTACTCTCACTCTGGTAGACATATAGCCACTGGAAAATGGCCTTGGGGACCTAAAACGATCGTGGCAATTGAAATAAAATAAAAGTGCGTCCGGTGCCCTTATTTGACTGCAAATGAGAAACATATCGACTGCGATCTCCAGCATCATTTCGTACTTCTAAGCCCATATCCATTAAAGTTTTTCTAACTCATAGAAGAGCGTAGGTGATAGATAACACCCATGTCATACCTCTGCCAGTTCTATCCAGATGGTATTCTTTCCTTGCAGTCTTACTGATTATAAAGTCAGTACTTATTCTTGTTATTATTTCATTTTGTACCTCAACCTCCTCCTTCCCACCACAAGGCAGGAGTTCGGGCCGACGGACTATGTGAACTTCGCATGCTAATTAAACACGGAAATAAGTCATCATATACGCAAACAGTGAGGACTGCATTTGAAGAGAAATTTGTCTGCAGTGGTATTCCGTTGCCTTTCGCATTTACTGAAACCGCTCCGAACGTTGGGTGAGTTCAGACGCCTTTTGCAGCCACACGCTCCATGTCATACGTTGTCTGTTAATGATCAAATAAGAGAGCCTGCTAATTTTTTTCAGTCAGTTTCACATCCTCTACTACACATGCGCGTTCTCAAACGAAAATTGTCCTGGTAGGGCAGTATCTACATTCATCTTACTTCATATTTTCTGAACACACACTTTCGTCAGGAACAAAGACAATCAAAGACCAATAAGACAGCAGAGTATTTGTTTCAAATATAAGGAGTGATCGGAAAGTTTCCGTTTTAGGGCGTTGCTGCAGTGTGCATTCAACGTAGCCTGACCACATGGAATTTCCTATGGGACCACGCTGCTGAGGTCATCAGTCCCTAGGCTTACACACTACTTCATGTAATTTAAACTAACTACGGACAATACACACCCATTCCCGAGGGAGGATCACGTCACTGATAAGGATTTTTCTCTTACTCACATACTTCATTGAGTATCGGACCTCGGACGTCAAAAAACATGATGAGCAACACCTTGCCTCTTGAAGGCACAGCTTGGAATTTTTAGGGGGAGATGGCGACACTGCATTAGCGTCGCTAGACGTCTCACTACGTTACTCCAAAGCAGCATATGCAAATTTCAATCGGTCTGGTTGTTACGACATTTCGGACCTTTTCATTTGAATGCTCCTTTTCATTTGAACACTCCTTAAACGGACTGACACATCCTCATCGCATCATTGCCATGACTCACGTAAGTTGTGGTGGACCACAGTGCTCCAAAGTCACCTCTTTTTAGGATGGCTAATATTTTGTCTGTTGGTTTATATGATGCCACGACCAAAACGTTTTCGTTCGAAGGCCGTAAAGCCCAAAAACGACATGTCAATCATTCAAAAACGTCGTGAGCGTTGAAAAAATCATCAACCGACGAACCGGGCTGAAGATACTCTCCACTTGCTCACTTTTACCTGTCGGGTGACTGGTCACTATACCTAATTGGACGCCATTAAGTTCAATATTGTCGGAATAAGAAATTACATAACCTGGGCAATTCAGAAACATGTGGTTACGTAGTCTAAAACATAACACTTAAATGTTCAAATTTTTCTATGCAAATGCGGACCAAATGGAAGACTTCCAAGACAAAATTATTATTTAAACATTTTTATATGCTGAGATCCAGCAACCGTATGTTATTTAATTACAGGGTGTATGTATAGCCACCTCGGTTACACCACATTATTGTCAAATTGACCATGGTTTCGACTGCACCAAGGCAGTCATCATCAGAATAAAAAAAATTACTTATTAGGATTACTTCAATAAATTGTACAAACATAGTGTACATGTAATCACACCATGGGTGAAAAACGTCTGAGCAAAAGTGCTCTCGTCAAATAGAAAATGTCACAAGAATAAAAACTAAAAATGTGAAATGTAATATGTTTGTCAACCGGGTAAAATATTCCATAGAAATACAATGGCAGCCGCGAAGTCGCTTAGGGCCAAGAACTGCATCAATACAGCCGCTACCGTGAGACTAAGCGGCTAAGAGGATAAGACAGCCACGAGATGGACACGAAAACAAATTTGGGCCTCTAGCAAGAAGTAATCGAATTAAAGACAAGAGCAAATGAGGTATTGCAAAGGCAAATTTAAACATTACAGGTAACAAACAGGAACCAGAGTATGAAAGTTACAACATAACGCAACAGTGTTTTTTTACAAAAGAAAATACAGTTCAAGTAATGTACAGAGAAAACATGAAAATAGGAAGGGAAACCGATGTTTGAGAGACTACACTGAGGAGAGTACCGCCATTCAGACCATTTTTAATTAGCGGCTGTATACCTCGAAGGGGCGTGTAAACGGGCCCTGAGGCGACCCGGGTGACGACAGGGGCGCCAGGCGTGGCGGCGCGCCCTGTGCAGCCCTGGCGGTGCGCGGCTCCCACACGTGGTCCTTATTACGGCCGTTTACAGCATCGGCTGGTGTCGCTGCGCCGCCAGCCTGCAGATGCGGACCACCGGCGCTGCCGCCGCTGCTGCCGCCGGACCGCGTCGCCCTCCAAATTAGCTGCGCCCCCGCAATAAATCCAAACTCATTTACCGGCGTGGAGGGCGCCCGCTGCCGGCCGGAAGCTCTGGGCCTCCGGCACGGCTACCGGCGGAGGCGACGAAACGCGCGCTGCTCCAGGGCTCGGCTGCCCGTGGCCGCTCGCTCTCTGGGCGTACACAGATTTACGACGCTTACTGGTAGAGTTCTGTGCGAATATATCGGCCGAAATCTCCAGTAATAATTACTTTGCTGACAAAAACTTAATCCGTCTAGTATATCTGCATGCATCTGCAGTAATAACACCATGGGTGAAAAAAGTCGGAGCAAAAGTGCTCTCGTCAAACAGAAAATGTCACAAGGATAAAAACTAGGCCCCTACTAACGATTAAAATTTAAGAGGCAGTTTGAATATTATATATGGGGCGATTGAAAATGTTCCTTTTGAGTGAGTTGCCGCAGCGTGTATGGTAACGTGGGGCTATATGGATAGAAATAGGAAAATATTCTACTGCACACTCTGTGTGCGCAGCACGGACGCCGTTATGTTAGAGAATCTTTGGTACACAAGTTGTGCACAAGCTGCAAGTAGCGTTTACCAAATATATTTAACTCAGATTGGATTGTGTGTTCTTGTAGGACAACTATCCAAGGATATGCGCCCGTTAGTATCCAAACAGCAGACTCTGTACAAAATTTATTAAATTGCCAATACTAAAATGTTATAAATAACAACAGATTCATATAACTTACAGAACTTAACAAATGGTTAAAAGAATGAACTTTAAAAACAATAATGGCGGCTTGCCACCATAAAATCAAAGCACCTTTTACAATAGTGTTTTTAGAGTTTACCCAAGAGACAAAATCCAATAATAAGTTAACTTGGCAATACAAGTTCAGATCATTTACCAAAACCTTTAAGAATGATAATGACACTTGGTACCATAAAATCGGAAACCACTAAGAGCAGTAATAAACTAAAAAAGAAAGATAATAATAATGGCAACTTGGCACCATAAAATACGAGAAATTTCTTCTGCAAGAACAAATTACAATGGTGCTTTAAAAGATTTTACTCCACAGACCAAGATCCAATAATAAGTTAACTCGCATTACAATTTAAAATCATTTATATAAAAAAACTTTGAGAAAGATAATGGCAGTTGGCACCATAAAATCAAAGAAGCGCAACACACAACCAATAAATATAACAACAAAATAATAATTTGATACAACCAAAGGGCAAGGGCAACTCCCAACGCAATCACAGACGAGCGAGCTCTCAACACTTGGGAACCTTCCCACTAGAAACTGTCCCCGAAATAAACCGCTGAGAGCTCCCCGACATGCCTCTCACAACTGCCCATCACTTACGCACCTTGGTTATGTTCTGTAACACACGACAGATAATATCAACACAAGATCAAATTCAAAAATCAAATAACAATATAACATCCCGACAGCACATGATAAGCACGGCGCCGTCAACTCGGACGCAACACACACAAATCTTAATAAACAATTCTCGCTTCTTAAAACAAAACAATAAAAGCCAAGCGCACATGTATAGTAATAACCACAGTCTTATAAGTGCCTTAACGACACCAAACGCGACAATTCCACCAATTTAATAATAACACAGTGAGTTCCATGGACCTTCCCCCATGAACCATGGACCTTGCCGTTGGTGGGGAGGCTTGCGTGCCTCAGCGATACAGATGGCCATACCGTAGGAGCAACCACAACGGAGGGGTATCTGTTGAGAGGCCAGACAAACATGTGGTTCCTGAAGAGGGGCAACAGCCTTTTCAGTAGTTGCAGGGGCAACAGTCTGGATGATTGACTGATCTGGCCTTGTAACATTAACCAAAACGGCCTTGCTGTGCTGGTACTGCGAACGGCTGAAAGCAAGGGGAAACTACAGCCGTAATTTTTCCCGAGGACATGCAGCTTTACTGTATGATTAAATGATGATGGCGTCCTCTTGGGTAAAATATTCCGGAGGTAAAATAGTCCCCCATTCGGATCTCCGGGCGGGGACTACTCAAGAGGACGTCGTTATCAGGAGAAAGAAAACTGGCATTCTACGGATCGGAGCGTGGAATGTCAGATCCCTTAATCGGGCAAGTAGGTTAGAAAATTTAAAAAGGGAAATGGATAGGTTAAAGTTAGATATAGTGGGAATTAGTGAAGTACGGTGGCAGGAGGAACAAGACTTTTGGTCAGGTGATTACAGGGTTATAAATACAAAATCAAATAGGGGTAATGCAGGAGTAGGTTTAATAATGAATAAAAAAATAGGAGTGCGGGTTAGCTACTACCAACAGCATAGTGAACGCATTATGTGGCCAAGATAGACACAAAGTCCATGCCTACAACAGTAGTACAAGTTTATATGCCAACTAGCTCTGCAGATGATGATGAAATTGATGAAATGTATGACGAGATAAAAGAAATTATTCAGGTAGTGAAGGGAGACGAAAATTTAATAGTCATGGGTGACTGGAATTCGTCAGTAGGAAAAGGGAGAGAAGGAAACATAGAAGGTGAATATGGATTGGGGGGAAGAAATGAAAGAGGAAGCCGCCTTGTAGAATTTTGCACAGAGCATAACTTAATCATAGCTAACACTTGGTTCAAGAATCATAAAAGAAGACAGAGATTTAGGAACCAGGTTTTAAATTGTAAGACATTTCCAGGGGCCGATGTGGATTCTGACCACAATCTATTGGTTATGAACTGCAGATTGAAACTGAAGAAACTGCAAAAAGGTGGGAATTTAAGGAGATGGGACCTGCATAAACTGAAAGAACCAGAGGATGTAGAGAGTTTCAGGGAGAGCATAAGGGAACAATTGACAGGAATGGGGGAAAGAAATACAGTAGAAGAAGAATGGGTAGCTCTGAGGGATGAAGTAGTGAAGGCAGCAGAGGATCAAGTAGGTAAAAAGACGAGGGCTAATAGAAATCCTTGGGTAACAGAAGAAATATTGAATTTAATTGATGAAAGGATAAAATATAAAAATGCAGTAAATGAAGCAGGCAAATGGGAATACAAACGTCTCAAAAATGAGATCGACAGAAAGTGCAAAATGGCTAAGCAGGGGGATGGCTAGAGGACAAATGTAAGGATGTAGAGGCTTGTCTCACTAGGGGTAAGATAGATACTGCCTACAGGAAAATTAAAGAGACCTTTGGAGAGAAGAGAACCACTTGTATGAATATCAAGAGCTGAGATGGCAACCCAGTTCTAAGCAAAGAAGGGAAGGCAGAAAGGTGGAAGGAGTATATAGAGGGTTTATACAAGGGCGATGTACTTGAGGACAGTATTATGGAAATGGAAGAGGATGTAGATGAAGATGAAATGGGAGATAAGATACTGCGTGAAGAGTTTAACAGAGCACTGAAAGACCTGAGTCGAAACATGGCCCCGGGAGTAGACAACATTCCATTAGAACTACTGATGGCCTTGGGAGAGCCAGTCATGACAAAACTCTACCATCTGGTGAGCAAGATGTATGAGACAGGCGAAATACCCACAGACTTCAAGAAGAATATAATAATTCCAATCCCAAAGAAAGCAGGTGTTGACAGATGTGAAAATTACCGAACTATCAGTTTAATAAGTCACAGCTGCAAAATACTAACGCGAATTCTTTACAGACGAATGGAAAAACTGGTAGAAGCGGACCTCGGGGAAGATCAGTTTGGATTCCGTAGAAATGTTGGAACACGTGAGGCAATACTAACCTTACGACTTATCTCAGAAGAAAGATTAAGAAAAGGCAAACCTACGTTTCTAGCATTTGTAGACTTAGAGAAAGCTTTTGACAACGTTAACTGGAATACTCTCTTTCAAATTCTGAAGGTGGCAGGGATAAAATACAGGGAGCGAAAGGCTATTTACAATTTGTACAGAAACCAGATGGCAGTTATAAGAGTCGAGGGGCATGAAAGGGAAGCAGTGGTTGGGAAAGGAGTGAGACAGGGTTGTAGCCTCTCCCCGATGTTATTCAATCTGTATTTTGAGCAAGCAGTAAAGGAAACAAAAGAAAAATTCGGAGTAGGTATTAAAATTCATGGAGAAGAAGTAAAAATTTTGAGGTTCGCCGATGACATTGTAATTCTGTCAGAGACAGCAAAGGACTTGGAAGAGCAGTTGAACGGAATGGACAGTGTCTTGAAAGGAGGATATAAGATGAACATCAACAAAAGCAAAACGAGGATAATGGAATGTAGTCAAATTAAATCGGGTGATGCTGAGGGCATTAGATTAGGAAATGAGACACTTAAAGTAGTAAAGGAGTTTTTCTATTTAGGGAGTAAAATAACTGATGATGGTCGAAGTAGAGAGGATATAAAATGTAGACTGGCAATGGCAAGGAAATCGTTCCTGAAGAAGAGAAATTTGTTAACATCGAGTATAGATTTAAGTGTCAGGAAGTCGTTTCTGAAAGTATTTGTATGGAGTGTAGCCATGTATGGAAGTGAAACATGGACGATAACCAGTTTGGACAAGAAGAGAATAGAAGCTTTCGAAATGTGGTGCTACAGAAGAATGCTGAAGATAAGGTGGGTAGATCACGTAACTAATGAGGAGGTATTGAATAGGATTGGGGAGAAGAGAAGTATGTGGCACAACTTGACTAGAAGAAGGGATCGGTTGGTAGGACATGTTTTGAGGCATCAAGGGTCACAAATTTAGCATTGGAGGGCAGCGTGGAGGGTAAAAATCGTAGAGGGAGACCAAGAGATCAATACACTACGCAGATTCAGAAGGATGTAGGTTGCAGTAGGTACTGGGAGATGAAGAAGCTTGCACAGGATAGAGTAGCATGGAGAGCTGCATCAAACCAGTCTCAGGACTGAAGACCACAACAACAACAACCACTAAATGCCGTTACACAAACCAAATTGACGAGATCGCGTTGTTCAGGTCCCAGAACACCACATATACCAAGCAGCAGTAATTCACTATGCATATACTGTCCAAAACCCGCTTTCTTAGGCAGACTTTACCTAACACATCAAATGCCAAATATACCATACATGAATGCAACTCCGGGCAGGTAACAGGGACCATCAACGTGAATTCGTTCAAAAAGGAACAAACAGGCACCACCAAAAGTAACGCTGAGCAGACCGGGTGGGCAACGGCCCACTCCGCGGGATAACCAAAAGATACTCGAGAAAATAAATTAGTACCAACAAATATCGTAACGTGCCACACACACACACAGCAAAACTTCCAACAACGCCGTCCCACATCAGAATGAAGTTCAGAAACCGCTGCTAGAGCTTCCAGCGGAAAATCTGAAGAGCCAACCGAGCCCACACCCTAACCTGGCAGACGACTCCAAAATTCAGCAATTAGTTGTCTCCGGGCCAGAGTATCACAGGACCTCACCGGACCTCCAACAGACAGGCAGGCAGAACAAGTACGCCGACTGGAATTAATCACCACCGCATGGCCAGCACAGCCCCATACCACTCTGCTCATATTGCGAGGCACAACAACCATAGCGCTAGTCACCAGCAGGTCAGGCAGAGCGAACTTCACGTTCCTTCCACTACCCGTAAACCGACTACCGTCTCGCTTTCAGCCGGCCACTGCAAACACACGCCAGCGACGTAATAGCAAATCACCACCGGAGCGCCACCCGCACCAGAACAACGAACTACAATCGATTATAGCGCCCGCTCTAAACAAGATCACAGGGCAGCGGCGCGCGCCATATCACAGATAGCAATCATTCGGAAGGAAATAGAAGAGGTAAGACAGTACTGCTTACAAAAATATGCCATGCAACATTAAGTCAGTCTGAATAATGATGGAATACATGAATGCTACTTATAAATCTTTCCGCTACCGCTTGTTTAGGATCCATCAGGTAGGTCAACGGAACAACTAGCGATGTCTGTCGCAAATTTGAACAAATGGTTACATTTTAAAAATAATAAGGCAATGGGGCTATGTGAACCAGTCTTCGTGGGGCTTTGTGAATCGGAACATAACATGTATTATTTCCTCTTTATTGAAGTATTCATGTATACCTATTGTGCGTGTGTGTGTGTGTGTGTGTGTGTGTGTGTGTGTGTGTGTGTGTGTGTGTGTGGTTGTGTGTGTGTGTGTGTGTGTGGATTCCTAAGGGACCAAACTACTGAGGTGTTCAGTTCCTAGACTTACACTCTACTTAAACTAACTTATGCTAAGAATAACACACACACACCCATGCCAGAGGTAGAACTCGAACCTCCGGCGGGAGGTGCCGTGCAATGCGTGACATAGCGCCTGAAACCGTCCGGCCACTCCGCACGACTAGCCTAATTGTTATAAATCACAACGATAATTCAATCAGGATCTAATTTAAACTAGATGCTAATTTAGTAATTGTAAAAGGAATTTTTCATTTTTCGCTTTTTTCAGGTGGTATGAACATATGAACGAGGCCACTCAAGCGATCTTCCAGCATGTTGGAGTAACTTGGGTCGGCAAATTCTGTTAATTAATGGAACGAAAAATCAGTCCAAGTTCCAAATATTTTATTTTTCATTCGATGACTAGTTTAGGGCCGAGACCCATTTTCAGATCAACATAATAAAGTCGAAAATGTAATTTCCGAAGATGTCAACAAAATGTGTAATGTACATTCATAGTGCATACAGATAACTAAGTGTAGTTGTTGTCTGTATGCACTGTGTATATACATTACACATTTTGTTGACATCTTCAGAAATACCAATTTTGACATTGTTGAGTTGAAAATGGGTATCGGCCCGAAACTAGTCATCGAATGAAAAATAATATATTTGCAACTTGGACTGGTTTTTCGCTCTATTGAAGCCATTCATGTTTACAATTGTCTGAAGACTCGATGGCAAGCGCTACAATTAGGAACTGTTTCTTTGTCTTTGTCTGACACTTGGCGAATTCGACGTGGCTGTCAGACGGGCCACTCTGCAAGTCGCTTGCTTGGCTAGGGTTTATGTCTCCCAGGGGCACGTCGGTACTATCCAAGATGCAGAACGCCCTTGGCATTCTCGGACTACTTTGCCTACGTCAGCACCATCCTGCTCCCACGACAATTGGTGTGGGGCAGTAACGTACCATGGAATTAAACATCACGTGCCTTACCAATCCCGACTGCTGGTGTCATGTGTGAAGTTTTTGAAGGCTGTGTGAACGCCGGCATTCACTGTATACAGTAGACTGGCTTGGTGGCTGGAGTGCGCCAAGCCCACAATATGGCGAGTATTGATCAAATTTTGCAGGGAGGTGTCTGCATGAAACCACCGCACAACAGACTACTACTTCGCTGTACTCCATAACCTAGATCTGCAACCGGCATTTCAGATGGACTGCAACAGGATCAAGGCTCACACAGTGTCACTGATACCTGACAGGCTGCAGGGAGTAGTCGGTAGGACCCACCGTCAAGATATGGCATGGCAGGAAGACCTTTCAATGCATCACCATCTGACTGCCAAGAAGCACTACCAGCCACAGCTGATCTTGAAGCTAGTCACTCGCGAGGGGCGTCGGGCCACCAGTCAGATGGACATTACGGCTGTCTTTGTGGTATACTTTCGCCTCATTTATCAGTATGATGAACATCAAATTTGGAGCCGGATTTGTTCCACAACACTCATACCATCTCAGGTGTCGAGGTGGAAACCCTGACAGAGAACTTTACTTGTGATGACGCCCAGGATGCGACAGCGAAGGGCGCTCCGAACAAATCACCTGGTGTAGGTAGTCTCCCTGTGGAATTTTACTGGGCTTTGCAGGAATAGGTGGCGCCAAGGTTGACTGTGATGTTGCAAGAACTGTTGACGACGGCCACCGTGGTCCCACCAGCATACATTGGAGGCATTATCATCCCCATTCACAAGCCATCACAGGGGCACATGCTTATCCGTTACCGCCCCCATTTCTTACTCAGTGCTGACTACAAGATACACTACTGGCCATTAAAATTGCTACACCACGAAGATGACGTGTTACGGACGCGAAATTTAACCGACAGGAAGAAGATGCTGTGATATGCAAATAAGTAGCTTTTCAGGGCATTCACACAAGGTTGGCGCCAGTGGCGACACCTACAACGTGCTGACATGACGAAAGTTTCCAACCGATTTCTCATACACAAACAGCAGTTGACCGGCGTTGACTGGTGAAACGTTGTTGTGATGCCTCGTGTAAGGAGGAGAAATGCGTACCATCACGTTTCCGACTTTGATAAAGGTCGGATTGTAGCCTATTGCGATTGCGGTTTATCGTATCGCGACATTGCTGCCCGCGTTAGTCGCGATCCAATGACTGTTAGCAGAATATAGAATCGGTGGGTTCAGGAGGGTAATACGGAACGCTGTGCTGGATCTCAACGGCCTCGTATCACTAGCAGTGGAGATGACAGGCATCTTATCTGCACGGCTGTAACGGATCGTGCAGCCACGTCTCGATCCCTGAGGCAACAGATGGGGACGTTTGCAAGACAACAACCATCTGCAGGAACAGTTCGACGACGTTTGCAGCAGCATGGACTATCAGCTCGGAGACTATGGCTGCGGTTACCCTTGACGCTGCATCACAGGCAGTAGCGCGTGCGATGGTGTACTCAACGACGAATCTGGGTGCACAAATGGCAAAACGTCATTTTTTTGGATGAATCCAGGTTCTTTTTACAGCATCATGATGGTCGCATCCGTGTTTGGCGACATCGCGGTAACAGACATTGGAAGCGTGTATTCGTCATCGTCATACTGGCGTATCACCCGGCGTGATGGTATGGGTGCCATTGGTTACACGTCTCGGTCACCTCTTGTTCGCATTGACGGCACTTTGAAAAGTGGACGTTACATTTCAGATGTGTTACGACCCGTGGCTCTACTCTTCATTCGATCCCTGCGAAACCCATATTTCAGCAGGATAATGCACGACCGCATGTTGCAGGTCCTGTGCGGACCTTTCTGGATACGGAAAATGTTCGACTGCTGCCCTGGCCAGCACGTTCTCCAGATCTCTCACCAACTGAAAATGTCTGGTCAGTGGTGGCCGAGCAACTGGCTCGTCAGAATACGCCAGTCACTACTCTTTATGAACTGTGGTACCGTGTTGAAGCTGCTTGGGCAGCTGTACCCGTACACGCCATCCAAGCTCTGTTTGACTCAATGCCCAGGCGTATCAAGGCCGTTATTACGGCCAGAGGTGGTTGTTCTGGGTACTGATTTCTCAAGATCTATGCACCCAAATTGGGGTCAGGTCAGATCTAGTATAATATATTTGTCCAATGAATGCCCATTATATGGTTACCTATTCACTATCGTGGCGCAGTACCCTATGCTGCCTCTATGTCCTTGACCAGGCTAACGGTCATATCACCATACCGGTACCGGTTTCTTACGTCAGGGATGCCTGCTATCGATGCTCCTGTACACTCTCGGCCTAGAGCTGCATACTCAATCTTACAATGCACTTGTCAGGATTCACACAGCAGCAATACACATTCCGCTGTTTTGCCCATGCAGATGACATGTTGCTGCTGGTACGGTCATGGGAGGAGACCGTGTGCATACTAGGTCTGAACTCCACGTACGAGGAGTTGATGGCCAGTGCTTTGAGTGCTGCCAAACCTAAGGCGATGCCATTTGCCTGCTGACTCACGTGAGGAGAATTGACACCTACGCCTTGCATTCAGAGCTTCCGCTATCTTGAATCGACTTTACGTCCGCTACTTTCCGCACTGCAGTGGTCAACGTCCAGCGTGGCCTGCAAGTCAGGAGCGTGACCATTCGGCAACATCGCCTACACTGAATCGATTCACTGCTACGTGTAAAATATCAATGTTCTTGTAGTTTCCAGGCTGCTGCATATAGCACAGGTCCTTCCAAAGTTGCTGGCTGTTGGTCGTAGCCTACAGGCCGCGCTAGGCTATTTTCAGACGTCTGCTAACATTTTTAAGGTCAACTATGATACATTCACCCTCTCCTGGTAGGCCAGGTTGGTGTCACGTGGCGGCATTATAATCTGAACACCATGGACACAGTGGTTGATAACAGACAACTCACTCACGCGACATCTCTTGAACATTTACACGCCAGCCACCATCTCCCCGTCTTTGTCGGTAGGACACATTACACCCCTATTTGCTTATCTGTCTGTCTTTTTCGACGACATCAGCTATGTACACACTATCTCCCATGGACACATCCACCATGCCGGAAGGATTTCTACGTACAATTACTGTGCAGTGTGTCTTTCAACGCTGAGATCAAGTATCCGTTAATGAAGTGGACTGCACTGTGGTGCAACTTTCGTCAGCCGCACCTCCCGACATCTGTCCGCGTGACATGGTATCATGTCGCCTGCGGACCAGCGTTTGCATACGATTATTTTGAGGGACACTTGTTTATGCTCCACCTGTCACTCGGTGGACGATGATACCCATAGCCTGACCTGCACCAGTGTTCGTGAAGTCTGGACACCGGGGCAGCAAGTGGTCGCCTGTTTCTTATACACCCCTCCATTCCTGGTCGAACGTTATGCTTTCATTATTTTGGAGGACGTGTATATCCCTGCAACCAAGACTCATACGATAATCAGGTTTAAAGGGTGGACGGTGGTCTACCTTCAGGAAGTAAGGGAGTCAGGATCAAATCGAGGCTTGGTCTTAGGACTCTCCTAGAGAAAGCTCATACGGTGATTGAACGACGTCCACGCTATCGCACAAATTTCGTCAATTAACTACGTGGATTTCGCACGATCCCCCGTTCAACTCTAATGTGCCTGGAGTGGTTCTCACTGCTGTCGAACTGGCCCCTCACGCTACTTCAAGCCCCCGGCAGCACTTGCTACCGCACTGTCCTTGTTTCCCGTTTCCCCATCTCCCCTGCCTATCACTGCAGTGTCACAGGGTGGATTTTCATGATTTCAGTGAAGTATCTCCTTCCTTGACTGCTCTTTCTTGTCGACTTCCGGTTGCTTTTTGGTGTTGGGGATGCCATGACCAGGCCTTATGTGATCGACCTCTGCTCACTTCGCCTCCCGTCCTGCCATCAAGGCGGAGGTGCCCAGCCCTCAATCTGCCAAAAGGAACGGACAGTTTTCCCCCTTTGCATTTTCTGACATCATCTACTGATTTCGCGGCTTTTTTCTGTAAATAAATTTAATATTTCCCGCTCATGTTCCTAGGAAAGAAATAAAAGAAAAGGAAAACAAAAAGAAGGAAATAACCAGAAAAATAAACAAAAAATGAAACAAATTAAAAAAGCGATCAAGCTAAAAACTTGGTTCAAGCTCCGTATTTGGTAGAGCGCTAGTTCGAATCCTACTTTTTTTTTTCGTAAATGTATATTTATTTCAACTCTAGTTTTTCTTTTTTTATATATAAAAAAGCGCGTTAAGGCACCCACTTTTGGGACACGGGGAAGCACGTCGACCTCGGACGGAATCCGCCCGGTGCTGTAATAGGGGTATCCGGTACGTCGGCCAGCCTGCATGTGGTTTTTAGATGGTTTCCTATATCCAGCTAAGAAAATACCAGATCCGAAGGTAATGCATGTCTATACCGACGGATCCAAAACCATTTACTCTGTCGGAAGTGAGTGCTGTAAACCACGTTTACGGAAGTCTGAGCTGTTTAAATTACCAGCAGAGGCAAGCATCATGACCACGGAACTTGTCACGACACTACAAGTACTTGGCTTTTTCTCGTTGATGACAGCGTCCCTGTGTTTCCTACTGTCTGTCTTCTTTAACAGGACTTAAAATTTTTAGCACATGTTTGAATGAAAATCCCATCGTATACAGGATTATCGAAGTGTTGGAATCTATGTTCGAAGCAATCCTTTCTGCTAATTTCATGTTAGTGAAATCACACCGTGGAATCACTGGGAGTGAAGCTGTTGCACAAACAGGCAAAGAAGTTGCTAGTACAGGGCCTACCAAATGCGCTGCAATCCCAGGTACGAATTACTTAAACGTCCTACACAGACGTATGATAGAAGACTGGCAAAGCAAATGGGAGGAAACAACCCTGTCCCGTAGTCATATTGTGAATTAGACTAACGCCAGACCACGACCAAATTATAATTCTAGGAGAAATGAATTCAAATCTCCGTAGTTAATATAAGAAATCGTAGAAATAAAAGAAGGGCGAGTGCACTGCTTGTTGCTGTCATGGAACAAGTAAAACTAAATCGTACTGATACCAGACAAGGTAGTGCACTGCTTGTTGCTTTCACAAAATAATAAGTAAATTATCAGTCTACTTGGCCAATCTATACAGGAACAAGGCCGACACAGTGAAGTTAACCAGTTCGGTATCAACAGGTTATACAACTTCGTCCTCTTACATACAAGACGCACATTTCTGAACACTAAGTTGAGACTGGGCCGAAGCAAAGTCTTCACGATTGACAAGCCTTACAGACCAAGAACACTGTCCAGAACGACTAAGCTGTATTCTCTGAACAAATTCTTTAGAGCGATTGCAAATCACTCTCTCACATTGGTTAGATGCTGCTGTGTTTTGGTCTTTCATTTTCATACAAAAAGGCAAAAACGTCATGTTCTATTACTACCTGGGAACCGTAGGGCAGCCGTGGCACTCACTGACCACAGATGCTGGCGGCACTGGCCAGGCTTTCTAAAGGCACGGAGTGGGTCACTACCTGACTTCCAGGAAAACTTCCCACATGCCCAAAGGAAGGACCTCATGGGATTCACAGACTGCCTTCTCCCAACAAAAGACGCCAGGAGATGTTTCCGGCAACACACCATCCCTGCATGGAGGAGGGCACAAGGTCGCCTTACCAAGTCCACGACTCCAGTGAGAAAATGAAATTGTCATATGCTACTGATTGCCGGTAGTCCCGAACTGGGGAAGCTGGGCCGCCGCGTTGCAAATCTTTTTAGGTGGCACCACTTTGGACTACCTGTGTGTCCATGATGATGAAAAGATGATCTCACTAAAGCAGCCATGAAATACCGCCGGAAAATGAAGTAATATTGCATAGAGATATTTCACAGTAATGTCGCAGAACGAAGGCAAGAAATACTCGGCAATCCAGCTGTTTGTCCCCTATTCCATGAAATCTCATGCAAATTCAGTGCCTAGACACCTCACCCCTCTAATAGCCAGACCATATTTAACCACAAGAAGATGACGTAGATAAATTTCCTTTGGGTACCACAGACTACATGGAAGTACTGCATTGATTTTACAAGAACTTGTGAAGTTGGTCATTGGTCACTGCCGACCTGTGCGATGGCTTTATTGACAACGCAGAATCATAAATTTTTGTACGCAATGTAAAGATTCACTGTTGCAGCAGGTATCTGCATCTAAGTCCAGCATATCACTGACAATGACTGCATAAAAGTGGCTCATAACATCTGATTTCGCACAGATTATTCCTTATTGGTTTATCTGAAAGAATGTATGTTCTGTCTAGTGTGTGCATGAGAGCAAGCAAACAATCCAACCCTATCTTTCTATCACTACCTGCCAGTTTTATGTAATTATGGTTAGGCTACGAGCCAATAAATTTCGTTTAGAAAATACCAGTGCCGATCCCTTCTAGAAACAGGAAAATTAGCATAAGAAGCAACTATGCACGGTAAAACATGAATCTCGTGCATAATAGTGTATTCTACTCCAAAATATTCGTTATGATTATAACACTTCATTTCATTTATTCATATTTAAAAACCTGTTGCCTGATATTTTAAAAAGCATGCCGTATATTATACAACTTTACATGTAATATTACATTATTCCTCGTT
Source organism: Schistocerca nitens (assembly GCF_023898315.1). Taxonomy (NCBI): domain Eukaryota; kingdom Metazoa; phylum Arthropoda; class Insecta; order Orthoptera; family Acrididae; genus Schistocerca; species Schistocerca nitens. The sequence continues at coordinate 800,993,188 of NC_064615.1, forward strand.
ACTGGTGAAATTTGTTTGCACAACAAAACAAGAGTAAAAAGAATGAGTTACAAATAAAATTAAATTAGTTGTAGGAAACGAAGAGTTAAAATAATACAGGGTGATTCAAAAAGAATACCGCAACTTTAAAAATGTGTATTTAATGAAAGAAACATAATATAACCTTCTGTTATACATCATTACAAAGAGTATTTAAAAAGGTTTTTTTTTTCACTCAAAAACAAGTTCAGAGATGTTCAATATGGACCCCTCCAGACACACGAGCAATATCAACCCGATACTCCAACTCGTTCCACACTCTCTGTAGCATATCAGGCGTAACAGTTTGGATAGCTGCTGTTATTTCTCGTTTCAAATCATCAATGGTGGCTGGGAGAGGTGGCCGAAACACCATATCCTTAACATACCCCCATAAGAAAAAATCGCAGGGGGTAAGATCAGGGCTTCTTGGAGGCCAGTGATGAAGTGCTCTGCCACGGGCTGCCTGGCGGCCGATCCATCGCCTCGGGTAGTTGACGTTCAGGTTTCATAAGTAACCTTTTTCGTAGGACTCTCCATACAGTTGATTGTGGAATTTGCAGCTCTCTGCTAGCTCTGCGAGTCGATTTTCCTGGGCTGCGAACAAATGTTTGCTGGATGCGTGCTACATTTTCATCACTCGTTCTCGGCCGTCCAGAACTTTTCCCTTTGCACATACACCCATTCTCTGTAAACTGTTTATACCAACGTTTAATACACCATCTATCAGGAGGTTTAACACCATACTTCGTTCGAAATGCACGCTGAACAACTGTCGTCGATTCACTTCTGCCGTACTCAATAACACAAAAAGCTTTCTGTTGAGCGGTCGCCATCTTAGCATCAACTGACGCTGACGCCTAATCAACAGCGCCTCAAGCGAACAAATGTACAACTAAATGAAACTTTATAGCTCCCTTAATTCGCCGACAGATAGTGCTTAGCTCTGCCTTTTGTCGTTGCAGAGTTTTAAATTCCTAAAGTTGTGGTATTCTTTTTGAATCACCCTGTAAATATTATTAATTTGGATCTGCAAATTTTCTTTTTACTGTTAAAACAAATATAACATATAAATTATGGTTCATGTTGTTACTATTCCAGGTGGGAGGGCCTGGACAGAAACATAAAGCCTCTCCCACGTGAGTGGCTTACAGAATTATGTCTTCTTACGTCACTAAATGAAATTCATCATGAGTGACTCAGCGTTTCTCTGCTAAGAATTGGTACTACTTGATATATCTTTTAAGTGCCTATGTAGGGCATACTCATCGCACTATTTGTGTTACTATATCTACTCGTACATGTTGTGTTGTTATGTTGTATGTTTGTGTACATGAAGCCTCGGAATTTCAACTTACAGCTTCGCCTCCCTGTATGGCTCATTCCTCAAATGTAATGATTGCCTCGTTGATTATACTAACATTTTACTTTACGTTATCATATTTAAAGTGCAGTTTAGATACATGAATAAACCAAGAGCTATCTCTGGTTTTATTATAATTATCTTATTTATTTAATTTCTGTGGCTAGTCTAGATGTCGTTGTACTTGTGTCATTTTCTGTGTCTGCATCTACTTCAGTATCTGTAGTTCCGACTGAGTCTGTGTCCTCGTAAGGACCCTGTTGTATTTATTGTGCGTCTGTTCGAGATCTGCCGTATGGTTATTCTTCTCTGTAGATGTCATGCAGTGTTCTTGAAATCTTATCAGCGATTTTACCTAGAGCTCGCTATTTGTCTGGGTCGCTTAACGATTCTTTTACTTCATTATATTCTGTTACAGATGCCATTTATTCAGAAGATCCATATGCCCTACATGTGCACATAGCGCTTTGTCTAAGGCCCACACAGTTCAAACGTGTTGGGTACACTCCGTGGCCAGTCAGAAAGTGAACCATGCCACGGCTTGGATCCGCATGCTTCAGCTTCAGTCGTTTCCATATGTTGAGGAAGAAGGAGAAAACGTGACGGCCTTTGTCGGTAGTGTCCCACTCCCGTCGTCATATATCAAGGCACCAGCTGTTTAATTGACATTTTTCCCTGTGATTTCTCTGACCTTGTCCTCTCTGCCTCTCTTCATTCAGTATGTCACTGCGCTGAAGGGGATAGTGACGTCAATCGGGCAAGTCCCCAGAACCAACAAAGTCTTCTCCTTATGTGGTGCCAAAAGCACCCAACATTTTGAGTAGTAAGCCCCTCTGACCTCAAGTCAATGTGTTTCTATAGGTCACTAGATATATGAGGTGCGCCCACGTACTTGCTGCAAAGCATACTAAGGCTTCCAAGAGAGCTGTGTGATACGTTAGTAGTGGTTTCAAAGGTAGTCTGTATTGTGTGGTATTTAGCCTTTCACGTTTGTGTATCAGTTTCGTCGCTTTGTGAATTGCCAGTCTTGTATGCACATTGAAACTAAGTCGTTCGTCAATACATATTCCTAAATATCGTGTTATTTGTTTTCTCTTTATGTTAACTTTAGCTAGTTTAATAACTGGGTTCATCCAGAGATACATGGAACTGTATGGCATTATCGTTTATTTTGAGACATGCATATGGGGCCTGAAGATGGCCTAGTGGAATGCCAAAACTGCTTGTCGTCAAAATAAAATAAAATAAAATGATATCTTAGTTACACAGTTATTAGAGAATTTCATTGATATTGACAATCACTTAACCAGATGATGTCCGCTGTCCATGACGGGTCAATTAAGATTGAAGGGGCTTTATGTAAGGCCCATATTTTGTTGTGCCATGTTGGGGTTTTAATTTCGGTGTCTCTGCTGTTTGTGTGTTAGGGCTAAGTGTCTTATTACTATTCTGAGATGTGTTAGTTAGTGTGAGAGCGGAGTGAATGTGTGTCCAGGTGTATAGCTATTTCATTAATTTCGGTATTTTGGTCCTGCATTCTAAAACCATTCAGCTGATGATTCCGTGTGTCTACATGTATCTGTGCATTATCACTATCTCGCTGAAAGATTTCCGCTTCAATCTCTTCCATTCCGAGTAAGATGCTGGTATGAAAGATGGCCCATTCATAGATGTCGTGCTTGATTTGTCTGGCTACTGTGAAGGAAAAGGTTCCTGGAGATTTGCTATGACAGTGAATTTGTAATCAGAAAATGTTTAAAAAACTGAATGAAGTAAATTAATACTGTATAAACTCCAAGAATCCGTTATACTTCCGGAAACTTCAAAAGCAAACCTCTATTTGAGAAGTCTCCCAGTCCTGTTAAAATTCTGATAGTAAAACCCGTTGACAGTAAAACACTCTATAGCTAATTTCATAAATAATGACACATTGTACTGTAATTTTGCTTACTAGTAACAGTTAAACCTAGATAAACTTGCATCTAAACGTGAAAGAATGGAAATATGACGTTAAGTGGCTTGTAAACAAAGATCGAATACCTTGACAGCTGTTAGATTCAAAGTTCCCTCTAATAAGTCAGTTTGAACCAATGGTGAGTAAGCTGCTTCTTTTTAATTGGTCGGTGTAAATAACTTTAATGGAGGATGATTCAACGTACACGTCTGGCCACATTTCACAGTACAACACATAAATTCTCCTGCCTAAAATACTGTATATACCCATCGAAGCACACACTTCCAAAAGACACACACAACGCATGCAACGACTAGTACAAATACACTGAAAAGCAAAAACAAATGAGTGAGGGCAGTAACTACTGTTAGTGGTGGGGTCAATAATCACTCAAGATGAACAGTCTTTGCAATACACTACTTTTATTTACGAAGAGAAACATAAAGAGATAGTCTGTTACAAAGCAGAAAGAAGTTAAATTGGTTGCAATTGTGAATTTCTGGAAGGTAGGAATTGTTTTCATTCTTGTCTGTTTTGGGTCGGCGTGATTTGGCGACAGCGGTAGAAGCAGTTTGCAGTAGCTGATATGAATCCTGTAAGTTCCTCCAGTCGTGTCCTTGGCATTAATATATGTATCCTCTTTCCTTACATCCTGTTTCGGCTGGCGGTGGAATAAGCTGCGTAGCATCATCTTTTCGTAGGCCGAAACAAAGTAACAGTTCATACAACACTTCAAGGTCGTATTAGTTCATCACACGATAGTTTGGCACAGTCCACACATCATGTTTAAATTAATATTCCATTTGCTATAATATGCCAGTTGCGAATTCAGACAGTCCATCTGCTGTTAATATTCATGTCCACGATAACACCGTTCCCGCGAAAACATGCACTTATGTAGCAACACAGTTCACTGTTTCCACATTGGCGGTTAGTGTTTTAGCACACGTCATATTTCGTTGTCATTAAAAATGAGCAATATTACATTCACAGTTTACGTAATGCAGCTCAATTCTAAAACCGACGACAATACTGTCTGTCCACGAGTGCATTGTTACTGCCACAAGTATCTTTCTGCAAAACCCAACAGCGTTCGCGTAATACAACGTCCGTTTAGAATGTCCGTTATAAAGCCAAGCCTCAAAGAAAATGGTTCAAATGGCTCCGAGCACTATGCGACTTAACTTCTGAGGTCATCAGTCGCCTAGAACTTAGAACTAATTAAACCTAACTAACCTAAGGACATCACACACATCCATGCCCGAGGCAGGATTCGAACCTGCGACCGTAGCGGTCGCTCGGTTCCAGACTGTAGCGCCTAGAACCGCACGGCCACTCCGGCTGACATCAAGCCTCAAACCGTGTTTAACACACGAAAGTCTGGTATTAACATCTCGTTAAACGCACACTTTTAATACACACAACTACAATCCGTGACTGTCTGCCACACACTGTTCGACCAGACAGCTATCGATACCACTCTCGCTCCACAGTTATTACAACACTTCTGCCTCTTGCATTCGCTTTCACACAATACGTTTAATAAAACTATTTGAAAGATCATCAGAACTAAATCTAAGTCTTTACATAAAGAAAACAGCAAAGTAAACATAGTCACACTCCATGCTCTACACTACATAACCAAATGAAAAAATTCTACGTCAACAGAATTATATCGTTAAAGTACAAGGTAGTAAGAGAAAGGGAAAAAAATATATCTGTTAGTCATGGCATCACACTACGTAACAGTCTATGGCACTTTGCACACATGCATCGTCATTTCGTCTGTGATATGAAAGTATCTCTGCCGAATTGTGTCACACGAATGAAGCGACGTCAATTTGCTTGTTTCTAGGTCCGTATTTGTCAAAGTCCCATAAGTTGCCTCCAGGCAACCACAGGACACCAAGCTCTCTCTGGTCCTAGTTGATTTACACTTGTTTCTAACTATAGTTGCTGTTTTATACTCCATACCTACGTCTGAGAGCTTCTCTACATAGTCGTGGATAATAATTTGACGTTGTAGATAAGATTTCTGTTTCAGAAAACTTCACTTCGTGGCGTCCTGACTGAAGAGCATGCTATGCTACAGCTGATTTCTCTATTTTTCCTACATCTACACATACGTCGATACTCTGCAAATCACATTTAAGTGCCTGGCAGAGGTTTTATCGAACCACCTTCACAATTCTCTATTATCCAAATCTCGTATAGCGCGCAGAAAGAATGAACACCCATATCTTTCCGTACGAGCTCTGATTTCCCTTATTTTATCTTGTTGATCGTTCCTCCCTACGTAGGTCGATGTCAACAAAATATTTTCGTATTCGGAGAAAGTTGATGATTGGAATTTCGTGAGAAGATTCCGTCTCAACGAAAGGCGCCTTTTTTTTAATGATGTCCAGCCCAAATCCTGTATCATTTCTGTGACACTCTCTCCCAAATTTCGCGATAATACAAAACGTGCTGCCTTTGAACTTTTTCGATGTGCTCCGTCAGTCCTATCTGGTAAGAATCCCACACCGCACAGCAGTATTCTAAAAGAGGACGGACAAGCGTAGTGTAGGCAGTCTCCTTAGTAGATCTGTTACATTTTCTAAGTGTCCTGCCAATAAAACGCAGTCTTTGGTTAGCCTTCCCCACAAAGTAAAGACTTTTGTGCTCTTTTAGCCGTGTATTTACGCTTCTCCTGGTATTTCCATTGTAAACTTTAGCACACGTACATGGAATTTTGAATACACCACATGTCGACAGAGGAGGGCGTTTAGCCTTCACAGATCGGAGTATTTGACTTATTCCTATGTGCAAATCCGTTCGGCTCTATTCACAAAACTTTTAAGGACACCTCTCTTTTGCTGTGGATGATGATTGGAATTTTTATGCAAATATCTGTCCGTATGTGTTACTTTCCGAAAAACTTTATATTCCAAACTTCCATCGGACCGTCTCACAACTAAAACATCCAAGAAAGATGTTCTGTTATTATTTTCCAGTTGCATAGTGAACTGGATTTTTGGATTAATTTTATTTAGATAATCAAAGAATTCGTCCAAAGCCTTTTCATCATGGGACCAAACCACAAATGTCTCATCTACAAACCGATACCAGCGAGATAGTTTCTTATTTGCTTTGTCCAGGGCCGATTGTTCCAATTTCTCCATGTACAAATTAGCAATCGCAGGACCTAATGGGTTACCCATTGCTGCACCATCAAGCTGCTCATAAAGTCGCTAATTTCTATAGAGCGGAAGGACGTATACAGCTATGGAGTCAATCTCATGAATCCATGGACCCCGCAAGTCAGCAGGGGACTGTTCTAGCTGGTGGAGGCTCTGTAATAGTGTAGGGTGTTACGTTCTCCTGCTGGAATTTCCCAAGACGGTCGTAATGCACAATGGACATGAATCGTTGCAGTTGATTAGACAGGATGCTTACGTACATGTCACCTGTCAGAGTAGTATCTAGACGTATCAGGGGTCCCATACTCCAACTGCACACGACCCACACCATTGCAGAGCCTCCACCACCTTGAACAGTCCCCTGCTGACATGAAGGGTCCATGGTTTCTTGAGGTTGTCTCCATATCCGTACACGTCCATCCGCTCGATAGAATTTGGAACGAGACTCGCCCGACGGGCAACATGTTTGCAGCCATCAACAGTTCAATGCTGGTGTTGACAGGACCAGGCGAGGCGTAAAGCTCTGTATCGTGCAGTCATCAAGGGCACACGAGTGAGCCTTCGGCTCCGAAAGCCAATATCGATGATGTTTCGTTGAATGGTTCGCACGCTGACACTTGTTGGTCCAGCATTGCCATCTGCAGCAATTTGCGAAAAGGGTTGCACTTCTGTCACGTTGAACGATTCTCTTCAGCCGTCGTTGGTCACATTCTTGCAGGATCTTTGTCCAGCCGCACCGATGTCATAAATTTTATGTTTTACCGGATTCTTGATATTCACGGTACACTCATGGAATGCTCGTACGGGAAAATCCCCACTGTATCGCTACCTCGGAGATGCTTTGTCCTATCGCTCGTGCGCCGACTACCATACCACGTTCAGACTCACTTAAATCTTGATAACCTGCCATTGTAGCAGCGGTAACCGATCTAACAACTGCGCCAGACATTTTTTTGTCTTATATAGGCGTTGCCGAACGCTGCGCGATGTCTGCCTGTTTACATATCTCTGTATATGAATACGGATGCCTATGTCAGTTTCTTTGCCGCTTCTGTGTAAATCCTTACTAAATTTATGCTGTCGGCTGTAAAAAGACACGGTGGTTTGTCTTACTAATCTTGAGTTTTTCTTTCATACAGCACTGCTTAAACTCTGAAAGGCCTTTGCGAAGACAAAAGAAAACATGAGATTCTTACTGGTTACACTACACGCACTTGCTGTTAAACGTGTACATCCTACAGCCGTGTAAGAAGAGTCTCAGTTATAAAGACACGATATGGTCACGAAATGGCGAGATTGAAAATTCCATTGACTGGTATGGCGTAGTGCTTCATGAAATGTGCTCCAAAACAATGATATCAAAAGAAATGTCAGTTAAATTACAAATTCACACAATGACGGAAGGTAAGTAACCTTCTTATTGGAACGGAACAAGCTTTCATAAACTGGAATCTACATCTACATCTATACTCCGCGAGCCACCTTACGGTGTGTGGCGGAGGGTACTTATTGTACCACTATCTGATCCCCCCTTCCCTGTTCCATTCACGAATTGTGCGTGGGAAGAACGACTGCTTGTAAGTCTCCGTATTTGCTCTAATTTCTCGGATCTTTTCATTGTGATCATTACGCGAGATATATGTGGGCGGTAGTAATATGTTGCCCATCTCTTCCCGGAATGTGCTCTCTCGTAATTTCGATAATAAACCTCTCCGTATTGCGTAACGCCTTTCTTGAAGTCTCCGCCACTGGAGCTTGTTCAGCATCTCCGTAACGCTCTCGCGCTGACTAAATGTCCCCATGACGAATCGCGCTGCTTTTCGCTGGATCATGTCTATCTCTTCTATTAATCCAACCTGGTAAGGGTCCCATACTGATGAGCAATACTCAAGAATCGGACGAACAAGCGTTTTGTAAGCTACTTCTTTCGTCGATGAGTCACATTTTCTTAGAATTCTTCCTATGAATCTCAACCTGGCGCCTGCTTTTCCCACTATTTGTTTTATGTGATCATTCCACTTCAGATCGCTCCGGATAGTAACTCCTAAGTATTTTACGGTCGTTACCGCTTCCAATGATTTACCACCTATGGCATAATCGTACTGGAATGGATTTCTGCCCCTATGTATGCGCATTATATTACATTTATCTACGTTTAGGGAAAGCTGCCAGCTGTCGCACCATTCATTAATCCTCTGCAGGTCTTCCTGGAGTACGTACGAGTCTTCTGATGTTGCTACTTTCTTGTAGACAACCGTGTCATCTGCAAATAGCCTCACGGAGTTACCGATGTTGTCAACTAAGTCATTTATGTATATTGTAAACAATAAAGGTCCTATCACGCTTCCTTGCGGTACTCCCGAAATTACCTCTACATCTGCAGATTTTGAACCGTTAAGAATGACATGTTGTGTTCTTTCTTCTAGGAAATCCTGAATCCAATCACAAACCTGGTCCGATATTCCGTAAGCTCGTATTTTTTTCACTAAACGTAAGTGCGAAACCGTATCAAATGCCTTCCTGAAGTCCAGGAATACGGCATCAATCTGCTCGCCAGTGTCTACGGCACTGTGAATTTCTTGGACAAATAGGGCGAGCTGAGTTTCACATGATCTCTGTTTGCGGAATCCATGTTGGTTATGATGAAGGAGATTTGTATTATCTAAGAACGTCATAATACGAGAACATAAAACATGTTCCATTATTCTACAACAGATTGACGTAAGCGAAATAGGCCTATAATTATTCGCATCTGATTTATGACCCTTCTTGAAAATGGGAACGACCTGCGCTTTCTTCCAGTCGCTAGGTACTTTACGTTCTTCCAGAGATCTACGATAAATTGCTGATAGAAAGGGGGCAAGTTCTTTAGCATAATCACGGTAGAATCTTACGGGTATCTCGTCTGGTCCGGATGCTTTTCCGCTACTAAGTGATAGCAGTTGTTTTTCAATTCCGATATCGTTTATTTCAATATTTTCCATTTTGGCGTCCGTGCGACGGCTGAAGTCAGGGACCGTGTTACGATTTTCCGCAGTGAAACAGTTTCGGAACACTGAATTACCGCGGGACTGCTACGGTCGCAGGTTCGAATCCTGCCTCGGGCATGGGTGTGTGTGATGTCCTTAGGTTAGTTAGGTTTAAGTAGTTCTAAGTTCTAGGGGACTTATGACCTAAGATGTTGAGTCCCATAGTGCTCAGAGCCATTTGAACCATTTTGAACACTGAATTCAGTATTTCTGCCTTTCTTCGGTCGTCCTCTGTTTCGGTGCCATCGTGGTCAACGAGTGACTGAATAGGGGATTTAGATCCGCTTACCGATTTTACATATGACCAAAACTTTTTAGGGTTCTTGTTTAGATTGTTTGCCAATGTTTTATGTTCGAATTCGTTGAATGCTTCTCTCATTGCTCTCTTTACGCTCTTTTTCGCTTCGTTCAGCTTTTCCTTATCAGCTATGATTCGACTACTCTTAAACCTATGATGAAGGTTTCTTTGTTTCCGTAGTACCTTTCGTACATGATTGTTATACCACGGTGGATCTTTCCCCTCGCTTTGGACCTTAGTCGGTACGAACTTATCTAAGGCGTACTGGACGATGTTTCTGAATTTTTTCCATTTTTGTTCCACATCCTCTTCCTCAGAAATGAACGTTTGATGGTGGTCACTCAGATATTCTGCGATTTGTGCCCTATCACTCTTGTTAAGCAGATATATTTTCCTTCCTTTCTTGGCATTTCTTATTACACTTGTAGTCATTGATGCAACCACTGACTTATGATCACTGATACCCTCTTCTACATTCACGGAGTCGAAAAGTTCCGGTCTATTTGTTGCTATGAGGTCTAAAACGTTAGCTTCACGAGTTGGTTCTCTAACTATCTGCTCGAAGTAATTCTCGGACAAGGCAGTCAGGATAATGTCACAAGTGTCTCTGTCCCTGGCTCCAGTTCTGATTGTGTGACTATCCCATTCTATACCTGGTAGATTGAAGTCTCCCCCTATTAAAATAGTATGATCACGAAACTTCTTCACGACGTTCTGCAGGTTCTCTCTGAGGCGCTCAACTACTACGGTTGCTGATGCAGGTGGTCTATAGAAGCATCCGACTATCATATCTGACCCACCTTTGATACTTAACCCAGATTATTTCACATTCGCATTCGCTAATAACTTCACTGGATATTATTGAATTCTTTACTGCTATAAATACTCCTCCACCATTGGCGTTTATCCTATCCTTGCGGTATATATTCCATTCTGTGTCTAGGATTTCGTTACTGTTCACTTCCGGTTTTAACCAACTTTCCGTTCCTAATACTATATGCGCACTATTTCCTTCAATAAGCGATACTAATTCAGGAACCTTGCCCTGGATACTCCTGCAGTTTACCAATATTACGTTAACTTTTCCTGTTTTTGGTCTCTGAGGACGGACGTTCTTTATCAACGATGCTGATGTTCTCTCTGGTAAGCCGTCAGGTATTTTATCGTTTCGCCCAAGGGGGGGTTCCTCTAACCTAAAAAACCCCCGTGTGCACGCCACACGTACTCGGCTACCCTAGTAGCTGCTTCCGGTGTGTAGTGCACGCCTGACCTGTCTAGGGGGGCCCTACAGTTCTCCACCCAATAACGGAGGTCGATGAATTTGCAACCATTATAGTCGCAGAGTCGTCTGAGCCTCTGGTTTAGACCCTCCACACGGCTCCAAACCAGAGGACCGCGATCGACTCTGGGCACTATGCTGCAGATATTAAGCTCAGCTTGCACTCCGCGTGCGATGCTGGTTGTCTTCACCAAATCAGCCAGCCGCCGGAAGGAAGCAAGGATGGCCTCAGAACCCAAGCGGCAGGCGTCATTCGTTCCGACATGTGCTACTATCTGCAGCCGGTCACACCCAGTGCGTTCAATAGCTGCCGGAAGGGCCTCCTCCACATTACGGACGAGACCCCCCGGCAAGCACACCGAGTGCACACTGGCATTCTTCCCCGACCTACCTGCTATTTTCCTGAGGGGCTCCATAACCCGCCTAACGTTGGAGCTCCCTATAACTAATAGGCCCGCCCTCTGTGACTGTCGGGACCTTGCCGGAGAATCGGCCACTGGCCCAACAGGCGAGGCATCCTGTGGTGGCTCGGAAACGATGTCATCACCACTAGGAAGCACCCCGTACCTGTTGGAAAGGGGTAAGGCAGCTGCCACGCGGCCAGATCCCACCTTCGCCTTTCGGCCAGGCACGCGCGAGCCCACCACTGTCCGCCATTCACCCTGGAGTGATGGCTGACCGGTAAGATGCTCACTGCCGGAAGACGCAGCGACATCAGGGGTTCCATGTGATTCCAAGGCCACCGAAGTAGGCATAGGTCTCACCACAGTTGCCCCAACGCCACTACGAGCCGACGCCTGCGCCTCGAGCTCGATGAGCCTAACAGACAAAGCCTCCACCTGCCCCCGAAGAGTGGCCAATTCTCCTTGCGTCCGCTCACAACAACCACAGTCCCTACACATGACTATGTTTACCCTACTCTATACGGTGACAAATTCCCAAGATAATCTTCTGATGAGCTACTCTGATAATCAAGAAACACTCACTGAAATACGAGACGCGAAAACTACGCTAGGTTTTCCCAGAAAAACTATTTAAAAGCTAAGCGCAGCAAATAAGTACAAAATAAATTTCTCTCCTAACGATCAAAACCTGTTAGTTTCTACGCAGAGCAGATAAACACTAATAGAATCCCTTCCTTAGTGGAAGGTCGTAAACAAAATGCAAAATAAACGCTTTATACAAACAGTACTCGCTGCTGCTGGTGCTCTCGCTCTGGCTGTCACAAGACAACTGCTGATTCAAGTGACTAGTGGCTAACGGCCGCGAAACAAACAAAAGACGGTTTTAGGGCGCTTTCTGTTCTAAACGATCAAGAAAACACTAAGAAATCTAACACGAAAACTACGTAAAGTTTTATCAAGAACTGTTAGTTACTATGCAGAGCAGATAAACACTAATAGAATCCCTTCCTTAGTGGAAGGTCGTAAACAAAATGCAAAATAAACGCTTTATACAAACAGTACTCGCTGCTGCTGGTGCTCTCGCTCTGGCTGTCACAAGACAACAGCTAATTAATGAAGCTGCAGGAAAGGCGCAATTTCAACGGGCGAGAATCGTCTTACTAAGTGAATCAACCTAATCTATTTGCTGGTTTCGCTGATTACAAATATACTGATGGCGTATGCCTCGTAATATCTGTGATGACTTCTAAAGAACAAGCTTTTTTACCTGCTCACTGTCGACCACACTGAAGTCGTCATATATGTCCATGCTATCATATATTTTCCTTTGCCAACGAGATGTAACTTATTTATTCTTAGTTATCTGTGCTAAGAATAGAAAAAGCGTTAAAAAGAATCAATCTGCTTAGTTCGTATAACGTTTCAGTAGTGCAATGAGCTAAAGAGTGCAAATGTTACGCTATTACATAATGTTCTTGAAGTATCGATAACATAAACTGACCAGCCAGAACATTATGACCACCGGCCTACTATCGATATAAGCCCTCCCAGGCGACAGCAGAGTCACCTGACGAGGAATGCCTGCCAGTCATACATACGCACGGGCCATATAGTATCACTGAACGTGCTACCTGTGTGTAGAATGGGGAAGGCGCGCGATCCATCTGAGTCTGACCGAGGGCAGGTTGTGATGGCCCAGAACCCGCCTTGTCTGGTGTGGAGGAGCGATGCGGTGTCTTCAACACGTGACATCCAGACGTCGTGGGGTTAGGCGGCCACACCTCATTACAGATGCCGGACTTCGTAGGCTGGGCAGGCTGCTAAAACAGGACAGGCGGCGAACTGTGGCGGAACTAACATCAGACTTTAATGCTAGACAGAGTACAAGTGTGTCTGAACACACAGCGCACCAAACACTCCTAACAATAGGCCTCCGTAGCCGACGAGCCACGTGTGTGACAATGTTAACATCACGACATCGGCAACTACGATTGAAATTGGCACGTGATCATCGGCCGTGGACGCTGGTGCAGTGGCAGAGCGTCTCTTGGTCTCATGAATCCCGACACCTTCTTCATCCTGAAGATGCGATCGCGTGAATCCGTCGTCTTCCAGGGAAACAGCTGCTTGACACCTATAATAAGGAACGGAGACAAGCTGACGGCGGCTGCGTCATGCTGTACAAAAACTTTACTCTGCGTTTAATGTAATTCTATGGCTCAATTAGGGATTAATAATATCAGTTAAACATTTATTAAAGTAGGAAAATTAATTTCTTAAAAACAAGAGAATGTAAATGGCCTTGCGAGAGTGTAGCGCTTTAGCAAGAAGGGGAGCGCTGCTTTCGGAAACTTCATTCCGGTTGTGCGTCAATTTATAATCGGGACTTCATTAGAACTGCGAATTGTCCTGACAAACATGGAAGAAAGGAGCTTGACGGTGTTTTGCTGAAGTCAGTCAACTTGGACACTGGAAAAGTGATGTAGTGCGTCGTAAACTGTGGACTGTGTCCTTCTCGAAAAAGACTAGAGTGTACGGGAGGAAGAGGATTAATTAGGGTCATATAAAAGAAGTGAAATGTGTTATAACAGTATTGAAGCGTTACCTACTGTAGCTTGTGTTCTTCAGAACTATGCGAAGTGAGAACGGAAAGTTCATCGTGGGATCTGTGCAGTTTACGGAGAAAACATTATGAGAGATGGAATGGTAAAAAAGTGGGTGAGAGCATCTAAAGATGGCCGCACAAATGTGCGTGATGGACAACGGAATGGGCGTCCTTCGGTCGTCAATGAAAGTTTGTTGCTGAAAGTGGACAATAAGGTGAGAAAAACAGACGCTTTCCTAATGTTTCTCGTAGTGTTTTGTATGGTAGTGTGACCGAGCACTTGAATTACAGAAAATTGTGCACACTTTGGGTACCGAAAATGTTGACGTTTAGACAGTGCATTGACTTTCCTTGAGCGGTGCCACAACGACGGTGATGATTTCTTAAGCCAAATTGTTACGGGCGATGAAACATGCGTGGACTACGTCACACCAGAATCAAAGCAACACTCCATGGAAGTTGAGCAAGGGCATCGTTTTGCTGCAGGACAATGCCCGTCCACATGTGGCGAATCAGACCAAAAATCTCATCACATCTTCTCGATGGGAAACTGTATATCATCCTCCGTACAGCCCCGATCTAGCGCCCAGTGAATTCCATCTGTTACTGCACTTGAAAAGACACCTGGGCGGTCAGCGTCTTCATGACGTAGTCAAAACAGTGGTGATTCAGTGGTTAACAAGTCAGGCAGCAGACTTCTATGAGGAGGGTATTCAAAAACTGGTACAACGTTATGACAAGTGCCTCAATATTTACGGAAATTATGTAGAAAAGTAGATTAAGGTACAGGCTTTCATGTAAAATTAAAATTATTGAGATATTTTAGCACGTTTTTTTAAATTTCAAAACGGTAATTACTTAAAAAAAAACGCGCCTCGTATTATTATCATCTTTTGTAAACTATACGCTTGCTTAGATGTGTGGTAATATTTTTGCATACCATGTAACGGGCCCGGTCTCCGTTCCTGGCCGGCTTGGAGATGTTTTCCGTTCAATGAACTGAGTCATATGTAGATCTCATCATCATTTTTGGAAATACATTCTTGCTTCACTTTCGCGAATAACGGATAATTCACCCACATGATCAGAAAGTAATACATGATGATAGAAGTTATTATGTTTTGTTGTTCTAATATCCTACTTCATTATAACGGTAATCAAAAAGTTTCACAGTTTGGGGGCATTGCTGCAGGGTATATGAAACGTAGTGTGATTCCAGTGTGGGTATATATGTACCGACATGAAGGAAACGGATTACTATGGCATTTGTGTCTTTCTGACGATATTACCAGACGCGTCGGAACAGGATCAACGTCCTGTTATTCTTTTCTCGGCTGCCGAAGGACAAACATCGGTAGACATTCTTCGGAGCATAAAGAATGTGTATGGGGCAGTATGTCCGTCAAAAACCACCGTTGTGGAAACTGTGAAGGGTGCTGCTGCTGCTTCATGATAACGCACGACTTCATATTGCAAATGTCATGTAGCAGAAGTTACGTCAAATCACCTAGGAGACCCTCGAGCACACGCCCTACATAGTGTGTCCCAGTTCCGTTAGGACTGCTTGTGTGAAATTGCAAACAGCAATGCTATCTCGTGGCGAGTTTCAAAAACAGCTGTGTAGGAAGTCAAAACGCTGTCATTGATGAAGCAGGCATGCTCGCCTCGAATGTAGCAGTAGGTTAACATTACTAGCACACGACGGAAAATGGCAGTGGAGCAGTGCAGCAACATCAAGTTTTTCGAGACCTCCAGCGTTTGTGGGCGAGAATTCGTCGAATTCGACCCGAATACCTAGAGGACTGGTTCCTGGTTGCTCCTGCATGACGATGTTCCAGTCCACAAAGCGAAGACTGTGCACGAGTTTTAGGGCAGCAAATGGATCAAATCCTGGACCATCCACCGTATTCGCCAGATTAGGCCACAGCTGACTTCTGGTTCTTTCCCAAATTGAAGTTAGCAATGAGAGGACACTGTTATGACGCAGTTGAAGACATTCAAGAAAATTGTTTTGCAATACTTAATGCAACTCCAAAAACAGCTCTACGATGACTGTTTCAAATGACTTTTAAAATGATTTCAGCTGTGTTGTGATTCTGAGGGTGTCTATTTTGAATGAATACCCGATTTTGTGAACGTAATCCATGAGTTTTATTTTTCGTAGCAACATCCTAACGGAATTGGGACACACTGTGAATAAATGGGTAGCCATGCGATTATCACGCCTTCAGTCTCCTGGAGGGTTGACGAATCCTGCAGGACGAGGGCATTCAGCAGGCAAGTACGGTCTTCTTCACGCAGCAGGACACGGTGTTTTAACAAACGCGTATCTTCAATCTGGTTTGTCGGTGGGATGACTGCCTGGATGCTCACAGCGATTTTGCCTGACTGACACACCGATTCTGGACTGTAAGGCCTTGGAACGAAAACTTCTTGGTCGCCCCTATTTTATTACTAGTTTTCATGTTCTTTCGACTAAGTGAGGGCATCGATCTGAGTTCGGTATGCGTAAATACCACGATTTCTTTCGACGATAACAACGATTACATGGACGGTGAGAGCTGAGTTTAATTCAGGTTGTTGCATTTCAGTATAAACTCATATTGAAAGTGATTAGTTCTCGAACTCATATATAAATTAATATTAATTCTGTTATGCTTAGCGAAATGACAGGAGAATACGTCTCGCTGTAGGCATTTACACTGTTAACGAAAAGAATCATTTAACAAAGAAAAAAGTTTGTCGCGTTCCTTTAGTAGAATTTTTATTAAAGGTTACCGCGGTCTCGAGCCTCGTAATAGTACATGTTAATGTGATACAATGGTAAGGCAGCGCACACATTTCAGTGTGGTAAAGGTTTGTGTGACGTAGAGAGGAATGGAAGTCAATTGCTCTCTGAAACATCTGGAATCACAAGATACGTGGATTAGCTGATGCTCAAAAATCGGCGAATCACAGTCTAGTAAAAATCAGTCATGGATAAGTTTTCAGCATCTTGCGCTACGTTCTGAACATGACAGAAGTCAACGCCCACTGGAATCCGTGACAGCTTACACCCATTCAGACGGCCACATAACTGAGGCAGGTGTGTCAGGCCAGTCAAGACCACTTCACTGTTTACCCTGCTAGTCCCGATGAAGGAGTGCTGGGTGTTCCACAACGAAGAAAGTGACGGAAACACGTAAACGCGTGGAGAAAGGCACGGATCCAACCATCACCGGGAAAGATGATGCTTGGTTGGTTCAAATGGCTCTGAGCACTATGGGACTCAACTGATGTGGTTATCAGTCCCCTAGAACTTAGAACTACTTAAACCTAACTAACCTAAGGACATCACACACATCCATGCCCGAAGCAGGATTCGAACCTGCAACCGTAGCAGTCGCACGGTTCCGGACTGCGCGCCTAGAACCGCGAGACCACCGCGGCCGGCGATGATGCTTGGTGTTCATTATCGAATGTACGGTTGCATAAAAGAGTTCAAGGATATGTTTTTGCTCGACACTAAAGTCCGAGGTCATTCCACATAAGTTAGAGCTACTCGTGTTCTCTTAGACCTATCAAACTTTGCCTCACCCTCCGTATTATCCAAACATACTTGTATAAGCCAGTGACTACTTCGTCTTTCCTCACATTAAGAGACCATTGCGAGGAAGGCATTGGTAAAATGACGCGATGGAACATTTTCCGAACAGCCAAAACGCAGACTCCTACAACTAGAGTACCGCTCCACGTCGTTCATCGTGAAGAATGGATTTGCAGAGAAGGGCCGACATCCTCGCGATTTTCGTCGCCGGGTACAATTTTAAAACTTTATTACTACTACAAGAAATTACTAGAACTCTATTTCAAAGACTTAATTTTACTGTAGAAAGTTTATCTCTTGAGTATATTCAACTATCTGTGGAATTTTCGTTTCTCCATTGTTTTAAAATGCGAAAAAGCGGTGTCCAACTCATTTTTGATTCTTGTTAGGGTTTACAGATGAGATGGTTATGTGTTTTTTTGCTACAGTAATTACTAATAAAATAATAGTCAACTGCTTAAAAATGCGTTATATTTTATTTGAAGTAGTGTAATCAGCACCATGCTACACTAATTCAATATCTTATTTATTTTTAGCTCGTTAACTAGGTGAAAGTGATCGGCTTGGTGACCCGACGTACCAAAAAGGCGCCACGCTCCCAAATTTCAACGTACGTCACTGAAGCCTTCAGTTCATAATGTAAACGAACATTTAAAAAACCTATACCGGCCGGAACAAGGCAGCATTACACTACCCTTATTACTGTCAACTGATCCTGTGGCTTCGCTCAGGTGCTGTTATTCTTTTCAGTCAATGTTGTACTCTTGAAACGAGAAAAAAAAAAATGGCTCTGAGCACTATGGGACTTAACATCTATGGTCATCAGTCCCCTAGAACTTAGAACTACTTAAACCTAACTAACCTAAGGACATCACACAACACCCAGTCATCACGCGGCAGAGAAAATCCCTGACCCCGCCAGGAATCGAACCCGGGCGCGGTAATGAAACGAGAAAATTTAATCGGCATTTATATGTACATATTTGGGTGAGAAGGCAGGACCAGATTTTGGTTTACTGCAGATTTGAGTGTAAAATATAAATTCTCCAATTAGAAGCAATCGATTACGTGTGTGCTTTATACGTGCTTTTATCTTTGAGTATAGAAGGGGGTGAATCTATAACATCACAAATTCCACATGCATGTTTGCCTGTTCCATAAGTCTAGACTTAGGAAGGCCGTAGAATCCAGAATCTATATGTCAATCGGACCAAATCACTGTGAGCATCGATTATATAATCCCACCGATACTCCAGTTTGAAGGTATCCATTTATTAAAAAAAGGTGTCCGGCTGTGTGAAGAAGTCCGTGACTGCGTGCTAATCATCTTCGTCCGACAGAGGTCGTCGACCCTTCAAGAGCATTTTTAAGGGACCGAAGGCGTGACAATCGCATGTGGGAAGATCAGGAGTGTCTTCCACTTGGGTTGGCTAACTTCTGCGCTATGGTATTTCCGACGCAGGGACGTGCGTTATCATGAAGCAGCAATATCGCTTGTCGCGCACCATTCGGCAACGGTGATTTTCGTCAGACACGCTGCGCACATACGCGTTCTTTACTATCCGATGAATGTCTACCTGTGTTTGTCCTACGGCAGCCAAGAAAAGAGTAACAGCACGTTATTCTATTTGGAGGCATTTGGTAATAACGTCGATACCGTACTTCACGTTTCCGCGTTTAGTGCACGCACGTCAGAAAGACACAGATGCTGCACTAACCCTTTGCGTGCATGCTGGTGCTTAGATACCTTCATCGGGGTCGCACTAGGTTGCATGCACGCTGCAGCAATGCCCTCAGACGGAAAATTTTTGATCGTCACTCTCAACTACGATACTACATAGAGCAGTTCTATTTGTGAGTTTTTCCCGTCAGTGCCATTCACAACGAATAGACTCAGATGCCATTTACAACTATTTACCACCGATTCTAGCTGACAAAACTGTGTTCGAATGTGTGTCAGCCTGGTAACGGTGACTACTGTGTTGCATTTTACCGAAAACCTACACGAATTTTTTAATAAATTTAGGTGACAAACACATTAATTTGTACAGAATTTTTCAGCCTCGTACGATATTCGCACCATCCAGTTACTAAAATTCAATACACAACATAATATTACTGTAGTGAAACAACATCGAGTTTCTGTTAACATTAATTAGCTTTCTCTTACCATTCCCTACACACGGCGTGCTAGTAAACGGGATCGTGTTACCTATTCTCTTTGAGATAATTTGAAATTACGTACGGATATACCATCAATCAACGCTTTATTCCTGGCATAATTACTGTACTTCGCAATACATAGCTATTTCATTATTTGTTTCCTAACACCATTAGCACATATGTATTGAAGCATTGACCATGAGGTAGATACTATATCTTTGAACGTAATTCATTCAAATATTTCTAACACAAGTCACTAGAGTCTGATATGCAATATAATCATTCTACAGTTTGTTTATTAGACGCATTAACAGTTTTCACAGCTATTTTTTTTCCTTTTTTTGACATACAGTTTTATAAGATATTTTCTTAACATTCGAAGTAAACCATTGTGGACTACGAATTAACAATCATCATTTTCCAATGTTAATTCTTGTTTGCTGCCAGCGTTGATGTGCTAACAGCATCTCTCGAACCTATCACTCAGTGACTCATTCTGGTGTTCTTACAGAGGGAGCCTTCGTCTTTTGAGCTCTTTTCCCAGCTTAAAAGCTGAGTATTTTTTCACCATTTTTCTAAATTTATTCGTATCCATTATTTTCTCCTCCGGCCTACAGATTTATTTCAGATCTTTATCACATTATTAAAACCATCCCAATCGTTCTGCCTTCGGCCTGATGAAGTTTCAGAGTCTCTTTGTTAGACAATCATCAGACGTTCTGAAGATGTGCCTCCAGGAAAACCTTTTCTTTCTCATCGATGATGTTACTGCTTCTATCTTTCTCTACAATCCCTCATTTGATTTCAAACATTCGTGCCCATTACTCCATATGTTGCTTAAATTCTTTCTTAATATACTGCGAACTATTTTGACTAATATATTAAGTAATTCCTGTTTGTGCATAATCAGTCTCCGAAGCATAATCCTTCTGACTTGAAAACTGTACCGTAGTAAGTTGTTTCCAATGTTCAGCAACTTCTTATTACAGAATTATTTCGTCATGTGATGTGCTCGGTCCATTTTGCAGATCCTAAGATCCATCGCTTCCTAATCTAAGCCATTCTGTTGGATTAGCTAAACTAGGTATCTAAATTTCTTAACATGATCAATATTCCTAAGTTTGAAATCATCCATTCTTGTCGGATGATGATGTTTGTCATCTATTTTGTTTCTTCAAAGGACGCCTGTAACACTACTTTCTCAGTTTTCTGTGAGCCAATCAGTTTCCATAATAGATGAGTTAATATTATTGCCAAAAATGGTTAGACCATTCCCGAACACTAAGCAATCAACTTACACCCCTTTCAGTTTAGGCCCTCGTTTGATAATATTATAATAATTTTTTTCTGTTGTGTGAGAAAATACACGAAAATTGTGATATAACGTGGACTAAATGTACTGAATAGTATAGACTGTACATCTACTTACCACATACACTGGAAGTTCGAGATACCCTGTGTGACCAATAAACGAAATGAACGTAGGTCTCTTATTTAGTTTCAAACCTGACGATGGCACGCCATATGTAACTTATTTTACGACAGTGTAAATGTAGTCTTTTAGGTACGTATGTAACACATATTCATTTGTTTATCATTCTTATCGGTACACATATTAACTCAGCGATAAGTATTGTGGATCACTTTTGAAAACTGTAAGCGTGTAGTATTTACCATGAATAATTTAAAAGTAAGTGCTTAATGGTTTCAATGGTTGGTAATGGTAATGGTAATGGTAATTGTATTACGTATTTTCGCCTTCCTCTTAAGCTCCTGTTTACGTTCCGTATCCAGGTTCGGCTAGATGACGACCGCTGCTAGATGATGACCGCTAGGTCGAAACTTGAAGCAAAATAATAAATCAAAAAGTTTTAGCAGCTTAGCGTGGTGATTTTATAAAGAAATATCGAATATGACTGCATGTCATAAGGACACTTAGCAAGGTATCAAAATGTGGAAGAAAAGAAAAAGACAGTGCAGGCTCAGGCATTATTGCAGGAACTTTATATCTACGGAAATCTGTAGTTTATGTACTTCCGCCTCCGGCTCTGTGTATTGACTCCGTACACCTATTCTTTCCTTTATTTATTTGGTCTCTAGAGTAGACTGAACTGCTGAACTGCATGAACGGAATACATGTATCCATATTTATACGAGCTCAAGCTGACTTAATTTTGTCCACTTACATTATTAACATCCAGATTTGGATGTAAATTTGATGGTTTTGATTCATAAATTCATGTTATTTCCGAAATTTCCTCATAGGCGAGACATAAAAGTTGAATACATTTCCCAATGCACTGAACACTCACTTTAAAAGGCGAAGTTCTTTACTAAACAAAAGAGAGGAAGGTGAATGAGATAGGTGTTATTCTATGCTAAGCAATGTCGCGAAAAAAAAAAAAATTACAGCCACATTTGGGATACCAAAACAATATGACCTTGAAATCAGCTTGTGGCTCACAAACACTTTCATGGGCAGAAGAACAGTAAATGTCGATTCGATGTAGATTGAGAAGAAAAGGCGTGGTCGAAGCGGAGCTGAGTGATGGTGAAAATAGCTGATCGATCCATATTACTGAGTCCTCGTATACCATGACTTTGTAGGAATTCTAGGTTGCAACACCGCATGATAACAACCTTTTGTGTGTTCGAACACATTCCACATCTCTTGCCAATGACGTCTTACGTGGATCTTGACTTCGAGCAGGTATGTATACGGCAATTTCGCATCTACATCAGTAAGTACCTTGCTTCGCTAATACGTCGCTCATTATAGCGTATGACGTAGCCACAGCAAATGGACTCTCTGCCCCCTCCACTTATCGCGAACATACTCCAAAAATCGCATCCAATATATGCGTTGGTTGTTTTATTGTGTTCAGTATTTTAAGTACGCTTTAGTATTAAGACACGATTAAATCCTTGAGAAGGGAGTTCAAGATACAATGAATGTTTCCAAACGTGCCAGTGTCTCCGCGTTAAAAGTAAAAGTACATTTACGCAGTTCAAAGGATTTTCTGGCTTGCACAGAAATGCACATCCAGTATATTCCTCATATGGAATTTTTAACCCACTGGCATACATACAGAGGTAATCAGACCACTGAGCTGCAACAAGACGATTAAAGGTGTAATTTATAACAACACTCTCCGAGCTAGTCGTATTAAAATAATAGACTGGAATCTGTCAGCTGAATATATTGAGAGCATAACGTTACAGAGCGGAAACCATGTAACACATATGTTTCAAAAAGCCCCAGGCAAGATGCCGGTTTGGAGGAGGGGGACGGGGTCTTGGTGATCGGTTCTTATTTGAGCTAGAAACATGTAGTAAAAAGTTTTTGTTATACTATGGACCAGCAGCCATATGTATAGCCATTCGCACATTGCTACATTACAGTATATTTAGCAGGGGCTGAACGACGAACCGCAGATGGAGCCCAAGCAGATCGTGCGAATCGATGAATTACTTTTGTAAAAGATGTTAATTGGGCTGAAATCAATGAAGAGATAATGGCACCACTTATACCTGCACAGTTCGGATTTTATATGCAACTACGTGCAAAATACACGTTTTTGTGCGAGGTTTACGAAGCGCGCCACTTGTATACTTTAAACTTGTACGAATCGGTTCAAATTTTGAACTAAGGTGGATAAACGGATAAACTCAAGACGAAATTTGTTTTATCCAGTAATCTTTATCCGTTGTCGAGATACGATGGAGCTAAATTTATCAAGAAAAAATCATTCTTACGCGACCTGAATATGCGGAAACTGTTTAAATCGATTCAAATAAAAAAATTCAGAACTGGCTTTCAAAAGTGTAGGTTCATTCGGATTTTACGTGGAAAAAAAAAAAGGTTTTTGTGAGATTTTTTACGCGCGCCACTAACATGTTTCGGGCTTGTGCGAATCGGTTCACATTTTGTAAGAAGTTAGACAAATATATGTAACTGATTTTCGTCCTATTGTTTTGTAAAAGCTTTATATGATTCCACGATATAAGCAAAATGGTTCGATGATGATTATTATTAGTGTTTTAGGGCGCACAACAGCGAGGTTATCAGCGCCCGCAAAATGGTTCGAAAGACAATAAAGAAACATATACCTCATCAGTCTTTGCCCGAGTCAACGAAAATCGGCATCTGCTGCCCGGCTACGGTGGTCTAATACCAAACTTAAGATGGAGTAAAACTTGGAAACCATACAAAAATGCTCCTGTCGTACCACACGAAAGGTGAATATCTCGGGGGCAGAGCTATGGCTGTGAAAGAAGGAAACTAAATTTTCGAATTATCTGGCAGCTTGAAAGACATTTAAATCGGAACATCTTGACGTAGTCGCACTTTTTTACGGGTTAACCCTACATTCCGAGCGCAGTGAGCTGTCTTAGCATCAAGGTGTTCGCACACACGTTTCTTGAAATTTATTGGCTGAATTCCCTGGTCCAGTGTCCAAAAATCAGAAGATTCAACAGCCATAGTAAACAATATAATAGTAGACGAGTTACTAGCGGAAGTAAAGCTGTGAGGACGTGGCGTGAGTCATGCTTGGCTACCTCAGATGGTAGAGCACTTGTCCACGAAAGGCAAAGGTCCCGAGTTCTAGTCTCAGTCCGGCACACAGTTTTAATCTGCCAGGAAGTTTCAATATATAGGACTGACAAAATTTCTCATTTCTGGCGTTGGATTTGTTCCTGGAGGGACGTTATCATATATCATGTTACTTTACTTAAAACGGTGCATATACACTCCTGGAAATTGAAATAAGAACACCGTGAATTCATTGTCCCAGGAAGGGGAAACTTTATTGACACATTCCTGGGGTCAGATACATCACATGATCACACTGACAGAACCACAGGCACATAGACACAGGCAACAGAGCATGCACAATGTCCGCACTAGTACAGTGTATATCCACCTTTCGCGGCAATGCAGGCTGCTATTCTCCCATGGAGACGATCGTAGAGATGCTGGATGTAGTCCTGTGGAACGGCTTGCCATGCCATATCCACCTGGCGCCTCAGTTGGACCAGCGTTCGTGCTGGACGTGCAGACCGCGTGAGACGACGCTTCATCCAGTCCCAAACATGCTCAATGGGGGACAGATGCGGAGATCTTGCTGGCCAGGGTAGTTGACTTACACCTTCTAGAGCACGTTGGGTGGCACGGGATACATGCGGACGTGCATTGTCCTGTTGGAACAGCAAGTTCCCTTGCCGGTCTAGGAATGGTAGAACGATGGGTTCGATGACGGTTTGGATGTACCGTGCACTATTCAGTGTCCCCTCGACGATCACCAGTGGTGTACGGCCAGTGTAGGAGATCGCTCCCCACACCATGATGCCGGGTGTTGGCCCTGTGTGCCTCAGTCGTATGCAGTCCTGATTGTGGCGCTCACCTGCACGGCGCCAAACACGCATACGACCATCATTGGCACCAAGGCAGAAGCGACTCTCATCGCTGAAGACGACACGTCTCCATTCGTCCCTCCATTCACGCCTGTCGCGACACCACTGGAGGCGGGCTGCACGATGTTGGGGCGTGAGCGGAAGACGGCGTAACGGTGTGCGGGACCGTAGCCCAGCTTCATGGAGACGGTTGCGGATGGTCCTCGCCGATACCCCAGGAGCAACAGTGTCCCTAATTTGCTGGGAAGTGGCGGTGCGGTCCCCTACGGCACTGCGTAGGATCCTACGGTCTTGGCGTGCATCCGTGCGTCGCTGCTGTCCGGTCCCAGGTCGACGGGCACGTGCACCTTCCGCCGACCACTGGCGACAACATCGATGTACTGTGGAGACCTCACGCCCCACGTGTTGAGCAATTCGGCGGTACGTCCACCCGGCCTCCCGCATGCCCACTATACGCCCTCGCTCAAAGTCCGTCAACTGCACATACGGTTCACGTCCACGCTGTCGCGGCATGCTACCAGTGTTAAAGACTGCGATGGAGCTCCGTATGCCACGGCAAACTGGCTGACACTGACGGCGGCGGTGCACAAATGCTGCGCAGCTAGCGCCATTCGACGGCCAACACCGCGGTTCTTGGTGTGTCCGCTGTGCCGTGCGTGTGATCATTGCTTGTACAAGCCTCTCGCAGTGTCCGGAGCAAGTATGGTGGGTCTGACACACCGGTGTCAATGTGTTCTTTTTTCCATTTCCAGGAGTGTATTACATGAGTACTAATACTAACAAGTAAAAAAGCGTGAATACTTCAAGATGTTTAGATTTAAAAGTCTTTAAACTGCTAGATAAGTCGAAATCCTTGTTCCCTCCTTTTACATCCGTAACACGGCCCAGGGCACAATCGCCGTTTTTGTGCTATGATAGGAGCATTTTACTTTCTGGTTCAAATAAAGGCAAACGGGAAGAGCGTCGAATAACACATAACTTAGGAGACTAGGTATAAAATATGGTACAGGCCGCTGGAATGTCCTACTCCTTCGTCCCCGTATTCAAGTACGGCAGTGGTTTATAGGCGGCCGCGTCGTGCACCGTGGCGGGAGGGCGCTGAGTGGTACCCGCGATAAGTCCGCTCGTCGTTTTTTGGGAGCAAGGCCGGCAGCTGCGGCGTGCGCACTACATCTGCTTCCCATAACGCATCCTCTTCGTTAGTTATGCTTCGCAAGTTGAAAACCTGTGACTAATTTTATGAACCCGTGTTCACAGCAACGATAAAAAGAGTCTTAAGTATTACTACATATCTTCTTCACTTCAGTGTATTACGTTACTGTAGCTGGACAAAATGTATATGAAAATTACGAACGTCTTTAAAAAAACCGTGGCGCTTTAGTGTCTCACGCTAAGGACGGAACCTGTTGAACAATGAGTTCAGACAATTTGTAGAAGAATGGCGACTGGCAAATGAATTTGCAGTAATTTTTTGTCGTATATAGACGGTGCATTGGGGAGTTTTCTGACTCAGAGGTAGCGGTTCAAAGGTCAAAGTCGAAAAAGACCGAGAGAACGGTGTGCTGACTCCATGCCCCTCTATACCGCATCCGCATGACGATATATACAGGGTGGTTCATTGATAGCGACCGGGCCAAATATCTCACGAAATAAGCATCAAGCGAAAAAACTACAAAGAAAGAAACTCGTCTAGCTTGACGGGGGAAACCAGATGGTGCTATGGTGCGCCCGCTAGATGGCGCTGCCATAGGTCGAACGGATATCAATTGCGTTTTTTTTAAATAGGAACCCCCAATTTTTATTGCGTATTCGTGTAGTACGTAAAGAAATATGAATGTTTTAGTTGGACCACATTGTTCGCTTTGTGATAGATGGCGCTGTAATAGTCACAAACGTGTAGTACGTGGTATCACGTAACAATCCTCCAGTGCGGACGGTATTTGCTTCGTGATACACTACCCGTGTTAAAATGGACCGTTTACTAATTGCGGAAAAGGTCGATATCGTGTTGATGTATGGCTATTGTGATCAAAATGCCCAACGGACGTGTGCTATGTATGCTGCTCGGTATCCTTGACGACGTCATCTAAGTCTCCGGACCGTTCGCCAGATAGTTACGTTATTTAAGGAAACAGCAAATGTTCAACCACATGTGAAATGTCAACCACGACCTCCAACAAATGATGACGCCCAAGTAGGTGTTTTAGCTGCTGTCGCTATATCGTCATCGATTGCACCCGTACCATATTTCTATGCACCAGGAATTGCATGGCGACGACTTTGAACGTCATGTACAGTTCTGCCACTGGGCACAAGAGTAATTACGGGACGATGACAGATTTTTTGCACGCGTTCTATTTAGGGACGAAGCGTCATTCACCAACAGTAGTAACGTAAACCGACGTAATATGCACTATTGTTGTTGTTGTTGTGGTCTTCAGTCCTGAGACTGGTTTGATGCAGCTCTCCATGCTACTCTATCCTGTGGAAGCTTCTTCATCTCCCAGTACCTACTGCAACCTACATCCTTCTGAATCTGCTTAGTGTATTCATCTCTTGGTCTCCCCCTACGATTTTTACCCTCCACGCTGCCCTCCAATACTAAATTGGTGATCCCTTGATGCCCCACAACATGTCCTACCAACCGATCCCTTCTTCTGGTCAAGTTGTGCCACAAACTCCTCTTCTCCCCAATCCTATTCAGTACCTCCTCATTAGTTATGTGATGTACCCATCTAATCTTCAGCATTCTTCTGTAGCACCACATGCACTATTGGGCAACGGAAAATCCACGATGGCTGCGACAAGTGGAACATCAGCGATCTTGGCGGGTTAATGTAAGGTGCGGCATTATGGGAGGAAGGATAATTGGCCCCCATTTTATTGATGGCAGTCCAAATGGTGCAATGTATGCTGATGTCCTACGTAATGTTCTACCGATGTTACTACAAGATGTTTCACTGCATGACAGAATGGCGATGTACTTCCAACATGATGGATGTCCGGCACACAGCTCGCGTGCGGTTGAAGCGGTATTGAATAGCATATTTCATGACAGGTGGATTGGTCGTCGAAGCACCATACCGTGGCCCGCACGTTCAACGGATCTGACGTCCCCGGATTTCTTTCTGTGGGGAAAGTTGAAGGATATTTGCTATCGTGATCCACCGACAACACCTGACAATATGCGTCAGCGCATTGTCAATGCATGTGCAAACATAACGGAAGGCGAACTACTCGCTGTTGAGAGGAATGTCGTTACAGGTATTGCCAAAAGCATTGAGGTTGACGGATATCATTTTGAGCATTTATTGCATTAATGTGGTAATTTACAGGTAACCACGGTGTAACAGCATGTGTTCTCAGAAATTATAAGTTCACAAAGGTAAATGTATCACATTGGAACAACCGAAATAAAATGTTCAAACGTACCTACGTTCTGTATTTGAATTTAGAAAACCTACCTGTTACCAACTCGCCGGCCGCGGTGGCCGTGCGGTTCTGGCGCTGTAGTCCGGAACAGCGGGACTGCTACGGTCGCAGGTTCGAATCCTGCCTCGGGCATGGGTGTGTGTGATGTCCTTAGGTTAGTTAGGTTTAAGTAGCTCTAAGTTCTAGGGGACTTATGACCTAAGATGTTGAGTCCCATAGTGCTCAGAGCCATTTGAACCATTTGTTACCAACTGTTTGTCTAAAGTTGTGATCCATATGCTTATGACTATTACAGCGTCATTTATTACAAAGCGAAAAAAGTGGTCCAACTAAAACATTCATATTTCTTTACATACTACACGAATATGTAATAAAAAATGGATGTTCCTATTAAAAAAAACGCAATTGATATCCGTTTGACCTATGGCAACGCCATCTAGCGGGCCAACCATAGAGCCATCTGGTTTCCCGCTTCAAGCTAGACAAGTTTCGTTCTTTGTAGGTTTTTCGTTTGACGCTTATTTCGTGAGATATTTGGCCCTGTCAGAATCAATGGACCACCCTGTATATATATGCCGTGTGTCTCTCCTACGACTCGTTCGTTATATATATAACGTCTTCTCGTACGACTCGTCAGGCGCATTTTCTCTGCCGTTGTGGCAGATATTTGCAGTTTCGTTCCTGCAATGTGTTGCTGGTGTCAGGCAGAACGAAATGTGCTCGTCATGTTTTCAATGCGACCCCCAGTGTTAGTGGAAACCAACAGCTTGTTTCCCGTTGCAAACAAAATGGTTTTAAAAGCGAAATTTTACGTGCCCATTCGATACAGAGGTCCCAAATTACTCTAGTACTATACTTGTTTTATCGATACCTATTAAAGGGGACAGAAAAACTCGAATAAAAAGCAGCATCCCAGCAGCGACTGAGGAGCGCTGCTGTATGGTGGTAACAAACACTTCGCGTCATGGCGGTGCTGTTGCTGCTGGAGTACTGCTTATTCTCCGTGTTTTACTGTAGCCATTGATACGTAACGATAAGGCGAATATCACACAGACGAATTAGGGACCGGCCTGTCGACTGAACACGTAAAATTACGTTTTAAAAATCATTTTGTTTGCAACAGGAGACAAACCGGTGCTTTCTGTCGACATCGAGAGTTCCAAGAAAGACGTGATGACCGGTATTTGTTTGGGCTTCCTCCAGCTGCACACTGTAATAATGAAATTGCAGATAGCTGCCGAAACACCAGAGAAATTGTGTCTGACTTCTCTTAAGAGGACACCTCATGTACAGGGGAGGCAACTAAGAGGAGCCTCGCCATATATATCCGGAATGAATAAATATATAGAGGTGCGGTTTTCTCCAAGTTACAGTATGGCGAGTTAACTGACGTTCGTTCGTGGACCCGTTACAGTGGTTTGTGGCGCTGTTATGTTGATACTATTTGATCATGTGGAATATGTATTATTTGTAAACTTGTGGAAAGACCTTATGGGACCAAACTGCTGAGGTCATCGGTCTCTAAGCTTCCACACTACTTTATCTAACTTAAACTCACTTACGCTAAGGACAACACAGGCCCATGCCCGAGGGAGGACTCGAACCTCCGACGGAGGGAGCCGCGCATATGTGTTATGTCACCGAAGTTTTCTCAGAAGATTCTTTCAAATGTCACAGAGAAAGGTATATACTTCCATTAGAGCGAAACAAAGTCGGTGTCGTAATTCAGCGACTATAAGCGATAAAAATGACAGGTATGTCAGGAAATTCGCTATATTCTGTGCTGTAACTTGGAAAAACCGCACCGTGGTATATTTATTTATTCTCGATACATTTGTGGTAGCCATTCTTAGCTAACTGCAGTTAGCGTTCATGGAGTTGTAGCGCATGCTCCGTTTACCGCCACCGTCTACCATATAAAACGGAGCGAAACTGGTAACCTACATAAAAAAGAAGTTTCTTGTGGTTGTGACTCTGCATGTGCATTTTTAAAAACTTGCTTACACTCGCCTTTTGTCTATCTTCAACGAGTCTATTGTGTACATGTACTACAGGTAATGCGTCAACTGAAAGTGCTCTATTCAAAACTCTAACATTCATTTCGTGAGTAGACAGACACGATTATTATGTACGACCACGTAGATGGTAATGGGTACAATTCTGTATCGCTGTATCAGTCGGCTGTCTCAGATCAAAGACACCCGAGTCATCCAACCTTTCTTTCCGTGCATCGTCGATATGGCGAGACAGAATCCCTACCGATCGAGGAAGACGACGTGTTGCTCGTATACCTGGCTAGGAAGAGCACGTTCTACAGGCTGTCGAAAGAGCGCCAGGTATCAGCGCAAGACAAATGGCCCTGGTATGTGCTGCGTAGCTAAGTTCAGCATGGAGAATATTTCACCAGCAACTAACGTAACCGTATCATCTTCAGCGTGTGCAGGGTCTTATGTCTACCGATCACCCACCACGAGAGAACGTTTGTTGACGGTTTTGTCTGACAACCTACCAATCAAGTTTAGTTAATAGTCAAGGCAACGTATAGAAGACAACAGAACATACGGGGCAGTAGCGATATTCGTACTACAGCACAGTATTACGGGACAGTTTTTCCAAAACTGCTCTGTAACCTTAGGGGAGGGGAGGTTTACTATCTTTTGGTTCCAAAAATTAATTTTTTTTAAAACTGCATTTTTGGATCCATAAAAGTGTTTTGAATCCACCGCTGAAACGGTTTTTCCGAATTTTCCGGATTCGCGATTGAACAAAAAAATGCACCTGCCTGAAATCGGCCTTTTTCACGCAGCAGTTTTTTTCTTTCGGAGGACGAATTATTGTACCGGTGCTTGGGAGGAAACACACAAAATTCAAATGAAAGTTGGAACGCGTGTGTCTGGAAGTTAACCCCCAAGCATTTGCATTCTGGTGCAAAGACAGTGGAGACGGCGTCTTTCTTGGCAGTGAGCAGCTTCAACGAAGGGTATTCAGCAATTCTGAAGATCATGACAACGATGGACGTCGCCCTGGGACTATAATCGACGCAATTCGCCAAGCATTCGGACAAACACCGGATTCAAGCGGCCGAAAACCGCTTGTCACCGGCCGTACGAGCGGCTCTGGAGCAGCGCAGGATGGCCCAGATGGAGCAGAATGCCCTCTATGAGGAAGAGGAAGGACTAATTTATGGACCCGAAATAGCAGATTGAACGTACTTTACATAATATTGCATTTATATGTAGTCAGAGCTGCAAACGCGTTTTTTCTCGAAATGACGTTTTTTTATCGCGCTGTATGGTAACTTCAAATCTACTGAACCTGTTAGCATGATTCTTTGTTTCTGACGAAGCTAACTAAATTGTCTAGGAGTTGCACCACTTTTATTCCGATTCATCAACTATAAATATTTTTACTTGTCCGACGAAGTCGAAAAATCGATGAAAACACCCTGTTTTTTCAAATGGCCGCCATTTTGTTTCCTACTCCGCTAACGTCAACTCAATTTTGATTTCAGACAAGCCGGCGGACCTGTGACATACCGCGCGTGGAGATCTATCATCGAAGTTTTGTTTCGTTCCGACAGCACTTCCGCCTTTGCCCTTCGACATTTCCTGTCAAAAAAATTCCAGTTTGTAGAGGAAATATCAATAAACATTTTGACCAAATTTGACATTGATATCTATAAAACATCATGAGAAAAAATTCTCAAGAAACATGTTTTTTCGGGCCAAAGATAGTAAACCTCTCCTTAATAAACCCTTGTCCAGAGAGGAAATCCAATCAATTTAAATTACGAAGGCGTGATGAAAAGTGATACTTCCAAATTCTTCATGTGAAATAAAACAAAAATAAAACAAGTAATAGTTTTCTAAATATTTTATAATATTTTCTAAATGAAAAGAACTTTATTAATTTTGGAGACCTCTGTTATACATTTTTACACATTTGGAACCTTCTGTCACTAGAGGTCTCCGAGTTGTAGAGTGTATCACGCCGGTGGGGAACTGCTATGTCAGTGCGTGAGAAAAAGCGTGCTGTAATCGAGTTTCAAAATTCGAAGTGTTCGTGCACTCACGAGCACCCTCTCCTTCAGCATGAATATGCTAGACCACACACGAGCGCTGCGACATCTGCAGCAATTCAAGGTCTTGGGTTCACTGTCACCGATCTTACTCCACACAGTCCCGACTTGGCCTCATCCGATTTTCATCTGTTTACGAAAATTAAAGAACACCTTCCAGGATTTCATTTTAATGGCGACGAAACGGTGAAAGCAGAGGTGAGATTCGGGTACTGTCGAAGTCAAACATCATGCAGTGACTATCAATAACAGTCCTCTCAGTGGGAGAAAAAAAATGGTTCAAATGGCTCTGATCACTATGGGACTCAACTGATGAGGTCATAAGTCCCCTAGAACTTAGAACTACTTAAATCTAACTAACCTAAGGACATCACACACATCCATGCCTGAGGCAGGATTCGAACCTGCGACCGTAGCGGTCGCGCGGTTCCAGACTGTAGCGCCTATAACCGCTTTTTTTTTTTTAATGGCAGAAGCTCTATCCATCTTTTTTTTTTCTTCTGTCTTAGAAATGAAAAAAACTGACTAGTGGGAGTCGATCCAGCGACCCGGTGATTACGGGACTTGAACGCTAACCACTTTTTTTTTTACAAACACTAAATGAAATGCATCCTCTGCCAAAAAGAAGAAAACAAAAGATTTTAAAACAAATCACAAATTGAAAGGAATAGGGATGTTGTTTTTATTTATTTATTTATTTATTTTCAAGAAGGATCACTCTGTTAAAAGGAACATATAGACCATTTCATCGTATAGTATGTGCATTACATAGTGAGTGGTGAGAGAAGCGTGAGGTTCATCATCAGGTGTCAAATGTGCACACCGACTGCACCCGGCACATTCCAACTGCGTGGGGGGTCAAGGAAGACTGCCTGAAGATAATTGGCAAAGGTTTTCCGATAGTGGGACCATCTATGAACCTCACTGTGGGCTTGCTGCAAGAAATACCAAAAGTCAAGTCGCGACGTGGCAGTATCCCTATAGAGGTACGCGATCGTCCAACCTTTGATCCAGATGATCGACTGTGATTTAGTCGCCGGAAAGTAGTCACTCTCCGGATGTAAGAAGGAAGCAGGTGTAATATGTTGCGGGGTCACACGGAGGTAGCAAGCCACCATCTGTCTTCCTAGGAGCCAGACGTCCTCCACCGCGATACAAGTTAAGCGGTGATGGTCGTCATCCACTTGGTGACATTTCGGGCATAGTGGAGTGTCCACTAGTCCAATTGCATGGAGCCGTTGGTGCGTGTTGAACTTGCCACAGGCGACAGAGAACCACAGTGCCCGAACGAAGGTAGGAAAGAATTTTTGGTGCACATGTCTCCAAATCTTCGGCCAATGCAACCTTGGGTGTTTCAGTTCAATTACATTACAACTTATCCGTCGTAGCAGCCAAACATAAAAATCCTTCGCGCATGGCGGTCTCGTGCGCGGAAGCTCTTCTCTGATATAACTAAGTTCCACGATAAATGTTGAGACATGCGCAAAATGTGGCGTAATGTTGCCCACCGCCACCGGAGGTGTGAGGGACGCTGGAACCAGGAGATCCAGTAGGCGGGATGTAAGGGAATCACGCCCGCTACGCCATTGCTTATACATCGTGGCTAGAAGGAGCGCCGTCGCACGGCAGTGAACATTCGTAAGTCCGAGTCCCCCCTTGTCCGTAGGGAGAGTGAGCGTTTCGTATCGCACCTTGAGGGGCGATCCAATCATCACGAAATAGCCTAGTGCTGATTGAAGTCGACGTCCGAGCGTGAGTGGTAGGGGCAGGATCTGCGAAATATGCACCATTCGAGAAACCACATAAGTGTTCAGGTACTCGACTCGCTGCAAAGGATCAAGGCGCCGTAGGAGATGTTGTCGGACCATGGTACGTGTTGTCTGTAACATACGTCGGTAGTTAACTGCTGCAGTATGTTTTACAGATGAGGTAAAGTCTATGCCGAGATAGCGGAATCGTTGCGCATAAGGAAACGGACTGATTTCTTCCGGCGTAAGGCCCCTTCCCACCGGCATTGCCGCCGATTTGTTCATGTTCACTGCACTACCCGCCGTCACACTGTGGTCCAACAACAGTTCAAGGACCGTCTTCACCTCTTCCTCAGAACGAACGAGCAGCAGGAGGTCGTCCGCATAGGCACGACATTTGAAGGTGTAGCCCCGTACCCACATTTGAAGGTGTAGCCCCGTAGTTCCACCCCAGAAAGAGAATTGGTCAGCCTCCCAATTAATGGTTCCAACGCTATCGCGAACAGCAGCATCGAAAGAGGGCAGCCCTGGCGAATGGATCGTCAAATTTGAAAGGGCCCTGCTATACGCCCATTAACCTGTACCAAGGATTGTGCACCCCCGTAAATCCTTCTAATGAGACCAGTAAAACGGTCTGGAAAACCCATTTGTTCCAGTACAGCATACAGATAGTTGTGGCGCACCTTATCAAAAGCACTGTCAAAATCAACCGCCACCATCGCCGCTTTAAGCCGGCACTCCTCCGCCAGCGCTATCACATCACGGCATTCGCCAGTAGCTGTTTGCACATTCACCGATCCACCCGGTGTCGTCTGTTCCGGAGAGAGAACGCTACGAATTAACATACGACATCGGGACGCTAGCAACCGTGCAAAGATCTTATAGTCGGCATTAAGCAGGGTGATGGGGCGATAATGTGTGACCATAATTCCTGGCTTCGGTTTATGTACTGGCACCAGGAGACCTTCCATAAAAGCCGGTGGAATAGGCGCATCGGAATTTAACATCTCGTTGTACATTACCGTCCACCGCGGTGCCATTTCGTTGCGAAATTCGCGATAGAATTCAGCAGGAAGCCCATCAATGCCTGGGGACCGATTCAACGCACCTTGTGCGATCGCATCATGTACTTCCTCACAGCTAATGGCTTCCAGTAAGGTTCCCGCGGCTTCCACCGTCAGTGTACGGGAGACGGACGTGGCTATACGGTCGAGGTCATCGAAAGAGGCTGCTTCTTCCCGATAGATGTGTTGGTAATGCTCGACGAATGCAGAGACAATGTCCGCTTGACGCGTCACTCTTCGGTCTTCGCGGGTGATTAACTCCCGTACCAAAACGCGTCGTCGGTGCTTTCGTTCATTCACGACGTGGTGCATGGAAGGAATCTCGTGCCTTACCGTATCGTGACATCTGGCGCACACCATGGTTCCCTGAAGATGTTTCCGACCTAAAGCCACTAGTTTAGCTTTTATCCTTTTGCGTTCGATCCAGATGTCCTGTCCCGGCGGACCATCATCCAGGTCGCGCAGTGCTGCAAAATAAAAGTCGGTGGTACGGCGGCGCCATTCTGCCATCTCCCTGCTATACGAGATGAACGTACGGCGAAGCGCCGGTTTAGCACAAGTCAGCCACCAATCAAGCATCGTCGTATACCTTCCAACCCTTCGCTCGCACATCGTCCATGTCTCAAGGATCCGTTGACGGCATTCAGGATCATGTAGATGTTGAATGTTTAATTTCCACGGGGCCTTACTGTTCCACACCTCTCTACGGGGAAGAAGCACCGTACAGATGTAAGCGCTGTGATCGGAAAATGCCAATGGCCAGCGTTCCGCGTCCTGGACATCATTTGCATGAGCCCGTGAGATATAAATGCGATCTAATCTGCTCGCCGAATGACTTGTCACATAGGTGTATCCCGGTGCAGCTCCATGTCGTAATTCCCACGTGTCACTAAGTACAAGGTCGTTGACAACGATTCGCAACTCCTGGCTGATGTTTGCTTGCGGCCATTGGTCTTTCTGGCTGAGAACACAGTTGAAATCTCCACCAATTATTACACATTCAGAACGTCCATGGAATAGTGGAGCAATGTCTTCTGCATAAAATCGCGCCCTTTCCCACCGCCGATTGTTTCCCGACGGTGCATAAAGATTGATGATGCGTGTCCCAAACGTCGTGAAAGCCATTCCCCTGGCCGACGGAAGATAACACACGTTTTCCACTGGGAAGCCATCTCGCACGTAAACTGCCACCCCACTCCCATTGTGATCTCCATGTGACGAATAGGATTGGTAGCCTGCGATGTATGGGAGTGCAGCTATGTGGACTTCCTGCAGCAAAGCAATATCCACATCAGATGCCCAAACCGTTTCCTTCAATAGGTGTATTTTGGCCGGTGAACGCACATCATTGATATTTAATGTCGCAATACGGTTCGCATGGCGTTGAATCCCACTCTGTCGAGGCGCAAAAACATCTCCCTGCACCGGGGCCGGGGGTTGAGTTAGAAGACGTTCTCTCGCCCCTCTCCCTTCATCTTCAGCAATTATTAGTCCGTCTTCGTGAGTGCCGGCTGCCTCTGTATGACGTCCGGCGCCTCCTCAATATCCTCATACCACATCTTTTCAGGCTGTGATATATTCGTGTCCATAGCCACAGCATCTGCGTCTGGGGAGCCAACTGGCTGTGATTTCTCTTCAGCATCACCACGTACCGGTACCGTCAATGTGACAGACCGCTGTGGGTCGGATCGAACAGTTCCCAGTGCCTCATCCTGTTTCGTAGAGGCTGTTGTGTCGTCTTGGTCCACAGGCACATCGTCGTACGGGGCAAGGGGAGTCATCCCGAGGAGATGTCGTGCGACGACGCCGTTTCCTCCTTTTCGGGGAACGCTGTTTGCGTGATCTTCCGTCCGTGTCCTCAGATTGCAGGGAATCACGGCTGCCCGAAAGAAAAGCATCCGTAGGAGCTGGAAGTGTTTCGAGTCCCATCGTTGAACTTGGCGGGAGTTCGGTCGAAACTAATGACGTCGTCTCAGAGTGCGTTTCAGACGGAACAGCATCCGTAGTGGCTGGAACTGCTTCTTGTACTATCGGTGTGCTTGGTGGGAGTTCGGTCTCATCTGATGTTGTCGCCGTAGATTGTATGCTCGACGGAGCAGCATGCTCTGTCATCCCGACGTCTGCGACAAGGTTTCGGAGAGTGCCATCTTGATCTTCCACCGGGGCTGTGTCCTTTCGGTCATCAGCGGACGCAGTGAGGGCTTTGGCATAGGTAATCGGTAGTACTGTCATCGCCGGCGACGGCTCCCGCATAACTGAAGGCAGTTGCGTAATCCGCCGTTGCATACAGTTCGACCTGAGGTGTCCCTCCTGGCCACATCCAGAACATGTACGTGGTTGACCATCGTAAATCACCACCGCCCGACAACCACCAATTGTCAAATAGGACGGTACATGCTTCTGAAGATCAATAGTGATCTGCCGCACTCCGTTAAGAACGGGGTATGTGGCGAATTGTGTCCAGCGTTCTGCTGTGTGACCATGTACTGTGCCATATGGCTTAAAAGCCTCGATAACTTCGTCAGCCGGGAGCTCAAATGGCAGCTCAAAAACACGTATTGTCCGTATACCCAGACCAGCATGTTCTACAGTTACCGTGCCGACATTCCCGTCACTATGGCAAAATCGGAGACCTGCTTTTGTCGCCTGTAGAATTCTCTCACACGCCGCGTCATTTACCATCTTAACATACACCGTGGGACTAACGATGGATAGGTGAATTCCGATAATATCGTTTGGCGGTATCTTGACGTCCTCTCGAATGAATCGTTCTACTGCTAAAGCCTTTGGTCGTTCGTAGTCTTTGCAGAAATTGAATCGTAATGTAGTTTTCCTGTACTTGTTCGCCATGATCGTTGTTACTAGCCCGCGTGCAGACTAAGTCCACAAGTAAACAAACACTCGCACACGCCGCACAGGCGGAAATATCGGACCTCCGCTTCGCACGGCTGCTAGCGCCGAACTTGAGTGGGAGAAATGTGTACGTCGCCAGGGTGATTATGTTGAGAAATAAATAGGTACACATGAGGAATAAAGACGTAGAATGTTAATAACGTTTGCTTTATTTGAAATTCTGTAAGGGTGTTCACAATAAAAATTTAGAAACATTACTTGCCAGCATGCCCTCATATTATCGCTACATTCATGTATATGCACTCATTTCCATCTAACATCAATGATCGCAAATCTAGTTAGTAGTGTTTTATCTAACTCTGTATGTTTGCGAGTCCTTGTAGTGCTTTTATGCAACTTGTCTGTAAGTATACACGTAGCTCTGAGGGCAGCACGGCGCACACACCATAAAAGTATGGGTTGTTTCAAAATGAACATACCGGTTTTAAGGCGTTGTAGCATTTATTACGTTCATCTTATAATTGCAAATAATACACCAAATGAAAAAGAACCTTAAACAGTTTGTATGTATAGATGTGCGCAACGGGAAGAGTGATGATGACGAAGTCCCATACTCCTTGACAGAGCGTAGGGGAACGATGCGGGAGACCCACACCGTCGTACTAGGCAAAGGTCCTAGTGGAAGTGGTTTGCCATTACCTTCCTCCGACCGTAATGGGGATGAATGATGATGAAGACGACACAACAACACCCAGTCATCTCGAGGCAGGTGAAAATCATTGACCCCGTCGGTAATCGAAACTGGGACCCCGTGCTCGGGAAACGAGAACTCTACCGCGAGACCACGAGCTGCGGACACGGGAAGAATATGGAATGACAAAGAATGACTGAAGAACGTGTTGAAAGAGTGCGTGTCTTTCACGCTTAGCCCCAAGAAATATCGCCGTGGATATGGGCCTTTCTTTTTCGGTGAATTCTTCTGTAACTGATGGTGGTGGTTGTTGGGATGTGTAAGGGGGACTAAACAGCGAAGGTCATCAGTCCCCTGTAACTGATGTTTCTTATCTTGATGTGCTACTGGTATGGCCCGTGCCTCGATGGGAAGAAGCCGAACAGCATATCTTTATTTGTGAGCTAGATGGTGCGCGCCTCACTGGCATAACTCAGTACGTGACTGGTTAAACGACGTTTATCTGACCGATGGGTGGACTGGGTGCAAGGGGCCGGTTGACACAGCATTTTATGCATGATCTCCACGTTCACACACGATCTGAAGCGATCATGTGTATCAGCCTCCGATACCAGCTGATATGTCACACTTCAGAAACAATGCTATTGTAACAGTTACTCCTGACTTCAAGGTTTCGGTACAACTCGCGTGACGACTCGGTGTGTGATCAGTGTTCACACTGAATAATTGTAAGAAAAACTGTTTGTGTTTCTCTTTCATTTCGTGTACTATTTATAATTGTAAGGTGAATATAATGTGTGATACAAAGCCTTAAAATCCGTATATTAATTTTGAAACACCATGTGTTTCTGCTGAAAGCCAGGATTGAATCAGGTACATGCTGGAAACTGAGCACTTTTTCTTTTCTTTCTTTTACCATTCCACCGCGTGCACACATTCGGTTGAGCTAAGTAGAATGTCATATTTGTCCACTGCACCCACAGACCTGTTGTTATCCAATAGACATTTTGCATTGAATTTTTCGTACTAGTTTGGTGGCCCATTTTCAAAGATGACTTCATTGCAACGGTATGGCTTGTCGTGTCATACCGTCTCTTTTGTCATGCCACTTCAAAGTCATTATAGTGTCTGTTGACCTAAACTCCATTTCTCTTCTTTGCAGTTAGGCTTCGAGCTGTGGCGCTCTTTCCTGTTCAGACGAACTGTATTTACTGCATTTGTTCTTTCATACAAATAGTGGAAGAGAGATGGACTTGTGTACCAACTGTTCACATAGAGCATGTGTTTTATAGCGTGCCTTTCCTTCGAAGACATCGAAACGTAGATGCCTGACGCTAGCAGTTCTGGCAAACTCATTTCCTATCATATATATATATATATATATATATATATATATATATATATAATGGAAACACTGAATTTCCATGCGTAATAGGATACAGGAAAACCGAAGGCCGCTCAAAACTGCTTCCAGTCATCTCGGAATGGAGAAACGCACATCTTATAGGGTTTCCAAGGGAATCTTGTACCATTCTTCATGTGAAGTATTGGCAAGTTCAGCTAACAATGATAGAGGTGGATAGCGATCATTCTCCCTTCTCTCCAAAGTAAACCATAAAGGGTCAATAATACCGATATTTGGTGACCGTGGTAATCAAGGGAGATGCGACAATTCATCCTCGTGTCCACAAAAGCAGTCCAGGACGATACGAGGTGTATGAATATGGGCCTTGTCGTCTTGGATATCAAACACTGTTCAATGGGTCGGACCCTATCAGGCAAAGTAGTCACATAATTCTTGGCAATAATGCTACCATGCAGAATAAACATGGTGACCATGGAATACAATGAAATAGCTACCTAAATCATCACCAAACCTCGTGGATGTTTCACTTGCGACTTAAACTCGAACAAAAGTCGGAAACTGTGTCAAACATGCCTCGATCGACGAAATGACGTTCTTTAATTGCTCCACAGTCCACGTTTTATGGCGTCGCCACCACGTTTTCCTGCTAGTTGCATTTGCGTCACTAATGAATGGTTTTCCAATTCCAGATCGCACTGAAATTCACAGCTTATGGAGCTCCCTTTGTTTTGTTTTGGTGCTGACATGGTTCGCAAGTATGACATTCAGTTCTGCAGTGTCTCTCATTTTTCGAACACTCCTCTTCCGTGACCATCTGTCACGAGCACTCGACACAAAATTCCGTCTCCGTTGTGACTTATCGGGTGATTTTTTTCCGCTTTCATTACATGCGGTATAAATTTTCGATACCGGTGGCTCCTGAAACACCAAATGCTTCGGCTTTCTTGGTCACGGAAGTACACACCGTACGAGCACCGACAATTTCCCCACGTTCCACTTCACCTAGCTCCGACGAAGTACACTCACAACTACACAAAACGCTGTTCTGACTACAGCTGCCAGATGCAGCATACTGAGGACACTACATGTGCCGTTCGTGACCAGGTATAATAGTGGAACCTGCAGGCTTAGCGTCTGCATTTGTATTCAGGCATGCGTTTCAAGTGGTGTTTATATTTTTTTCTGTCCTCGGTCGTTAGCTCTGGTGCACGACGACTATACACCGGTATATACGTCGCTAGCAGTTAAATGGTTAAAATCTTTTGTGAGTGTTTGTTTGAGTGACATTCTGACTGCTCTAGGTCCGTAACCCTTTAAACATTGTGCAAAGTGTGAGGCGAGATTAAAAAGAATACCTTCTAATGTAGATATTTGGGTGGATATGTTAACAATAGTCAGTCAGATTACGGATTTGTATAATTTACACTTCAATCACCATTAGAAAAATCAGTCAAAGCTATCACAATTAAGGATAACGAAATCCGAAAAGCAATGTTGTATAATTACAAACAACTAACAAATAATAAAAATTCGCAAAACGCTGATAGCAGAATTAGAAATGATATAGCGAAACATTTCGTAATAATTCGATAGATGAATTACATGGGTTTCACCTACAAGAACTTATAGTCAGTCAACAAGTAAAACTTTGTTGCTACAGTTTTAACGGCGAACAAGTATACAAAGTTACCCATGAGAACGGCTAAAAGGTTACACCAACAGCAAACAGAAGTGATAAACATGAACAATTAACAGCACAAGTACCAACATAATCAAGATGGAAAAGGTAAAACGAGCACTCGCGAAATTGTAATAAGACGTATTATTTAACTCAGCTGCAAAAATCAGTGTACAAATATACTGTCGATGCAGTGCCTTCATCCACATAAAAATGTCTCGTGAGCATGATTAGGACTAACTGGGTATAGAAAGAATACAATATAATCCATGTACAATCGACTAATGATAATGTTAGTATGTATTACCTGCAACGTAATAAGCTTCATTAATACGCTTGCCACCCATATAAGCTTGTGTGTCATATAACAGCCTGTAAAAAATAAGAAAACCAAATGAAGCAGATTTTACGAGTGAAATTTTGATATACACGTACCTGTGATCGACATACCTGACACAGATCGTAAGAGCTGCTCTGTAGAAGCATCAAACAGAAAAGGAAAAATCTACATCGTACGCGGAAACGCGCGAGTACCGACAGCAGTATTGGACATTACAACACGTCTGACACGCAACCAGTCCGAGTACAAAGGGAGCGGAGCCTCTAGAATAGGATACAACAGCTGCGCAGTACGGCACTACCAGCGGACATTACAACATCAACACGTCCTACGCGCAAATGCCGCAAATACCAGCCTGAAACAAGAAATGACAGCTCCCCACTAACGTACTACTGACGGACATTAAACAACAGAACAACACACCAAGAAAAAGGACACATGCTGCACACCAAACAACAGACCTACCGTAAGGTATAAGGATCGCGGTAATTGTGCACTTTAAAGAAGATTTAAACATGTTATGTTATGTTAACCAGGGACCTAGAAACGACGGAGAGGCTCCGTCGCCGCCGCAACCGCAGTGGTCCACAACCCCACGACGACTACCGCAGTCCCTTTCACCCTTCCGCCGCCCCACACCGAACCCAGAGTTATTGTGCGGCTCGGCCCCCGGTGGAACCCCCAGGGAACGTCTCACACCAGGCGAGTGTAACCCCTATGTTTGCATGGTAGAGTAATGGTGGAGAACTTGTTTGCGACATAGCGTAGCTGAGGCGGAATAGGGGGAACCAGCCCGCATGCGCTGAGGCACATGGAAAACCGCCTAAAAACCATCCACAGACTGGCCGGCTCACGGACCTCGTCACAAATTCGCCGGGCGGTTTCGTGCCGGGGACCGACGCTCCTTCCCGCTCGGAAAGCAGTACGTTAGACCGCACGGCCAACCGGGCGGGCAGATTTAAACTTAATTGAGTACAAGTTGGTACCAGTGGACACATCACACAAATAAGCATAAAAAATCGTGATATTTGATCACTCGGTTCGCTTAACCTGATGAATTTCTTGCACAGCCGCACGACGACTCGCAGTGCGTGGTTCCAACAAGTACAGTAGAGAAATATTTTACAACTTAAGCGGCCACACGCCACATTCAGATAGTACAAGACGCACGTTACGAAACCGGAAAGCAAGAAACTTTGAGGAACAGGCAGTAACCTTCATATAATGCCAAAGCCAACGCTTCCTATTAACATTTGCACCATTTTTAGATAATAAGATAATTCCATACTGCGGTTAGCGCTTCTCGTAAATGGCCCAGCGGCTGAATGTACGAAATAGTCAGTATAAAAATTCTGGACGCGACAAGTGCGGGCGCGTCAGCGATATTAGAATTGATAGGCGTGCCTCTGGGTTGTCGGGGACGGTAATGGTACACCGGCCGCCGCCGAGGCCGGCCCAGCCAATGTTAGGCGGATGTCCTGCGACAATAGGCTGAGCTAACCACTGACAGCAACGAAA
Source organism: Schistocerca nitens (assembly GCF_023898315.1). Classification (NCBI taxonomy): domain Eukaryota; kingdom Metazoa; phylum Arthropoda; class Insecta; order Orthoptera; family Acrididae; genus Schistocerca; species Schistocerca nitens. The sequence continues at coordinate 801,037,249 of NC_064615.1, forward strand.
ACGAGACCAGGCCGCTGTTTTCTCCGTACTCGGCTGTGCACCGCCAGGAAGAAGTACCGCGGCCAACGCGGCTCTGTAACAACACAGAATTCCTCCAGTCAGTCAATTCAACTGCGTCCCCAAACCAGCCACACGGAACCTTACGTCAAAGCACGACCCGTACGGCCCCCCACCTCCCGTTCCTAAGACATGCAGAGCAGGATCGCAGCTATGGATAGTCGAGATTACTGAAGAATGGCATACAACCCATCGGCTTTGACCAGTACCGTCACAAGTTACCAGAGATGGTGTATTGCACAGATTTAACTGCAAGGCCGAATGTTGATAAACAAAGCAATGCAGTACAGAGGAAGCAGATGGTAGACATAGAGCACTTACATTCGTATTTTGAACATAGTGTTTAGTGAGTATTTGTGTGTGCGTGCGTGTGTGAATTACTAAGGGACCAAACTGCTGAGGTCATCGGTCTTACACACTACTTAAACTAACTTACGAGAAGGACAACACACACAGCCATGCCCGAGGAAGGACTCGAACCTCCGGCGGGAGGGGCAACGCGATTCGTGACATAGCGCCTCTGACCGTGCGGGCACTCCGCGCCGACGTAATGTTAAGCACATCGCCTCTTTGAGTCCTAGGATTCTATTCTTCAGTTAACCTACATAGCTCAACTGAAGAATTGGATACTAGAGCAAGAAAGAAAGGAAAAGGAAACAATAACAGAAATAACTTAAGCGTGGAATACTTGAGCTGTCATACAGGAGTTGTATCTCGAACTTAAATTGATCTGTATAGGTTAACTACTGAATGGGATAAAAATGTAACGTTATGTCGAGTTTTTCGCCTCGCTACTACTGGTATCCTATTCTTCAGTTGACCTATGTATATCAAATGAAGGACGGGATACAAATTTTACAGGTGTTGCTTTTTTCGTCTCCGCTACTACAGGCATCCTATAGCATCCTGTTCTTCAGTTGATACTAGTACTAGCGAAGGCGGAAAGACCGAAATACGTAAAATTTGTATCCCATACTTTTGTTGGCCTATCTACATACGTCAGCTGAAGAACAGGATACTAATTGTAGCGAAGAGCCGGCCGAAGTGGCCGTGCGGTTAAAGGCGCTGCAGTCTGGAACCGCAAGACCGCTACGGTCGCAGGTTCGAATCCTGCCTCGGGCATGGATGTTTGTGATGTCCTTAGGTTAGTTCGGTTTAACTAGTTCTAAGTTCTAGGGGACTAATGACCTCAGCAGTTGAGTCCCATAGTGCTCAGAGCCATTTGAACCATTTGTAGCGAAGATGAAAATAACAACGTACGTAACATTGGAATCCTGTACCTCTGCTGAACTACGCGAACGCGAGAAAAAGCGACATACATAACATTTGTACCACATACTTCAGTTAACCTATATAGGTCAACTGAAGTATGGGATACGAAATTACTTTTCGCCCTCGGTACTATCCCGTACTTCAGTTGGCCTATAAAAGTCAACTGAAGAACAATTGACCTTCGTAGTTCTCCTGAGGTACAGGATGCCAACGTTACGTATGTCGCTTTTTCTGTCTTTGCTAATACCAGGATCCTACTCTTCAGTACGGGATACAAATTTTTCTTATGTCGGTCTTTTCGCCTTAGATAGTGCTAGTATCGGCTGAAAAATATGGGAGTAATACTAGTGCCAGTGAAGGAGAAAAAAAGCGATAACTGTAAAATTTGTATTCAGTACTGCAACTGACGAACCCTGCTTCAAGACTTCCACATTTACTGGAAGAGATAACGAAAATAAAAAAGTAAAAATTTCCAGAATGAAAAACAATTCTTCCAAAACATGTCAAACTCACTAAGAACGAAAATAAGTACAGAATGAATCGCAATTAAATCCGATTTAAATTAATACATACGACAAAAGTCGTACACAATGTCTAGTCTTGTCTTTTAAAAACAGTTTCATTTATATCAATTTACGATGATAACGCCTCGCCACAGAAGATGACTAATTTATTATCTGTGGCTCGAAAATGAAGAGAGTAACATCTGTGAGTAAACTATGACGTCAGTGGTCAAAGCCGTAGGGCTGTACCACTTCTTCAGTTAACCCCGGTAGCCGATGTGTGCTCCAGAAAACGGGTATGCGCACTGCTCAAATTGGAAACATATGTAATGTTTTATTCGAATCAGTCTGTGATAAATTATTTTTTATTCCTCAAGGTGCATTCTGTATGTTGGGAGCTTGCTTTTTGTGCGGAGCGGCGAGATTTGGGTTTTGAAGGTTGCACGCATTTGGCGAGACACCAGCGCTGAACTGCACAGCCATATGGCGCGCTGCAGCACTGCCCGACAGCCCTCTCTCACGACCCGTGTGAAGAGCGGCGCGGCCCGCCGCCTAGAGGGAACAACTCAATTTTGCCAGCTCGGGAGGGAAACGCTTCACACCAATACACACACACACTCACACACACACACACACACACACACACACACACACACACATACACATAGAGGGAAACGCGGGCGACCGTCGCTTCTCGTAAATGGCCCAGAGGCCAAATGTACGAAATAGTCAGCAGAAAAATTCTGGACGCGACAAGTGCGGGCGCGTCAGCGATATTAGAATTGATAGGCGCGCCTCTGGGTTGTCGGGGACGGTAATGGTACACCGCCCTCTGCAGAAGCCGGCCCAGCCAGTGTTAGGCGAGTGGCCTGCGACAATGGGCGTTGTTACGGCGAGTCGCTGGTCGGCGCGCGCCGCTTTTATTGCGAGAGCGGGCGGGCAGCGAGCGCGACGCCATCTGTCGGCGCGGGGTGGCGCCGCTCGCTGCTGCCCGCCTTTCCCATCAATGTGGAAAGCCGTTTATTAGGAAAGCATCCGCGCGGCCGGCGAGGCGTCCGCCCCCGGGCGCTTATAACCGGCGCGTAACTGATGAAGCAATTCGCTGGGTGTCACGTCAAATGATACACGCCATTTGTACGGCGGTGCCGGGCTCGATTTATGGGGCGGCGGCACTGCGGCCAGCTAACGAGTCGTGTTTACGCCGGGGGTGTTAAGAGCTGCTACACCCGCGCCAGTCGCGGACTGTGCCACCGGTGTCGGCGAGGTCTAGCCAGTAACTTGTGGCATTGGCAAGAGAAGGAAGCGAGGCTAAACAGAGATTGTAAGATTTTCGTGTTTTCTGTCACTGTAAGTAATTCACCTATACCCTTCTGGGACAAAGACGAATAAGCGCGTTGCGTGAGTAGTAATAAGATCCTTGATTCCATGTTGAACTTTATATGTGATACGCTTGGTCGCTAGTCACTTGTGCAGAGCTGGGGCATTCTTATTTGAGGCGTAGTAGCTCGCAGTTGACGTTTTAGAGAAACAAATATGATATTTGTATTTTTTGAGAGAAATTATCTAGAAAAATTTAGTTGTTGAGATGAAGTCTTGTTTGTAAACATAAGTTGTTGTTTCTATTCACGGAGAGGATTTTTTACAGGGAGTTTTCAAGTCAACCGATTCATACACAAGAATGAAAGATTTAACTGTCAGAAATGATAATTGAAGGAAATCTTTGTTCCTCAGATACCTAATAACATTCTTGATTAGTGTTACTTTAATCTCTTTGCTTTCATTACATCACAAATAACGCAGATGGTTGGAAGTCTGTAACTTTTGTATCGAGAGAGTTTCGTAATTGTTAGTACCTGCTTCTGTTGTACAGTCCTTTTTGACAGTAATCTCAGTTTAATTTTTCATAAGCGACTTTCTTTAGAGTAAAACCCTCTTCCATCTTTCTCGATCATGTTTTGAGTATTTTGTATTGTGTGCTTTACATCTTACGCCACACATAGCCACAGATTGTTCCTGAGAAAAAAAAATGTAGTGAGTAGTTCGTTTCATTTGATTCTTTTTTGTTTTTAGCTTCTGCATTTGCTGATTTCTATTTGCTTTCGAGAAAGTCAGCACACAAGACACAAAACAACATGCTCAGTATGAGGTAAGTTGTTTTCATTTTAGGGCAGATCTCACTGTGCATTCTTATGAGGAAACACTTCATACTCATAATTATCAAGTGTTGTAATAAGTACATTAATTAACAGTGAACAGTGTAGGTAATCCCAAGCAGTAATTTTGTCTGTGTAGAGTAATATTTGATTTTTGTGTACATTTAAAATCAGAACTTGCACTTAATGTCACACAACTTTCATAATGTACTTCAGAATCTAGTTTCAGTTAAATAATTTTTATTGAGTATATGGTCAGCTACTTTCGGCAATTAATTGGATTTTTTTTTCATTATTCCAAATTCAATACTTCACAAAGAGAAAGTTTTTGATAAAAGAGTATTTTGATTTCTAGATAAATTTTTATGGAAAGCTTACAAGATTAACAGTGTTTAGAACAGTATCTACCGCTGGTCATTAAAATTTTAGCACCAAGAAACCAGAATGCAACAACTGTGAAGTCGGAATTAAGTGCACTACTTCCTGGCACACGCTTCACAACAAGGTTTGAAGAGCACATGACTCTTAAAAAATACAGCTTTACCACACATCTTACCCAATACAATCATTTCCAAAATAACATAGAACAGAACCTCCAGATACTTCATCTTGCTGAAAAGGCATGGTACTTGACCTTCTTGAAGATACTGAAATCTTTATCAACACAACTAAAACACCAGATTTCCTATTCAATGTCCAGACAGAACTGACAAACAAATTTCTTCTTCAGTTTTTCGAAGACTTACTAGTTCATGACAGGTTTACAGTCATCCAATCCCCAACCCCCCGCCCCTCCCAAAGATACCCCGCTCTCGTTCTGTCCCTCTCATTACAACCTAACTCCATTGACGCCAAGCTAAATATCCTACCAAAAGAACCGTAATACTTGAAACAAATTTATCTAAAATATGTAAAAACTCAGAGCGTGGAATCAGAGTTGAACTGTTACTTTATACGACACGTCCACGATAGACAATAGAAAGTAATAATCTTGATAAAATGAATTTAATTAAAACAACTACAACCAAAGCTCAACTCACTATTTACTACTTAAACTATTTAGATAAATACTACAGCAAGTGATGGTATGTTATTTTTTAAAAATAATTACAGGTTTACAATAGTCATTTCCAGAAACGGCAGCCATGCTAGCTCTCATGTACAAAATAAAGACCCAGTGGCAAAGTCGTCACAACAAATTACACTTATTTATTACAACGTACACCCTGGTCTCCATGTAACCATTTTTAGTTTCCAGCTGTTTACAATACAACGAAAAAGCTATCTGTAACCCACCAAACATATATAAGCACAAATACAGTTAACACACACATACAATAAGATAACCCTTCCTAAATTCAACAGACAAAGTACTTTAAACCTGAAGGCTATCTCTAAATTATTACCCAGCAGCTGCAGCTGAATGAGCCACCAACATTAAAGAACTTTACAGGAAACAAGTACTGATTTACCATTACTGTAGCCTAATAGTGAGAGCACTCGGATCAGAGTTAAACAGTAACTTTCGATAAATGACCACACTTTCTTATGTGTAACTCCATGGAACACATATTATTTGATATAATACTATATTCTACATGAGCCTTATAAAGGGTGAGTCGGAAAGCACGTTACAACTTTGGAACAATATAAAAATTTATTGAGATTACTTACAGAATCGGTAGATATGTCTGTTAGTAGCAAACAACCTCAAGTTTTACATAAAAGTGAGAACTATCATTTTGGTTCAATAGGGCTGCCATTTGTGATGCAGCAAACATCCCACTGGTAATCAATTTCTTCCTACACTCGTTGCAGACAATCAGGCGTAGCTTGTGCAATGTCTGGGTAAAAAAAAAAAAAAAAAAAAAAAAAAAGCCGGCACGGTAGCTCAGCGTGCTCGGACATAGGGTTAGCTTTCTTCTGTAATAAAAAACTGAGTGAACGATCCAACAAAGAACCTGAGCGGGTGTCATCGGACATCCGTCCCGAACAAATTCAATGAACAATATAGAACAAAATGAGATCTAAAAAAAACAACGGGGGGCGGGGGGGGGGGGAGGGGTAGCGGCTTTCATTAGTAATCAAAATATTCACAGTCCTGGGCTAGAATCACACCAGGGCTTAAAATTTTAATAAACATCATCAGCGATAGCGGCCAAAGACTTTCTGCATAAGTCTTCCTCATTCATCCAACGGCCTTGTCAAAGAGAGCAGAGGAGCAGACAGAGGTTCTGGGCACTCTCTTGCCCTTGGTGTGGGAAACTGTCCCTATAGATGGAAGAACCAGCAATGATCAACGGAAGGAAGGTTCAGAAGGCAATAGAAACGACTGCATTAAAGGCACGTAATGTTTATCCACGGTACAAGTGCTCCATAATCTAAAAGGTGTCATGATTATCTCGCCCTTGGAAGAAGATTCTGGACCAGTCCCACATCCCGGTCTCTGGGAGGACATTGCCAAGGGGAGGTGACCATTAGCAGAAGGTTGAGCAACTAACGAAAGGATATTGTTCTACGAGTCAGAGCATAGAATGTCACATGTTTGAACGTGGTAGATAAGCTAGAAAATCTGAAAAGGGAAATGCTAACGCTCGATCCAGATATAGTAGGTCAGTGAAGCGAATTGGCAAGAAGACAAGGATTTCTGGTTAGATGAGTAGAGGGTAATATTAATAGCAACAGAAAATAGGGAGTAGGATTCGTTAGGAATAGGATGATAGGACAGAGGGTGAGTTACTGTGTACAGTTCAGTGACGACATAGAGTAAGTATATGAAGATACTGAACAGGTAATTCAGTACGTAAAACGAGACTGGATTGCGATTGTACGGGAAGCAGTAGAAGAAAGGGTTATAGGAGAATATAGGCTTGGTACTACGAATGAAAGAGGAGAAAGATTGAGTTCTGCAATAAATTTCATTAGTAAATGCAGCACTGTTCAAGAATCGCAAGAGAAGGAGGTACATTTGGAAAAGACCGGAAGATGTTGGATGATATCACTTAGATGTGCAAAGAAGTGGACACAGAAGTACTAAGGAATGGACAAATACGCTTGAATTTCTCTGAGGCTATAGATACTGTGATAGGGATAACGAAGTAGGCAGTGCCGTTGAAAACGAATGGAAATCTCTAAAACGGGCAATAACAGAGGTTTAAGAGAAAAATATAGATACAGAGAAGGTAACTCCAAAGAAATGATGTGTAACAGAAGAAATACATCAGCTGATCGATGAAAGAAGGAATTACAAAAACGTTCACGGAAATTCAGGAATAATGAAATAACAACAAATCATTTAGCACTGAAATTTGTAGAAAGTGCAAGGAAACTAAGATGAAACGGCTGCATGAAAAATGTTAAGAAATCGAAAGAGAAATTATTTTTGGAAGGAGTGACTCATCATACAAAAAACTAAATCAACCTTCGGTGAAATTAAGAGTAAGGATGGTAACATTAAAAGCGCAATGGGAAATCCACTGTTAAATGAAGAGTGTGTGTGGGTAGAAGGAGTGCACTGAAGGCCTCTATGAGGGTGACAACTTGTCTTATGACATGATAGAAAAGGGAACAGGAGTCGATGTGGAAGTGATAGGGTGTCCAATATTAGAATCCGAATTTAAAAGAGCTTTGGAAAACTTAAGGTCGAATAAGCAGAAGGGATAGACAACATCCATAAGAATTTCTAAAATCATTGGGGGCGTGGTAGCACAAAAATGGCTCTGAGCACTATGGGAGTTAACATCTGTGGTCATCAGTCCCCTAGAACTTAGAACTACTTAAACCTAACTAACCTAAGGACATCACACACATCCATGCCCGAGGCAGGATTAGAACCTGCGATCGTAGCGGTCGCGCGGTTCCAGACTGTAGCGTCTAGAACCGCTCGGCCACGAAGTGGTAGCGAAACGCCTGTACCCGTTAGTGTGTAGAATGTATGAGGCTGACGATATACATATACGTCGGAAAAACCTCATCCATACAATTCCGAATACTGCAAGATCTGAAAAGTGCGAAAACTATCGCACAGTCATCTTAACAGCTCATGTATCCAAGTTGCTGACAATAATAATATACAGAAGAATGGAAAAGACAATTGAGGATCTGTTAGCTGACGATCAGTTTGGGTTCATGAATAAATGCTCAGATAGGTAATGCTGACATTGCGGTCGATAATGGAAGCAAGACTAAAGAAAAACCAAGAGACATTCATAGCGTTTATCTAATGGAAAAATCATTTGACAATACGATATTTTGTCGAAAGTCGACATGTTGAGAAACGTGGCTGTTGTACTAAAGGTTTATAATTTATAAAAAACAGCTACTAGCCACATGTATGATTTAAAAAGGTTTATTATCTTCTGACCATGACCGGTTTCGGATTTTTCTTTACAAATCCATCTTCAGATGGCAGTTACAAGCATTCTAAGTTGGACCTAGTTTTGTTTTTGTTATTCGTTTGCTGCACTGGGAAAGAGAAGAAATATTTTTGTTGTCATATCGGTAATGGTATTTTTACAAAAGATTTACTTCTTTTACAAAATCTAATTGCTCATGAGATAGTTTTTTGTTTTAAGCTTAGTAAACGTGCAGGTTAGTGTACTTACGAGCTATGTAGTTCTGCCTGACGAAATATTCGTGCGTTTATATTTTCGAACGCAAGCTTAATACACTTTTCAATATGCACTATGTGAGTGCTATTCCAGTCAATGGACGTCACTTTCAACCTCATCGTCTTAATTACACACGCAGCACACACGAATAACGTTTACAAAACGTCGCCCAGCTTCACGTTACAAACGAGAACAATATTTGCAAAGAGCTTACAGTCATAACGATGTTAACTTACAGATGCTGTATAGTCTATATGGGTACAGTAAAATATCTCTTTGCTATTGTATGAAATTAATCTAAAACGGAATAAATAAAATTCCATACAAATAAGATGACAAACATTATATGTAGTACAGAAATACTGTGTGTTACTGATTAGTTGTTACAATTTTAGGAGATAAATTCTAATATATGACATGATAAGCAATGCACATGTTTTCATTATGCAATGTTTCAATGACATGTAAGCAGTTTTTGGGGGCCTGTATATTGAATGTTTTTAATGGAATATTAGGCTTAAGTTATTTTAAAAAAGTGAAAGTTTCATCAAAGTTATTTAGGAAGGGGGTGTTAACTGACTCTGTCTGTTCATTCAGAATGAGATCAGGGAACCTGTTTTTATGTGTATGAATCTCAATCTCCTCTAAGAGATTCAATGTGAAACCCTTGTCTTTGAGGTGTAATATCTGCAGGTTGTTTTCTATATTCTCAACTGTATGATTGTTTTCTGCAAGATGGGTGGCAAAAGCGGATTTGCTTAGGTTTTTCAGACGTAGGGCATCAAGGTGTTCCTTGAATCTTGTTTCAAAAGCTCTACCTGTTTGGCCAATGTAGAATTTAGGACAGTTGTTACACTTGAGTTTATAAATTCCAGATCTTTTATGGGGTATGCTATAGTGTGGGAGTGAGTGTATGACTCTTTGTTGGAGTTTGTTATTGGTAGAGAAACTGATTTTGACATTCTTCTTCTTGAATAGGTTGGAAATTTTGTATGAAAGTGGGCCTATATATGGTAGGGCTACATATTTTACTGATTTTTTGTCTTTCGTAGTTATTGTGGCTGTTGCTTGTTGGAAAGACTTATTGCTAGCAAATTTTTCTTTTGTTTTTTTGAGAGAGTGTGTCTATGATTGAAGCATCATAGCCATTATTTTGGGCAATTGATTTGATTATGCTGATTTCTTTGTGCTGTTCAGTGGGGATGAGGGGGACTTCATGCATTCAGTTGTTGTTTTGTATGAATCAGAATACATTTAAAAAACTCTAGAATTTTTTCAGTCCAATAATTTCACAGAACTAGAAACAGACCCCACAGCAAAATTTCAAGCTAAACTTCGTAAATTACTCAACAGTTTTGAATTCCTCTTAAATAAATATGAAATTCGGGACTGCATTACCATGAACCCAACTGCACCGAAACTTCGGTCACAGCATAAGATCCACAAAGAAAATTCCCCCATACGCCCTGTTGTGAACTCAAGAAACAGCCCAGCATACTACATAATCAGAAAATTGTAGGATCCCCTTACCACCTACTACATGTTCCAACATAGTTATACAGTTAAAAACACAGCGGACCTTGTAGAACATATCAAAGACATCCACATACCACCAACAGCTAGATTTGCCTCACTAGATATTGTAAACCTATACACTAACATACCAGTAGATGAAACAATTAAGATAATAAAGAGTAACCTCTTAAAACACAAAAAGATCAATCTACCAGAAATACACTCCTGGAAATTGAAATAAGAACACCGTGAATTGATCGTCCCAGGAAGGGGAAACTTTATTGACACATTCCTGGGGTCAGATACATCACATGATCACACTGACAGAACCACAGGCACATAGACACAGGCAACAGAGCATGCACAATGTCGGCACTAGTACAGTGTATATCCACCTTTCGCAGCAATGCAGGCTGCTATTCTCCCATGGAGACGATCGTAGAGATGCTGGATGTAGTCCTGTGGAACGGCTTGCCATGCCATTTCCACCTGGCGCCTCAGTTGGACCAGCGTTCGTGCTGGACGTGCAGACCGCGTGAGACGACGCTTCATCCAGTCCCAAACATGCTCAATGGGGGACAGATCCGGAGATCTTGCTGGCCAGGGTAGTTGACTTACACCTTCTAGAGCACGTTGGGTGGCACGGGATACATGCGGACGTGCATTGTCCTGTTGGAACAGCAAGTTCCCTTGCCGGTCTAGGAATGGTAGAACGATGGGTTCGATGACGGTTTGAATGTACCGTGCACTATTCAGTGTCCCCTCGACGATCACCAGTGGTGTACGGCCAGTGTAGGAGATCGCTCCCCACACCATGATGCCGGGTGTTGGCCCTGTGTGCCTCGGTCGTGTGCTGTCCTGATTGTGGCGCTCACCTGCACGGCGCCAAACACGCATATGACCATCATTGGCACCAAGGCAGAAGCGACTCTCATCGTTGAAGACGACACGTCTCCATTCGTCCCTCCATTCACGCCTGTCGCGACACCACTGGAGGCGGGCTGCACGATGTTGGGGCGTGAGCGGAAGACGGCCTAACGGTGTGCGGGACCGTAGCCCAGCTTCATGGAGACGGTTGCGAATGGTCCTCGCCGATACCCCAGGAGCAACAGTGTCCCTAATTTGCTGGGAAGTGGCGGTGCGGTCCCCTACGGCACTGCGTAGGATCCTACGGTCTTGGCGTGCATCCGTGCGTCGCTGCGGTCCGGTCCCAGGTCGACGGGCACGTGCACCTTCCGCCGACCACTGGCGACAACATCGATGTACTGTGGAGACCTCACGCCGCACGTGTTGAGCAATTCGGCGGTACGTCCACCCGGCCTCCCGCATGCCCACTATACGCCCTCGCTCAAAGTCCGTCAACTGCACATACGGTTCACGTCCACGCTGTCGCGGCATGCTACCAGTGTTAAAGACTGCGATGGAGCTCCGTATGCCACGGCAAACTGGCTGACACTGACGGCGGCGGTGCACAAATGCTGCGCAGCTAGCGCCATTCGACGGCCAACACCGCGGTTCCTGGTGTGTCCGCTGTGCCGTGCGTGTGATCATTGCTTGTACAGCCCTCTCGCTGTGTCCGGAGCAAGTATGGTGGGTCTGACACACCGGTGTCAATGTGTTCTTTTTTCCATTTCCAGGAGTGTATATGAGTTAATAGAGATCCTCACACTCGTCTTGTCTAATAATTACTTCACCTTCAATAATAAAGCCTATAAACAAAATGACGGCCTTGCAATGGGTAGCAGTTTTGCTGGATTATTAGCTGATATTTACATTAACCATCTTAAGCAAAAGTTCTTCTCATCCAATAACCAAATGAACAGTAAAATAATTTATTACAAGAGATACGTAGATGACACTCTATTACTTTTTGATGGTAACAGCAGCGAAATTGATACCTTAGCTGAAGATCTGAGCAAATTACACAACGACATCAAAATCACAGTGGAGCATGAAATAAATAATAGCATCAATTTCCTGGATCTCAAAATGTCAAACATAAATAACAAACACCATTTTGATATCTTTCGAAAACCAACAACCACAGGTGTTACCATCAATAACACATCCTGCCATCCGAACCAACATAAGATGGCTAATTTCCGGTCAATGCTACATCTTATGCATAAAGTCCCCCTCATCCCCACTGAACAGCACAAAGCAATCAGCATAATCAAATCAATTGCCCAAAATAATGGCTATGATGCTTCAATCATAGACACACTCTCTCAAAAAACAAAAGAAAAAATTGCTAGCAATAAGTCTTTCCAACAAGCAACAGCCACAATAACTATGAAAGACAAAAAATCAGTAAAATACGTAGCCCTACCATATATAGGCCCACTTTCATACAAAATTTCCAACCTATTCAAGATGAAGAATGTCAAAATCAGTTTCTCTACCAATAACAAACTCCAACAAAGAGTCATACACTCACTCCCACACTATAGCATACCCCATAAAAGATCTGGAATTTATAAACTCAAGTGTAACAACTGTCCTAAATTCTACATTGGCCAAACAGGTAGAGCTTTTGAAACAAGATTCAAGGAACACCTTGATGCCCTACGTCTGAAAAACCTAAGCAAATCCGCTTTTGCCACCCATCTTGCAGAAAACAATCATACAGTTGAGAATATAGAAAACAACCTGCAGATATTACACCTCAAAGACAAGGGTTTCACATTGAATCTCTTAGAGGAGATTGAGATTCATACACATAAAAATAGGTTCCCTGATCTCATTCTGAATGAACAGACAGAGTCAGTTAACACCCCCTTCCTAAATAACTTTGATGAAACTTTCACTTTTTTAAAATAACTTAAGCCTAATATTCCATTAAAAACATTCAATATACAGGCCCCCAAAAACTGCTTACATGTCATTGAAACATTGCATAATGAAAACATGTGCATTGCTTATCATGTCATATATTAGAATTTATCTCCTAAAATTGTAACAACTAATCAGTAACACACAGTATTTCTGTACTACATATAATGTTTGTCATCTTATTTGTATGGAATTTTATTTATTCCGTTTTAGATTAATTTCATACAATAGCAAAGAGATATTTTACTGTACCCATATCGACTATACAGCATCTGTAAGTTAACATCGTTATGACTGTAAGCTCTTTGCAAATATTGTTCTCGTTTGTAACATGAAGCTGGGCCACGTTTTGTAAACGTTATTCGTGTGTGCTGCGTGTGTAATTAAGATGAAGAGGTTGAAAGTGACGTCCATTGACTGGAATAGCACTCACATAGTGCATATTGAAAAGTGTATTAAGCTTGCGTTCGAAAATATAAACGCACGAATATTTCGTCAGGCAGAACTACATAGCTCGTAAGTACACTAACCTGCACGTTTACTAAGCTTAAAACAAAAAACTATCTCATGAGCAATTAGATTTTGTAAAAGAAGTAAATCTTTTGTAAAAATACCATTACCGATATGACAACAAAAATATTTCTTTTCTTTCCCATTGCAGCAAACGAATAACAAAAACAAAACTAGGTCCAACTTAGAATGCTTGTAACTGCCATCTGAAGATGGATTTGTAAAGAAAAATCCGAAACCGGTCATGGTCAGAAGATAATAAACCTTTTTAAATCATACATGTGGCTGGTAGCTGTTTTTTATAAATTATAAACATTTGACAATATCAAATGCTGTAAGATTTTCTAAGTTATAAGAAAAATAGTGGTAAGATGCAGAGAAAGATGGGTAATATACAATATGTACAACAGTCAGGAGGTAACAACAAGACTGGAAGGTCAAGAACAAAGTGCGCACATTATAAAGGTGGCCAGGCGATTGGCCTTTCATGGACAGTTCACCGACCTGTGATGAAATAAGGTGGTGCACCGCTTTCGTGCTAGTAAACCATCTCATCTCGTAAGCTTCATCGATATGAGCATTCAAAAAAGTTTTCAAGCGAGCACATTCCACATCAGTGAAAACAGCCATTTTAACAGTGCAGTACGCTTGCGCTCCTGGTGATTCAAACTGGAGTTTGTCTGTTACAAAACTGCACATTTACTGATCTGTAAGTTTTCTGAACACATTTCTATTCTAAAGTTGTAAAGCCGTTTTAACTCACCCTGTATTGTGCTGCATCCTCTGTGAGCTTTTCGTAAACCACAACACATCAGATACTAAACCAGGATGATACAGACCGGTAGGTTGGCTAGAACAAATCGAAAACTTTCTGAAAGAACGTAGTAAGGCGGAGGCTCACCATTCGAACACTAACGCAATACGCTCGAAGTAAGTTGGTCAAATACCATAGTAGGAACCATAGCGATACCAAGTGCAACTTTAAACATACGGCCCAACTGTCGTGTTGCCCTCGCAATGGCTCCTTCCAAGGTACACCGCTGTAGAGGTGAGTCCCTCCGCTATGCCCCTGACTGCCAAACCTTCCTGGAGATATTTCACACTTCTTGATGGCGGACTGAGTCACTATCAACTGCCCTCTCCTGCATTAGACCAAAATCGGAAATATACCTGAGGGTTCTTGCGTGGAACAGACCTGCCACGGTAGCTCAGCGTGTTGGGTCAGAGCGTTAGCTACCCTCTGTAATAAAAAACTGAGTGAACGGATCAACGAAGTACCTGAACGGATGTCATGAGACGTCCGCGCCGAACATCGTTGTATATAACGAACAAAATAGAGCAAAAATGAGACCAACAAAGAGTAAAAAAAATAAATAAATAAAATAAAAAAATAAAGAACGCTAACGCGCTGCTTCCTGGACTCGGGTAGGCGCGCCGGCCCCAGATCGAATCCTCCCGGCGGATTAACAACGAGGGCCGCTGTGCCAGCCAACCTGGATCTAATTTTTAGGTGGTTTTCCATATACCGCTAGGTGATACCAGGTTGGTCCCCATGTTCCGCCTCAGTTACACGGCTGGCAGACATCTGAACACTTTCGTACTATTCCATGGATTACACTTGACGCAGACAGTTGGGGTACACTAATTCCGTCCCAGGAGGTACGGGGTGGTGGCAGGAAGGGCATCCGACCAGCCCTTAAAGATTAACATTCCAAATACGATTAACGATGGCTGACCCTGCATATCTGCGGGACAAGGCTCAAGCTATAGAATTCTTGCTGTGAGCACTGAACTCAGCTTGCAGACCAAAGCACTGCTACTTCTTACAACTCCAAGAGCACTATCCCTAGGACCTACGGACGCATGCGCGCCTCTACATTCCCCATCTTCCGTCTGTCCCCCGGAGACAACTACCGAACGGCGGAGGTTCGAGTCCTCCCTCGGGCACGTGTCCCTAGGATAATTTAGGTTAAGTAGTGTGTAAGCTTAGGGACTGATGACCTTAGCAGTTAAGTACCATAAGATTTCACACACACACACACACACACACACACACACACACACACACAACTACCGAAGATTCACGTATCGAGCAAGTATCTCGCTCTCACAACAAGCCTAATCGAAAGATGACGCACTGCAGCTCAATTTTCTTTGCATAGAGAATGTAGATGGCGTCACACCTGCATAAATATCTAATATTGCGCTAAAGTTTTGATCATTTTCTTATCCCAACAAGTAGCACACCACATGCCAATTTGCCAGCCTAAGTGGCCGAGCGGTTCTAGGCGCTTCAGTCTGGAACCGCGCGACCGCTAGGGTCGCAGGTTCGAATCCTGCCTCAGGCATGGATGTGTGTGATGTCCTTAGGTTAGTTAGTGTTTAGGTATTTCTAAGTCCTAGGGGACTGATGACCTCAGAAGTTAAGTCCCGTAGTGCTCAGAGCCATTTGAACCATTTTTGAACATGCCAGTTTGACATTTGTTGCAGTTTTAATGACCAGCAGTGCAAGAGTGCTGTTGTACGCCACCTAAGTCCAGCAGCTTATATGTTCCAAATGAAAGGTGTAATTGCGGTCGAAAGAAGAAATATTTTAAATTAGGCGGCAGAAGAACTCTCGTGGCAGAAATTCCGTACGATTTATTTTACGTCGAGGGCCCACGAGTTGACAGACAGGAGAGCCAGCGACCGTAGACACGTCGCGGCGGGAGGATCCATTTCTCAGTGTGGCGTCAGGTCCATACATCACGGCGCGGCGCGGCGCGGCGCGGACTTGCTAACAAGACGGCTGGCTGGCTCTGCCGCGCTCCGCTTTTCTCGGCGCGGCCCTGCGGCGCCCTGGCCGCTGCCACACGCCATCTGCGCCCGCCGGCCGCCTCGCCTCATGTGTCGCGGCGCGGCGCCGCGGGGCCCGCACGGCTCGTTAATAACGCCGGCCAGACGCTTAGCGACGGCTCGTATTTACACTGCGGCCGCCTGAGAGCGGAACACACACGCAGTGCGCGCCGCAGCGCAGCCGCGGAGGTGTCGCACGCTTGGCTGCCGCCGGCAGCTCCGCGCGCCAAACACGTGTACAGCACGCCGCTTCGTGTCTGACGGGGCACTGCCGAGCTCGACCAGTTGCTGAGGGTTATGACTTCCGAATCTCGAGCTGAGTGACATATCATGTTGTACAGAACGCCTGTAGTCCTACAAGCAGAGGTCTATGCAGGTAACGTAAATTAGTTCCACATCAGCACCGCATCGACAAAAACCTTATCAGCAAGTGTTTTAGAGCATTCCGCATCCATTGTAAGATGGCAAGAACTATGCCCCTTACATGAAGTCATTAAAGATCACGTTGAGCGAACAGTAGGGCTGAACAAAAATGACTGACAAGGCACAATGCATCTTGTAGAGGGTATAGTATGGACGTATTGGAATAATTAATATTGGCTGATGGTTTTAAAGTAATTCACGCGACATGAAAACTTTGTGGAAACGCGTCGATTTACTGGAGGCTAGTTTATCCCAGAGTTGACCACGGCTGGGTGGCGGCACGCAGCTGGGGAATGGCGAAGGGAAGCGACAATAGGCAGCTTAGGGCGGCTCAAAGTCTGAGAAAGCGGTAACGGGGCGCGGCCTCCAGCAGCCTTAAGATGGGTGACAGTGAGTGGGTGGTTGACCCCGACTCCATGCTGGTGTACCGGGAAACAGACGGAGAACTTGTACACCTGTTGATAAATGTCTGTCGTTCTGTTTTCAGTGAAACAAGTGAGAATGCCGTGCAAAGCTACAGTGGAGCAGTCAACAGAGGATGAAATATGTGTGTTCGTGACTGTAACAACTTCATACTGAATTCACGGTCCACAGAGTCTGAAGTGAACAGGTGAAGAGTGGCAGAATGAAATACGCTGGCCTCTGATGGGAACACAGGACCAAGGAATTTGAAGTACTCTCCTGGGAGTCAGAATTTCGGAAAAATTTGTGTTTTATGCAGATGCTAACCTTGATGGGTGGCGTGGGAGGAGCAAAATAGCAGAAGTTGAGAGGAAGGGAAATTTTGTGGGAATTTGTTCATTTCCCAGAGCAGGCATTGGTCGGCGCTAGGAAGTAACGCATAATTAACGCGACTTGCGCTGCAATTGGCGTAAGTGATTTTGCTGGAGGGAAAACCAAGGCGAAGAGCAGACTGGCAGAAGTCTCCGTAGAGGTGTTCTGTTCCAAGCTTGCCTAGAGTCCGGACATGGCGTTCTCTACTCAGCTTGCTTGCGAGAGAGTGCGCATCTCTGCAGTCTAGGACTTAGCAAACGGAACGTTTGAGCTTGGTGATAGAAACTTTTCGTTCAGCTTTTTACTGAGTAAGACAGCCAGGAGTGAATAGAAGAGTGCAGCCTTGCAGCACCACGAGGCCGGCCCACGTCCGCACAATGACGCCGCCCCGCCACGCGCAATTCGGTGCTATTGCGCCCGCTCCGGCTTGAGTTAGGTCACTGATTAATTTGTTGGATCACGGCGGCAAAGTTTCCACGAGAGTTTCATGGGCCGTGTATTGTAGAATTCTTCTCGTACTTCACATTACGCCTGGGTCAGTTGATAGGAATTACTTTTGATTTATCACGCTTTACTCCATGTGAACGCAATTTATTCCCACTGCCTGTTAGGAGAATCATGTAATGTGATGATTGAAGGTTGTGAGTTAAAATAAATTTGTGCTAATCGACTGCATCTGTTTTCAATCAAGTAGTTGAAATCCCAAGTCACTTTCTTAATTAATTTGATGTTCAACATTTGCATCTGGTGTTCAATAGCTGAATATAAAATCAATGTGCACCCCTTTTTAATTAAAAGGGATCAAATCTGAATCAATTAATGTCAACACTGCCACCACAGTTCAGTCAGCAGTCACAGGGCCTTATTACTTTCTTTGCATTATCCGTTATTGTGGTAGTTTTGAACTCTCTGTTGATCTGTTAGTCAATTAGCTGGGGTGAACACATGCCAAAATCAGATAAGTGACAGGTGGGGTGTTACACCATGGATATTGAAATTTTGCAAACCTCTTGACCCTGATAAGTAGCTCACCTTAACTGTCGTCTGCTTAAGTTTCATTCCATCAACTAAGAACTTAAAGCTGGATCATAAAAATAAAGTCGTACAGCGTGAATGGATTGGAGACCCCGATGGGCAGGTTCAGCCTTCTGATTGGAAGGATTTTCGCTATCCTTCGCGCCCATAGGCACCATTCCTTCACGAGGTAAAAAATTTGGAAATTTGTGGGAAGGTCTTATGGGACCAAACTGCTGAGGTCATCGGTCCCTAAGGCTACACACTACTTAATCAAACTTAAACTAACTTACGCTATAGACAACACACACACACCCATACCCGAGGCAGGACTCGAACTTCTGACGTGGGGAGCCGCACGGACTGTGACAAGACGCCCTTCACGAAGTATAAGAGCTATGTAGTACGTATATGTCATATATGTTTAACATATTTCACACATATTACTACACGTATTTCAGCTCTGTCTGAAGAGAGTTTCGTCCTGTAGTTCTGTTATCGCACAGGTTCAATCCTTGTGACGTCGTTATCTCCTGAACGACGCTTCGCGCCCTGTGAGCCAGTTTCGTACTGTCTCCAGTGCGACAGATCGATTGTTATCTACCCTGCGCACCATCGCCGTCCAACATGCGCTGCAACGCCCACCTAGTTGGCGTGGAGCTGGCGCCACGAATATGATATTAATCCCTCTCATCGGCGTCGTCTTAATCTCTTAGGGTCTCTGGCGGTAGTCATTTAGATGGCTGAGTACCAGTGACTTAAGACTGATATTTCAAGTTTTTGCGTGCGTTAAGTGGTGCTACAGTGAGGTCGCATGTCTGCAATGTCTGCAAGTTGCGTAGTGGTGTTTCAGATTGGAGTTGCCAAGAGACTAAGATTTTGTGGCCATGTTCTGCAGACTACTACCTGCAGAGGGTTAATCTGCAGCAAGGGTTCTCAAAGTTAGTTTTTTTTTTTTTTTTTTTTTGTTTCAAATTAGATAGTCAGTTAAAGTTACCATCTGTTGTATATTGCTTCTAAAATTCATTTGTAATCTTTCAATATTTGAGATATCACGACGTACAAATGACAACAGAACAGTAGTTGACATTTAAATGCCAATTTAAAAACTGTTATATTTAAGCTGATCATGCTCAAAGGAAACAAACAAGCGTAAAAATGCATACGGATCAAAATTCGGATATTGTCGGACACCTCCACATTTAATGCGATGTGCGTGCTTCAACTTGTGAAGAAAGTACATCCAGTATTGGTTGTATCTCTGAAATGGTAACTCGCAGATCTCCTTCCAGCTATTGACGAGGCCGATATTTCTTATGGATTAACGCCTTTGTGGAAATATGTTAGCTCACATAAGTAAGTTGATGCAAAGGGTAACAACACGTACACTGCCCTTCTAACTAAATTGGGATATTCATTCAAAGTGTGCGCCCAGAAATTTTCGAGAGACTTCGGCTTAAATTGATTTTCTAATGCTCTGAAATTTACTTAGTAAAAACTTTCTAATGCCAAGATCTCATAAACATTTCTTTATTTACAAACGACGAGTTTCGACAGACTTTGCTGTTATCTTCAGGTCTTCAAAAGTTTATGTTGTAAAATGTGTTCGTTTTGAGCTGGACCTCACGCCAAGTTGTCATGTACAAATATTCAGAACATTATATAAAACTTTTATTTGAAATAATCCATCACTGTTTGAGAAGAACAATAGCGTACACACCTACAACACTAATTACTCATTGTTAAAGCTGTCTGTGGCTTAGAGGGGAATTCAATATGCAGAAATACAAATTATTGATTATTTTACCAATAACATAAAATGTCCGACAATTAGCGAAGCTCGTTTAATTTGAAATAGTTTCTCCTGAACAACTCCTTCTGTTTCATTGACAAATTTCTACTTAAAAGCTGGTAGCAGGTAAAGAAACAAAAAAGATGTGTTAATCAGTCTTAACACAAACCATGTAAACTGACTGTTTCCACATCATTCTCTGTAACGGGATTTACTATAAAACTAGCGTCGTCTACAAAAGGTCCAATTTTGCCTGTTGGATGTTAAGTAGAATGTCATTCACATAGATAAAGAATAGAAGTGGTCCCAAAGTTGGAGCCTGTAGGATTCCTTTTGTGGTTATTACCCTAGTCTCTAATATTTTCTACCTTTCCGAAATTGAATTATGTAGCACAACATTTTGCATTCTTTTTGTCAAGAACAGTTCCAACCAGCCGTGTGTAAATGCATCAGTTCTATAAAACTTGAGTTTTTTCTAAGAGAGTATTATGTTCTAAACAATGGAAGAACTTGGAGAGACCACAGAAAATAATAACTGGCGATATATTATAAACTAAGGCTCATACTATTTGAAGAGTGTTTGTATAAATTCCTCAGTCGAGCAACCATTCTGGAATACAAACTGCGATGAACTAAGTAAGTTCTTTCCACTTAAGTGTCCGACCGCTCTTGAGTACATTACTTTTTCGACTATTTAGGAAAAAGCTGTCACTGAGGAAACTGGACAGTAATTGTTTAAGCCTTACCTGATAATTTTCTTATGAAGTCATTTAATAATTGCGTGTTTTAACCTGTCTGCAAAAATTCCCTGTGTCAAAGATGCATTGCATATATCACTAAGGACATTACTTTCTACGTTGGAATACCATCAAACGTGCAAAAGCTTCTGCTTTCAGATTTTTTTTCTTTTATTAATTTCAGTGATGCAAGTTGGTGCTACTTCTAGTTGCTTAAAGCTTTTTGGAGTGATTTCTTAATATATTTTCTTGCTTCTTGAACTAAACCATTTAATCGTATATTTGCTGATATACACTCCTGGAAATGGAAAAAAGAACACATTGACACCGGTGTGTCAGACCCACCATACTTGCTCCGGACACTGCGAGAGGGCTGTACAAGCAATGATCACACGCACGGCACAGCGGACACACCAGGAACCGCGGTGTTGGCCGTCGAATGGCGCTAGCTGCGCAGCATTTGTGCACCGCCGCCGTCAGTGTCAGCCAGTTTGCCGTGGCATACGGAGCTCCATCGCAGTCTTTAACACTGGCAGCATGCCGCGACAGCGTGGACGTGAACCGTATGTGCAGTTGACGGACTTTGAACGAGGGCGTATAATGGGCATGCGGGAGGCCGGGTGGACGTACCGCCGAATTGCTCAACACGTGGGGCGTGAGGTCTCCACAGTACATCGATGTTGTCGCCAGTGGTCGGCGGAAGGTGCACGTGCCCGTCGACCTGGGACCGGACCGCAGCGACGCACGGATGCACGCCAAGACCGTAGGATCCTACGCAGTGCCGTAGGGAACCGCACCGCCACTTCCCAGCAAATTAGGGACACTGTTGCTCCTGGGATATCGGCGAGGACCATTCGCAACCGTCTCCATGAAGCTGGGCTACGGTCCCGCACACCGTTAGGCCGTCTTCCGCTCACGCCCCAACATCGTGCAGCCCGCCTCCAGTGGTGTCGCGACAGGCGTGAATGGAGGGACGAATGGAGACGTGTCGTCTTCAGCGATGAGAGTCGCTTCTGCCTTGGTGCCAATGATGGTCGTATGCGTGTTTGGCGCCGTGCAGGTGAGCGCCACAATCAGGACTGCATACGACCGAGGCACACAGGGCCAACACCCGGCATCATGGTGTGGGGAGCGATCTCCTACACTGGCCGTACACCACTGGTGATCGTCGAGGGGACACTGAATAGTGCACGGTACATCCAAACCGTCATCGAACCCATCGTTCTACCATTCCTAGACCGGCAAGGGAACTCGCTGTTCCAACAGGACAATGCACGTCCGCATGTATCCCGTGCCACCCAACGTGCTCTAGAAGGTGTAAGTCAACTACCCTGGCCAGCAAGATCTCCGGATCTGTCCCCCATTGAGCATGTTTGGGACTGGATGAAGCGTCGTCTCACGCGGTCTGCACGTCCGGCACGAACGCTGGTCCAACTGAGGCGCCAGGTGGAAATGGCATGGCAAGCCGTTCCACAGGACTACATCCAGCATCTCTACGATCGTCTCCATGGGAGAATAGCAGCCTGCATTGCTGCGAAAGGTTGATATACACTGTACTAGTGCCGACATTGTCATGCTCTGTTGCCTGTGTCTATGTGCCTGTGGTTCTGTCAGTGTGATCATGTGATGTATCTGACCCCAGGAATGTGTCAATAAAGTTTCCCCTTCCTGGGACAATGAATTCACGGTGTTCTTATTTTAATTTCCAGGAGTGTATTTAGAAAGTGATTTTTAAAATTACTTGCAACTTGTAAATTAAGAGTCACAACATTGTCAGTTAATTTAATTGTTATTATTTAGTTTAACTTATACACTGAATGGCTGTCCTGTATCCGATTTGACAATGTTCTATATAGATTGAATCTTATTATTGGCGTTATTTACAATGAAGCGCCAAAGAAAGTGGTATAGGCATGCGTATTCAAATGCAAAGATATGTATACATGAAGAATACGGCGCTGCGGCCGGCTACGCGTGTATAAGACAACAAGTGTCTGGCGCAGTTGTTAGATCGGTGGCCGGCCGGAGTGGCCGAGGGGTTCTAGGCGCTTCAGTCTGGAACCGCGCGACCGCTACGGTCGCAGGTTTGAATCCTGCTTCGGGCATGGATGTGTGTGATGTCCTTAGGTTAGTTAGGTTTAAGTGGTTCTAAGTTCTAGGGGACTGATGACCACAGATGTTAAGTCCCATAGTGCTCAGAGCCATTTGAACCTTTTGTTAGATCGGTTACTGCTGCTACAATGGCAGGTTATCAAGATTTAAGTGAGTCTGAACGTGGGGTTATAGTCGACGCTTGGGACGCATCATATTCTAGGCAGCGATGAAGGGGGGACTTGCATGTACGACCATTTAGAGAGTGTGTCGTGACTATCAGGAATCCGGTAAAACATCAAATCTCCGACTTCGCTGCCTCCTGTACAGGATCCTGTAAGAACGGGTCCGACGAGGATTGAAGAGACTCTTTCAACGTAACAGAAGTGCAACTCTTTCCGCAAATTGCTGCAGATTTCAATGCTGGGCCATCAACAAGTGTCAACGTGCGAACCATTCAATGAAACGTCATTGATGACTGCACGACACAAAGCTTTACGCTTCGCCTGCGCCCGTCAACACCGACATTGAAGTGTTGATGACTGTTTCCATTCATCAACAGAACAGCTATCCCTTCGGAATTTTCCACATTTGCCATGCATACGATAAACCCATGTATTTGGTTTTCCAACCCTCTAATGATCTCATGAAATATGACTGAAAACATGATACCAGATCGGACGAGCCCCGTGTCAATTTGTATCGAACGGATGGACGTGTACGGGTATGCAGACAACCTCATGAATCCATGCACCTCGCATGTCATCAGATGACTGTTCAAACTGGTGAAGGCTGTGTAATGATGTGGGGCGCGTGCAGTTGGAGTGATAGGATACAATTCATACGTTTAGATACGATTCTGACAGGTGACACATCCTGTCTGGTTACTTGCATCCATTCATGTCCATTGTGCATACCGACAGACTTGGGCAATTCAAGCAGGACAGTGCGACACTCCAAACGTCCAGAATTGCTACAAAATGGCTCCAGGAACACTCTTCTGAGTTTAAACACTTCCGCTGGCCACCAGACTCCCCAGACATGCACATTATTGAATATATCTAGGAGACCTTGCAACGTGATGTTTAGAAGAGATCCCCACCCCCTCGTACTCTTACGGATTTATGGACAGCCCAACAGGATTCATGGTGTCCATGCCCTCCAACACTATTTCAGACATTGGTCGAGTCATGCCAAGCCGTGTTGCGGCACTTCTGCATGCTTGCGGGGGCCCTACACGATATTAGACAAGTGTAGAAGTTTCTTTGGCTCTTCAGTGTATTTCCGGCAGGACATGGATACTTCTGGACATTTTAATGACTTTTCTTAATATACTGAAGTATTTTTGTAATATGCAAGTAATGTTGAATCTTGACTTTTTTGGGGTTTTACGTAAGTTTCTGTCTCCCTCTTGATATTTTAATTCTCTTTGTTATCCAAGGATTACTTGTTTTCTTAATGGATATTTTTTTAGTAAAACAACTTTAAAAGTTTTTATTAACTATAAAAACAGTCTTGATCACGATTTATTTATTAAAGTGACCGGTTTCGACCACTGCTGTGGTCATCTTCAGACCATTGAGTAGGAACTTCTTTCTGCTGGAGAATCACTACTCTCTATTCTCCAGCAGAAAGAAGTTCCTACTCAACGGTCTGAAGATGACAACAGTAGTAATCGAAACCGGTCACCTTAATAAATAAATCGTGATCAAGACTGTTTTTATAGCAAATATTTGTAACACATAGATCACTGTCACTCCCATAATGTATTCAAAAGTAACTTGGAAAGTATTGACACAAATTTAGTATGTAAAAAATTAAATTTGTGCATTGGCATCTGTTCCTATAGATACCTCAACCGTTACCATCCCTTTCAGTGTAATTATAAATTATTGTATCCTGTTCTCATTAATGTACCTAACTGCTTTGTATGAGTGTGTCCAGGCTGTAATGTGCCAGACTGTTTATTTCCCTTAATTGTGAATCATTACCGGAGACCCGATTAGAAACTAGGTACGCAGGAATGATTTTAGCCCTAGCACTGTCTATAAAAAGTTATTAATCAGTGTCCTACTATTCTGCGGCACAAAAGTTGGAAAATTGACCACTGAAATTAAAATGAAACAGTCAAGTAATAATTCTATTTCACTTTTCGTGACTGTATCTTTCAAAAATGTACACTGAAATTTCCACAAACTACTAACTTTTCCCTGTCTGACAAGTAGCTCAATAACGTATGTAGTTTTCTCATTAATAGCTGAAAGTTTCCTAGAGGGGATCTGTAGGCGGTTACAAAGTATTCTGCACTAAAAGCTCACAAGCACATACTTCTAGGTTCTGATCAACACAAAAATATTTGTTTCCAGGTTTTTGACTATGTGTCCAACCTTACATATGTTGCAGGTCCACATTTCTCCATGTTAACTCTACATAAAAATGATGCAAGTCTATAATCCCTGATATTTAACTTCTCCATCCCTGTGGTTAAATGGTGTTCAGAGAGGCACAGAACAGCTATCCCTTCAGAACTTTCCACATCTTCTGTGCATACGATAAACGCATGTATCTGGTTTTTCAACCCTCTAATGATCTCATGAAATAAATTAATTTTATTATTCTGGAATCTGTTACACATATTTGGACTTGTATTGCTCTAACTTTTTTCAGTACTGTTTGTCCGTAACCTGATTCTAACATAAAAAGTGTGACTTTGGTTCCAGTAATCAAAGGAATTTTGTCTTGTGAGCTTGTGCTCTCCTTACACTTTCCGCAGAATACTCAGTTAATCTTTCCTTCCTCCTCCCATTTAGAAGCAGGACATGATTAGTGTATCCGCATCTCCCAATCGCAGAAACAGACACGGCTCAGATACAAGACGTTGTTTCAGTCAAAAGCAACTCGCTCAGATCTTTGTTCACATGGCAAACAGCTGGTCATGTCACTGCCAAACGTTGACAAAAGCCACACGAGTGTCACTGTTAATGCTATTTTCTAAGTTGTTAACTAGGCTGTTTCCTGCTCCCCTACATTAGATAACCGGCAGGGGTGGCCGAGCGGTTCTAGGCGCTACAGTCTGGAGCCGCAAGACCGCTATGGTCGCAGGTTCGAATCCTGCCTCGGGCATGGATGTGTGTGATGTCCTTAGGTTAGTAAGGTTTAAGTAGCTCTAAGTTCATCTACATCTACATCTACATTTATATTCCGCAAGCCACCCAACGGTGTGTGGCGGAGGACACTTTACGTGCCATTGTCATTACCTCCCTTTCCTGTTCCAGTCGCGTATGGTTCGCGGGAAGAACGACTGTCTGAAAGCCTCCGTGCGCGCCTAATCTCTCTAACTTTACATTCGTGATATCCTCAGGAGGTATAAGTAGGGGGAAGCAATATATTCGATACCTCATCCAGAAACGCACCCTCTCGAAACCTGGCGAGCAAGCTACACCGCGATGCAGAGCGCCTCTCTTGCAGAGTCTGCCACTTGAGTTTATTAAACATCTCCGTAACGCTATCACGGTCACCAAATAACCCTGTGACGAAACGCGCCGCTCTTCTCTGGATCTTCTCTATCTCCTCCGTCAACCCGATCTGGTACGGATCCCACACTGATGAGCAATACTCAAGTATAGGTCGAACGAGTGTTTTGTAAGCCACCTCCTTTGTTGATGGACTACATTTTCTAAGCACTCTCCCAATGAATCTCAACTTGGTACCCGCCTTACCAACAATTAATTTTATACGATCATTCCACTTCAAATCGTTCCGCACGCATACTCCCAGATATTTTACAGAAGTAACTGCTACCAGTGTTTGTTCCGCTATCATATAATCATACAATAAAGGATCCTTCTTTCTATGTATTCGCAATACATTACATTTGTCTATGTTAAGGGACAGTTGCCACTCCCTGCACCAAGTGCCTATCCGCTGCAGATCTTCCTGCATTTCGCTACAATTTTCTAATGCTGCAACTTCTCTGTATACTACAGCATCATCCGCGAAAAGCCGCATGGAACTTCCGACACTATCTACTAGGTCATTTATATATATTGTGAAAAGCAATGGTCCCATAACCCTCCCCTGTGGCACGCCAGAAGACTGATGACCTCAGAAGTTAAATCCCATAGTGCTCAGAGCCATTTGAACCATTTGAACATTAGATACCTCACCATCAAAATCTCTGCACAAGTCTTTTATGTTGTCTGTCATGTGGCTAAGCCTGTTGCAACGAGAATTCATGACGGTCTAGCAGCGAGAACTGTATCACTCCTAAGGCGGCAACGAGACAGCATTTAATTAACATCCATTTATTGACGATGATTGGTAATGCTGCTTCTCTCGGTACTGCTGGATATGTTGCAAAAACTGTTCTACGAAAATCCACAAGACCTACAAGCATCTGGTGAAATGTCTATGCCTTCATAAGCGTTTCATAGTACAGCCCTACGTTTTAGTGTCACCCACTAATCGTAATTTAACCATGTACAGACGCGTTTCCTCTAACCATTTCCCTAACTTAGCTGCTGCCCTCATATCGTCAACTAATACCGAAACATCATTATATTACATTTCAGATAAAGGCGCAATGAGACTCGCCGTCATAGGATCAATAGACCGGACAGGCATGTTCGCTTAGGTTCTGATGTCCCCCCCCTGGGATTTTGTCTACCCACTCGCGGCTCGAGACATCTCAAAACATTTTATTCTTCGTTTTCATACTACTCTGTGCAAAAGGTTACAATCTTCCATCCTTAGGCCGTCTGTACTGAAGGAGAACAATATATGTATATAATAAGTGCTTACAACTACACTCCTGGAAATTGAAATAAGAACACCGTGAATTCATTGCCCCAGGAAGGGGAAACTTTATTGACACATTCCTGGGGTCAGATACATCACATGATCACACTGACAGAACCACAGGCACATAGACACAGGCAACAGAGCATGCACAATGTCGGCACTAGTACAGTGTATATCCACCTTTCGCAGCAATGCAGGCTGCTATTCTCCCATGGAGACGATCGTAGAGATGCTGGATGTAGTCCTGTGGAACGGCTTGCCATGCCATTTCCACCTGGCGCCTCAGTTGGACCAGCGTTCGTGTCGGACGTGCAGACCGCGTGAGACGACGCTTCATCCAGTCCCAAACATGCTCAATGGGGGACAGATCCGGAGATCTTGCTGGCCAGGGTAGTTGACTTACACCTTCTAGAGCACGTTGGGTGGCACGGGATACATGCGGACGTGCATTGTCCTGTTGGAACAGCAAGTTCCCTTGCCGGTCTAGGAATGGTAGAACGATGGGTTCGATGACGGTTTGGATGTACCGTGCACTATTCAGTGTCCCCTCGACGATCACCAGTGGTGTACGGCCAGTGTAGGAGATCGCTCCCCACACCATGATGCCGGGTGTTGGCCCTGTGTGCCTCGGTCGTATGCAGTCCTGATTGTGGCGCTCACCTGCACGGCGCCAAACACGCATACGACCATCATTGGCACCAAGGCAGAAGCGACTCTCATCGCTGAAGACGACACGTCTCCATTCGTCCCTCCATTCACGCCTGTCGCGACACCACTGGGCCGGCCGCGGTGGTCTCGCGGTTCTAGGCGCGCAGTCCGGAACCGTGCGACTGCTACGGTCGCAGGTTCGAATCCTGCCTCGGGCATGGATGTGTGTGATGTCCTTAGGTTAGTTAGGTTTAAGTAGTTCTAAGTTCTAGGGGACTGATAACCACAGCAGTTGAGTCCCATAGTGCTCAGAGCCATTTGAACCATTTTTTTGACACCACTGGAGGCGGGCTGCACGATGTTGGGGCGTGAGCGGAAGACGGCCTAACGGTGTGCGGGACCGTAGCCCAGCTTCATGGCGACGGTTGCGAATGGTCCTCGCCGATACCCCAGGAGCAACAGTGTCCCTAATTTGCTGGGAAGTGGCGGTGCGGTCCCCTACGGCACTGCGTAGGATCCTACGGTCTTGGCGTGCATCCGTGCGTCGCTGCGGTCCGGTCCCAGGTCGACGGGCACGTGCACCTTCCGCCGACCACTGGCGACAACATCGATGTACTGTGGAGACCTCACGCCCCACGTGTTGAGCAATTCGGCGGTACGTCCACCCGGCCTCCCGCATGCCCACTATACGCCCTCGCTCAAAGTCCGTCAACTGCACATACGGTTCACGTCCACGCTGTCGCGGCATGCTACCAGTGTTAAAGACTGCGATGGAGCTCCGTATGCCACGGCAAACTGGCTTACACTGACGGCGGCGGTGCACAAATGCTGCGCAGCTAGCGCCATTCGACGGCCAACACCGCGGTTCCTGGTGTGTCCGCTGTGCCGTGCGTGTGATCATTGCTTGTACAGCCCTCTCGCAGTGTCCGGAGCAAGTATGGTGGGTCTGACACACCGGTGTCAATGTGCTCTTTTTTCCATTTCCAGGAGTGTAGATTGGGGGGAAGAAATGAAAGAGGAAGCCGCCTTGTAGAATTTTGCACAGAGCATAACTTAATCATAGCTAACACTTGGTTCAAGAATCATAAAAGAAGGTTGTATACCTGGAAGAATCCTGGAGATAGTAAAAGGTATCAGATAGATTATATAATGGTAAGACAGAGATTTAGGAACCAGGTTTTAAATTGTAAGACATTTCCAGGGGCAGATGTGGATTCTGACCACAATCTATTGGTTATGAACTGCAGATTGAAACTGAAGATACTGCAAAAAGGTGGGAATTTAAGGAGATGGGACCTGGATAAACTGAAAGAACCAGAGGTTGTAGAGAGTTTCAGGGAGTGTCAATGTGCTCTTTTTTCCATTTCCAGGAGTGTATATTAATTAGAAACAGAACTCTTTAAATGCCCCATTTAGGAATAATTTGATATTACTAAATATGTACTTTTGTATTCACAAGTGGTCCCAAAATGGAGCTTTTGTAGATTTTCATTACATATTTAAGTTGGGAATTGTGCGTCCATATCCCATTACAGCAATTTTTAAGTATATCCTTTCTAAACTTAAGTGATCTCTTTGCACACTGAGGTGACATAGGTCATGGAATAACGATCGATATGCGTATATAGAAATGGTGATAGTATCGCGTAGACAAGGTATGAAAGAGCAGTGCATTAACGGAGGTATCATTTGTACTTAGGGGATTCATGCGAAAATGTTTCCGATGTGATAACAGCCGCACGACGGGAGTTAACAGACTTTGAACGCGGATTGGCTCTGAGCAGTATGGGACGTAACATCTGAGGTCATCAGTCCCCTAGAATTAGAACTACTTAAACCTAAGTAACCTAAGGACATCACACACATCCATCCCCGAGGCAGAATTCGAACCTCCGACCGTCGCAGCAGCACGGTTCCCGACTGAAGCGCTTAGAACCGCTCGGCCACAACGGCCGGCGAACACGGATTGGTGATTGGTGCTATACGCATGGTATATTCCATTTCGGAAATATTTAGGTAATTCATTATTCCGAGATCCACAGTGTCAAGAGTGTGACGAGCACACCAGATTTCAGGCATTAGATCTCACCATGAACAACGCAACGGACGACGGCCTTTACTTAACGACCGGGAGCAGCGGCGTTTGCGTAGAGTTGTCAGTGCTAACAGACAAGCAACATTGCGTGAAATAACTGCAGAAATCAGTGTGGGACGTACTGCTAACGCATCTGTTAGAACAGTGCACGGAAATATGGGTGTAATGGGCAAAAGCAGCAACTGACCGACACGAGTGCCTTTGCTAATAGCACATTGCCAGTTGCCCCTCTCTTGGGCTCGTGACCATATCAAAATGGCTCTGAGCACTATGGGACTCAACATCTTAGGTCATAAGTCCCCTAGAACTTAGAACTACGTAAACCTAACACACCCATGCCCGAGGCAGGATTCGAACCAGCGACCGTAGCAGTCCCGCGGTTCCGGACTGCAGCGCCAGAACCGCTAGACGTGACCATATCGGTTGTACCCTAGACGACTGGAAAACCTTGGCCTGATCAGACGAGTCGTGGTTTTAATTAGTAAAGGCTGATGGCAGAATTTGAGTTTGTCGCAGAACGCACGAAGCCATGGACGTAAATTGTCAACAAGGCACTATGGAAGCTGGTGGTGGCTTCATAATGGTGTAGGCTGTGTTTACATGAAATGGACGAAGTCCTCTGGTCCAACTGAACCGATAGTTGACTGTAAATGGTTATGTTCGGCTACCTGGAGACCATTTTCAGCCATCCGTGAACATCATGTTCCCAAACAGCGATGGAATTTCTATGGATGGCAATGCGCTATTTCACGGGGGGTCACAATTGTTCCCGATTGGTTTGAAGGGCATTCTGAACGATGCGAGCTAATGTTTTGGCCACCCAGGTCGACCGACGCCAATCCCATCGAACATCTATGAGACACAATCGAGAGATCTGGTCGTGCACAGTAATCTGCACAGGCAAGATTTTCGCAATTATGGACGACGGTAGAGGCAGCATGGTTCAGTATTTCTGCAGAAGACTTCCAACGACTTGTTGAGTCCATGACACGTCGAGTTGCATCACTATACCGAGAAAAAGGAGGCCCGACATGATATTAGGAGGTATTCCAGACTTCTGTCACCTCTGTTTCTGCTGCATGTATATTTGATGAAAAATGTTTTGTAAGGCACAATGTTCAGTTTGTGTATGTACGTGATATATTATTGTTCTCCACTGGCACAGATAAACCGAAGATGGTGAGACTGTGATCGGAATCGATTGTCAAAATAAAAAGACGTAGATCTGCGCATTTCATGTGTAAATTCCTAACTTTTATTAAACATTTTCAACATCGGCTCCAAAAACTTGCGTGACGGACGTTGACAGGTTCACCGATTTTATACCGATCACAATTTGTCATGTGTGATACACAAATAGGAATCATACAATGAAGTGAAGATTCCACTGTATAGAAAATCTTACAAGAACCTCTATGGTTTCTGTAAAATATGATATATTTGTATACTTATGCTGCTGCTTTCAGTGGTCACTGAATTCCATATAAAAGCTGCTCTTTTTTCAGAGTGAATGAGCCCCAATGAAAATAATATTACGCAGTCTCATTATTCTACGGTATGGTTCGTCACAGACACACATACTTAAACGCAACATTATAGCGTATGAAATGCTATACTGTTAGTCATTGATTAACTTTCTCTGTTCTGAACCCAAGTTTGGTTCCCAGGAAGTACATTTAGATTTCACCTGATCTACACAAGACGGTACGTTCATTGATTCGTTCACAGATCTATCATTCTTCGTTGTTGTGACATGCTATCACAAAAGAAAGTATCTCAGTGTCATAGCTCCTGAGGATCTCGAGGGAAACTTATCTTCTGTGATGTGAAAATAAGTTACTAATGCAAAAAAGTACATGCCAGCTGAATAGTTACTATGAACATAAGTGGTTCTGACTGAAAAACTTTGTTGAATTAAAGGCACGAGAGTATTTATTTTATTGCTTCGCCACGAAGCGCTGGGACAAGGCATCGTGGCTTTTCGCTATTACCATATTTGTGACCCACGACTAGGACGGACAAGAAAATCTAACACACTGAGTTTGTTGCCCTTGTTTTCTCGTCTGGAAATAACATCTCTTTAGCTGAAGGAAAACCTAAGAGAAAGGTGCATAATGTATTTCCTAGAAAATGTAACAGTTAATTGGGCATTTACATCGGACCATCCGCAATATAAATGGAAGCAAAATCGGAAGAAGGTCTCTATTATCGACTAATATCTACGAACCTATAATTTAATCGATCCTTGTAGACCAGAATGATCGTAGATGCGGACATGTAACTAACGCACACTTACTTGATAAAGCAAATACGGTAAGCTCTCGAAAACTATTGCGTCGTGTGCCAAAACTCTCTGTGGAAGATAAATTAGGGTCTAGATATTGTTCCTGAATTTCCTCGACGATATTGGAAGAAGACACATATGCTCCAACTGCCAGTATCACATTAATGATCAATATTTTGATGACTTTTCAATTCATTGTGGACACCTAGTACGCCGAAAGCCGTCGCTGATCGACTAAGACAGTCATCGAAATATAGTATTGAAAAATTGTTTCATCAGCCTGACAACATTTCCTAACAGAACCGGAAAAGACAAAGTAAATACTCCATCAAGAATATTCAGTATTTTTTACAGCTTCTTCACACAGCTGGTTCAAGGAAAGCTCTCAGTATTTCATTACCATATCACATTAACCATGGATTAAGTAGATGAAATAGCTAGTAATATCCAAAATCGAATCAGATCCCAGAAACTAGAAAGGTCTTACGAGCCCAAACCGTCCGTTTCAACATTTGTAAATAATCTCGAAAATGAATTAACTATACTCTTAATCACAATTTACCGCAGGCGCACTCAACGAAGAGTTGTTCACAACCATTGGAAGAAGGCGAAGAACACACACATCTCAAAATAAATAAATAAATAATAAAAAATTTAAAAAATAAAAAATAAATTTAAAAAATTTGTCAGGAGAACAGGCAATACAGTATTACCTTCCCTTGTTACTGACGTCTCAGTTCAAACCCAATGACATAACGGAGACAAAATGACGTCCGCCATGGAAATTAACATGGTTTGAAAATAAACAGATAATATAAAAACCAAAAACTGAAGTTACGGTTCTATATTTTCGAAAGTCGCTCAGTTTTGCAGCGATCCGGAGCCTTCTAAAGACAAAATCCTCAGTAGATCTACTGGGCTTAGTTTGTGACAGCAGTGAGTACCTCTTTTCGTCGAGCACACGGTTCACTATCCTCCACAGAGAACCTTTTACAGACTAAGAAGTAAGTCGAAAATGCCCCCTGGGAAATGTAAAAACTTCCCCACTGTTAATACATGTAATAGTGACTTGCCATATGGTCGTACATGCAAGTCTCAAGCTACCATAGATGGCGTGATGATCTACGAGGAAATGCTGCCTTACAGTGTGTGCAGTATTATTAATTTATACATTGATACAATATCTGTATGGTGCTAGGTCTGAGAACTAGCTCTTACTGTAAGCTAATGAAAGTGACAAAAAGTAATAGTTTTGGCCAATATGACGAAAGATTTACACCTAGGTTCATTCGCCGCATTAAGTAACGTGAAAGTAAAAGTATGTCGGTTATGAAATGGAACGAACTCGCGGATTCAGTTGTGTGTAACTCGTATGAGTAATTGGAAGAATAGTTGGAAATTTCCCTTTAGTAGAAAGAGATTCCTTGCAAAACACTTGCACAATTTACAGTCGAAAACTGTTAGGATCATTTCGGGGGAAATAGAGCAGAGTAGGTGCACTTAGACTATATAGCTTAATAATTTTTTGTTGCTCACATAGGCCAAAATGTGTACACAGAGAACAGCATTGAAGAGAACTTGAAATACTACACCTTTCTGTGAAAGGAATACTATGAATTTGTAGGAAGAACTAAAAACATGCAGAAACACCACAAGCCTGACTACATCTTGATTGATCAGTTAAAGAAACCAAATGCACCTACAAAATTTCATCCAACTCCTGCAATTTTATACTGAAAGAGAGAATATGTTTGCTTCCATATTTAGCTTACCTACTTAATCAAGAAAACAAGCGAAACATTATCCTGAAAAATTGAAAAAAGGAAATAAAACGAAAAATAAAATAAAAAATCTTCATTAGATGTTGCCACTATGTTTTAAAATAAAATGTAGCGATAGCTTTCATGATGACCTCGACTAAGACAAGAATATTTGCCGTCATAGACATCAAAACTGCAAAGGCGTTTCATTACTGTACCATCATGTCCTTTCGTACACTCATATCACAATAAGATGCCAACACATGTGTCCGCCATCGTATCTTTAGTCCAACTAATGGTTCAGTATGTCACGTATCAATGAAGCAGACGCCTATTCTGTAATGTAAAAGGGAGAACTTTTCCTCAAGTAAATAAAATGCACAGACAATTCACACAATTTAAAAGTTTATGTTAACTACAAAATCACGGACATTTTTTATTCTGTAGGATAGGACTGTGAAATTTGTACGGGAAATCTTCGCTGCTGTCTGACAATGGCCCAACACAACAATTAGTTGCATTGGAATACATCATTCATTCAAAAAGAGTAGCTGGTTGCTGTTGTTTCTTCAGTGATATCTAAGAAAGCAGTCGTGATGTTCTCAAACCATAATCGATAATATATATATATATCGAGGAAGCGTTATTGACAACAATATTATGAATTACTACTTGCTGCCGCGACTGTGCAGCGTTCACTTCTCAGAGATTTTACATCTCTGTATTTCACCGTTGGGTTCGTTGTCAGAACATCCGTACATTGTAATACTCATCCCTCAGTGTCATCTTCACACCAAACAGAAGCTGCATAGAGGAGACGAACGCTTTCCACCTTAACAACTGCTACGTGACCTAATTTTAATTTTAGAGTTGTATCAGTCTACACACCTGCACGCTTAAGCATTAAGATTATCTGCGAGATACTGGACTGCGGTGGAAATAAGGAAGCAGTTCTATGATAATTAAATTATACGAGCGTACCCTTCCAATTACGAACTTCCGGATGAGGTTTCTAATCCTAATACATTGCTC
Source organism: Schistocerca nitens (assembly GCF_023898315.1). Lineage (NCBI taxonomy): Eukaryota > Metazoa > Arthropoda > Insecta > Orthoptera > Acrididae > Schistocerca > Schistocerca nitens. The sequence goes on from NC_064615.1 coordinate 801,072,986, forward strand.
CGCCTTTGTAGTTAAGAATTTTACGAACTTCCTTTATGTATGAAACTCTGAATGTCGTTCTACGTAACTCCATTCTTTTTCAATTCATCATATGTCGTGTTCAATCTGTTTCAATTCAGAAGTTGAACGGAGAGTTCTACGTTCATGAGGCATTTATACAGAACCGGGTTGCGATGAACTTCTTGTTACTTAAGTAAATTAAAAGAAACCTAGAAAATCGACCTTCTCAAATATTTTTGGTTTATGGGACTCTAAGACGACATCTTTTCTTCTTTGAGGAGGAGGGGGCAGGGGGTTCCGGGCGTGTAGGAACTAAAAATTTTGGTGGATCCGTCAGTGTGACCGGGTAGCGAAGTTGGCAAAATTTATAATGATTTTGTAACTGTGTTACTCATTCCTTGGAATCCATTCATGATATTTCGATATACAACGAATCATCACAAGGTCGTTATGAGATACATCTTTAGAATTCCTTCACAGCTATATGCTGATCATATGAAATACTTCTTTTGAATTCCTTCATAACTACATGCTGATCATTTAGACTCTCACAGTGAGATAGTTTCACGTAAGGTTATTTATCGCATGATGATAATTATGAACAGAGTCGTATTTCGATACTAGTGGAAAGACGCAATTAATTCTTGTTTAATGATGATTACCCGTAGGTAAGTGACACAATACCAGTTAATAGTGTAATATGAGAAGGACTGTAAGGTGAGCATGCGAGAAATCCTTCTACACAAGCGTTTTCTCTCTTGTCTGAATTCGTGTTAGACCTACCACACATTTTAAATTCCCTGACACTAGGATTTTGGTTTCCTTGTGAAGAAACACATATAATTGAATGCCATAACATAGGTAAACTGTATTTTTAGCATGTTTTAAGCATCTCAAGAAATGTACTAATTTCTTGTGTTAATATCAGTTAATTACTGCTGTTGCATCTTTATCATGTTTGAGAAAGGCAGTGCCGCATATTTTCAAAATCTTGTTCAAAAACAAAAGACCACAGAATGAAAGGAAGAGCTGCTCTAGAATTTAGGTGAGCCAAACTTTCCATGCCTCCCTGTGTTAAATTACGTTTCGACTTTCTATGATCAGTCTCAAGGAGAAATCATTAGAAGACACACCTTTTTCGTGGTAGGGAAATGTTTGTTATCTGCACCGATTTCCAAACTTTTCCCAGTTGTTGATCTTATAAGTTCTGTCGAACATGTTGTCTCTAAGCTACCTTTGACTAGGAGAGAAGTATGTCGTGTTTTAAAGGGGGCACGTTCGCCCAAGAGTAACACTTCAACAGCAGAAAGATCCGTCTCGCGTGTCCTGATATCGTTGTCTCACATACGGGCTAGGGAAATGTCTTGGACAAACGGGATTATGTTCATGAAAGGCAGAGTTGACTATCTGACTTTTTGTATCATAGCTGAGTGCTGACCCACCTAAATTGGTTGAGAGGGATACTAACGTACCAACACTCTCCTGAAGAAAATTTCCTTGTCGGAAGATACTGTCAGAAGCCTTAACTCTTAGTTTGGTAACCCTCCTACACTATAATGCCTTCTGCAGATCCATAAGGAAATGATTCCTCTCAGGCCTATTCCAGCGACGTACTGTGCATCAAAGCACTTCGCTGCTCTGTTCAGTCTTCTGGTATGTCACTGTGTACGTCACATTAGGAAACGAACAGATTTAATGCTTCTGTAACAGGGATTGCTTTTGAATGACTCTCAGATTTGCTATTGATACAGAGTTCGACATACAGGGTGATTTCCTGATGATGTTACAAACTTTCAGGGATGGTGGAGAAGGGAAGGTGTACCAGTTTGAGGTAAGGCACCCCGATCTGCAAACGACGGAGTCGAAAGTTGTAATCGAAATTCTTTTCGATACCTTCGACTGTGAAATACATCTATCGACATTGTTGTTGCTAAAATCGTAGTGCAGGCAACTTTCAAAAATGGTAGTATGGACAAAAAGAAGAAAGAAAAGTCCTATAAATATGGTCTCTAAAATGCGAAGAAGATCAAATGGCCATAGCTCTTAAGATGTACATATTAGCAACAAGAGTACTGGTACTTGTATTCCCCATGTCAGAGGCATCAGAAAGATTTTCGCTTTTAACTTTCGTCGCGGTCGTTTTCGGACCAGCTTCCCTTACCTCAAATTGACACATTTAGGGCCTACCCGTCTCCATTATCCCTGAAAGTTTTAAAATCATCAAGGACTAACCCTGTATGTTGACATCCACTTACTTTTTACTCAAACCAATTCTATGGGCAGACATATGAAATTGCGATGGAAGCCAGTTGTCTCCTATAGCCGTCAGTCTTTTTATTGATGATTTCGATGAACTCGCCATGAAACTTTCATACTTTTTTTGAGATATGTAGACGATACTTTAGCTATTTGGCCTCGTGGCAATGAGAATTCGCGCAGCTTTTTAGAACATCTCTGTTGAGTCTATCCGAATATTCACCATAATATGGAAGTAGAAAGGGATGCTGTCTTGATGTGTTAATCAGGAAGGAGGATGACAGTACGTTGGGATATGCCGTTTACAGGAAGCCTGCTCACACCGATTTCTAACTTCAGGCTGTTTGTTGTCACCAGCTGCTCAAAGTGAAGGGATACGTCGCACCTTGGATCATAGGATCCAAGTCATCTCATACTGTGTAAGTTAGTCAGCTGGATTAGCCCATTTTGAAGTAACTTTTCGCCAGTACAGGTATTGTGAGAAACAGGTCAGATGCGCGTTGCACTGTAGACCACCCGTGAATCGAGAGGCTAATGATAATAGTGAAGTGAGGCCAACGTTCAATGATTACCTGCTATACGCAGGTGGTGTTTCGAATACAGTTTATCGCATTCTGAGGAAACAAGTTGTGAAGTGCGATTTTCGGCCATTATCTTTTGGGTTGTGTAAAGGGATTATTTTGTCTTGCGTAAAGTGGTAATTACTGTATCCTCCATAGCATATCAACATCCGTCAGACCATCTGTACAGCTGAGGGTCGGTGCATAGAGATTAAGCATCGCACACGCTTAAAGCAGTCGTGAAATTCTGGGCTTACAGGCTCTTGGCACAGACTGTCTGATGGAGTACAACACAGAGATTCTGGCGTACAAGCCGAGTCACAGGGACAGCGTTATTAAGGAAGCTTTTAAAATTAAACTGGGCAGTGGCCTTTATGAACAGGGACGGAAATTTTTGTTGTAATCCTGCCTCAGTGATAAAACAGAGGGCTAAGAGATGGCGTGAGTCCTTTTACGATGTGACTACATCTTCCGATTTCTGATTGGCGCAGACCCGCCCACTGAGGGTCTAGTTCTTCATAACTACCACTTTTCCCATTTACGCCTTAAAAATGACGGAATGTTCATGAGTTGAAATATCGATGATTGACAGGGACGTTGCCTGGTCTCATTTTCGTAAGTTCCTTGACACCTGAGAATCTCAAGAAATTCAGGCTGTTTGTAAAAGCATCAGACATGCTTTAATTGCCCTGTTGGAAGAACACTGTCGATGAAATACATATGTGAGTTCTGGAGTCTTTAGTAGGGGGGGAGGGGGTCGCACATTTCTTAATAGGGTTAGCATCCTACGTAGCACTGTAGTGAGCAATTGACATCATTCAGAAAGATCCTAGCCTGGATCAGGTCAGTGCACTGTCCAAAAACGTGTACAGTCATCTTTCCAGCTTTTCGCTCCTTTTCGTGGTGACTTTGATTTATGTTAAGACAGACAAGAACGCGTTGTAGAAGTAGTCACTATTGTTGATTGTACGATATATGTACACATACTACACGTCACTAACGAGTTCAAGTATTGCCCCTGTTTCGTGGGGCTATCTGAGAGGAAGTTACTGAAGCTCAGAATGAGCCGTACTTCCACGGCTCAGAGGATACCTGTGTATAAACTGTTAGCCGCAAACAGCGTGATGGAAACTGTATTACAGAGATGGTATACCGAGAATACCGAGACGCTGAGACAATGGCCCATACGACGTACGCAAATTCACACTGTATATTGTAATTATCTTTTTGTGTGTATAATATAATCGCTTATATGCATTAAGAATTTTTTTATTTTCTTATTTTATGCTCTCTTATCTTATGAAATTTTTGTGCTGCAGTAAGATCAAATGCTCGAAACAAATAATGATCGTCTCCTTAAAAAAAAAAAAGTTACCAGAGACAAGAAGAAAATTGTAAAAGTCTGAACCTTAACATTGATACTAAATGTCGACGCAGAAGTGGTATTGCCGTGGCACGTAGCAGAATGACGGTGTTGGAAATTGTTGGAATGTAGAAACTGGCCGGAGATGGACAGTGCGACCACTACACACGGCGTGGACGTTTGAGGGCGAGGACTGCGAGGTTCCATCACGCCCCATACCATCATGAGATTAGCGTGACTGTAGCGCCAAATGGGACTGGTTCCACTGCACAAGGCAGCTGAAAGAACGGGAAGAAGACAGTGTGTGTCAATTAAAGAGCAGTTACGGTGCACTGTGATGGTGTCCTTCATTACAACATGTGCTTGAGACAACATCTGGATGACTTCACACGGGGAAGAATCATTGGGACGAAACAGGACGGACACGTGTTTGAAATTGCTCACGTATTGGATCAAAATGGTTCAAATGGCTCTGAGCACAATGGGACTTAACTTCTGAGGTCATCAGTCCCCTAGAACTTAGAACTACTTAAACCTAACTAACCTAAGGACATCACACACATCGGTGCCCTAGGCAGGATTCGAATCTGCGGTCGCGCGGTTCCAGACTGTAGCGCCTAGAACCGCTCGGCCACCCCGGCCGGCGCTCATGTATTGTTTCACGTGCATGAAGAGAGTGGCGAACCACAGGTACTGATGCCGAAAATGGAGGAAGTTGTCGGCTACGGTCAACTGCAGCAACAGACGACCGTTACATTGTGCAAAAGATAAGAAAGAACCTACATCAAGAAGTAGGTGCAGTGGCAACCAGGTATGACGAGACTACATGGCAGGCAATATCACTTTTCCTATGCCACGGCAACTGCATTAGAGTGGCAACTTGGCCCGAGGTGTTCCACAGTGGCGGCGCCGTTTGCGATGTTGCCCAGAACATAGAGATTGGAGTGGGACCACGCTCTCTCCTCGGATGAGAGTTGATTCGGTCTGAGCAGTGATTGTGGACATACCCTCATAAAGCGAGAGGTCGGACCACGTAATGCTCTTAAACGTTGTGTTGGTCCTAGTGTGAGATGTAATGTTGCATGGGCCTCCTGATCTACAAATCTTTGAACACGATACACTCAGTAGCCAACTTACTTTATTTTTTCCATGACAATGTGCGACCGCACCGAACAGCGCACAAGCAGGAGCTCTAGGAACGATAGGATATTCGGCGAATGGAACAAGCTGCCAGTTTCCCCGACTGAAATCCAACCAAGCACGTGAGTCAGACGAAGCACAGCAGTCCACATGCACTAGTGACCGTTCAGCATTTGCCAACCACCCTGGTGAAGGAATGGAAAGCCCTGCCACTAGAAGCCATTAAGCTGTCCTCTCACGGAACATGGAAACATACGTGGACGAGAAGCTGGTGAGGTCATAACGTGAAATTCCACGTTCCACTACATTTGCAAAGCGTGAAATGAAGCATCTGGCACGTCATTCTTTTGCCTCGTCGAGAGGAACGTGGCCATTGAGTTGCGGAATCGGTTTTACGTCACAAGCAAAATTTTGGAGTCGCCGTATTGTTTAACTCCGTATTTAGGGCTTTTTTATTGCAACATACGTGGCATAAACATAATCTGCTTCAAAGCACCAGTGCACTGAAGATATTTTTGAAACGACTCGTTTTATGTACGATTTGTTTTAATAAAACGACAGGTAACTATATATATCAGCAGTTAAAGTATTCGTGTATTTGATGCTTTTCGTATTATGACTTGTGTGCTACGAAAATAAACTGTGTAGTGCTGTAGCACATTGATAATCTGTCATGGGCGCATCTTTTTCGGTGCAATTTGTCATAGTCCAATATCAAATAATGATACCTGTAGCTATAGCGTTCACTTATTGAATACCATATTAGCAAAGCTGGCAATACTTCTCAGTTGCAAAATATGTATAGGAATTGGATATTCCTCCTAATCTCCTTCCCATCCCCCTCTGTCTGTCCATCTCCCCTCCCTCTCTCTTTGTCCATATCCCCCTTTTCTCCCTCATCTCTTCTCCTCTCCCTCTCACTATCTCCTGCCCCTCCCCCACGCCCAATTTCTCTCCATCTCATCCCTCTCTCTGCCCATCTCCTCTTGAGCCTTTTCTCTGCCCATTTCACCCCTTTCCCCGTCTTCTGACACTCCGCTCCTTTTCACTTTTGTCAGGCATTAGCAAAAACACCCTGTGAGTGCACTAGCGACACTAAAATTAGTGACTGAGGTTAGGAGTTGGCACTTATTCTGTGACAGAGCACATCGGTGTTTAGCTGCAAAATTGGTTTAATTTCTCTATTATTGTCAAAGAAGCAGACGAGTTTACATAGATTGTGACATGACAATCTCAGGACAGTTGTCAATATAATTCATTACGTCCTGTTTTGCAGAAATACCACTGAACACAACAATGTTTTATTTAAGCAGAGGTTCTCTACAAAATGTTTCTTACTTATAGACAGTGAAGTTGGCCGATATTACGACAAATCATCCGATTCCGGTTCTAAGCTCGGTACTATTTAAGATGACAATCAAGTCTACGGAGGACGGTTAGTTTTTCTGACAAGATGAGCAAAAGATTAATCAGGGTAGCTCATTTTCGCAGTGGACACAAGCTGGTGATCCCACAATTTTACGCCTCTGCCAGCAGCATTTACCTTTAGCTGCGCCGTGCTGTTGGCTGCATGGTTGCTCTTCCCTCTGAAAATCCTGTAAAAACCTAATGAAAATCTTTACTGATTTTATCAGTTGAAACTGTCCTATGTATCTCGTTAGGCGAGAAAACATGCATTCATCCCTAGTCTGAAAAATATGGCGATATACACGTGCACAGATGGAGCAGCGTGTATACTTCAATGCCCTCTCAATTCTCGCAAGAACAATTAACTACGTGGCAGTTTCATTTCTCCACTATTGGAGCTCAACGACTCTTCAGATAATTTCTAGCTGAATGTCAGCCAAAGTGAACGCAGTGTTCACACAGAAATTCCTCTTTTGGTGTCGTACAGAGCGTGGTGCGCCCTGTTCTACACTTGACGCCGGTTCAAACGAGAGTCCCCAAAGTTTTCAGTATTGTGTGTTTCGTAACAAACTGTGCCCCACCTGTGTCCTTTCGTGCTTCACGTCACGGCTTTTTCAGACCAATGGGAGTATTCCTTTCATCACGTGGAAACTATCCCTGCTAATCTCAAAAGGCCTACCTTTAAAATGCGTCGAAACATCGCCCCTTCTACTCCTTCCGATTTTATTTCAGCTAATCAGACATTTTGTGCTCACTCCTGACGCCTAAAAGTTACACGTGTACTTCACAAGCGCACTATGGGCCTTTCACCTAATCAACTGTGTCACTGGTCTGTTTTTATCCATCTGGAAATTTCCCAGTGCAGTTTTCTAAAGAATTTCTCCGTTGCAAGGAGTGCTGGGCAGCTACCTGCTCCACTCGCTGTATCGCCCAACACGTTCGTTGTCTCTCTCACTGCGGGTCACCAACCGCTGTTAGAATCCTTCCATTGTATACGGGCCATGATGGTGCAACTCGCGTCTGCCCCCAAACTAAAACATTTCTTCCAGCAGCTTTTTTCACTTTTTGCTCATTGACATGCAGGATTTGGGTCCAGAGTGTTAATACCGTCGAATCGAGTGTCATCCCTTCGCATTATATACTGTACATGTTGATAGGCAAATCTGCTCGCTATTGTCGAAGTATGTCAGGTGACATATCCTTAGTGACATATCCTTCTACTTGCTACGCCATATAAAATCTCAGGTAAGGAGCGAAATTAACATTCATTCAAGCTGCCACCTTACAGTCTCTGTCCATCTGCTCTTCCCCTTGGTCTTTGTGCTTGAGCCTTGTTTATTGTTATTGGAAACGAAACCTCTACTGGGAATGAAGTCACTTAAAATGAAAGGGTAAATCGGTTGTCGTTATTAATACAGGGGATACAGGTTACCTCTCTACTGGATCTGTGAGGATAGTGGCTTCAATGAGGGTACTTCTCACTTTCAATATGTGAACGGGTAGGATTGCAAAGTTTTGGATGATTCCTATTCAGTATAGTAACTAATAATAATTCGATAAGCCATAAATCAAATAGGGGTAATGCAGGTGTAGGTTTAATAATGAATAAAAAAATAGGAGTGCGCGTTAGCTACTACAAACAGCATAGTGAACGCATTATTGTGGCCAAGATAGACACAAAGCCCATGCCTACTACAGTCGTACAAGTTTATATGCCAACTAGCTCTGCAGATGATGAAGAAACTGATGAAATGTATGACGAGATAAAAGCAATTATTCAGGTAGTGAAGGGAGACGAAAATTTAATAGTCATGGGTGACTGGAATTCGTCAGTAGGAAAAGGGAGAGAAGGAAACATAGTAGGTGAATATACACTCCTGGAAATTGAAATAAGAACACCGTGAATTCATTGTCCCAGGAAGGGGAAACTTTATTGACACATTCCTGGGGTCAGATACATCACATGATCACACTGACAGAACCACAGGCACATAGACACAGGCAACAGAGCATGCACAATGTCGGCACTAGTACAGTGTATATCCACCTTTCGCAGCAATGCAGGCTGCTATTCTCCCATGGAGACGATCGTAGAGATGCTGGATGTAGTCCTGTGGAACGGCTTGCCATGCCGTTTCCACCTGGCGCCTCAGTTGGACCAGCGTTCGTGCTGGACGTGCAGACCGCGTGAGACGACGCTTCATCCAGTCCCAAACATGCTCAATGGGGGACAGATCCGGAGATCTTGCTGGCCAGGGTAGTTGACTTACACCTTCTAGAGCACGTTGGGTGGCACGGGATACATGCGGACGTGCATTGTCCTGTTGGAACAGCAAGTTCCCTTGCCGGTCTAGGAATGGTAGAACGATGGGTTCGATGACGGTTTGGATGTACCGTGCACTATTCAGTGTCCCCTCGACGATCACCAGTGGTGTACGGCCAGTGTAGGAGATCGCTCCCCACACCATGATGCCGGGTGTTGGCCCTGTGTGCCTCGGTCGTATGCAATCCTGATTGTGGCGCTCACCTGCACGGCGCCAAACACGCATACGACCATCATTGGCACCAAGGCAGAAGCGACTCTCATCGCTGAAGACGACACGTCTCCATTCGTCCCTCCATTCACGCCTGTCGCGACACCACTGGAGGCGGGCTGCACGATGTTGGGGCGTGAGCGGAAGACGGCCTAACGGTGTGCGGGACCGTAGCCCAGCTTCATGGCGACGGTTGCGAATGGTCCTCGCCGATACCCCAGGAGCAACAGTGTCCCTAATTTGCTGGGAAGTGGCGGTGCGGTCCCCTACGGCACTGCGTAGGATCCTACGGTCTTGGCGTGCATCCGTGCGTCGCTGCGGTCAGGTCCCAGGTCGACGGGCACGTGCACCTTCCGCCGACCACTGGCGACAACATCGATGTACTGTGGAGACCTCACGCCCCACGTGTTGAGCAATTCGGCGGTACGTCCACCCGGCCTCCCGCATGCCCACTATACGCCCTCGCTCAAAGTCCGTCAACTGCACATACGGTTCACGTCCACGCTGTCGCGGCATGCTACCAGTGTTAAAGACTGCGATGGAGCTCCGTATGCCACGGCAAACTGGCTGACAGACGGCGGCGGTGCACAAATGCTGCGCAGCTAGCGCCATTCGACGGCCAACACCGCGGTTCCTGGTGTGTCCGCTGTGCCGTGCGTGTGATCATTGCTTGTACAGCCCTCTCGCAGTGTCCGGAGCAAGTATGGTGGGTCTGACACACCGGTGTCAATGTGTTCTTTTTTCCATTTCCAGGAGTGTAGATTGGGGGGAAGAAATGAAAGAGGAAGCCGCCTTGTAGAATTTTGCACAGAGCATAACTTAATCATAGCTAACACTTGGTTCAAGAATCATAAAAGAAGGTTGTATACCTGGAAGAATCCTGGAGATAGTAAAAGGTATCAGATAGATTATATAATGGTAAGACAGAGATTTAGGAACCAGGTTTTAAATTGTAAGACATTTCCAGGGGCAGATGTGGATTCTGACCACAATCTATTGGTTATGAACTGCAGATTGAAACTGAAGATACTGCAAAAAGGTGGGAATTTAAGGAGATGGGACCTGGATAAACTGAAAGAACCAGAGGTTGTAGAGAGTTTCAGGGAGAGCATAAGGGAACAATTGACAGGAATGGGGGAAAGAAATACAGTAGAAGAAGAATGGGTAGCTCTGAGGGATGAAGTAGTGAAGGCAGCAGAGGATCAAGTAGGTAAAAAGACGAGGGCTAATAGAAATCCTTGGGTAACAGAAGAAATATTGAATTTAATTGATGAAAGGAGAAAATATAAAAATGCAGTAAATGAAGCAGGCAAAAAGGAATACAAACGTCTCAAAAATGAGATCGACAGGAAGTGCAAAATGGCTAAGCAGGCTTGGCTAGAGGACAAATGTAAGTATGTAGAGGCTTGTCTCACTTGGGGTAAGATAGATACTGCCTACAGGAAAATTAAAGAGACCTTTGGAGAGAAGAGAACCACTTGTATGAATATAAAGAGCTCAGATGGCAACCCAGTTCTAAGCAAAGAAGGGAAGGCAGAAAGGTGGAAGGAGTATATAGAGGGTTTATACAAGGGCGATGTACATGAGGACAATATTATGGAAATAGAAGAGGATGTAGATGAAGATGAAATGGGAGATCAGATACTGCGTGAAGAGTTTGACAGAGCACTGAAAGACCTGAGTCGAAACAAGGCTCCGGGAGTAGACAACATTCCATTAGAACTACTGATGGCCTTGGGAGAGCCAGTCATGACAAAACTCTACCATCTGGTGAGCAAGATGTATGAGACAGGCGAAATACCCACAGACTTCAAGAAGCATATAATAATTCCAATCCCAAAGAAAGCAGGTGTTGACAGATGTGAAAATTACCGAACTATCAGTTTAATAAGTCACAGCTGCAAAATACTGACGCGAATTCTTTACAGACGAATGGAAAAACTGGTAGAAGCGGACCTCGGGGAAGATCAGTTTGGATTCCGTAGAAATGTTGGAACACGTGAGGCAATATTAACCTTACGACTTATCTTAGAAGAAAGATTAAGAAAAGGCAAACCTACGTTTCTATCATTTGTAGACTTAGAGAAAGCTTTTGACAACGTTAACTAGAATACTCTCTTTCAAATTCTGAAGGTGGCAGGGGTAAAATACAAGGAGCGAAAGGCTATTTACAATTTGTACAGAAACCAGATGGCAGTTATAAGAGTCGAGGGGCATGAAAGGGAAGCAGTGGTTGGGAAATGAGTGAGACAGGGATGTAGCCTCTCCCCGATGTTATTCAATCTGTATATTGAGCAAGCAGTAAAGGAAACAAAAGAAAAATTCGGAGTAGGTATTAAAATTCATGGAGAAGAAGTAAAAACTTTGAGGTTCGCCGATGACATTGTAATTCTGTCAGAGACAGCAAAGGACTTAGAAGAGGAGTTGAACGGAATGGACAGTGTCTTGACAGGAGAATATAAGATGAACATCAACAAAAGCAAAACGAGGATAATGGAATGTAGTCAAATTGAATCGGGTGATGCTGAGGGGATTAGATTAGGAAATGAGACACTTAAAGTAGTAAAGGAGTTTTGCTATTTAGGGAGTAAAATAACTGATGATGGTCGAAGTAGAGAGGATATAAAATGTAGACTGGCAATGGCAAGGAAATCGTTTCTGAAGAAGAGAAATTTGTTAACATCTAGTATAGATTTAAGTGTCAGGAAGTCGTTTCTGAAAGTATTTGTATGGAGTGTAGCCATGTATGGAAGTGAAACATGGACGATAACCAGTTTGGACAAGAAGAGAATAGAAGCTTTCGAAATGTGGTGCTACAGAAGAATGCTGAAGATAAGGTGGGTAGATCACGTAACTAATGAGGAGGTATTGAATAGGATGGGGGAGAAGAGAAGTTTGTGGCACAACTTGACTAGAAGAAGGGATCGGTTGGTAGGACATGTTTTGAGGCATCAAGGGATCACAAATTTAACATTGGAGGGCAGCGTTGAGGGTAAAAATCGTAGAGGGAGACCAAGAGATCAATACACTAAGCAGATTCAGAAGGATGTAGGTTGCAGTAGGTACTGGGAGATGAAGAAGCTTGCACAGGATAGAGTAGCATGGAGAGCTGCATCAAACCAGTCTCAGGACTGAGGACCACAACAACAACAACAAGCCATAAATACAACATTCCTCTTTCCTGTGAAAACTGACTGCAATGTAGAAAACAAAACAACACACTGTTGTGTATATAACTTTTGTTTAATGTATATGGCGAAAGAGATCATGTGAAAGAAAGAATTTGTCTAATCATTTAAATGCCATGATCATACTTATTCTCACAACAGGTTTTAACAGAAAATCTGCACATTATTGTTTAAAAAGTATGTAGCATATGACTACCTATATGTCAGTAGATTTTGTGCATCAGTTTGAAGTAAAACACTCAACAACTTCTCAAGATTTCTATAAACGACATTACCTTTTATGTACTAACTATATATTTAAGCATCACATATATTTAAAAATTTACAGCCAATGTCTGCCCGAGAGTTTGTTAGATCATTGTGTAAAAATCTGAAATAAATTGGTCGAGATATTTGCTAACAACGTTTCCCATTTGCATATTACATAAATATTTATTTACCATATTTGTTTAAAAATACGTAGCCAGCGTCCACCTGACAGTTTACTAGAGTACAGTGCAGAAATAGGACACTTTCGCTCAAAAATTTTTCGAGACGTTGTATTACACATACATTTGTGTACTATATATATTAAAAGTTTGTGTAGCCTATGAACGTCCACAAGTTTATTAGAGTAACCCAAAAAATATGAAGTAAATCGGTCACAAATATTTTCAGGTTTTTGGTAACAACTACAACTAGCCGCTATATAACAGGCGTTGCTGCAGTGTATAGCTACAGCGCAACTGTTAGTGTCTTTAACTATAAAGGGAAAGTTATAGGTTCGTGTCTAGATTCTTCCGAATGTTTTCTTATCTTTTGTTTCCTAAGAAATTTTACGTCTACATCTACATGGATACTCTGAAATCACATTTAAGTGCCTGGCAAAGGGTTCATCGAACCACCTTCACAATTCTCTACTATTCCAATCTCGTATAGCGCGCGGAAAGAATGAAGACCTATATCTTTCCGTGAGATCTGATTTCCCTTATTTTATCGTGGTGATCGTTCCTCCCTATGTAGATGGGGGTCAACAAAATATTTTCGCGTTTGAAGGAGAAAGCTGGTGATTGGAATTTCGTGAGAAGATTCCGTCACAACGAAAAACGCCTTTCTTTTAACGATTTCCAGCCAAAATCCTGTATCATTTCTGTGACACTCTCTCCCATATTTCGCGATAATACAAAACGTACTGCCTTTCTTTGAATTTTTTCGATGTACTCCGTCAGTCCTATCTGGTAAGGATCCCACACCGCACAGCAGTATTCTAAAAGAGGACGGACAAGCGTAGTGTAGGCATTCTCCTTAGTAGGTCTGTTACATTTTCTAAGTGTCCTGCCAATAAAACGCAATCTTTGGTTAGCCTTCCCCACAACATTTTATATGTGTTCCTTCCAATTTAAGTTGTTCGTAACTGTAATACCTAGGTATTTAGTTGAATTTACGGCTTTTAGAGTGGACTGATTAATCGTGTGACCGAAGTTTAACGAGTTCTTTTTAACACTCATGTGGATGACCTCCCACTTTTCGTTATTTAGGGTCAACTGCCACTTTTCGCACCATTCCGATATTTCTTTTAAATCGTTTTGCAGTTTGTTTTGATCTTCTGATGACTTTATTAGTCAATAAATGACAGCATAATCTGCAAACAACAGACGACGGCTGCTCAGATTGTCTCCCAAATCGTTTATATAGATAAGGAACTGCAAAGGGCCTGTAACACTATCTTGGGGAACGCCAGAAATCACTTCTGTTTCACTGGATGACTTTCTGTCAATTATTACGAACTGTGACTTCTCTGACAGGAAATCACAAATCCAGTCACATAACTGAGACGATATTCCATAAGCACGCAATTTCGCTATGAGCCGCTTGTGTGGTACAGTGTCAAAAGCCTTCCGGAAATCCAGAAATACGGAATGGATCAGAAAACCCTTGTCAATAGCACTCAACACTTCATGTGAACAGAGAGCTAGTTGTGTTTCACAGGAACGATGTTTTCTAAACCAAAGTTGACTGTGTGTGAATAGACCGTTTTCTTCGAGGTAATTCATAATGTTCGAACACAATATATGTTCTAAAATCCTGATGCATATCGACGTTAACGATATGGGCCTGTAATTTAGTGGATTACTCTTACTACCTTTCTTGAATATTGATGTGACCTGTGCAAGTTTCCAGTCTTTTGGTACGGATCTTTCGTCGAGCGAACGGTTGTATATGATTGTTAAGCATGGAGCTAATGCATCAGCATACTCCGAAAGGAACCTAATCGGTATACAGTCTGGACCAGAAGACTTGTTTTATTAAGTAATGTAAGTTGCTTCACTACTCCGAGGATATTTACTTCTGCGTTGCTCATGTTGGCAGCTGTTCTCGATTCGAATTCGGGAATATTTACTTCATCTTCTTTTGTGAAGGCATTTCAGAAGGTTGTGTTTAGTAACTGTGATTTGGCAGCACTGTCTTCGATAGTATCTCCATTGATATCGCGCAGAGAAGGCATTGATTGTTTCTTGCCCCTAACATACTTCACATACGACCAGAATCTCTTAGGATTTTCTGCCACGTTTCGAGACAAAGCTTCGTTGTGGAAACTGTTATAGGCATCTCGCACTGAAGTCCGCGTTAAATTTCGAGTTTCTGTAAAAGATAGCCAATCTTGGGGATTTTGCGTCTGTTTATATTTGGCATGTTTGTTTCGTTGTTTCTGCAACAGTGTTCTAACCCGTTTTGTGTACCAAGGAGGATCAGCTCCGTCGTTTGTTAATTTATTTGGTATAAATCTCTCAGTTGCTGCCGATACCATTGCTTTGTACTGAAGCCACATCTGGTCTACACTTACATCATTAATTAGGAATGAGTGGAGACTGTCTCTCAAGAAGGCGACAAGTGAATTTTTATCTGCTTTTTTGAATAGGTATATTTTTCGCTTATTTTTTGAGGATTTGGGGATTAAAATATTCAGTCTCGCTACGACAGCTCTGTGTTCACTAATCCCTGAATCGGTTTTGATGCTCGTTAGTAACTCAGGATTATTTGTTGCTAAGAGGTCAAGTGTATTTTCACAACCGTTTACTATTCGTGTGGGCTCATGAACTAACTACTCGAAATAATTTTCAGAGAATGCGTTTAGCACAATTTCGGATGATATTTTATACGTACCTCCGGAATTAAAAATGTATTTTCGCCAACTTATCGAGGGTAAATCAAAGTCAGCACCAACTATTATTGTGTGAGTCGAGTACGTGTTTGAAATCAAACTCATGTTTTCTTTGAACCTGTCAGCAACTGTATCATCTGAATTGGGAGGTCGGTAAAAGAATCCAATTATTATTTTATTCCGGTTGCCAACAATGACCTCTGCCCATACTAACTCAAAGGAAGTATCTACTTCAATTTCGCGACAAGGTAAACTACTTTTGACAGCCACAAACACGACACCGCCAACCGTGTTTAGCCTATCCTTTCGGAACACTGTTATGTTCTTAGCAAAAATTTCGGTTGAGATTATATCCGGATTTAGCTAGCTTTCAGTGCCTACAACGATTTGAGCATCAGTGCTTTCTATTAATGCTTGGAGCTCTGGTACTTTCCCAACACAGCTACGACAATTTACAACTGTTATACCAATGGTTCCTGTATCTACGTTCTTCCTGTGTTCAGCCTGCTCCCTTTGTGACTGAAGCCCTTCTTGTGTTTTCCCGAGACCCTCTAACCTAAAAAACCGCCCACTTCACGCCACACAGCCCCTGCTACCTGTGTAGCCGCCTCCTGCGTACAGTGGACACCTGACCTATTCAGCGGAACTCGAAACCCAACCACCCTTTGGCGCAAGTCGAGGAATCTGCGGCCTACACGGTCGCAGAACCGTCTGAGCCTCTGATTCATACCCTCCACTCGGCTCTGTACCAGAGGTCCGCAGTCGATCCTGTTGACTATGCTGCAAATGGTCAGCTCTGCTTTCATCTTGCAAGCAAGACTGGCAGCCTTTACCGCTTCTGTTAGCCGCTCGAAACCAGAGCGAATCTCTTCTGATCCAAAGTGACACACATGATTGGTACAGACGTGAGCAACCACCTGCAGTTGGCTCCACCCTGTGCTCTTCATGGCATCCAGAAGGACCCTTTCCACATCTGGAATGACTCCACCCGGTATGCACACGGAGTGCACATTGGTTTTCTTACCCTTCTTGTCAGCCATGTCCCTAAGGGGCCCCACAACGCGTCTAACGTTGGAGCTCCCAACTACCAATAACCCCACCCTCTGCGACTGCCCGGATCTTGCAGGCTGAATGGTTTCCTCTTAAACAGGACAGGCGACAGCATGTGGCACAGCGACAGTTCAGCCACAGATACCACCTGGAACCTGCTTGTCAGACAAACCGGGGAGGCCTTACGAGCGGCCGCCTGAGAAGTCTTTCGCCACCTGCTTCGCCCTGGGCGAAAGACTCACCTCACAGGTGAGGAGTCAGCCTTAGTGCGAGCAGTAATTGGGTTGGCCACCGGTGAGGACCGATCTTTGGACTCTGACATGCTGGACGTCCGTTAGATCCCCATGGCCGGCCAACAACAGTGGTGCCCATCCACTGCAGCCCCAAGCTGTGTAACCGAAGCCATCACAGCCTGAAGCTGAGAGCGAAGTGTCACTAACTCGGCTCACATCCGCAAACAACAATCGCAGTCCCTGTTCATACTAAAGACCGCGGAAAACTAAACTATGCAGATAAACGGACTATCGGCATGTGCTGCGCAACTCTACTGTAGACCCTGACGAAAACGCACGAACTGTGTCTAGTAATACGCAGATATTCAAAAACCTAACTACCGAAGCAGTCAGGTGAAACTGAATAATTTGCCCCTGATTAGGAACTTGTAATACGTCACATAATCGGTTTACTTTCCGACGCAAACGAAAATGCGGCAACTATGGCTACTAAATGTTAAATTTACACGCAGAAACTCAAGAAACTAAACTATTAAAGCACTCAGATGATACAATAAAATTCGCTCCTAGTTTGGAACTCTTAGATGTTCTAGGTCTTTTTTATTAATTTAATACACGTATTATCTCAAATAGTCAGCCTTATTTATTATAAATAATATATTTCCAGCAATTCTTGTTGCATAGGCCTACGACTGGCATGTTTTCCCAGTAACCAGATACCTTAACGTGGCTGCCATTCTACGTCAGAAAGTAAACACAGTTTACACATTGGAAGTTGTAATAAAACCTTGTGTAAGAAATATGTAATTGTCTCTCGTTTCATGTACTTCCTCATGTTTTTATCTTGTCAGTATATATCTTTTTTCGATGATGGTGAACAGCTTCGAAACAGTCTCCTCCTCCATTCAACTGAAATTACGAAATGAATATAGATCTTGAAATCTATGTGATGAGTGATGGTGGTCAACACAATATCGAGAGTACGGATATTATGCTTGTATAAACTGATACTAGACATTATACTTCAATGATAATCAGTTAAAAACAGAAAATGTTATGGAAATTCAATTGATTTAATAAATAATTTCTACTACTAGTTATCTCATATCGTTGCACAGAATATGTGCTTCTTCTATCAGCAATACAGTATTTAAGCCATCGTTGAGGTCACAACCTCCTTCGAAATTTTCTGCACTCTTGTTCGCCTATCGCTAACAAAACTAACGGTACTATTTTACGCCCGTCCATTTTCACAAACAAACTGTGTGAGATGCGCACCAGATGCAGCCGAAAACTGGCGCTGGAGAGCGCTGATGTCGCAAATCACAATGAGAAGCACGTTCCGTGAGATGTAGCAGGTTGCTTCTGAGCGTGCAGCAACCACAACGGACACCGTGTCTGGCGTGCTTTGCGATGAGATACACGTCCAGTGTAAGGACAGCCTTACCAACATTGTGGCCAGCTTGGGAGCACGTTACAAGGCTTGCACTGCCGTCTATGGTGATCACACACCCGATTAATAACCATAACCCGCATTTAGTAATATCCACGGGACCATCATAAATCGTGGTGATTTGAGCACAATTATTGTCTTCGACTAAAAGCGTGATTTCTGTTCGTCTCATTGCATATTTCTTTCCGTTAGCTTCTGTACTATACTGCAGCAATTTTTTCTTTCTACTGCTGACGTTTCATCGAGCTATGTTATTTGGCAGTGCGAATTATGTGAAAATTACTTTCGTCCATAATTTTTGCACACCAGTTTGTGTAGGTGCAGAAGGAAAAATGCCGTCATAAAGAAGGCACCGAATTCTGCTTGGGAGGTAAGAGGGAAAGAGTGGAAGGTGACCAGATGAGATTACTGGACTCATGTCACCAACCGCACGCTAAATCCATCCTTACACGAGACGTGTTTCTCATCGCGAAGTCCGCCAGACGTGGTATCCTTCGTGATTGCTGCGACGCCTCACGGAACGTGCTTCTCACCGTAATTTCCGACCGCAGCGCTCTCCAGCGATAGCTCTTGGTATTATCTGATGCAGCAATCACATGCTTTCTTTAGGAAAATAGACGCGCATAAAACAGCTGACATATGTCGAAGAATAGCGGAGAAAATCGCGGAAGAGATTCTGGTCTCGTCGATAGCTTCAGCAGCAAATTGCTGGTAGAGGAACACTAGCACGTAATGCTGTACAACGATCTGTTAACTCCATTGAATCTCCATCTCATTTTTGGTTTTAAGTTGAATACAGTTAAAGTTACAGTTAAAGTATAGTTTGCGCCGTCCATAATACGGATTCCTACACCTTTTTCCCCTCCGCCGGTGTGCCCCAAGGCTCCGTCCTCTCCCCCCTTCTGTACCTTTTGTACACGGCGGACTTGCCGCCGCCGTCACCCCCCGTCCACCTTCTCCAGTTTGCCGATGACATCGCCTTCCTTGCCATTGCCCCCACCCTGCAGCGCTCCCAACACCATCTCCAATCCCATCTTGACCAGTTCACCGCTTGGTGCAACCAGTGGTTGCTCAAGGTCAATCCCTACAAAACCCAGGCGATCATTGTAGGCAAAACCACCCCTTCCTTCCGCCTCCTTGATTTCTATCTCACCATCTATGGCCGTCCTATCGCCCTCACTCCCACCCTTAAGTACATTGGCGTCACCCTCGACCGTCGCCTCTCCTGGACTCCCCATCTCCAGACAATCCAAGCCAAGGCACACTCCCGACTCCATCTCCTCAAGCTCCTTTCCAGCCGTACGTTGGGTCTGGACCCCTCCACCATCCTCCACACCTATAAATCCCTCATCCGCCCTATCCCTTGTTACGCCCATCCGGCCTGGATCTCCCCCCCCCCCCCTATCTTTTATAAATCCCTTCAAATCCTTGAACGCCATGCTCTCCGCCTCGCCTATCGCATCCGTCTCCCCTCCCCCACGCGGATCCTGTACGATCTCATTCCGTTCCCCCACCTCCTCCTTTTCCTTGAAAGGATACGGATCGTGTACACCTCCCGCAAACTCGATCCTCCTCACCTGCTTGTCTCGCCCATCCTCTCCCACCCCCGCCCGCTGCCGCGCCAATATTCCCACGTCCCACCCGGTCTCCATCTCTCCACCCTCCTCACCCTCTCCCAAGGTGGCTTCCGCCAGCTCCCCCTCCCTGATGATGTCCTCCTCCCCTCCACCTACCCCTCCTACCAACTTTGATCCTCCCTCCCTCTTCCTGTGTCTGTTCCTTTGGGCACCCTCCCTCCCTCCTCCCTTTCTCCCCACTCCTCCCCAGGGCCCTCCCCTGTCCCTCTACGCCTCCTCCCATCTCCTCAGCCATTGGCATCTTTGTTCTCCTCTCTCCACCCTCTCCACCCCCCCTCACCCTTCTTCCCCTTTTGGCAGGTCCCCGGACTCGCACACGCTACGTGGACTTTCGCGCACCGGAGATCATCGTCATCAGTGTCTCGTGTGTGTGACGTCGTTTTGTGTTTTTAGTGTCCGCCGTCACGCTTCTACGTTCGCTCGTGCCGTCGGATTCATCAGTGTTATGTGCGCCGTGTCAACGTGTTTTCAGTGTCGTTATCGTCGAGTGTGAACGGCTCCGTGTTTTTTGTGTATCTGTGACCACTATTTTTTGCCCGTCACTATGTTCTTTCTAATTCTCCATTCTGTGTACTGTTATTGTCAACACAATGGCTGAAGAGCGGCGTAGCATGCCGCTGACAGCCTACCTGATTGTTCAGGTTTTAAAATAACAATACAGGAAAAAAAAGTAAGTTTGCGCACAACGGTCACCTGGTGACGCTCCAATACGATTGCCCTCAATGCCGCCAAAACCACAGCAGTCTATTTCACTAAACGGCGTCCTCTACTCCGCCACAACATCTCAGTCGGGGGCGTCCGGGTCCCATGGGCCCAAGCTACCAAGTATCTCGGGGTCCGGTTGTATAAGAAACTTTTCTTCCACCGCCACGCAGAATACATCGCCCATAAAGGGTTAAAGGTGACTAGGGCCTTGTATCCGCTCTTCTCCAGCCGAGAGCTGAATTTAGATACCAAGTTCCGACTGTATCACTCCATTGTACTACCCACACTAACATATGGTTCCTCTGCGTGAGCAGCTATTAGTAAGTTCCGGATGCTGACGCTCCAGCGCCTACACAATAAAGTTCTCCGGTGGAGTCTTCACACCCCTCCGCTCACCAAGATTATCACTCTGCATGAGGAGACAAATACGGCCTTTCTCACGACGACCATACGCCGTAAGGCTCGACACCTATACAGTAAAGTGGTAGCCCTCCGTGAGACGTTCTCTGGACAACAAATCATCTGCACCACAGTTCCACGGCGCTGGCACCGACACCCTGTT
This sequence comes from Schistocerca nitens, assembly GCF_023898315.1. Taxonomy (NCBI): domain Eukaryota; kingdom Metazoa; phylum Arthropoda; class Insecta; order Orthoptera; family Acrididae; genus Schistocerca; species Schistocerca nitens. Next base: position 801,094,216 of record NC_064615.1, read on the forward strand.
CCGCTCACCATCCTGGAGGACTCGGATTCGGGCCATGACTGACGATAGGCCGAATACGTCCACGTTTTTAAGTCCGTTTCGTACAATCACTAGCAGTGGCTTGTTCTCGTCCAGCCACTTGTTTCCTTCACTGCAGAGTTGGAGCATTACTGCATCCCTTCTTGGTATTTCGACCGTCGGAGTGTCTCACCGCCACTCCTTCAAAGTGTTATGCTCGGCTGTTATTCAGCCGTTGCTTTGAGTCTCCTCTCACTTGTCCACCGAGACAGTTGGACCGAATCTGAACCGGGGCTCTGTGTCAAGTTTGCGCATGCACAGTATCAATATACTCGATGTTGTATTGATTATCATTAAGGACTTCAAGATCGGGATTCGCTTCATAATTACTTTAGAATGGAAGAGGAGATTTTTTCGAAACTGGTCACCATAGTTTGCAAAAGACATTTATCAGCGAGCTACAAACATGAGGCAGTTCATAAAAACCAAGAGACAGCTATACAGGATGGTCCATTGATCGTGACCGGACCAAATAAAAAAAATGGCTCTGAGCACTATGGGACTCAACTGCTGTGGTTATCAGTCCCCTAGATCTTAGAACTACTTAAACCTAACTAACCTAAGGACATCACACACATCCATGCCCGAGGCAGGATTCGAACCTGCGACCGTAGCAGGGGGGACCAAATATCTCAGGAAATAAGCTTCAAACGAAAAAAACTACAAAGAAAGAAACTCGTCTAGCTTGAAGGGGGAAACCAGATGGTGCTATGGTGCGCCCGCTAGATGGCGCTGCCATAGGTCGAACGGATATCAATTGCGTTTTTTTAAATAGGAACCCACAATTTTTATTACGTATTCGTGTAGTACGTAAAGAAATATGAATGTTTTAGGTAGACCACTTTTTTCACTTTGTGATAGATGGAGCTGTAATAGTCACAAATGTATAAGTACCTGGTATCACGCAACATTCCGCCAGTGCGGATGGTATTTGCTTCGTGGTACATAACTGGTGTTAAAATGGACCGTTTACCAATTGCGGAAAAGGTCGATATCGTGTTGATGTATGGCTATTGTGATCAAAATGCCCAACGGGCGTGTGCTATATATGCTGCTCGGTATCCTGGACGACATCATCCAAGTGTCTGGACCGTTCGCCGGACAGTTACGTTATTTAAGGAAACAGGAAGTGTTCAGCCACATGTCAAACGTCAGCCACGACCTGCAAAACAAATGATTATGCCCAAGTAGGTGTTTCAGCTGCTGTCGCGGCTTAGTCGCACATCAGTAGCAAATTGCGCGAGAATCAGGAATCTCAAAAACGTCGGTGTTGGGAATGTTACAACATCGATGGCACCCGTACCATATTTCTATGCACCAGGAATAGCATGGCGACGACTTTGAACGTCGTGTACAGTTCTGCCCCTGGCACAAAAGAAATTACGGGACGATGACAGATTTTTTGCACGCGTTCTATTTAGCGACGAAGCGTCATTCACCAAGAGCGGTAACGTAAACCGTCATAATATGCACTATTGGGCAGCGGAATATCCACGATGGCTGCGACAAGTGGAACATCAGCGACCTTGGCGGGTTAATGTATGGTGCGGCATTATGGGAGGATGGATAATTGACCCCCATTTTATCGATGGCAATCTAAATGGTGAAATATATGCCGATTTCCTACGTAATGTTCTACCGAGGTTACTACAAGATGTTTCACTGCATGACAGAATGGCGATGTACTTCCAACATGATGGATGTTCGGCACATAGCTCTCGTGCGGTTGAAGCAGTATTGAATAGCATATTTCATGACAGGTGGATTGGTCATCGAAGCACCATACCATGGCCCGCACGTTCACCGGATCTGACGTCACCGGATTTCTTTCTGTGGGGAAAGTTGAAGGATATTTGCTATCGTGATCCACCGACAACGCCTGTCAACATGCGTCAGCGCATTGTCAATGCATGTGCAAACATAACGGAAGGCGAACTACTCGCTGTTGAGTGGAATGTCGTTACACGTATTTCCAAACGCACTGAGGTTGACGGACATCATTTTGAGAATTTATTGCATTAATGTACCCACGCTGTAACAGCATGCGTTCTCAGAAATGATAAGTTTGCAGAGGTACATGTATTACATTGGAACAATCGAAATAAAATGTTCAAACGTACCTACGTTCTGTATTTTAATTTAAAAAACCTACCTGTTACCAACTGGTCGTCTAAAATTGTGAGCCATATGTTTGTGACTATTACAGCGCCATCTATCACAAAGCGAAAAAAGTGGTCCAACTAAAACATTCATATTTTTTTACGTACTACACGAATAAGTAATGAAAATGGGGATTCCTATATAAAGAAACGCAGTTGATATCCGTTTGACCTATGGCAACGCTATCTAGCGGGCCAACCATAGCGCCATCTGGTTTCCTCCTTCAAGCTAGACAAGTTTCGTTCTTTGTAGTTTTTTCGTTTGACGCTTATTTCGTGAGATATTTGGCCAGGTCACGATCAATGGACCACCCTATATATACTAATCAGCCACTTACCTAATAGCCGTTATGTCCACCTTTGCCATGGATAACACTGGCGACGCGTCTTGGAATGGAAGACATGAGGCCTTGGTGGGTCACTGCAGCGACTGGCACCATTTCTTCACATCCAAGTCACCTAATTCCCATAAATTCCGAGGAGGGGGCATCGCCCCCTCCTCGGAATTTATGTTCCATCGGGTTCAGATCTGGGGAGATGGGGGGCCAGCACATCAATTGGAACTTGCCACTGTGTTCATGGAACGACTCCATCACACTCCTAGCCTTGTGACATGGCACTTTATCTTGCTGAAATATCACTGTCGTCGGGAAACATGATCGTCATGAAGGGCTCTACGTGGTCTGAAACCAGTGTACAATACTCCTTGGTCATTACGGTGCCTTGAACGATCTCCACTTGACACCTGAATGCCCACGTGAACGTTTCTCAGAGATAATGGAGCCGTCGCCAGCTTGTCACCGTCCCACAGTACAGGTGTCATGCAGCCGTTCCCCTGGAAGACGACGGATTCGTACCCTTCCATCGGCATGATGGTGTCAAGATTCATCCGACCATGCGACGCTCTTCCACTGCGCTGAATGTCCGGTACCGATGTTTCAATCGTAGTTGCTGATGTCGTGGTATCAACATCGGCACACGCATGGGTTGTCGGCTGCGGAGGCCCATCGTTAGAAGCGTTCGGTGCACTGTGTGTTCAGACACACCTGTACTCTGCCCAGCATTAAAATCTCTTGTTAGTTCCGTCACAGTTCGCTGCCTGTCCTGTTTTACCAGTCTGCCCAGCACACAGCGTCCGGCATCTGTAATTACCGGTGACCGCTAAACCCACTGCGTCTGGACGTGGTTTCACTTTGTTTCCGCCAGGCGTTGAAGACACTCACCACAGCATTCCTCGAATACAAAACAAGTCGTGCAGTTTCCGAAAGCCTCATGCCGAACCTCCGGACCAGTCAAAATCGGCCGTCGGTGAAACTCAGATAGATTGCGCGCCTTCCCCATTCTACACACGAACAGCAGGATCACTCATACTACACTACTGGTTCAAATGGTTCAAATGGTTCTGAGTACTATGGGACTTAACATCTGTGGTCATCAGTCCCCTAGAACTTAGAACTACTTAAACCTAACTAACCTAAGGACATCACACACATCCATGCCCGAGGCAGGATTCGAACCTGCGGCCGTAGCAGTCGCGCGGTTCCGGACTGCGCGCCTAGAACCGCTAGACCACCGCGGCCGGCCTACACTACTGGCCATTAAAATTGCTAAACCAAGAATAAATGCAGATGGTAAACGGGTATTCATTGAACAAATATATTATACTAGAACTGACATATGATTACATTTTCAAGCAATTTGGATGCATAGATCCTGAGAAATCAGTACCCAGACCAACCACCTCTGGCCGTAATAACGGCCTTGATACGCCTGGGCATTGAGTCAAACAGAGCTTGGACGGCGTGTACAGGTACAGTTGCTCGTCCACCATTGACCAGACGTTTTGTATTGGTGAGAGATCTGGAGAATGTGCTGGCCAGGGCAGCAGTCGAACACTTTCTGTTTCTAGAAAGGCTCGTGCAGGACCTGGAACATGCGGTCGTGCATTATCCCGCTGAAATGTAGGGTTTCGCAGGGATCGAATGAAGGGTAGAGCCACGAGTCGTAACACATCTGAATTGTAACGTCCAGCCAGTAAGTGCCGTCAATGGGAAGAATAGGTGGCCGAGACGTGTAACCAATGGCACCCCATACCATCACACTGGGTGATACGCCAGTATGGCGATGACGAATACACGCTTCCAATGTGCGTTCACCGCGATGTCGCCAAACACGGATGCGACCATCATGATGCTATAAACATAACCTGGATTCATCCGAAAAAATGACGCTTTGCCATTCGTGCACCCAGGTTCGTCGTTGAGTACACCATCGCACGCGCTCCTGTCTGTGTTGCAGCGTCAAGGGTAACCGCAATAATGGTCTCCGAGCTAATAGTCCATGCTGCTGCAAACGTCGTCGAACTATTCATGAAGATGGTTGTTGTCTTGCAAACGTCCCCATCTGTTGACTCAAGGATCGAGACGTGGCTGCACGATCCGTTACAGCCATGCGGATACGATGCCTGTCATTGCGACTGCTATTGATACGAGGCCGCCGGCCGGTGTGGCTGTGCGGTTCTAGGCGCTTCAGTTTGGAACCGCCTGACCGCTACGGTCGCAGGTTCGAATCCTGCCTCGGGCATGGATGTGTGTGATGTCCTTAGGTTTGTTAGGTTTAAGTAGTTCTAAGTACTAGGGGACTGATGACCACAGATGTTAAGGCCCATAGTGCTCAGAGCCATTTGATACGAGGCCTTTGGGATCCAGCACGGCGTTCCGTATTACCCTCTTGAACGCACCGATTCCATATGTTGCTAATAGTCATTGTATCTTGACCAACGGGAGCAGCAATGCTGCGATACGATAAACCGCAATCGTGATAGGCTGCAATCCGACCTTTATCAAAGTCGGAAACGTGATGGTACGCATTTCTCCTCCTTACACGATGTATCACAACAACGTTTCACCAGGCAACGCCGGTCAACTGCTGTTTGTGTATGAGAAATCGGTTGGGAACTATCCTCAAGTCAGCACGTTGTAGGTGTCGCCACCGGCGCCAACCTTGTTTGAATGCTCTGAAAAGCTAATCATTTGCATATCACAGCGTCTTCTTCCTGTCGGTTAAATTTCGCGTCTGTAGCGCGTCATCTTCGTGATGTAGCAGTTTTAACGGCCAATAGTGTGCGTGCACTGTGCGTGTGTCTGATTAGCAGTCATTCCTCGCCAGGTAACGCTGTTATAGCCTGGACGTTATGTCGATAGTAGGTTGATGTCCATAATGTTCTCAATCATCAGTGTTTGGGAAGGAAAAGTACAGTCGCAAAGAAGGCTTCGAACTCTGTTTTGTAGGACAGAGGGAAATAACGGAAGGACTGCAGCCAAATCACTGACTGCACGATAACGATCTCTGCCCTACGTTATGGGCCATTCAGAAGAGAGACAAGCTACAGTTCTCCATGTCGGCCGGAGCAGGCTTCCGCGGAGGCGCCGCCCAGCGGTTAGCCCGCCACGTGCAGCAGGCGGGTGGCCCCGCTCGCTAATCCATCACCTGCTGTCGTGCGCCGCTTCGAGCAGCGCTCATTGGTTCCGAATTAAGGCCCGGCTCGTCCTATTCGCGCGTCAGCCCTTGACGGATGGGACGCGCCGGTCAGCGCGCCCCGAACAGCGCCAGCCGGCCGGGATGACGAGATAATAGCGGCCGCCGTGTGGCGCGCCGTCTCCGCCGGCGGGCTACAGTGCGGCGCAGCCGGGGGTCGCGGCGCGGTTTGCAAACTCCGGCCCAGAATGGGATGAGCGATCAGCCGCAAATGGCCCGACGCGACGAGCTGCGCGAGAATGGCGCTCCCGACGTGCGGCACAAAACGCCCGTGACAGAGCGGTCGCCCCCTTGTTTTGGCTGGGAACGGCTGCTGAGGTGAGAAGCGGCGGGGCTGAACTGATGTGGAGTAAACAGCCGCGGCTCCTCAGGGACTGCTTGCCACAGCCGAGACTCTTACCCTGCTGGTTCATACATTGTCTGTTCTCAGTCAGTGTAAGTATCCCACAGGCAGGAAAAAGACGTACTCTTTAAAGCAGGGCCGCACAAACACGGAAAACCGCACGCGTGCAAAGCGAGGTGCAGCGTGTGCCTGCACAGTGCATCGGTTCAACTCGGCATACTTCGCCTCAACTCGGCTTGCTGGGTGGGGCCGACGCTTTGCGCTGCCGAATGCGCTGCCAGACGGCTTAGTCAACATTGGAATACGTAAGCGGAAGACAATTACCGGAATAATGGAACCATTTGCTCCAAAAAAAGGGGAAATTGCCGAAAGTCAATTTAAACCGGAATGGGAACTCTCCTACTTTTTTGTGCGTTGTGACGATAAAGCCAAATGTCTAATCTGCGGAACACTAATTACGTGTGTCAGAAAATCGTCTATTGAAAGGCGTTACAGCAAATTGCATTCAGAAAAGTATAGTGATATAACAGGGGATGCCAGAGAGGAAGAATTACGGAAGTTGCAAACTCTTGCAGAAGAGAATTCTGTATCTACAAACGAGGTTTGTTGCAAGTACTTTAGCATGTATATTTTGGTTAAAGGTCATGCGAAACGAAGTAACATTTGTTTAGATTCCTTAGTTTCGTTTTCGCATAAATTGTTTCTAACATATCTTTTTTTCTCTACTTTTGGGTGAAGAAGATGAGGGGTGTTGCGCAAGGACTCTCAGAGCTAGTTACAAAGTTGCTCTACGTTTAGCAAGAGCTGGGAGGCCATTTATGGACGGGCCATTAATAAAAAACATTATGTTGGACGTAGTAGAGACAATGAATCCCACATTAGCTCCCGCGTACAGCAGAATACCACTTTCCTGAATGACAATACATCGGAGAATCGACGACATTGCTGAGAATTTGCATGAACAACTGGCAGCCAAAATTGAAAACTTCCTAGCGTACTCCATCGCACTGGATGAGTCCACGGATATTAACGACACGGCTCAGTTAGCAATATTTGTGCGTGGCGTGGACGACGACCTACATGTAACGGAAGAGCTCCTGGATATGATTTCGCTGAAGGACACTGTTACAGGGGCGGATATTTTAGCCGCTGTTGAAGTGGCAGCTGAAGGAATAAGACTCCCTTGGGAAAAGCTGTTTTCCGTAACCACAGGCGGGGCACCAGCAATGTGCGGTAAAGCAAAAGGGTTTATTGGCCTACTGCGGAAGAAACGTAACATGCCGAATTTACCTTCCGTTCATTGTTTTGCACAAAAAGAGGCTCTTTGTGCCAAAGTTATCGGTCTTCAAGATGTGATGAAGGTAGTGGTGCGTATCGTGAACTACATTCGTTCTCATGGACTCACTCATCTTCAATTCAAAGAATTTTTGATTTCCTTTGAAGAGGAATATCCAGATATTCCCTACCACGCTGAGGTGCGCTGGCTGAGCAAAGGGAAAGTGATTTCCCGAATTTTTCGACTACGCCACACAGTGGCTCAGTTTTTGGAGAGCAAAGGATGTCTGGAGCCACTTTTTCATGACCCTGAATGGGTAGCTGATTTAGGAATTTTAGCAGACATTATGGCTCTCCTAAATGATGTAAGTCTGAAACTCCAAAAAGAAAACAATCTCAGCCGGCCGAAGTGGCCGTGCGGTTAAAGGCGCTGCAGTCTGGAACCGCAAGACCGCTACGGTCGCAGGTTCGAATCCTGCCTCGGGCATGGATGTTTGTGATGTCCTTAGGTTAGTTAGGTTTAACTAGTTCTAAGTTCTAGGGGACTAATGACCTCAGCAGTTGAGTCCCATAGTGCTCAGAGCCATTTGAACCAAAACAATCTCATCAACGATATGATCAGCAAAATAAACGCTGACCAGTATAAACTGAAGCTCCTCAAAAACAACCTTTCAGAGAAAAATACGCAACACTTTGCTGAACTAGGTAAGCGAGATATAAATTGTACCTTTATTAAAACAGCCTGATTTTTATAACCACTCTAATCAAAACGGTACTATGTTTTTGTTTGACAGCAACTGTGCAGGAAGGAGCGCGCTTTTAAAAATACGTCGAGGTGCTACAATCCCTTGGAAATGCGTGTAACGACCGATTCCAGGTAATGCGCCGGCATATGACATACAGCTAAATAAAGGAGATTGCGTTACATATGCAAGTGTAACATTACATTAAAACCAATAGTACACATTATATGTTTATTAAAATCTATCGCATTTTAGTACTTCGAAACAACGGCTTACATTACTTTCATTTATTAACATTGGCTTTGTTATTGTTTCAGGAAATTATCTACCTGCAGCCAATTTTCGATGTTTTTGTGTAACCTTTTTCGATGGATACTGAAAGTGCGCCTTCAGATTTACATTTCGAACTAATTGATTTGCAAAGCGATGTTCACCGAAAGGATTGTAGGTAGGCTGTTTAAGTTTTCTTATTGGCAACCTTATGGAGCGCTCTGTATGAAAATCACTGGCTGTGCTGTGTGCAGTCTGTGGCTAGTTTGCATTGTTGTCTGCCATTGGAGTGTTGGGCAGTTGGCTGTTAACAGCGCGTAGCGTTGCGCAGTTGAGTTGGGCAACACGATTCTTTTTCCCGATTCGATTCCTACGATTCAATCTCACATTGCGAATCGATTCCTACGATTCGTTCACGATTCATTCTAGTCTGCGATGACACGATTCTTACGGAATGCAAAAAGTTCTACATCTTACTCACAGATGGCAGGACATGTCTGAAATTGTCAATGGGGTTAGAATCGAACTGTGTCATGATATGCCAGATATAGTTTATTTATGAGTAAACATGCATATGACGTTACAAGTGTGATTCTCGATTTATACGTGTAATGCCTTAATTGATGAAAGGTCACGTTTGGTTTGATTGCATCTATTGTTTTATTTCAGTATGCCAGGACAGAGGATTCGATTTGTGCGAAAGGTGGTGCAAAATTACATGGTATGCCAGTTTCGTTGTGTGGCTTGAACGTATTTAACTACAGACGTCTGTTTTATAGTAACAAAATCTAGCAGTGAGGCAGACGTGGTTTGACTCATATCATCCTATGTTTTTCTGTGCTAAGATGTCTTCCCAAGTCCACATCACCCTTGTAATTCATAACGCAGCTGACAGCCCTCCCACACAGCAAATTTAGCTTAACTTTCATTTCTTCTAAATACAAAGCATAGGTATTTTGCTTTTAATTTGTCTGAGAACTTGCCGCTGTCACTATTATTTGCGTGAGAAGATGTACTTCTAAACAGTAGGATTATATCGTATACAGCGACATTACTTCAGTAAAATTTAATGTGAATCTGAACACGATAACATTCGAAAACTCGAACTTGAAATTATTAATTAAAAAGCTTTTGTTTAAAGATGGTATTACTTTGTTTGTTCGTTCAGAGCTTCCTTTGTTCACACGCATCCTCCATCTGACTGCCATCTGGCGGTCGTAATCATTCGGCACGACTCGGCATGATTCGGAAGTTGCTTTCGAAGCATAGCGTACTAAGAATCGATGAATCGTTGGAACTTGGAATCGTCACGACTCGGAAACACGCAATCGTTCTTACGATTCTTTTGAACGACGATTCGTCCGTATCACGATTCTATTCTTACGATTCTTTATTTAGAGTCGTTCAAATGAACGCAATGGGAGGTGAGCCGCCAGCAGTGGTGGATGTGGGGAGAGATGGCGAAGTTTTGAAATTTGTAAGACTGGATGTCATGAACTGCTATATACATTATGACTATTAAGGTAAACACATTGTTTGTTCTCTATTAAAATCTTTCATTTGCTAACTATGCCTATCAGTAGTTAGTGCCTTCAGTAGTTTGAATCTTTTATTTAGCTGGCAGTAGTAACGCTCGCTGTATTGCTGTAGCTTGCTTGAGTAACGAAGATTTTTGTGAGGTGAGTGATTTGTGAATGGTATAGGTTAATGTTAGTCAGGGCCATTCTTTTGTAGGGATTTATGAAAGTCAGATTGCGTTGCGCTAAAAAAAATATCGTGTGTCAGTTTAAGCACAGTCATGTATATTTGTTCGTTTCATATATCGACCCTTAGCCGAGGATACCTCACTGGAATCTTCTGATTTTTTCTTGTAGTTTGTGTAATTAGTGTAGCTTTTGTTTATTGCTAGCGCGAAATTGTAGAGGAAATCTCCTTTGTAGTTGCAGTCTTTCATTGTTATACAGTAAAACAGTTGTGGCATGCATGTAGATTTGCACCAAGTATTTCGCAGCTGCAAGTAACTAGATATTATTTTCAGTGCTATGTTAATCTGTTCTTTTACTTTTGCTCTACAAATTGTGCTTTTCTGTGTTATCGTGTGAAATATTGTGACAATAATGGCGTGTGAAAAACGTAACACTAGGCTCCAAAGTAAACTGAGAAATAATAGTGACGACGAGCGTAGCTTATCAGCACCACTGTGTAATGAAGTAACAGACATCCAAAGTAGCAATTTGGTAATAGTGCATAGGGAAATGGAGCGGGCGGCAAATAATGGTGTAGACAGTGAAACAAGTAGTGAACAGGGAAGCATTATCGATCGATCGGTCGGCAACAGCTCGCCTCAGGAATCCGAAATGACAGAACACAATATTGCAAATACTGTAGACTCAGGTTTTGGGTCCTCACCGTTTTCTCAAATAAGTCAAGACACATTTTCTGCTCGTCAAAATGTAAATGTTGCCGGTGCAAATGCACTGCCGAAAAGCATAGAGGAACAGATTCCAGACACTAATACATTATTATTGCAATTAATGCAGCAAATGAAACATAATCAGAGACAAACACAGCAACAGCTAGACACAACGGAACAAAATCTTCAAAAGTTAGACACAATGGAACAACACCAGAGACAAACACAGCAACAGTTAGACACGATGGAACAAAATCAGAGACAAACACAGCAACAGCTTCAAAAGTTAGACTCATTGGAACAAACTCTTGAACAAACACTTGAGGATTTAACTACTTACATAACATTGAATCGAAATGTCAAAAAGTCTGTAATGACGTAAAAACACAAATTTGTGAGCATTTTCAACCTATTTTTTCGCTGCATGAAAATGCATTACAGAATCACGAAGCAGCCATAAAAGAACTGCAAATTATTTTTCATGAAAATCATGAGACCTTGCAAGCTAAAATTGACTCAGTTGCATCTACCGATGTGGTTACGCAACTTGCAAAAACTCAGGAAAACTTAAAGGACACAGTAGATACGATTTCAACACAAATGGACACTCTGAAACTTGGTTCAGAAAAACACACAGAGGAAATAATTTCACTAACGGATAAAGTAGCCGAACTTTCAGATCAGTTCACTAACTTATCTACAAAGGTAGATGATGATCTGAATGACACAAGACCTGTAGCCTTCACTGATACTGAAGAGTATGAACAAATTAGAAAATTCAAACAAAATCAAAATCAAATCAATACACAGTACAAAAGAGAAATCCGGGAAGTACAAGATCAATTGACACAAGCAATACAAGAATTACATATTTCAGAGGACACTCGCGCTCCAGTACGGGAAGAGGGACATAGAAATACGGAGCAACCACAAAATATTAACACAGGAAACTTCGGAAATTATGAAAGAAATTGGCAAGGCGCATTGAATTTTGAGATGGAACCGCCGAAACGAAGTAACAATGAGCGATGTGTGACTCGCCGACACGATGATTTTGACTATAAGCTGTTCATTACTACACGTAAATTCAAAACATTTAAGACTTCTGACAACGACATTCATCCACAAGCATGGCTCCATCAATTCTCTCATTGTTTTCCTCCCAACTGGTCGTTAGAACACAGATTAGAATTTATGTGTGGCTACTTAGAGAATGAACCAGCTGTAAGAATGCGATCGGTCATTCACGATTGTCACAGTGAAGGAGAATTTTATCATGCCTTCCTCTCAGCATATTGGTCTCAAGCTACACAAGACCGAGTAAAACATAGCATCATAATGATGAAACATTTCGAACAATCTGAATTCTCCAGTCTTGTGAAATATTTTGAAGACATATTGCACAAGAATCAGTACCTGTCAAACCCATACAGCCCCTCAGAACTCATCCGCATTTGCTTAATCAAATTACCTGAACATTTACGACATATTATTTTGGCAGGACGTTGCAAAGATAACATTGAAGCTTTTCAGAGACTGTTACAAGAATTGGAAATTGACACTGACATTCGCGGAACGCGAAAACAGGAACACAATCACTACAGGTCACATCCGTCACAATTCCGTGACGAGATAAACAATAACTTGACACGACAAGTCTATTCTTACAACGCAAATCGTGACCAAAACAGACACCACCCATATGACAACCACTGGCAGAGTAATAATAGTTACAGAGAAAGATCGCATTTCTGTGGTAATGAATATGACAGAGATTACAATAGAAACAGACAATATGAGAACAAAAATAATTATTATCAAGGGAGACAGAATAACTTCAGACGCAACAGTTCAGCTCGCAGTTACGATTCCGAGAGAAATTCTCCCCCACATGACCGACAAACAAGAAACTATGTAAACTACCGACAAAACGACAGACCTGAATTTTTATCAGAACTGGCGGGATTCAAACAGAGCAGGGCACTCTCGACAAGGTGAATTTGTAGAAGTTAGGTCTCCTAATCCTAATAACGACGCACGCCAACAAGGAGACAGACACTGACTCGCACCGCAGGCAGCCACGTGCGCCGGCTGGCTCAGGGAAAAATTACATAGACGCTAACCTTGAGAAAAATTTTAGCATTCTTTACCGATGTACCATATACCACATGATAATTCCACTGAAGGTGAAACTCTGCGTACTAGGAAGAGTAAAGGTGTACACCACATTTTACACGTAAAACCGTTTATTGAGAGATAATGTGCTTTTTAACTTAGTCTCTGCTATAAAATTATTCACTTCACGTTACTAGTATGCTTTGTCAGACTTAAGAAACTGTTAACATGCAACAATGTTTGAAGTTAAGTATCCAGTCAAGAACCAAGAGAACTTATTTCAACAGAAATTACGAATGCATTGTTATAGTGAACAGACGACACAGTGTTATTGTGTGTGTACATTCTTGCTTGTTGGTTGCAATATTATGTAACGACTATAAGGCTCACATACTTAGAACATTTACCAGTACTGCTAATGAGATTTTAATGCAACATTTTGGTTTACTTGAAAATACATTCTGGATTTAAAGTACTTTCTGTGAGATACCAGATGACACAGTGGTTAGTTTATGTGACAGCTACACGATTTTATCACGACGCTACTAATAAGTGACAATTTACAATGTTGCTTTTGCGCTGTATCTGTTTTACATCTGCACAGTTTTTCTGTATTATTCTGGTTCAAAAATGGTTCAAATGGCTCTGAGCACTATGGGACTCAACATCTATGGTCATCAGTCCCCTAGAACTTTGAACTACTTAAACCTAACTAACCTAAGGACAGCACACAACACCCAGCCATCACGAGGCAGAGAAAATCCCTGACCCCGCCGGGAATCGAACCCGGTAACCCGGGCGTGGGAAGCGAGAACGCTACCGCACGACCACGAGATGCGGGCTATTATTCTGGAAAGTAAAACACGTTTTAGTAGTAACTTTTGTGGTATAGCTACAATGAGACAGCCTTTTTCGTAGCACAACAATACGTTACATTATAGTACTTTCTTGATCACAGTAAGGTACGTAATAACTACGATATCATATTAACAGAATCTTCCGTCGGTTCTTGGTAGAACAACATTATAATAATAAATGAAAAGCACCAGTTTGCTTTTGTTCTACAATATTATTTTTATTGCTAACCGGTTTTCGGCTTACAAGGCCATCTTCAGACATTTACTGAGTATTATCACCAAAGAAGTTAAATGTTAGCAGACAACATTGGAAGAGAAGTAACACATCTAGAGTGAAGTAGAAACATACAGTGAGTAACATCTTTGCAATGAAATAGTAAAAACTGAACAGTACTTAAATAACAACGGAGTTGACAAGAAAACCTTTAGCACAAAATAGGAATAGCATGCCTACATAACAGTTTCTATTAATAAACAAAACTAATGAAATAAGATAAAATTAGTACTAGACAAGGCTGCATCAAGAGGTATGAAACATGGAGAGTGATACACAAACAATTAAAAAAGAAGAGACAGTTGTCAATGTAAATACAGAGTACACGAGGAACTTAAACAATATCAATAAGATAAACAGAAATTAGTAAATGCAGGAAAATTGAGGTGTTTGAGGGAACCTACAGTTTGAGAGTGTGGTGGTACTGCATTTTAACATTAACACTATAATCAAAGCAGTGGCTGTATACCAGTTTACATTAAATAAATGAGCACAGTAAAATATGAACAATATTTGATGAGACAACTAGAAGGGGAGTTAAACATGGACAGTAATACAAGTACAAGTTAAAAGCAAACCCTTAACTAATGAAACAACAGCATATGTGGAATACAAAGACAACTGCAACAAATAAAACAACTTAATGACTACAGGAAAATGAAGATATGTAGGAAGAGAGAGTGTGGGAAGTAATGAACAACAAAGATGATTATATGAAGTTTAGGAGAGGGGAAGTGTTGAGTTGTGTCTGGTCATTTAGGATGAGATCTGGACTGTGAGCAAGATGTTTGTTAATTTCCAAGGCTTCCAGCAGGTTGAGTTTATGGCCTTTGTTTGCTAAGTGAAGTACATGGGACACTGGCTGGTAGTTGTGAACATCACTCAGTACATGCTCAGCAAATGCAGAGTCTGAATTCTGCAACCTCCAGCTGCGTTCATGTTCAGCCAGCCTAGTTGATATGTCTCTGCCTGACTGACCAATGTAAAATTTGTCACAATCAGAACAGGTGATTTTGTATACCCCACTGTTGGCTAATAACTGGATCTTGTCTTTGCTATTAAAAACACACTGGGCTGTAGTGTTCCTGACATAGTAGGAAACCCTATACTTGCAGGATTTCAGTGCTTTGGCTACAGTCTGTGATACCTGACCTAGAAATGGTAGAGTACACCATTTTTTTTTTTTTTTTGCTGACAGTGGATGGGGAAGCAGGTGGGGCATAGAGGAGGGGTATAATTTTCTGTTTTTGTTTCATGTGCAAGATGTGGTCAATAAGAACTGGATTGTAGCCATTGGCTGAGGCAATAAATTTTATTGTATCTAACTCTGTTTTAAAATCATCTATGGACATGGGGATAGATATGAGACGGTGTACCATTGAGTGGAAAGCTGCATGTTTGTGAGTTATGGGGTGTTGTGAGCAAGAAGGTATTACTGTGTCTGTAGTTGTTGTTTTTCTGTAAATTTTGAAACAATGTGTGTGTGTACTGATGTCAATGATGAGATCTAAGAAGTTTATGAATTTGTTGCCAATTTCCATAGTGAACTGGATATTTTTATGTTGACTGTTTAGGTTTTTCAAGAATGTGTTGAGTTGTCTTGTAGTACCAGTCCACATACACAGGACATCATCTACATATCTAAACCAGTATTTGATGTTTGCACTCAAAGGTTCTGTTTTTAAAAAATTTTGTTCAAAATGGTCCATAAATATTTCAGCCAACAGTGGACTAAGAGGGGAACCCATGGCTAAGCCATCTAATTGTTTATAAAGAGTTCCTTGGAACTGGAAATAGTTCTGTACAAGGCAGGTCTGTGTGGCCAGTCTCAAGTCATTCAATTCCACAGGATTGACATTAGACTTGTGCATCAGCTCTGTCAAAATGTTAATACATTCTACTACTGGTATGTTAGAAAACAGACTGCTGTTTTCTAACATACCAGTAGTAGAATGTATTGACATTTTGACAGAGCTGATGCACAAGTCTAATGTCAATCCTGTGGAATTGAATGACTTGAGACTGGCCACACAGACCTGCCTTGTACAGAACTATTTCCAGTTCCAAGGAACTCTTTATAAACAATTAGATGGCTTAGCCATGGGTTCCCCTCTTAGTCCACTGTTGGCTGAAATATTTATGGACCATTTTGAACAAAAAATTTTTTAAAAACAGAACCTTTGAGTGCAAACATCAAATACTGGTTTAGATATGTAGATGATGTCCTGTGTATGTGGACTGGTACTACAAGACAACTCAACACATTCTTGAAAAACCTAAACAGTCAACATAAAAATATCCAGTTCACTATGGAAATTGGCAACAAATCCATAAACTTCTTAGATCTCACCATTGACATCAGTACACACACACATTGTTTCAAAATTTACAGAAAAACAACAACTACAGACACAGTAATACCTTCTTGCTCACAACACCCCATAACTCACAAACATGCAGCTTTCCACTCAATGGTACACCGTCTCATATCTATCCCCATGTCCATAGATGATTTTAAAACAGAGTTAGATACAATAAAATTTATTGCCTCAGCCAATGGCTACAATCCAGTTCTTATTGACCACATCTTGCACATGAAACAAAAACAGAAAATTATACCCCTCCTCTATGCCCCACCTGCTTCCCCATCCACTGTCAGCAAAAAAAAAAAAAAAAAAAATGGTGTACTCTACCATTTCTAGGTCAGGTATCACAGACTGTAGCCAAAGCACTGAAATCCTGCAAGTATAGGGTTTCCTACTATGTCAGGAACACTACAGCCCAGTGTGTTTTTAATAGCAAAGACAAGATCCAGTTATTAGCCAACAGTGGGGTATACAAAATCACCTGTTCTGATTGTGACAAATTTTACATTGGTCAGTCAGGCAGAGACATATCAACTAGGCTGGCTGAACATGAACGCAGCTGGAGGTTGCAGAATTCAGACTCTGCATTTGCTGAGCATGTACTGAGTGATGTTCACAACTACCAGCCAGTGTCCCATGTACTTCACTTAGCAAACAAAGGCCATAAACTCAACCTGCTGGAAGCCTTGGAAATTAACAAACATCTTGCTCACAGTCCAGATCTCATCCTAAATGACCAGACACAACTCAACACTTCCCCTCTCCTAAACTTCATATAATCATCTTTGTTGTTCATTACTTCCCACACTCTCTCTTCCTACATATCTTCATTTTCCTGTAGTCATTAAGTTGTTTTATTTGTTGCAGTTGTCTTTGTATTCCACATATGCTGTTGTTTCATTAGTTAAGGGTTTGCTTTTAACTTGTACTTGTATTACTGTCCATGTTTAACTCCCCTTCTAGTTGTCTCATCAAATATTGTTCATATTTTACTGTGCTCATTTATTTAATGTAAACTGGTATACAGCCACTGCTTTGATTATAGTGTTAATGTTAAAATGCAGTACCACCACACTCTCAAACTGTAGGTTCCCTCAAACACCTCAATTTTCCTGCATTTACTAATTTCTGTTTATCTTATTGATATTGTTTAAGTTCCTCGTGTACTCTGTATTTACATTGACAACTGTCTCTTCTTTTTTAATTGTTTGTGTATCACTCTCCATGTTTCATACCTCTTGATGCAGCCTTGTCTAGTACTAATTTTATCTTATTTCATTAGTTTTGTTTATTAATAGAAACTGTTATGTAGGCATGCTATTCCTATTTTGTGCTAAAGGTTTTCCTGTCAACTCCGTTGTTATTTATGTACTGTTCAGTTTTTACTATTTCATTGCAAAGATGTTACTCACTGTATGTTTCTACTTCACTCTAGATGTGTTACTTCCCTTCCAATGTTGTCTGCTAACATTTAACTTCTTTGGTGATAATACTCAGTAAATGTCTGAAGATGGCCTTGTAAGCCGAAAACCGGTTAGCAATAAAAATAATATTGTAGAACAAAAGCAAACTGGTGCTTTTCATTTATTAACTACGATATCTATACGCAAAGCATTTCACTTTCGTTTATGATGAGGTAAGTACACTGACTTCAGCAGAACTTCGCTTACAGAGGACGATAACTACGACAGTTCCACAGAATTATCTTACAACAAGACGCACAGTTTAGCGCTACAGGACACGCATTTGAGTGATTAATTTTATACTTAAAACATTTATTTTTAAAGGTTTTTGAATTACAAAGAAAGTTTTCCGTGATACATTTCATTCCATTGCAATAATCTGTAACACCTGAGGGTATAATTACATAAATCCTCAGGGGGGTACACGCTTAGTTTGTATACCATGTGTTTGGCAAGCACAAGGAGCCCTAGCTAATATGGTATTTGCTTATACAACTTTACACATCGGTACCATATTTCTTTAACACATAAATTACACAGCTATCTGACCATTTAACTGAGAGATAAACATTTTTTTTACAACATCAGTGACACATGTTTACACAATTACACAGTTGGGTAACTTCACACTTACGAAATTGTATTTTGTCTGTACTTTGTGAACTGTTCATATTTATTCGGAACCATTGTGATACTATGAGAGCGTTGAATGATGTATTTGGTAAGGGAGCATGATTTTAAAGTACATTTGAGGTAGATGACACTATTGAAATTAGCAGAGAATTTTTTTAGGTTTTGACGTTATTGCAGAAAGCTACGACGTTTTTGAGATTTGACTGAGGTGTTATGATGTTATTTTTATGACGACGATGTGTATTATGCTGCTGAGGTATGTTTATGATCAATTAGATGATGCTACCGTATATGAGGAATTTGATTATGCTACGTATTTATTATCATGAAATATTGAAGAAGTGTCGACGAATACGTATATGAATAATGAGTAGTGGTTAGGCACTCTGGTTTGTGAAAAAGGATGCTGGAAACCGAGAATCGTACTTTAAGAGTAATGAAATGTGTGTAAATGCGTGAATGTATCACAATGCCGACGAAAAACTTTTTGAACACTGTTATATTCATAGGATTTTGTTTCTACACATTTGCAACACAAATTCTCGACCTGTGAAATTTTTTATATGAGACTGTCACTGTAAAGCAAACTGGTGTCGTAAATACACTCCTGGAAATTGAGATAAGAACACCGTGAATTCATTGTCCCAGGAAGGGGAAACCTTATTGACACATTCCTGGGGTCAGATACATCACATGATCACACGGACAGAACCACAGGCACATAGACACAGGCAACAGAGCATGCACAATGTCGGCACTAGTACAGTGTATATCCACCTTTCGCAGCAATGCAGGCTGCTATTCTCCCATGGAGACGATCGTAGAGATGCTGGATGTAGTCCTGTGGAACGGCTTGCCATGCCATTTCCACCTGGCGCCTCAGTTGGACCAGCGTTCGTGCTGGACGTGCAGACCGCGTGAGACGACACTTCATCCAGTCCCAAACATGCTCAATGTGGGACAGATCCGGAGATCTTGCTGGCCAGGGTAGTTGACTTACACCTTCTAGAGCACGTTGGGTGGCACGGGATACATGCGGACGTGCATTGTCCTGTTGGAACAGCAAGTTCCCTTGCCGGTCTAGGAATGGTAGAACGATGGGTTCGATGACGGTTTGGATGTACCGTGCACTATTCAGTGTCCCCTCGACGATCACCAGTGGTGTACGGCCAGTGTAGGAGATCGCTCCCCACACCATGATGCCGGGTGTTGGCCCTGTGTGCCTCGGCCATATGCAGTCCTGATTGTGGCGCTCACCTGCACGGCGCCAAACACGCATACGACCATCATTGGCACCAAGGCAGAAGCGACTCTCATCGCTGAAGACGACACGTCTCCATTCGTCACTCCATTCACGCCTGTCGTGATACCACTGGAGGCGGGCTGCACGATGTTGGGGCGTGAGCGGAAGATGGCCTAACGGTGTGCGGGACCGTAGCCCAGCTTCATGGAGACGGTTGCGAATGGTCCTCGCCGATACCCCAGGAGCAACAGCATCCCTAATTTGCTGGGAAGTGGCGGTGCGGTCCCCTACGGCACTGCGTAGGATCCTACGGTCTTGGCGTGCATCCGTGCGTCGCTGCGGTCCGGTCCCAGGTCGACGGGTACGTGCACCTTCCGCCGACCACTGGCGACAACATCGATGTACTGTGGAGACCTCACGCCCCACGTGTTGAGCAATTCGGCGGTACGTCCACCCGGCCTCCCGCATGCCCACTATACGCCCTCGCTCAAAGTCCGTCAACTGCACATACGGTTCACGTCCACGCTGTCGCGGCATGTTACCGGTGTTAAAGACTGCGATGGAGCTCCATATGCCACGGCAAACTGGCTGACACTGACGGCGGCGGTGCACAAATGCTGCGCAGCTAGCGCCATTCGACGGCCAACACCGCGGTTCCTGGTGTGTCCGCTGTGCCGTGCGTGTGATCATTGCTTGTACAGCCCTCTTGCAGTGTCCGGAGCAAGTATGGTGGGTCTGACACACCGGTGTCAATGTGTTCTTTTTTCCATTTCCAGGAGTGTATTTCAGTAAGAAAGTTAAGTGACTACCTTCACATTTTGAGTCGTGGGCACCCAGCTGTGCCACCTGCCTGGAGAAAAAACCATTAGTGTGTGCCACTCAGAGGCACAGGTGGAGGGGGAAAAAAAGGCCATTATCCTCGCTATTGACATTTCTTTGTAGAAAGCATCGAAAATACGACACGCTCAAAGTTGAAAACATATGATTATACTGTGGAGCTTTTAATTTATGATATTTACTAAAATGCCTAATGAAATGATGAGAAATTTGTTCATTTTGTTTAATATCAAGTATCTAGCTGCAGCAGCATTGGTTAAAATAAAATTTAATAGATGTACTAATATCACTAATTTCTGTCTACAGACCCAGTAAAGAATAATTTTTTTATGTACTTTAGTAGAAAAGAGAGCACAAATAGACATTTCCCTTCACAGGAATTGCCAAAATAATTTTTTAACAGGTTGGTAACTTATCTGCTAGAGTAAGTCAAGGTGATGCATCACTCTAGTGTTAAGATGTGATATAGGTATTAAACATGACCATTTTTACTGTAATATTTTTTCTGCTTGAGCTATGTCATGTTTAGATATGAGTTATTCCATTTGCTGCTGCTGTTTGCCAGGCATAGTGCTACTAAATTTCACTTTGTATTACTCTGTTAAGCTAGTTTTACTACTGATTTATTTTTCTTGTTGCTGCACATTGGCGCATATTAGTTGTAATGTTGCATTTGCTAGGTAATTTAGATTTACTGTAGTGTGCTTTGCCAATTTCCATTTTTTTTTTGTCACTGCTGTTTGTATTAATTGTTTTGTACTGCCGCATTGCCTCGTCCCTTAGTTTAGCATCTGAGCTCAGTAGATTTAAGTTAGCTTAAGATGGGGTAGGCTATATAAGAGAACGAGTTGTGATGAATTGGAAGAAATGCATAGAGAAGCTATAAGAAAATGGTTTGGCCAAAACAAGTATTTTGAAAGAGGATATGAACAAAAAAGTAGGGTTTAAAGACAACAGGCTTAGGTAGGATTTTCTTGCAAATAAATAATGACGTAAGAAATATGTGAACATGTAAATACAGAAAGCATGCTCGGATAGGATTTTTTTGGTGGAAACAAATGTTGAAATAAGACGAAAGATCTATGGAATGAAGTTTTGGGTTGGACTGCTGTACCAAATGTTACACTGAAAACAAACCCTGTCCTTTCCTCCTGTGTTATTCTGCTATGTGTTTGTGTACTCTTGTGTATTTGTGTTTTTCCTGTCTTTGTGTGTTTAGCTGATGAGAGTTATGTTGTAGAATTTTTCTAATACTATGTTATTTAATTTGTAAAGATGTTTAGACATTATTTATTCTGTTTTGTTTTAATGGCCATGTGTGAAGTTGATGTTTCAAAAGTTATTCTGATCTTTTATGTATTTACTTATGTCATAATTCCTGTAACACTGATGTATATGTTATTTCGATTCTTCTGTAAAGCCTGCATTACCACAAATGTTATCTGTATTGTTATGTTCTTTAATGATGTATTTTGTACCTTTGTTATTGTATTCTTATGTTATAAAATTGTAATTGACACCAGTTCATCAAATTAAGTAACTTGTAAGTTACATTTCACTGCACACGTTTCTGTTGGTCATAGTATATGGACAATATGTGAGAAGTAGGGACTGTTACTGTTTGCACGTGTGTTAAAAATTCAGCAAGGGACTGGATAACAGCATTGCTGGTTCTAAGGACAATTCCAAAAACTTTATGAGTG
This sequence comes from Schistocerca nitens, assembly GCF_023898315.1. Taxonomy (NCBI): domain Eukaryota; kingdom Metazoa; phylum Arthropoda; class Insecta; order Orthoptera; family Acrididae; genus Schistocerca; species Schistocerca nitens. The sequence goes on from NC_064615.1 coordinate 801,116,504, forward strand.
CACAAGTGGTGGTTATGGACTTGCTATATTATCCGCAAGACTCTTCAATGGTGATTGTGCACCTGCACAGTCACAACAGATGGCTGCTGGCCGCCTCTACAAGGACTACAGTGGGTCTGCATCTTTGATGGCCCACCAATACCATTATTTCTACAAGGACTGCAGTGGGTCTGCACCTCTTGTGGCCCTCCAATACCGTAATCTCTACCAGGACTACAGTGGGTCTACTCTGTGATGACCTACCTACCAATATTCTTCAAAACATCGAATGACTCTGCTGTGGGTTTGCTCTGTTGTGGCCCATTACCTGTCTGCATGTCGAGAGTCAGCACTGTCTTTCCGTTGGAAGGACAACACTACTTCTTCAAGACTGCATGCAAATCCACTACTTCCATGTGCATTTTCTTTTACTGCTCAGACTTTGAGAAAAACACAGCAATTTTACAGTGATGAATGATCATGACTGTCTTTATGGACTGTGAGAAAATTTTAGCTTTTGACCAACATTGTATCAATAAGTGTGTGCATTTGATATCTTTGTTATTGTAATTATGAAAAATTTTATCAAATTATTACTGGCCACTGCCCAAAACAATTTGAAAAATTTTTGTGGGGAGCATGGGGGCTATGTAAGTAGGCTGTTTAAGTTTTCTTATTGGCAACGTTATGTAGCGCTCTGTATGAAAATCACTGGCTGTGCTGTGTGCAGTCTGTGGCTAGTTTCATTGTTGCCTGCCATTGTAGTGTTGGGCAGTTGGCTGTTTACAGCGCGTAGCGTTGCGCAGTGGGAGGTGAGCCGCCAGCAGTGGTGGATGTGGGGAGAGATGGCGGAGTTTTGAAATTTGTAAGACTGGATGTCATGAACTGCTATATATACTATGACTATTAAGGTAAACACATTGTTTCTCCTCTATTAACATTTTTCATTTGCTAACTATGCCTATCAGTAGTTAGTGCCTTCAGTAGTTTGAATCTTTTATTTAGCTGGCAGTAGTGGCGCTCGCTGTATTTCAGTAGCTTGAGTAACGAAGATTTTTGTGAGGTAAGTGTTTTGTGAAAGGTATAGGTTAATGTTAGTCAGGGCCATTCCTTTGTAGGGATTTTTGAAAGTCAGATTGCGTTGCGCTAAAAAAAAAAATATTGTGTGTCAGTTTAAGCACAGTCATGTATAATTGTTCAAAGGGGACGTTTCAGGATGTGTTTTACAATACAAAAGGTTTGCTCCAATTCTACCAGAATTTGCCGAAGGAAGAACTTCCCAAGAGAAGCAGCGAAGATTATTTCTATGTTTGGTTCCACTTGTGTATGTGAAAGGTTTTTTTCTGTTTTGTCTTGTACAAAAACTAGATTGCGTGCGAGTATTTCTAATCGTAATTTAAAAAATTCTCTCAGAATTGCTGTCAGCCAATCTCTTGTTCCAGATCCTAGCAGCATAATTGCAAATAAAATAAAGAGCACATAGGAAGATACATTTGTGTTGAAACCAAATTTAAAATTGTTACGATTACAGTTATTATATAAATCTCTTTTGTACCGGTACACCAAACTAAGCTCTCCACCTAGTGTACATTAGTATTTGGTAATGACGAAGACGACAGGGTAAAAGCTTTGAAACAGGTCGAGACAGGCGGCGCGAGCGACACAAGCTAAGGAAGTGAGAGGCAGCGCTGTTGCGCAAAGCCGAGCAGTGGGGGGTCTGCACCGTCGTCAACATAGCGCAGCCGCCTTCCGCACTCTGCACTGTGCGATGCACCGGTGCATGCACCTTGTGCGGCCCTGCTTTAAAGTATTACTAAACTACTGGCCATTAAAATTGCTACACCACGAAGTGGACGTGCTACAGACGCGACATTTGACCGACAGAAAGAAGATGCTGTGATATGCAAATGATTAGCTATTTAGAGCATTCACACAAGGTTGGCGCCGGTGGCGACACCTACAAGGTGCAGACATGAGGAAAGTTTCCAACCGATTACTCATACACAAACAGCAGTTGACCGGCGTTGCCTGGTGAAACGTTGTTGTGATGCCTCGTGTAAGGAGGAGAAATGCGTACCATCACGTTTCCGACTTTGATAAAGGTCGGATTGTAGCCTATCGCGATTGCGGTTTATCGTATCGCGACACTGCTGCTCGCGTTGGTCGAGACCCAACGAGTGTTAGCAGAATATGGAATCGGTGGGTTCAGGAGGGTAATACGGAACGCCGTGCTGGATCCCAACGGCCTCGTATCACTAGCAGTCGAGATGACAGGCATCTTATCTGCATGGCTGTAACGGATCGTGCAGCCACGTCTCGATCCCTGAGGCAACAGATGGGGACGTTTGCAAGACAACAATCATCTGCATGAACAGTTCGAGTTGCAGCAGCATGGACTATCAGCTCGGAGACCATGGCTGCGGTTACCCTGGACGCTGCATCACAGACAGGCGCGCCTGCAATGGTGTACTCAACGACGAACCTGGGTGCACAAATGGCATAACGTCATTTTTTCGGATGAATCCACGTTCTGTTTACAGCATCATGATGGTCGCATCCGTATTTGGCGTCATCGCGGTGAACGCACATTGGAAGCGTGTATCTGTCGTCGCCATACTGGCTTATCGCCGCTTATCACCCGGCGTGATGGTATGGGGTGCCATTGGTTACACGTCTCGGGCACCTCTTGTTCGCATTGACGGCACTTTGAACAGTGGACGTTACATTTCAGATGTGTTACGACCCATGGCTCTACCCTTCATTCGATCCCTGCGAATCCCTACATTTCAGCAGGATAATGCACGACCGCATGTTGCAGGTCCTGTACGGGCCTTTCTGAATACAGAAAATATTCGACTGCCGTCCTGGCCAGCACATTCTCAAGATCTCTCGCCAATTCAAAACGTCTGGTCAATTGTGGCCGGGCAACTGCCTCGTCACAATACGCCAGTCACTACTCTTGATGAACTGTGGTATCGTGTTGAAGCTGTACCTGTACACGCCAACCAAGCTCTGTTTGACTCAATACCCGGGCGTATCAAGGCCGTTATTACAGCCAGAGGTGGTTGTTCTTGGTACTGATTTCTCAGGATCTATGCACCCAAATCGCGTGAAAATGTAATCACATGTCAGTTCTAGTATAATATATTTGTCCAATGAATACCCGTTTATCATCTGCATTTCTTCTTGGTGTAGCAATTTAAATAGCCAGTAGTGTACATCTATTCCCGTTATACACAAATGGAAATAGAAAATGTTACACCATGAACACGTTGACTGCACGCTGCAAGAATTCCGGCATTTAAATGTGTACACAGCTCACTTGCATAACTCTGGTCCTGCATTCGTACATTTATGTTTGGAGAGTGAAGTACGAAAGGACTCGCTGCCTGCTCCTCATATGCACTCCTCAATTACACTAAACATAGTTTGTTATACTGTATAAAAATACTTTATTCCCTATTACGAGGGCAGAAAGCAATGCACCGCATTTTTTCTTCAACAGTTCTTTATGGAACATAATGAAAATTACACACACGAAAGAATGGTAACGTATCTACATACCCTATTTTTCCACGTAATCTCGATACCGTTCTATGGCCTTCCTCCAACGCGAAACAAGGGCGCATATGCCCTGTCGGTACCAGTCCTTATCCTAGTGGCGGAGCCAGTGCTTCACTGTGTTAACCAGCTCCTCATCGTCCTCAAAATTTTCAGAATAGCATCCTTTAATGACCCAAACAAGTGAAGACCGGGCGGACTAGGTCAGGGCTGTAGGGTGGAAGGGATAACACTGTTCAACCCTGTTACCCGATGTGTTCAGCAGTGCTCAGACTTGTGTGGGTTGAGCGTTATCATGTTTCAGCAAAACATCTCCTGGGTTGCTGTGGCGCCGAAGTCGCCGGAAGCGCGTCTTGACTTTTTTTTGTTAATGTGTTCACATATGCTTCTGAATTAATGGTACCACCTCTTGGTATGACATCAATGAGAATCACTCCTTCACAGTCTCAGAACACGATGATCATGACATTACCGGCGGAAGCAGTTACTTTGAATTTTTTATTCTGTGGGGAGTAGGAGTGGCACCATTCCATCGACTGTCGTTTTGTTTCGGTCTCAACATGGTGAAGCTACGTTTCTCGACCTGTCACAAACCGGGACAAGAAGGCTTCCCCGTCGGTTTCAAAACGTTGCAACAAATCAAGACAAATGTTTTTTCTATGCAATTTGTGATCCATCGTTAGACACCGTGGGACCCATCTTGCACACACTTTTCAGTATCCAAGAGTGCTGATAATTGCATCGACACTGCTGACTGACGAATGCAGCGCCAACTGCCGAGTCGTAATGCGTCTGTCCTCGCGTATGACGTCAGCTCGCTGCGACATGTCAGGCATGACAGCCGTGGATGGTCTCCCCGACCGCTGCAAATCGTGGAGCTCTGCCGAACCGCCTTCTGATGATCTCGACCTCCATGCGCAAGCGACTAACTGTACTTCTGTCAACAATAGATGCTCATAGACTCCGCACAAGCGTTTGTAAATATTTCCCACTGTTTCTTTTTCTGCAGTGAGAAATTCAATGACTGCACGTGGCTTGTAACATGCATCACCTACAGGCGCCATTTAGAAGCTGTCCTTCAGATACGTTATCTGTCGGAAGTGGCGGAAACTTGGCGCGCTCTTTCAGGAGACTTCAAATAATACATACGTTAACGTTTGGCATTGGTAGCATTGTTTTCGACTGAGAAAAAGAAAGCGGTGCATTACATTTTGGGCAACCCTCGTACTTTACAAAGTGTACAAGGTGATATTTAGTAATATTCACAAGGTACCCCGAGCAGCGGCGCTTGGCTTGTCGAGACGTATATCCACTCACTGCCGTATCTCCAGGTTACCTGAGGCATCCAGTCTCAGCGGCAGCTCGGCAGTACCTGCGTGCACAAAGGCTCTGGAAAGTCCAGTTCCGCACACACAAGGTTACAATATTTTCCTACAGCGAACAGATTATACTGGACAGTCTGACTTGCCCAATTTGCAAAATGCCGCTAGATGGCAAATGGTTCAAATGGCTCTGAGCACTATGGGACTCAACATCTGAGGTCATCAGTCCCCGAGAACTTAGAACTACTTAAACCTAACTAACCTAAGATCATCACACACATCCATGCCCGAGGCAGGATTCGAACCTGCGACCGTAGCGGTCGCGCGGTTCCAGACTGTAGCACCTAGAACCGCTCGGCCACCCCGGCCAGCGCTAGATGGCACTTGGAGTGGCAAAGTGAATTACAAAACTCAACACAGTGCCTGCAGGATATGTCAATTTAAATTTCATTCCAATGCGAGCGTATTTCAGTATTTTCAGCACAGAAAAAAGTAGTTTCTAAAGGTGGAACGAGGGTGAAATGGTGAGCTTGGAGATAAATACTGCCCCAGGTGTAATACGACACAGGAAGTGACCTTCAGATAAGATCGTTATAGGGAACAGAACTCTACTTGACCCTCTATTTACCTATGTCCATTTTATTGTAAATAATCAATTCCCCATCTGTAGACACCCAGATCCATAAATCTTGTTGGTGTAATTATGTTAGCTGATGCTGTTTCGTCCTGAGTTGCGTATCTATGGCTCTGTTTATAACTTGGATGAATACTGACGTTTGAACAACAAACAGAAATTTATGATGTAGCACATGAACATAAGTAAGTACTTAGAAAAGAACGTTACAAATTTTTGGATGTACATATCGAAGAAAATCGTAACTGGAAGAAACACATTACCGAGCTTCTCAAATAATTAAGTTCAACTACTTTTGATCTTCGTATAACTGCTAGTCTTGGAAACAACCGCATCAACCTCCTGACATATTTTGCATGTTTCCACTGAATAATATGTTAAGAAATAATTTTCTGTGGTATCTCATCACTTAAAAAGAAAGTATTGATTGCACAAAAGCGTGCATTAAGAATTATATATGGTGGATTGTTCACCTGTAGTCGTCACATAGGTACCTCTTCCAAGAGTTAGGCATCTTAACTACACTATCAGAATACAGATATTCGCTAGTGAAATTCGTGATAATATTTGCTACCTACAAGGAGAAAAATGACCTTTATTTCCCATTATTAAGTCTGTCAGTAGTACAGAAACAAAAATTTTTGATCATTTGCGCAATAACATAAAATGTCTGGTAGGTAGCAAAACAAGTTTTATATCTAACCGAAAATCATTTCTCCTGGATAACTCCTTTTATTCTATAGACGAACATCTATTTAAAAGCTAATAATGTGTTCACTAACGTTAATACTAATCGTGTATACTTGTCCAATAAACTGAGTCGTTCCACATCATTTAGATTAAAGAATCCTTCAAATGATTAATGGAACATACAACTAACTATTTATCTAGCTAACTACATAATGTTTGTTTATTACCGACATCTAACACAATCAAACACGGATATCTGAATCGTTAAAATACAGCCTCCATTACCGTATCCAGCACACCATTATGCAACACTTGCTGTCACAACAACCACTACTGCCTGTCTCTGGCGATACTCTCCGATACTTTGACCGTCTTCATATGACAGCGCTTTTTTGTAATGGTGACTTTTGACATCAAAGTTATGACGTCGCGCACTCAGTACGTGGTAATTGTAACATTCATTAATTCCAGTTACCTTTCATATAATTTCATATTACACTGAAGGACAATTTTGATGAAGATTTAATAGACCAAAATAAAAATCTGAACTCCTTATTGATTGCCAGATGACATGGTGATGGAAGGGCTAGAAATTATTATTTGAAGAAGATATTTTTTTCTTATTCAAGTCCTGTTCAAGTGTGCTGTGGTCTCAAAGAATCTTCCGTTTATAATAGCGTTTTCTACATTAGTAAACTGCTCTTTTCATGGTAAATAATGTGGTGATAGAACTATTGAGCCCCAAGTGTGCACAATTCCCTGCCCGGAATCCATTCCACCTATATCTCACGCTATATTGGTATAAAAATAAACGGACAGTATCAAGCAATTTTATGGTGTAGCGGAAAGTACGTTGCATCAAAAGGAACTATTTTTACGTGAGAATTTGGTTACGATAAATGAACAGACTCCTACTGGATCAGTCGATTAGCCACAGATCGAGTGCTTGCAATCGATCCTAAGCGCCAAAGAGTGAGGAGAATTCAACAAAATTTTATCACCATGCAAATACATCTAAAAGAAAGGCTCTGCACCAGACAGTAAATTCGACGCTTTTTTTGAACTTCTTGTGGCTTACTTATTTGTGTCACAGATGACCTAGGCGTACCAATACATCCGCCATTCTGTCACATTACATTCGCGGATGAAGTCACTTGATATTAAATTTTTACGAGTACGCCCCTCCGTGCGTGAATTAATTCCTCTTATGATCCATATTTGGGATTAAAGGTGAATAATTCACATACAATCTCCTTCTAATATAGTTTCCCTAAATTTATCGAACAGGGTAAATCTGGCTTTACATTTTGCAATAATGAAGGTAAACCAATAACTACATAACACGTTGTCTATGAAGAAGAGGTCTCTAATGAATTAAAGGGCTAATTTAAACAATGAATTTCAAAGAAAAGCAAATAAGAAAAATTAAATATTCGCAACGAGATTGAAAGAATTCTTGCACAACTAAATTTGAACTGAATAAACAGTCAGGTCCATTAGTAAGATAACGAAGATTTCTGACTGAATGGAGATACGCGGGGTACTTCACAGTCACAAGAAGATCCTCTTGCGATGCATACTTTAATTTATTGACATTTGTCTTTTGGAACTTGGTAACGGGCCCCAATTACACAGTACGTTCTTGTAAATGATTACATATCATAAATTGTGACTTTCGCGCAATTAACACGTAAATTCCGGCTTACATATAGTAGTTGAAGCACAGTCTTTCATTTCCAACGTTTCACCAATCACCAGGCGGATACTACTTGTAGGGAATGGTTAATGGACGCACCAAAGTTCACTACCAGAGAAATTTAAGCAGAAAAAGGAGAGAAAAACTATTAGCCAGTTTTCAGCATCGTGATTTCAATGTAATTACCATCTGCCCGTATGAGTCTCATGCAATATAGAATCCAGATAAAGACACGTGGCTTGTTCGTGCTACCATTGCCCTGTGTTTGAATTTCCGTTGCTAACAACGACATGCCGTACAACATTACATAGAGCTGCATCAACGAAGTAATTTGTGTGTCGTGCACAACGATTACCTAACTGCGTCACTGAACGCATGTCACTACACTTATCTTTCAATCTGCTGCGGTGCACTGCATTACGTGCATGCCACAAGGTCTTAAAATCGCATAAAATTGGGGAGGCTCCAGTTTTTTTTTCTGTTCATCTCTAACACCTTTTTCACCACTGCAAATTTATAACATTTCGGAACAATTTGCTGTTAACAGGTACAACGGGATACATACAAAATTAACGAAATTGACATCACTATCTGTGTTACTCGTTCGCATAGAAAATGCGAAGAAAACAGGATTGCCTCTTATTGTTTTAAAAAAGGTAGTTGTTTTGTATCCAACGTGCTGCTTTAATAAAATCCGCTGGTAGGACATTCACACGCATGTTGATGCTTGACAAATTTCGACTCAGACTTACATCAAGACCCATTCCGTAGACTCATGGACAATGATTCACAAGTAGAAACCGGCATAGCCACAGAAAAAGAGTTTTTGACAGTAACAAAAAGTATTGTTAAGAGAAATGTGGTCGTTTCTGCTCCTCGCTAGTAATACAGCAATATGAACCTCCATTTTATTGTAAAATACTTTCTACACAAAACAGTTTTTGGTAAAGATTCATTAGAAATATGTCGTAGTCCATTGTAACTGATTTAATGAATTCTGCTTGCAGAACATGGATTAACACTTACAAGTTCCATAGTAGGCGTAATTTATTAGTTTGATTCCTTCTGCTGAAGCGGCTCAGGTCTTGAACATTGTGTTCTCGCAATTTGAACTAGCTTCTGCTGATGTCTTTGAGAAGAGTTGCAGAAAAAAATGTTTAGATGGTGAAAGTGTCATACAGAAATAAATAAGGCGACGCAAGTGGCCGCTTACACATCTTTTTCAAAACTGCTCGTAAAGACACTTCATTTGCATATCCTCCTGGTGCAATCCTGGTCGTCTGGCGAACAAACAATAACGTTAAAGCCCGTACGGAAGCCCCTGATGGAACGAATAATAAATGTACTCTGTCAAGGGACACGCAAATTATCCACACAGAACTCGCTATTTATTACTGAAAGGATCTCCTCTTAGGCTCGAGGAAGGCCACAGAATGCAATATCGATCGATTAAAACAGTTGGCATTAGCTGTCCATTCACGAATAAATTATAGTTATTGTTCTGGATCTCATTTCGTTAATGCGGTAGGTTGATTATGAAAGGTTTTTGTCTTAAAACCAAAGCGAGCAGTTTTACAGAAAGTAATCATCATTTCTTCCACAGTTCGGTTCTCTTATTAATCTGAACTATTGACTGTGATGTTTTCTTTTTTTTTTTCCTCCAAGTAGGGGTCGGAGAGAATTACGATGCTCATAACGAAACCTTCTAATACTATCGTTTGTAAGAAGTTTATTCAAAATTTTTGTTGTTGATTTTCCCATGAACACTAAAAACACGTTAAATCGCATGGAATATCAGTCAAGATATAGATGTCTCGATCCTGCATCATCGTAGTACGAAAAAGAAAGAGTTCGACGCTTTGTAAGCTGGTGTGTTTGTGAGCTACCAAAGAAGATGACTTCTGTTCGACTTTGACTTTTCAAAAGACGATGACGTGATGGATATAGTGTACCACCTGTCATTCATCAGTCACTGGTGTACGGTACTTACGCAAATGATTTTATGTTTTATTATCTTCGTGGAGGATGTTAAATTCATTCTTCCATTTCATTCTTTTCCCGGACTATTACTGAGTATCAGTTTCTACATTTATATGTATATTGTGTGAATCACAGAAGAGTGTGTGGCTGAGGATACTTTTCGTTGTTCCGTAAGTCAATATTTCCAAGTGTTCCATTCGTGGATAGAGAATAAGGGCAACATATACTTATGTTTCTCTGTAAAATCAGTTATTGTCAAGTTTTATCTTCACAGTCCGTACCAGACCGATATAAAACGATCTCAAAAATAGTTTCCACCCTTAAAACCAATCAATGAAGTTTTCCAGTTACGTTGTCATGAGATATATTGCGTATTTCTTTCATTTACCAATAGATTTTTCATTCTATCGCAACTCAATCAAGCCCGTGACTATTTGAGCTGCCCAACCTTTGTACACTCATGTTACCCCTGTAAGCCCAACGTGATTATGGATCCCACAAATTCGGAAACTATACTAGTATGTCTCATATCAGTTTTGTGAAAGCGATCTCTATCCTAGGCAACTAATAACAACTACTTTATAAATCGCAGATTTAAAATAACTTCCCTGTCATTATTGTCACATCTCGCTAAGCGGCATTGTTTCACTTTCTGCCACTATTCGGTGGTTACTTTATGGAGAGTACTGGGTGTGTAGGACTGGGAGAACGCTTTGTGTTTTTCACACTGGAGATGTCCACTCGCAGTGTGGTCTGCTGTCCTGTTGTCGGTAGAAGACAATCAGTGACTCTCATTAGGAGAGGTGAGCTTCCCCTGGGAGACAGGCAGTTTTCACGAAAGTGAGACCACGGCCTGCTTTTGCTTTTGCGGGCAGAGCACGTCCCGGGTTTAGCTTAGGGCAGGAGACGCCATGCTGCCACTGCCGCTCCGGAGAGTAATTGAGTACGACTATTTTTCCTTGTCTCTACGAACATCAAAGGTTAGTATACTGCGGTGCTGCCCTGCTGGCGTGAGAGTGGTGTTTGTTTTCACTCCAAAAATTTAGTCCTGCAATTGAACTGAGTCGCCTCGCCACCAATCTTGGCTTGAAGAGGCGGACCAAACAAGGAGACCCTGCTGTCGGCCAGTACCAACCTCGTGTTTGTTAATGTGCGTTTTGTATATGAAGAGCGAGAAGTTTCTGTTGTATTCCCCCGTTTTTTCTTGAAACAAGTGATATTCTGGACCATCACACCAGCAATAACATTGAGTCACCTTCTCCATGCGGAGTTTTTTTTAAAGTAGATGGTTTGGAAGCAAACAGTAAGTTTCATTGCATTCATGTTCCGGCTGCTGTGCATTGTGATCTTCCAGCTGCCGTCTGCCGCTGATGGGCGCAGGCTTTGCTGATTTTTGGAACATGGAAGTTTTCCATTCTCCAGTAATGTGATGCGTACACTGGACAGCTCTCTACTTACTTCATCTGGCATCAAATTGTCTGTTCAAACAGACAGTGATTTTGTTACTTTAAAGTTCAATTCATGAGCTGCCCAGATAAGGATGTTGTGTTTTTTCCATGTAGTCTTCTATCTAATTTGGTACCTACCCACAGTGTTGATGTCATTTTGTGTGAATTCAAGGAGACTTTAAGGTAACTTTGCTCTCTGTGAGCTATTTGTGTGTTATGGCGATTATTTACAGCAAATAAAAAATTGTAACGAGATGACATGACATGATTTAAATTACAACATCGTTTAAGTTGTCCTAGAACCTATCCATGGTTAGGTGACCCACTAATAATAAACATAACCTGTTGCACTGCTAAGATCCTAGAACCTTCCCATGGTTGGGCGACCCACTAACAAACGAATATAAACTGTTTCGCATCTCAGCTTGTTGGTCTCACAGTGACAGCGTTATCACTGTGTGTAGTAGCCAAGCTTAACGATCATCCTTTCGTTATTTAGTGAAGGTAAAGAGCATTACTTGATTACAAGTCTGTTTATTGTCTTAGTGAGACTCGCGGTGATTTCCCCTGGATTACAGGTTTGCTGTGTGTTGTTTCATGAGTGTCTGGGTAATGACTTTGCAGTCTTCAGACGTAATAAGCAACAACATTTTGTAATAAAGTCATTTCGTAACGGAAGTATAGGGTTAAAGACTCATAAAACAGCTTAAACTTTTACTTTATCCACAATTCGTAGTTGCGGACGTGATTGTACTGAATACATGGGAAATATAAGAGGCAGCGCTTTTTGTCATAAACATTCGTCCTTTTATTGTGTAACACAACATATTTTTTGACGTTATATAAACATGCAGTGATAAGAATTGCGCTTCATAATAACGCATTCGTGGCTTTTCAGTACAAGAGACTTTGGGCAACATGGACCAGGTGCAGTAATTCTCAGCGAAACTCTGTTAATGGCGGCTATACTGAAAAGCTGTTTGGTTACAACGTGTGAGCCTCCAGGCACATACCACACGCTTGAAAAGACTGGACATTCCACCAAGGCAATGAAATAGCCCACGAAACAAAATCTTTGTTGACAGTTCTTGGGAAACAAGGTATTAAATACACGTCCGTCAAAGCACATGCACAGCAAGACTATATTTTCTGTTGCCTTACGTTAAAAGAACAGAAAATTTTAGAAATGATAAACTATACGACAGATTGGTTACGTATCCCTGGATTTTTTTCCAAGTGCCTGGAGGACTTATTTCAAACAGTTGATCTAAAATGAAAAAGAAGTTCATGTCGATGAATGTTTGAAGAAACTCATTAAGTAGGTAACTATTGTTGCGGGCATGAACTTGAACAAAGAACAAATGTAATACGAACATGTGAAAGTGATTATAATGTGTCAGTTGCAGATTTTCATGGCCGTTGTCAGTAAACGTGAAATCTTATAGGATGTAAGCCCACGTCACAGTTTCCTTCAACTCCTACTAGAGTATACGCTAAGACATCAGCACAACATGTTGTACGTTTTAATTTGGCATTTTAATTGTGGCATACTGATTATCCCTGCCACTTTTTATAACAGTTTTAAGCAAAATCACTGTGTGACTTCCAGTTGTGTAAAAACCATGCATATCTAATAATGTTACAGGATGCAATGATGATAGCGTAGATCTCTCGAAACCGTTAATAGCAATAAACAGAAGCACTAGTGATCTTTGCAAACTTGATTCTTCAAGAATAATACACGTAAAATAATTACCGAAAGCCACGCCTCTCGTTTCCAACGATGATTCATAGACTCTCACTATTTAGTCCAAACATCTATCCGCGGAGTGTTCATTAGGGAAGGTCATTGGCCCTTCCATTTTCAAATATACTGTGGGAAGCACCGAATCTTCTCTGGGTTGAAGACTCTTCTTATCGCTGTTATGTGTACTTTTACTTTTTCGGGTTTGGCATTTCCTTTATATTCGAGTTCTTGCCAAGTCTCACTTACTTAACTGCGTAAATGCCAAGTCTTACTTACTTAACTGTGTAAAGTAAAGTAGTTGCTGACTCAATGAATCGGTACTATCGAATAACGGAAAGCGACGACATTACGATTCCAGCAGTCATCTTAATCGATTTAGACACGTCAATCAAACATAAAGTCTGGGCAGCGGGGTCGCTTTTGAATTCTGGTCTCCATGATTTCAAACGTTGAAGTCGTTGCCTTAAGCACTGCGCCATCTAGCTCGTTTCCATTTCGCAAAATTAGTAGCTGATTTAGAAGTTATTGAAGTATAATTCAGTGATCAGGAACAGCACTTTGACAAAATATTCTCTCGCTTGTCTCGATGAAAATCCAACCATCATTTCGATTTGAGCCACACAAACGCAAACTTGCCGCTTCAAGATTCAGCAGTCTGTGTCACTTCTATTTACGCAGTACCATTTACAACTCACAAGAAGTCGACGAAACATTTTTCGGTTTTCGTTGAACAGATTTTGGGAAAACCTTTGTAAATAGAGGTACTAACAGAATCAACAGCCATTTGATTGGAGCTTAGCCCTGTTACACGTCGAGGAAGCAGCATTTTGAACACCTTGGTGCACTGTTCATAACTCGATGGAAAGAAAGCTTTCTCCGTCTGAACCGGACGGAACAAGATGTTTCTAAGATCGTGAAACTCAACACATAATTAGGTATCCGTTCCGCTATGAAATCCAGAAAGAAAACTTAATCGAGAACTTAGTGGTATACCATTGGTTACGGGCTGTCAGCTGCGCAGTATTAGCTTCGCTCCTCCGAAAGCGGTAGTTTGGATTTCATGAAACAAACAACGCTTATTATACACATAACGAGCGCCAGTTAGAAAGGCATCAACAAAAAAAGTCTTATCTGTTCGAGATCAAGTGAAATTCTGTTGGCCTGCTTTCTGACTCGGAAGTATCAACATGTTTTTTTGCTAATTTCTTCTGCGCTTCTCGATCTTAGGTAATTATCGTGTATAACTCGTTTCTCAGCCAAATTGCCAATGGTAGAAGCTTCACCTGACTCATAATTATAATCTTGCGAGAGAAATTACTTCAGGGAATCACGGGGAAAGATCTCAGAAGAGAAAAATTTGTTTTGCAGCCGCAGGTGCTAATGGTCACATAGCTGTTTCGCGTTTTTCTTACCTGCTCTGTTTCTAATATGTAATGCGGATTACAGAAAGACGAATTTAGGAAAACTTCTTCGTAAAAACAAATTTTGTTTCGAGTCTAGCTTTAGAGGAGATTTTATAACAACAAAATAAAAGTGAAATAATTTTTTGCAACAGTTTGAAAAAATTATTTGACTTCATGTTTAAAGCTTTCTTAAAAGTGAACACTTAATGAATATGCATTGCATTCTTACATATAATTTGTCATTTGATCATCGTAGCCTTTCTTCATGTGATAGGTTTCTGCCTATATTTGCAGAAAGGTAACCTAACTCTTTTCCAATAAGAAAGTATTGATAGATAGTCTTCCTAGTGGTTTTAAGACAGGGACGATTATTTACTAACGACGGTTGCATATAGCTGCTGGAAATTAAGGCATTTGACGAATTTCGTATAGAAATGGTAACAGCCATTTTAACATTTTAAAAAAGCTTGCATTTTCCATGTACGCCATTGCAAATAACTCGCATAACTTACGTACAAAGTTTGCATGCTCATTGCTTGAATTCTAAGTTCATTGTTAAATTAAGTCAAAAGCGAATTATTAACCTCTGACTACACATGACCTCATTAACAATAGAGAAACCACAAGCTTCTAAATGAAAATTCCGCTGTAAAACTTAAACAAAAGAAATCTTTCATCTAGATTTAAAATATTTGAGATAATTATTTCATTAGGTAAATGTTTAAGCATTCCAAAACAGCGTTATTCAGCCATTTCTGAACCTACGCCAGTTTTAGAATATGTAGCGTAAATAATAGACTATGTAGCATAAATTTCATGAGAGAGTATATTTACTTGAACTAAGAGTGGGCAACATGATAGTAAACGACCACCACATATTTTCATAAAACGTGTTTCTGTATGAGGAAACTATTTGTTTCCAGTGGCGATTTGCCCCAGAATACATTTCCATGGGACATCCATACATATGGGTAACATATCACCGGTATTTGTAATTACACAGAGCGTGATGACTTCTGTAAAGAGTAGGCTTTTTCTTAGTTCAGTTGATTTTATGGTAGTTTGCTCTGTATGAAATAAAATGTCATCACTATATTAGACGCCACATTGCTTTAAAAGTGAGGATTTCAAGCAACATATTTTATTCTGTCACATGCTCTATCCCGAATTCTTTCCGAGATGGAAGACATTTTATCTATCTTACTTATTACAGTAATGGCGAACGGGTTTTATCTTGATTGTCTACCCTGTTTACTCTTTCCAGCCGTGACAACGGCGGAGTAGTGTCTATTATTTGCTCTGTTTGTATGATGCGAGCGGTTACGAGGATGTCAGAGTGAAACGTCAGATAATTATTCCACTGTACAAGTATTCGCTAAAAATACCACATGTTTCCACTGAAGTAGAATATACTGACATGTGTATGTTCACGACTTCTGTTGTGTTTTCCGTTACGTCAGAATTCGGACTGACGTATCTTTTCATTCTCCTTTTTTCCAGTGCTCTCAACACACTGCGTGAAAGCGAGAGGTTGACCAGAATGCACGTTTGGTGTGAGCAAAGATGTTAAGACAGTGTGAATGACCACCAACTTAGTTATATTTATCCTTATTACAAAATAATTGGTGATGGTCACTAGCCATATAACGAAGTTCACAAAAGTGCTTCCTATACGGTTTTTTTTCCTTCAATTTTTCTAATATATGTCTGGCACGACTTTTTTGGCAGCACACTGCAATAACAAGTTGTAATACGCAAGTAAAATGTCATTTTGTGCAGAAGACACTCCTTCCAAATATTATGGGTCTGTTGGATGTGCGCCGGCCGGAGTGGCCGAGCGGTACTAGGCGCTGCAGTCAGGAACCGCGTGACCGCTGCGGTCGCAGGTTCGAATCCTGCCTCGGGCATGGATGTGTGTGATGTCCTTAGGTTAGTTAGGTTTAAGTAGTTCTAAGTTCTAAGGAACTGATGACCTCAGAAGTTAAGTCCCATAGTGCTCAGAGCCATTTGAACCAATTTGTTGGATGTGCAATTTGATGAAGTGGCGAAATGTTGCTGCTAATAAAAAAACGTTTGTGTAAATTGATTCATATACTTTTACGGTGTGCGCGATTCATACGATGTGAGGAAGAACTGTAACTTGTACATACCGCGAGAATATAGACCAGCTACACGTTCTACCAGACTTTCTCATATCGCTGCCTTAGGCGTGACAGTGCCATTACCCGCCCACTCGCACTTAAGACATAATACCGTTAGCATTTTTTTAACGGTGTGGCGCGGAGGCCGTATGTTAATCTTCTGACTTGTGGCCCACCATGCTTTCCTCTCCTATGCCAACATCTTTATCTTAGAACAGTATCCAGCATCGTCAGTTATTTGTTGGATAAGGTAATTCGGTGCCACAGTCTTGATGCTCCCATTGAAGATGGAGTAATCGGAGAATGTATTGAGTTAAAAATTCGTAAGTATACAACTTACAGTTCCGTTCTTGTTTATGGTAAGGATTTTCCTCTTGGATGAGTGCGTTATGGACATGATTTTAATTCGTGTTTTGCTATCGTGTTTAGTCATTTTTAATGGAGCTTACGTCCGTCCCCGGTAGCTGAGTGGTCAGCGCGACAGAATGTCAGTCCTAAGGGCCCGGGTTCGATTTCCGGTTGGGTCGGATATTTCTCCGCTCAGGGAGTGGGTGCTGTGTTGTCCTCATCACCATCCCCATCGACGCGCAAGCCGCCGAAGGGGCGTCAAATCGAAAGTCTCGCATCCGGCGAAAGGTCTACCCGACGGGAGGCCCTAATCACACGACATTTACATTTTTAATGGGGTTTATACTGAAGAAAGTGTAAATTGCATCTTCACAATGTAAAAAGGGTAAAATACCACTTCATTCTCTGTGTGCCGGATAAGTTCAAAAGAATTCTTTGGTGTAAATTAATTATTTATGACTGATATTAAAATATATAAATAACACATTTAAATCTTAGATGTAAAAATTTGTTTTACTGAGGAATACGGTATAAAGTATCTTACGATTAAACCTGTCATGCCTTGTCAGTAGGAGAGAAAAACAAATAGCGCTTCCTGGTTAGAATTTAATCTCCAGCTGATTGCAGATGTCAATAGTGGAATGCTTCCAAACTCTACCAAATACCATGCAGAATCCTGAAACGTAGAATGCAAAACAGAAATTTAACCAAAGGACGACCAGGTCCTGCAAGTAAGAATATTATCATAAAATCAAGAATGGCGCCAAATTTACCGTTACTCTAAGCGCTGAAATTTTAGTAACAACAAAATACTGATCGTAATTTTGATTGAAAACTTCTTCAAGACAACTCGTGGATGAAAATTAAAGCACACTTGTGAACTACATAAGACTGTAAAACGCTGGATACCTACCATCTATAGAAACAATTCGACGGATAGCGTATTCGTTTGAGGAGAAACATGGAATACCTAACCGATTCAACAAAGAATATGAAATGGCAGGCTATGTCTCACTGCATCTGTGCTTGCAAAGGTATCACATTGTTGCTGTAAGATATACCCAGGCTATATCCATTGCAAGAGGGTTGGGAATGTGTTGAAAAGAGGTTGAGAACTATTTATCCCTGTTGCTATACACCTACCACGAGAACAAGTAGTTTCAGCAGCTTGGAAAAATTTATAACTTGGTCAGTTGTGGTCTTCAGCTAAACAACAAACCTGGGAAAGTTCAGGTAGTGAAAGGTAGTAAAGATGTCCATCACGCAATGTCAGTAGTAAAAGGTGAAACGGTATCCTTATTGCTTGCTGCAATGCCGAACGGAAATTCTTTCCATCCTACTGCATATTTGTAGGAAAACGAAGAAACCTGAATTTGAAGAAGGTACGCCTCCAGCTTTCCCACGTTCGAAGAGAACGATAGACCTTCACATGTAAATATGACTGTGTTTATAAACTGGTTGAATATTCACTTCATTCCTAGGAAGGAAAATTTTAAAGTATCGCTAATTCCGGATGTGCACAGGTCACGCTGTTCTGATATCAATCTTCTTGATTTTTCAGTTGAGAAACAGATTATCGTTCTCCACCTAGCTAGCCATACTATGCAGTACTTGCAACCCATAGATCGGGCTTTTTCAAGCCCTTACAAATATTTTGGCAACAGGATATCAACAGTTGGGTTCAGAGACACCTAGGCAGCAGTTTGACGATTGAGGAGTTTCGCATGAAAGGACAACACACACACCTATGCCAGATAGAGGACTCGAACCTCCGACGGGGGGAGTACCGCGAACTGTGACAAGGCGCCTCTGACCGCGCGGCTACGCCGTGTCACTTTAGAGTGACCCTGGACAGCAATATCCGACAGAGCAGCTGGCGATATACATGACGCACAAATACAAATTTCAGGAAATATAATGACACTATGCAATGTAGAGCAATCTAGTAATACCATCCACAAGCCGTGTTTCAACGCCCACTCCCGCACCGTCTGCACCCACACCCAAAGCAGCGGTCTCTGAACTCAATGCAAAATCATCCAAAAGTGCTGAAGGACCATTCAGAAGCCGTGGAGAACAAACTAATAATTCATCGTTTATGACATAGTCCTACATCCTCTTCATATAACTTGAGCATCTAGGTCACTGAGGAAGGAAACACAACTTTCAGAGGTTCCAACGAGCAGCTCAAAAAGACGGCAGATGAGATACGAATCACAAAGAACGGATTAAGATGATTCTGCGAAGGAAGAAGTTGAGACCACCAAGCTTCATCTTCAAGTAATGAGGATTCTCTGTATCTGAGAAACACAAATGGTGAGACTGACCAGCGACGACGATATTTGTCTCGTCTGCAAGGGCTTCTTTCACTACAAAAAGGACTCGAGTATGACTGGATCCAATGTAATGGATGTAAGAAGCGGCTGTAGAAGAACTGTGGAAATGGCAGTGACTAATGCAATATTTGTAAAACATGAATCAGATAACAATGAACGGTAAATGAAAGCCTTAATCTAGCAATAACCGACTGCTGACTGTCAGATTATTCTTGTTTGTATTTTTCATAATCAAAATAAATTGTTTTTGTTCTGTTAGACTTAATAGTTGATTCAAAAATTTTGTTCCTTTCACACAGTTGATATTTTCCCAGTATAGGCTGCATCTTACTCAGCCATCAGTGGAAGATGCCAGCTGTACAATGCTTCTAATATCACAGTGTATCTGTCATTTATTCAAATATTTGCTGTTTATATTTTCAGTGTAGTTAAATTCAGGATCATACTTCAACTTAAAAGGAATTTCGAGCTTTTTGGATGGTTCAACCGTTATAAAAGAAAATTTCTTAACTACGGCATCTCCCCCGACTTACACTGTATTCCGGTCTCCGTCTTCCGCTAAAATTTTTGCCCTCTACAACTCTGTAACGTATGTCTAAAGCATCGGTCCTCGTCTTTTCTGGTTTTCTCAGAGTCCAGTATTCAGTTCACAGTGCTGTGATCCAAACGTACATTCCCAGAAATTTCTTCCTCAAATAAATGTCTATATTTGAAATGATACTTCGTATTTCATAAGAGGAAACCCGATGTAAAGAAACACAAACGCCGTAACACATTTACACTGATGTGGCTATCCCCCTACTTACGTGTTAGATATAATATTACAATTTTACTATGAATAAAATATTATAATGTATTAACAGCTGTCAATTTTTTTGTTAATCATACTTTACCTTCGTATTTTTGTTACTGAAATCACGCCCAGTCGCAGTCTCCGTAAAAGCCAATTGTGCTCCGATCGTCGCGCTGTTACATGTCCTGTGAATGTGGTTGCTTCTCGTAGCGCGCTAAAAAACGGTGGGAAACAGGTTGTTCTTAATGTTTTTCGCAAGTTTACAGAGAGAATATCCGTCACTAACGATACGGCAAATTGTAGTTTACTATTATTTCTGCGTCGAGGGCGTTGAGCGCGCGGAATGAAAGAATACGGCAACCTTTGCACTCCACGGAACAACATAATATGTTACCTAAGAGCCGGCTGGGGTGGCCGAGCGGTTCTAGGCGCTAGTCTGGAACTGCGCGACCGCTACGGTCGCAGGTTCGAATCCTGCCTCGGGCATGGATATGTGTGTTGTCCTTAGGTTAGTTAGCTTTATGTAGTTCTAAGTACTCAAAATGGTATTGCCGGAGATTTAATGTACATTATTTCTGTGCTGACGGTACTCACCACTCCAGGGAGCGCTTCAAACACTCCTAGCGTAGCAGCTGTATGGGTCGGCAATACGAGCTACGCAGAGACTCGCCAGGGGCCGCAGCTGCTAACCCATGGGCATCACGCGTGTGGGCAGCGATTGGTCGATGCCTCGTTAAACACCGGAGCACTGAGCTGCGACGGACGCAAGACCTGAAAACCTTGTCTGACTATTGTTTACGTGTCACTGGCAATTTTCTCCAACGCTGGCAGATAATGGTTCCCATCGACGGGCAACGCCTCAGCGTTAGACGCTACAGGAATGTCTCCCGCAGGGCTCGGTTTTATCCCTCTTTTCATCGTTTATATTAACGAATTACCCGTCCTGCTCCAGGTCACCCTGGCTCACTTTGCGGACGACACAGTCTAACTCACTGGTAGCCGGCGGATTACAGCAGCAGTGTGGAGACTGCAACGTCAGCTTACGCTTACGCAACAGTGGGCACTAGATAATCACATTCGTCTTAAGGCCGACAAAACTGAGGCTGTCCTCTTCACTCGCAAACGCCCCGACTTGCGAGACCGGCTTACTCTTCACCATCAATAACTTGCATAGGTGAACGAAGTAAAATACTTTGGAGTGACCCTGGACAGCAAACCCCTTTCCAAACGTCCTATCCACAACAAGAGAATTCTGTTATACGTCCTACACAAATTATACCCGTTGTTGGGCAGTTGTCAGATGAATATTCGAACGTAGCTTCGGCTATATCGAACGACAGATTTAAGTGCACATCTTTATGGCTGCTCCACGTGGTAAACTATCAGCCCATCCAATCATCGGTCACTACAAGTCTTTAATAAGACATGGTGTTTAAAAACAGATGCCTCCGCCACATCGTAGGAGCTCCAACATGGGATCTTCACGCCGAGATGAACATCCCACGCATCTCCGATCACATTAAATATGCAACGCAGAAACTCCTTCATAGGCTCGATGAACTCAGGCCCACTACCCGACACCTAAAATATGCAGGCTCTATCGCTCTGTCGCACCGAGTGCACTCATTGAGGCTCCCCAGTAACTGGATTCAACGGCAACGAACACCTTCAGTAGGGCCACGGGCTGCGAGGCCCCCCGCCGCCCTGTTTACGTCTGAATGAAGCTTGAATAAATCCCTGTACCCAGACATCCCAGAAGTCCAGCCTTAATGCAAGGTAGTACGTGGGCTCAAATAGCACACACACACACACCCACACACACACACACACACACACACACCGCGAGACTTGGGCTCCGTAGGCGTCGTAGGCCAGCTCTGGAATCTACGTAGCCACAGTGATAGGACTATAATATTTCAGAGGACTTTTAATTATTTCAAACGTCTAATTGTGCTAAACATTTCATAAGTAGAAGCATCATTTAAGCTGGTTATTTCTTCATATTTAATAAATATCATTTTATTACCAATTGTTGGGAATCTTTCTGATGGAAAATAACCTACGCCATCCTCCTGCATTCCCAACAATTTCGTTTTGCTTAAAAGTTAAATGACATCTAACAATTTCGTTTTGCTTAAAAGTTAAATGACATTCGAAGCCATTTGTATCTGTTGCTCTCTTTCTGCGTATTAACTGCACCTATTCACGTCATTCAGGGTAGTTGGACAAACTGGCTGGCCAATATTGTCCAAGTTTTCCACGTGAAATGAAATCCATTGACAATAATGCATAGTGTGAAGATTACTTCAAGTTTATTTTATGATGAATGCAGTATAGTTAACTACTTTCAGCGAGAAATGCCCTCTTTGCCTGTACTAGTCAGCATTTCATGTCCTTTTTCCTTCGTCCGTCATGGGCTGTTTTGCTGCCTAGGTAGCAGAATTCCTTAACTTCATGTACTACGTAGTCCATAGTTTTGATGTGAAGTTTACCGTAATCTCATTTCTGCTTGTAACCATTTTTTGTGCTCATTGCACTGCTCATTCTGTTCGACAGGCCACATATTCTTTCCCAGTTTCACTGAGGACAGAAATATCATTAGCAAATTTCATCA
This sequence comes from Schistocerca nitens, assembly GCF_023898315.1. Classification (NCBI taxonomy): domain Eukaryota; kingdom Metazoa; phylum Arthropoda; class Insecta; order Orthoptera; family Acrididae; genus Schistocerca; species Schistocerca nitens. The sequence goes on from NC_064615.1 coordinate 801,139,196, forward strand.
CTGGTATTCTTTCGCTGTGAATTTTAATACCACGTCTGAGTATTTATTTCCGCCATTGCTTCTTCGTTGTAAGGATTGAACAGTAGGGGCGAAACAGTGCATCCCTGTCTTACTCTTTTTAATCCGAGCTCTTCGTCCTTCATTTTCCAATCTTTTTGTTCCCTCTCAGGTGTTATACATTTTATACTATGCGTTTTTTCCGGTAGATTTCCGCTATTTTACTGAGAATTTCGAACATCTTTCCCCCATTACCACGTACGACACCCGAACCGCCTATACGGTTTCTGAAACGAAATTGGTCGTCAGATAGACACTAATTTTTTCCATTCTTCTGTGTATTTTGCGTATGAGGTGCATCTGCAGAAAAAGTATGCTCTGTTCGTTTCAAACCTGGTGTTAACCATGTAGCTTTTCTCGCTTTTGTGTTTTAAGAAACGAATGCATTACGATACTTTGCAAGGCCGCTTCGAAAGCAAACTAAAAAGTAAAGGAAGGACTAGCTGCTCAGAATTGTTGCTTCTAACTAAATAAATTCTTGATGCTGTGTGGATTCGCTATGTTTGTCGACGTGTCTCGTCCTAGACGTGGAGGAATGGCGGCCGCTACCTCCTGAAAGTACTGGATGGACCAGGCTACAAGTCGTGTTTCATGTCGGCATCCATGACGTTCGTGGCATTCGAGTTAGATGGAAGGCTACACCAGAATCATTTTCGATTCTACGACAATAAAAAGTAAAGGTTTCTTGACAAGGTAAATTCTAGAGCCCCAGTAATAGGTCAGACGTTGCTGAGCACAGAAACCAGCGCTCGGGTAGCAGAAGCACGTGTGAAAATTCTTACGTAAGGAAAAAAAATTCTTTGTAAGACCGATAAGCAGTTGGATGTAGTTCATTGCAGAGCCAAGTGTGTATCACCTCCGTTTAGTAACACACAAAGAATACTTTGTTTTGTAGGTTCAAAAAAATAATTTTTTATGGGCATGTCTTCTGACTGTTTTGATGCGGCCTGCCGATAATTCGTCACCTTTGCTGGCATCTTCACCTGTAACACATGCACGGAAAATCCTCAATTATTTTTTGGATATATTCCAACGCCTGTCTCTCCTTACAGTTTTTCCATTCTAACGCCCCTTCAAGTACCGTTTAAGTCGTTCCTTTCTATCTGTCCTATCATCCTGTCCTTTGTCCTCGCCAGTTTTATCCACATGTTCCTCTACTTGCCTATTCCGCGGATAACCTCCTCATTTCTTTTCAGTGGATCTAATATTCAACGTCCTTCTATAGCACCACATCTCAGATGCTTCAATTCTGTTCTTTTCAAGTTGTCCGTTCAATGCAGTGCTCCAGTCGTGCATTTTTAGAATTTTCTCTCTCAAATTAAGGCCAATGTTTGATACTATTAGATTTATTTCGACCAGGAAAATTCTCTTTGCCTGTGTCATTTGCTTCGTCCGTGATGTGTAATTTTGCTTCCAAGTTAGCAGAATTCCATTATTTCATTTACTTCGGGGCACCAATTTTGTCATCAGGCTTATCGCTACTCTCATTTCTGCACTCCTTCTTACTTTGTTTTCTGCTTAGTTTATTCTACATTCATATTCTGTGCATATTAGAGCATTCATTCCATTGAATAGCTCCTGTAAATCTTTCTCTCTTTCAACGACGTTACTAGCAATTTCGTCAGCAAATCTTATCATTTAGATCCTTTCACCTTCAACTTTAATCCCAGTCACAAACCTTTCTTTCATTTATGGCATTGCTCCTTCGATGTATAGTTTAAACAACTGGGGTGAAAGACTGCATCCCTTTCTTCCACCCTTCTTAATATGAGCACTTCGTTCTTGGTTTTGCATTCTTATTAACACCTCTTGGTTCTTGCACATTTTATGTTATTCGTATTTTCTATTCTTCCGAGAATTCCCATTTTCATATCTTAGAGCAACCCATTCGTTTTCTCTTGTATTCCTCTCTCCCGTTTCAATCCAACGTTGCCTGGTGCTCCCTCTGAAACTCTCAACAGCCACTGGCTCCTTCAAATTATCCAGTGCCGATCTCCTTCATTTCCTTCCTTTTTGTAATTTCTTCAGTTCGTCAACTACATAGCTTAGCATAAAATAAAGGGAGTATTCCAGTAAAACATTTCTTTTAATAACACATTCGTATCTAGCTAGTGCTACGCTCAGTATACTCCCCTCCTCTGTCCCTACAGCGCTCCGTGCACATTTTATGCTGATAGCAGCACTGCTGGAATTCTTCCTCTGTGATCTGCTCGATGAAGCGGACTACTCTTTCTTTCACTGTTTCAACTGACTGAAATCTTCATCTTTGAACGCAGATTTCACCTTGAACAACAGGTAAGTCACATAGTGCTAGGTCAGGCGAGTAAGGTGGTTGGTCACGCCGGCCGGAGTGGCCGTGCGGTTCTAGGCGCTACCGTCTGGAAACGCGTGACCGCTACGGTCGCAAGTTCGAATCCTGCCTCGGGCATGGATGTGTGTGATGTCCTTAGGTTAGTTAGGTTTAAGTAGTTCTAAGCTCTAGGGGACTGATGACAACAGCAGTTAAGTCCCATAGTGCTCAGAGCCATTTGATAAGGTGGTTGGTCTAGCATAGGGATGTTGTACTTCACTAGAGTCTTCAACACACAATGCTGTATGAACCGGTGCATTCTTGATGCAGAACCCATGACTAGTTCTTCCACAATTCGGATCGTTTCTTTCTTATTTTCTCACAGAGTTGAACAAGAGCTTCAAGATAGTAATTTCGATTAATAATTTGACTTTCAGGAAGTCGGTGAAGATGCACAATCATCATCGCTTTGAATCTTGACTTGCTCAGTCGACCTTCCTCGCTCTCGGTGACGCTGGACCCCTCCACTGCATGGATTTCCGCTTAGTTTCTGGATAATAAGTGAAAAACCAAGATTCGTTACATGTTATCATTCTTTCGAAGAAATTGGGATCATTTTCAGTGCTATTCATTCAGTACAAATATTTTCACGAGCTTCTCTTTGTTCAATCGTGAGAATTTTCGGCACCAGTTTTGCACCCACTTTTTTCGTGTTAAATTCGTTATGGAGAATTTCATTTACGCATTCTTTGTCAATGTATACAGTTTCATCAATCGATCGAATAATCAGTCGATGATGAGAGTAATCAGGTTACATATTTTAAAGATATTTTTGTCCGTTCTGATGTTGCAGGGCGTCCAGGGAGTGAGCCGTCTTCAATGTTTTCTCTGCCATCTTGGAAATAAGTGTCCAAGGAATAGAAAAGCAACTGGAATCACTCAACAGAGGAAAGTCCACTGGACCTGACGGGATACCAATTCGATTCTACACAGAGTACGCGAAAGAACTTGCCCCCCTTCTAATAGGCGTGTACCGCAAGTCTCTAGAGGAACGGAGGGTTCCAAATGATTGGAAAAGAGCACAGGTAGTCCCAGTCTTCAAGAAGGGTCGTCGAGCAGATGCGCAAAACTATAGACCTATATCTCTGACGTCGATCTGTTGTAGAATTTTATGTTTTTTGCTCGAGTATCATGTCATTTTTGGAAACCCAGAATCTACTCTGTAGGAATCAACATGGATTCCGGAAACAGCGATTGTGTGAGACCCAACTCGCTTTATTTGTGCATGAGACCCAGAAAATATTAGATACAGGCTCTCAGGTAGATGCTATTCTCCTTGACTTTCGGAAGGCGTTCGATACAGTTTCGCACTGTCGCCTGATAAACAAAGTAAGAGCCTTCAGAATATCAGACCAGCTGTGTGGCTGGATTGAAGAGTTTTTAGCAAACAGAACACAGCATGTTGTTATCAATGGAGAGACGTCTACAGAAGTTAAGGTAACCTCTGGCGTGCCACAGGGGAGTGTTATGGGACCATTGCTTTTCACAATATACATAAATGACCTAGAAGATAGTGTCGGAAGTTCCATGCGGCTTTTCGTGGATGAGGCTATAATATACAGAGAAGTTGCAGCATTAGAAAATTGTAGCGAAATGCTCAAAAAATGGTTCTAATGGCTCTGAGCACTATGGGACTAAACATCTATGGTCATCAGTCCCCTAGAACTTAGAACTACTTAAACCTAACTAACCTAAGGACAACACACAACACCCAGTCATCACGAGGCAGAGAAAATCCCTGACCCCGCCGGGAGTAGCAAATGGCTCTGAGCACTATGGGACTCAACTGCTGTGGTCATAAGTCCCCTAGAACTTAGAACTACTTAAACCTAACTAACCTAAGGACAGCACACAACACCCAGCCATCACGAGGCAGAGAAAATCCCTGACCCCGCCGGGAATCGAACCCGGGAACCCGGGTGTGGGAAGCGAGAACGCTACCGCACGACCACGAGATGCGGGCCCGGGAGTAGCGAAATGCAGGAAGATCTGCAGCGGATAGGCACTTGGTGCAGGGAGTGGCAACTGACCCTTAACATTGACAAATGTAATGTATTGCGAATACATAGAAAGAAGGATCCTTTATTGTATGATTATATGATAGCGGAACAAACACTGGTAGCAGTTACTTCTGTAAAATATCTGGGAGTATGCGTACGAAACGATTTGAAGTGGAATGATCATATAAAATTAATTGTTGGTAAGGCGGGTACCAGGTTGAGATTCATTGGGAGAGTCCTTAGAAAATGTAGTCCATCAACAAAGGAGGTGGCTTACAAAACACTCGTTCGACTTATACTAGAGTATTGCTCATCAGTGTGGGATCCGTACCAGATCGGGTTGACGGAGGAGATAGAGAAGATCTAAAGAAGAGCGGCGCGTTTCGTCACAGGGTTATTTGGTAACCGTGATAGCGTTTCGGAGATGTTTAGCAAACTCAAGTTGCAGAATCTGCAAGAGAGGCGCTCTGCATCGCGGTGTAGCTTGCTCGCCAGGTTTCGAGAAGGCGCGTTTCTGGATGAGGTATCGAATACATTGCTTCCCCCTACTTATACCTCCCGAGGAGATCACGAATGTAAAATTAGAGAGATTCGAGCGCGCACGGAGGCTTTCAGACAGTCGTTCTTCCCGCGAACCCTACGCGACTGGAACAGAAAAGGGAGGTAATAACAGTGGCACGTAAAGTGCCCTCCGCCACACACCGTTGGGTGGTTTGCGGAGTGTAGATGTAGATGTAGATGTAGATGTAAACCCTTGAACCAACAAAAAACTTGCGTAAGTTTTAAAAAGTCTTCTCCATACACTTCTTTTTGCTGTGTACGACTTCGTACACGACAGTAAGGAGACAGCAGCAGAAATTATTAGCGAACAAGTAAGTTAACACAACAAAACAGAAGATTTACTTAACCTGTATTTCTCCAAATGTATGAAGACACATTACAAATGATGCTACAAGAAATAGAGTCCAGCTACATCAATGTCAGCAATGATGAGGCTTTTAAAGCAGTGGTGTCGGTGCGATGAGGCCCCAAGCGCGAGTGAACTGAGTGGCGGCCGCCGACCGTCTTGTATTGAGGTAGCAGAGGGCGCTGGAGGTGTGGCTCAGCGAACGCGCACCATTGGGTCCACAATATACCGTGCAGCTCCTATCAGCGTCACACTAAATCTTGCTATTCCGTTACCAACTGTAGGACGCCCTTGGGGTGTATCGATTTGTCGTACCACAGTTTCAGTAAATGATAGGAGTCAGTACCAGTTTTTCCAAGTTTATGTGAAACTTCACGACCGTTCGTTGCTCTATTATTACGATTGCCATTCCAACGGCAAAACAAAATAACAGCTCCTATACAAACGAAGGCCATGACCACACTGATTTTTCTACAGACACCACAATGCTGCATTCGACTGAGAAGGCTTCATATTTCACAGCTACTGGACATGCTTATTTACTGTGTGACAACATGAGTCCCGTTATTTTATAGTGCCACCTCTTATAAATGCGTCGCACCTTATCTGGGCCACAGAAATGTCGGTAGCGGTGATTCCTAGACTCGTTGGAAGGAGTGGGAGGTGGACAGGGTGCATTACGAAGTCCAGTACTTGGCCCTGTCCGTAGTGTGGGTACTGATGCAACGCTGAGCTCTCCGGTTAGAGCTTACAGTACAAGGAAGCATTATCAGGAACAAGACCAGGTGCGTCACATCTCGACGCCTCGACGTTCTTAATTCCCGTCAAGCCTGACCTACAGGCACGGAATCTACGTTACCGCCTCAGCAGCTCTTTTCTCTCGTCACCGCTCTGCGAGGCTGAGATTAAACTGCCTCTCCATTCCTTTTAGAGTCACTTTATTCCCATCGAGATAAGAGCGACTTCGCAGCTTGACATTTTAGTAGGCAAAGCTATCCTCACTCGCCCGCCTCGACACGGCAGCGAGAGATGGGGGGGGGGGGAGGAGGGGGTCTCACCGGGAGCTGACGAGCTGTCATGGCGCGCGCGCTCAGGCGGGGCTTTTAAAGCGCAGCGACGCGCGCGCTCGGGATTCCTGCCGGCATTGTGCTGTAATCTGCATGTCACGCGTCACTGCGGATAATCCGATGGGCGCGAGGGATAGCGCGGGGGCGGCTGACGCCTGTCCGCTGTCTACCAGTGCTGGGGCTGCAGGCTCCCCGCGGGACCAGGCGGGTACACCGTCGCCGCTGGAAGCCGCGCTGCGTCAGCGAGCCACTCGTCAGGTTGCGTGAGGGTCCAGAAAGCGGCGCCGCTCCAGGTGAGTAGCGTGGGCCACAGTTACACTGAATCACTGGTATCATCTACTACAGGGTGACCCGAAAGTCTGTTAACATTTGAAAATGTACCAATTCACGAAATAATGTGGCTAGGGAGATAGAAGACACACACATGGTTCAAAAGGTTCTGAGCACTATGGGACTTAACTTCTGAGGTCATCAGTCCCCTAGAACTTAGAACTACTTAAACCTAACTAACCTAAGGACATCACACACATCCATGCCCGAGGCAGGATTCGAACCTGCGACCGTAGGACACACGCATGCCTGAAATGACACAACGTTTTATAGAAACCGAAAATGAGTGCAAAAACCGGCCAAATGATGGCACTGGAAACGCGGGGTTGTGCCTTTCAAACTGTCAACTTTATGGGAGCGAGGTAAGTCGATATGTTACGGAATCGCATCATCTCTATCTGGCTGATAAACATCTGCTAGAAGGTAGGACTTTTGTGCTCGATGGCATCCACCCCGTATAGCTACATGTGTGAAACATCTCTTGAGCACATTGTTTGGTGAGGACCACGTGCTGCCCGCCACTTCCACCATGCTTGACCTCCCAGCTCCTCCGATCTCAGTCCGTGTGATCATTGGTTGTGGCGTTACCTGAAGTCACGATTCTACTGCGATCGTGCGACCTCATTAGGGATACTAAAAGGAAACATCCGACGGCAATTTCTCACCATTCCTGCGGATATATTGTACGGTGTTGTTCACAACATTGTCCCTCACCTACTCGTACTGTTGTTGAATGACGGCCGACACGCTGAGCATTCGTGAAAAAGAACATCATCTTTGCTAAAAATCAACTGTTACGCTAATTATTGCTTTTGTATCACATGAAGCGCCATCTGTTGGTCAATTTGTGCACTTTTCTTTGCTTTCAGTAAAAGCCCAAGTCATTTCAAGCATGTGTGTTAATTTTTACCTCTCTCGCTACATTATTCCGTGTAGTAGTGAATTTTCAAATGTTAACGGTCTTCTGGGTCACGCTATACATCTATGTACCCTGCAAACTACTGAGAACCACAAAAATTAGGGTTTCTTCCCTTTCCAATCGCTTATGGAGAGTGCAAAGAATTACTGTTTTAATGCTTCTGTGCGCGTTACTCAGATGTGGGGTGATTATTGCATACGCTTACATTCATAACTAATCACTACTTCCGGAAACTTTCCAAGTAGGCAGTCCTTAACGGGATAAATGGGGTCTGTCTTTAGGCGTCTAACAGTTCATGTTTTCCAGTGAATGTCACGTAAGTCAGACAAATCTGTGACCATTAGTCCTGCCCATCTTTCTGTGTACTGAATATCTCCAGTTCTCTCTGATACGTGTCCCACATGCTTGACATATTCTAGGATGGGAAGCGCAAGTGTTTTGCAAGCAATCTCCTTTGTTAAGCGCATTTTTTCAATGACCAACCAATGAACGAAAGCCTGCCACATGTTTTACCTTCTATTGAACTAATGTCAAATTACATATACTATCTCATCAAAAGCATCTGGAACCATTATTGTGGACATTTTGCCTTTATGACGGCTTGAACACTGGTGGGGGTGTTTTCAATGAGGATGTAAATGTTTGTGGAGGAACGGCAGCCTGTGATGTTGGACGCTGGGGGCTTGAACACTGGTGGAGATGTTTTCAATGAGGGTGTAAATGTTGTGGAGGAACGCCAGCCTGTGATGTTGGACGCTGGGGTCTGGAGTGAAGCTACATCACTGTGATGTCACCGTCAAACATCCGCTTGCATTTTACAATGAGCGTGATTCTGTTGAACTTTGAACTGCGAGTCGATGAAAGCACATATATTAGATCTATTTCAACACCACGGAGTACTAGTTTGTGTCTTTTACTTCATACACTGGTGAATAGTTACCGTATTCTGGACTGCAGGACCAGTGGACACAACAGCACTGGGAAGAAGATATTAGTATCCAATTTCCAAATGCTTCAGAATTGAAGAAGTAAATTCATCGTATTCTAGTCAAGAACCTCAGTCCAGTATAACACTCTGTGCAAACTGCTATCAAATAACATTATTAAAAAAATAAAATTGTCGTTAATAGAATAATACGATAACTATAATAAATCATAATAAACCAGGCTTCACTTTTAGTGTCTAGTCTCATTCAGCATCGAGTGCAAATAACAGTTATAGATTTGATTTTTATGTGTTTGAATACAAGCTAGCCGTACAGAGCATAACTTCCATGTAAGACTGTCAGTAACAGTCTGAATAGCTAACTTCATTTCATTACCCGTTTACAAGTGCAAATCCAGCAACCAGAAAATTATAATGCACATAACGTTTAATTTTTCACGATAAGCGTTTACCTAGCAGTTGTGGACATATCACGAGGCATCTGTAGTGTGTTGCGCGCTAGAAACGGAGAGATTCCAAATTAATTCAGGTTTGAAAAAACAAAGCGCCTCTAATTTTTAGCAAACTACATCGCCCAGGACGTAATAATAGACATTTTATGAAGAAAACTATCACTGTAACTAACACTGCAAATCACCTGCGTAGACAGTGACGAATCTTCTATTTGAAGTAAATGTAGGTCGATTCACACTGGATGTCACAGAACTGTCCAGTCCCAAGGAAAAAAAAATTTAATAAGCAATACTTGTCAGATCAAATGAAAGGATGCTGCGCCAAGAAGCACAAGCCCTGACGCTAAACGAATCTTTCCAGTACACGTACAGTGGTAACATCGCGTGGAAACGTATAAGATAAATCGAACATTAAAGTTTTTCGTGTCAAAGAAGCCAGCTGATGGAAATATCCCGAACGGCTATTATAGAAGGTGAGCCTCGACTTAGAACGGTATATCAGCAAGAAATTCTGAGAGAGGATTCCGAGAGCAGTAGTATGATCGACTAGCGAGTGGCCGCTTTGAGGAGCCACCGTGTAGCTAAGCCAGGCAGCAACAGCAGAAGTATGCAGAAGTAATATTCTCAGCGAGAAGTCGGTGATCAGATCTGGTGACACGCACATCAACTGCAAGATAAGTAATCATTATCTATTCTGGGGAATAGCTCTGAACATAGACTATCTGCCTTTGTCTCAAGGAATAGTTAGCATTTGTAGTTTCGTAATTAACAAGGACAATTTGTTGTTGTTGTTGTGGTCTTCAGTCCTGAGACTGGTTTGATGCAGCTCTCCATGCTACTCTATCCTGTGCAAGCTTCTTCATCTCCCAGTACCTACTGCAACCTACATCCTTCTTAATCTGCTTAGTGTATTCATCTCTTGGTCTCCCTCTACGATTTTTATACTCCACGCTGCCCTCCAATGCTAAATTTGTGATCCCTTGATGCCACAAAACATGTCCTACCAACCGATCCCTTCTTCTAGTCAAGTTGTGCCACAAACTTCTCTTCTCCCCAATCCTATTCAATACCTCCTCATTAGTTACGTGATCTACCCACCTTATCTTCAGCATTCTTCTGTAGCACCACATTTCGAAAGCTTCTATTCTCTTCTTGTCCAAACTAGTTATCGTCCATGTTTCACTTCCATAAATGGCTACACTCCATACAAATACTTTCAGAAACGACTTCCTGACACTTAAATCTATACTCGAAGTTAACAAATTTCTCTTCTTCAGAAACGATTTCCTTGCCATTGCCAGTCTACATTTTATATCCTCTCTACTTCGACCATCATCAGTTATTTTACTCCCTAAATAGCAAAACTCCTTTACTACTTTAATGTCTCATTTCCTAATCTAATCCCCTCAGCATCACCCGATTTAATTTGACTACATTCCATTATCCTCGTTTTGCTTTTGTTGATGTTCGTCTTATATCCTCCTTTCAAGACACTGTCCATTCCGTTCAACTGCTCTTCCAAGTCCTTTCTGTCTCTGACAGAATTACAATGTCATCGGCGAACCTCAAAGTTTTTACTTCTTCTCCATGAATTTTAATACCTACTCCGAATTTTTCTTTTGTTTCTTTTACTGCTTGCTCAATATACAGATTGAATAACATCGGGGAGAGGCTACATCCCTGTCTCACTCCCTTCCCAACCACTGCTTTCCTTTCATGCCCCTCGACTCTTATAACTGCCATCTGGTTTCTGTACAAATTGTAAATAGCCTTTCTCTCCCTGTATTTTACCCCTGCCACCTTCAGAATTTGAAAGAGAGTATTCCAGTTAACGTTGTCAAAAGCTTTCTCTAAGTCTACAAATGCTAGAAACGTAAGTTTGCCTTTTCTTAATCTTTCTTCTAAGATAAGTCGTAAGGTTAGTATTGCCTCACGTGTTGCAACATTTCTACGGAATCCAAACTGATCTTCCCCGAGGTCCGCTTCTACCAGTTTTTTCATTCGTCTGTAAAGAATTCGTGTTAGTATTTTGCAGCTGTGACTTATTAAATTGATAGTTCGGTAATTTTCACATCTGTCAACACCTGCTTTCTTTGGGATTGGAATTATTATATTCTTCTTGAAGTCTGTGATTATTTCGCCTTTCTCATACATCTTGCTCACCAGATGGTAGAGTTTTGTCATGACTGGTTCTCCCAAGGCCATCAGTAGTTCTAATGGAATGTTGTCTACTCCCGGGGCCTTGTTTCGACTCAGGTCTTTCAGTGCTCTATCAAACTCTTCACGCAGTATCTTATCTCCCATTTCATCTTCATCTACATCCTCTTCCATTTCCATAATATTGTCCTCAAGTACATCGTCCTTGTATAAACCCTCTATATACTCCTTCCATCTTCCTGCCTTCCCTTCTTTGCTTAGAACTGGGTTGCCATCTGAGCTCTTGATATTCATACAAGTGGTTCTCCTCTCTCCAAAGGTCTCTTTAATTTTCCTGTAGGCAATATCTATCTTACCCCTAGTGAGACAAGCCTCTACATCCTTACATTTGTCCTCTAGCCATCCCTGCTTAGCCATTTTGCACTTCCTGTCGATCTCATTTTTGAGACGTTTGTATTCCTTTTTGCCTGCTTCATTTACTGCATATTTATATTTTCTCCTTTCATCAATTAAATCAATATTTCTTCTGTTACCCAAGGATTTCTATTAGCCCTCGTCTTTTTACCTACTTGATCCTCTGCTGCCTTCACTACTTAATCCCTCAGAGCTACCCATTCTTCTTCTACTGTATTTCTTTCCCCCATTCCTGTCAATTGTTCCCTTATGCTCTTCCTGAAACTCTCTACAACCTCTGGTTTTTTCAGTTTATCCAGGTCCCATCTCCTTAAATTCCCACCTTTTTGCAGTTTCTTCAGTTTCAATCTGCAGTTCACAACCAACAGATTGTGGTCAGAATCCACATCTGCTCCTGGAAATGTCTTACAATTTAAAACCTGGTTCCTAAATCTCTGTCTTACCATTATATAATCTATCTGATACCTTTTAGTATCTCCAGGATTCTTCCAGGTATACAACCTTCTTTTATGATTCTTGAACCAAGTGTTAGCTATGATTAAGTTATGCTCTGTGCAAAATTCTACAAGGCGGCTTCCTCTTTCATTTCTTCCCCCCAATCCATATTCACCTACTATGTTTCCTTCTCTCCCTTTTCCTACTGACGAATTCCAGTCACCCATGACTATTAAATTTTCGTCTCCCTTCACTACCTGAATAATTTCTTTTATCTCGTCATACATTTCATCAATTTCTTCATCATCTGCAGAGCTAGTTGGCATATAAACTTGTACTACTGTAGTAGGCGTGGGCTTCGTGTCTATCTTGGCCACAATAATGCGTTCACTATGCTGTTTGTAGTAGCTAACCCGCACTCCTATTTTTTTATTCATTATTAAACCTACTCCTGCATTACTCCTATTTGATTTTGTATTTATAACCCTGTAATCACCTGACCAAAAGTCTTGTTCCTACTGCCACCGAACTTCACTAATTCCCACTATATCTAACTTTAACCTATCCATTTCCCTTTTTAAATTTTCTAACCAACCTGCCCGATTAAGGGATCTGACATTCCACGCTCCGATCCGTAGAATGCCAGTTTTCATTCTCCCGATAACAACGTCCTCTTGAGTAGTCCCCGCCCGGAGATCCGAATGGGGGATTATTTTACCTCCGGAATATTTTACCCAAGAGGACGCCATCATCATTTAATCATACAGTAAAGCTGCATGTCCTCGGGAAAATTTACGGCTGTAGTTCCCCCTTGCTTTCATCCGTTCGCAGTACCAGCACAGCAAGGCCGTTTTGGTTAATGTTACAAGGCCAGATCAGTCAATCATCCAGACTTTTGCCCCTGCAACTACTGAAAAGGATGCTGCCCCTCTTCAGGAACCACATGTTTGTCTGGTCTCTCAACAGATACCCCTCCGTTGTGGTTGCACCTATGGTACGGCCATCTGTATCGCTGAGGCACGCAAGCCTCCCCACCAACGGCAAGGTCCATGGTTCATGGGGGGGAAGGACAATTTATGGAATAGTAATTGTCTTTTGTAAGCTTAGGCGAGTGGCCTGTTGATAAGAGTAAACTGAGTCTGACATTTATTAAAGAAGGGGTCAGGAACTGGCACCTCTTGTATAAGTTATCAAAGAGATGTAATAAATGAATTACTTAAATAAGTATTGAACTCTTCAGCAAACTTGCTGCCATTAATCCTAAAAGATTACCACAGCTCTACCTCGGAGAGTTTTCTCCCCTTAATCTCCGGCAACAATGGTGGACACCCCAACAACGCTCAGATTGTCGTCAACGTTCCTATTGCACTACAAAACTGTCCTGGGACGCGGCAGCACGGACCGTCAACGTGAAAGATTCTCGGGAAGCAAGTGTTGACATTGCTGTTAGTGGGGGTATATTGGCTTCATCTGATAATATCACATGTTCACCGTTAACCTATACGTGCCGGGTTCACTCATACTATGATAGACTATTTTGTGCTTTTTTGGTTTCTTAATCTTATTTTATTTAAAACAGCTACATTATATTGTTTATTTCTGAGACCCAGCTGCAAATTTTTTAATAAATGACATATTTTCGTCTCCCTGTATGATTTTCAGGTCTGTGTAGTTGCGTTGGCAACCAGTCGCGACTGTGTCAAAATTGCACGTTTTATTGTCGGCATTGTTTTCGTGATAATATGCGAGGGTTGCATGAGGACTTAAATTTTTTTGATATGGATTTTTTTTCACAGAAGAGGCCAAATATCTGAAAGCCAAAAATTATTTATTTTTCGCAATACTTGGGCAGTGAAAAAGTGTACATTGTGCATAAATGAGAACGTAAATATAAGTAGATTTCATTTAAAAACCTTTAACAGTGAAAACGGCAGCACCGTAGTGGGAGAAAAATACAGTATTTTACATTATTTTATGGTGAGAAAAAAACGTAATGGATGACGTGGAACCATGATACATTTTGTCTTCTACATGATTACATTCCAATTCACACCTATGTGTTAGGCAGAATGTTCATGGTGGTGAACGTTCCTTCCGTTGTAGGTTATAGTCAACAAAATGTTATGGCATTCGGAGGATAAAGTTGTTGACTTCAATTTCGTGAAAATATCTCGCCGAAATGAGAAATACCTTTGTTTTAAAGACCGCCAGCCCACCTCTCGTATCATATTCGTCATACTATTTCTCCTATTTCAGGATAATACAAAATGGGCTGCCCTTCTTTGAACTTTTTTTTATCTTCACCTTCAGTCCTATGTTGTAAGGATCCCATACTGCGCACCGCTACTACAGTATCTTGGGGAGTCTCTTTAGTAGATTTGTTGCATCTCATAAATGTTCTGCCAATAAAACGCAGTGTTTGGTCCGCCAACCCTGAAATATTTAGTATGTCATGGTTCTAATGTCAGTTGCTCATAACTGTGATCCATAGACGTTTTTTGTGAAGGTAGCAGAGGTAAAAGACATGGAGCGTGAGGCTATTCACAACTTGTACAGAAACCAGACGGCAGTTGTAAGAGGCAAGGGGCATGAAAGGGAAGCAGTGGTTGAGAAGGGAGTGAGATAGGTTTGTAGCCTATCTCTGACGTTATTCAATCTATGTATTGTACATGCAGCAAAGGAAATAAAAACTTTGAAGTTTGTCAATCATACTGTAATTCTGTCGGAGACAGCAAAGAACTTGGAAGAACAGTTGAATGGAATGGATAGTGTCTTGAAAGGAAAATATGAGATGAACATCAGGAAAAGCAAAACGAGGGTAATGGAATGCAGTCGAATTAAATCAGGGGAGGCTAATGTAATTAAATTAGGAAACGAAACACTTAGATGAGTTTTGCTATTCTGGCAGCAAAATAATTCATGGTGGCCGAAGTAGAGGGCATCTAAAATGTAGACTGGCAATTGCACGAAAAACGTTTCTGAAGAAAAGAAATTTGCTAACACTGAATATAGATTTAAGTGTTAGGAAGTATTTTCTGAAAGTATCTGTACGGAAATGAAACATTGACGATAAACAGTTTGGACAAGAAGTGAATAGAAGCTTTTTAAATGTGGTGATAGAGAAGAATGTTGAAGCTTAGATGGGTAGATCACGTAACTGATGAGCAGGTACTGAACAGAATTCGGGGGAAGAGGAATTTGTGGCACAAGTTGACTAGAAGGAGTGATCGGTTGGTACGACATGTTCTGAGACATCAAGGGATCGCGACTTTAGTACTGGGGGAAGGGGGGGGGGGTTAAAGTCTTATAGGAAGACCAACAGATGAATACAATAAGCAGATTCAGAGGGTTGTAGGTTGCAATAGTTATTTGGAAACGAAGAGGCTAGCTCAGGATAGAGTAGCGTGGACAGCTGCATCAAACCAGTCTTAGGACTGAAGAGCACAACAACAACAACAACAACAGGTATTTAGGTGAATCGACAATCTTCGAATTTGTTTGATTTATCATTTTACCGAAATTTTAACGGGATGTTCTTAGTACTCGCATGGAGGAGCTAACTTCCTGTTATTTAAGCCAATCACCAATTTCTTCAACCTACAGATATCTTTTCTAATTCATTTTGCAAATCATTTCGACCTTGTGATGAATTTATTACACTTTAAACAACATCATCATTTCCGAAGAATCTGAGATTGGAGCTCAGCTAAATGGTGTATATATATTAATAATAGCGGAGGGACTGCAGCACTTCCTTGGAGAACTCCAAATGTAACTTCATAACTTCGCTTTCGCCAGACGAGTTTCCGTCGATTACTACAACCTGTTCCCTTTCTGAAAGTAAATTACGCATCCAGTCGCGTGTCTGAGACGATAGTTCACATGCACAAAGATTGATTAGAAGCCGCTTATAAGGAAAGGTGTCGAAAGCCTTCTGCGTGCATGATGTTTGATGTGTTTGCAAGTATATATTTCTGCGAGCAAATGAATATTAAGGGTTTGAAATGTGTGGGTGTGCTTTTCGTGTACATTCATTTCTCAGCAGTATGGAAAATTTACGTAGTTTGACAAGAACATCCGTTACGGATTTAACTTCGGCCATTAATAAAGTCTACTATCATTGCTAGTTCTTTGATGACTCATTCGGTCCATCATCTCTGTCGTTCTGCATATTTCGGCATTTTGTAAGATGGTCTTATGTCGTTGTTCAATACAGATCTAAGCAACATGGATTATATTGATGGCGAGTCTGCTGTAACTACGTCGTCATTTCACGCTAACTTCACATCGTCGTCCAGCGTGCATCGACATTTCCTTTGCCGAGGTCTCTCCTCGTCTCGTACGACTCGTCAGAGAAGCTGCCCCTCTCCAAGGAGTCACCAGTTCCTTGTTAGCATGTGTCCCTCCCATAGTTGGGGCCGGCGTGCCTCTTCCCGCCTAGTTGAGTGGAATGAGACAACACGCGGTCGCAGTCTTTGTCCACAGAATTTACTTAGAACACCGCACGCACAAACAGGGACAACAGGCGCAAGGCCATCGACACAAATCAGCGTCCATTGTGCGCCGCGCGCCCCCTGCTTGCCGTAAGTAACGCCAGCGTCGCCCATTGTCCGGAGCGGCGCGTCGCAGGTTGTCGCGGGAACGGCGCGGCGGTCGTGTCAGCGGGTGGTACAGCGAGCTGCTGCCTGCTCTGCTCGCTGCTCACGCTGAAGAGCCTACGTTCCATGTTCTTTGTTAAGGCCATCACACTTGGGGTAACACGTCTGAGTTTATGTCAGTTTCTGCTGTGGTTTTACAGGTTGGACCTGAATTCCATCGACAAAAATCCTGAGTGTGTTCTGGAGTATTTCCTGCGTAACTTTATCAACATTTCGTATAATTTCTCAACAAGTTCATACTATTGTGTCTGTATTTCACTAGAACTATTTATGCAATAGGGGAAATGTCGACGGCACGGCCTGTGCTCTCTCTTTTCTTCCTACCCAGTATCAAATCTATTGGCTCTGCCTCTTTCCATCTCCTTTATGGTCCTGCTACGTCTTTTCTGACTCTGAGTTGATATTTGAGGATTTTTCGGGGGATCCATCCGGTCTTCATCCATAATGCTGGGTGGTTATAATTAGTTCACCTACCCAAGGAGGTCCAGTGTTGGATGTAATCATCGTACGTCACGGAAACTTAATAAACACGCTAACACGTCGATGTAGAAGCGATATATGCTGAAAAAAAATTAGTTCCAGTTTTGACCACCAAACGCAATCTGGCGCTGTACACCGTTTGTATGATGGTATGACTCCCACGCTGTCGTTTGACGAGCTGTAAAGTGAGAGACCGTGCACTGTTAGTGAAACTGTTTTATGTGAAGGGCAGCAATTACAGTGATTCATTGAGAGAGTATCGTCGACTGAAAGGAATAAGAGGAGGTCCGATGCCATTAAATGGTTTAAGGAAGCCGATAATGAAATTCGTAAACACGGATGAGCTTGGTGTGGCAATTGGAAAAGCAAGGTGTCTATCCAGGTGGAAGTTACTGCCGAGGTCGTTGCTATATCTGACCGTACAGCACTTGCCCAAGGTAGTGCTAGAGCTCGTGCAGTGTTAGAAGTAGTCACAATCAAGCTACAGTAGCCCTTTACAAACAGTATTGCAAGGTGCTTAAAAATGTTATTAGGAAGGCATAGAGTATGTGTTACGCAAACAGAATAGCTAATTCATAGGATAAAATTAAAACCATATGGTCAGTTCTGAAGGAAGTGTCTGGTCAGCAGCACAAGGTTGACGATATAATGTCAGTTCATAGTAAAAATATTTATGTTACTGATAAATCAGAAAAATCTACAGTATTTAACAATCATTTTCTGAGCATTGCTAGTGAATTAAATAAAAATTTAGTTTCTACAGGGAATCATATAACTTTCTTGGCAAATGCCTTTCCGAGGTTGATGTCTGTAATACTTCTCTGTGATACAGACAAGGGGGAGATTGAATCAATAATTAAATCACTGAAGACTAAGGACCCTCATGGTCTTGGAGAGCCTAGCAGAATATTAAAGTACTGTGCTGCACATGTTATCCCTGTATTGAGCCATATTTGTAATTTCTCCTTTAGGAAAGGTCAGTTTCCTGAACGATTAAAATACTTAGTAGTAAAGCTGCTTTATAAAAAGGGAGAAAAGAATGATGTAGAAAATCTTAGACCTATTTCTATGCAATCATTACTTGCTCAAGTTTTTGAAAAGGCTGTGTATGTAAGGATAATTGATCATTTTATATCACAAGATTGGTTATCAAATGTACAGTTCAGCTTTACGAGACGTTTAACAACTGAAAATGCTATATCCTCTTATCTCTTTGAGGTACTGGATAGGTTAAACAAAAGGTTTCGAACGCTAGGCCGGTTTTTTGATTTAACTATGGCGTTTCATTGTGATGATCACAAAATATTGCTCCAGAAGTTGGACCATTACGGAATACAGGGAGTAGCTCACAGTTGGTTCACCTCTTACTTCAGCAACGGACAGCAAAAGGTCATTATTCACAATAGTGAGAATGGCTGTGATGTGGGGTCTGAGTGGGGTACTGTCAAGTGGGGGTGCCCCAGGGATCATTGTTGGGGCCACTGCTGTTCCTTATTTATATAAATGATATGCCCTCTAGTATTAGGGATTTCTGTTCGCTGACAACACTAGCTTGAGTAAAGGATGTTGTGTGCAACATTGGCCCAGTTTCAAATGGTGCAGTTCATGGCTTGTAGAAAATAAACTAACGCAAAATCTCAGTAAGACTCAGTTTTTACAGTTTCTAACACACAATTCAACAAAACCTGACGTTTTAATTTCACAGAATGGGCATATGATTATTAAAATTGAACAGTTAAAATTGCTAGGTGTTTAGATAGATAGTAAATTATTGTGGAAAGCCCACGTTCAGGATCTTGTTCAAAGACTTAATGCTGCCATTTTTACTATTCTAACGGTATGTGGAGTGAGTGATCGTTCGACACGAAAATTAATCTACTTTACTCATTTTTATTCGCTTATGCTATATGGTATTATATTTTGGGGTAACTCTTCCCATTCTAAAAAGGATATTTTTGGCTCAAAAATGGGTGATTCGGGCAATAAGTGGTGTAAGTTCATGAATGTCTTGTCGACTCCTGCTCACGAGTCTGTGTATTTTGACATTGGCCTCTCAATATATATATTCCTTGCTCTCATTTCTTGTTAACACTATTACCTTATTCCCAAGAATAAGCAGCTTTCACACAGTTAATACTCGGCAGAAATCAAGCCTGTATTTGGATCTGACTCCCTTAACTCTTTTGCAGAAAGGTGTGTAGTATACTGCTGCATCCATTTTCAATAAGCTACCGCTCGAATTCAAAAATCTTAGCAGCAATCCACGTGCTTTCAAATCGAAACTGAGGAGTTTCCTCATGGGGAACTCCTTCTATTCTGTCAAGGAGTTCCTTGAGAAATTATGCTTATTCTTGTTCTGTTGTTGATAGCGTTTAATTAAACTTATGGCTTGACATTTTATTTATGTCTGTTATTACTTTTTTGTTATAATTTCATCTGTTTTTACTTTTTTGTTGTAATTTCATGTACTGACATATTCCATCACCTTGGAGATTTGCTCCTCAATTTGGTCCTTGACGTGTAAATAAAATAAAATAAAGGGAATTTTCCATTGCATGGTCAACAGTACAGAAAATTTTGCGGTTTATATTACAACGGTCTCCGTACAAGATCCAGACGGTGCAGCAACTGAAACCTCAAGATCCAAATTAAAATTTTTATTTTTTTGCGTATTGTTAAACTGCGTGCTGTGCACGAAGAACCATTTACACTCGGCATATGTGACTGTATGGGTTATATTCACAAGCACCTTTATTCTCGGCCCGTTCTTTCAAAACAATGCACACATATGGCTTATCAGGCGGAACGTGACATATGCACGGTATTGAGATCTCCTTGTACAGCTTGTGACTCCTGGTTTGGAAGGGCACAACTGTATGGGAATCCCTGTTTTCATGTAAGATGGGGCTCCTCAATTTGATCCTACGGAACTTGACGTGTAAAATAAGAAACAAAAAAATAAAAAGAGTACAGGTCGGTAGCCAAATGGAAGAGCTGCTTAACACAATATTCCACGAACGTTTATCTTTAGAGGTTTACCAGATGCATGGTCTCCAAGATCATCTGATATGAATCCATGTGACTTTTGGCTCTGGGTATATCAAAAGGAACGCTTTTACCGGGGACACATTCGGTCTCTATCTGATCTGGAAGCCAGTATACAGGAAGATGTGGATCAGATTCCAGTGCAAATTGTTGAGCACGTCATTTTACGGATGTAGCAGCTCGTCGACGTCTCCGGAGCTCATACTAAAACCGTGTAAACGGTGGTTGATAACAAAGTCAACATTATGCTTTTCTCACTTGTTTGACCTTTTCTGCCCATGTCTCCTTCCAAGTCCATTAAATGTGGAAACATATCTATATGTCTTTCTTGCATTCACAGAGTCAGATTTGCGCTTGGTGGTAAAAATAGATACAATTTTTTTCCAGCGAAAATCGGCTCCGCATTGATGCATTACCATATCTTCCAAGTTTAGTTGCCATACAATAAATACAGCCCACATTAGACCTCTGTGAGTAGCTGTATTGTAATTCTAACCATCCGGTACACTTTCTTTACAACATGTTCCGTAGTTTTGTTGCGTGTTGGGAACTGCTTTTACTCTGAGACCGTTAAATGAAGAGATCGATACCAGCTGCTACCGGAGGATTGTTTTCGGCTTGATTACATTAGTCTCGGTACGCTTTTTTGTTAGTCCCGTGACAGTGAAGTTTTTGATTTTATGTTTCATATCGTTTTCTTGAATGTAGATGAGGTTGTACCCTACGCTGTGTGTTAGTAGTAACAGGAGACTTTTCACAAATGATGCCGCTATCTATCATTATCTTCAGTATTTATAAAGAAAATCAGTTTAAAAAAAAACGTCTCAAGTATTCAGCCAGATCGAGATAGGATTTCAATGTGATCGAAAGTTGGTTCAGATGCTGAGAAATGTGATACAATATTGTACTCTTAATACAATGAAAAAGTAGTATCCTGTGAGTACAGTATCAACGAGTCACAATAGGAATCAGTCAACTCACACAAATACCGAAGTATAACAGTTTGTAGGGACGTGAAACGGACTAACCTCATACGCCTAGTCGTAGAGAAGGCATGTGGGAGACTTGGGTTCTTTGGTAGAATACTTGGAAATGGCAAGTACTCTGCAAAACATATTTCTTACAAAATATGAGGCTGACGAGTCCTAGAATACTGCCAAAGTGTTTTGGATTCGCACCAAATAGGACCAACACAGGGTGTGGAAAGCATTCAAAAAAAAGGTGACAGCACGAATGCCCACAGGTTTATTTCACACATACGAGAGCATCACGCAGCAGATGATAAACCTGAACTGCCAGATGCTTCGAAATAGATGTCAGTTACCCCGCAACAGCCTACTTACGTAATTTAAAGAACAAGAATTAAGTGAAGGATCTATCGCTTTCGTAGGAACGCGAAGACGGCATTAGACTGCAACGTGCATAGAAGCTTTTATGGAATCATCCTTCCTGCTCCCTCCGGGATTTGAACGGGAAGAAGCCCTGGTAAGTGGTACAATGAGAATTTCGCTTTGCCATGAACTTCACATTGATTTACAATGTACGTAGTTGCGTATGAATTTTTTGTGTGAAAACCCATAAAGCTTTTAAAATAAAACAAACTTTTATTAACATTCTACAGCTTTATTCTTCATCTCTACATACTGATATCTCAACGTAGTCACCTATGCGGCGAACACATTTCTCACAGTGAGAGACCAGTTTGTTGATGGCTTCACTGTAGAAAGTTTGACTCTGGTGATGGATCAAAGTGAAATCCTTGAACGTCTTCTTTAAGTTTTATAAACAGATAAAAATTTAATGGAACCGAGTCGGAACTGTATGGAAGATGATCGATTACAGTGAATCCGAGGCTTTAGATTACTGCAGATGTCATATCGCTCGTATGTGGTCTGACATTGTCATGCTGAAGCAGAGGATGCTTCATGCGTGGACGAAATTTTCCTCTTTTAGAAACTCGATGACAGTACGTTGTTTCTCACTCACCGGCATAATGTAGTTTCCTTAGACACTGCCATATCACACTACAATTCGGAGCTCTCTAGCAACAGAAGGTTACAACTTGCGTCAGCGAAGAGGTAAAATCGACCGAGTAATGTGCATGACATGTAATACCTCAACCGATATTGAGAACAGAATAAAAAGTTCGGAAGCATTACTTTTCAGTACGCCCTCGTTATAGGGCCATGTAGATGTAAAGGTATATATTTCTCGTTAGTAAACTTGTTCCATTCACCCGTGGTACTTGCTGTCAACAACGGTAATGCCCACTTCAGTCTTCGGCCTCAAGCTTGTATACAATACTTCTCTGTTCACCTCGGATTTGTTTTCCCGGCATTATTAGCTGTATCTCAACAATGATACCCAGAAGTATGGATAAACTTACTGATGAAATAGGTGGTCGGCATTCACCCATGTATGAGTTCACAGCATGCACTGGAAGAGCGGCATAATGAAACTATACTGACCTGATGCGGCAGAGGCAGCAACCACTTCACCGTACCTTAGCATCTGTTCGTTGGTTCTTGCACTATTACAGGCTTTTTGACTGTTGTGAAGTTATTTCCACAGGAATAAGGTTAATTCTGGTAACAAATCGAGTAAATAATGGCGTGATTATTACTCTGTAACGAACTACAAGAGACTACGTGGCACATACATGAAAATAATCAGAAAATATCCATGAACAACATTCGAAATTTTGCCA
This sequence comes from Schistocerca nitens, assembly GCF_023898315.1. Taxonomy (NCBI): domain Eukaryota; kingdom Metazoa; phylum Arthropoda; class Insecta; order Orthoptera; family Acrididae; genus Schistocerca; species Schistocerca nitens. The sequence goes on from NC_064615.1 coordinate 801,162,120, forward strand.
CTGTATTTAGGGTTGACCTTGTAGACGCACTAAATGCACGTACAAAGAACATTATCAGTTGGAAAGCACACACAGAATGACACCGCTGAACATGCTTCTATTCCTGCGATCTGGAAACTTGTTGTCAGTAAGGTGTAAGGTTTCATCAAACTATTATAATAGGTATGTGAAAGACAACAGCTAAATAATATCCAGTGGTTTCAAATTCGCCTTAAACATGTACCCAATGAATATTTTGAAAACTTGTTTCTCTTTGCACCAATAATTTCCCATGCAAATTTCTAGATAGGCGGTCTTTCACCTTCCCTCACAATTCACATATTTCAGCATTCAACCTCCATTCCTTAGTCTTTCTAGTGTACTATGTCTTTCTGCTTGGATTTAACCGTATTTAAAACTACCTTTCAGTCAGTTCTCGACTAGTGATTTTCATTTCCACATAATGTGTACCATTCGGCCATACGGTCCAGAAAGCAGTTTGAATCTTCTGGTAAACTTCAGTCGCTTCTGAAATATTGTCACGTCGAAACAACAACCATCTCCCAACACGAAGTTTGGATCGTCAGCGAAGCACAGCACTTACATCTGTAAGCACGTTTATTATTCTCACCAACAAAAAATGTTCAAATGTGTGTGAAATCTTATGGGACTTAACTGCTAAGGTCATCAGTCCTTAAGCTTACACACTATTTAACCTAAATTATCCTAAGGACAAATACACACACCCATGCTCGAGGGAGGACTCGAACCTCCGCCGGGACTCTCACCAACACCCGCCCAGGGCAAAATTGACCTGGACGGAGAGTACAGTTATTTATTCAAACAGCGAATACTCCGGAGTACTGGTATTTACACAAGCATCGAATTTTCCAGAATATGCAAGCATTACAAATATAAGATATTTCCATCTTGCAGAAATGGCAAATACTAAATAAAAAAGTGATTGCTGATGGTCGTCTTTCAGCTGGTGACTTGAAGCACATAAACCTGTGCCATTAACTACTACTCCACACTGCATGCGTAACGGTTGCAGCAATGGTAATGAAATAGCACGTCTTCAACTTCTGCCATACATTGCCAAGTGTTTAAAAAAAATGGTTCAAATGGCTCTGAGCACTGTGGGACTTAACTACTGTGGTCATCAGTCCCCTAGAACTTAGAACTACTTAAACCTAACAAACCTAAGGATAGGACACACATCCATGCCCGAGGCAGGATTCGAACCTGCGAACGGAGCGGTCGCGCGGCTCCAGACTGTAGCGCCTAGAACCCCTCGGCCACTCTGGCCGGCCGCCAAGTGTGTCATTTTTTGCTACTATTTCAAGGTTTTTTATTGACAGTACTGGATATATGGGCTCGAGAGAAAGGCTTTGTTTTTCACACTGGGATCGCGCATTCTCGTTGTTGTCTCATGGTCTCTTGTTGACAAAAGGCGGTCTGTGAATCTCATTAGGAGAGGCGAGCCTCCAAAGGGAGAAGAGCATTTTCGCACAAGTGTGACTGCAGCCTGCTTTATGCTTCTGGGGGCAGAACCAGCAACTGGCCTAGCTCAGGGCAGAGGATACTGTACCACCACGGCCATCCCAAAAGAATAACTGAGAACGACATTTTGACCTTTTCTGTACGAACATCCCAGAGAGTAACTGAGAATGAAATTTTTACCTTTCGTGCACGAACATAAAATGTCGAGACGTGGCAGCGCCACCTGGCTAACATGAAAAAGATGGTTGCTTTTGCTAGAAAATTTTGGTCATCCCATAGAGCAAAGTATCCTTGCTACCTTGCTTGGCACCAAGAGGCCAACCAATCGTCGAGTACCACCTTTGTTATTGTGAATTTTTCGTGACCAGAGGGAAGTTATTGCCACGTTCCCCTGATTTTTCATGAAAGAAGCGATATTCTCGTCTGTCACATCGGCAATAGTGTTGAGTCTTCCACTCCATGTACAGTATTTTGAAAGTAAATAGTTGAGGTGGCAGCAGGAGCTTTTCGTGGGTTTGGTGTACTAGCTGCCATCTAATGCTGATGGGTGTACACTTTGCTGATTTTGGATCAAGTTTGCAATCTGCGGTAGCGTGATCTGTACTCTGAGTATCTTGTTGCTTACTTTTTATGGCACAACTTTACTTGCCCATATGATTATAATTTGCGATATTGTTTCGTTGAGTAGACTTTGTGAGCTACCCAGATAGGGAAAACTTGTTACGTTTTCTCGAATCTGTCTTCCATATAATTTGGGACCTCCTGACAATGTTACTATCATTATTGTGTGAATTCAATCCAGATTTTTATAAAACTTTGCTCCGTGTCAACTACTTGTGAATTTTGATGAATAACTGAAGCAAATAAAAAAATATTTTAAACTCTGATTTGGTATATGTTAAAAGATCCGTTAAATTATCCTACCACTTTTCCATGGTTAGTTGACCCACTAATTGTAACTTACTGGACACCTAAGCTTTTTGTACTCACGGTCACTGTTTTACAGCTGTGCATCCTACTTGCGGATAACTAAATAGGTATATACAACATGGTCAGGAGTGCTACTAACAGAGATAGTAATAGGAGAGGTTTTTGAAGACAGTGAAGAAGGCTCTGATGACGCAGACATATTCCTGCTAGTGACACAAATCTTTTCGCTCTTAAGTCGAAATTAAACGTCAGTTCTTTAGACACACCAATGTACTCCGGCAGAAAATTTTTTTCCTTATTATTACACGTTTTAAACATTTTTCTCAATTTGCTTATTTATTACTTTGGTCTCAAGGGTGTCCATAACCACCAGGTATTGTCTGATCTATAACATTTCTCCTCACTGGTTGCCACTGAGACCGTCTTGTGTTATCATTCAAAGTATTTCTTTGTCGTTTTCAGTATTCACAAGAGCTCTCTCGTAATCATTTTATTCCTTCTCTGCGAAGGGCTACTGAAAGATTCTTGTCACTGAACCTGTCCCAGATAGCAATGAGTACAAGTGTAGCTTCTTCTCTGTCTCTCTCTCTCACACACAAAAGCACCGAACGACTTTGAGCCGTGGTAAGACTGGATTCGTATTTCGGAGGATACACGTCCAAATCCTTGCCCGGCAATCCAAATTTCGGTTTTCTGTTATTTCCCGAAGTCGCTGAAGGGCAAGTCCTGATCGTTTCATTCAAACAGCAAGGCCGATCTCCATGCTTATTCTTGCCCCAACCGAGCTTACGTTCCGTTTATAACGACCACATCGTCGACGGGGCGTTAAACACTAATGAGTCCTCCTGTTTTTCCAAAGCGAAACACGGTGTCGTGGTATAAGCTATTTCGTTCTCTTCGCTTAGGTACGCCGTAACAATACTACTAATATACCCACGGTTAAAAGGAAACAATAATGAAAAAAGAATACAATTGGACGTGTAAGTTCCGTTAGTGTGAATTAACTGAGGTGCTACTGTTTCAATAAATAACTGCCAGCAAATGTTCTGACACAGGCAGACAGCACGGAGCGGCACGCCACGTCGTTAATCACGGCTGGGAGGTGCGGGCTGCGCGCGCTGGAGAGGGTGTTATTAAGTCTGCTGTGAGGTCGCGTTATTTACTCAGCGGCACGTGAGCCCGCCAAGGTGTTCCGCAGGGGAGGGCGTGGTGTCGCCGCAGACGCGCTGGCGTCACGTGTCGGCGTGGTGGGTGGCGGCCTGATGGATGGCCCCGCGCAGCCTGGGCCCCGGGGGCGAGGGAAACGGCGCCCTTCCCACAAGCCGGCTGCGCAGCCCTACAAAGTGATCCTCCAACACGGCTACACGCTTCCCGAGCAACCGCATTTCTAGCTAATCACATTGTTATGGTTATTTTTTAGACGTGTCGTCTTCAGCTCAAGACGCAGCATACATGATGCGGACCAACGAATAGCGACGGGCGTTCAGTAAGTAACACTTTTTTTCTGAAAGCACGTTGGTTTTACTCGCGATTCCGACTCTCCAAATTATTCCCCACCGTTTTGGCTACAAAATCCTATCTTTTAACATAATCTTCATTCAGTGCGACGGCCTTACATTACCTTATTGGAAGGGCTGGTATTGTCGCATGATACCACTCTACTGGTCGATGTCGGAGCCAACGTCTTGCAGCATTAGTAATCTCCCTCGTAACACGCAGGCAGTTCCTCTCAGTATCTCCCGGCTTCTTCCATGTATACAACCTTCTTTCATGGTTTTTTAACCATGTATTGGCTATGATTATGTTATGCTCTGTGCAAAATTCTACCGGCGGCTTCCTCTTTCATTCTTTAGCCCCTTTACATATTCACCTACTACGTTACCTTCTCTTCCTTTTCCTACTGTCGAATTCCACACACCCATGACTATAAAATTTTCGTCTCCCTTCACTGCCGGAATAATTTCTTTTATCTCATCATACATTTCATCAATCTCTTCGTCATCTGCGGAACTAGTTGGCATATAAACTTGTACTTCTGTGGTAGGCGTGGGCTTCGTATCTATCTTGGCCACAATAATGCGTTGACTATGGTGTTTGTTGTAGATTACTCGCATCCTATTTTTTATTCATTATTAAACTTAATCCTGCATTACCCCTATTTGATTTTGTATTTGTAGCCCTGTATTGCCGGCCGGAGTGGCCGTGCGGTTCTAGGCGCTACAGTCTAGAACCGAGCGACCGCTACGGTTGCAGGTTCGAATCCTGGCTCGGGCATGGATGTGTGTGATGTCCTTAGGTTAGTTAGGTTTAAGTAGTTCTAAGTTCTAGGCGACTGATGACCTCAGAAGTTAAGTCGCATAGTGCTCAGAGCCATTTTAACCATTTTTTATCCCTGTATTCACCTGACCAGAAGTCTTGTTCCTCCTGCCACCGAATTTCACTAATTCCCACTATATCTAACCTTAACCTATCCATTTCCCTATACGTCCAAATAGTTACTGATCATAGCTACATACTGAATTTAATTATAAACCCTTATGTGTTTCTGCGGAGCGTTGGAACTTACCCCCAGAGGATACGATGAGACTCAATAATCTTCCAGTCCTAGCGTTATTCGTGCTTTGAGTAATTTTAGTGCCGAATTCGATTCTGTATTATAACTGCACATAGGAAAAGGAACAGTTTTCAAACACATCTAAAAGAAACATCCAGAATGAACTGTTCCAGTGCTTGCTTCAAGTCTGCTAAGAGGAAATTAAAAAACAAATTATGAGTGCGAAGTTTTTTGCTGTAATATCTTACGAAGCAAGCGACGTAGCCTGTGTTTTGCGGATGGTTGTAGTATAAAGGTACATCAGTAATCCAACACCAATTGAAAAATTTTGATACTCCATAGTATCAGAAAACCACGATGCCCAGTCTTGGTAATGTATATCACAAAAAAGATAAATTACGACTGGAGAATTGTCCACACAAGCCAATACCATAAACATTACGACTGTGCGGCAGTTATGAGTAGTTCATCATGTGAGATGCAGACTCTTGTTTAGCAAATGTTCATACATTTATTGTTATGTCCACTAACTGAATCTCATTATGCTTTCAATTCGATTAGTAAAATGGGCGAGTACTTTTCACCGATTTTACAGCTTCTTCTCAGCATCTCCAGAAAGAACAGCAGTTCTCGACGACTACCACGTTCAAAGCCTGTTCAGTGGAATTTCCAGTCAATGACTGTCAATACTGGTATAATATAGGGAATATATTTTCAAATGTACGAATAATGTGAGAAATGCGGAGAAACTTTGTACTGAAAATACCATCCGACAAGCCTGTGGCTTAGTAGGGATTTTAAAGTATGAAAGGTTCTCCTTCTAGCTCTCGTTTTTTCATAAAGCTACGTTCCATGTATATATTTGGTATAATCAGCTGTAGAAAACTGATATTCACCCAACTTATGCATAGATCAAATGACAGTTTTTGAGTGTGAAATTACAAACATCGAAAGTTATCAGTTAAAATTTATTTATGCGAAAATGGATCTGTAATGTCGATAGCGATTTTAGTGTTAAATTGTCTGTTAGATGCTCAAATTCGGGCTTTCTGTTTTGAATGGTGCGGATACCAGATCGTAAAGCTGATAGCTTGTGCAACACAAACTGTTATAAGTAAATTCGGCTCCAGGAATGCATAGACAAGTCTAACTTCGAGAAAATCATTCCCTGTCTGAAAATTATTGTTATCACAAAATCTGACAATGACTATTGATGAATATCTGATTACTTTGAAATTTAAGTTGGTCCCTGTGAAATTTAATTAAAAGAAGAATCTGTTTCCTTAATTATTTGGCTTACCTGATTCGCACTGGATGACGCCGTGCAAACTGCTCACGTAGCTACAGCGCGTCTCCATACCAGAGCTGCAAAATTTAACTACTGAATTACGCCAATGTGCAATGCAGTTTCTAAAAACGTTGCTGTCATTCTTGGTTCATAATTTTTGATAATGATTTTAAATAAACTGAAAATTATTTGACTTTTGGGATGTGAACAAGGACTCAGAGATAACAGCAATATCATATCTTTTGACTTAATAATATTTAATGAAACTTCAGTAACAGTTAAGCTTTCTCTGAAACTGCGTAACAATAATCAAAGAATCACAAAAATTAGTTTTCACGTATTACATAACCTTTCCTTAAACAAAATTCTTAAATCTAAATCTTAAATCTATTTCTCTCACAGTGACTGATAAATCATAATTTAAAAAAAATGAAAAGCAAAATGGTTCCCGATCGGGATGTCTGTCGAACTAAGAATGCTACTTCATATGGAGCACTACGGATCGAGAAACAGTATCAGCACAAGCAACTCTCTGTCTATTGAACGAGATCTTGTTTTAGGAATTCCCGGCTTTAGTCAAAGAGTGACTGAAAAATTTGCAAACATGAAGGAAATAAGAATGGAGTTCCTCCACAAGTTATCATCACCACATCAAACAGCATAGCTTCATTCAAAGGCGTTAACATCGGTCCTGCAGAAAAAAAGGTTGGCAAGGCAGGCCTACTTTGTGTGGATAGAGTTGCAGTTCATCTTTACTTTATTCTGATAAGTAATATTTTATCCTGCCTACACGTTTTGGTGTTATTACGAGATGCTGGAATAACATGAGGGACCGATCTGTTTGCAACACGCATTACAAAAACACGAGCAGTGCGCAGATTTTTACCAACTTGTTAATGTATTTCTTAGTGATCAAAGTGAACCACAATCTATTTTGGCTACTGATAACATCTGTATTCACGTTGCTGCGCCACACTAACGCAAAGACGCAGTGTATTTCATTGATCGCGAGCGTAGTTTGAATGTGGGTTTTAGTCAACTATGAAGCTGACGTCCAGCCTACAGAGATAGCTGATAATTTCATCTGACAGTAACAACGGAGAAGGTGCTAAGGTGTAAAATTTGATTTCATGCGTGGGTAATTACGTGTATGTGTGATAGTAATCAAATTATTGGTGTACGCTTCATGCACTATTGGCCCACAACGACGATTAGTGGGAAAGCAAGGCATACAGCCACTACCGGAGAAGGTCTCACTGGAAATAGCTCGATAGCTTTCTGTCGGAATATACATCTTCTCCCACAGTGACAGCTCCCTATCTCTGTTTTTCTCCAAGTGCCATTGCAAGAAGAAGCAGGTTCAGTCCTCACCTGTGAGCCTGTGAGCACGTTGCGTACGGCCGCTGACACGACAGAACTTCGACATTTCTGAGTGCGCCGTCGCCCCGTATTTGTGGCTTAGTGGGTTACGCGTCGGCTCGCTGTGCGACCATACTGCCCAGACGCAGACAGCTTTTTACACTTGACAGTCGTTTACGTCAGAGAATATCAAACACGTTAGCACGCTACCTACTTCTTACGCTTCTCATACATCACTACGGCGAGGAGATGAGCCCGCAAGCTTTTACTTGTGTGGCTTCACTATACAGGGTTTATCAAAAAGAATCGTCCGATTTAAAAAAAATCGTAACTCTTATGTTATTTGAGCTATGTGGGTGAACAGCATACTGTTAGAAAGGGCAAACTCTCGAGTTTTACATGGTTCCAGATACGTAGCAGCAGTGTGTTCCCACTTCAGTTGTAGTAAAAAGCGTGACGAGACAACAGAAAGCGTTTTTTTTATTCTACGTTTAGCCTAGTGCGGGTCAGTAATAACTGTTCAGCGTGACTTTCGTAGTAGGTATGATGTGGATCCTTCTGCAGCACAGGGCACTGGACGATGGCATGAATAATTCCGGAAAACAGGTTGTTTGTGTAAAGGCAAATCGCCGGGCCGTTGCCGAGTGTCTGGCACAGACGTTGAAAGCATCCACTATAGTTTGACAAGGAGTCCGCAGAAATCCGTTCGCCGTGCAGCTCGACAGCTCAACATGCCCCCGATGACCGTCTGGCGTGCGTTGCGTCGACGTTTACACATGAAACCATACAAAATTCAGCTACTGCAAGCTCTTCGTGAAGGTGACAAACAACAACGTGTGGAGTTCTGTAATTTCGTTTCTGACAAGATGGAGGATGACAGTTTTATTCCACGCTTAGTGTTTAGTGACGAGGCCATATTCTATTTAAATATAGAGGTGAATCATTATAATGTGAAAATATAAGGTACGAAAAACACATGAAGTTGTACAACATGAGAGGGACTCTCCAAAATTGACTGCGTTTGGTGCAGTTACACGGGAAAAGGTGTATGGTCCATTTTTCTTTGCCGAGAAAACTGTTACAGGAAGCACATATCTCGATATGCTTGAGAAATTTCTTTTCCCACAGCTGGAGACTGATTCGAACAACTTCATTTACCAACAGGATAGGACACCGACATACTGGCATCTGGAAGTGCGGGAATTTTTAAATCCAAGGGTTACTGAACGTTGGACAGGTCGCACTGGACCAAATGATTCAGCCTCACATTACTGTGTGTTGGCTATCCTTGGAATGCAACGGTCGGTATTCTTTTGTTTCTGCTGTTCGTAAACAACACGCTTTCAAACACGCGGTTAGTTTTGTTCAAGTGTGATTGCGAGTAATTGTTATAGAAAACTTGCAGGTATACTATGGGCAGGCAATTAGGAGAAATAAAGAAAATCTGGACGCAATGAAGAGAGATGTTTTGGCCATATTCTTCCATAAGCCCTCTACTGACGATAAGTCATGTCATGGATTGTGTCCATCAGAAGAAAATTCGTGGTGCAAATACAATAGGGCTCAGGCAACTGGAGAATCTTATTCTTGTCAGCATTCTCTTCCTTCAATTACACCTATTTTCAGAGACTTGGCTCATCCTGAACTTCTAAGGCAATGTTTGCAAGGGCAGACACGGAACCCAAATGAATGTTAAAACAGCATAATTTGGAACCGCCTTTCTAAAACTGTATTTGTAGGCATGCATACAATGAAACTAGGAGTTCATGATGCTGTTATTACATTCAGTTGTGCTAATATTGGAAAGTGTTGGATACTGAAAAAGCTGGGAATTAATCCTGGTGAAAATATGATCACTGGGCTGCAACACTGCGATAAAATCAGGATAGCCGATGCAGACAAGTCTGCATCAAATTTGGCCAAGAAAGCAAGACAAACATCCAGGAAGGTGAAAAAGAAGCTGGAAGACCTGCTAGAGGCCAAAGAAGGACCATCATATGCAGCAGGAAGTTTTAATTAACTGTAAGTAACAAATTTCAAAAAGATTTTTCTTTGAAGTCAACTTCCCGCAAACTAAAATTTTCAGTACATATGCCCCATTATATCAGAAACTATCATAGATAAATGAATGAAAGTTTCAGAGACTCTGCATAATATAAAAATCCACCTCTGGTACTACATTCATTAATATTCCCTCATTAGGAAGTTCACAAAAAATATTTTCTGCAGAAAAAACTTAATATTTTTTGTTAACAAATTTAAAAAAATATTTCTTAAAAACTATAAAATGGATAAAGTAGATTTGACTCTATTACCATCATGTAACATACAGTAAAAATATTAAGGTCCTGGATCAAATAGTTTTTTTCTGAAATGGGTCAAATACTTGCCTAAATTAACATGGGGTTAGATAGACAGGGTGTGGTCCTCGTAAATAAGAGCCCAGACAGTGGTAACACGAGTAGCATATCGTGTTAGCATGTAGAAAGTCGCTGTGCCCTTCGATCGAGATCCAAATGGTTGTATTGTTTGTAAAATCGCGACCTAAATAGCTGCGAGCGTATTGCTCAGAAACCGCTACGCTGAACCAAACTGCTCAGTCCACGGCTCCCGGCAAATAACGGAAGAAAGTTCATAGACACAGAAAATGGCGGCATCACATGCTCTACGGCTATCACGAAGTGATTTCAGCGTAGGGCTGCAACGAAATGGCCCCGAGAAAGGCTCTTCGCGCTTCCGTCAGTTCACATGCCCCTCTACAGTATACGCGTCCACCGGGGGAAAGAAATTACCCCAGCTAACAAACTACCTAACAGGGATGGAGGTTAAAATCGGTTCCGTTCAGTGACGGCCCGTATCCAAACCAACAGCTCGGAACCCCTGCCGTTTTCGCCAACTTGACCATAATTACCAATAATCAACGTGTGGTCCTGTGGTAGCCACAGGAAACTGCCATGTCCTGTGTTTTCGAAACATAACAAAGGGAAAGTTACAATTAAAAAAATACTGGTCTCCTAGGCGGTACTAGAGCCAGACCTTGGAGGGAGGTTACATAAAACGTGAGAGGCTCCTAAACGCGTCGCGGAAAAATACTGACCAATGGTGCAAGGATAGCGATGGTGGCAAATAATGACACCACTATGAGCTATAAAAACAAAAGTGTTGTAATAGCAGACATGGAACAAGGGTAAGAGAGGAATAAAGGGAGCGTGTGTTTGGAAGGGGCAACTATGCATTATGTTTTGTGTCGTCTCATTGTCAGTGTAAGCTTGCACCATGGGAAGCAAGGAGAGAATGTTTGGTGACAGGTATCCTCTTTCTGTAACACAAACTGCACGCAAGTATTAACTGGGTTCTTTATTAACAAGAATAAGAAAGCTACTTAATTCAAGATAGTCCACATTAGCCTTGCTGCTGGTGAAGTACAAGTCTGCTATGTACACTATTCTGGTCGCTAGGTACTGCCTGACTCTGAGGTAGAGGCTGAGCTAACTGTTACTGTGACACCCACTGGGCCGCCACGGGTGACTCGACCTGTTGACTCACTCGATGACTGCCAGGAACTGACTGGGAGTGACTGCCCCTCTGGTCCACGGCGGCGATGTAAATACAGGCAGCCGAGAGGGCGTTGGCGGCACGTTCCTTGCGAGTCCGACTTTGGCCTCTATCGATCTTACCGTAAATTCTTAGCCGCATGGTGGGCAGGCGACAGCTTACGCCAGCACATCACGAAGCGCCTATAGCAGTCCTAAGATATAATTAGACTACAGATGTTTCCCTCCCTCTGCTAAGTTTCTGAAGTATAATACACAGTTAGAGCCAATGGATGGAGAAGGCCCTTCGGCAACGCCATGTCTAGGACTGGCACGGACGAAGGGGAAAACTGATTAAAACTCGGAAGAAGACCGCTCTGAGGGGTCTGTTGCAGTCAGAGTAATATGCTGGTAGTAATGTCAGCAGAGACAGCTGAGTACCCAGGCAGGACTATGTAATGTACAGTAGCTACAGCGCAGTTTTGGAATCCTAGTCGTTTAAGTACGGACTTCAGCAAGTAATGTCATAGGTGCGGCTCATTTAGTACTGCCAGTTTCATTTTAAGTAGACCGAACGGTGCTGGTTAGTCACCGTCTGTGTCTAAGGACTTGGTCTTTTAGTGGGTACAATTCATTTAGACCAAAGATGTCTCAATAAAGTCAGAAGTTGTAAAACATAGTGTTTGTCATTTCAGTACTTATTTCAAGTCTTATCTTTATTAATAAGGGAATTTTAACAACATATTCATATCAGTGCTATCTCTCGCTTACAGCAACCGATTATTTCCCGTGTTTCCGAACACTGTCGCCCAATTCCAAGCAACACTCACTTTTGGGAGCGTACGACAGTCTCGGTCGTGAAAATTTGTCAGCTGCCACCGTTCGATAGTTCCCTATTGAGGCTGCCTATCGGTGGTCTTAGATTGCTGGGGAAAAGTGGTACACTATCACCTGTTCCATAATTAAGGTTATTGACCTACGAATTAATAACACGAGCAGCGCGTGACTGAATTCATTTGATTCGTCATTTCACAAGCAATCCGAACGTGTGATCGGAAATATAAACTTAATCTAATTAGCAACTCTCTTTCTGTCAGGAGACTGGACAAGGTGTAGGTGTAGCTTTTCCACATCTCATGTATGTCAGACAAAAGTTACTGAGTTACATTGTGTCCGCTGAAGGTGTCTTAACTTTAAACGATACGTACCTGCGTGTATACACGAGACTACTTATGAATGCATTGGTTGGGTTGTTTGGGGAAAGAGACCAAACAGCGAGGTCATCGGATTAAGGAAAGATGGGAAGGAAGTCGGCCGTGCCCATTCAAAGGAACCATCCCGAAATCTGCCTGGAGCAATTTAGGGAAATCACGAAAAACCTAAATCAGGACGGCCGGACGTGGGATTGAACTGTCGTCATCCCGAATGCGTGTCCAGTGTGCTAACCACTGCGCCACCTCGCTCGGTAGATGAATGCATTACATTCACAGAAAAAAAAGCACCCTGCGAACGCTGCCCCCTGAACTCGTCCGTGGCGATGCCAAGAAACGCCGATCACTTTGCATTTCACGCCCTCCCCCGGAGTGTGCCGTCCGAGCGGCGCGCACGCAGCGCCGCGGGGTCCGCAGCGGCCGTGATTAATACGCATACGCGGAGCGGAGCGGCGCGGCGCGGAGCGGAGGCGTGGCGAATGGCTAATGCCCTGTATCTGGCGCGCCTTTAATAATTACGCTCGGTAGCCGCGTGACGAACGCGCGCCCGGTGCGCCGCGCAACACTTTATTTTCACGAATTATTGGCCGGGAAATGAGCGGCCGCGCGTTATCGCGTTTACATTCCACCGCGGGGGGAAATTATGCGCTTAAATTACGAGACCTGCCGGTGATGGATATGGCGAGAAACGTCGTCGGTCGGAGGAATTGTTTAAAACGTGCCCTTAAGTGATTTTCCATTAGGAGTTGGGGACGTGAACTTGTAATGGTTCGTGGCGCCGTGTCACGATCCCCAGACTCGAGCAATTAGCTCCCACCCTGCTCGTGAGATGCTGCTGCCCTCGTCACCTCTGTAAAGCAGACCTTGGCTTAAGGCGTGGAAGATGAAAGTAGCGGTATGAGCAAGATGTCATAGCTGATTCTGAGAAGAAAATAAAATTCTACGTAACACCTTCTCTTGATATAATTCCCTAGTTTTCCATTCTTAAACAGGCATTCTTCTACTTTACACTAACGTAGTATTACGCCACATTTAATTTATATGTATCAAGTGAAAAAGGAAGTAAATTGCATTTGTATACCTAGTGATCAAAAAGTCAGTATAAATTTGAAAACTGAATAAATCACGGAATAATGTAGAGAGAGGGTGCGAGGTGCCAGGGCTAGCAGTGTATTTAACACTAAATACTTCGAGAATCTTCATATATAAATGATGCTCTAAGCCCCCCCCCCCCCCCCCATTCTAACTCTGACTTTTGCTATTGCACATGGATTAAAAAGAAACGCGAACTGAATGTAATCGACCCTGCAAGTGGAGTAGAAAAGAGTTTGGCACCTGCAATAATTTAGTTTGATAGACATTAATTGAATAAAGGAAAGATTCAGTAACGTAGTGAGAAATGAAAGGGTTGCTCTACCGATTAACAGAATGAAAGTTCTGTCCAAAGTAACAATATGATTTATTATTACTCAAAATAATAAACAAAAACACTTGAAACATTTACAATACATCAAATTGGCTCAAATTGGATACTCAAATAAATGCTGTGAAGGTGAAGTTGTCCCTAAACTAGATTGTGACATTTATGATGAAGTGGTATGTGGAGCCAATTCCTTGCAACTCAAATCTTAAGAGAAAACACACAGCCAACCCAACATTAATTGCTGCTACCCAAGACAGAACAAAGTTAGAAAAAGACGAACAGGCGCGGTCTGCTAAGCTCTGATTATCACCTAGGAAAACCCCTATCTGCCGGTGCTGCGGACATACATTACCAAACTGTCTTCTTGACTGCCAGAACACGATCTGGCGTACCGGAGGCGATGGCTAGTTGCATCGACGTCCCGTCGTGGTGATGATAATGTCGCGAGTATAGCCCGAAACAAATTATCCTGGTTTGGTTGTTCCAGACTAAAGACTTCCTAGCAATACAAATGCGCCTCTAAGGGAGACGAAGAGGGCTCGTCACACAATCACTGACGGTACAGTGATTGATTTTAAGAAGCGAAGTCACACTGTAACTCCGATACAGTCAACTCTAGCCAAAACTGCTCAAGACACACAACATAGGCCGCTTGTACGCAGAACGCTCAATTGCCAACTGTACTCGGAAAGTTACGTTGAAGTCGAAACTTCAGCAACTTCGTCGAACACTTACAATTAAAAAAAAGTATATTAGACAGCCAACGGAAGGCAGGCTGTCCAGTGCAGCGAGAGCTCAGTCTTGTAACCTACTCCGACCGAAAGGCGAGAGCTGACTGCTACAAGAGCACCCGTACAAACTGAACACAGAACATTCCCGCCCCCACGACAGTGGCCGTGGTTAAACGTTCCAGTCAGCAACTCGAAAACCGGCGGAAAATTCCAATCTATTGCCGAAGCTCTACCATTCCACCAATGGAGATTCTTGGCGCCAATTTCTGCGCCGATTTTGCTACGTCAAGGAGCTATGCCCTGATCAAGCCAATCTCAGTTACGATACGGCAGAAAACGCGGAAATTTGCGCGCCAAGGCTGCTTGGGAACACAAGTCATTCCCACGCCTCGCTGGTAGCCCGCCAGAAAGTGTTTTCGCTAAGTTTCTGCGAAGTAACGGAACCTCTAGCCCAGCCGCTACTTCAGGCCCCTGCAAGCGTGTCTCTGCCGCTATTCTACAATGTCGGCGTCTGGAAAGCATTCACTCGACTCTCTCACACCCGTCAGCTTATCCTTTCAAGATCAGAGCAGCCCGCCTGTCACTGGACCATCCGGGTGACGAGAGACGCTGCGTGGGAAGTCCGCGTGTGAAGGAATAGCAACTTTTCACCGCATGCAATTAGAGAGGAAAATCATAAGATAGAAATATGAGAGGGGGCTCATGCCACCTCTCAAGGGGTACAAATTGACACATGCTTGGAATGACATGGGGTTTTATTACAACCAAAAAAATACAAAAGTACAAAAAATGTCCGACAGATGGCTCTTCATCTGATCAGAATAGCAGTAATTAGCATAACAAAGTAAGACAAAGCAAAGATGATGTTCTTTACAGGAAATGCTCAATATGTCCACCATCATTCCTCAACAATAGCTGTATTCGAGGAATAATGTTGTGGACAGCACTATAAAGCATGTCCGGAGTTATGGTGAGGCATTGGCGTCGGATGTTGTCTTTCAGCATCCCTAGAGATGTCGGTCAATCACGATACACTTGCGACTTCAGGTAACCCCAAAGCCAATAATCGCACGGACTGAAGTCAGGGGACCTGGGAGGCCAAGCATGACGAAAGTGGCGGCTGAGTACACGATCATCACCAAACGACGCGCGCTAGAGATCTTCCACGCGTCTAGCAACATAGGGTGTTTTTTTTTTTTTTTTGTTCTAATAAAACCTCATGTCGTTCCAAGCATCTGTGTCAATTTTTGTCTCTCTATCTACATTATTCCGTGGTTTATTAAGTTTTCAAATTTATACTGACTCTTTGATCACCCGGTATATCATCACTAATTTTCCACCAAAATGACAGTTCTTAGTGTGTATGAATATCACACATAATAGTCGAATATGATATGCAACTCTCAACCCTCCTGCTCCTCTGGCTCGGTTTTTTCCTCCTTTTATGCAAAACCGTGGCCACCATCACTTTTATTACCAAATCTTGTGCTCATTCTAATTAGTATTAACTGAAGCTTTAGGATTTGGTCGATGGCAGCCAAACGTTGGTCCCTGAATCTCGAAAACAGTTATTCTTTAGACATTTGTTTTAATAGGATACGAACTTCAATGAAAATCATGTGAGTACTGTCGCTATTTTTAAGTGGGCAGGACACTAGATAACAAAAGCTAAGATCAGATACTAAATGTAAATAGACTTTATTAATACTGGAACAGTATTATCATTTTGTGTGTCTTAAAATAAAAGTATTATTCATGTAGGGTTGTGAAAAATTCGCTGTAAAACTCACTGATTCATTATTTCTGAGAAATTTAATTTAAGGTTGGGAAGGCAGAATCCGTGAAATAAGTAAGTTAATTCTATTAGCCACATAAATTTTGACTATTTCATATCTTTATGGACATAAAATTTTTCTTGTCACTATAACACAAATTAGGCACTAGATAGATAACTCCGTCCATCACAAGCTACGTTTATTTCACTATTTTGCTCAAGCTGCTTAATGCAATTTTAATTTCAGCGACACTATGGACATATATCATCAAAAATACTTAATTCGCTACTTTATCAGTAGCTGCAGTGACTATTACATGCTGAAATGTCTGGCACTCTTGTAAAAGTTTCTACGAAAACGAAGGAAGGAAGATTGGGTTTAACGTCCCGTCAACATCGAGGTCATTAGAGATCGAGGTCATTAGAGACGGAACACAAGTTCGGATTGTGTTAAGAATGGAAGGAAATCAGCCGTACTCTTTCAAAGGAACCATCCCGGCATTTGCATCTAGAGATCTTGGAACGATGAGGTCAGTGTAATATGGGTCATAATGTAAAATATGGATTTGTGAATAGGTTTTCGTGTTGGTAGCCCTGCGTGTCACCGGTTTACAATTGTCAGTTGTTTCCACATTTGGCCAGTCTGTTTTGGAAGTGATTAAAATTCATCTTCGATGCATAGTGAAGAAAAGGTGTTTTGAAGTAAATTTATATCATAATATAATGTGCTTTCTGTAGTTTATAGTCATAACAATTGCTCCAATTCTGTGAATTATTACCATAGTAAAATCATACCGCATTTCTAAGAATCCTTAATGTTTTGCACTGTTTGAGAAACTTATGAAATCATGTGAAGCTGCCTTAGAGGCACAGTGTAACAGTTTACACTCTGCCCCACATTGGACCACACTGCTAAAGTTCACATTCTTACATAATATTCTAAGTATATCAGTTTCAGTGCCACAATGTGTTTGTGAGCTTTAAATGATTTTTAACAGCTACTTAAAAGAAAATTATTCAAAAAGAACAGTGTCTTCACAAACACGTTTTTCAAAATTTCTGTTAGACTGTGCACCGCCTTCGTCTGCTGTTCACATCAGTTTGTAAATTAAAAACCTGTAATGCATCGGCAACAGTTGCGTCGGTACAGGTGGTACATTCAGCATAGTACAGGTCACAGATTTGCTGTAGCAGACATCTAGAAAAACACCATGTATGGATTTCGTAATGGAATACTAGAAAAAAAGCCAGATTGTAAGCTCTACGTACTCACAGTCATATTAGGCCAAAGACTCCGAGTTTCATTAACTAACGTAGTATGAAAACGTTTATAGCACACACAATAACTTTTCAAATACACAAACCTAGTACTTATTTACTTAACAGGCCTGAAGCTCAGTATTAGATAAAAGAAATATTTGCCGAAGCCTAAGTACACATTCATCTGAACTTATTAAGTAAAGAGTGCAATCGAGAAAGAAAACATCAATAAATTATGTTAATTCTACTAATACGTCAAATCCTAAAACAGAGAGAGAGAGAGAGAAGAGAGAGGCTTATTAAAAAGATAAAACATTAACAACTGGGACAAAAAAATAACTTATTAGGGCTTAAAATCCAGTGGTGTTCTAATACAGAATGCAAATAAAGAAAGTTTTGTTGCTAGGTAGCTCTCATGTTAGAGGTGTAGACCAAATTTTGCAGGACGAACTAGGTTCTCAATAACAGGTCACAGATTTGCTTTAAGCCTAGTGCTAGAGGATTTACGAGTAGTATCAGTTCTAAAAACTTCACTAAAGAAGACATCATGTTTGTAGTGTTGGCCAGACAGAGGTATTCAAAGACATCCTGTGTACAATAGAGTGTGAACTGATAAAGATTGCATCAACATCAAGACATACCGATGTTAAGTTTTTATCTACTCTGTGACGCCACAGCCGACCTCATTTCAACTCTTCTCTCGGGAAGACGGCCTACACTGATGCAGTGCCAGCACGGGGTATTTCCGATACTTCGCTTTTTGTCTAATGTCGTCCAATTGAGACCGCAATCGTAATATTTAATTGTAAGTATAGCAATCAAATATGTATGCGGTCGGTTTCTCTGGACAATTCTGTCTCGGGGTACGTGGCGCGCAGCGGCGATGGCCTGTGTCGGGAATGATTCACCTTTCTGGGACGGCAGGAATGGAGAGACCTGTTTGGGTACAGGAATGTACGTGACATAACTGTGTCATCCTCTGGACGACTGAATAACGAACTAATACTTAGTATGTGTTGGGCAGCCTTCGAGATCGCGTGTGTTCTCCGTGGAAATTTGAGAAGATTCAATATTGACGTGTGCTTGCAATGGACCGTTATTCGCTCCCATGAAAATTTTCCAGTTGACTGGTTCTGCATATTTCCCATCTTTATTTGGCTGAGAGAACATCGATTCTGGTGTGCTCATCTAGCAGGGTGGAAGACATGTTTGCTGGTTCTCTAGACATGAGTAACGCCTTAGTTGACTTTGTAAATTGTAAAGATGATTTGGAATCTGTTATATCACCGACATCGGCATTCGTGAGTGGAAATATAAGTTTCCTCGATTTTTTTCGAGATCTCAGGTAAAGATCTTCGCAGATGGGATAAGTTTCTAGTTATCTAGTTACTCAGTGGTTTACAGCACACTGCACCTCTCTTAAGTTTCGGATTTCTAGAGGAATAATTTCCAGTTTATACACAGCAACCAATCGGTAGCATACTGCTATGTGCTTGATAGCGAAAAGTATTGTGAAAATGGTATGATATTCTGGTAAACCATGTGTAAATACATATATTCTTGTAATCCCAAAGTCTAGAGATGGATTTAGGAAGCAGGCAGGTAGAGGCCAGAAACAGTAAAGCCTTTGTGCCGAGGGGAACCAACCCAGCCTTTGTACAACAGTCTTCGCAGTATATGTACGAGTGTCTGATGGTCGATAACTATGTGAAGGATGCAGAAGTGGTGATTTTGTATGGCGCAGGATACGAATTATTGTGTACTACATCGATATGGTGTGTGGTGATATATAGCAGTGCTGGAGATCGTCAGTGGCAGAACAGTGTAATTGAGGAAGTGCTTCCCTTATCTGACAACCTGAGATCACTTTGCAAGGTTTTACTGTTGGTGCAGTATGGCAATCTCTACAAAATACGTAGTTTGGCCACTGAAAGTCTCGTCTGTAGAAAAAAAAATGGCGGACAGTGAGCCCACACAGGCAGCAAAAGCAGCAGTTTGGCAGGTAAATTTAGTAAGAGCCAGTCAGAATGCTCCACAAGACATCCTTTGTCCTGGGACATAGGAGCCTCTACAGACCATTTCGAACAAGATGGGGGCAAGGTATCTACGGAAAGTACTAAGAGTAAAGTGCAAATTCTGTTTGCGTAATTAAACTTATTTCCCCCTCTGTCCTTAGACAGTGGTCTATTTCCAAACAACAAGAATGCTTTTATGATTAACTGTGTTTTTGCAGGCATGCACAGACATGATGAAAGCTTTTAGCGGTGAGAACAAGGGCGAACGATTACCGTTTCGGAGACGTATGTCGAAAGCAGGACGTTACACATGATGGACGCGCTGCCCCGTTAGGATTGCTATGAAGAAATCCTGTGTTAATCTGGAAAGCATTGCAACAGTGACAACCTTTTAGCAGCACCTGCGAGGGTGAGCCGCTAGGTGACCATCTCGCTGGACGCTCAGGTGCGAAAGCTATGTGTCATCCTACCAGCAACGGTGCCTAGGTGAACACATGTTTCGACACGTATTTCTCAGGCGTCCAGTATGAACAGGATGCCGCCGCCTCATCTTTGCGGGCGCCGAAGTGACAGCTGTGGATGGTTCAGCAGCTGATGCCCACATCGTCACTGTCACTTCACGGGACTGCCAGTGCATCCCTACTCCTGGCAGCAAGCATGGTGGCGTTCTGTGCAGTCCAATGGACTGGGGATGGCGGGCAGTGCGTGCTTTGCGATCGAAAGATTTTTAATTGTCTAATTACTTCTGATGTATGTTTCATTATGGTATTCCTGGTGCAGTTGGAATAAAAAGAAGAATGATCGATTTAATCACTTCTTGCAAGACCTGCATCTTTTCAAACAGCAGAGAATGATGAGCAAGAAAAATTCAACCCCCGCTATCTGAATTTTTTATAAATTAACAATATAACCATGAATTTCCCTTTGTGGGTTCCTTCCTCTCCACTGTAGAGCCATCAATTTCTGGGTAGCGGAGGGGAGGGGGAGAGGAGAGGGGGAGAGGAGGGAAATGGGATGCTAGGGGTGGGGTTCTGGTTTCCTGAAGAATTATTTAAATAAATAAATAAACTATATTCCATGTTGTTGTTGTTGTGGTCCTCAGTCCTGAGACTGGTTTGATGCAGCTCTCCATGCTACTCTATCCTGTGCAAGCTTCTTCATCTCCCAGTACCTACTGCAACCTACATCCTTCTGAATCTGCTTAGTGTATTCATCTCTTGGTCTCCCTCTACGATTTTTACCCTCCACGCTGCCCTCAAATGCTAAATTTGTGATCCCTTGATGCCTCAGAACATGTCCTACCAACCGGTCCCTTCTTCTAGTCAAGTTGTGCCACAAACTCCCCTTCTCCCCAATTCTATTCAATACCTCCTCATTAGTTATGTGATCTACCCATCTAATCTTCAGCATTCTTCTGTAGCACCACATTTCGAACGCTTCTATTCTCTTCTTGTCTAAACTATTTATCGTCCACGTTTCACTTCCATACATCGCTACACTTCTTGCAAATACTTTCAGAATCGACTTCCTGACACTTACATCTATACTTGATGTTAACAAATTTCTATTCTTCAGAAACGCTTTCCTTGTCATTGCCAGTCTACATTTTATATCTTCTCTACTTCGACCATCATCAGTTATTTTGCTCCCCAAATAGCAAAACTCCTTTACTACTTTAAGTGTCTCATTTCCTAATCTAATTCCCTCAGCATCACCCGACTTAATTCGACTACATTCCATTATCCTTATTTTGTTTTTGTTGATGTTCTCCTTATATCCTCCTTTCAAGACACTGTCCATTCCGTTCAACTGCTTGTCCAACTGATTTGCTGTCTCTGACAGAATTACAATGTCATCGGTGAACCTCAAAGTTTTTATTACTTCTCCATGGATTTTAATACCTACTCCGAATTTTTCTTTTGTTTTGTTTACTGCTTGCCCAATATACAGATTGAATAACATTGGGGAAAGGTTACAGCCCTGTCTCACTCCCTTCCCAACCACTGCTTCCCTTTCATGCCCCTCGACTCTTATAACTGCCACCTGGTTTCTGTACAAATTGTAAATAGCCTTTGGCTCCCTGTATTTTACCCCTGCCACCTTTAGAATCTGAAAGAGAGTATTCCAGTCAACATTGTCAAAAGCTTTCTCTAAGTCTACAAATGCTAGAAACATAGGTTTGCCTTTCCTTAATCTTTCTTCTAAGATAAGTCGTAAGGTCAGTATTGCCTCATGTGTTCCAATATTTGTACGGAATCCAAACTGATCTTCCCCGAGGTCCGCTTCTACCAGTTTTTCCATTCGTCTGTAAAGAATTCATGTTAGTATTTTGCAGCTGTGACTTATTAAACTCATTGTTCGGTATTTTTCTCATCTGTCAACACGTGCTTTCTTTGGGGTTGGAATTATTATATTCTTCTTGAAGTCTGAGGGTATTTCGCCTGTCTCATATACCTTGCTCACCAGATGGTAGAGTTTTGTCAGGACTGGCTCTCCCAAGGCCGTCAGTAGTTCTAATGGAATGTTGTCTACTCTCGGGGCCTTGTTTCGACACAGGTCTTTCAGTGCTCTGTCAAACTCTTCATTCCACAGATGGCCATAAATAATTTAATAATATTCCACTAATTGTCTAAATTGTTTAAGCAATATTCCATACACTGCAATCCAGTTCCCTCCAAATGACTTACCAACTGACTCTTTTTCCTGCCAATTTCCGGGAGGCAGGGTGGGAAGGAAGTGGGTTTACCAGAGGGGGAGAGGTTAATTAATTGATGAATTTAATCAAGTAGTCAAGAGTGAGAGAGGCTAGTTAAGGACCTGTCAATCAAGGTAAACAATAGGTTAATGACATGTCAATCAAAGGAGAACAATAGGTTTGCCCCTGAGTGCACACTTGCCCCTAATTTAGGCAACCCACAGTAACAAAATGCAACTGATGGCGGTCTTGTCTCACTACTATTATGAAACAACAGTATGTTTGGCGAACAGAGACTGGAAGTCGGATATACACATTGCTCTCTTCTCACTGGACACTGGAACACACTATTGAGGGACACTTAGTGTTCTGTAGTCATTGAGGTGCGACTTGCTCACTTACAGTACACCTGGAAGCCAAATCTGAGCCACAGAATATATAATCCTCTTAGAAAGCCCTACAGCTAACCAAATGATCAATTTGTATTCACGTATATTTTTTTAATTTTTTTTTTATTTTATGGCCTTCATTGGACCACTCTAGTCAGTTACAAAAGATTTTGTTATTCAGTAATACGATTCCCCATTCAATACTATTTAAATAAGACAGTTCCATAGTACAGCATCTATGCAAGGATTATTATAATTCATTATTACATTTTTCCTTCGTCTAAGATCACTCTTGATGTCATTTTACAGATCTTCGTTTGTTGTCTGGTTTGTGTGTCTTGTATTCTGTTTTTCTCTGAGTTGTTTTTGCCGCACGGGATTAGCCGAGCGTTATATGGCGTGGCAGTCATGGACTGTGCTGCTGGTCCCGGCAGAGGTTCGAGTCCTCCCTCAGGCATGGGTGTGTGTGTTTGCTCTTAGGATAATTTAGGTCAAGTAGTGTGTAAGCTTAGGGACTGATGACCTTAGCAGTTAAGTCCCGTAAGATTTCACACACATTTGAACTTTTTTTTTGAGTTGTTTCTTATATCATCTACTGGAAATTGGAGTTCTGTTAGATCTTTCTTAATTTCTGCAATCCATGTAATGTTGCTCTTACTATGCCACACAATTTTCCTATTATTTCCTGACCTCATCTGTTTTATGGTGTTCTCATCAGATGTCCACACAATGAGATAACTTTCTTTCTGTTCTTGCTCATTACTTGTTCTGTTTCGTTATATACTGTGTCATTTGAAGCTATTCTCCAATGCCCATTACTTGATATTGTTTATTTGTGCATGTACTAATTATTCTTCTTGCTATCTTTGGTATTTTGTTAGTTTCTGCTGTATTAGTTGTCTTGCATGTGTTATTTCTGGTTGTGTATTTGTTTTATAATGTCTTAATTTTGCATCTATGGATAGGCTTTTATAGTTGTATGTGCTTTTGGTAAGGGAGTTTGGTTTGCTCAGTTTTTTTAATTCTATTTTGCATGTTGGTTTCTGTGGTGTGCGTACTGTAAGACTTTCAGTACACACACTATCAGGTTATTTGACTTGTCGCTCTAACGAAGTAGGCGGGTGTCAGCAATATGTCTCGTGTTCTTATCGTGGCGTGTTTATCTTCTGCCGTTAGGTCAGACGATAGAAATGCCACTTGCACGCTTAGGGTAGCAGATTGATGGTGACCAACTTTAAACAGAACTTGATTAATTTTCACACACAATTATTAAAATAATAACAAGCATAACAATTACTTAACTTGGTTCTGGATGCTATTTACAATTGACAATCGGAACTTCCTTTGGTATTGATACGTTAATCTTATTCTCACATATATCTCTGATACTTGACAAAAGTGTCTATACATTTGTCTTCATGGCTACGTACAGGAATATGGTAATCTTATTAGGCGCAGACTGAAACTTGACTATAGACTAGTACAGACTAATGCAGACTGGTACAGACTGGCGCAGACAAATGCAGACTGACTAATCGGAGGTCTGTACACTCGTTATAATACCTTGCGCGTTCATGTATCACTGCGCGAGTGTGATCCGCGAAGAGAAAAGGTTCTACATTAGCAGCAATCTTATTGGCTGCGTTACATAGTAATACGGGGGTCAGCGGAAGCAGAATTTGGTCTGTCTCTATGGCAGCGCCATCTCGTAGTGCGGAGACGGACGAGAGCTGCCCCTGCGCTGTTGTGCTTGGTGGGGCGCGCTCTAGTGGGAAAGGTGTGTACGCGGAACTATGTACACAACAGTTTCTCATTTAGATGAAATGAAATGATCGTATGGCATTTATTGCGCGGGATATCCCTTCGGGGTTCGGCCGCCGTGTTGCAAGTCTTTTTAGTTGACGCCGCTGCGGCGACTTGCGTGTCAGTGATAATGAAAGTGATGGTGAGAGACACACAACACCCAGTCCCCTGCCGGGAATCGAACCCGGGCCCCCATATGTGGTAGGCGTAACGCTACTGCAGCGCTATGGAGGCGGACTCTCATTTAGATAGTATGTTATGATTTCGTCTAAATATTTAAGTTTATCAACAATCTTTATTTACTGTTCTTCTACAGTAATTTTGTTTGCAGGTTTTCGGGCAGTTTGCACAGTCTTTGTTTTTTTTTTTTTTTTCAGATGTTATTCTAAGGCCAATTTTCTGTGCTCCTTCTTGTAGTGATTTTAATTGTTACCTGGTTCCTTCAACATTGTTGGCTATGAGAGCAAGATCATCAACAAATCCCAAACAGTTTAAACTTTATCATTTTTCTGACTTTCAGTTCTTACGTTCCTTGGGTTATCCTTGTATCAGTCACTCACGTATTCCGGCACAAAACTAAAAAGTAATGGTTATAGACAGTCACTTTGTCTTCAACCTGTATTTTGAGGTGTGGTTTGAAATTTCTCTTCTAAGCTTCACTTTCTCTTTGGTGATGGTTAGAGTAAGTCCTGTTAGTTTATCTAGGTTTCGATGGAGACCCAGATTCCTTAAAGTTTTTAATACTCAAGTTCTATGGAGCCTGTCACACGTCTCCTTAAAATCTACAATTGTTATTGCCAGACGTTTCCTCCATTTCCTGTGGTATGTCATAATCCATTTTAAATTTTGCTATGAACAGCTTCTCCAGGCTTTGAAACCTCCCTGGTATTCCATAACCTCCTTCTAGTTGTTCTTTGATTCTTCCATATACGATCTTGGATAAAATCCTGTATGTGCAATGTAAGAGAGAACTTCCGCTTCGTTTTCTGGGCTGCTCTTATCACCCCTCCTGTGTATTGGGTGCATGGCGGCCGTGGCCCAATGCTCAGGGAACTGTTCTCTAATCCGAATTTTTGTTAGAGCCTTGTGTAAGGAGGTCTTGACTGTATTACTCGAATATTTCCACATTTCAAACACCTGATCTTCTCCACATGCTCCATTTTTTTCTGTCTTTTGAGGGCTGTTTCTACTTCTTGGAAAGCTGAAGGGTTTAACTTGATAGGTACTGTTTTTCATGGAGTATTTGCGTTGCTTTGTAAGAGTCCTTTGCGTTCTTTACGATTAAAAAGTTTATTGAATGCTTTTGCTATGATTTCAGCCTTTTCTTCTTTACTGTGCGTCATTCATCCATTTTCAACCTTCAGTATTAACATATGGGGCTCATACTGTTGTAGCTGTTTCCCAAAGTTTTTGTAGTAATTCCTGGAATTGGTTTTATGGTAATTATCTTCTATACAGTTTATTATGTTTTTATGTAGTCTTCTCTTAATTCTACTAATGTTTTGTGTCATTTTTTGCCTATCATTTTTGAGATTGATGGTATTTTTTACCTCTTTGGTCTGTTTGAAACTTTAACCATTCTTGGTGTCTTTCTCCATGTTTTTGTCACATTCTGTGTCTACCATAGATGCTTGTTCTGTGGTTTCATGGACCCTAGATTTTCGACTTGTTTTTTGAGACTTGGTACTGTTTCTTCTAGACCATATGTTAATTTAATGGTGTGGGTTATTTATTGATATTTGTCATTTTTCATTGGATGATGTGAGTCACACTTCCTTTTTTTTTGTTAGTTTCCCACTTTTTTAACTTAATGGAGTGAATTTGATTTTAATTATAACTAGGTTGTGGTCTGATTCTGTGTCTGCTCATCTCAATACTTCAACAATGTAGATTTCCATATGAAAATTTTTGTCTATACAGACATAGTCTATCTGCCACTCTCCCTTTTAAGTTTATTTGACTTCCTATTGAAGTATGTTGATTCAGATGTAAGGTTGTCTTTTATGCAGAGTTCTACAATTCTTTGCCCATTCTTGTTTCTAAAGTTATGTGGATTCGGTTTTCCAAATGTATCTCTATATTTCGGTTCTCTTCACAAGGAGCATTGAAGTCTCCCAATAAGATTTTTGAATTCCCTTTATTTATTCTGATCGCAGTTTGTTCGAGAAGGTCCCAGAATTTATCAACCTTTCCTTTCGTTTTTTCATTTGTAGGAGCATGAGTGTCTATAATTGTGTAAGCTTTACTCGTTGTTTTAAAAGTCAGAGTTGGAGTTCTTGGCGCTATTGCGTGAAAGTCGGTTGCCGAATCATTCTTGTATTGACCATAAATCCTGCTCTAAACTGGGGTATTGTTACATAGCCCTCTGTCCTGGTTTCTCACCATAAATTCTATATCCTTGTGATTCGAAAGGGTCCTTGATCGTGTTTCTCAATTCCTATAGCCCTTGTATAAAACTCTTTTGTTTATTTAATTCATCTGTGAAATTCTTGAGTTTTCCGGTCTTACGTAGTTATTTTATGATGGACGTTGCTATGTAATTTATTTTCAAATGTTGAATCTTCTTTTTGTGTGTTATTGCGCATTTTGCTGATTGCAAACACTGCCTCCTTGGACAGGACAGTGGTATCTTTTTCCTAAAAGACATTTCCATAGTTGACCTTCCAGGGTAATTACCTTTAGCTGGAGCAAGCTCTGATTTAGAACCGCGGTTGTTAACCGCAGAAGGTGTGCTTGGTCCGCGAGAGCGATATTATTTCACTCAAGTCCGCCGGTAATCCAGTGAGGACCCCCTTATCCGCCATTTGGGACGCGCCGCGTAGATTACCTCTCCTCCTGTCACGATAGTGAAGCATATTACGTTTTGTTGTCAAAATATTCTTGGACTGTTTTTCTTTAAAATTTGCTTTAGAGCTTTCCTCGATAACTCGGTAAATGTGTTCATCGTGAAATCTACGAGACTGAAGCATCCATAAAAGTTTTACTTCTCTTTCTTTATGTCTGTGTCCCTTATCGACCGCACAAAACCAACGATGTTAAACGTATTGAAAATGCAATTTGTTACACCAGGAAACAGTAATATCTCAGAATGTCAAATCAAACCGCTTTCAGCTGTCTAAATTTCCAAACAGTTATTTTATTGGGCTACCAGTTTCGGCGATTTATTACGCCATCAGCACCCAGACAGACGTGTGGGAAGGTTCCAACCACGGTTTCGGTCAAAATAGGGGCCAGCATTCAAAGACTGGTATCTGTAAATTTTTGATACAGCGGTCACTTCAGACAACATCTACCTGTGGCGTAATATATCGCCGAAACTGGTAACCCCATAAAATAACAATTGGGAAATTTAGACGGCTGAAAGGTGTCTGATCTGACATTCTGTACTGAGCAGCCGATGTCCAGTAATCATCTCTGAAAAGGTGGACATAAAGAGAATTAATATATCAGGCGGCGATTTTATGAAACATTTACTACAGTTCAAAAGTTCATGTATATATGTGGTCATTTTTGGTGGGTGTAGAGAGACAGATTCTTAAATTTTCCGCGTGCAGTATTATGTGCGGTTATTAGACTGAAACAAGCAATCGAAACTCTAATGTTTTGTTTAACGAGACTACTGCTTCAAACTGTCCTCTTTTAAACGTCTCATGCGTGCAGCAATATGTAATCTAAGTATGTGTATTTGCAATCGAAACGTTCAAGCAGCTTCTGAATTGTACCGTAGACGATTTCTGAACCAAACAGTATCCAGTTCAAGAATGTTTACGCATATTTTGAACAAACTGCCTGAGACTGGTGGAGTTCCCAGTGTACGCAAAGTCTTGTAAGTTTGCAGTTGATCAGTGCGTGAATGAAGTAGAAGGAATTCTTCACTCCATATAACGCAATCCTCGTATTTTCATTTCAAGTACACTAAAAATTTCAGTCTTCATCAGCGTTTCACATACAGAATCGTTAAGTCAGCGAGGTTTGTGTCCTTTTCGTCATCGGTGGATAGGGTAACTGGACGCATACAATGACGTTCGATGATTTGGAATATGTTGGTTGATAATTTGTAATAACGTACTAACTATTTCCACCGGGTTTCCTCATGACATCTTTTTCACACTTGTCGATCCTAAAAAAGTGGGAAAGGCTTTTAAGTTGCGAGAAAAATTCACTTCCATTTATTGCAACAACTATGATGCAGTGCGAGTGACTCTTGGTTAATTTAGTCTGTTTTAGAGAGCCGCTTTACAGGTTTCATGTGTGCGGCTTACTTCTCACAGTTACCGGAAGATATTTCCCTGGGGCGTGACTGACGTGTATTGTTTTAACAAGCCAGACTACTTCATTCTTTCACAGGATTACTGACGCAATCACAACAATTCACAATCTGAGTGAATTCAACAACAAAATGTCACAAAGCATTGAGAGTTCTGGGTACCACTTTATGTGACTCTTTGGTTGAAACCGATTACACTCTTAGATGTACTTCTGCTTGTATCACTTTAAAAAAATTGTGTTAAATGGTCCTCCACAGCTGATATGTGCAGTTATTAGACCATAATGTACAGACACACGGAAAGCCGCTAGATGACTTGCTCCTATTTAACAACCAGTGTCGATCTCTCAGAACATTTTCGTGTGCATAAAGGGCAACACAATTACCCGTGTTCATATCCTGATCACCAAAGATATTTGACAAACCAGTCTATGTTATAAGTTCCTTAATATTTCATTTGAAGAAAATCCGCACACAAGATATCATTAATGGATGACAACAGCTGCTCATATACATTTGACAATATTTTTCATACTCCTCAGCCTTCAGTTTCATTCGAAACAAATAGTTTAAAATAAGCTAATACATCTTCCTGTGAGCTGTCCTATCTCAAAAACCTCTATTTCCGAGCACAGACATAAAAGTTCTTGGCTGGCCTTTCCGTATCTGTAGCGCCATTCAGTCACCACCCTCGTTACCTTAATGCATCTCATATTGATCAGATGTTTTACTCATCTTCATCTCTTCGCCCGTACATCCTCCTGGATAAAGAGACGATATTTCACAGAAAGCAAGTCAGGTCCTGTGCATTCCTCAGTTGCATATGCTGTAAGACTCCAATATCATAGAAACTCCCGGCTACAAGGCAATTACTTGTGTCGACTTGAAGCAATACTACGACATTTTGTTACGTGGAAACAAAGCAGTTGCAATGTTTCACTGCGCTGGCGCACTTGGACGGCAAAGGAGATATAAAATAATACAGAAACAACCATTTTCCTACCATTTAGTACCAGTCCGTTGAAGAAGTAACGTAGAAGTTAACATGAGAATGAATACAATATACACGGTCTAGTCACACTATTGTGACCACAGTCTATGTTCGACATCAAAGTGTAAAAACCACTCACAGATGGCAGGTGACAGCACTAGCAGTGGAGGTTATACAAAGCGTGTAAGGGGTACGTGGGAAACAGTGCAGTCGTTGTCGTAATGCGGAAACGGAGTGATTTGTCTGACGTCCAAAAGTACATGATTATCAACTTTTGGCATTCCGAAAGTGCTATATTTTTTAACTGTTCGCGTGTAGCCGGGATTGAAGTATGCCGTACGTGGCGAAATGCATCCAAAACCGGCGCCATGGCAACGGTGGTGCATTACGGGCCATAGGTGACGACAGCAGAGGTGACGTGTATGGCCTAATACACGTGCAACTGTTGAGAAACTGACCACTCAGATGGCCCAAAGTGCTGCCATCAGTATCTCAACGGCTATTCAGTGAACGTTGTTGTGGATAGGTCTCCACAGCATGCTCCTGGTTAATGCTCCCAGGGTAACTGCTGTTCATCGTCGACGAACGTTGGACTTCGCACGCCAGTACCACAGCTGGACGTCCACTGATTGGTGACAGGTGGTAGTTTCAGTTTAATGAAGTTTTGTGCTCCATTGGACAGATGACCGTTTGTGTGTATGACGTGAAATGTCTGAAAGCAAACATCCTGCTGTAATTGTCGGAAGGGTCCAGACTGGAGGAGAGAGAAATGTGGCTGGGTAATGTTTTCGTGGCATTCAATAGAAAACACACCTATCCATTGGGACCATATCCAACCCGACAGACAGTTTGTTTTTCCTCGGTACGGTGGTATCTGCAAGGAGGACAATATAGTGTGACAAACAGCTCGCATTGTACGTGCGTGGTTCAAATAGAATCAGGATGAGTCGGGAGTACACCTTGGCCCCAAACTTCCTAGATTTTAACTCAGTTGAGAATCTCTGGGATCACCTCGGTCGAGCTCTTCGCGCCATGGATCCTCAACCGGGAAACCCAGCGTAGTCGGGATTACCCCTTACCCCCAAACTTCCTAGACTTTAACTCAGTTGAGAATCTCTGGGACCACCTCGGTCGAGCTCTTCGCGCCATGGATCCTCAACCGAGAAACGCAGCGGAGTCGGGAGTACCCCTTGGCCCCGAACTTCCTAGATTTTAACTCAGTTGAGAATCTCTGGGACCACCGCGGTCGAGCTCTTCGTGCCATGGATCCTCAACCGAGAAACCCAGCGGAGTCAGGAGTACCCTTTGGCCCCAAACTTCCTAGACTTTAACTCAGCTGAGAATCTCTGGGACCACCTCGGTCGAGCCCTTCGCGCCATGGATTCTCACCCGAGAAACCCAGTGGAGTCGGGAGTACCCCTTAGCCCCAAACTTCCTAGATTTTAACTCAGTTGAGAATCTCTGGGACCACCTCGGTCGAGCTCTTCGCGCCATGGATCCTCAACCGAGAAACCCAGCGGAACCGGGAGTACCCCTTGGCCCCAAGCTTCCTAGATTTTTAACTCAGTTGAGAATCTCTGGGACCACCTCGGTCGAGCTCTTCCCGCCTGGATTCTCAACCGAGAAACTCAGCGGAGTCGGGAGTACCCCTTGGCCCCAAACTTCCTAGATGTTAACTCAGTTGAGAATCTCTGGGACCACCTCGGTCGAACTCTTCGCGCCATGGATCCTTAACCGAAAAATCCAGCGGAGTCGGGAGTACCCCTTGGCCCCAAACTTCCTAGATTTTAACTATGTTGAGAATCTCTGGGACCACCTCGGTCGAGCTCTTCGATGGATCCTCAACCGAGAAACGCAGCGGAGTCGGGAGTACCTCTTGGCCCCAAACTTCCTAGATTTTCACTCAGTTAAGAATCTCTGGGACCACCTCGGTCGAGCTCTTCGCGCCATGGATTCTCAACCGAGAAACCCAGCGGAGTCGGGAGTACCCCTTGGCCTCAAACTTCCTAGATTTGAACTCGGTTGAGAATCTCTGGGGCCACTTCGGTCTAGCCCTTCGCGCCATGGATCCTCACCTGAGAAACGCAGCGGAGTCGGGAGTACCCATTGGCCCCAAACTTCCTAGATTTTAACTCAGTTGAGAATCTCTGGGACCACCTCGGTCGAGCTCTTCGCACCATGGATCCTCAACCGACAAACCCAGCGGAGTCGGGAGTACCCCTTGGCCCCAAACTTCCTAGGTTTTAACTCAGTTGAGAATCTCTAGGACCACCTCGGTCGAGCTCTTCGCGCCATGGATCCTCAACCGAGAAACCCAGTGCAGCTGGCTAAGGCACTGGAATCGACATGGCTCCACTACCCTGTCGTTACCTTCCAGAACTGCACTGACCCTCTCTCTGCACATTTTGGAGAGCTCCACACTGCAAAAGGTAGTTATTCAGGCTTTTGTCAGGCGGTCACACTAATGTGACTCAACCGTGTAGCCTAATTTCCGTCGTCAGTATCAAACTCAATAAGTTCAGCATACAAAGTACTCTTCACCTCCTTAAAAGAGTGCAGTAGTCGCTGCAGAGTGTTGCAGATGGCGAATAACTGATACCACAGGCGCTCATGTGATTGCCCACTGTTGACGAATGTCACGGCGATGTGATTGTATGGGATCAGCGCAGTAACATGGGTCGACGTGCAAATGAAACAGAATGGCAAAAAGGAGTTTGGCCGTGCCCATGACCACATCGTGAATGAAGTCCCCGATTTGTATACATGGAATGGTATACAACTCACAGCCATCTAACGCGACGTGATGACAAGGGACAGTTTCAGACCCAACAGGAACTGTTCAGTTTCAGACCCAACAGGAACTGTTGATCTCAGTGAAAGCAGTCCATCCTAAGTAGATTCCGAGCGAAAACTGGGAAGGGACCTGTCTCCAATGAGAATAAAGAGTGGAAAACCTTCCAAAAGGCCACTGGCCATGGCGGCACGTAAGCCTGCAGGACATGAATTGAGCCAGACAACACAAAACTGGACAGTAACGAACTCGAAGACGACTGCTGAGGTCCAATGAGTCACGATATTGCCTCGATTCAGATGGTGCAAGGCGTGCAGTACGCCGATACCTCATTGCGGCGTTTGATCTACGACGTGTAGAAATTGTACTTCTGGATAGATGTGGTCTGCTGATGTTTCGGGGATGTTTTTCGTTCAATGACTTGGTCCCACTCATTCAAATCACCGTGAACAAGAATTGCAGTAGTGTGTTTACATTTTCCAAATTTTGATCGTGAGTGAATTTGCATGCTTATGGAATATCGTCTCAGTTATGTGACTGGATTTGTGATTTCCTGTCAGAGAGGTCACAGTTTGTAGTAATTGACGGAAAGTCATCGAGTGAAACAGAAGTGATTTCTGGCGTTCCCCAAGGTAGTGTTATAGGCCCTTTGCTGTTCCTTATCTATATAAACGATTTGGGAGACAATCTGAGCAGCTGTCTTCGATGGTTTCCAGATGACGCTGTCTTTTATCGACTAATAAAGTTTCATCAGAAGATGAAAACAAACTGCAAAATGATTTAGAAGAAATATCTGAATGGTGCGAAAAGTGGCAGTTGACCGTAAATAACGAGAAGTGTGAGGTCATCCACATGAGTGCTAAAAGGAACTCGTTAAACTTCGGTTACACGATAAATCAGTCTAATCTAAAGGCCGTAAATTCAACTAAATACCTATGTATTACAATTACGAACAACTTAAATTGGAAGGAACACGAATAAAATGTTGTGGGGAAGGCTAAA
Source organism: Schistocerca nitens (assembly GCF_023898315.1). Classification (NCBI taxonomy): domain Eukaryota; kingdom Metazoa; phylum Arthropoda; class Insecta; order Orthoptera; family Acrididae; genus Schistocerca; species Schistocerca nitens. Next base: position 801,195,618 of record NC_064615.1, read on the forward strand.
CAAAGATTGCCTTTTATTGGCAGGACACTTAGAAAATGCACCAGACCTACTAAGGAGACTGGCTACACTACGCTTGTCCGTCCTATTTTAGAATACTGCTGTGCGGTATGGGATACTTACCAGATAGGACTGACAGAGTACATAGAAAAAGTTCAAACAATGCGGCACGTTTTGTATTATCGCGAAATATGGGAGAGAGTGTCACAGAAATGATACAGAATTTGAGCTGGCCATCAGTAAAAGAAAGGCGTTTTTCGTTGCGACGGAATCTTCTCACGTAATTCCAATCACCAGCTTTCTCCTCCGAATGCGAAAATATTTTGTTGACACCGTCCTATAGAGGGAGGAACGATCACCACGATAAAATGAAGGAAATCAGAGCTCGTACGGAACGATATTGGTGTTCATTCTTTCCACGCGCTGTACGTGATTGGAATAATGGAGAATTGTGAAGGTGGTTCGATGGAACCTCTGCCAGGCACTTAAATGTGATTTGCAGAGTATCCATGTAGCTGTAGATGTACCCTGTGCTCACTCCCATGTTCCAAGGTTACAGGGCTGTACCCGTGAGTTCCTGATTTGTTGTTCACTCAGGCACACTATCGCATCTCGACTGGTCCGATAGATCAACGGATCTTAATCCCACAGAAAATGTTTGAGGATATAAGGAACAGTAAGTGAAACATAGTGATTAACATCCCCACAATTTCGTTGCCCTACAGGGCCCCAATGAGCAGTTTCAGCTGTAAATGGTTTACCTGAAGGAACTTGTGGATTGTCTTTCAGGGCGAACCGAGACGTTATGAAGGCTGTCGCTGTCGGTGGTGTTACACATTACTGGCATTATATCTCTCGTTTGGGGGTTGGGGGACAATTTTTTTTTCCAGTGCGCTTAGAAGAGAAGCCCCTTAAGTGATACTCCTACTAACCCTTCAGCTTATATTTATCAGTTGATACCAGATCAGGTATACCAACAAATCTTATTGATCGTCAAAGTAGTCCATGAAACAAATTAATTAATTTAGTACGAGTCTGAGAAGAAGAAACTAATGTCATAATTAATCCATTTTCAATTTATGTATTATTATTAAAAGCAATAATCAAACTCATGAACAAGGTTTCTGAACTTGACGTTCAGACGAAACCAATGAAGGGCTTGTAACCACAGAATGTGCAACAATAACGACTAACAGGCGTAATGAGTGTTTCCTCTTGTCATAGCGGTGGAGGAAGGCACATGTCTTGGTGCTTGTGGAACAAGGAGGCCACAGAATCGCAAGAAGATTAGTCGCGCCTTTCCTCTCTGCCATATTTCTAAGTCTTCGAGAACACTGGTCTCGATTGAACAGCATCTAATAGAGAGAGGAAACTGATAGCAGAGCTTACTGGTTTCCAGCTGGTAAAATGTGCTATGGTCTAGTTCTGTACCTCATGCAATACAAACAGGATGGAAATTAGGAGGGAATTGTGATAGAAGAAGTTTTGGGCGCCTTGTAGGCATTCTTCGACGCAATTAACGTTCTAAAGTATCAGCTGAAAGCAGAAAGAGATGAGTCCTTTCCAGCATTCTCTGAGGGAATTCGGAGGTTCTACGCCAAAGAAAAAAATCTTTGAAGATATCGAATGAATAGTCTGTCTCAAGATAGCGATCCTTCAACAGTTTAGCATTATCAGCTTTGATAAACAAGGCTCAACAAGGGAGAAATCTTGCTAAGATTTCGGGGAGTTTGATGGAAGTATCTGAAATCTTTTAAATACTCTACTGAGTAATGAGCTAATCGTCTCTAGCCCAACAACAGTTAGGCTCAAGAGTATGTCTTCTTTTATATAATAAAATGACAGATATCTAAAGGGTGACGGTGGGAAGTTAATCTGGAGCATTGAGACAATCCTAAATCTCAGTGGCTGAATCAGAGTTGTACAGGCATACATCATGTGTCGTTACGACGAAATAGAAAATTAGTGTTATAAACGTGATAGGACTGAGAGGGGGGGGGAGAAAGGACATGAGGGACAAGGGAGGGTATCTATAGTACATTCATTGCAAGAAATGGTTCAAATGGCTCTGAGAACTATGCGACTTAACTTCTGAGGTCATCAGTCGCCTAGAACTTAGAACTAATTAAACCTAACTAACCTAAGGACATCACACACATCCATGCTCGAGGCAGGATTCGAACCTTTGACCGTAGCGGTCGCTCGCCTCCAGACTGTAGCGCCTAGAACCGAACGGCCACTCCGGCCGGCCATTGTAAGAGCAAACCTCATGTAAAAATTATCCTGCCTGTCTTCCGTGTTTACTGTTACCTCATTGGATTTTATTTCCCGCGGAGTTTCAGCTGTTTTTAGTGGGATGAAATAATAACCTTACGTTTTATGCGGCAGCGTAGGTCGCCCTCACTAACCCGTTAAGATAACGTAACGTACAACGATTTACCGGCCCATTTAACAGGAAAGCCAGCCCATCAAGCGCGCCGTGACGCGAACATTTGCAGATAATAGCATGGAAGCTTATATGTCTCTGTTCGACATTCCACAAGTGAACGTTAATGATGTTTCATTTAAGTTGTTGCAACGTGCTTTATTTTAATACTACTCGCAGATAGATATTTGACATTCTGGAACACTGAAATCACTTTTGTTTCAAAAGTATTAAAATAAAACAATCGGAAGCAAATCAGATCAAACAGTACACCTACAGATAACTAATAAAATACGCAAGCAGCAGACAAATAATAAAACTTGAAATACCATTTAAATTTTAGAAGGGATAAATTAATATCCAGTAATACTCTGGTAATACGCTTCTTAAGAAACCAAGCGAAAACCATACTTTAACCTAGAAAAAGAGCATCAAAAATTATTGCCTGAACTCAGTAGAATGTATCTGTGCGAGCAATAAATGATTTTAAGAGCATATTTCAGAGGTTTTGCTGTATAATGAAATGCTGGAGCCACATAAGGTGTTACTCGAATCATTCGTGTGGTAAACCTCTCAAAGCCTTCCACATCTGAATCTGAAGAAGACATTTCATCAGTGGAACTGACATCTTCAACATTGATGAACAGCCGATCAAACACATTCTATGAAACCATCCAAGTGCCACAAAAAATGTTCAAATGTGTGTGAAATCTTATGGGACTTAACTGCTAAGGTCATCAGTCCCTAAGCTTACACACTACTTAACCTAAATTATCCTAAGGACAAACACACACACCTATGCCCGAGGGAGGACTCGAACCTCCGCCGGGATCACCCGCACAGTCCACTACTGCAGCGCCTTAGACCTTTTGTCTTCTTCTTTCATTACTTGTTGTTCCGCATCTCATCAGCGTTCAGGAGTGACATACGAAAGAGCTTCATGCATTAATTTAAGCACTTCTGGTAGTTTAAATGTCGTATTGTATCTTGCGAAATAGCCTTTAACTGCACCGGAAGCGACGGATGTTTTTCCCATAACGTCTCAAGAACATTGCGAACTATCAGCTTTTCACTGGCGTTCCTCTATGTTCCACAAAAGAACACGACGCAGTTTCAGACACTTTAATCATACTAAACCTACCATATATCCCGTAAAAGCGGAACACTCCACTTTTCTGGCCCAAATATCCGGCGTCCCCCTAATTTTTGTCCGGACGCACAAATGTCCCGTATATTAAAATTTCTCGAATACATTTTATGCCGTAAATTAATAATGCTGATATATATTTAAGTTACATATAATCGGTTGAAAGTTTTGGGATTTGTAATTTTGAAAATACGCCGTAAAATTACCTTATTATCAAAGTTATCGCCTTGTTCATTTTTATCAGTTTTCTGCTGAAGTACAAAACTCTACAATGGTCAACAGTCGCCTCCACTCCTTCAACCCCTTCCTCACCTCCTATATCTCGATTTCACTAAACAATGTTAATATTTACTTTCACACAGCAACAATGCATGACTTAGTTTGGAGGTAAAACTATCTTTTAGCGAAGGTCTAAATTTAACCACCTGATTTGTATCGTTATTTGAATATCTACAATTCTTACCTATTTTCTGCGCATTCTTGTGCCGACCTCATCTCAATGAAGATTGTTGAGTGTTGAATGCTTTAAGAAGTGTATGTGCTCTTGTTCAGTTTTGTGAATAATCATTTTAGTATTCCTGTATTCACATTCAGTATCCAGAGAATTTTTCTCTTCCCTATTGTAACACAACATTTCTTCAAATTATGCCTAAGCGCAAATGCATGTTTTCATCTAAACTACCTAAATAAATTTTGAGGTTTATTCTACAACACATTGACCGTCGCATATGGTGGAAGGTCAGAAATTTTACAGCACGAGAAAACTAAGAAACTTGAACTGAGTTCAACAGCTGCTGCAAAATCATCTAAAATGAGCACCTTCTTCCCCAGTACAATATTAGATATGTTAACAGAATATTGTATTATTGAAATCTTATACTTTTGTTACCAATCGATGTAGAAAACATTGTGAGTAAAATTTATAAGTATTTGCACATATACAGTGTGGAACGACTAAAGGAATTCTGTGAATTTGTGAATACTGAATATCAGCAAGTACTGGGTTACATTAGCACAACGTGGTTAGCATTAGTGCCTGCACTAGAAAAGATTTGGAAACTTTATTCTGTTTTAAGATCATTTTTACTGTCAGACTCAGGGTGCCCTGCTGCTTTGCATTCATTTTTCAATAACGACGAATCAGAATTATGATTATGGTTTGTACACAGTCAGATAACTATCTTTCAGACAAGCATTCTAGAAACTGAAAGGCAGAATATTTGTGTTGCAGGAGCATTAGGTTGTTATAAGTTACTAAAAACAAAGGTAAAAAATAGGGGACAAAATAATTTTTTGAGTCTCCAAGTCAAATCCATGTTACTGAGATTGTATGAGTGTGACGGACCAGCTCAAGATAGATTTTATTCATTTGTAAATATGTTCTCTAGCGTCGCATATGAGTATCTAGTTTCATGGAGTCAGAAATTTCCAAATGACACCGACTACCGTTGGTCTAATTTGAAACCTTCCTTTTTTTTGAATATGGGAACCCAGCTGTCAGAAGGTTCAAATTCAAAACCTGTAAATTGTAGTGCTGCTGCTAAAGCCCACTGTTGTAAATTCCATACAGCCACTTCCTGATAATTACCTCGGGCTTCCACAAACGATCTTACGTCCAGGAACTGATTACTACATACTTATCAAATTGATTGCCTCATTTTTGTTTCTTCTTTCTATTGGGGTGAATATTCTTTCTTTCTTAATCAGTAGCATCATTTTTCATAATGTCTGTAGTTTCCATGTGTGGTGACCCTTTGCGATATTAACAACATTAGTTTTGTAATCTAAAGAAAGGCGGTCTACTTCTCTTGCCTTATTTTCTCCTGCCTTCTTTTCTCCTGGTTCATATTCATCTCATGAGCTGTGGTCTTCCTGCTTTTCGAAAGGTTCACCTTCACAGTTTTTATTTTCGTGTGTAAGTTAATCATCAGGCACAAATACATTTTCAGTCAACATGTCCATAGTACCTCTGCAAATTTCTTCACTCATGAACACTGCTTCAAGAGAAATTGCCGTTGAAGATTCCGATGCAGTCAAATTATTGTGGTAACCAAGCTTTCGTAATAACCAACCGCATCTTTTAACATTACCTTTGACACTTCTCTGTATAATGAATCTGCAGCCTCTGATACTTTCTCGATGTCTCCATTGACAGAGATTTTTAATTCACAAAATTGTAAAAATTTCTATGATATTTCACAGTACAGAAGGCTAAGAACTCTGCGAAAGTCATGAATGAACTGGCACTGTAGGAGGTAAGGCCCACTGCTTGATTAGTTCCGTGCGGGCCTTGGTACTTCTTGATCGTCTGCCTGTTTGTGTATACAATTAATCAACAGGTATACTCTGCGTTTCCACGAAGATACTGGTTCCTTGCATTTACAACGAATATTTGTAACCTTTCAATAACTTACAATATCGCCTCATTTTATAATAAAATTTACAGAAAGTAACTCTTTAATTTACTTCCATTAAAATGCATTTGAAATTACTCAACTGTTTAAAAAGAAAGTATTGACGAGTGTGATTCACATCTTACATAGCCTCTGACAGCCATTTCATAAACAAAATAAAATTATTTATGATTTAATTGATAATACTTTAGGTCATTAACTTCACTTAAAAGTTGTTATAATTTTTAAAAAGTTAAGAAAACAAAATAGAATGGAGCCTGTAGGTAGGATAAAACACAGATCGGTCGAATGACATTTTAGAACGCTATTGACTACATTAGTTCACCAGTATGCCATAACGTTACTTCTGACAGTATATGAAGTGCGTTTGATCTACGCTTAAAACTTAAAGACTCCTTTTTCCCTGATTTTTTTGAATAGTGCGCTTTAAGACTTCTATGAGTGGACACCCTTGCGGGTATAATACCTACCTGTGAAGTCTCAGCGTGGCTTGAATTTCCGAGACCGGAAGCCTCCCTTATTAGTGTGAAATTGAACCCACAATCTCGCGTATACAAATATATTGCTTCATCCAGTATGTTATCACAACTGTGCATATTTGGTGATATTTTTATAATGAAAATGTTCCACGTTTCTTGCTTTTAATAAAAATAAGGTGGAAACTTAAGCGTTTCGACATATCATGCTCGAAGGAGAAATTAAGAGTGTATTGACAAACCAAGCCACGACATGCACCGATCAGAACTAGCCATAACGTCGAGCACAGAATTCTTCACAGAAAGCGACTGTACACGGTGATTTGAAGTAATACATGGTCTAAGCATTTAGCATACTGATCAGCAGAACCACTACTGTTTGTTACAATATATATATGTTTTTGAGTCATCGGTCTTTTGACTGGTTTTATGCGGCTCACCATCAATTCCTGTCCTGTCCCAATCTTTTCATCTCAGGGCAGCACTTGCAACCTACTTTCTCAATTACATACAACAAAGAAAGTTTTGCCTCACCTCGGTTCCCAGAACTCCTGAAGACAGGCGTTGACTGTGAATATTGTGTCACAGACACAGTCCCTTCGACTATTCAGAGATGTCACTAACCTCGCCCAAAGGTGTAAACAACCTTGCATGAGCAGTGCCTATTAGACGGAGGGGGTCCGACAGCCGATCAGTTTCAGTCATTCCACGAGGAAGGAGGTACACGGCTCGTGTTGTCTGTAGTTCAACCATGCCTAGACGGTCAATACCGCGGTTCGATCGCGTCCGCATTGTTACTTGGTGCCAGGAAGGGCTCTCAACAATGTATGTGTCCAGGCGTCTCGGACTGAACCAAATAGATGTTGTTCGGACATGGAGGAGATACAGGAACTGTCGATGACATGCCTCGCCCAGGCCGCCCAAGAGCTACTACCGCAGCGGATGACCGCTACCCACGAATTACGGCTCGAAGGAATCCTGACAGAAACGCCACCATGTTGAATAAAGCTTTTCGTGCAGCCACAGGACGTCGTGTTACTACTCAAACTGTGCGCAATAGACTGCATGATGCGCAACTTCACTCCCGACGTCCATAGTGAGGTCGATCATTGCAACCACGACACCATGCAGCACGATACAGATGGGCCCAACAACATGCTGAATGGACCGCTCATGGTTGGCATCACGTTCTCTTCACCGATGAGTGTCGCATACGGCTTCATCAATCATCGGACACTTTTTTGGAGGCAACGCGGTGAACGCCTTAGACACGCTGTCCAGCGAGTGCAGCAAGGTGGAGGTTCCCTGCTGTTTTGGGGTGGCTTTACGTGGGGCCGACGTGCGCCGCTGGTGGTCATGGAAGGCACCATAACGGCTGTACGATGCGTTAATGTCATCCTCCGACCTATTCAACCATATCGGCAGCATATTGGCGAGGCATTCGTCTTCATGGACGACAATTCGCGCCCCCATCATGCACATCGTATGAATGACTTCCTTCAGGATAACGACATCGCTCGACTAGAGTGGCCAGCATGTTATCCAGACATGAACCCTACCGAACATGCCTGGGATAGATGTTAAAGGTCTGTTTATGGACGACGTGACCCACCAACCACTCTGAGGGATCTATGTCTAATCGCCGTTGATGAGTGGGACTATCTGGACCAACAGTACCTTGACGAACTTGTGAGTAGTATGCCAGAACGAATACAGGCAAGCATCAGTGCAAGAGGATGTGCTACTGTGTATTAGAGGTACTGGTGTGTACAGCATTGTGGACCACTACCTCTGAAGGTCTCGCTGTATGGTGGTACAACATGCGGGGCGTGGTTTTCAGGAGCAATAAAACGGGCGGAAATTATGTTTATGTTGATCTCTATTCCAATGTTCTGTACAAGTTCCGGAACTCTCGGAACCGAGGTGATGCAAAACTTTTTTGATGTGTGTATTTTTTGGACGTATTCCAATCTCTGTCCTCCTCTACAGCTTCTACCTTCCACTGCTCCCTCTAGTACCATGGAAGGCATCCCCCTGGCGTTTTAACAGATCTCCTATCATCCTGTCGCTTCTTCTTGTCACTGTTCTCTATGTGTTCTTTTTCTTGCCGATTCTGTAGAGAACCATCTCATTCCTTATCTTAGGTTCGTCTGCAGCACCACATTTCAAAAACTTCATTCTCTTTTGTTTCGGTTTTCCCCCAGTCCATGTCTCTCTCCAAACCTACATTCTCAGAAATTTCTTCCTCACTAAAATTAAACCTAAGTTTAGTGCTAGTGGAATTCTCTTGGCCAGGAATGACCTTTTGGCCTATACTAGTTCTTTTTTTCCCCTTTTAGCTTCGTCCGTCATGGGTTGGTTTGATGCCTACGTACCAGAACTAACTTCATCTGCGTCGCGGTCACCAATTCATATGTTACGTTTCTCGCTCGACTTATTTTTGCTACTTTTCATATACTTCCTTCATTCTTGGATTTACTCTCAATCCATATGCCATACTCAATACACAATTCATTTGAGTCAACAGATCCTGCAATTCTTCTTCACTGTCACTGAATCTTATTATTGATATCCTTGCAACTTTAATTTTGATCTCTCTCTTGAACGTTTCGTTTATTTTCGTCATTCTTCTCTGTTGTGTAGATTGTACAGTAGCGGTGAAAGACTACAGTCCTCTCTCAAACCCTTTTTAATACGAGCAGTTTGTTCTTGGTCTTCCACTCTTATTATTCCGTCTTGGACGCATGAGCTGCTAAGCTGATTGAACGATAATTCTGGCTCTTATAATCTTCGGAATTGTGTGGACGACGATTTTCTGAAAGTTCGATTATATATCGCCAGTCTCATACATTGAACACACCGACATGAGTAATCGTTTTCTAGCGACTTCCCCCAATGATTTTAGAAATTCCTATGGAATTTTATCTTCTCCCTCGCAGAGGCCTTCAGTGTACTCTTTCCACCTATCCGCTCTCTCCCGCTGTAGCCTTAATGTTACGCACTTGCTTTTAATTTCATCGAAGGTTGTTTTGACTTTTCTATATACTGAATCAGTTCTTCGGACAATCATTTCTTTTCCATTTCTTCATATTTTCCAGGCAGCCATTTTTCGCCTTAGTCGCCCTCACTTCCTATTTATTTAATATGTAAGTTGCTTCTATTTCTGTATTCCAGAATTTTCTTGAACATTTTTGTACTTCCTTCTTTCTCTATCAACTGAAGTAGTTCTTCTGTTACCCATGGTTTCTTTGCAGATACCTTCCACGTATCTATCTTTTTGCTTCCAACTTCGGTGACTACCCTTTTTAGAGATGTCGTTTCTCTGCAACAAAATTGCCTACTGAGCTATTCATTATCGCAGTATATATAGCCTAAGACAACTTCAAGCACATCTCTTTATTTCTTAGTATTTCCGTATCCCACTTCTTTGTGCATTGTTTCTTCCTGAGTAGCCTCAAACTTCAGCCTACACCTCATTATTACTAAATTGTGATCTCAGTCTTCATCTGCTCCTTGGTACGCCTTACAATCCACCACCTGATTTGGAAAGCTCTGCCTGACCATGATGCAATGTAACTGAAATCTTCACGTATCTCCAGGCCTTCCCCAAGCATACGCACTCTCTTGTGAGGCCGGCCGCGGTGGTCTAGCGGTTCTGGCGCTGCAGTCCGGAACCGCGGGACTGCTACGGTCGCAGGTTCGAATCCTGCCTCGGGCATGGGTGTGTGTGATGTCCTTAGGTTAGTTAGGTTTAAGTAGTTCTAAGTTCTAGGGGACTTATGACCTAAGATGTTGAGTCCCATAGTGCTCAGAGCCATTTGAACCATTTGCCATCTCTTGTGAATCTTATTTATTTATTTTATTTATTTATTTATTGTTCCGTGGGACCACATTAAGGAGAAGTCTCCATGGTCATGGAACGAGTCAATACATGAAATTATAACACGATTGTAGAAACAGATAAAATGAAATATAAGAAACATATTCGGGCGACAAGTCGTTAGTTTAAATAAAGAAAATCAATAATGTAACACTGGAATTTGCTTAATTTTTTAGCTCTTCCAGGAGCTCCTCGACAGAATAGAAGGAGTGAGCCACGAGGAAACTCTTCAGTTTAGACTTAAAAGTGTTTGGGCTACTGCTAAGATTTTTGAGTTCTTGTGGTAGCTTATTGAAAATGGATGCAGCAGAATACTGCACTCCTTTCTGCACAAGACTCAAGGAAGCGCATTCCGCATGCAGATTTGATTTCTGCCTAGTATTAACTGAGTGAAAGCTGCTAACTCTTGGGAATAGGCTAATATTGCTAACAACAAACGACATTAAAGAAAATACATACTGTGAGGGCAATGTCAAAATTCCCAGACTATTGAATAGGGGTCGACAAGAGGTTTTCGAACTTACACCACACATAGCTCGAACAGCCCGTTTTTGAACCAGAAATACCCTTTTTGAATCAGTAGAATTACCCCAAAAAATAATACCATATGACATAAGCGTATGAAAATATGCGAAGTAGACTACTTTTCGTGTTGAAATGTCACTTATTTCAGATACTGTTCTAATGGTAAATAAAGCAGCATTTAGTTTTTGAACAAGATCCTGAACATGGGCTTTCCACAACAGCTTACTATCTATCCGTACGCCTAGGAACTTGAACTGTTCCGTCTCGCTTATAACATGCCCATTCTGTCTGATTAAAATATTAGTTCTTGTTGAACTGTGAGTTAGAAACTGTAAAAACTGAGTCTTACTGTGATTTAGCATCAAATTATTTTCCACAAGCCACGAACTTATTTCATGAACTACATTATTTGATAATGTTTCAATATTACACACAAGATCCTTCACTACCAAGCTGGTGTCATCAGCAAACAGGAATATTTTTGAATCACCCGTAATACTAGAAGGCATATCATTTATATAAATAAGAAACAGCAGTGAATAGAGTATCCGCTGCTACCAACTGAAATTTATTTTAGAACTCAAGTAGTCTCTCTCCTCTTTCATTCATACCACCAACGCCGTATTCTGCCGTAACCCTTTGTTCTAATCCATCTCCTACAACCGAATTCCAATTCCCATGACTATTAGATTTTCATTTCCTTTTACGTATTGAAATACCCGTTCAATATCGTCATGTACTTTCTCTATCTATTCATCTTCTGCTTGCGACGTCGGCATGTGTACTTGAACTATTGTTGATGGTGTTAATGTTTATAAAGTCTTAAAGTTCCGTTAGCAGTAGTAAAATACAAAATATCTAACACATAATTAGGTCTACTTCCAGTGGCGTAACTATACCTGTGCTCATATGTCCTGACGTCTGACCAATCGTCGCATGTACGTTTGTTCACAGTCCTCCTACTCAGCTGAATGGTAACGTGCTTGCCTCCCATGCAACTGGCCAGTGTTCGATTCCCGGTCGAGTTGGAGATTTTCTCCGCTCATGGACTGGGTGTTGTGGTGTCCTCATCATCGTTTCATCCTCATCAGCGGCATGCGAATCGTCCAATGTGGCGTCGACTGCAATAAGACTCGCACTTGGCGGCCGAACTACACCGGCAGGGGCCTCCCAGCCAGCAATACCATACGATCATTTCATTTTTTTGTTTGTTTACATCAGGAGCATTCTTACGAAGAATACAGTATAGTAGTCCAATGGACGGCAGCTCGAGTACTGCGTGCTGGAGTTTGATAGTACACTACATTTACTGACACAGAGGAAAATGTTTTTCCCTTAATGAATCACATAGAATCGCTAGGTATCATATTAACCTCGGCCCTAAAGCTTGACACGATGGCTAGCTTTAGAGCGAGATATCAGCAGAGAATGGGAGGAAGATTCAGATGAGATATGTGACACGCTCATTTGGCGTCAAACTTCTTAAACGAATTAATCCCTTTCACCATATTTTTTGACGGATGAATCAATAAGCTGTTATATACTACACAAAAACTGGGTACTAAAGTACAGCTGCCCTGCAGTATATCCGACCGAGGTGGCGCAGTGGTTAGCACACTCGACTCGCATTCTGGAGGACGACGGTTCAATCCCGTGTCCGGCCATACTGATTCAGGTTTTCCGTGATTTCCCTAAATCGCTGCAGGCAAATGCTGGGATGGTTCCTTTGAAAGGGCACGGCCGACTCCCTTCCCTGCCCTTCCCTAATCCGATGACCTCGCAGTTTGGTCTCTTCCCCCAAACAACCCAACCAACCTTGCAGTACATGGGAAATTTTAGATTGGTGATTGACATAAGAGTGCTGCCGTAGAGGCAGACGCCTCTGGTTTCCCGATGTGAGACATGGCATGTCATCTGTTTTTACAAAGTAAGTCCATGCACCTGTTGATTGGTCTCTGTTGCGACTCTTGATGTCTGTTTTACAGTATTGCCAGAAGCCTGAGGCAAAGATAAGGCATTGACATTGTCTTCAGTTTGACGCTTGGCTACGGGAGAGTTGTGATTAACACGAATAAATGAAAGTGGAAGTACATGAAGAAGCTGACTAGACCATAAGTGGCCAAAATTTGGTATTGTCGCTTTGCTCCAAGCCATCCAATCTTCGTCCCCAATGGAAGGTGGCAGCAATGGCAGTTCCCCTTCCGGTCTATAGACTGTTGGGGGTCAACTACCAGGTGGAAGTCAGTCGTGCATCAGTTTCGTTTAAAAATCTCCACTCCCTCCCTATATCCAGTTCAAGTTCCTAAGCGATTTAAGCAAAGGAAGAGACTGAGCGTATGGTTCACAAAAGACCAGGCGTTCCGCGCCGCATTGGCTTAGAATTATCGGAAACGTAAAGCATCCTATACATAACTGGACTCGAGATTGGGTAGGTCGAATCAACTGCGAGCTTCAGGTGTACACTGTGGTGTACCACGAGACTGTGCCTGGAAGGCGGTTTGCGTCCCGTGGGAGAAGAGAGAAGGTCACTAACAGAAAGTTTTGTTTTGTTATAAAATTGTGTAAAGAAATGATTACAGTCAATTGCGAGAGCTAACGCTAATAATCGGTGTAGCGCAAGAGTATTCCGTGCTGCTACTACTCGCTGAATGGAGTACTTCTGTTTGAGATGTGAGAGGAGACGGATGTATTATAGATAAGCGGAAAAACGAATCTTCTCTTGTTAACGACAGACATATTGTAATTTTTCTGCTATCGAGACTTTGTTGTTAAAATATGTATAGAAAGAAGAGTAACCTACGATTGTAAGAGGAAAATTTAAATTGTTAACAACTAAGAAAATCTAGCGAACTTCAATTAAGGAATAAAAGGTACGTTGGAGTTTCATTTCAGTGATTACTAAGTATGAAATTCATTTACTCGTATGACTCGCGTTAACTAAGCGGACAGATGCGTATTGATAACTCGAGATCCTGCAGCTTGCACGGCCAACTTCACCCATCAGAGTAAATTTCTAAGCAGAATAATAAGTACTGCATGCAAATCCTTGACCGCCGAAATCTAAAGTTCATCTGAGCTCTGTTACTGCACACGAAGTGAGGTTTACGTAAAGATTGGTACCATTTTTTGAGTTCTAGCTACATCATCACACAAGTCAATCAGTCATTAACGGATGAGCTCAACCTACGCTGACCTGAAAAATATAGCAAAACGATGGCAGTACAGATGCTTGGTTGGCGTCGTGAGCTTACTAAATTTTTACTACGCTGATCAGCCAGATCATTATGACCACCAACCTGCTGTCGGTATAAACCCGTCTAGGCGATAGCAGCGTCACCTTGCGAGGAACGACTGCCAGTCAGGCACACGCATGGTGCGTATAGCATCAGTGAGCGTGCTGTCCGTGTGTAGAATGGGAAGGCGCGCGACGTATCTTTGACCGACTGAACATTGTGATGACAAGCATTACGAAAACTGTCGGGTGTTCGAGGAGTGCTCTGGTGAGTGTCTTCAGCACGTGGCGAAACCAAGATGAAACCATATCCAGAGGTCGTGGGGTTGGGCGGCCACCTCTCCTTACAGATGTCGGACACCGTAGGCTGGGCAGACTGGTAAAACAGGACAGGCGGCGAACTGTGGTGGAACTAACATTAGAATGCAGTGCTGGGCAGATTACAAATGCTTCTGAACACACAGTGCAGCGAACATTCCTAACGATGGACCTCCGCAGCACCAAATTTTAATACCGCGATATCGGCAACTACGACTGACATGGGCATGCGACCATCGACACATGCCGCGAGCGCAGTGGCAGAGAGATCGTTGCATGGTCTAATGAATGCCGATACCTTCTCCGTCATGCCGACGCGAGGGTGTGAATCTGTAGTCATCCAGGGGAGCAGCTCCTTGACACCTGTACTGTGGGACGGAGACAAGCTGGCGACGGTTCCATTACGTTCTGGGAAACATTCACGTGGGCATCCATTAGTCTAGTGGAGCTCGTGCAAGGCACCATGGTGGGAAAGGTGTATTTTACAATGGTTTCAGACCAAGTACAGCCCGTCATGACGATCACGTTTCCCGACGGCATTGGCATTTTACGACAAGGCGAGGTCACCCCGTCACAAGGCCAGGAGTCTGATGGAGTGGTTCAAGAAACACTGTGGCGAGCTCCAATTGACGCACTGGCCACCCAACTCACCGTATCATAGTTTTGGGTCATGAAATTGCCAGTAGATGTAAATGTGACGAAGTTCGGAAGAATAATCGCATCCGCCCCGAAATACAATCCTGGAAATGGAAAAAAGAACACATTGACACCGGTGTGTCAGACCCACCATACTTGCTGCGGACACTGCGAGAGGGCTGTACAAGCAATGATCACACGCACGGCACAGCGGACACACCAGGAACCGCGGTGTTAGCCGTCGAATGGCGCTAGCTGCGCAGCATTTGTGCACCGCCGCCGTCAGTGTCAGCCAGTTTGCCGTGGCATACGGAGCTCCATCGCAGTCTTTAACACTGGTAGCATGCCGCGACAGCGTGGACGTGAACCGTATGTGCAGTTGACGGACTTTGAGCGAGGGCGTATAGTGGGCATGCGGGAGGCCGGGTGGACGTACCGCCGAATTGCTCAACACGTGGGGTGTGAGGTCTCCACAGTACATCGATGTTGTCGCCAGTGGTCGGCGGAAGGTGCACGTGCCCGTCGACCTGGGACCGGACCGCAGCGACGCACGGATGCACGCCAAGACCGTAGGATCCTACGCAGTGCCGTAGGGGACCGCACCGCCACTTCCCAGCAAATTAGGGACACTGTTGCTCCTGGGGTATCGGCGAGGACCATCCGCAACCGTCTCCATGAAGCTGGGCTACGGTCCCGCACACCGTTAGGCCGTCTTACGCTCACGCCCCAACATCGTGCAGCCCGCCTCCAGTGGTGTCGCGACAGGCGTGAATGGAGGGACGAATGGAGACGTGTCGTCTTCAGCGATGAGAGTCGCTTCTGCCTTGGTGCCAATGATGGTCGTATGCGTGTTTGGCGCCGTGCAGGTGAGCGCCACAATCAGGACTGCATACGACCGAGGCACACAGGGCCAACACCCGGCATCATGGTGTGGGGAGCGATCTCCTACACTGGCCGTACACCACTGGTGATCGTCGAGGGGACACTGAATAGTGCACGGTACATCCAAACCGTCATCGAACCCATCGTTCTACCATTACTAGACCGGCAAGGGAACTTGCTGTTCCAACAGGACAATGCACGTCCGCATGTATCCCGTGCCACCCAACGCGCTCTAGAAGGTGTAAGTCAACTACCCTGGCCAGCAAGATCTCCGGATCTGTCCCCCATTGAGCATGTTTGGGACTGGATGAAGCGTCGTCTCACGCGGTCTGCACGTCCAGCACGAACGCTGGTCCAACTGAGGCGCCAGGTGGAAATGGCATGGCAAGCCGTTCCACAGGACTACATCCAGCATCTCTACGATCGTCTCCACGGGAGAACAGCAGCCTGCATTGCTGCGAAAGGTGGATATACACTGTACTAGTGCCGACATTGTGCATGCTCTGTTGCCTGTGTCTATGTGCCTGTGGTTCTGTCAGTGTGATCATGTGATGTATCTGACCCCAGGAATGTGTCAATAAAGTTTCCCCTTCCTGGGACAATGAATTCACGGTGTTCTTATTTCAATTTCCAGGAGTGTACTACCTGAAGGCCGGCCAGTGCGGCCGAGCGGTTCTAGGCGCTTCAGTCTGGAACCGCAAGACCGCTATGGTCGCAGGTTCTAATCCTGCCTCGGGCATGGATGTGTGTGACGTCCTTAGGTTAATTAGGCTTAAGTAATTCTCAGTTCTAGGAGACTGATGACCTCAGATGTTACGTTCCATAGTGCTCAGAGCCATGTAACCTCCCCGCAAAATTTAAAAAAATTAAATAAAAAAGAATTGAATAATAATGCAAATAGTGCCAAATGTTAGCTTCCCACAGTAATAAAACTCAATGATAATAAAAATGTGCAAAAATGTTAAGTCCCCACAAAATTAACGTTAAGATGAACCTGATAAATTTTATAAGGCCAGCTGCGCTGACCTTCGGCCCTGTGCAATAATTAAACCTGAACACAAAAACCATAATTCTTACTTCAGTAAACTGCATCTATATCTGCTCTTATTTTTCGGTACAGCTCCGTGCAATGCTGGCCCATGTTTAATTTTGATTCTTGGAGGGAATGCATAGGAAATATTATTTAACTTGAAATGAATCTTTTTCTTTAAAAAGGTTACTTTGTAGAAAAATTATTATTGGGGCAATTCTTGAATAAATTAATTACAATTAACATATGTTATTAGCTGAGCGCAATGCTGCTTCATTACCTTCGATAACAATATACCTGTGACCAAAGATGTAAGGAGAGCAGGCCGCCGACCCATGTCGACGCCCGCTCAGTGCAACCGTCCACTCGCTACTAGTGCTGCCGACTCCTCACAAACAACTACTGTTCCTGCCGACTCGCTATACGCAACTGAACTCTCGCGCGGTCGAGCGCAGACTAGCAACGATAAATAACTCTCTGGTCAGAGGTTCTGTCATGCTTCGCCATCGCTGGTACTGTTTCATAACCCTCCACTGGGGGGGGGGGGGGGGGGGGGAATTTGGCAGCGATGGGGAGTCATTTGGACTTGCCATGAGCAAAAAATTTTTTCTTAACTGATTAACTTTACAAACAGATGTAGAACATGAAGTAAATATGGTGCACATGCACCGAGTACAATACATATTAGGCAATAACAAAATGTGAGTACAAAACATATTAATAAATGACATAAGTGCACATGCACTGAAAAATTCTTCAAAGTTTGCACAACAAATAGACATAATGAGTACAAATCTCATTGACAAATGACATAAGTGCACATGTACTGTAGTTCGGAACACATCAGTATATGAAATGAAAAAAAAGAAAAAAAAAAAAGAAAAACGTGTTAGTCATGAATACAAATCATATTAGCAAAAAATGATTTTCACTATGTTACAAGAATTAGGATAGGAAAGGGAAGGATTGCATCATGGTTGTAGCACTTTAGGTTGCACGCAGCTGCACTGAAAGTCCATATCTTTCTACTGTAGCACAACACCAAGTGAAACAATCTGAAGTTCTTTTCCCAGAAGTATTTATCAGCGTAGCCAAGACACTGAAATGTCGTAGTAATATTCCATGTTATCATTTTAGCAGTACATTAGGTACACCAAACAGTGGGACCATAATAACATCTCCATCGCTCAAGGTGGTGGACAGCATGTCGTGTCAACACCACGTTCTTGTAAGGTACACCAACGTAGAATTAGTGCAAAAACCAAATATAGTGCTCCATGATCAAGAGGATATACAGGATAAACGGATATTGCAGTAATTCAGGGTAGTTAGGCCAGAAGATGAAGGACATTAAGTCACATACTAGTCTTCACTGAGAATTACATTAGTAGTTTGCGGCATTCATTGCCCAGTTATTGAACATTTCTGTACCATGTATGTAGTATTACAGAATAGTGTTCATAAATTGGCGTTTTACACAGAACATTGGCACTCATTGCCTAATTATAAATCATCAGAAGTCAAAATATTCATATGGTGTTTTACAGAGAACATTGGCACTCATTTCCTAATTAGAAGTCATAATATTCATGTGACGTTTTACAGAGAACATTGGTACTCATTTCCTAATTACAAATCATCAGAAGTCATAATATTCATGTGGTGTTTTACAGAGAACACTGGCACTCATTTCCTAATTACAAATCATCAGAAGTCATTATATTCATGTGGTGCTTTACAGAGAACATTGGTACTCATTTCCTAGTTACAAATCATCAGAAATCATAATATTCATATGGTGTTTTACAGAGAACATTGGCACTCATTTCCTAATTACAAATCATCGGAAGTCATTATATTCATGTGGTGCTTTACAGAGAACATTGGTACTCATTTCCTAATTACAAATCATCAGAAGTCATTATATTCATGTGGTGCTTTACAGAGAACATTGGTACTCATTTCCTAGTTACAAAGTATTATTATATTTTTTTTTTATTATTTGCTAGCAATGCATTGCGTTGAGATCGATAACTAATTGCTGGGGGATAATGATATTTGCATTTGACTTATTGCTGCAAATGAAGATGTGTAACGTCATTCGTCATGAGTCAGCTGTAGCAAGGTTATGAAACAAGTAGAGTATATGTGATCACATTCATAAATGACATAGACTTAATGAACAACTGCTTATAGCACATTAATTTCATAAATAATTTCTCCTGCAAAAAATATACAAAAAAATGGATTATTAATCTGAAGGAAGAAACGCATTTTATGCTGAAAAGTAGTGACCTCGAATTAACAGGCAGTGAAATGTGTATAAAAATGTGTTCCATAGCTGTCCCTTCCAAAACCTTCATTCATCCTACTATGCAGTATAACACATACTGTCAAAACGAATTGCAACAAATACTTAAATAACTACATAGCATAAATACATAACTTCAACATTATCCTCATCTGTAAAGAAAAATAACTTCATTATCCTTCACTTTATTATCCATATTATCATAACTCCATTATTATCATTACCTGTAAAGAAAAACTTCATTATCCATAGTAGCATATTCTTCATCATTATTCATCAGCATTCATTATCATCTGCAAAAAAATCACTTCGTTATTCATTATACAACTATTCCTTATTTCTACCATATTTCATCACTAAAACTAAGATGTGTAGTTCTGTCAGACAGCCTGCATCAATCGCCTCGTATTCTGAAAGAAAAAATTAGTTAAGACTGCTATTCTACGATGTGTATAGTATATTATTGTTAATGCTTGTTAATCCTGATCCATTTACTCTTCATCACGAGGTTTGCATCTTCTTTCGTTCATTCCGAAGGTGAAATTCCCATTTCTATTTAATTTATGTCTTTCACGCATCATTTCTTTCTGAAACTGATGAACAAAGATTAATGTCTTGCATTTACATCATATGCTCACTAAATAATGATTGGTTTATGGTAACATAATTGAGCATACAGCATAACATGACAGAAAACGTAATACGTCAAAAAAATAGGCAGTGTTCAAATGCAAAAATGTACACAGAATATCGCAATGCAGCAGCAAAAAATGTAAAACAGTCACGACGTTGAGATATCATAAGGCAAAATGTCAAAGTCAACTGATGTTTGCTATATCTTAACTATTTCATAGTGCATACAAACAAAACATGAAAACAATCGTACAAGAAATGTGACCTTCTTTGAGTTCAGCTTGTATGTTGTGTAGTTAATAGAGGCGAGAATTAAAGACTTTAATGGAGAGAGAATTTAATAAAATTAATATGTCACTAGATAAAATTGCATAATTATTCATAAGATACGTAAGTTTATCTGGAAAAATGTGCACAGTCTGATATGTAACGACAAGAAGAGCGACCTGCTAACCTTACCTTGCCGGGCACTTGCCAAGAAAAAATACGACAGTCATCAGCAAGTAATCACATAAATATAATTGCATAAATGGTCATAAAATGTGTAAATTCATCTGGAAAAATATGCACGGTCTGATGTGTAACGACAAGAAAAGCGACCTGCTAACCTTACCTTGCCGGGCACTTGCCAAGAAAAAATACGATAATCAGCAGTAAGTAGTCATGTGAATATAATTGCATAAGTGATCATAAAATTAGCAAATGGCATTATAGCATGTTAAATCATAAAGTATCTTCATTCAATAAAAGGTTTGATGTTTGACCAGTGGTGGTTTCCTTTCGATTTTCTGGTTCTCAAAGTTTCGACGTGTACAACAGTGGGGTGAGGAATGCTGCGAATCCGATATGGTCCTGCGTATAGAAGTTCAAATTTACTGCACCTACCTTTTCCTTTATTAGATAAATGGTGTGTACGTACTAATATCTTCTGTCCAATGTGAAAGTCACGGCGTATACAAACCCGTTTTTGCTGTTTTCTCCGGCGCTCTGCGGCACGTTTGATGTTGTTCAGCGCAATGTCAATTATTTCATGGTGTCGTAGTCGACGAGATCTAGGAAATGTTACTAATTCTTTAATTTTGTTAGGTGGTTCAACATTTTTCAGTATAACAGACGGAGATAGCATAGTAGATTCATTTGGTATGGAATTAATTACATCCTGGAATGAGAGTATGTGTGTGTCCCAATCAATATGTCTTTTATGGCAGTATATTCTACACAGTTTACCAATTTCTTTCATTAATCGTTCACAAGGGTTCGTAGAAGCATGGTACCTAGATATATAGATCGGAGAAATGTTTCTAGCTCGTAACATACGTGTCCATATAGCAATGTTAGCTTCCCACAGTAATAAAACTCAATGATAATAAAAATGTGCAAAAATGTTAAGTCCCCACAAAATTAACGTTAAGATGAACCTGATAAATTTTATAAGGCCAGCTGCGCTGACCTTCGGCCCTGTGCAATAATTAAACCCGAACACAAAAACTAAAATTCTTACCTCAGTAAACTGCATCTACATCTGCTCTTATTTTTCGGCACAGCTCCGTGCAATGCTGGCCATGTTTAATTTTGATTCTTGGAGGGAATGCATAGGAAATATTATTTAACTTGAAATGAATCTTTTTCTTTAAAAAGGTTACTTTGTAGAAAAATTATTATTGGGGCAATTCTTGAATAAATTAATTACAATTAACATATGTTATTAGCTGAGCGCAATGCTGCTTCATTATCTTCGATAACAATATACCTGTGACCAGAGATGTAAGGAGAGCAGGCCGCCGACCCATGTCGACGCCCGCTCAGTACAACCGTCCACTCGCTACTAGTGCTGCCGACTCCTCACACACAACTACTGTTCCTGCCGACTCGCTATACGCAACTGAACTCTCGCGCGGTCAAGCGCAGACTAGCAACGATAAATAACTCCCTGGTCAGAGATTCTGTCATGCCTCGCCATCGCTGGTACTGTTTCAGCCATAAGCTACCTGAAGACATGATCCTGAAAACGGATGTGCAGTTCGCGTCGCTGAACAATGGAGGAATTCGGCTACAGTCTCTGACAATAAAGGAAAAGAGCATATTAACTGATTTTTCTTATTAATTCCACCTAAGCGTCGAAACGAGGATTTCATGATTATAATTATACACTGCTTTTCTCTTGTTCCACAATCTTTCCCTGAATTCCATGTCTCGCCTGCTTTTCCAGAAATTTACTTTCAGTATCTCCCTTTTACAGGAAAAAGAGCAGGCGTTAAACTTTGAGACACTGACGGTGAATGATGATTATCATGTGATCTGCCAAATGATAAGCGAAGCTAATTTATGCAGAAGGTAATTATGGAAGTTGCCGTTTCTGGTGTTACAACAGCACACACAACGACAGAGTCTTAATAGTCGCTACCTCATTCTCCCCACAAAAGCTCCATTACTTACAGTGAGGGTAGCCCTAGAGCGATAGCGTAATACAGCGAGCAAGCCAGCTGCACCGAGTATTTATTATCCGGCTTGCATCCGCGCAGGCGATCTTTAACAGGGACGATGATAGGCTGTAATGGCGGCATCGTTGATATTTACGACGGCTCAACTAATGAAGTCGTAGGCCGCTAGGCTGGGTGAGTGTCTCCCGGATGTGCCTCCCGGTCGGCCGCTGACAGACTGGGACGCCGGGTGGGCGGTCGCTGATGTAGAGGCGGATCGCGAGCGCCCAGGTGGCCGCCCCAGACACTTTACCCGTCGCAGATGCGAAGCTTCCGCTGACTGGGGCAGTTTCGATCGGAAAACCAGCCGCGTAATCGCTGAACACGGCCGCCGCTGCTCACCGGCCGCTGATGAAATCTGCCCGTAATTCCACATAAACTTGGGCGCTCGTTCTCCACTCCCTCTAATTTCTTGTCCTAGCTGCCGTAGCTGTGGCAATAAATAGGACTTTATGGCCGTTTTCGGCCGCGTTACTTCTAATTTAGCAGGAATAAAGTAACTGGAATTAGGCGAGCTGTAAATCGACGCGCGACCGCACCTGCTGCTCTTTGCCGAGCGCTTCTCGGAAATTGATAGGTTCGCGGACTCTGGTTACTGACTGATACGCCCAGAAGCGGCAACCGTTTCTGCTCGCGCGTGAATTGGTGTAGATATGTCTACAGCACTCCGAATGCCAGAATTAGGAGACGTTAAGGATGTTTCTTGGTTGCTGTTAAGGCTCTTTGCTTCGTCACGGAGACGCATTTCCCGTCTGAAAACAGACAGGACTCTCGATCTAGCCTCGCCAGGGAACTCGTCCTGGATGGAGTCAGTTACGCTTTGATGTCTTCTTCTCGGTCAGTGCAATGAAGCGCGAAACACTGAGATAACTGTTATTTTCCCTGTACATGAATTTAGGTCAAGAGGAAGTGAACCATGACGGAGTGCATCTGCAGCCGAGCTACAGCTAAATTTCGCGTGTCCAATTTCCTATGCGCTCGTAAAATTCCCAAATAACTGTATAGCTGTGTGTGTGTGTTTTTGTGTTGACAAAGAGAGACAGAGAGAGAGAGAGGGAGGGAGGGACTGAGGGAGGGAGATAGAGAGAGGAAGGGCGGAGAAAAGACTAGCTAAACAACGAACCAGAAAGAAATGTTGGAATAGATGTAGCGGAACACCATGACATGATGTTACGGCGCCAGATAACTTGGTTCCAAACAAGACGTTGTGGCAGTTAGAGGCTCATCTGGTTGTCCCTGTTTCATGTTTCTGCAGCTCTTCGTAACTACTTCAGTGAGTGCAAGACTACCACAAGACTGACACATACAATAAATTACATGAAACGTATTCGCAGGTGCGATTATGGATAACCATCATCTGTATAATGGAATGACAACAATGAAAAGTTGTGCTGGTCCGGGTTTCGAGCCCGGATTTCCCGCTTATCGCTAGCGGTCGCCTTACCATTAAGATACCTGAACACGCTTCCCAGCAAGACTCGAACTTCCATACGTCGTCAACCAGTGTCTACAACCTGCACACCTACATCCATTATATATATTCCTGTACAGGGGAGACATGACACATTTTAATTGAAAGCCGTTTGCGCCGGCGTGGTCAGGTAAATAGGACATTGAAGTACCTGTGTTGTTCAAAAGTACGAGGCAATGTTCCTTCGGACAACTATCAGCTGTGTACGAGAATCATGACAGTGAAAAGTTGTACACGACCGGTAATCGAACCGAATTTCTCACTTTACACGAGCAGTCACCTTAACCGCTTACGTTATCCGTCCTTGAGTGACGGCCAAACCCAAACTTCCATACGTTGTGGTTCCTGCATCTCAACCTGTCCTCGTACAAACGTTATGTAATCCACGTGCAGGGGAAGACATTATTTTTCCTTTTCGTTTTTAATTGAGAGTCGTTGCTTAGTATTGGCGTATAAGTATGACATTGCAGTGCCTGTGTTGTTACGAACTATGCAATGTTCCTTCGTACGTGCAAGGATAAATACGGTATTGAAATGCCTGTGTTGTTAAGAAGAACTATGTACTGTTCCTTCTGAAATGGATGCATATCCCTAGGAACATCGCATCGTTCTTCTTAGCAACATAGGCATTGCAGTTAAAACTAATGAATAAAAAACTTTCAATCAAAATGTCCTCCCCCTGTACAGGACTTACATAAGGTGTGTACGAGTACAGGTTGCGACGCAGGAACTACGGAAGACATATGGAGGTTTGAGTCTGGCCGTGAGTCGTGCACGGATAGCCAAAGCGGTTAAGGTGACTGCTCGCATAAAATGGGAAGTTCGGGTTCGAGTCCCGGACTGGCACAATTTTTCGCTGTCGTCGTTCCCTTATACACCTGGTGGTTGTCGTATTCGCAACTACGAATAAATTCCGTGTATATGTAACTAGTCTAGTCTTCCAGGGACCGTGTAGGAGCAGCTGTTCAGTTAACTAATTTGGTAAGAATTTGGTTGAACACTAACATAGTGTGGACTGCAATTAATTGTCATGTTCGTTTCGTTTGAGAACTTTCAAATTTATGTACATTATCGACCCTGTATTTAATTGGCAGTAGTTCATTTTCTGGGATTTGAATTCAACTTTATTTCGTGATGTGGATTCCGCATGGAACACGCCTATCTCACCATTGACTACTTGAAGGCAGGTAGTAACTAGAGTTACTACCTGCCTTCCTCATGGAACACCCCTATCTCACCACTGACTACTTGTGTTAGACACATACGGTTGCTGTCAACAAGTATCGGCCTGAAGATGACGTTGTAACAACATCGAATCTAGTTGCCAATCAAACCAACACCTTAATACAGCTGGAGGAATGTCGTCATTTTTTAACATATATTACACTAGCTGACGTCCCAAGTCGTCCGTTTCAATTATGGATTTACGAAATTAAAAAGCATGTAGTGGGCTTGAGCACATTTCCAGGCAAAATCGAATTTCGGTTTGCTTCTCGTCTGATAAATATACATATATCTTAGGAAATACGCTTATAACACGCACTTTGATTAAAACAATCTAGCTCACACATGGTTCATTGTGTGATCCTTAATCTTACCATGCCGATATTATTTAGCAAACAAATCTATTTTATAAAATTTAAAGATAACTTTTTGTAAAAAATGTATTTTGAATGCATTTTCTTTGTTTTGTTGACTTGCTGGACATCGTGGCCAGTAAAAGGAGTTGAGATTCAGTCATTTGTTTTGCTGCACGTTTGAGGAACAGCAATACCTGTTTTAGATAATTTTTTGTGTAACTGATTATAGACTCAGTGATTTGGTGAAACTTTCTGCTTTATCTGATGTATGTCAAGACCACGTTGGCCATGATATTTTATTTGTACTTACTCCCCTGTCTAATTGTAACCAGTTTCTTTATAAGACATTAGCTCTCAAATACAGCAGATTTCTCTAATGTCCAGGGTTCACCAATGGAGAGTATGGCATCACGAATAAATACTATGTGGCTAGGTGTGTTCTTCACCACTGGCCAAGTCTGCCTTTCCTCGCCATGGCACATTGTATCTTTTCTTATCTAAAATACGAATCATTGAACAGTTATGTATTATTAGGGTTTAGTGTATTCTGGCTTGGCAGCCTGTTTTCCGTCACTCAGAAAAGAAGTCGGTTAATACAGAGGTCACGATTTGAACATGCCACAGGTCAATTAAGTAATCGATTGTGCAAGAAATTCCAATATTCCTGAACAAATGCAAAAGTTGGTTTGATAGTCACTCTCAAACATGGGTGTTGTTTTACAATGAAGGGAATAAAGCCAGGAACTCGAAGCGGCGTGCTCTGAACAGAATATAATTTGAGTATGAATACGCTAAGCCCACAACATCTCTTTACACTGAAAATATGTCAAATGTTTCAAGCATCGTTGGTAAACAGTACACAAATGGTGCAAATGGCTCTGAGCACTATGGGACTTAACGTCTGAGGTCATCAGTCCCCTAGAACTTAGAACTACTTAAACCTAACTAACCTAAGGACATCACACACATCCATGCCCGAGGCAGGATTCGAACCTGCGACGGTAGCAGTCCCGCGGTTCCGGACTGCGCGCCTAGAACCGCTAGACCACCGCGGAAACAGTACACATGTATGTAAACAGTACACGTGCTGTACATGTACTGTCAAATGTGTATCAGTGTTTGTGCTGACGGCCCAAGGAAAGTAAAAATACCAGTAGTCCCCGATCTGCACGCCGTCAGCATAGCGATTCACGCTGGTGCGTACTTCAGACGCACGATATACTGATAATCACGGCAGGGGTAAATTAACCAAGAATGCCCTCACTAGTGTTTCTGTCATATCTCATAACTGTGCAGCAACTTGCGATGTCGTAGAAGAAGGCACAACTGATATTGTGAATGGCGTTAAATATTCTTTACTCATCAGAGCAGATTAATTCGTGGCGTGCGGTGCTCCAGCTGCCAGAGTGTACCAGCAGCGGCACAGATTACCTCTGAGCATTGTAGAACAGGGAGCCATAACTAATGACAATAGTACACCCATGATGATCAGCATTGCACAATAAAACCATCTGATCGATTTTGCTCCCGTTCCTACTTCAGGGAAATGCCATTTTCAAAGACGTCAGTATGTGAGCCTAAATTTGTCGCGCTAATTTTCTGCCCATGACGACCACAATAGCTGCTCTGAGCATGTGTGAGGTATAATGATACGGCGTCTTATGCGACGTTCGTTACTTGCAACATAACGTGACAATTACAACATGCGTGTATCTCCCAAGATAACATTCTATTCCTCTATGGTCTTCTCTGTGTTCAGTTGCAGAACTGAATTGTATCTAGAGTAGGCTATACAAGATACTGAAGTCGTTACCCAAGATAATCTGTCCATAAATTAATTTTTAATTTTTCTGCAGTGTGTCTGAGCAACATAGCCGGATAGATAGTAACAGGCTAAAACAACAGAAAATCATAAATATCGAATGCGAGTCCAACCAGGGTGGTCGCCAGATCATTGTCCCAAATACCAACCCAGAAGAATATCATCATTTTAGTTGTTGTGAATAATGAGGGTGCCTTGACGGGACTGACTTGATTTACCTGTTTGCTACACACGCTGGACGAATTGAAGTGCTCTCAAATGGTCGAAGCAGATGAGCAATCCTGTAGCAAGAAAGACTCACATCTCTTCTCGCACCTTCAAAATAACAAGATCTTCAGCCTCAAAAGCGGAGAATCCGTTTGTTAAATGGCTAATGAGAACGAGAAGGAAGCAAATCACAGAGCAGGCAGCGTTGTGGTCCCTGTTTAGAGACTGGAATGTAAGTCCACTGGACAGAAGAATAGTCACCCCCTTAAAAGAGCACAGTGGTCGTTTCGGTGCGCTGCAGATGGGGTAGAACTAGCACCAGGCCGTCATGTGACCTTCCACCGCTGACGTTAAGCAATGAAATTGCTGCGCAAGGGCCTGTCTGTTACAAAGAGTTATCGCAGTAAGAACGGTACACGTCGACGGGAATGGTAGAAAGAAGCTATCGCGTTTGGACATTCCCTTGACCACACTGTGAATGAAATTGCCCACTGGTGTATAAACGCAGGCTGTTCAGCAAATTTGCTACAAATGGGGCACCATTCGTTGACATGTACCACGGCTTAAGAGCAGTGGCCGTAAAAAGATAGTAATCGAAATGTATGGAGAGAAGTGTGACGCCTTGCGAATGAGAATCTGTTTTCAACTCAGCAGCAGTTGATATAGACGTTTTCTCAGTACGGTACAGCGTCACAACATAAAAAAACTATAATGGAGAAACCAACTTTTCAATCACGGTTACAGTGCCTTTCTTCTAGGTCGGTTAGACCACTATAGTTTTTATATTATGACGCGGTACCATAATCAGAAAACTTAAATGTCAGTTGACTAGCCGCGGAAATCTAAGCAATTATACCAACAGCAGTTGTTGCTCCTAGAACTACCTCAACCAATTTCGAAGTGAACATTGCGAGGGGAACAGTCTGCAATCGCCGTTTTGAGTCGCTTCCATCGAAAAACGAAATTTCTCGTAACGGCATGTAAAGTTGCAAATCTCCAATGAGCCAACAATACAGTAACTTTACAATACCCGTAGTACAGTCCAACGAATCACGATTTTGGCTGTTGTAAATGTTAAAATAGTGCTGAATGTACCGACATCCCAATGAAGCGATTAACCTCCAGTATGTGGTGTGTCCATTCCTAACTCATGTTTTTGGGCCGTTTTCCGGGTACCATGATTTTTACCCATTCAACAATTTTACCGTGAACACCAAACCAGGATACATTTTAATATTACAGGTGACCAAATGATGGCCTTTCTCTACATCTTAATTGTGTGTATGCTGTGGACACTCCCACCTTGAAAATTAGAGCAGCTTTGTTTACAGAATTCCTCGTGTACATTCTTGGATCGAGGAACACTTCAGCGCAGTATTGTGCATCGAGTGGCCCACTAAATCATCCGATAAACATCAAATCAACACTCCTGCAATTTCGTAACTCTAAGCTGGTTCTAATAATATATGAGTGGCTTCAGCTGAATATGGCATACATGTAGAAAGTTGTTGACTCGCTTCTCGCCGAAATGAAGCCAGTCCAAGCCTAGAGATAGTGTGGCTTCTGAGGTGACAATTTTTGTCTGGTGAGGTTAAGTGAAGTACACGTACATGATATTAGCTGGTGAAGTAAACTTGTCCCCAATATAAGAGTTGCGGCCTTCCTCCGATCTTCGACCTGAGTTGCCCAGCCAGTTAGACTGGGACAAACAGGTTAACGTGGATTCCGACGAATGGTGTAAATCGTCATTTTTTCATTCACGAATCGTAACCAGAGACGGAAAAGCAACATGAAACAGGAAAAAATCGTGGGACTGACTAGCGATTGAATCTTAGATCGTCGGATGTGTACTTCTCAATACCCAACGTTTTCAGCTTATTCTTCTTGGAATCTATTCCGGTTTTTCGTTCCTTGAACCTCCACATCTCAATCAGTGCATCTGCCATCCTTTCTTACTTGGCCGTGTTCCTTGTCGTCATTTGTGGGACTTTTCGAATTGCGAGAATATTTTTGGCACCCTGAGTAACTATACGTGGATTTAATTGACCTCTGCAAAAATTCAGTTTGATCATTAGAAATGTAATTTACTGTCGGATGTTTTTTCCACTTGTCGAATGTCTTCCACTTGCTAAATTTCAATAGTGATGCTTTGTTCAAAATTTGTCACCAATCATTTATTCATTTAGCAGTTACATTCCGAATCCTCCAAACCTTCACAAACCCTCTAAAAACACTCACTTAGCCACCGAGCCCCACAATATGGATGTTGCAGAATAATAAAATTAGTAGATATACGTTTTAAAAATATTTCTAAGTCTCAATGTGGCCTGAGGCTGCAATATAGGACAAAAACTCTCACAGGATGGTCTCTCTGCTTCCCTAAGACAGTTTGCCTAATGTGTGTGCATCTACACCTAAATTTGTATTCTACAAGCCACCGTAAAATGGATGGCAACGGGCCTTCCCAGTTGATGCATGTATTAAGATCCTTTCCATTTCGTCCACATACAGAGCGAGAGAAGAAAGACTGTTTAAAATTTAAATGATTCTACGTACACTGTAATTAGTATAATGTTGACTTCGCTGTCCCAGAGTTAGAGATACTTAAGGGGCGGTAGTATATCCCTCGATTCTTCACTTATTACTGGTACTTCAAGCTTCGTAATTAGTTTTTCGTGGGACTTTAGCGTCTATCTTAGGACGCTTTCCCTTCAATCAAACAAACCTGTGAACATTCGTGCTGCCCTTCTTTACATACACTGAGTATCTTCTTTTAGTCCTCTTTAGTATGAGTCCCAAATACTACAGCAATATTCTCTGGATCGTTGTATCTGCTGCAATGAAGTAACTGTAAAATCATTGTGGGCCTCACCAACAACTCGGATGAGACAAGAATATGCTCATCACCTCCGAACGTAAGGCGCAGAGCTGCATTGACGGTTAGGAAGCAGTGAGATTATTCTTGGTGCTATTCAGTGGCCCCATGCCATACGGAACGCGTTCCCACGCGAGGAAGTTGATACATGTCGTCGCAGTTCACGCACGTTGGAAATCTGGTCACGTGCATATAGGCTTGACCTTGGTTTAAATCACACACCCGTCTATGAATTAATAGTCATTACACATGCACCAATGGCCATATGATTCTGTATGGCCTTTCAGTAAGTGCCACTAGTGCTCAAGCAGGTAGGGCACCATTCTCTGGCCATAGAGGTTCTAGGTTCAATCTCAGACAGGGGCGCGAATTTTCATTCGTTACAGTCCCTCCAGGACGGCACCAGGTCCAGTCAGACTGCGGTCAGAAATCGTACCAAGGATCTTTACTAGACATCAAAGGCAGTCGGGTTGAAGGGCCTACCACCCTTCCCCCTCCTAGTGCTGCGCAAAACCCACCACGATAAGGCCTATAGCCTTGACACAGGCTTGCGCCGTGGACTTTACTTTTCTTAATAACAATAATTAACTGTTGTACGAATTTAACTACTCTAAATACATACATAAAAAGAGTTTTGCATCACCCAGTTCCCAGAACTCCCCAAGATAGATGTTGACTGTGGATATTGTATCACAGATACAGTCCCTTTGTTCAGAGATGTCACACAACCCGCCCAAAGATGTAAACGACCTCGCATGAGCAGCGCCTATTAGATGGGGTCCGACAGCCGATCAGTTCGTCATTTCACGAAGAAGAAGGTACACGACTCTTGTTGTCTGTAGTTCAACCATGCCAAGACGGTCAATACCGCGGTTCGATCGCGTCCGCATTGTTACCTTGTGCCAGATAGGGCTCTCTTGAAGGGAAGTGTGCAGGCTTCTCGGAGTGAACCAAAGCGATTTTGTTCGGACAGGAGAAGATACAGACAGACAGGAACTGTCGATGACAGGCCTCGCTCAGACCGCCCAAGGGCGGATGACCTCTACCTACGGATTACGGCTCGGAGGAATGCTGACAGCAACGCCAACATTTTGAATAATGCTTTTCGTGCAGCCACAGGACGTCGTGTTACTACTCAAAGTGTACGCAATATGCTGCATGACACGCAACTTCACTCCCGACGTCCATGGCGATGTCCATCCTTGCAACCACGAGACAATGCAGCGCCGTACAGATGGGCCCAACCACATGTCGAATGGACCGCTGAGGATTGGCATCACGTTCTCTTCACCGATGAGTGTCGCATATGCCTTCAACCAGACAATCGTCGGAGACGTGTTTGGAGGTATCCTGGTCAGGCTGAAAGCCTTAGACACCCTGTCCAGCTAGTGTAGCAAGGTGGAGATCCGCTGCTGTTTTTGGGGTGGCATTATGTGGGGCCGACGTACGCCACTGGTGGTCGTGGAAGGCGCCATAACGGCATTACGATACGTGATTTCCATCCTCCGACCGATATTGCAATCACTTCGGCAGCATATTGGCGAGGCATTCGTCTTTATGGACGACAATTAGCGCTACCATCATGCACATCATGTGAATGACTTCCTTCAGGATGATAACATCGCTTGACTAGAGTGGCCAGCATGTTCTCCAGGCTTGAACCCTGCCGAACATGCCTGGGATAGATTGAAAAGGGTTGTTTATGGACGACGTGACCCACCAACCACTCTGAGGGATCTACGCCGAATCGCCGTTGATGAGTGCGACAATCTGGACCAACAGTACCTTGATGAACTTGTGAATAGTATGCCACGACGAATACAGGCACTCATCAGTGCAAGAGGACATGCTACTGGGTATTAGAGGTACCGGTGTGTACAGCAGTCTGGACCATCACCTCTGAGGGTCTCGCTGTATGGTGCTACAACATGGGGTGCGTGGTTTTCATGAGCAATAAAACGGGCGGAAATGATTATGTTGATCTCTATTCCAATTTTCTGTACAGGTTCAGGAACTCTCGGAACCGTGGTGACGCAAAACTTTTTTGATGGAGGGTGATTTAAACTTAGTATTTTGTCACTAGTCAATTAAACAGAGTTTTGTTTAAAACAGTAAAAGTTGTGTAAGGTCTTAGTTTTAAAACAGTAATTATTGATTCATTTGTTTGACATTACTGTTTCCATTTGATGTGCTGTCAAGAGTGAGTGAGCATGTGAAATTATTATGTATGTAACGTATGAATACTGAAATTTTTAAATAATGAATGATCAGTTGGCGTGCGAAACATATGTTTAACATAAAGCAGCCAGCTTAAATATTCTAGAAGGAAAACCTTCACTTGTGTAGTTAAGACTAATAAAAACGAGGTAATTTTCCATTTATTTACCTTTCGGAAAATACAACGTCTGAAAGTGATTGCAGTAAATTTGGAGCTGCGTACCGGTGAAGGACGGCGATTTCCGTGCCGTCCTCGAAAAACTATGAAGTTGTTGGCTACAGAATGTTCCACTCAAACGAAGGAAGGGAATGATCATCCTCTCAGGGAGCGACAGCGATTTACATGCACTAGTCTTGAGGAATCATTATTCGTCCGCAGCTCGTGGTCGTGTAGTAGCGTTCTCGCTTCCCGCGCCCGCGTTCCCGCGTTTGATTCCCGGCGGGGTCAGAGATTTTCTCTGCCTTGTGATGACTGGATGTTGTGTGACGTCCTTACGTTAGTTAGGTTTAAGTAGTTCTAAGTTCTAGGGGACTGATGACCATATATGTTAAGTCCCATAGTGCTCAGAGCCATTTGAACCATTTTGAATCGTTATTCACCTTTAGTAGCGTGTGAAGCTATGTGTCTGTGTTCTAATAATTTTGCAAAAAAATTGTAATTTCATTGTACTGAGAAGTTGACTGGTTCAGGAAACGACAACGGCAGCAGTTTTCAGCGTTTACGGAAGACTTTGAGAGTTTTAGAAAATTTTGTGACTGTCTTTGGATTGGCTAAAATTCCCCATAGACTCCTATACAATCGAAGATACGAAATTTCTGATTATTGAATGTTGGTAAACTGTTTAGTATTAAGACAGCGTACCATGACTGATAACCATCCAGTGACATTCAAACTACTTATTGACTGTTAAAGTAGCGGTTCTTTGCATAGTAGGACGCAAATTCTACGCTTAACCTGCCTTCTACCCAGAGAATGTGTGATTGCGGTGACTTGCTGGTGTAAACTGTGAGCCGGCCGCGGTGGCCGTGCGGTTCTAGGCACGTCAGTCCGGAACCGCGTGACTGCTACGGTCGCAGGTTCGAATCCTGCCTCGGGCATGGGTGTGTGTGATGTCCTTAGGTTAGTTAGGTTTAAGTAGTTCTAAATTCTAGGGGACTGATGACCTCAGAAGTTAAGTCCCATAGTGCTCAGAGCCCTTTTTGACATACGGGAAGGCGACGTGACCAACAGCCGTCGAGGGGCCGCCTATGTGGGAGATGAACCACCGTGGTGGATGCGCAGGACAACTACGATCGTGTGCAACGTAACTGGAGAACAGTTGTGCACGCCTGACCTGCATTGGAGGGACTCCAGCTCCGCCAGGACGCTGGTCACCGGACTCATCCTAAAAGCTCCCGTCGCCAGTTGTTCGCCACAGTGGTGCACTGGGTCGAGTAAATGCAATGCTGAGGGCGCCGCCGAACCATAAACCAAACTCCCATAGTCAAGGCGGGATTGAACAAGGGCTCTGTAGAGCTGCAGCAGCGTCGAGAGATCTGCACCCCAGTTGGTGTTGCTCAGGCAGCGGAGGGCATTGAGGTGCTGCCGGCACTTCAGCTTAAGCTGACGAAGGTGAGGAAGCCAAGTCAATCGGGCGTCGAAAACCAGTCATAAAAACCGACATGTCTCCACTACAGTGAGGGTATCGTCAGTAAGGTAAAAATCTAGTTCCAGATGAGCGGTTCGACGCCGACAGAAGTGCATAACACACGACTTTGTGGCCGAAAACTGAAAGCCATGGGCTAGAGCCCATGACTGCGCGTTGTGGGTGGCTCCCTGTAGGTGCAGCTCAGGAACACTATTGGAGCAGTATGAAATTTAGAAGTCATCTGCACATAGAGAGGGTGAGATGGACGGCCCTTCAACTGCTGCTAGGCCGTTAATGGCCACTAAAAATAGAGATACACTCAACACAGAGCCCTGCGGGCCCACATTCTCCTGGGCATTGGGCGAACTATGGGAGGCACCAACTTGCACACTGAAAGTACGAAACGACAGAAAATTCTGGATAAAGCGGGCCTCAGAGAGCCCACTCGTACAATGTGGCAAGGATGTGATGTCCCCAGGTGGTGTCATACGCTTTTCGTAAATCAATGATGGAAACTAGATGTAGGCGTCTGGAAAAGGCTGTTCGGATGGCAGACTCGAGGGACACAAGATTATCAGTGATAGAGCGACCCAGGCGGAAACTGCCCTGGCACAGAGCCAGTAGGCCACGTGACTCCAGTACCCAACACAAATGCCGACACACCATATGTTCCAGCAGCTTACAAAGAACGTTGGTGAGGCCGAAGGCGCGATAGCAATTCACATCAAGCGGGTTTCTGCCGGGTTTGTGCACTGGTATGGTGGTGCTCTGCCGCCAGTGCGATGGAAAGACGCCATCGCACCAGATCCGGTTGAAGATCACGAGGAGATGTCGCTTGTAGTCAGACGAGAGATGTTTAATCATCTGATTGTGGATCCGATCTGGCCCAGGAGTTGTGTTGGGGCAATGTGCGAGTCCACTGAGGAATTCCCAATTTGTAAATGGGGCGTTATAGGGTTAACTGTGGCGCTTAGTGAACGAGAGGACTTTCCATCGCCGGCCGAAGTGGCCGTGCGGTTAAAGGCGCTGCAGTCTGGAACCGCAAGACCGCTACGGTCGCAGGTTCGAATCCTGCCTCGGGCATGGATGTTTGTGATGTCCTTAGGTTAGTTAGGTTTAACTAGTTCTAAGTTCTAGGGGACTAATGACCTCAGAAGATGAGTCCCATAGTGCTCAGAGCCATTTGAACCATTTGACTTTCCATCCGCTGTTTGAGAGTGCGAAAGGCTGTGGGAGTATTCTCCGACGCAGAGGTGCGAGCATAGTTCTCAGCAAAGTGCTCGGCAATCGCGTTTGCGTAAATAGATAACACGCCACTTATGTTAACACCCGGAATACCTGTTGGGGTCTGTCGCCCAAAAGCTCGTTTGATCTTTTCCCAGACTTGGGAAGGTGACTTATGGCACCCAATGGTCGAGACGTATCCCTCCCAACACTCCTGTTTCCATCGTTTGATAAGCTGGCGAACTCGGGCACGGAACCGTTTAAAGGCTATGATGTACTCCTGGGAAGGGTGCCACTTACGCCGCTGTAGAACTCGCCAACGCTCCTTATTTGCCTCAGTGACTTCCGGCGACCACCAAGGGACTGCTTTTTGCCAGGGACACGCTAAAGAGCGAGGGAACGCGTTTTCCGCCGCAGAAACGATCGTTGTAGTTACCTGCACACTTCGCTGTTACCATCTGGGGGAGATGCAGCAGAGGTGAAGGCTTCCCAGTCTGCCTTATTTAAAGCCCATCTCCGTGGGCCTGACGCCAGGGCAGTGACAGGATGATTGGGATGTGGTCACTACCACACAGGTGCTCTCCAGTGGATAGATGGGAGAAGGCCAGGCACGGGGGAGGGGACCAATGTCCCCTGCATTTCGGGGAGCCTTGCTCCAAAAGTAGGTGCTTTGGGAGCAATGGAGGAAGATTTGCCCCCTACCACCAAGGGGGTGGATGTATTCTGGTGACCCGGAGGACCCACTGTTCATGGCACAGAGTGAGGAACCACTGGCACTTGGGACGGCGATGGTGACGAAGCTGCAGCATATGTCGACGTCAACCGAATGGGGTGTCATCTTTCAAATTTACGTTTAGCCTCGGAGTAAGTCAACCAGTCGAGGGTCTTGTACTCCATGATTTTCCGCTCCTTTTGGAGTACTGGACAGTCTAGTGAGCGGGCGGTTGGAGGGGGGGGGGGGGCTATCCACAGTTGATGCAAGTCCAAGGTGGCGCACATGGAGCATCTGGGTGCAGTGGACGTCCGCAATCTCGACATGTTGCGCTGGAAGTGCAGTGGGAAGACATGTTCCCGAACTTCCAGTACTTAAAGCACCGCATAAGAGGTTCAAATGGTTCAAATGGCTCTGAGCACTATGGGACTTACTGCAGTGGTCATCAGTCCCCTAGAACTTAGAACTACTTAAACCTAACTAACCTAAGGACATCACACACATCCATGCCCAAGGCAGGATTCGAACCTGCGACCGTAGCAGCTGCGTGGTTCCGGACTGAAGCGCCTAGAACCCCTCGGCCACTCCGGCCGGCACCGCATAGGAGGGAAGTATGGTTTGACGTCACAGTGGTAAACCATCTCCTTAATCTTTTCAGGCAGTGAATCACCCTAAAAGGTAAAGATGTAGGCACCGGTAGCAACCCTTTTGTCTTTGGGACCCCTGTAAATGGCCCGGATGAAATGAACACTCCACCGTTCTAAATTAGCGTGGAGTTCGTCGTCAGATTGCAAGAGTAGATCGCAATTGAAAATGATCCCCTGGATCATGTTGAGGCTTTTATGGGGAGTGACAGAAACAGGAATATCACCCAGCTTGTCACAGGCGAGTAATGCTCGGGATTGGGCTGGGGATGCTGTCTGTATCAAGAATGCGCCGTTTCGCATCTTGGATAGCGCTGTCACTTCTCCGAATTTAGTCTCAAGGTGTTAAACGAAATACTGGGGCTCTGTAGGTAGAAAGGAGTCCCGATCAGTTCTCCTACAGACTAGAAGCCGAGGCATATCGCTCCCTCCGTTCTGTAGCCCTATGTTCCTCCCATGGAGTAACGAGGGAGGGAAACTATTTAGGGATATACCTGTCGGCATTGAATTGGATCTTGCCCTTTTTAGAGATTGCTGGTGCTGTACGGTCACCAGCAAGAGATGACTTAGTCCGCTTCATTGCTGGTCATCCGCCCTGATGCCACCCACTCCGATCAGGGACTCTCCCCACGGGCGCCACCCAGCCACAGCAAAGGCCAACTGGCATGATGGCCGTTTCTGGGTGTCCTGATGCCCCAGGAAGACAGGCGTCTGCTCCTTGGCAAATGTGGTGAGTTTGCAGCTCAGGCATCAGCAGTGCAGTCCCTGTGTTTTCAGGCGGCTACCACCAAATGGGTACATGACGGCCCCACCACAACCGACTGGCTAGCATGCTGGATATTGGGCGCAGAAAAATCTAATATTGTCATGGGGCGAAAGAGGACAGGAGACTACGGAAGAAGATGACACCACAGAAAGCGTCCTCGCGCAAATAATGGAGATGCAAAGCCATGACAAGAGATTCAGGAGATCGAATCTAAGGGCACTATGAGTAACTCGTGCACCACGTAAGGCGTCCTTCTCCATATGGCCTGCACTTCTGTAGAATTTTGAAAGTGGCAGGTCAAACCATAGAATGACACCTCAATTCATAGGGCCGAAAAGCGTGAGACTCCTTTTAGTCGCCTCTTACGACAGGCAGGAATACCTCGGCTCTGTTCTAACCCCCAGACCTGCAGAGGGGAGATTAAGAACAATTGGACCTCATGGGGAGAGCCCTCTAACCATCCCGGGTTTTGGACAATCTAGTGCGACGATTGGACAGAATTTGGCACGATATTCTAATGCGCCAATTGTACAGAATTTGGGACGATATCCGTTAGCAGGACATTCAACAACTCTGTCAATCAATGCCAAGCCGAATAACAGCTTCCATAAGGGCCAGAGGTGGACTAGCGTGTTTTTAACTTGTTCAGTTTCTGAAACTCTTTCTCTTGAATAAATCATTTAGTTTTTCTAGGTTGTAATCATTTGTTTGTCTGTACATGTGTATACATAATTGGTACCGATTTCCGTCCCATTCGGATAATTTCTTTGCAGTGCGTCGTTCTTATTTCCTTTTTCTTTCTTCTTTATTTTGTTTTAGAATATATATTCTTGGTAGACATTGGGTCGCTGGAGAAGATATTCGTGTAGCTCCCTACCCAACACAGCCACGTAAACAGTGGCCTGCGTCGCTTGCAGACGTGGCACACATCTGCCGGTGGCTGAGCTCGGTGCGGCGCCGTTAGGCGGCCTTTAGGGGCGACCGTCGGGCCGGTAGCGGCCTGCATCGCCATCGCCAGCGCCAGCGCCGCTCTTTTGAAGTGGGTCCCGGCCGACATTCCGCGGCGCCCAAAAACCGCCTGTAATTGATACCGCCGGCCCGTTAATTAAAACCGCTGCCCTGGCCTGGCGGAATGGGACGCACTGCTCCGAGCAGAGGCGCAGCGCGCTCGATGAAAGGTTTTTTCTTTACGACCGTTTCCACCGGAATCCGGTGGCTCGAATAGCTCCATCGGCGGCCCCTCTAACCTTCTACGGCCGCCGCTAGTAGGTCCGCTTAGTCGCGGAGTCTTCGCCTGCCAGGAATGTCAAGCGGGGCATGTGGCGGGCGTGCTGGTACTCTGTGGCGTGGGCAAGCACGCGTCCGGGCTTCGGTTCTTGGGGCCGTAGTTTGTTACTCTCTCGCCCTTCCTGCCCCGCAAATACAAGTTGCATTCACCATTACTATTAACGTGCTACAGATGCCTGTGAATTTAATATGAAAACGTGCTGAAAAGCAATGCCTCCGAAAATTTTATTTTGTTCTCAATATCGGTTGAGGTAGCCTATTACATGTCATCGTATTACTCGGTCTAGTTCCTTGCTTCGCTGACGCAAGTTGTATCGAGCTGCCGCTAGAACTCTCCGAATTGTAGTGTGTGGAATCTTATGGGCCTTAACTGCCAAGGTCATCAGTCCCTAAGCTTACACGCTACTTAACCTAAATTATCCTAAGGACAAACACACACACCCATGCCCGAAGGAGGACTCGAACCTCCACCGGGCCGAATTGTAGTGTGTAATATGGCGGTGTGTAACGTAACTAAGTCGCTGCGTGAAAAACGGTGTGGTGTTATCGAGCCGGCCGGGGTGGCCGTGCGGTTCTAGGCGCTGCAGTCTGGAACCGCGTGACCGCTACGGTCGCCGGTTCGAATCCTGCCTCGGGCATGGGCTTGTGTGATGTCCTTAGGTTAGTTAGGTTGAAGTAGTTCTAAGTTCTAGGGGACTGATGACCACAGCAGTTAAATCCCATAGTGCTCAGAGCCATTTGAACCATTTGTTATCGCATAGAACTGTGACGGACTGCGGAATGGACGATTGTGCACGGTAACCGACACGACTCATCGGAATCGGGTTGGTGAACCTATAAGTAGGCTGTTTAGGTTTTTATGTTGGTAACGCCACGTAGCGCTCTGTATGAAAATCACTGACTGTGCTGTGTGCAGTCTGTGGCTGGTTTGCATTGTTGGAATATTTGCTACTGTAGTGTTGGGCAGCTGGATGTGAACAGCGCGTAGCGTTGCGCAGTTAGCCGCCTGCAGTAGTGGATGTGATGAGAGGTTTTTATGTTGGTTACGCCACGTAGCGCTCTGTGTGAAAATCACTGACTGTGCTGTTTGCAGTCTGTGGCTGGTTTGCATTGTTGAAATATTTGCTATTGTAGTGTAGGGCAGTTGGATTTGAACAGCGCGTAGTGTTGCGCAGTTGGAGGTTAGGTACCAGCAGTGGTGGATGCGGGGGGAGAGATGGCAGAATTCTGAGAGCGGACGATTTGGACGTGTGTCCATCAGAAAGAGTAAATTTGTAATACTGGATATCATGAACTGAAAAAAAAAAAAAATATATATATATATATATATATATATATATATATATATATATATATATATATAATGACTTTTGAGCATTATTAATGTAAATACATTGTTTGTTCTCTATCAAAATCTTTCATTTGCTGACTATGCCTAACAGTAGTTAGTGCTTTCAGTAGTTAGAAACTTTTATTTAGCTGGCAGTAGTGGCGCTCGCTGTATTGCAGTAGTTCGAATAACGAAGATTCTTGTGAGGTAAGTGATTCATGAAAGGTATAGGTTATTGTTAGTCAGGGCCATTCTTTTGTAGGGATTTCTAAAAGTCAGATTGCGTTGCGCTAAAATATTGTATGTCAGTTTAGTGTTGATCAGAATAAGTAAAGAGAGTAATGTCTGAGTACGTTCACTTTTGCTCACCTGCTTGAAAATCAAATAACGTAGAGGTTTATCAGCACAGTAATTCATTAATTTTTCGAAGGGGATGTTTCAAAGCCATCAGAAAAATCGTCGGATAACACATACAGAGCTTATTGTCGTTCAGGAAACTTTTGAGCGTAAGGGTGATGTCTTCCTTAACAACATGGTGACAGCTGGCGAGAGCTGGGTTCACCACTTTGACCCCCTAAGAAAGCATCAATGGTGTTGCTCCACAAAGGATCGCTTAAGCCAAAAAGTTCAAGACCACGTGATCAGCAGGAAAAGTCGTGCTCACAGCATTCGGGGATGTTCAAGGTGTGATGCATTTGCTATTCATGCATTAAGGCAGCGTCATAGGCTCTGCAAGGTACTGTGCGAGACGATCAGAAAACTGAAAGTTCCCACATGGAGCACCCTCTCCTTCAGCATTACAACGCCAGAACACACGCGAGCGCTGCGACATCTGTAACAATCCGACGCCTCCGGTGCACCGTCATTCATCGCTCTTCATACAGTCCCGAGTTGGCCCCATCCGATTTTCATGTTTCCAAAACTTAAAGAACAGCTTCGAGGATTCTCTTTGATAGTGAAGAACCGGTGCAAGCAGAGCTAACGTTGTGGCTCCCTCGACAAAGCCAAACATTCTACAGTGACGGTATCAACAAATTGGTGTGTCGTTGGCAGAAATGGATTCGTCACCAGTCTGATTATGTTCAGAAATAAATATGTAGACATGAAGAATAAAGACACAGAATGTTAATAACGTTCGTTTTATTTAATAAGTTTTAAGACTTTCCTGATCCAAAATTCGGAGTCGTTACTTATCAGTACTCGCTTGCAATAATAATAATGCAGCCAAAAAATGAGGTGAAACATAAAAGAAAGATCTGAAAAAGTCAGAAAAATATCACGTTCAAAAATGACGATAGCAAATGGAAATTAAGAAGTAATAAGGAGGTTTATAAAACAATAGAACGAAAATTAGACACAATGCAGAAAGGAAGTGTTTTCTGTGGACGAACGGGACAGAAATCCAAAACCGACCTGAAGTGAACGGAAATAACTGAGCAAAAAGTAGGAAAAACAGGAAAGTTCACAGAAAAATTAAAAAGTTTCGAGGGCTTTCAGGAGAAAATACAGACAAAGACGGGGGCAATATGGACAGAGGAAAGAAGAGGACAACGTAGGGAAAGAATGATAAAGTATTGGATGAAGAGAGAAGAAAAAGAAGACATAAGTTATTTCACTTGTTCCTCAGCAGGCCAAACCGATAGTAATAATAGTCACAGAATATTAAATAACAGAACGTAGTATGTTGTCCTGGACGGCGAGTGTTTATCAGAGACAAGGGTATCGTCAGGACTGCCCCAGGTAAACATGACTACTATTATTCTCTATATACATAAATGATCTGGCGGACGGGGTAAGCAGCAATCTGTGGCTGTTTACTGATGATGAAGCTATTGTCGTTGAGTGACTGTAGGTGGATACAAGATTAATTATTCACAATTTCTAGTTGTTATGATGAACAGCAGCTAGCTCTAAATGTACTAAAATGTAAATTAAAGCAGATAAGCTGGAAAAACAAACACGAAATTATGGATACAGCGTTAGTAGTGTCCTGCTTGACACAGTCACGTCGTTTAAATATCTGAGCGTAACGTTGCAGAGCGGTATGAAACGGAACGAGCATATGAGGATTGTGGTAAGGAAGGCGAATAGTCGACTTCAGTTTATTGGGAGAATTCTGGGAAAGTGTGGTTCACCTGTGAAGGACGCTAATGATGCCTATTTTTGTCTACTATTCGAGCGTTTGGGAACCGTACCAGGTCGGTATAAAGAAAGACATCGAAGCAACTCAGAGGCGGGCTGCTAATATTGTTACTGGTAGGTTCGAACAACACGCAAGCCTTAGAGACACTTCGGTAACTCAATTGGCAATCTCTGGATGGAAGGCAATATTCTTTTCGAGAAACGCTATTGATAAAATTCAGAGAAGCGGAATTTGAAGCTGACTGCAGAACGCTTCTACTGCCTCCACCATACATTGGGCGTAAGGACTACGAAGATAAGATACGAGAAATTAGGGCTCATACGAAGACATATAGCCAGTCTTTTTCTTCGTTCTGTTTATGAGTGGAACAGGAAAGGAAATGACTAGTAGTGGTACGGGGCCCCTTCCGCCACGCACGATACGGTAGATTGCGTATTATGGATATTGATGTAGATGTAGAATGACATTAATAATAATAATAATAATAGTAATAACAACAATAATAAAATATAAGCACACAGGACAAATGGACAGTCATAACCTAGGAGACATCACTCTGATACCGCACAACACGGCAACTTGTCTGGATAATGTCCTCAGTTTGCCGAGTAGGAGAGTCCACAAGCTTCTTTAGGTCTGCCACATCCAGATGAAGTTTCGCACTGGTGATGAGTTCCCAAAGGGCGACAGATTTTCAAGAATGTTGATTGCTACATATCACTCACTGTAAGAAACTAACGCAATTATTTTCTTTGTGTTTAACATAAGATGATTAGGCGGCAATTTGAGGTGGTTAGGATGCCTGTGTCTCGGTTAAACTACTAATATAT
Source organism: Schistocerca nitens (assembly GCF_023898315.1). NCBI lineage: Eukaryota > Metazoa > Arthropoda > Insecta > Orthoptera > Acrididae > Schistocerca > Schistocerca nitens. The sequence goes on from NC_064615.1 coordinate 801,238,740, forward strand.
TCGTACAGCCCTTTCAACACAGGTGTTGACATCTTGTAAAACAGGAGCGTCGACGGAATACTCGTCACGAACCTGTACAATATATCGTCCGTCCAAAAAGCACCAAGACTGATTTTATTCCTGGCGTATAAGCGATGCCTGCGCAGTAACTGCGGTGGCAAATTTAACTAACAACTCTAAAAAATAGACATTCACTCGTCCAGTTAATTGTAAGCAGGCAGTGTTATGAAGGGGACGTCCGGCCATAGTGTGTTAGCGATGTTGTGTCACAAATCGCAGTCGAGCAACATCTTTCAATCAAGTGTTCAAGACATATTTCGGAACATTATGAAGAAGAGTAAAGTGTGTGCAAAATTTCGCCCGGTACCTTAACTCTCAAATAAAAATAACGTTTTTTGGACTGATTGAAAGACAAAATGCAGACAGTTTATTTCTGGAAGAAACTGTAATGAGTTGCAAGACTGTGTTACCGATATGAAACCACAGCGAAACGAGTTAGGTGCAGGATCTCCTCCGAATAGAAACACAGCCGGTTCCGTCTCCTGTCTGTGCCAAAGGAGGCACAGATGTTTACAGTCCCTGCATCTTGTGTGGCTTTCACCAACCCTCAGATTTCGTCAATCTCTTTGCTGTCTCTCACCAGGATGGCCGTACCGCTGCCGGCGTCATCAGCAAGCAGAACGTACGAAGCATAATCTAAGAAGTCTGGAAACACTCCAAACGAACTTTTTGCAGTGTCTATATCTGACATTTGTAGAATATCGCACAGTGACTGAAATTTCACTTTCGAACCGATGGACTTGAGATTAGTGGAACCAATTCGTAGGCCTGCCACAGATGTGTAGACGCAGGGACACTTATAACAGATGAATGTCGTGATTCGACATCTTCTTCAGTATCTGTGCACGCGTCTTCCTCCACTTCACAAAAATGGATTAATTATGGATCGCCGAGGCCTTGGGCGCCGACACAACCTCAGTCATAGGATCTTTGCCATGATCCGTTCAAAGAGATGAGTGAGGAGCGGTATCAGCCGTCAGCACCTCCGTGGAGCTCAACGTCAGCAAAGATGCTGCAGTAGCAGGGGAGCATTCTCAAATTGTACCACTTTCGACACGGACATAACAGTTATAAGGTGGTTACGTAATTTTGATTTTGGTACGTCATCGATGTACACGTCAGAGAGAGAGGTCAAATTACGTTAGTGTTAAAAAAACCTTTGGTCTTGTCGTGGCACAGTCTTTGCTTCTACGGAGTCTGATACGTTCTTAGTTGAAATGTGCTACGTGATTGACGTGTTCATTAGTGCTGTATTGACTTGTGATGTTATCCGTTAGGTGAAGAACGGACAACAAGGATGAGTATGAGGTATACAATGAAAGGTGAAAGAAATATAAATTTTAAATAGTGTAACTGTTTTTGAAGAGATGAAGTTTGAGGTAAAACTGCTGCACTGCGCTCCTAATTTGTCAGAAGGATTACTTTCAGCTAGTTAACTCACGCAGAGCAGAGAGAAAAACCATCGCACTTCCCAGAATCATTGAGCAACATGTTTAATGATTAATCTGTTTGGTTATTATAGAAATTTTCTGTCAACTTTGTACCCTTTTTAAACCATTGTTCACTTTGTTAAGCATAGCATTGTTCAGATTAATGTTATGTGTGAAGATCACCCAACGTTTTACTCTGTCTTTTTGAATACAAATTTCATTTTAAAATCGTTGTCTTGGAATATCATTTCATAGGAACCAGCACTCTCCTCACTCTACTGTTTGTCAATTCGCATTACAATATGCAATAGTTTGAATGTGTATTTAGAAACAGAAATCTAGCTTAGCTGCTGTCTGCTTGCTGTTTGCTGTTGTGCTTTCGAGAAATCTGCAACGATGTTGCAAAGACGCGAGGTAAGTGGGAATTTTGATTAGGGCCACATACTTGTTTTACTTCAGTTGCACTTTTAACATAAAGTCAAGTTGCATCCAGATCAGTTACAATCCAGTTTAAAATTAGGTCCTGTTTAGTCCAAGGTTATCATACAAGTTTAAGTAGAATAACAGTTTATGGAGGCATAGTTTTTGATAATACCTAGATTTTATAGGCCAACAACCTTGCCGCAGTGGTAACACCGGTTCCCGTCAGCTCACCGAAGTTAAGCACTGTCGGGCTGGGCTAGCATTGGATGGGTGACCATCCAGTCTGCCGAGCGCTGCTGGGAAGCGGGGTGCACTCAGCCCTTGTGAGGCAAACTGAGGGCCTACTTGATTGAGAATTAGCGGCTCCGGTCTCGGAAACTGACATACGGGCGGGAGAGCGGAGTGCTGACCACATGCCCCTCCATATCCGCATCCAGTGACGCCTGTGGGCTGAGGATGACACGGCGGCCTGTCGGTACTTTGGGCCTTCCAAGGCCTGTTCGGATGGAGTTTAGTTTAGTTTTCGATTTTATAGAGTGGGAGGTAAACTTGGGCTAAATTCCTTACAGAAACTAATACAGAGAGCAGCTTACAGTGTCCGGTGCAGCGTATGGGCATACGTCGGTGTTTCAGGGCAGTAGCAGGGGAGCAGTGTCAGATTGTACCACTTTCGACACGGACGTAACAGTTATATGGTGGTCACGTCATTTTGATTTTGGTACGTCATCGATGTACACCTCAGAGAGAAACTGTGTCATGCAGTGATCAGCTAGTGTCCTCCGTCTCCTTTTGCGCTTCTCTGGTGATCGTTATTTACGTGAGTGCGCCACCGTGTCGGACTATGGCAAAGAGTCCCGATGGTCTGGCACGAACCCTGACAGGGTCACTATCATAGCGTCAAAATTTGTGCCTCCATCGGCATTTTCATCACCCGCCGACATGGCTGTTAGTGCAGGAGGGCCTTGATGGACGTGGTAGTTACCTTTTTCGTCTGTTGTGCTTCAGTCATCTGCGGAGTGTCGTTAGAGTAATTCAGAGGCAGCAATGTGTCGACATCGTTCTTCAGCACTGCCACATATGTCACAGGTAGGGACGTCGGCAATGGGAGAGGGATTCCGTGCGCAGGTGACAGTTGTGCTATCCTCCTCTGCAAACATTCAGACCGGACATGGGCCTCTTTGCCACATCGTGAGCACGTCTTCGGCTGCCTGTCGTAAATGATGACGCCTTTGCGTCCTCCAATAGAATGGGACGTGTATATTTAAGGTAATACGTATCTGACGCTCGCCATTAAGAACGTAGCATGTGCTGAAATGAGGCCATGCCTCCGCAGTATGTCCTTGTACCGCCCCATAAGATGGATGGGCTCGCACCATCTCGTCCACCGGCTGTTCAAAAGGAAGTTCAAAGGTCTGAATCGTCCGCAATCGCATCCCAGCATTGTCGATCTCTACAGTACCCATATTACCATCTGTATGGCAGAATTTCAGCCCGTTTTTAATCTCTCGAAGGATGATGTTGCAGACTGCGTCGTTAAGAAGCTTTACATGCACCACACTGCTAACAATGGGCAGGTGTACACCAAGTTCGTCACATTGTATCTTCGTCTCGGAGAAAATATTCAGCTGCCAGCACTTTTAGTCGAGCAAATTCACTCATAAAACTGAATTCCAGGGCCGATTTTCTGTAAGAGTTGGCCATTCTATCCTATGAAAACATTAGGACATGTGAAATAGCTCAAGCAAATAGATAAACAATGATCATGCGTTCCGCGGCAGGACGTACACGGAGCGTCCACGCCGCACGATTCCTCAAGCAAAACTGGTCTTCGTCGAACCACTAACATATTCATACATCCCTGGTAACATGTCTGTTGTCCTCTTGGAGGACAGGTTACTCATCATGAACATGTACAATTCACCATCCGTCCAAAAAGTACCGAGGCCGATTTCCTGGCGTATAAGCGACGTCAGCGCACTAACTATAGTACCAGCTTGGACTACCAACTGTAAAAGCCAGATGTCCATTCGTCCAGTCAGTTGTGAACAGGAAGTGATACGCAGGAGACATGTGGAAATAGTGTGTCAACGTTTTTGTGTCACAAATCGCAGTGGAGCAACATCTCTCAATCAAGTGTTCGATACATTCTCTAGAATATTTTGAAGGAGTGAAAAGTGTATGCAAAGTTTCTCCCGGACATCTTGACTCCCGAACAAAAACAACGACGCATTGTCGCCTGGCGCAATCTGATGGAAAGGTATAACGCGGATAATCCATTTCTGGAAAATATCATAACGGACATTTAAGTCAATGTGGCGCGCAAGTCGAACAAATCCCAAAGGACCTTCTGACAGATTCACATAGCTGTATGAACGTTCTGGGCGTTGTAGGAAAGAGTGAGGCGGAGGGGGGGGGGGGGGAGGCGTGAGGAGGTGGTTGGGGATGGAAGATTATTTAGGACAGCCGAAGCACAAAACTCACCATTTTAATGTTTCTCTATGTTTCGTAATTCCAGAGTCGAATCTTCTGGACCTGACAACATTAGTCACCGAGAATTTTGAAGTAAATATCATCGTTCATGTTTCCAGTGAGTTGAATATGCTATGGCGCACAAAACACTCCCAAAACATCACAGAATGACTTTCATCATAGAACCAACTGCACCTCCGCACACCGCAGGTTAATTCCCGCATTGAGCCACCTATGCACTTGATACTTAGCAAAATTTAAAGAGACCAAAAGTCGCAATTCGTTGACCTCTCTTCGTGTCTGCGATTTCAGTGTTGTCTGGTCTACTGAAGAGGTGCAGCTTCATGGGCCGCTGTGTGCAGTGGCCTTTAGCGAGGTATTCGACTTCAAATACAGTTACTTCGCAATTTTCACTAGGAAATTGATTGAGGTATTCCTTTATTCACTGACTTCAGCAAACCTTGCCGAGATTGAAACCGATTCTCACTGACAAGACGTTCCACTCGTCTGTTAGTTACGACCTTTTTACGACATCAAGCCACTGGATAAAAGGAGCAGGCCATACCCGTTTTCAAGAAAGGTCTTCGTAGAGATGCAAGTAGTTACAGGCCTGTAGCAGTGAAATCGGTGTGTTCGAAAGAAGACGATTACGAACTTGGGGAACGAAAATATCTTATACGTGATTTAGCATGAATTCCGCATACAAATTCGAAGCTTGCACTGTTCGTCCGTGAGGTACAGACCACCTTTGGTAACGGCGTCCAGATTGACTTCATGTTCCTTGGCTCCTGGGAGACATACGGTGCAGGTCACGGGTGTCTTCAGTGAACAAACTACGGGTTTACTGAGTATCGTCTCAGATTTGTGACTGAATTTCAGAACGTCGTAGTAGACATAACTCAACACGTCGTTCTGAACGGGACAAAATTGACCTATGTATAGGTATTCGTGAGTTCCCCTAATGAAAGTTATAGGGCCATTAACATTTACAGTTTATAAAAACGATCCAGAGTGTAACGTCGGAAATTCCGTAAGGCCCTTTGCCGACAATGCTCACGTCTATAGGAAGACTGCAACGCTAGAAGACTGCAGTGAACTACAGGAAGATCTATAGAATAGAAATAAATAAAATAAAAGTGCATTGTATTTAGTCGCCTATGTGTTAAATTAATGCTCTACAATTCACTTTCTTTCCTCGTTTGCGTTCAGATGTCTGACGGTTTTATGGAGGTGCTTCTCATGTACCTTACAAAATCATTTATTTCACGCAACACCTTTAACTCTCTTATTTCTTGTTTACTTCATTATGAAGAAATACAGTATCTGATATCCAACAAATTTACAGATATTTTGTGTGCCTTTAGAGGGTCACAATGGTTCCTCTAAGACAACCGTTTCTTCCTGTTTCGAACGGATCTCAAATATTAACCACTCTGAGTATTACGTTTTTATGTTGAGACTCACACTGTACAACATTTAAATGTAATTCTGTACTGAACTACTACGAGGGGTGTTCAGTATGTAATGCAACGCTTTTTTCTGTAAGCAAGGTTGATTGCATTTCAGGATTCCAATACACCATGTTATATCGCAGTTTTTTGGCTAAGAAACCTTATTTTTCGACATAATCTCCGTTCAGTACGGCAGCCTTACGCCTACATGCCTGCATGCTACCCCTCTACTTGCTGCATCAGTAACCTCAACATCATCCACTCATTGCTTCTCGCAAAGTGCATTCTTCATTGGGACAAACAGATGAAAGTCGAAGGTGAGACATCCGGACTGTAGGGTGGGAGAGGAAGAACACTCCAATGAAGTTTTTGAGCTCCGCTAAAGTGCGAAGACTTCTGTGAGGCCTAGCGTTGTGATAGAGAAGGAGAAGTTCTTTTGTATTTTTGTGTCGACGAACACGCTGAAGTAGTTTCTTCAGTTTCGTGAGGCTACCACAACACACTTCAGTGTTCATCGTTGCACCATGAGGGAGGACATCAAACAGAATAACCCCTTCAGAGCCCCAGAAGACCGTCTCCATGACTTTACTGGCCGAGGGTGCAGCTTAGGAAGGCCAGGTGGTGTGCCGCCACCGCATAGATTGCGGTTTTGTTTCCGGTACGAAGGTACGAACCAACGTTTCATCGTCTGTGACCATGTCAGACAAAAAATTGACACGACCAATCTCGTAACACACAAGCAATTCCGCACAGATACTCGTACTCCTTCGTTGCTCTTCTCTCGATCGATTGAGAGTGTCGGCATGTTCCAATATGGCAGGAGTCACAACTGTGAGAGGCCGGCCAGCACGCGGGAGATCAGACAGTTCTGCGTCGCCTTGTTGCGTTGATGACAGACGCCTCGCCCAACAACTCACCGAGGTTTTGTTCGCTGCCAGGTCTCCGTAGACATTCAGCATTGCAGACGCCATTTTGAAAGCTGCGTATAGCGTCGCCACCTATTGGAACTTCCTGGAACTAGTGGGGCTGAAGCGTAAATATTGAATGATATCCGACAACAAACTACGCGTTTTTTCAACCGAAACTGGTCGAGAAAAGAATGAGTTGCGTTACTTATCAAACGCCCCTCATAGTATAGGAGAGTGTCGTACCTAGAGGATAGCGTATTTAAAAACTCATTATGTTCCCTGGTCGGTACTTTGGTGTAGTGACTGAGTTTAGAACCACATGAAGGAATATGCAACAGAGAATGCCAAAAACAGTTTCCGATATTTTATACAGTTTTTGTGGTTAGACAAGAGATTGTGTTCTTTTTTTTTTTTTTTTTTGCAGAATTTGTAAATATTTGAAGATAAACACATTTAAATGCTGGACAACGTATTGAAACTATCTGAAAGACATTGTTTTATTTCAGTTACTAAGTTTGGAAGGTAGGAGACGAGATACTGGCAGAAGTAAAGCTGTGAGTACCGGCCGTGAGTCGTGCTTCGGTAGCTCAGATGGTACAGCACCTGCCCGCGAAAGGCAAAGATCCCGAGTTCGAGTCTCGGTCGGGCACACAGTTTTAATCTGCCAGGAAGTTTCATATCAGCGCACACTCCGCTGCAGAATGGAAATCTCATCCTGAAAACATCCCCCAGGCTGTGGCTAAGCCATGTCTCCGCTATATCCTTTCGTTCAGGAGTGCTAGTTCTGCAAGGTCCGCAGGAGAGCTTCTGTAAAGTTTGGAAGGTAGGAGACGAGATACTGGCAGAAGTAAAGCTGTGAGTACCGGGCGTGAGTCGTGCTTCGGTAGCTCAGATGGTAGAGCACCTGCCCGCGAAAGGCAAAGGTCCCGAGTTCGAGTCTCGGTCGGGCACACAGTTTTAATCTGCCAGGAAGTTTCATATCAGCGCACACTCCGCTGCAGAGTGAAAATCTCATTCTGGATTTCAGTTACAGTTTTTTATGGCGGGTCAAATTATATTTAGTTTTAACAATAGTTGTGTATGTATGGACGATTCAGACATACTTCGTCGCCCTTGCACTATCCTCTATTTTGAAACACGGACATCTGATGTTTGCAAATGAACTAAGTTTTATGTTTTAACAATTTTATCTGGGTTTAAAATGGAAATTTGTGTTAGTTTCGAACAACTTCAGTTACAAACTGTGTTTTACTTGTAACTGGTTTTTTGATAGTACTTCTGCATTGTTTGACATATCTTACTACAAGAACATAGGTAGATAACGCAGAAAATATTTTCAGAAAATCCCTAAGTGTGCTGGATGTTTTACGCAATTGTAGGTCTTTGCAGATTGCTTCTCTGATTTTGCAGCATAGATATGTGGAACTCCTTGTTCAGTGACGTCGGCAACTCAATAGCATTTGGAGCAAACGTAGTAGTGGCTAGTGTATGGTGTCATTGGCCAAGAAAGATTCTTATATAAGCTCGTGAGAGTGATGACTCCTATTACACATGATAATTTTTTGGTGGCTAACGACCGTGAAATAAGTAACAAATGGTTCAGTTGTGGAGAGGGCTCTAATTTTGTCTTTGCTCTTTCAGATGAACCTCGCCTTTTCTTATTTTGATATCAAGTTCTGTAGAGACAAATGCAGCATTATTTTCTCTAATTGTAATAAGCTACAGAAAGCTTATACAGGGTGTCCCATTTATCTTTACCACCTTAAATAACCATTTGTCTAGATGAAAATTACAAAATGTTTCAAGCAAATGTTCTTTAGCTGCCTGGGGGGCATCAATCAGCATGATTGCCTTCGTTGTAGCTTTGTTTTTCTTACAAAGATATGAAAAGTGGTATTACTTTTTTAAATGGCACCCTGAATTTTTTATTCGGTAATTCAGTTCCTCTCCTGAAGACATATTCAAAATGGATCACAGTTTACCTTCACTGAAACACAAAGTTATTAATTACGTAACACAACATTGACGTTGACGCTCCCAGCGCTTAGTGCAGGTACTCGGGGTAATGGAATACATCCACATGCTGACGTTGACAGAGGACAAATGTAAACATAAGAAGAATGCGCACCCGTCATTTCATCAACAATCGTCAGCTGAAGACTTGTGTGAGTAGAATGTACACTAACGAAGAGAAGGTAGAAATGCTACTCATCTATGGGGAATGTAAGTTAGCAGAACACTAATAGCAATAATGTTTTCTTATGTACAGGTACATTTAGTACAGTAGTTTACTCCTTTTAAATACTGTTGTGCTGCGTAGGCATACAGTAAAGGCTGTCCTTCCTACAAACTGCATCGACATAACGTTTCTTTTATTGTTGTTGTTGAAAGTATGCGAAATTCTACGGAGGCAGCGGAACTGTACAGAGAGCGATATCCTGACAAGAACCCACCTTCACGACGGGTGTTTTCTCGTCTTGTTGCGACGCTTCAGGAAACGGGAAGTTTCAACCCGCGACAACGCAATCGTCGTAGCACTCGCACAGACGAAGCTGCCGAAGTTATTGCTCTCGCTTCCGTTGCTATGAATCCACATGTTAGCATAACGACAGTTTGAACACGAGACTGGCGTTCCTACAACCAGTGTACATCGTATTCTTACACGTCACCGGTTCCATCCTTACCATGTACACCTACATCAAGAATTGCATGGGAATGATTTCCAGAATCGTGTACAGTTCTGTCAGTGGGCACAGCAGCAAATCCTCGCCAACCCGAACTTCTTCACCAATCTTCTATTTACTGATGAATGCTCCTTCTCAAACAAAGGATAGGTAAATACTAGGAACATGCATTATTGGTCCAGCGACAACCCACAGTGGCTTAGACAAGTGGAACATAAGCGTCAATGGAGAGTTAACGTCTGGTGTGGGATGCTTGGTACAACAATTATTAGCCCTTATTTCATCAATGGTAGTCTAAAGGGCACGGCATATGCCAACTTCCGAGGAGGAACACTTACATGGCCTGCTAGGTCTCCTGATTTAAATCCTCTGGACATTTTTTCTTTGGGGTTGCATTAAAGATGTTCTCTATCGCGATAGTCGAACAACTCCACAGGACATGCAGGTACGTATTCTCTTCAGCAGGCAACACTGGAAGCAGTAAATAATTCTTTCATTCAACGAGTGCACCAGTGTAACGGTGTCCAGGGTCACCACTTTGAGCACCTGTGAATGTTCTACTCCTGGGCAATGGTACGGGAGACTCAAAGCTAATTTTGTGTTATGTTTTTACTTGGTTTTCATTTGTTATCTGACAACTCCAGCAAGTGGACGTGTTTGTGATCCCGGGCTCAAAGTCAGTGTTGTGTTATGTAATTAATAACGTTATGTTTCAGTGAATGGTACACTGTGACACATATTTGAATAGGTCTTTAAGAGAGGAAATGAATTACCGAATAAAAAATACAGGGTGCCATTTAAAAATGTCATACCGCTCTTCATATCTTTGTAAAAAAAAAAAAAAAAAAGCTACAGCGAAGGCAATCATGCTAATTGATGCCCCCCTGACGGCTAAAGAACATTTGCTTGAAATATTTTGATATTTTGTAATTTGCATCTGGACAAACAGTTATTTAGGGTGGTCAAGATAAATGGGTCACCCTGTATACAATCTGACGTTAAAATGGTTATTAATAGCATGATTTGTATTTGATCCCCCAAGTAAATGTTCACAAAAGATTAGAAATAAATAAAATGATGGCTCATTGTGTTACCGAGTTTCAAAAGATGCTGCGGGTTTGAATCAGTTATGAAATGATTGAACAGGGGATTCCAGCATTACCACCTATCATTCGCCTGTGAGGGACGATTACATACTTGTACCGGTAATGATTTCTGTACTATAATATATGAATACGCGTATGGGTCATAACATGATGACCAGTGCTCACCGCTAGACTAAACACCGTCACGTGGCATTGCGAGCATTTGACGCGATAACAAAAATTAGTAAGGGGAGCCAGGACGATCAGAGAATCATTCTAGCGACCACGCGGATAGCAAATGGGGAAATTCACTGACATAAACTGCTCTGAATAAGAGTAGGTTATTATTGTCCGGCAAGTGGGAAAGATCATCTCAGAAGTGGATGTTTGGGTGCTACTGCTGTGAGCCTCTCTGAAAAATCGTTGAAGCACGGTGAAACCACGTTTTGGTGACTGGAGGTTGGACGTCCACACTTCGCCGCAGAACGTGAAGTTCACAGACATTCCCGCTCAGTAAGGAGGATAGCGGAGATCTGTGGCAGATCCAACGAGTGCTGGTGTAGGCGCAAATGTTTCGGAGCACAAAGTTCAGTAGACAATATCTACGTGTCCCCAAGGTAACCCAACGACATCGACAATTACGAGCTGCAGTGGGAAAGAGATTGGGCCGTTGATTATTGGAATCATATCATATGAATCACGTTTCTTGTTACATCAGCTTGATGGTCGTGTACACATATGTCGTCATGCAGGTTCATCAGTGTATTTGACACATAATGATGCCTGCTCAGTCCTTAATTATACTCTTGTTACCAATTTGTAGAATAAAAATTATTTGTCCAACTAGGTGAAGTAATTGTTTTTGACTATCTATAAACGATTTCAAAACACTCAGTAACATCGCAAATCTCAAATAGTAAAAATAATAAATACAGCTGGCTGAATATAAAACTGAAAACAAAAGAATATAAATCTTTATTTTCTACTGTAAGATGTTTAGCAGCATACGTTCGAAACCCCTGCAGCAACAAGACTAATTTTCATAAGCAATTAATTGCTTCCTTAGTCGTCACTACAAGGCGAAACGAAGTGCGGCGATCGATTTCGTTCGACGTATTGTTCACTAAGGCAATCAACCATGGCGTTGGAGATTTTACCGGAACAGAGTCACTGACGGTAAACGGCGTATAAAAAGGAAAGTCACAACTTCGGAAGCAAGTGTCTCATGTATCATCCATAATTACGCGATGACACTTGTCAGTATGGAATCGCTATGATCAGGAGACCCACACTCAGCGACATACACGATCTCAACGGATTCTGCGACTGACACCAAGAAGACAGACACTCGATGATTAAAAATGATTAAGTTCATAATTATACGAGTCTTATTCCGAAAGTAAGATCCGATCGGCCGCGAAATGGAAACCACAATGAAAATCCGAAAAAGCTTTGCATTAGTGTGTTGGAATGTGTCTCTAGTATGCCTGTCGACCGCGTCACGTCCTGTCTTTTCAGTTTTGAGCGCACATGGAGCACTTAAAGATGCGTAGTCTCCCGCCGAGTATGAGTGCCCACGAGAGATCTTGATCTGATGCAACCCACACAACACAACTGTCATGCATTTCCGTCTTCATGACAGTTCTCGGTCGCACTCTGCAGGGGCAATGAGGACGGCCCTGCAGCGTTTTCGATGGCAAGTGTTTGATCCCTCTGATTTTCATCTCTACTGACATGAATCGCTGGCTATGAAGTCAACGTTTTTTTCACAGACAACGAACTGCAGGTCAGCATAGAGAATCTGCGAAAAGTGCAGGCAGCTGCCTTCTATGACGAGGGTATTCGAACGTTGGTACAACGGTACGACAAATGTCTCAGACGGAGTGGCGACTATTTAGGAACGTTGCTGGAAGATGTGGCTAACTATTGCAATAAAATACTTTCGGTTTTCACTGTAGATTCCACTTCGCGACCGATCGGAGCTTACTTTCGGAACACGCCTCACAGTATTTTATACGATGACGCGGTACAACACCCAGAAAATTTTAATAATCATGACAACAGTTGCAGAGGCCTACGAAGTTTTGACAGACATATGATTCTCTCGGACTTACGCGATCCTATAGCAGAGTCACGTGCCTTGAATCAGGATTTGGGCTTGTCTGCTGACAGTTCAGTGGCTACAAGGGCAACGCGACGTCTTCTGGACGCGGCAACAGAAAGAGAGGGAGAGAGCGCCGCGCTGGTTGTTATAGGCACATTGTCAACAATGGACTCATAAGCGGCATCTCGTCGTTTTTCTAGGTAAGTCCTGGCTCTGCACATAACGTCGTGATGGTCGTATTCGTGTGTGGAACGAACGATCGGTGGCAAACCGCATTCGTCATCGTCCTAGGGGCTAGGACCTAGTGTGACGGCGTGAGATGGTACTGTTTCTGGCATACACAGCAGCTGTTACTCACCACACGTGTTAAAGTCAGTACGTCTTCCTCATTTTTTAGGACCTCGTGACGTTTTCTTTCAAGATCATGCAAGTCCTCATGTTGCACATGCTGTCCTGATCCATATCGATAAAGAAAATGTTGGCTGTTGACCGGCCAGCACGATCCTCTCATTTTTCACCCATTGAAAATATGTGGTCGTGGGTTGCCGAAATAATGGCAAGCCGTCACTTTCCAGCCATTACGGCTGATGAACGGCACAGAGTTGAAACAAGATGGAAGGACATCCACGTAATCTGCCATCCAATCTCAGCTCGACTAGATAACCTGCTGGGTTAGAGCCAATGATGGTGCCAGAGATCGCACAAAGAACCAGGTTCGATTTCGGTAATGCCAGGGATTTATCCTTGGTGGGGGGGGGGGAGGGGGGGGGACTGGAACGGGTTGCACTCAGCCTCGTGATTCTAGTTGAGGAGCGAGTAGTAGGGGTTTCAGGTCAAGAAAACTTACAACAGCCGGGATAGTGGTGTTCAGGCCCCAGGCGCCTCCATAGCGCATTTAACGACGCCAAAGGCGAAGGATGAGCTGCCGGCCAGTCGGTGCCAATAGGCCCGCGAGGGCCTGTAGATGGAGTTGCGTTATCTAAAAATTTATGTATTCTTCCCATCATAATAAACAAACACCATTAGCGAAATTTCGTTGTTAACTATCCTTCCTTGTCTTACAGTTGTATTAGCAAACAGTGTATTTCATTCCTAAGGGCCACGACAGCTAAGTCTGTCGCAGGATGCAATGTACACTGAAGCGCCAAAGAAACAGGTATAGGCATGCGTAATCAAATAGAGATATGTAAACAGCCAAAACGTGGCGTTGCCGTAGGCAACGCCTATATAAGACAACAAGTGTCTGGCGCAGTTGTTAGATCGTCTACTGCTGCTAAAATGGCAGGTTATCAAGATGTAAGTGAGTTTGAACGTAGTGTTATAGTCGGCGCACGAGAATCTCCAAGGTAGCGGTGAAGTGCGGATTTTCCCGTACGACCTTTTCGCGAGTGCACCGTGAATATCAGGAATCCGGTAAAACATCAAATCTCCGACATTACTGCGGCCTGAAGAGGATCGTTCAACGTGACAGAAGTGCAACCCTTCCGCTCAAATGCTGGGCCATCAACAAGTGCCAGCGTGCGAACTATTCAACGAAACATCATAGATATGGGCTTACGGAGCCGAAGGCCCACTCGTTTACCCTTGGTGACTGTACGACACAAAGATTTACGCCTCGCCTGGGCCCGTCAACACCGACATTGGACTGTTGATGACTGCAAACATGTTGCGTGGTCGGACGAGTCTCGTTTTAAATTGTATCGAGCGGATGGACGTGTATGTGTATGGAGACATCCTCATGAATCCATGGACCCTGCACGTCATCAGGGGCTGTTCAAGCTGGTGAGGGCATTGTAATGGTGTGGGGCGTGTGACGTTGCAGTGATATGGGACCTCTGAAACGTATAGACACGAATCTGACAGGTGACACGTACGTAAGCATCCTGTCTGATCACCTACATCCATTCATGTTCATTGTGCATTCCGACGGACTTGGGCAATTCCAGCAGGACAATGCGAAACTCGACACGTCCAGAATTGCTACAGAGTGGCTCCAGGAACACTCTTCTGAGTTTAAACACTTGCGCTGGTCACCAAATTCTCAAGACATGAACATTATTGAGCGTATTTGGGATGCCTTGCAACGTGCTGTTCAGAAGAGGTCTCCACCGCTGGACAGCCCTGCAGGATTCATAGTGTCATTTCCCTCCAGCACTATTTCAGACCAGTCAATGCCATGTCATGGTGCGGCACTTCTGCGTCTTCGAGGGGCCTTACACGATATTAGGCGGGTGTACTAGTTTCTTTGGCTCTTCATTGTATATCTACGAATGGAAGTCAGAGGACGGAAGAATGTGGTACGCCTACAGCAAAAACTTTTGACAGATGTTTTGGATAGCGATGAGGTTATGAGTGCAAATATCGGTGAGCCGAATCTATCTCTGTTGGTGGAGGCAGCATGTTGCCCCAGTGCAAGCGCTTGAGCCGGGTGGCGACCACCTGCGCTGCTATCTAGCCGCCCATCGCGCTGTTCTCGTAAACAATGCCATCAACAGGCGGCCCCACGGCGGCCGTCGTTCGTAACTAGATTACCCACCTCATCGACTACCTGTTTCCTGCGCTTCGATGAGCTACAGGAGACGTACGCAGTCGATGATCAGCTGGCGCGATTCCAACAGCATGATTTCACCGGTCACACGAAACCCTAATGGGCGGTTCTTTGCTCTTCGCCACCTGGCGCCGTTCATTATGTTAAACGATAATGGAGGACATTAACGTTCAAACATATACTGCAGGGGGATAGCTTGTTTTAGCTGCCTGTAGGGTATACTCGCTATATCTTTGGAAGTGCAAGTTCAAACATCAAAAATGTTCCCACGTTGGCTGTCAGTTAGTTATATAAAAATCAATTACGATGTCTATCGAGGACGTCACCAAAGCACGCTCGAATCGTTAACTATACGGTTTTTCATTAATGTTGACTTCGATTCATCTAGTGGTGGCAGCAAGAATGTGGCGTATTCTACTTAAGACTTACTCCTTTGTACACAAAAGCTTCGGAAGATAATGACATTCTGCTGGCTACCGGGCTACCTAAGAATGCTTTACAATGATGTGGCTTGCGGAGCAGCAAACTTGCAGGTGCGTAAGACTAGCAGTGGCATTAAACATGTGTGAATTAAGCGCTCGAGTTTGGCGATATGGTGAAACGTAGTAGCTGACTGAACGAGATACTTCGTCGCTCTGTCACCGGACACTTTAATCAGTGCAGGTAAAAATAAAAGACGCTGTTTCACTTCAAGATTTCCCGTCATAGTAAAAGTATATTAATGAGTAATGAAAACCACCACAGATTTATTTATAAACATTCATTGTGTCACCACGGGTTTCATTCTTTAGGGCGTCATCGGGTTGCTAAGTTGTGCCAATACCATTACGCAAGTGGTCTGGTTCTCACATGTGAAGTTAGAGACAGAATCCAGTAACAACGATCACAGTAATCCTTCTGCCAATCGTCTAGACGAAGTATGGCCAGCAGACGCGGCATGCATCGTACACACTTCACATACTTCACAAAGTTCTGTATGAAATCCGAACCACTGCAGTAGCTTAGAAAGACATGCTCAGTCGTCGTACATGGTCCCGTTTTAACCAGCTAAGAGTGAATCATTTCCGATGTCTTGATTTTGTCAAGATTTTTTCATTTCCTCTGATTTTGAAGTTATTCACTGAATCAACTCATTTTTACTTTCTGTTTGTTGTCTGGTGGATGGAAGTTAATGAGAAGCCACCATGGGTCTAACCAAACCAACTACGTTTTCAAGTTCTAAGTGACATTCTTCTGTAGCTTGTACTTAAAACTAAAAGAATGAACGTCGATTGGAGTTGGAGCCCTTTACGGATTCCAAGTAAGTATAGCACAGCTCGTAGCAAGCGGAAATGAAATAGGTGTGAAACAATTAAGCTGATCTTGTATCCAACCACATACAGATGTTATATAAATCTACAAAGTAAATGGAATGAAATGTTTTGTTTATTTCCATTGTGTAACAAAGGAATTATTTTCTCTGCAGCTATATAGCAAAGAATTAAAAGGTGTATGTACTGCTTTTTTAAACAGAAACCTTAGTAATTCTTGCATGTACTTCGAACTGAATCGGTAGTTTAAATAAGCGAAAAGGCGCCCAAAAATTTTTTTCTTGTCTTTTTCTTACCAAAAGTGTTAGCATATAGAAACACATTGTGAATTACAAAAAAGGGAACGATAATCACTCATGCGCCAGTTTAATCATATTTGGAAATATTCGTTGGTCTGATGAAAGGAACATATCCCAGTTTCGAGTTTATCCACCCTCAACACTGTGGTCTTGCTAATAGCTGGTGTTCGTATCTGCTGTTCAGTTACTTAAAACATCGTGTTTGCAATGCATCCGAGTACTGTTTTGTCTATATCGTCTGATGCCAATATTCTTCATTGAAGGTAAATGGATAATAATTATTGCTGCCTACGAGATAGTATGAGGAATGATCTATGATCATGGGACCACAAATCCCTCCTGCAGTTATTGTCAGTAGATGAATCCTGATGATACCGCTGCGTCTTTACTCAAGGAGCTCCTCATTTGGCTTCACGAGGTCTCCCAACTTCAGAAAAATCCGAGGAGGTACCGGTAAACAAACCTGAATCATTTCATATCGAAGGTAGCAATGCTAACCATTCGGCTACAGAAGAAATCTTATATTATCATTTGTGGACGAAATGATGAATATATATTTTTGTAAGTGCTCATAATTGTCATGTTCTTCGTCTTCATAGAAAGCGTGTTAGGAGTATAAGCGCAGATGTTTATATTTGTGCCTGAGGACAGTATACTCAGCAAGATTACATTAGTATTTACTTCATTTGCGGATTAATAATCATAGCTATTAGAGATATAAGTTCTTAGGTCAGTTAATACATGTGGAATGAGCCAGCAGGTTAGGTGTTTAAGTGTGTACAGGTGAATGCAAAACGGTTAGTCTGTACTGACAGGTGTAGCCCACTTAGTGGTGCAGTTACTACAATGCAGAAAATACCAGCTTATATGACGTGTTTAAGGAAAGACTGATAGACAAAGACAAAAAGAAAACACAGGTAACACAATGGAATGGGTACATGTTAAGGTACCATGATCACACTATCTGCATTTATACCCCGAAGGCCCTTACAAAGCCAACGCTCTGACTTGAGAGTTACCCAATTTTAAATTTCTGTTTGCAGAAAGCTGATGGCGCAAGGCATAAAAGTAGGTATTTATAGATATTTTGTCTTTAATTATACAGGTTCCAACTCTGGAATGGCTCGAATGTGTTACGAGACCTGTTATGTTTTGGAAAGTAGTGCTACAAAGAACGCAATACTGGCTTAGCTGTAGAAGAATTTTGCGTCTTTGTTCATGCCTGCCTTTTGTTAAGCAGCAACTGAGATAGTCAGTAACTGCAAGAGACTCAGCAGCAGAACCTTGACGTCACAACTTGCACAGTGACGGTTTGTTATGAAACACACAAATGAAACTATGCAGTGAGTTCTACAAAAGACCAGTAACAACTACCAACTTAGTGTCTTAACTTAAAGTAGACTGCAATCTGCGCTACTTATCTGTCACCACAAAAAATATTTGCAACTCACGGTCGTCGACTCTGCTAACGTGCAAAGCAGCTGTGATCTTCCATAACTCAATCAAAATACGAAAGTAATTAGCAGTTGATCATTGGAGGGAACGATGAAGTCGGTTCACACGATGCGGATGCTGTGGCATCCATGTGTGTATACATTCACACACTACCTATTAACGTGGATTCAGATGTCCCTAAGCACTATGGGACTTAACATCTGAGGCCATCAGTCCCCTAGACTTGGAACTACTTAAACCTAACTAAGCTTAAGGACATCATACGTATCCATGCCCGAGGCAGGATTCGAACCTGCGACCATAGCTGCAGCGCGGTTCCGGACTGAAGCGCCTAGAACCGCTCGGTCACAGCGGCCGGCTATTAACGTGGAATGCTAGGTTTTCTTAGCAGGGTGATAGTAGTCTTAACAATTTTCTGCCCACTTTCGCAATTAGTTTAGGGCCTTTAGTCGTGTGAAATACACACGCACCATAGAGACACTGCATACATCGAAAACGAATCACGATTGTTGTAACCGACCGCTGTTTGTGACAACTGACATCTGAGGTTGCAAATCACGATAGCAGTGAACAGAGTAGATGGCTTGAACAAGCTCATTCCCTGATTGGTTCTTGCTATGGTATATAGACGTACTGTGCACGAAAATCTATCAACCAGTTGTTATTCTTATCTCTGTATAACTAAAAGATCTTGGGTACGCTGTAGCTGTTTGTCACCACATCTCTGTCTTTCTAATCGCAGTCGATTTCTTATTCGCGTACGTTATCTTCGCCAACTCACAAGCAAATACTTTGCAACTTAATATGTCTCGGATTACGCCACAGATTAGTTTATCACTACAACGAGTATTTCGAATTTTATACGAAATTATTAATGACTGTTTCACAGATAATATTTAAGGGGACTGGACGTCCCATGTTAGCTGGGACAATTTCTTTTTTTGAGTCTCTCCCTGGTTTTCTTTTAAGGTACTACGGGACGCCAAAATGTCCCATTTTGTGGAAGTGTCTTATCGGCATAGAACGCCGTTTAACTATCCTCTCCTCTCGAACAGGCCATCAAGGCCCAACGGTACGAACTGGCCGCCGTGTCATCCTCACCCCACAGGCGTCTCTGGATGTGGATATGGAGGAGCATGTGGTCAGCACACCGCTCTCCCGGCAGTATGTCAGTTTCCGCTGCTTCTCAATGAAGGAGCTCCTCAGTTTGCCTCACAAGGGCTGAGTGCACCCCGCTTGCTAACAGCGGTCGGCAGACCGGATGATCACCTATCCAGGTGTTATCCCAGCCCGACAGCGCTTAACTTGGTGATCTGACGGGAACCGGTATCACCACTGCAGCAAGGCCCGCGACGCGTTTAACTATAGTTTTGCATCGTCTGATGAAAAATTTAAAGATACAGGGTGAGGCAAATAAAAGTGACCTGGAGAACAGTGTTCCAGGGTACAAAGAAACACAGAAAAGGAAAATAAAATACAGCACTAACCTGGCTGTAGCAGGTGTTGAAAGTGACCACCATTCATCTCTTGGAACTTTTGTGCCCTGGTCAGCAAGTTGCTGAAGGCGTATCAAAGCTGGATTACTGGAATTGCTGTAGTCTCATTCAAAATTCTGCTGTAGTTCTATAAGACAAAGAGGGCTGTTGTGATACATCTTAGACTTTAGGGCTCTCCAAACAAAATGATCACGCACTGGAAGGTCAGGTTACCTGTGTGGCCAGCTCGGACCACGACCAGACTGACCCCTGCTAACAACTCTGTCAGGCGTGAAGATTGTGTAAATGTGCTATAAGGTTCGGTCAGCTGTGTGGGCAGTTGCTCCATCCTGTTGAAATAACTGGAGGTCTTTTCCTCATCCGTTAATGCTGACACAAATGGTTTCAAAATGTTGGCAATGTAATGCCCCGAAGTCGGCATCTGATGAAAGAAGGTGAGATCAATAACGCGGCGTGCAGACATTGCACACCAAACCCCAACCTACTGATCATACAATGGTGTTTCGTGGGAGTTATGCGGATTCTCTGCTGCCCACAACCTGTGATTCTGTGAATTGACATGACCGATCAGGTGAAACCAAGCTTTATCAGATATAAAGAACAGATCCATGTCCAAGACAACCATTGTTGTCAGTGAACAGCCACTCACCAAACTGCAGGCGCTGAGGAGCATGTTCGACGTGATATGCCGGTTCTTGCGAAGGGCGTTGGTTTGATTTGGTAGGACTCCGAAGCTTTTTCTGGTGAACTACAGCCACATTTTCTGGTGCGCGGCCACGTTTCGGAACGTTTTTTGACTTTTTCAAAACAGATTCTGTCTGACGGCATTTTCGGACTAAGCGTAGCATGGCACTCTTTCCTGGCACTTTGGTACCGTTAAACATCTCATCAAACAACTGACAACACCATTTCCACAACTTTGTTGTAACGGAATTTCCACTGCTCCACTGTGAGCACCATCGTCCCCTTTGCACTGCTCAATTCATACTAACACAGCACTCACTACGCTGTGAACCTGTTTGGACCACAAGGCGGGCGTACACGCAGTATGCGCGGCACTGGTTCTGGCTATGGGCATACTTCAACGTCTAATCGTGTCCTCCCTTCCGGGCCACTTTTATTTGCGCCGCCCTATACTAACAACTGACAAAGCAAACGGCTTTTTATGAAAACAAATAAGAAAACAGTTTATGACTAGATGTTCGATGCAGTAAGTTTGCATCTACTTTCAGTACAAGCGATGGGATGTATCACAACATACAGAGAACGAAAAACCTAAAAGAATGGTGAGTGGAAGTGCTCCTTCTTTTGAGTGTGAGTTTTAAAAGTAATGACTTAAAAGAAAAACAATCGCTCTTTGTGCGGCGTCTTCACAAATCTGAAAGGAATTTTAGGTTATATCTTACTTGGGATTGGTTTTTCTCCTCATATAACCCACAATACTATCCAGAAGTCTGGTGATGCACTTCCTGTTGATACTGAAAGTACTTTTCTAAAATACATTCTTATTTCTGTATGTATACTGAAGGTTGGAAAATCTTAAGGAATTTCGTAAATTTATATACCAGGAGTACAACCAAGTGTTAGGCTATAGCAAAACAAGGAGGCTTGCTTAACTCGCTGCAGTCGAAAGTTTTCTATGTGTGTTCCTCTGAAACCATATTTCGATTCTCAAAATAAATGTCAATTTGTTATCAAATCATTATGTCTTTAATTCACACCCAAGCATCAACTTTTCAATCCGCGGTTCAAAGAGTACAGGGTCAAACAATTGCAGTTTTCTAAGTAATTTCTGAATTAAATGGTTTAAAAGCTAATTTAGATTTCAAGGATGAGGATTTCTTGATAACATCAGCTGTCCAGCTGTCTGATCAGTTCTTGATAAATTGGAAAATTAGGGTTTGTAATCACAGACTGCAGAATTTGATTAATGTGTCCGTACATTTTATCAAGCTCCAGCTAAATATTTAAGTGAGTGGGTTGAACTGACTTAGAGTTTGTGGGAATACAGTTGGGGAACACTTGAGGGAGGAATAGCTCAATGGAAGTATGCACAAAAGAGTGAAGATTTAATACAGTGAAATGGCTCCTTCAACTATAATACTGGTCTGTATGATAAGTGTGTGCGTACTTAACAGTATATGTGACCGAATATATATTATACAATTGGAAACAGGAAAAAAAAGTCGCCTAGCGACTGTTGGGTAGAAATTATTTCGCATTGTAATAGGAACAATGTGCCTTATACCGATTTTCATAAAATACTAGAATTTCTTCTTTGTTTATACGGAACCAACGCCCCCACAGAGGGAGTGTTTTCTCATATGAACGATTTGTCGACAAATAACAATAACGCATTTTCAGCAGAAACGTTGAAAGCTGCGTTGATTAATAGATCTAAGGTGAACTTTAATCGTGACAACGTTGGGTGGTAAAGTGGGCTTCTGAAGAAGATCCACTCATCAGGAAAATATCAGTGGTGACTGTCTCTTTATAGGGTTGTTTGGCTGGAGCGAATTCAGAGTTACTATATAATGTAAGTTCATATTACTTATTTATTATTAGTTTCGAAATCTTCGTCTTTGCCGGCTGCGGTGGGCTAGCGGTTCTGGCGCTGCAGTCCGGAACCGCGGGACTGCTACGGTCGCAGGTTCGAATCCTGCCTCGGGCATGGGTGTGTGTGATGTCCTTAGGTTGGTTAGGTTTAAGTAGTTCTAAGTTCTAGGGGACTTATGACCTAAGATGTTGAGTCCCATAGTGCTCAGAGCCATTTGAACCATTTTTTTCTTCGTCTTTAAGACGAAGCAGCTTTACGCATTCGCTTTTTTCCTTCGTTTAATTGAGAAGAATTTTAAATGTGCCGTTTTTCTGTTTCAAAAATATCGTCACCCTAAAGTAAGAGCTAAAATACATCGAAAAAAATGCGCTGTAAACTCAAAAACGTTCAATAACGGGATGACTGCACTCTGCGAGCTACTCGTAATTTTCCTACATACGGATGTCATTAGTTAACAGGTTTTTAATGATCATCCCATGAGCTATTTCTAACCGGCCGTAATAACGCATTGCCATTATATGACACATTCTACGGGAATCACTCTTCGTCAGCTATAGAAATTTACTCAATTCAGTTGTCGTAGATATAACCGCACGGAACTGACAAGCTAAGCAATATGTTTGGTACAAGTACGTATAGATATTTTTCAATTTAAATAAAGGTTTCACTTCCAACAAATACATAAATTATGTTTAACAGGAGGTACGCTGAAATCAAGCTTTGGTACATTTCGGTTTGCCAAGAACAGGGACAGGTATTCGTAGAAGCTATTACAGTAATCGCCGCTGCCTTTGTTGCATTGTTGTTAGTACTTTATTTTGACTTCTGTTTATAAGAGCAATGCTTCAGCCTCCACGAAGTATTTTTAAACTGCTATCTGCTTCATCGGCTAAGTATTTTTCGCTAAATAGTAACAAGGCGAAGAGTTCTGATTGAATACAGTCATAATTATTTTTGGGTCAACAGAAAGGTCCGATCTTACTCGTCGGCTTTGACCCGTGACGTAAGCGTGTTGTGGTGTGTGACGTCATTACGGCGCGGAAAACCTAATACATGGTTTGATGTACTCTTGTTTAAAGAACATGTATACGTAATATGAAGCAATTTGATGAACATATTGATCTGTAGCGTAGCCCACTTGAGGTTAGGTTGGGAGTTTTTTTTTGGAATGCGGCCGCGGCAGCGGCCGCCTATGATTCGAAAATATTGATTTGACACTAATGAAGCCTGTGGGGGGGATGGGGGGGCACTGCAGACTCCCCCCACCGCATAACGACATATTTAGTTTCTCCCCACCCAAAAACCCCCAATTTCCCACGCTTGTCCCGTTACAGTCATTAGGCTTTTTGTGAAACTTGTGTATTTCAGTGTTTACAATACGTATTCGATGTTTTTATATCCGCCATATTGGAATTGTTGTTTATGGTCGTTTCCGCGGTATTTGTGACGTCATGGGTCAAAGCCGACGGGTAAGATCGGACGCTTCTGTATTTCCTTATTTTTATACAAATATGCTGTCGAAAACCACTTACCCTTATTTGTCCTGCGGCAACGCTATCTTCCAACTGGAACCACATCTGTTTGGTTTTGTTTCGTAAATTCGTCTGTTCCATGCTGCCGCTTCAGCCTGAAAATACGTTCTGTTGCGGTATCTCCAATTAGATTATTAGTGCACAATTTTATAATGTAGCTTCCGCTGAACTGAAGAAACCAATGATATGTTATTGCAGACACAACTCCAAAGACACACTATTACCCGGTGCGATAGCACCCGTAGAATAATAGCACCTTACCCAGACTGTACACCTAGAGTGGAAATGTCTCTGGATTGAGCACTGGGTTGCGCAAAACAGATTTTGTGTTGTCGACATACAATGCCATCTCGGTCACGTGATATCGGGACGCCGTAGGTTTGCCAGTAAAGCACCCTGTTCATTTAGAATGTCATTACATGGCTAGTATGAATAGATTCACTTCCTAGGTGCTGTGGACTTCGTATAAACGTTTCGCAAAGATCGTAACAATTTGTATTTGATACCTGGAATAAACAGGACTCTTAGCTTTGAAGAGCTTCTTTGCGACAAGAGTCACAGCACAGATGCACCAATTTGTTGGTATATGGGTAAGCCGCCGCTATTTTTCGATATTATACGGCACGTAATCGTATTGCTGAGTCTGTTGTAGTACATTTTTGCGTGACTGCTCTGCAGAACGACTTTATAGATAACCAGTGACTTTGGAAGTGTCCGTAAAATTCCGAATATGGTACATTTTTAGTGATTGTACACCTGCTCCTTCGTCGTTTTTTCTCCAGTTTTTGTGTATTATTTTCCTCTTTCTTGTAGGCTAACGCTGGTAACACTTTAACCCTTTCAAATATTTATTTAGCCGCATTTTGTGCACATTCTCACACCACAGTGTACAGTAAGAAGTGTAAAACATTCGATCGCTTTTTAAATGTAGGCACTACGAAGCCAGACGTATTCCAAATATAGGAAGTATACGCAATATGACACATTCTACTCCCCTCTTTCCGCCCCGTCTCCTCAACAAAGGAGATTGATGGAATTACACAACAGTAGTCCCTGTAACATTTATTTTAGCTCTTCAATGTTATCTGTTGAGGCATAGACTATGTAACAGCATCAAGTGACGTAGTCAGTGTCACACATGAAGGAACCTGATGGCATCTATGTACTAATACTTTATGCTCGTCGATCAAATGGTAAAGACAGTATATTGAAGGTATCGTCCCAGAAAGCAGCTGAATTTGTACTTCCATTACAATTTGTATGTGTGTGTGTTTTTGTATGACTTTTGTTCCCCATTATTATGATTCACAGTCAGTCTGTTGATTTCTTACTGACTTACTTGAAAAGCAGAATATACAATCTAGGTGTCAGGATGCCGATGTTGTGATAAAAATAATAAACAAAGGAAGTGTTCTGCACCAGACGTATGCAGGAAATGTATTTAAGGGAAATGTCAGATGCAAAATGTCATGTTTTCCAGATTTAATGTACTTTACAGATCTCTCTCTCTCTCTCTCTCTCTCTCTCTCTCTCTCTCACACACACACACACACACATACACACACACACACACACACACACACACACAGTTTTTCATCTCTCTTCTTAAAACTTCCCATCCGACAAAGAGTGGAATATTTGGAGAACAATTTGCTTTTTGAATAGAAAACGAAACTGTTTCTTTATGTTATAAAATAACATATGGGAAGTACAGGGTAGTGCAGTTAAAAGTAGCTCGTCTCCCCCTTTTAAATACAGTAAACAGTTACAACAATGGACAGCTGTATGCAAAAATCAATTGTTAACAATCTTCTACCGGCATTTCTGTTTATTTCATTAGTGCAGTTATATGTTTCTTTCTGTGGTCTGTAAAATGACTTTCTCGATAGAAGAAAGAATTGAAATTGTTGAAGCGTATTTGAAAACAGGTTCGAAAATGAAACTCGTAAAATTGTCGGCGCCAAGTATCCAGACAGCGGACTATAAGCAAAGACTAAAATACAGAGTCTGTATAAAAACTGACGCATCTGGTATCTGTGCAAAATGTAAAACGACAGAGGTTACTGCAGACATTAGCAGAAGAATTATTCAGAGACCAAAGAAGTCTAAACGTAAATTGGACCCAAAGGCGTATTGAAGTAGGAGCGTATTGAAAAGTCTTAATTTGAAGCCATGTCGTGTAACGGTTCTGTAGCTGTTAAGAGAAGATGACTGTCAAAAACGTGTAGATTACAGAACGTGGCTTTTCAATAACATCGATGATGCTTTGTTACACCCTTTTCTTATGAAGCATGGTTCATCTTTCTAGTCAGGTTAATTCAAAGAAAAAGAGATACTAAGCAGTGGAGAACCGGAACGTTGTGGTCAGCAGCCATTCCATGATGAAGAAATAGACGTTTGGTGCGATGTAACACGGACGCGCATCATTGCACCGATATTTTTTGACACTACCCTCAACACAGTTGCATATACAGAAATTTGTTATAAATTTTGTGCTCAACTCACTGAAAATGGAAGAGAATACTGCTTTTCCCAGCAAGATGGGGCGACGTGCCACACATCTAAGGTATCTCTGCAACAAGTATATGATGTGTTCAGTAAGGAATGAACTGCCAATAAACATTTATGGCCATCACGTTCGCCAGATCTAACAACATGTGATTATTTCCTGTGGGGACACTTAAAGGGTAAGGTCTATGAAACAAATCCACACACAATACAGGAACTGAAAGGCAACGTCAGCCGCGGAGTTGCCGCTATGGAAATCCAAACTTTACGCTGGGTGTATCTGAATATGCTTAGATGTGCGCAGCTATGTATTGATGTTGCAGGGGGTTACTTTCATCATCTTCTATAAATATAGTTTTCACTCTATTTTTATTATAAATAAATTTTAAGTCCATTTCAGCTCTTCGTTTCTGTAATTTCACTGCATTACCTTTATACTTACACAGGCTACTTTTATCTGTGCCATCCTGTGTATTTCGGTTCAAAACAAGCAAACTGACCATAAATTACGCAGATGTGGGCTAACAGAAATGTATAAAGAAGCAAAAAACTAACGCCTACAAGGTCTATTTTTAGGTTCATCATTGTGAAAAGGAATAACCAGTTTTTGAGTAGTGGATGTCAATGACCTTTTATGTGTATGAAATCCAAGAAACGGTTACGTCAAAGTTCTGAAACAACATAGAACACTAACTTTTTCTCCTTCAATGCGTTTCTCTTTGCACATGTAGCAACAGCTGGAGTTCACCATTGCTGTTACGAATACACAAGTGGTGAAAATGCAACAAACACTTGTAATAAGTTTCGAACTCTGAAGAAACCAATAATAAACGGCAGTATTACAAGGTCAAGTGGCAATCCCAGTTTAATATTAACAACATGCACAGAATACAATGCTCGTTCAAGACATATTTCTACTCTATGGCTGTGTAGTGTGATGTTGAAGTAGACATTTGCTTGTTATGATTACCCTCGTTGAGAGGGAGGGGGGACGGCGTGGGGACGGCTCAGGTTTACTGTTGTGCATGAAGGCAATCGGACTTTGAGTTTAACTAATTAAAGCTTTTGTCATCGTCTCGATACTGTAAAATTCTTTAAAGCAGGAAATATCTGGAAGGGGCCTGCTCTCCGATGGCGTTACGAATAAAAAAGTAGAAATGTTACTTAAGGAACTTGGTTCACATCGCTCGTTATAAATAATAAAAGCTTTGATATACCACCTGGTTTATTAAGAAATGGTCCACAGCCTTTGTACGATGTAACTGCACAAGACCAATTAACTGCATCTAACCGCTACCATGAAATGAAGCCACGAAAAAATATGTAGATCCTAGTGTCTTTTTCGTCCCTGAACTATCTAAGTGCGACTTTTGCAAATGTTTCTGAAACATTATTGTCCTCGCACTACTTATGCCTTTGATCAATGTACACTAAATGAAAATTATAAATATACGGTATAAGAGCAGTCAAATGAGAACAAGAAAGCTGGAAAAAAGTAAGTAATCTATTTACTACTCCAAGAGTAACTTCCATAAGTGTTAATGTTTTTCCCCCTGTGCGCCAAGACGTCAATTCACTAATGGAAAAATGTTTCGGGTGCCTCAAAAACAAATCGACTGCCATGAATGTCCTTCAGGTCTCCAAAACATGAAAATCGCTCGGAGAGAGATCGGGACTGTACATGGAAGATGTGTAAGGGCTTCCTAGTGAAACTTCTGCATGGTAGTCCAAACAATCTTTGCAGCATTTGGGCGAGAGATGCACGCCTGGGTAGAATCACGGTTCCGTAGCCATCATGTCTCTCAGTGAGACAAATGAAATAACAGTTATGTCCATTATTTTTGAAATATTAAAGTTTATTTAGTTTTTCCCAACTGTCACGTTTTCCTTTGACTGTTCCTTATAGCAAATAGCCGCCCGCGGACGTGACATTGTTAACAAACCTCTGGAATGAAGAAAGGAAGATGCTCAATATTTGCTTACACAACAGAAAATATGGCGGAGTGTAACAAGGCGATCACCCTAAGCGTTACACAGTACTAGTAATTCCAATTGTAATTTTAGGAAATCATTATCAGACTATTGTCAGATTGACAGACATGCCACGACAGCGATATTTACCAGTATAGAAGAAAGTCCAGTTTCAAATAATAATTTCGTGCATCAAGTTTATACTTGTGTTAAGTACTAAACAACAGTCAATTTTCCTAATTAAAATTACAAAGAATGTAAAATACCAATCCTGAAATCATTACAATAGCTGCGAAAGGACTTTAATATATCTATAACTAAATATTTCACCATTTAACACTAACTGAAGTATAATACTCTTTTTGCGACGCAGAGCCTAAGTTTACACACGCAATTCCTCCAGGAGAAACAAATATTTAGCCGTAGATAGTTCGTCATGTTTTGACGACAGGTGTTATCAGTTTGTAAGTAATGAAACGTCTAAAGGTAAGTACATACTTACATACAAAGTCAGGCGACTGTCTGTAGATATTGTATGGGGATTGTCTATAGACATGTAGCTAGTCTAGATACTTTGTCTCGTGTACACACTTGACTGTCTTGTTCCTCAATATTTACGAAATATGGCTGACTGTATTGAGATCGCGGCTCGTGCTGTGATAATTGCTGATAAAGAAAGAAATCGAAAGAGAAGGCGTTGGTGGAAACGTGAACTAGTTGTGGAGAGACCCGTTTTGGCTGCAGTTTACTTTCGACTCTGGAAGTAGAGAACAGCGTGATTATTTCCACATTATTCCCTGATAGTTGATTTTTTTTTTTTTTTTTTTTTTTGCCAGCTCTTGGGTAAGCAACTTCTTCTTGTTGCGGTCTTTGTTTTCGGAATCACTAACTTCCTTCGAATATCATGCTGCGTGAAAATCTTCAATCAGCTGCAAAACTTTCTCTGTTGGCCAAATTTTGGTAAAGTAATAGTTAAGAATAAGAAAAATAAAAATATGAAAGAATCGACGAAGCTTTTTCCACGTTGTAAAGAGAATAACTGGAAGCCATGTCTACCAACACGTCCACACTACGGAATGTCGCGCAGCATTCTCTAAGAATTGTCTCATGTCGCCCATTTCAAAAGGGAGTCAAAAGTTCTACTGATTTGATTTGTTGCGAAGGCGTGTCTACAGACAAAAAATGTCTTTCAATTGCCTATATACAAAATCACTCGACTGTTTGTAGACACTGTCTAGATACAAAAGTCGCTCGACTTCGTACAGTAGTTTGTGAAAGGCGTAATATGCTAATTGTGTCTTTAAAATCACTTAGAGCTAATAAGATTGCACAAAATTAATTTCATGTGATATCGCTGTAGTGCGTTAATGCAGCTTCCAAATATTGTTATAACACACCACTTTCAGTAATAGAATGTATCCTCACAGATTTGAAACTGCAAATTTCCTAACACGTGATAATTACAAGTACTGCATTTACTATCATTTTCATTCACTACACGAAATATGTTACATAATACACATGTCATGAAGTGTTGCAGTATTTTCTTAAGATACGTCTTGCATCCGACATACGCTTTGGCTTCCACTGACTGATTCTCTATATCTCTACAGAACCTTAAAAAACGATATACATCTCTCTAAACTGTAACTGAACCATCACATAACCATGCTAAATATTCCCTGCGTAAATTATAATTACACCGGTACCAATGAATAGAATGCTTTTCAGATATGGTTGTAAGGAGATTAGTGTAATAAGTGCAGATTAATTACAGTTACTACTTCGCGTGATGGTTACGAATTAACAACTACGTATCGTATTGTTGGATATATTCATTTTTCACTCCGAATTGCGTATTCTTGTTCCCTCACACTAACAAAGGGCTGCAGCGTGACATATCGTGCGTTTTAAGATCGATTGTCAGTAAGCAGAGCTCAGGGGCATTCTGCAATGTTCGCAGTGTGGCCCGTAAGTTCCCGGACTGAAGGCGGTAACCAACTCAAAATCAAAGGCGGGCAAGTTTTGACTCTTTGCATATTCATTATAGAATACACGACACATAATACATCGTAAGGAAATGAAACTCCTACAGCCGTCCTTATGGTGTCATTTATTGTAAGGCTACCAGTTCCGGCGCTTCAGTGCACCATCTTCAGGCCGTAGATGATACTGAAGGTGTTAACACCATCCGTATACACGATGTATCAGTGGCCAACATAACTGATTTGAACAACCTACCTGTATCTGTGACGTCGCTTGTAAGGCGTATGCTTCGCCGGCGATGGGCGAAGCATGACAGAATCTCTGACCAGAGAGCAGTTTATCGTTAGCTGTTGCTAGTCTGCGCTTGACCGCGCGAGTGTTCAGTTGTACTCGATCTGGAAGAGTCGTCAGTTGCACTCTGTCTGCAGTAGTGAGTTGTACTCTGTCTGTAGTAGTAGTCAGTCGACAGAGTAGTATGTAGCGAGTCGGCAGTAGTAGTAGTCAGTCGACAGTAGTAGCGAGTGGACGGTTGTACTGTCTGCGGGAGTCGGCATGCGTCCGCGGTGTGCTCTGCCCGCGATTCTGGTCACGATTCAGGACGATGAGTATTTTTGTAGAAGGTAATGAAGCAGCATTGCGCACATCTAGTAATGTATGTTAATTGTAATTAATTTGTTCAAAAAATGCCCCAATAATAATTTTTTATAAAGTAACTCTTTTAAAGAAAAACATTCATTTCAATTTAAAGAATATTTCCTATGCATTTCCTCCAAGAATCAAAATTAAATATACGCCAGCATTGCACGAAGCTGTGTCGATAAATAAGAGCAGATATAGATGCAGTTTTTATTGAGGAAATAGTTTTTGCTTTTTTATTCAGAATACAGGGCCGAAGGTCAGCGCTGCTGTCCTTATAAAATTTATCAGGTTTAATTATTTCACAGGGCCGAAGGTCAGCGCTGCTGTCCTTATAATATTTACCAGATATTATTATTTGTGTTGAGAGGTTCCATTTGGTTCATGGTTCATTATTTAATTGATATTATTGTGGTTTTTGGTCAATTTTCATTTATCAATTTTGTGGGGAGTTTAAGCTTGGTTCCATTTTGCATTATTATTAAACATTATGTGCGGGGAGGTTACACTTGGCGACATCCGGACAGGATCGTATTTCTTTGTGAATCTTCTGAGAAGTAGTCATATATCTGCTCTTATTTACTTAAACGTAGTTTATATCTGGCGCAACGCATTTACTAATTTGTCGCTCTTTCTTTCACAGATCATCGGCAATTTGTTGCTCTTTGTTGTATTTGTGTTTGTTGCTTTTTGCATTGTGCTTGTTTCATTTGTGAATAGTTCTGATTTGTGAAAAAATGCCGCGAAAGACTGTTAACAGTACATCGCGATGTGTAATGAGTGAAATAGCCCACTTAAATAACTTGACCGATAGTACTTGTGACCCGCAGTGTAATGATGACAATCCATTTACAGACAATCAGTGCATACCGACTACTTGTAATGATTTTGATCCTAATGATGAAAAAATGAATTCAATTGTGTCCACTGTTAATTTGACGACAATTGATGACGCGGGGCGTTCTGTTGCAATGAGCGCTGCCCAGCTTAACACACCCGGTTTGCAGGATTTACGTGACGAACGGACAGAATTTTTTAATGAAAACGAGCAGTGTAATCAGAATGCGTCGGATTTATTTAATTCCGAGGTAGTGACTAACAGTGCGCATCCGATTAGCAAACCTTTTCAAGAATCACAGAATATCCAAATGAATACACAAAACGTGACAATTGCAGGTACGCCGTTAAACAGCACAAAGAATACAGCAGCTAATTTTGACATGGATCGAGTCATAGCATTAATGATACAACTTAACGAGAATCTCAGACAAGAATTTAATGAAAATCACAAACAAAATAGTGAAAATTTCAAACAACAGAGTGGAAAACAAGACAACCTTAATGAAAACTTCAAACAACTTAGTGAACAGAATAAACAACTTAATGAAAAACAAGACAACCTTAATGAAAACTTCAAACAACTTAGTGAACAGAATAAACAACTTAATGAAAAACAAGACAACCTTAATGAAAAATTAGACAACAATTCCAGAAAGCTTAGTGAACAGATTGCAGCTGTTGCCACGCAGTGTCATGACACTAAAGAACAAATGCGTGTGGAAATTGAGGCTTGTGCTAGGAAAAGTTGTGAAGAAATTAGATCTGTTGCTCAAGAATTAAGGGATATGCAAACAGCTGCAACAGAATCACTTAGAGACGAAATTAGTGCAGTCGGTAAACAATGCTCTGAAAAAGCAACACAATTACTCGACGAGTTTAAAGTAATGACAGCAGAACTTTCACGCACATTGGATGCAAAAGTAGACGCGAAATTCGACCAACAGAACAGTCAAATTGACGAACGTTTTAATCATCACCTACAAAACAGTGAAACGCGTTTCCGTAAATTTATGTGGGGGACTGATGACCTTAGCTGTTTAGTCCCCCTTAAACATCCCAACTACCACCACCACCGTAAATTTATACAGGAACAAAATAAAGTAAAACGACAAGTCATGGAAACAATTACCGCACAGAGACAGGAAGATAAACGTAAAATGTTTACGAAAGCAAAAACATACGTAGACAACAATATTGCTACAATATCGGAGGGAATTAATACAATCAAGCAGTTGAACACCGAATTGCATGATGAAATTTCCGATCTTAAAACAAAAACAGACACATACGCAGTAGATTTTCAGACAGTGACCGACAGACTTGAACAATTAGAACTAACACAGGATTCTGATGTCATCAAAGCTGACGTTAAAAAATTGAGCGAAACCACACGTAAAATACAAAAACAAATTAATGCTTCTGACACTAAAAACGATGATCAAGTGAAAATACTGACTGAGAAATGTGATGAATTGGCCAGTCGTATTGATGTTATCGAAAGTAATAATGACAGCAAATCAGATGATACTGCACCAATTTTGTTTAACCAAACACCTGAATTCCAAAATTTACAGCAGACAATCAATTAGGTCGATTCGTCTAATAACACATTACGTATAAAATTGTCAAGTTTACAGCAAGAGGTAACAGAGATAAAAAATATTTCAGTTAATAACACGTCACAGCATACGGCGAATTCCGAACATTTCTCACACTCACACAGCCAGTATAATTTAGGTAATCTACAAAGAGTACGTGAGTTAGATTCCGTACAGTCCCAGTCAAATAGATTCTCACACAAACCTGAACGTGTTCCCACATTCAGAGACGATAACGTTGATTACGAGCAATTTCTATCCGTAAGAAAATCTAAGGAATTTAATAATGACAGAGCACAGGTACACGCTTTGAACTGGATACGTCGATTTACTTTTGAATTCTCACCGCTATTAACTGTAATGCAGAAACTAGCTTTGGACTGATTCGACAATTTTCTTTTGAATTTTCACCGGCATTGCATGTAACGCAAAAGCTAAAATTTATTTGCAGCTCGTAATAGACCTGAGGGGATTCATTACGCTTTAATGAATATGTGCCGTAGCGTGCACAGGGCCCCGAGCCGTAGTAGTGCTGTTTCATCTTTAGTTTTCTGCACTGCTGCCTTTTATCTATCAAAACAGCTCTTTAACTATTGCTCTATCTAAGATTAAGAATGAGTAAAGAAAACCTGATGTGACAAGTTATACCGAAAGTG
Organism: Schistocerca nitens; assembly: GCF_023898315.1. Taxonomy (NCBI): domain Eukaryota; kingdom Metazoa; phylum Arthropoda; class Insecta; order Orthoptera; family Acrididae; genus Schistocerca; species Schistocerca nitens. The sequence continues at coordinate 801,272,746 of NC_064615.1, forward strand.
GCAATTTTCATTAGGCACTCCAGAACTACCAGAGTAATTTTGATATCAGATAAAATTTTAATCATCAGTAAGCACAAAATTTTCAGCAGTTGCAACCACATATTGGTAACAATAGAGGTTTTTCACCGCAACCGCATCAAAGCCAGCCGGTTAGCATACCTAACCAACAATGTAATGTACAAGGTCAACCAAGCTTTAATGTTTCGCCGCGAGCACGTATAGTCTCAGCTCCAACAAATAGTAATGCACAGCAGCAAGGAAATAACTACGTAGAGAAAACACATTATTTCAATTCCTATTGCAATGCATCGTATAGAAATGACTATCACGACAGACGTAAAAATAATGAACCCAATTTTCAGCGTACATTTAATAACAGTCGATCTCATCAGCAGCAAGAAGATCAGCAACAACATATTATCATGAATGAACCAGACAATAGGTGTCATCCATAGCGTAATACGTCAGGAAGAAATAACAGAACAGTTCAAATAGTCGAAATGCCACAACATCCTCCTGAAAATAGTAGCACGACAGATAGAATTTGACTAGATACAGTACAGGTTGCGTATTCCAGTAACGCAAACAATAATTTTGACACGCAGAATCTTGTTCACGAAAATGTTATTTGAAACACGCTTTGTTGAATGCACCTCTTTTATCGCACCCAGATCTTACCAGAAATTTTTCCATTGCCACAGACAGTTCTAACACCGCTTTAGGCGTACATATTTTCCAGGAAATTGAAGAAGATGGTTGTACAGTAATTAAAAATATCGCTTTTGCAAGTCGCATTCTGTCACCTGCTGAAAGAAATTATTCTGTTACAGAGCTTGAAACATTATGTGTTGTATGGGCTTTTACGAGATTTCGGCACTTTCTTTATGGAAGACACACTACCGTTTACACAGACCACAGAGCGATACAATTTTTACTTTCGGCTAAATTCACACACGACAGATTAAGTAGATGGAAACTTTATTTGAGGGATTTAATTTCACAATTGTTCACATTCCCGGCACACAAAATATTGTAGCAGACGCACTATCCCGTTCTCTCAGCAACAATCACCAAGACATCGCAACCAACTTCTGCAAAGCAAATTTCAGCGTCATGTACATTCAACAAGTTGCATTTGAAAATTTCATTTCCCCGTCATTACAAGACATAGCACAAGAGCAAAGTAATGACAACGTGTGGAAAGAGATTAAACACCTTTGGCAAGATAGGGATAATGTTACCATTAGAAACCATTACACTGTACGCAATGACATTCTGTTTCGCCGCTCTCATCCTGACAGCAACAATCGATTATTATGCTTTCCTGACGAACTTGTTAACAAATTAATCTGGTATACTCATTTAAGTTACGCACATTACGGAGCCAGAAAATGTTTTCTTATACTGAGACAGAACTGTTATTTTACCAACGTGTACGACGAGTTTTAGCGTCATGCAAAATCTGCCAGAAAGCTAAATCAGACACGACTTCACATATTCCTCAATTACATCCCATTGTACCTGTTAAATTGAGACACATGGCCTCTGTAGACATTTTTGGTCCGATTCCCAGAACTAATAGAGGTTTTTGCTACATCTTTGTCGCTGTTGAACTCACTTAAAAATTTGTTACCTTCACTCCGTTACGCAAAGCTACTGCTAAAACTGTATCGAAAGCATTTGTAAAACATTTTCTACTTCATGTAGGGCATGTATTGAAAGTAATTTCCGACAATGGATCACAGTTTCGATCTGCTGTATGGACACGTATGTTACGAGCTAGAAACATTTCTCCGATCTATATATCCAGGTACCATGCTTCTTCGAACCCTTGTGAACGATTAATGAAAGAAATTGGTAAACTGTGTAGAATATACTGCCATAAAAAACATATTGATTGGGACACACACATAATCTCATTCCAGGATGTAATTAATTCCATACCAAATGAATCTACTATGCCATCTCCGTCTGTTATACTGAAAAATGTTGAACCACCTAACAAAATTAAAGAATTAGTAAACTTTCCTACATCTCGTCGACTACGACACCATGAAATAATTGACATTGCGCTGAACAACATCAAACGTGACGCAGAGCGCCGGAGAAGACAGCAAAAACAGGTTTGTACACGCCGTAACTTTCACATTGGACAGAAGATTTTAGTACGTACACATTATTTATCGAACAGAATAAAAGGTAGGTGCAGTAAATATGAACTTCTATACGCAGGTCCATATCGGATTCGCAGCATTCCTCACCCCAATGTTGTACACGTAGAAACATTGAGAACCCGAAAATCCAAAGGAAACCACCACATATCGAATATTAAACCTTTTATTGAATGAAGATACTTTATGATTTATCAGACTGTAATGCCATTTCCTAATTGTATGACCATTTATGCAATTATATTTATGTGACTACTTACTGATGATTGCCTTACCCGGCAAGGTAAGGTTAGCAGGTCGCTCTTCTTGTCGTTACACATCAGACCGTGCATATTTTTCCAAATAGATTTACGTATCTTATGAATAATTATGCAATTTTATCTAGTGACATTAATTTTATTAAATTCTCTCTCCATTAAGGTCTTTAATCCTCGCCTCTATTAACTACACAACATACAAGCTCAACTCAAAGAAGGTCACATTTCTTGCCATCATTTTTTATGTATGTACGATTGTTTCATGTTTTGTTTGTATGCACTATGAAATATTTGAGATATAGCAAACACCATTTGACTTTGACATTTTTGCCTTATGATATCTCAACATCGTGACTATTTTACTTTTTTTTTTTTTTTTTTTTTTTTTGCTGCTACATTGTGATACACTGGGTACATTTTTGCCTCTGAACACTCTCTATGTTTTTCACATATTACGTTTTCTGTCATGCTATGCTGTATGCTCAAATTATGTTACTATAAACCAGTTTTTATTCAAAGGATATGTGATTTAAATGCAAGACATTAATCTTTGTCCATCATTTGCAGAAAGAAATAACGTGCAAAGGAAATAAATTAAACAGAAATGGGAATTTCACCTTCGGAATGATCAAAAGAAGATGCAATACCTCGTGAGGAAGAGTAAATGGATCAGGATTAACAAGCATTAACAAGAATATACTATACACATCGTAAAATAGCAGTCTTAACTAATTTTTTCTTTCAGAATACAAGGCGATTGATGCAGACTGTCAGACAGAACTACACATCCTAGTCTTAGTGATGAAATATGCTAGAAATAAGGAATAGTTGTATAATGAATAATGAAGTGATTTTTTTTGCAGATGATAATGAATGATGATGAATAATGATGAAGAATATGCTACTATGGATAATGAAGTTTTTCTTTACAGGTGATGATAATAATGGAGTTATCATAATGAAGTGATAGATAATGAAGTTTTTTTCTTTACAGATGAGGATGATGTTGAAGTTTATGTATTTATGCTATGTAGTTATTTAAGTATTTGTTGTAGTTCGTTTTGACAGTATGTGTTATATTGCATAGTATGATGACTGAAGGTTATGGAAAGGACAGCTAGGGAACAAACATATATTTTATACACATTTCACTACCTGTTAATTCGAAGTTCACTACTTTTCAGCATAAAATGCGTTTCTTCTTTCAGTTTAATAATCCATTTTTGTATATTTTGCAGGAGAAATTATTTATGATATTAATGTGCTATAAGCAGCTGTTCATTAAACCCATGTCATTTATGAATGTGATTACATATACTCTACTTGTTTCATAATCTTGCTACAGCTGACTCATGACAAATGACGTTACACATCTTCATTTGCAGCAATAACTGAAAAGCAAATACACTCCTGGAAATTGAAATAAGAACACCGTGAATTCATTGTCCCAGGAAGGGGAAACTTTATTGACACATTCCTGGGGTCAGATACATCACATGATAACACTGACAGAACCACAGGCACATAGACACAGGCAACAGAGCATGCACAATGTCGGCACTAGTACAGTGTATATCCACCTTTCGCAGCACTGCAGGCTGCTATTCTCCCATGGAGACGATCGTAGAGATGCTGGATGTAGTCCTGTGGAACGGCTTGCCATGCCATTTCCACCTGGCGCCTCAGTTGGACCAGCGTTCGTGCTGGACGTGCAGACCGCGTGAGACGACGCTTCATCCAGTCCCAAACATGCTCAATGGGGGACAGATCCGGAGATCTTGCTGGCCAGGGTAGTTGACTTACACCTTCTAGAGCACGTTGGGTGGCACGGGATACATGCGGACGTGCATTGTCCTGTTGGAACAGCAAGTTCCCTTGCCGGTCTAGGAATGGTAGAACGATGGGTTCGATGACGGTTTGGATGTACCGTGCACTATTCAGTGTCCCCTCGACGATCACCAGTGGTGTACGGCCAGTGTAGGAGATCGCTCCCCACACCATGATGCCGGGTGTTGGCCCTGTGTGCCTCGGTCGTATGCAGTCCTGATTGTGGCGCTCACCTGCACGGCGCCAAACACGCATACGACCATCATTGGCACCAAGGCAGAAGCGACTCTCATCGCTGAAGACGACACGTCTCCATTCGTCCCTCCATTCACGCCTGTCGCGACACCACTGGAGGCGGGCTGCACGATGTTGGGGCGTGAGCGGAAGACGGCCTAACGGTGTGCGGGACCGTAGCCCAGCTTCATGGAGACGGTTGCGAATGGTCCTCGCCGATACCCCAAGAGCAACAGTGTCCCTAATTTGCTGGGAAGTGGCGGTGCGGTCCCCTACGGCACTGCGTAGGATCCTACGGTCTTGGCGTGCATCCGTGCGTCGCTGCGGTCCGGTCCCAGGTCGACGGGCACGTGCACCTTCCGCCGACCACTGGCGACAACATCGATGTACTGTGGAGACCTCACGCCCCACGTGTTGAGCAATTCGGCGGTACGTCCACCCGGCCTCCCGCATGCCCACTATACGCCCTCGCTCAAAGTCCGTCAACTGCACATACGGTTCACGTCCACGCTGTCGCGGCATGCTACCAGTGTTAAAGACTGCGATGGAGCTCCGTATGCCACGGCAAACTGGCTGACACTGACGGCGGCGGTGCACAAATGGTGCGCAGCTAGCGCCATTCGACGGCCAACACCGCGGTTCCTGGTGTATCCGCTGTGCCGTGCGTGTGATCATTGCTTGTACAGCCCTCTCGCAGTGTCCGGAGCAAGTATGGTGGGTCTGACACACCGGTGTCAATGTGTTCTTTTTTCCATTTCCAGGAGTGTATTTTCATTCTCCAGTAATTACCCAACGCAATGCATTGCTGGGAAATAATAATAATAATAATAATACTATAATACTTTGTAACTGGTCAATGTCTGCCAATGATTACTATCATTAGATTAATTATGTGCATTATTTTGTAATACTATGTCACTTATTAGCTCCTGTTTTCAATGATGACTTCTGATGGTTTGCAATTAGGCAATGAGTGCCAATGTTCTCTGTAAAATATCTCATGAATATTATTATGTAATACTATGTCATTCATTAGCTCCTGTTTTCAATGATGACTTCTGATGATTTGCAATTACGCAATGAATGCCAATGTTCTCTGTAAAACGTCTCATGAATATTATTATGTAATACTATGTCATTTATTAGCTACTGTTTTCAATGATGACTTCTGATGGTTTGTAATTAGGCAATGAGTGCCAATGATCTCTGTAAAACGTCTCATGAATATTATTATTATTTATTATTATTATACGAATTTGGCCGTTAAATACCGTGAAAACAGTTATTTCTTGCGCTTCTGGGAAGTCTTCTTTCTCTCAGTCCACACTTCTTTCATTCTTGCGCTGAAAGAGCCTTTTCTCTCTTCAGACCATTTAGTTCCACAAGTCTTCTTAATTTTCACACCAAAACCCGTGAATGAATTTTTTTCTAAAAAGGTTTCTGTTAAATATTGTTTCCTGATCTATGTCCATTTCTTTTAGATCTCTTTCTGTGTTGATAAACCATAAATTTTTATTTTTTAGATTTGCGATGTACGAAAATATTTGTTTTTTAAGCCCATTCGGGTTCATCCTCATGATGTGAGCATAAAAGGAGCATCTTCTTTTTCTAATTTCGTCTGTAATTTTGCTGCACTTCGTATACACTTCTTTGTTGCTTTTTAGTCTGTATACAGGCTTGCCTTGATCATCTGTTATTTTCCTGTGTCTAAGAATTGTTCTCACAATTCTTCTTTCACGATTTTCTATCTGTTCTGCGTATGTAAAATTTGCTAGTGTTTCTGATGCATATAGTATCTGCGGTCTAATGACAGTCTGGTAGTGTCTGAGTTTAATGTTTTTGGATATACATTTTTTTGAATACATTTGTCTGCAGTAGTGAGTTGCTGTCTCTAGTTTTTGTATTCTAGCCCTGCAGGCTGGATGACCTTTTGCCACAGGCTGAATTAGTTCACCAAGATATTTAAAATGTTTAGATACCTGTATTTTCCCGTATTTCGTAGTTATTTTCATTGGTGGATTTTTGATATTTGTAATGATTTCTGTCTTTTCAAATGAAATTTGCAAGCCTGCTTTTCAGCAGTTTCTTTAAGTAATTCTATTAGTTTTATTGTGTCTTTTTGTGTGTAAGCTAAACAGGCGAGATCGTCAGCGAAGGCAAAACAGTTGCTTTCAATGGCTTTGTAGCACTTCCCTCCAATTTGGACTTTCTCAACTCCATGTTTTTGCGTGAGTTTTCTCCATTCTGCTATGACTTTATCAAGAACACAGTTGAAGAGTACCGGGGACAGCGCATCTCCTTGTCTGACGCCGGTTTTGACCTCGAAATGCCGTGAAATTTCTCCTTGGAATTTTACTTTTGATGTTGTATTTGTTAATGTTTCTTTGATTATGGTGATTGTTGTTTCATCTATTTCATATTCTCGAAGTGTTTTGATGAGTGTGTCCCTATCGATTGAGTCATAAGCTTTTTTGAAATCAATGAATGTTATGAAATATTTCTTGCTCCTTGTAGATAAATAGTTCATTGTTGTTTTGTGGTTAAAAATTTGTTCGGCGCAGGATCTTCCTGGTCTGAAGCCAGCTTGATATTCTCCAAGTTTTCCCTCTATGATTGGTGATACACGATTGAGCAGGGCTTTTGATAGAATTTTGTATGGGACTGGGAGAAGCGATATTCCACGATAGTTGTTAACATCCCTTTTGTCACCTTTTTTAAACAAAGGGTGAATTAGGGCAGTTTTCCAGTGACTTGGGATTTTCTTGGTTTCCCGTACTTGTTCAAGTTCTTTGTGTATTGCTTCTACTAATGTTTCTCCCCCAAGCTTGAGCATTTCTGCTGTAATTGTGTCTTCTCCACATGCTTTCCTGTTTTTGAGATTTTTGATTATGTTTGTGATTTCCTCTCGTGTCGGAGGTGTTGAATGTGTTGTTAATGTTTCTGGTTGCGTAAAACTGAGAGTCTGGATGGGTGTTTGGCAGTTTAGGAGTGTCTCAAAATATTCAGCCAGGATTTCACAGTTTTCAGTATTGTTGGTGGCGAGAGTCTTATTATTTCTCCTAAGGTTTAGGCAAGGGGACCGGTATCCTCGGAGTTTCTGGTTGAATGTTTTGTACCAAGCTGCCGTGTTGCATTTCTTGAAATTCTCTTCGATTGAGTCCAGTTGTTGTTTCTCATATTGTCTCTTGGTGTTGCGAATAGTTTTCGAGGCATTCTTTCTGGCTTGCTTAAATTCATCAAAGTTGTTTTCAGTTTTATGTGAGTTCCACTTTTTCCAGGCTTTAAGTCTTTCATGCAGAACTTCATTACAGTTGCTGTCCCACCACGGGTGTCTCGGTTTGCTCTTTTTTGGAAAGGTTCTTTCTGTTGCCTCAATCAAGTTGTTCTGAAATTCTTGGAGGTTTTGTGAAGGGGAGAATGTCTTTAGCTTTTTCTGAAAATCCTTGAGGTTAGAGTTGGACTTAAGGTTGTAATTTCTCAGGGTTGTAAGATAAAAATTTATTTTATTTCTGTTTTTATATTCACCGTTTCTGCTTTTCTGTTTGTTTTTTGGGATCAGTTTAGTTTTTGTTTTCGTGAGATAGTGATCGGAGTCGAGATTTAGAGATTTTCGGACACGTGTGTTCAATATTTCTTTTTCACATTTGGAGGAGATGGCAACGTGATCTATTTGAAATTCTCCGATACTCCTTATCGGAGATACCCAGGTTTTTTTTTTTTTTCTGGGAAGATGTTTAAAACGTGTTGACATTAGCATGAGTTTAAACTGCTTACAGAGCATAATTAACCTTTCTCCATTTTTGTTGGTTCGTTTGTGTGCGGGAAAGTTGCCGACAATATCGCGGAATTTCTTTTCTTTTCCAATCTGAGCGTTAAAATCTCCTAGAAGTATTTTTGCATTGTTTTCTGGGATTTCTGATATATGATCCTTAAGGTTTTCCCAGAATTCATCTGTTTCTTCCCTATTTTTAGCATTATTTTTGTCATTTGTGGGAGCGTGAACATTGATTAATGTGTATTTTTTATTTGCACATCGAAAAGTGAGGAAAGATGTTCTCGATGATGTTGACCAAAAATGTTCGACAGAGTTCAGAATTTTTGTGTTTACAGCAAAAGCTGTGCCAAGCTGACGGCATTTCTTCATTACAATTTTTCCAGGTTTTCCTTTAAATATTCCGAATTTGTTTGATTCAAATGTGTTTTCATCAGTGAAGCGAGTTTCTTGTAGCGCCACAATTTGTATGTCTTCCGTACGTAACTGGTCTGTAAGGTGCTTAAGTTTTCCCACTTTGAGAAGGGAGTTTATGTTGAGAGTTGCTATGTTGAAGATTTTTCTGGGTTTAATCTTGTTGGATTTGCATGGTGTTGCAGACTCCCCAGAATCCATGGGTCTGCTTGCGTCGTTGCCGACGGTGGATTGGCCACCTGGGGTAGTTTCGTTATTGAAAGACATTTCCATCATGCGTTAAGATTGTAACTGTTGAAATTCTTCAAAGTTGGGGAGATTACTTGCGTAACCTACCAGGAATACGACTAACGTTGTTAGCGTTAGAAGGTTTTCTTGAAACAGCCGCCTCTAACATGAGGAACAGACGCTGCCCACAAGCCGCCCAATCTGGGTACAGACGCTTGCAGTTATAGATTTTTGGTTCCTCCGCTCTCTCAGCCGTTGGGAGTTAAAAATTCCTCATCCGCCTATGAGACCGTTGACCGGTTTGCACCCGTAACCCTAGTCAGGGGCCCTCACAGGGTGCTACCATTCGGAGCCAGATGGACCCAGGTTTTTTTACGAGGTTGTTACTCCTCCCCCTCCTCCTCCCTCATCACTTGTAAGATGAGGATCCGGGCTTGGGACCGGCAATGGCGGAGTTTCATGAATATTATTATGTAATACTATGTCATTTATTAGCTCCTGTTTTCAATGATGACTTCTGATGGTTTACAATTAGGCAATGAATGCCAATGTTCTCTGTAAAACGTCTCATGAATATTATTATGTAATACTATGTCATTTATTAGCTCCTGTTTTCAATGATGACTTCTGATGGTTTGCAATTAGGCAATGAGTGCCAATGTTCTCTGTAAAACGTCTCATGAGTATTATTAAGTAACACTATGTCATTTATTAGCTCCTGTTTTCAATGATGACTTCTGATGGTTTGTAATTAGGCAATGAGTGCCAATGTTCTCTGTAAAACGTCTCACGAGTATTATTATGTAACACTATGTCATTTATTAGCTCCTGTTTTCAATGATGACTTCTGATGGTTTGTAATTAGACAATGAGTGCCAATGTTCTCTGTAAAACGTCTCATGAGTATTATTATGTAACACTATGTCATTTATTAGCTCCTGTTTTCAATGATGACTTCTGATGGTTTGTAATTAGACAATGAATGCCAATGTTCTCTGTAAAACTACTCATGAACATTATTCTGTAATACTACACACATGGTACAGAAATGTTCAATAACTGGGTAATGAGTGCCACCCATTACTAGTGTAATTCTCAATGAAGACTAGTATGTGACTTAATGTCCTTCACCTTCTAACCTAATTTCCTGGAATTACTGCAATATCCGTTTGTCCTGTATATCCTCATGATCATGGAGCACTATATTTGGTTTTTGCACTAATTCTACGTTGGTGTACCAGACAAGGACGTGGTGTTGACACGACATGCTGTCCACCACCATGAGCGATGGAGATGCTATTATGCTCCCACTGTTTGGTGTACCTAATGTACTACCAAATGGATAACATGGAATACTACTACGGCATTTCAGTGTCTTGGCTACGCTGATTAATACTTCTGGGAAAAGAAATTTAGATTGCCTCACTTGGTGTTGTGTTTCTGTAGAAAGATATGGACTTTCAGTGCAGCTGCGTGCAACCTGAAGTGCTACAACCATGATGCAATCCTTCCCTTTCCTATCCTAATTCTTGTAACATAGTAAAAATCATTTTATCATGATTTGTATTCATGGCCTATACATTTTGTGATTTGCTGATATGTTCTGAACTACAGTGCATGTGCATTTTTGTCATTTTGTTAACATGATTTCTACTCATTGCATATACATTTTTTGTGATTTGCTGATATGTTCTGTACTACTGTGCGTGTGCACTTTTGCCATTTGTGAATATGTTTTGTACTCATTGTATATATATTTTGTCATTACCTGATATGTTCTGTACTCAGTGCATGTGCACTATATTTACTTCATGTTCTGCACCTATATATCTGTATATATTCTGTGATTGTAAAGTTAATTAATTATGAAAAATTTGTTGCTCATGGCAAGTCCAATTGACTCACCATCGCTGCCAAATTTTTGCCCCCCCCCCTCCCCAGTGGAGGGTTATGTAAGGCGTATGCTTCGCCGGCGATGGGCGAAGCATGACATAATCTCTGACCAGAGAGTAGTTTATCGTTAGCTGTTGCTAGTCTGCGCTTGACCGCGCGAGTGTTCAGTTGTACTCCATCTGGAAAAGTCGTCAGTTGCACTCTGTCTGCAGTAGTGAGTTGTACTCTGTCTGTAGTAGTAGTCAGTCGACAGAGTAGTATGTAGCGAGTCGGCAGTAGTAGTAGTCAGTCGACAGTAGTAGCGAGTGGACGGTTGTACTGTCTGCGGGAGTCGGCATGCGTCCGCGGTGTGCTCTGCCCGCGATTCTGGTCACGATTCAGGACGATGAGTATTTTTGTAGAAGGTAATGAAGCAGCATTGCGCACATCTAGTAATGTATGTTAATTGTAATTAATTTGTTCAAAAAAATGCCCCAATAATAATTTTTTATAAAGTAACTCTTTTAAAGAAAAACATTCATTTCAATTTAAAGAATATTTCCTATGCATTTCCTCCAAGAATCAAAATTAAATATACGCCAGCATTGCACGAAGCTGTGTCGATAAATAAGAGCAGATATAGATGCAGTTTTTATTGAGGAAATAGTTTTTGCTTTTTTATTCAGAATACAGGGCCGAAGGTCAGCGCTGCTGTCCTTATAAAATTTATCAGGTTTAATTATTTCACAGGGCCGAAGGTCAGCGCTGCTGTCCTTATAATATTTACCAGATATTATTATTTGTGTTGAGAGGTTCCATTTGGTTCATGGTTCATTATTTAATTGATATTATTGTGGTTTTTGGTCAATTTTCATTTATCAATTTTGTGGGGAGTTTAAGCTTGGTTCCATTTTGCATTATTATTAAACATTATGTGCGGGGAGGTTACACTTTCCAGTCATCAACTATCAGTTGATAGCTGATGGTTGGAGAGACAACGGCACAGTTATAGGTAGTCTGCGTATACACACTATGTTGGGCACTGATGCATCGTGTACATGAATTGCGTTAACCGCTTCAGCATCTGCGAAAGCCTCAACATGGTGCTCTGAAGCGCTAAAACTGACAGCCGTACATTAAGTGACATCATATCGACGGCTGTAGGTGTCTCATTTTCTTACAGTAGTGAACGGCCGTATTCCCCCTGACTTCCAGTCACAAGGATGGACATACAAAACACATGATACAGTCTTGACCACATGAGTTCTCAGTCGGTGCCCACTTTACGTTGCACAATCTGTAAAGCGCAACAGAAACAAATGAGGGGGTATCTTACTGATGACTGTCCCCGTAACAGTTTGCGCCTGTCAACGTCACGCACATTTGTTCTAGATAGCATGGTACTGTTCACAAAAAGAGTTTGCAGTTTAACCAGATACTCAAGCAATGGACTGCACACTATAAAATATAGAATACTGTCTTAAAAATGGGCTAAGAAAAGCTACATTTCCTTTTCTTATTTATGATGTGTTTAGACCCTTCGATTTCATCTACGTTTCCAGTAAACTGTCCTACTGTGTTTCAGGTCAGTTTCAAAATATCATTAAATTGCCGAAGCTAGAGTTGAATGTTCAATATTAAAGATAACAGATGTGTTTGATTTCTATGAGCGTTGATTTTCTGGCTCTACAGCCTTGATCCTGTCGTATAAAGAAAAGACATCCGACGAGCAGAGACATAGATATGGTCGCCATCCGTCCCGCTATATCGAGACCGTCACCGTTGTGGGCCTTCTTGTCCCTACATCCGGACAAGATCCAAACTTGTCCCGGTTTTGCAAAACACTGTTGCGAGCTTGGCTCTACATCTATATCTACATCTATACTCTGTAGACCACCGTGAGGTGCATCCCAGAAGGCACATCCCATTGTACCAGCTATTAGGATTTTTTCCTGAGGCATTCACGTATGGATCGTGGGAAAAACGATTATTTGAATGCCTCTGTGTGTGGAGTAATTATTCTCAATTTATGCTCACGATTTCTGTGTGGACTGTACGTCGGGAGTTGTAAGATATTCCTAGAGTAATCATTTAAAGCCGGTTCTATAAATTGTTCAGAGAGCTTCCCAGAATAGTTTACATCTGTCTTTAAGAACCTGCCAGTCAGTTCCTCAGTAACTCTGTGATACTCTCCCATGGATTAAACACACCTGTGACCATTCGTGGTGCCCTTCTCTGTATACGTTCAACATCCCCTATTAGGCCTATCTGGTACGGGTCCCACACACTTGAACAGTATTCTAGCATGGATCGCACGAGTGATTTGTAAGCAACCTCTTTTGTAGACTGATTGACTTCCCCAATATCCTACCAATAAACTGAAGTCTGCCACTTGCTTTACCCGCGACTGAACCCATGTGGGTGTTACACGCAGGTTTGGAACTGGCCGATTCCAGCAGTGACTCAATGATATTTTAGTCATAGGATACTACGTTTTTTCGTTTTTGAAGTGCAAAATTTTACATTTCTGAGCATTTAGAGCAAGTTGCCAATCTCTGCACCATGTTGAAATCTTATCAAGATCTGACTGAATATTTATGCAGCTTGTCTTCATTATGGATAACGGCATCATCTGCAAAAAGCCTGATTTTACTATTTATATTTTCTGCAAAGTCATTAACATAGAACATGAACAACAAGGGTTTCAACACACTCCCCTGGGGTACACTCGAAATTACTTCTACATCTGACGATGATTCTCCATCCAAGATAACATGCTGTATTGTCCCTACCAAAATGTCCTCAATCGAGTCACAAATTTCACTTGATACCCCATATGATCGTACTTTTAACAATAACCTTAGGTGCTGTACTGAGCCAACTGTTTCCGGAAATCAAGAAACACTGCATCTACCTGGTTGCCTTGGTCCAAAGCTGTCAATATGTTATGTTAGAAAAGTGCGAGTTGGGATTCACATGATCGATGTTTTCGAAATTCATGCTGATTGCCAGTGAGGAAGTCATTCTGCTCAAGATACCTCAAAGTGTTTGAGCTCAGAATGTGTTCTAAGATTATACAGTGAATCGATTTCAAGGATATTAGACGGTAGTTTTGTGGATCACTTCTACTACCCTTCTTGTAGACTGGTGTGATGTATGCCTTTTTCCAAGAGCTGGGCACGGTTTTTTGCTGGCGGGATCTACGATAGATTATAGTTCAAACGTTCAAATGTGTGTGAATTCCTAAGGGACCAAACTGCTGAGGTCATCGGTCCCTAGATTTACACACTACTTAAAATAACTTATGCTAAGAAAAACGCACATACCCATGCCCGAGGGAGGACTCGAACCTCCGGCGGGAGGAACGATTATAGTTAAAATAGGGGTAACTCAGCTGCAAATTCAATATAGAATCTGACAGGGATTCAATGGGAGCCTGGAGCTTTGTTCAGTTTTAACGATACCAGCTGCTTCTCATTATCACTGTCACTAATTCATCTTTGCAGTGGTACGACGATTAAATTGGGGCAATTCTCCTTGGTTTTTCTTTGTAAAGAAACATTTGATAACGAAGTTAATCATTTGAGCTTTTGCTTTGATATCCGCAATTTCAGTTTCTATCTCATTCCCTAGAGTCTGGATACTAACTTTGGTGCCAATAACAGCCTTTGCATACAACCAGAATTTCTTTGGATTTTGTGAAACGTCATTTGACAATATATTGTTACGATAGTCATTGAAGGCATTGCTCTGCTGACAGCCAAACTCGTTTCATTCAGCATCTCTGTATCTATAGCCTCATTCGCATTATAAATTGTTCTGCTGGGTACATATGTATGCAGTTCGTGGCCAACTTTTTTTTTTTAAACTTGAGCCAGAGTTCCTACACATGCTCGTGACCTGTGCTAAAAGTTACATGTTTCTCGTTGAGACATGACCTTACTGATTTTTTTATATAGTTTAGGGAACGTATAAATCTTTCTGCTTGTTTTAGCTGTCCTTTGTACTTCGGAAATCATTGTTGCCACAAGCGCGTCATGGTCACTGATACCAGTTTCGACGTGGACATCCTCAAAGAGCTCAGGTCTATTTGTTGCCATTAGATGCAATACATTTCCATCATGAGTGGGGTTCCTAACTCCAACGTAGTTTTCAGAGAAGGCATCTAGTACAGTTTCACTGGATGCCGTATCACGCCCACCACTAACAAAATTTTAATTTTACGAAGTAATTGTTGGATGATTAAAGTCTCCACCGATAGTTACAGAACGACTGGGGTACTTACATACAAGTGAACTGGGGTTTTCTCTGAAATTTTCGGTTACGTCGGGAGATGGGTCTGGTGGGCGACAGAAGCATCCAATTATCATTTTATGTTCACCGCTGATACTGAGTCTTTCCCCAGAAATCTCACAGGCAACTTCAATTTCAGTCTCTAGTGATCTCAATTTTTTTGTCTACTGCGACATACGATAACAATACTAGTTTATCGCGGCGTTTGCGAATGTTCGAAATTTCACACTATATCACAATACGAACAGGTATTGATACTATCAATGAAAGATTACGCAGAAGAAGCGATGCGAACAGTAAAATATCCGAAAACTGAACTTCAAGTCGACACACCGCTACGTTCGCAGGTTCGAATCCTCCCTCGGGCATGGATGTGTGACGTCCTTAGGTTAGTTAGGTTTAAGTAGTTTAAGTTCTAGGTTGCTGATGACCTCAGATGTTAAGTCCCATAGTGCTCAGAGCCATTTGAAGCATTTTTTTGAACACCATCTTGTAGAAGCGGTCTCACACAAGGGAAAATTCCTAAGCTGGCTTTTACATATAAATGAACTTGCGTGTTGCAGTGATTTTTCACTTAGCTGGTTGTGTGCACACTTCTACACTGGCGTGCCGAAGAATAACAAAAAATGGCTCTGAGCACTATGGGACTTAACTTCTGAGGTCATCAGTCCCCTAGAACTTAGAACTACTTAAACCTAAGTAACCTAAGGACATCACACACATCCATGCCCGAGGCAGGATTCGAACCTGCGACCGTAGCGGTCGCGCGGTTCCAGACTGTAGCGCCTAGAACCGCTTGGCCACTCCGGCCGGCTCCGAAGAATAACACTGCATTTCGAACAAAATTGCAGCACCAACAAAGCACGTCTTCTGCCTGTTGCAACTAATAATGCTCGAGTATTGAAGTAACGCCATCTTTTTAGAAACTAAGTGTGAAGAACAGGAGTCTAAACAATCCGTGGAATAAAGGTGGATTCACTTTCTTACGAAAACGAAAATCTAGAACGTAAGTGCCAACTGCTAAAGTTATACGAGTGTTTGTTTTCTATTCCCGCACACAATGGCTCTGTGGATAGAGCATTTTCGCTCATGTCGGCCCAGTGGACTGATGAAAGAGGTCGACTGCTGCCAGGGACTGTTAAACCAATCTTACAATGCCAGTTTAACTACAAGCTACCTTGCATGGAGTCTTATAATTATGTAAAAGGGACAAAAAGACTTGCTGAAAAAGGTGAAATCTTCCGAAAACTGTTATGTACCAACCACTTCTGCCGCAACAAGTTCCATGTAACTGTGTTCTGAATAGAAACTAATTACATTAAATCAATTTTTACTTCATTTCTATACCCCATCTCAGAGTGTCCCGACGAGAACCCAGCTAGATGTGGCAACCCTAGGCATGGAAAGCATCTATCGAGTTCCAGAGCTCAGTAAACAAGAATTTCTGTTTTTAAAACAAAGAAAAAGAATGTGTTTGTGTTTGTGGAACTGTCTGTATGCTGATGCATAAAACATTGAAACTAGCACCTTAACAACGCCTGCAAACAGGAAAAGAAATGAACGCGAAGCCTCTTGTTATTAACTTCGGCATTTCAGAATACCACTTGGTAACAACTACAAGAGACGCGGTGTAATGATACGCATCGGTAAGCAAAGAATGTTCCCACGTTTTAAACACACTCTACACTTTTTTGAAAGGTGTTCTCTCTGCATTACAGTCAGACAACAATGCAATTCTCAGTTCTTCCGTTACACATTGTAATGTATCATGATGGGTATGAGGGGCTGCATTTACGATAATTCATCCTACTTGTACGAAATCGAGTGGCAATGAAATCATCAACCCATGATCTCTGAGGTAAACCTATCAAAAAGTTTCGCAAGAGATCATATCACTCAGCTGCGGAGACCACTAAAGAAATAGTGTGTCACGATGGCTTTTTCATTTTGTTTTTTTATGGCTGCTAATGTAATAAAAGACAAATACATAAACAGTACATAAATCTGACGGTAGTACTGAATGAAACTTTCCACTTTTGCGAGAATGAGGTCGTATAGTGTTATAGACATAAGTTTCGCACACTCAACCAAGTGGCCCTCTCCAGGATGGATCATTTACTTTGGCGGTAGAGAAAGACACCAACCTTACGGAGGTCACTTGCAGCGATTGCCGAATTGTTGGTCTACAAAACAAACCTGCGACGTGGTTACACACTCAAATAAGTTTCGTTAAATATAGTAACAACTGCAGAAGTCTAGGCTCACGCAAATAGTAATACTTTGAATAAGCCAGGTGGCACGTGCAGTAATAATTACAAACAACACATGACTCGACAGAGGATGATTCTACAATCTGTATTTTAGATGTCAGATTAGTAGCACAAAGTACAAAATCATAGTCCAATTTAATTTCCCCTTCATTTTGCTATGGTGGAGAGGTCAGTTTGAGAAAAGATCAGGCCGTTAACGAAACTGTACCATTGCTTATATTCGACTGTAGCTTTCTCCTTGATACATCAGTAAACGACTGTCGTATTAAAAGACTACCTTCGGGACGTTAACGTTCTGTGAAAGATCATTAGAACACTACATGTTCTCTACGAGGTGCTACCCACAAGTTCCAGGATTTTGTTTGAACCGCGCGTACAACCGATAGTACAACCGAACGCCGCTAGGAGCAGCGTAATGTATGTTTCACTCATCAGTAAGACTAGCTGCTTTCGATCTAAGCAGATTTGTTAATTGTTTGTACTTGTGATTTTGCAGTGATTGACCGGAGAACAGCGTTGCTGTATCAGATTACGTTTAAACGTGGTAAAACAGCTGCAGAAACGCACAAAATTTTAATGCGTGCCTTTAGTCATGACGCTTCGCGACGGATACAAATGGAAGACTTTTTTAAACGTTTTAAAAATGACCAGACATCTGTTAATGATGAACGTTCGGGATGACTACCGTTATTACACCACAAAATATCAGTGCTATTCGGAATGCGATTGTGACATATCGTAGGCAGACCATCCATGACATTTGTAACATCGTGAGATTATCATACGCCACATGTCAGCGGATTTTTTCAGTTAAGTTCAACACGAGAAGGGTTGCAGCGAAGTTCGTGCCACGACTGCTGTGTGACGATCAGAAAGAGCATCGCATGAATGTCTGCAGGGAAATGAAATAACTGCTTCGAACTGAGTCCGAATTTCTTTCTAAGACCATTACAGATGACGGAAGTGGGATTTATAGATACGACCCGGAAACGAAACAACCGTCATCCCAGTGGAAGAGCCCATCTTGACCTCGGCCAAAGAAAGCCCGTCAGGTTCAGAACAACGTCATATCTTTATTGATCGGTTTCTTCGATGCTGATGGGATTATCTACAAGCAGTTCGTATTTCGAGGTCAGACGCTTAAAGGAGAATCGTATCGTGATGTCCTAAGGCGTATAAGGGAGGACGTGAAAGGAAACATTCACAGAAGTGGCGTAGGAATGATTGGGTCCTTCACCGCATCAACGCTAGGCCACATACAGCTTTCATTGTGCAGCAGTTTCTTGCAAAAAATGCTATACCGCTGTTCTTCATCATCCACCTCTTTCACCCGACTTAGCTCCGTACTATTTATTTCTCTTTCCCAAGGTGAAAAATGAAGCTGAAGGTACGAAAATTTGACATTGTGAAGGAGATTCAAGCGGAATCGCAACTGATGCTGAACACACTGACTAAAAAGGACTTTCAGGATGCATTCCGTTCCTGACAGAAGCGCTGGGATCGGTGTCTGAACTGACAAGGGGACTTCTCTGAGGGTAACCGTGATGAATAAAAATCTTGTACGATGTGATGGTATTTGGTGTCACATTTCAGGAACTTTTGGCTAACACTTCTTATAATCGTAGCCTAGTGTTTTGAGTAACTTAGTGATTGAAGCAAAATAATATGAAATGGAAAAGCGACATTCCGAGTAATCTTTGCTTTGAAATATTAAAAAATGTGTTGGCCTGTCAGTGTTTTATTGGTCTGGAGCGGCCTATCGCTGGACAAGAGACTGGATGCTGTATTTTGTTACCGACCGGCTTTACACCTGTCATGATATTTCGTGGCGGTAATGCTTTAAAATGCAAGATATTAGGGTCAGAGCCACCGACATCCACAGATCGCTTCCAAACATGGCAAGGGCGCTGAAAACTGCCTGTTAAGAGGTAATTATGCTGTAAGTTTGCGACAGTGTATTGCGTCAATGTAATATTCTTTGGCGTTTCTTCGGGCTTCACATAATGTCGGCGAACTTTCACAAGTCTTAATATGGACGCTGGTCGCTTTTGGAAAACCTTCACGTAATATGCCGAACCGTCGCTGGAAGGGTCTACGAATGTCCCGGCACGCTTACGCCAAAAAAAAAAAAAAAAAAAAAAAAAAAAAAAAAAAAAAAAAAAAAAAAGATTAAACAGCATATATTTCAATATCTTTCCACTCTAGAACGTTGAACACATCGTAACAATTAGGAAATTAAACTCATTTTCAGTATTTCGTGAACACAATGTTAATGACGACTACTTTCGGGCATAATACGATGTTTGTTTTATTATACTCAATATAAAGGTAACGCAATATCACTTTCTGGGCCATCTCCTTATCTTCTTGCAAATTTCTGTCTACGCAATTCTGTATGTCAATATAGGCCGGGGTGGCCAAGCGGTTCTAGACGCTACAGTCTGGAACCGCGCGACTGCTGCGGTCGCAGGTTCGAATCCTGCCTCGGGCATGGATGTGTGTGATGTCCTTAGGTTAGTTAGGTTTAAGTAGTTCTAAGTTCTAGGGGACTGATGACCTTAGAAGTTAAGTCCCATAGTGCTCAGAGCTATTTGAACCATTTGACTTTAAATTGTGAAATCATCCACATGGATACTTAAAGAAATCCGACGATTTTCGTTTACACGATAAATCACACAAATCTAAAGGCTGTAAATTCAACTAAATACTTTGCAGTTGCAAATAACTTATACTGGAACAATCTCATAAATAATGTTGTGGGAAAAGCAAACCAAAGACTGCGATTTATTGGCGGAACACTTAGCACGTGTAACAGGTGTACTAAAGGAGTATTGCTGTGCCGTAAGGGATCAGCGTCAGATGGGACTGACGGAGGACATAGAAAAAGTTCAAAGAAGGGCAGCTCGTTTTGTATTATCTTGAAATAGTATGTGTGTGTGTTGGGGGGGGGGGGGGGGGAGAGGGTGCCACAGAGATCATACGTGAATGCGGTGGTGGCAATCCTTAAAACAAATGCGTTTTTCGTTTTCGTTGTCGCGGAATCTTCTTGCGAAACTTCAATAGCCAACTTTCTCCTCTGATTAAGACAATATTCTTGTGGCACCAACCTACACAGGGAGAAATGATCATCCTGATAAAATAAGAGGAATCAAAGATGGCACATAAAGATTTAAGTGCTAGTTTTTGCTGCTTGTCGTTCGAGGATGGAAAGGAAGAGAAACAGTTTGAAAGCGGTTCGATGAACCGTCTGCCAGGCACTTATTTGTGAACTGCAGAGTAATCATATAGACATAGATGTAAACTAATTACTGATATCTGAGTTCAGATACAGTACATAATTTTTTCTCAAAAATCGAAGCACAGTCAACCTAAAATTCCTTGATAGTTGACGTCTGTCGTTTGTCACTACATCATTGCTTCTGTGTCCGACAACGATGTGGTCAGTGATAATGTGCTAAACAGTGCGACAGCTGCTGCGCGCTATTCGGAACGTTGCAAGTGAACATTTAATATAGTTCATTAATTGATGGTGGATTTTTGGATATGGCGATGTATGTCATATCTTATTCGAAATATTTATCTTTTCTCATAAGCGCGTATTGTAAAAAGGGGAGCTTCAATTTCACGGCTATAGCCTGGGAGAGTCGTAAGATTAAAACTATTACCAGCAGGGATTCATGTGAGAATGTTCTGAATGTCTTGTGTGAAAATTACTTCTAGTAGATAGAGAACCGACTCGTGAGGCCGTAGACCACTTTGGAACTAACAGACCCGAACTATCCTAGCCATTTAAGGTCGAGGAGGGAATCGGTGATCACAAGACCGTGCTAGCGTCATTGTCTGCGCTTGTCACAAATGAACGTTGAAATACACAGGAAAATATTATTGTATAATATGACTGAAATAATATCAGTTGCAGAGGCAGGTAAGAAATCATCTTCAAGTATTCAATACTAAGGACTAAAATGTGGAGTACAAATGAATAAAAGTCTAATACTTTGTACAATATGCCTTAGACAAGAATGTGATGCGTAAGAATCGCTTCATACTGAAGCAATATGATATACGACACGTTGCAATGAATGTCACGCGACGCAATTCCCATCGGTGAGACACTGGCGTGCACACTGGTACGTACGATACTATTCGATACGATTCGATAAGCAATACGATTCGCCATACGAGAAGCAACACTTTCCGGTTTCAGATTCAGTTGCGGTCTTGAGCACTTCTGAAGTGGACGTTATTGTGCCTCAAAATCCTGAGAGAGAAAATAAAGCACCGGTGCACCCCTGTAATGCTCTAAATATCAAACATAGTTCGGCTGTGGTTTCTCGAGTGGTCCGAGAGGTCTCTCAACACAAAAAATTCCACGAATTCTACAGAATGAGTTCAAACAGTGTCCACTTTCAGGACAACTAGTATAAAATACTCTAACAAAGCAGGACACAAATTTTCGATTTGCTGAGGACTTACTCATTACAATAAGTAGGTGAAAGTGTGTGAATGACACTGAAAATGACAAAATGTAAAGCTCATTTTTTAAGACCACGTA
The DNA here is from genome assembly GCF_023898315.1 of Schistocerca nitens. Classification (NCBI taxonomy): domain Eukaryota; kingdom Metazoa; phylum Arthropoda; class Insecta; order Orthoptera; family Acrididae; genus Schistocerca; species Schistocerca nitens. Next base: position 801,294,639 of record NC_064615.1, read on the forward strand.
ATATTGTACTGTGTTCAGTTTGGTACATATATAAATAAAGGTTAAGAATTAATAAACCTAGGATAGCATTTCTACAACTGTTCCGTTTCGCGAAGTTTTTTATGATACAGCTTGTAGAATGTTCAGAAGACTTTTTGCTGAATTCGAAGTGAGATCAGTCACCATAGATGGTGTACCAGTGGGATGTAAACCCTGCGTTCGAGTAGACAGTATTTTTGAGAAACTGAAGATATCCACAATAATAAGAAAAATTCTGATGTGACTCCTCGGTTTCCTCCAGATGCTCAGTCATATATTTAGCTTTCAGATCTCTTTTACATATGTCACAAATTTTCCTGAAATCAGGGAGAACAGACTGAAAAACATCTAATCGGCATCATCACCTGGTGACTCTCAGTGTCTTTTCATTTTAAAAAGTTTTTCATTTCCAGTTTCAGCTTCCATCGACAGCGTACAAAATAGGGAGAGACAAGGCAACTTCGAAATCTGCATATGAGCAGGCAATAGCGTTGCATGTGGTGTATACCTGCCAACCTCGTCTCGGGCAGCCTTCATTTTATCTCATGCATTTTCTCGAGTATAGGAGAACATATCGCTTTCCTTCCACGCTTAAAAACATTTTCGATACGCTAGCTAGATTTTGTACTCAGAAATCTATGACCTGAAACCCACCAAACAGCTTCATTCTGTGCTGCAAACTTTTCAAAATATGCCCAGTGGTTTTTCAGTATCAATGTGTGATGTCAGACCGTGAGGTGCTTTCTTTTTTTTTTAAAAAAAATCGAATACTTTTCTCAAAATCGAATGAGGAAACCTGCATAGCAGAGAACAAGCACGAATCCCAAAACAGTGTTTTATAAATTCTTAACAAGAAAGTATCGGATTACTTGAAGTTTCCCTTGCCATGTACTCTACAACACAAGTTGCGTGAAACGACAAGCATTCTTCGTTGCCCTGGGTGACACAGCAGAGATATATGTCAGTGCCATACAGCTGTCGTGCGAGTGTGAACAAGTTAAGTCGCTTCAGTTATATTCCTATGCCGGCCGAAGTGGCCGTGCGGTTAAGGGCGCTGCAGTCTGGAACCGCAAGACCGCTACGGTCGCAGGTTCGAATCCTGCCTCGGGCGTGGATGTTTGTGATGTCCTTAGGTTAGTTAGGTTTAACTAGTTCTAAGTTCTAGGGGACTAATTACCTCAGAAGTTGAGTCCCATAGTGCTCAGAGCCATTTGAACCATTATTTATAACCTATGGGCTCTGCAGATGCAGGTTGTTTCTGGGTCTTATCGCAACTTGTACCACGTATGGTATCGCATATCGTCCACCAGAGTCAAAAGCTAATCAGCAAATAAAGAAAGAGACAGAAATACAAAAAGAAAAGAAAAAGACTGAACAACACCAAATGAAGGGTGAGGAAAGCAATGCGAGAGGTATTCAATTGATTTGAAGGCAATATATTGACGAACGATCTGACTAAAAATCGTAAATTCGGGTCTCACCTGAAGTCAGCTAATCGAAGTCATCTATTCAGTCGCTCAAAAAAAAATGGCTCTGAGCACTATGGGACTTAACATCTGAGGTCATCAGTCCCATAGAGCTTAAAACTACTTAAACCTAACTAACCTAAGGATATCACACACATCCATGCCCGAGGCAGGATTCGAACCTGCGACCGTAGCGGTCGCGCGGTTCCATACTGAAGCGCCTAGAACCACTCGGCCACTCCGGCCGGCCCTCAGTCGCTCAGATGACTGTACTAGTACCGAAACAGAGGCTGACAGAGACAAGGTCGAAATACCAAATTCGATCTTCCGAAACTGTTTCATGGCAAATAATCGTAATACAGTTACTACTTTCAAATCATAGTACGAACACCGAAATAGCAGGTACTGCCGTGGAGAAAATCAACCAACACTGCTTAAGAGTGGAAAGGCAATCGGACGAATTCAGCTTCCTGCGAGCTTCTATATAATTTATACTGAAGGTATTGCGCCCTTGCTAGTAGCAATTTGTCTTAGGTCGCAGCCGTGGGTACCTACCGATAGGAAAAGTTGCACGTCTTCCCATTTTCTAAGATGGTGCGTCGGTCAGATGTTCATAGTTGTAGTCGTATAGCTCTGACGCCAGTCTGTCGAAGAACTATAGTATTTTACGCTAACGCACTCTGACGTGTTAAAAAAAAATCTTCTCCTTAAAAATCAACATGGACCTCGCAGAAAGAGGTATTGCGAAGCGGCTCGATCCGTTCCTTCACGAGCTCTCGAGTGCCATCCTTAAATGTGCTCAGGTTGATGTCGGGTTCCTTGACTTTCGGAAGGCGTTCTATATAATTCCTCACTCTCATTTAGTGATCAAAATACGAGCTTAATGAATATGGACTAGATTGGTGACTGGATTCAGGACTTCCTCGCAGATTGAGCTCAATATGTCTTTCTTAACGGAATAAAGTTGACAGACGTAAATGTACTTTCCGAAATACCTCATGGGAGTCGTACAGTGCTGTTATTGGTAACAGTTTATATTACTGATCTAGTAGACGATGGAGACTCTGTGAAGCTATTTGCGAAGGAATCTGTAGTCTATAGGAATATTTTGTTGCACTGCATTGTGTCCGCAGCTGGGCCAGTGTGTCAACAGTCACAACATTTGTAGTAAGCGAGAACGCTTGACAACCAGGCTGACACAAACGGAAAGCTCAGTAACGCAGTATCTGACTGCGAGAGATTCAACAGGGAGTGAACGACGGAGACAGCGCTAGGCGAGCCTTGCTGCACCTCTGTAATGTTATGCAAGAAACACGATTCCCTTCACAACTTCATTCACTGTGGTTTATTAAGATGGCTAATGTAAATGTAAATGTCGTGTGATTAGGACCTCCCGTCGGGTAGACCGTTCGCCGGGTGAAAGTCTTTCGATTAGACGCCACTTCGGCCACTTGCGCGTCGATGGGGATGAAATGACGATGATTAGGACAACACAACAACCAGTCCCTGAGCGGAGAAAAAGTCCGACCCAGTCGGGAATCGAACCCGGGCCCTTAGGATTGACATTTCGTCGCGCTGACCACTCAGCTACCGGGGGTGGACAAGATGGCTAATGAACCAAAATGAATCGTTAAGCAAATGTTGCAGTGGAGTAGACAGTTGACAGCTAGGAATGTAGGATGATTGTTCGATTATTACGAATGATGTCTAATAGCAAAACACACTTTCCCTAAATACATCAGCCGACACGCCATTAGTCAATTGACCAGATGGATCAATGGTATTCACTTCACTCGCACTCAGTTCTCTGATTATGTTTAGGTAACGATTTGTGCAAAATCGTTCCTCTTATTCGGTACATCTTCGCTACTTATTGGGTGACAACGACTGCATCTTTGTGGGCTGTCAGGAGCCATCTTCAGGACTGGAACAACAACTGCCACTGATGAGCCACTCAGGAGATTGTCACCATGAGGCCGACCTGGGGCACGACTTGCTCTAACATCAACAGCCAGCACCAAAACAACTTGCAGTACCTGCTAAGGCAACACCTTCAGGCATCATGGCATCTGACGACTCCGCAATGAAGAGTGGGAAGCCAGGAGGAGCCTCAGGAAGAACCGAGCACTTCTGCATCTTCTCAGATGTCCAGTCAGAGGACCACAACAGCAGTGAGGGTCGGCCTCCAGGACCAAGCAAGGAACAGGAGGTGCTGTCTGGATTGTAAAATTACTGAATAAACGTGTGCTTCAATTAATCCTTCAGTTACAAATGGTTCAAATGGCTCTGAGCGCTATGGGACGTAACATCTGAGGTCATCAGTCCCCTAGAACTTAGAACTACTTAAACCTAACTAACCTAAGGACATCACACACACCCATGCCCGAGGCAGTATTCGAACCTGCGACCGTAGCAGTCGCGCGGTTCCGAACCGAAGCGCCTAGAACCGCTCAGCCACAGCGGCCGGCCTTCAGTTACAGCGTCTGCCAAAGCCGCCATGAACATGTCACAACCATCATGAACACAGTAGGGGCACCAGCTGGGTATGGTGGCCCCATAATTTGGTATCAGAAGTGCTGACATTAGGCCGTTGCACATTCAGAGAACCTAGCCTGCAGCAGCACACCAGCTGCCAACATCTGTAGCAGTTGTGGGGTGAATGGACAGCGAACACTAGTGCTTATTGGGGGGGGGGGGGGGGGGTGTTGGTATATGATGTCCAGAGTAAGGCGTAGTGACTGGAAAGTTTCATTTGAGAAACCTACTGAGTCTGCAGACCTGTCTCATTTTAAGGGGAATGGTTCTCACAATCATTTCTAATTTCATGGGTCACACCACACCCTGTGATAAGTTCATACCCGCAACATGTGCCACCTACAGAGGATATCGTGAAGCAGAAGACTATTCAGAGTGTTGCTGGATTATGATTAGCTGCTGTAACTGAATTAAATCTTAGTTAGGATCTGCTGTTTACAGATAACTGCATGGGAAAGTGCCAGAAACACAGTCAACCGGAACTAGCGACGCAGTAAGAGTCTGCGAACTGTAGTGTGTAAAGCGGCGGTGTTGTAACTATGTCGATGCCTGAGCGACCCTCATAAAAATGAAAGCAAGAATCCGAATAGTTTGTCCACACACAGAGCACCATCTCCTTCAGCACGACAATGTCAGAACGCACACAAGTGCTGCGACACCTGCAACAATATGAAGCCTTGGGTTCACCGTAATCGATTGTTCTCCATAGGGTCCCGACTATGCCCTATCCGATTTTCATCCTACAGAATTTAAAGAACGTCCTCAAGGACTTCACTTTGATAGTAATGAAGCAGTGCAAGTAGAGATGAGGTTGTGGCTCCGTCAACAGGACAAAACATTCTAGAGTGATGGTATCAACAAACCGATCTCTCGTTAGGAGAAACGTGTTGGCGCCAGGGTGACTGAGTTGAGAAATAAATATGTAGACGTGAAGTATAAAGATGTAGACTATTAATAAAGTTTGTTTTATTTTAAAAGCTGTAAGAGTTTTCGCATAAAAAATTCGGAGGTATTACTTTACTGGGCGCCCTCATAGTTGATTTCGGAATGTTATGCTATATAACATTGATTGGAAGTATGCAACATATTTCAAGATATTGTTTTTAGATCTATAAATAATGCAAACAGCAAACGTTTATGAACATACGTTTCAGTAACTATTGATATGTTCTTTCCAGTTTAAAAAATGGTTCAAATGGCTCTGAGCACTATGGGACTTAACATCTGAGGTCATCAGTCCCCTAGAACTTGGAACTACTTAAACACAACTAACTTAAGGACATCACACACATCCATGCCTGAGGCAGGATTCGAACCTGCGACCGTAGCGGTCACGCGGTTCCAGACTGAAGCGCCTATAACCGCTCGTCTTTCCAGTTCAGATTTTCATCGCTATGTATCCTAAATTGCTAAATATACCGCGGTTTTCACAGATTCCACTCCACGTATTGTTAGTCCATTTGTTGTAGAAAAATGAATACATTAAGTTTTATGTTTAGTAATCAATGCTGAGTCAGTTTTCAGATACCAACTTATTTGACGAGCATTAACGACAAATAATTCTACTGCCCTCTGTCTTTAACATTTCTAGTATGACTGTAAGAAAGGTCTCTTGCCATAACGAGATGCAGGAGAAGGTATACACACTTTGCTAAAGGCACTGCAGGTTCCTTTCGGGAAGCCATTGAGGAAGCAGGTCTGAAAGACTCGACCCAAGGCTTGTTGTTGTCATGTAGACTGGTTATAATGTGCCTGGTGACCAAAAAAGCATATGGTTCAACAGCGGACGGAATTTTGCTGATACAGCAAAGTAAATGCTACTAAAGATTAAGCAGCAAAGCTTCTAAAGCGGTACATTCCTGGGGTATGTGTGTAACTTTTAAAAGGGGCATTGTCCAAGACTTAGCTAATGAGCTAGTTTTCTCTAAGGTGAGCATAGCTTCAGGTCGTTACTCAATGCTTTGAAAGTGCTCTTGTAGCTGTCACTGGGCTGTTCTTCTTTTTATAACGTTTCCCGCTATGATAGCACCGTAACTCTATTAGATCCAGCCTCTTCCTTGAAAATCGAAGCTCGATCGCTAGCACTCGATCCGTATTTTACCAGTTGCTTCAGATGATAGGATCTTTGTACATCACAGACTAAAAGTTGGTTAGAATGTAGCGTAAAAGGCACTTTTGGCTGCAACATAAAATTGCTTGGTATTATCTGTCTCTTTTCATGTTAATCTTTTAGCTTGTGTTTGCTTCAGTATCTTTCTTCTTGTAACTCAAAACTTCATATATGATTCGGTTTTTAACGTCTGTCTTCAGCATTCACAATATTTATTGTAACTCAGAACCACTTCTTATTTACAGTTACAGAACAGGTTTTGCGACGGACAGCTTACCTGAACTAACTCCGAAAAGCTTCATACGACAACTCTGATCAGCTTACTTTCCGAAAGTTTATTTAAAAAAAAATCAGAAGGAACTGAGTTGAAACTGATGCATAACAGTTGACATGCGAGGTCAAAATACCGTACAACAGGTAGTTTTTTCACTTGAAATATAGGGTATCTCACTTACTTAAAACATCGATAAAAATGCATCGGTAACGTTCGAAACAATTTGTCTTGTAAAAATCCATTTACAGATCTATGAAAGAAATGCAATGTTTTGATACAAAAGCTGTTACAAGAAGAATTCCATATTTTGATCGCTAGTAGTACGATGCAGAAAAAAAGTTCGGTAAACATGGACTTTAAAATTCATAACGTAAGAGCTATGAGCACTTGTTCGCCTTCACTACTGCTAAACATACGAGTATCTCTTCCACTGGAGGCTCTTTGTTTTACGAACTACCTACAGAATACAACCAACAAATAAGCAAAGGAGAACACACGTTTCTGTGACTGTGAAACAGAACAGAGTCTAATGTAATGTGCTTGATAATATATTCGACCTACACTTCAGAGTTATCGCTAAGGGAACTGCTCAGTATGGTGTTGATTCGCAGTAAGGCATGATTCTGATATTAGGGAATCACACACTCTGTGAAAGACTCCAGTTGGGCACGGATGCGCTTGCAGGCATTATTGCCATGTTCCTGTAGTGTCTGTACATCATTAATTCCGCTTGCACACATTAAAGATTTCAAGTACCTTCACAACCAAAAATCCAAGTTATTAAGATCTGGGGAACGAGATGGCCAACGTACAGGACCTTCCAACCAAGTCGGTGCCCATTACACATTTGTGTGAGGTGTTCTTGGAATTTCAGAGAAAATGGATGCTGCTCCATTATGAGTGAACCACGTCACCAGCCATTTGTTGCAGTCGTAGTTTCTCTAGCAGAGAAGGAAGTCGTTTGATAGGAAGTGAAGATACCTTACACCAGTCGAACTGCTCATTAGTATGTAAGGCCCTACTAGTGTACGCCATTAATTATTGCCCATTCACTAACGAAAACGAACAAGTGATCACACCTCTTAAGGTATTCATTTTAGAGCCCACGTTTAGCAGACGTTTTTGTCTTGTTTTGGTCCATATTATCACCTCTCAAAATACGGAATACTTTCTTTTAGCACCCTGTAGATAACAACCACAATTCGGTTAACTTTGTATTTTGAAATTTTTGACTGCTTTCAGCAGTTCCTTCACCATGTCAGCCCGGTTCAGTTAACTTTCTCCTGATGTTATTTGAACAGGACCGGAAACCTATGAACTTGGCCGGATAGAATTTTGGTCCACAGATCCAGATTAAAAATAGGTCTTCAGTCTCGTCTGAAACGGTACAAAGAACAACTTGATCAATAAAGCACTTTCTAGACCCACCACAGGACTTGGTTGACGCAAAAAGAATGACGTCACAAGCTATTGTAATTAAAAAAACAATCTCGACTGAAGGGGGTCAGTCTCGAATGGTATCTTAGTGAGTTCGGACATCTACGGAGTGGCCTAAGCAACCTGTTGTGGTTTGGTGTGACAGCTTCAGACGACAGAGCGCATCTTCTGGTCAGTAGTATGGCGGCTATAGTGACGACGCCTATATTGAAATGGAGCAAAAAGCTTTTAATTTCTGTTGAATAATAATAAATAAACATTACAAAAAGTTTCCGTTTTTCACTGAAGTCATTCAAACCTCCTCATATGACACGACGAACTTGCAACCTTCGGCAAAAGGACACCAAAAACGTACTCGATGTAGATGTAGAACTAACATGTATGCTTGAGACTGAGATGAAGGCCACATAAGCAGTTACTACTGAGCGAATCCAAATTAAAACGAGAGGAGCTTTCCGTAGGTAACTGTCTACGGCCATTAGATAATTTGAAAAAATCCACTTTGTACCATCAGCTGTACAATTGTATGCTTATTCTACCGGCTTAATAACTTTTCTTAGAAGTATTTTTGTTAAAACAGCGCTTCCTGAGAGTCTGTTTAATATCATTTTTTCTTTTGTTTCAGTTGGGAAATGCCGCCTATGTTGGCAGCAAATAATGGGCCAAAATAGCAGCTCGTTATGAGGTCTGGGGATGTGGGGTGCTAGTACAAAGATGGTGGAGGGCTGAAAGAGGGAATCATGCAACAATGGATGCAAAAGCAGTTAAAAATTGCCATTCCAAATTACTAACAACTGGGAGTGCCGCCGATACAAGAAGATCAGGAAGATGACCAACTTCGAGGATGCTAGAGAATGTTGACAGAGTTCGTGAAATGTTGAAGTTGAGCCCAAAGAAATCATTGCGTCAAAGATTTCGTGAAAGTGGTCTTTCGCGTTACGCAGTTGGAACGATTCTTATGAAAGATCTTGCTTTCACGCAGTGGAAGCCACGTAATGTGCGACAATTGTTTCCTGATGAGTGTGATAGAAGAACGGAGTTTGGAGAAATTTTCTTGGATTGGAATAACGATTGGCCTGAACTTTTCGAGAACATTCCCTGGACTGAGGACACAGTTTTTCACATTGGAGGATTTGTAAACAGGCATATCTACCAATATTAGGCAGCCAAAAACCCACACGAATATGACAGTATGTTGAGCTATCACGTCACCCGAAGCTGTCGTTCCTTTCTTTCTGCGGAACGCAACGAATGGCGAAAGATACCTGGAAAAGCTGCAAGATCGTGTATGTCCAGTAACTTCACACTGGAACAACCAACAACTTCACTTCGTACAGTATGGAGCTGCTGCAAATTTTGCAAATTAAGTCCGCGAATGGCTGTATGATCATTTTCCAGTTCGTTAGATTGGCAGATGTGGTGCACATGAATGGGCTGCCCGCATCCCTGATTTAACGCTTATTTATTTATTTCTTTGCGATGGGCTAAGGAGGAGGTTTAGAAGAGAAAAAATGGTTGAAATGGCTCTGAGCACTAGGGTCATCACTCCGTAGAACTTAGAACTACTTAAACCTACCTAAACTAAGTACATCACAAACATCCATACCCGAGGCAGGATTCGAACCTGCGACCGTAGCGGTTGCGCAGTTCCACACTGAAGACCCTAGAACCGCTCTGCCACACTGGCCGGCTACAAGAGAAAACCACGGAACTTGAGTGAATTGGAACCAGTAATATCTAATGTGTTGGCCAATGTTCCATGTAATATGTTGCAGGCAGCAGTATCGGGCTCACCTGTTCGTTTACAAACTCGTGTAGAGAATGCTGGAGCTTATGATGAGGTTAAGAATGAAGTTAAACACAACCTCAAGGAGTGCTGATTCTAACAAAAGTAGTTCTAAGAAAATTGGTTCATAAATAAAGCAATTGTGAATGTTTAAAAATAGGGAGTGGCTTAACAGATACCCTGTATATTAGTTTTTTTGTAGCTTACAGTTTCCTCCTGTGAAAATGAATGTAAAAATCGAAAGCGGTAGAGAATATGCAAGAGTACAGCTGGTGGCACAAATGTGCTTTTTCCAAAAAATGAAACGAGAAGGATTGAGTGAGTGACTTCATCCCAGCCGTAGCGGCAGTTAAGCCAAGAGCGACACCGAATAAATCTGGTACACGCCGCCGTCTACCACGGAAGTGCACGTGTGGCGGAGGCGAGATACGATCCCAGACTGGCCCGCAGGCGGCCGGCCGCTGGCTCACGCAGCCGGCGGGCGACGGGGCGGTGTCGACGGCCGCGATGGCAGCGCCGCAGCGGCGGCGGCGCGAACCTGGCGGCCTGCGCCAGCGCCGCCGCCTTTGATATTGAAATGTGCTCAAATTGTGGTCCAGGCGGCAGCGCCCGCGGCGGCCGCCACAGTAGCCGTTCCCACAGCCAATTAGCCTATCATCTGAATATCAAAGTCCGCCGGCCGCTCCAATTACGTCCGTCTCCGCTCTAATGGATTTTCAATCTCCTTAACTCACGTGTAAATGCTACATAAAACACCGTGTTTAGGCCGTTCTCTCGACTGGTTACAGAATAAATTGAATTTCTAAAAAATGAAGAAAGAAGGAGGGAAAGCGGGAAAAGCTTATGCGAGTGAACAGTATGTGGATATCCGTTGCGTGGCACTATCTTTTTTTTATGCTCTGTGGCTGACAGACGCGTAGTTTTAGTGATATTGGTTCCCGCTCCCTCTTCTTTTGCCGGTTCGGTGAGTTGCTTAACTGGCAGCTAAACATTTTCTAAATATGTCTCCCGGGCCGCGTGTGTCGCGACGTTTTCGTACGAGTTATACGAGCGCTACTTAGCGACCCTTAACTTTAATATTCTAGCTGCACCTTTTTTGGAATGAAAACTTTCATAGCTGTCGTTTGGCATAAAATAAAAATATGGACCACGTTCTGGCGTGATTCTGTCAGTGACTACATTAAGGCGGCTATAATGCAGCGAATCATTAGAGGCCGCTACTGTGGGAAGACGCGCTGCTTTCTTCTCGTTTCCTTTTTAGTTCCACTTCCCACAGACGCAGAGTACATTACAGACCCATCAGTCTATAAACGACGACGCTCGACGATAAACATTAAAAAGACTTCATCCACTTAGCGTTTCTCCGACAACAGGCGGAGCACGAATTATATCAGCGTGATGTTTGAGGCCTTCATTACGATAATGATATTTCACATCTTCAACGTAATTTGACGCTCAGAATCAAGCACTCATAGCACATTAGTTCTAGCTTTCCGTTAGAATATATTTTCCAATAGTTTATGCGGCTGTGAACAGTACTTCAGAAATTCTACGCTCATTCATCACGACAGATGGTGTTCCCGTTTTCAAGCAAGTTCGCCGAACAGGCACACATAATTATATCGCTGCCAGGTTTTTAATGGTCGCGTATTACGATCTTTCTCTCCGACGAAAATCTCGTCTGTAGGAATCAGCGGAGATTCCGCAGACAAATATCGCTTGAAATCAGCCGGCCGCATTGGGCGAGCGGTTCTAGGCGCTACAGTCTGGAACCGCGCGACCGCTACGGTCGCAGGTTCGAATCCTGCCTCGGGCATGGATGTATGTGAAGTCCTTAGGTTAATTAGGTTTAAGTAGTTCTAAGTTCCAGGGGACTGATGACCTCAGAAGTTAAGTCCCATAGTGCTCAGAGCCATTTGAGATATTTTTAAGCTTGAAATCAAACTCACGCTGTTCGTCCACGAGACCCAGAAGTGAGTACATCTCGCTACGTGCGAATGTGCTATTTTCCATGACTCACTGAATGTGTTTGGTCCCCACTGTCGCCAATTGAAGAAAGTACTAGCGTACGGAACATTAGATCAGCTGTGTGACTGGTTTGAGTAATTCCTAGTAGAACTAACTTGTGGGGCTTGTAGAGAGGAATTAGTACACAAAATTTTGCGTAGAAACCCATGTCCGGAAACGTACCATTTCCGTTCTGCGATGGTTTCAGTTCAGATGTTTAACACACCTAATTTTGCTTGAGGTATGGAATTAGGCGTGATGCAGTACAGTTATTAGGTAACAATTCGAAAGAAAAGATAACGAAACATCTGTTTATCACTTAAGCACATTTGTTTCTATTAACACTTAAACATTACGTGTTTACATGATTCCGAAACAAAAAAGAACCCAGCATACTGTACGTACGTACTTAACAGTAGTGATGCATTACAACAGCAGCTCGATGTGGCGACCACCAACGTTGTTACAGACATTGAACACGTCTCCTGTGTACCCTGTTGCAGACTAGGACAAGCAACTCTGAGACCTTACTCTTTCCCTCAGCAGACGAGGACGCTTTACACATCTGAACTATTACTGTCGTAGAACCGAAACGGTACGTTTCCAGACATGGGTTGCTATTCAAAATATTACGTACTCACTCCCTTCTACAAGTCCTAGAAGTTGGTAACGGGAACTTCTGAACACCCCGTGCAGAGAAATCAGAAGGTGAAATGGTTCAAATGGCTCTGAGCACTATGGGACTCAACTGCTGAGGGCATTAGTCCCCTAGAACTTAGAACTAGTTAAACCTAACTAACCTAAGGACATCACAAACATCCATGCCCGAGGCAGGATTCGAACCTGCGACCGTAGCGGTCTTGCGGTTCCAGACTGCAGCGCCTTTAACCGCACGGCCACGTCGGCCGGCCAGAAGGTGAAGAAACTGTAGCGAAATACGGGAATACCTGCAGAGGATCGGCGGTTGGTGCCTGGATTGGAAGCTGAACCTCAACATTAACAAATGTAACTTAATGCTTCAAATGGGCAGATATTCCCCTTACAATTTGGCTACACGATTACCAAAAAATGGTTCAAATGGCTCTTAGCACTATGGGACTTAACCTATGAGGTCATCAGTCCCTAGAACTTAGAACTACTTAAACCTAACTAGAGACATCACACACATCCATGCCCGAGGCTGGATTCGAACCTGCGATCATAGCGGTCGCGCGGTTTCAGACTGTAGCGCCTAGAACCGCTCGTCCACCGCGGCCGGCGATTACCAAATTGTCAGTGAAATTAACCGCATACATTAAATGTCTGGAAGTATGCATACGGAACTGTTTAAAGCCGGCCGAAGTGGCCGTGCGGTTAAAGGCGCTGCAGTCTGGAACCGCAAGACCGCTACGGTCGCAGGTTCGAATCCTGCCTCGGGCATGGATGTTTGTGATGTCCTTAGGTTAGTTAGGTTTAACTAGTTCTAAGTTCTAGGGGACTAATGACCTCAGCAGTTGAGTCCCATAGTGCTCAGAGCCATTTGAACCATTTTTTGAACTGTTTAAAGTGGAACGATGAGATAAAGCTAATCGTAGCTGCCAGACTGAGAATCATTGCAAGAATACTCAGAAAGTGCAGTACACCTACAAAGAAGGTAGCGTACGAAACTCTCGTCCGACCCCGTTTGTTTGGAAATTTAATGTTTTCCTTGACCCGACCGCTTAAACGTTTTACACTTTTAACAAGGATTGACTACTACTTGCCATCATTAAGGAAATGAAAGCTGCATTAGGATGAAAGTCTGTCCTGATGGTTTAGTTGTTCTGAGGATCCACTCATATTCTTCTAGGACATTTTCTTCACTCATCAGTTACCAGCAAAAAAAAAAAAAAATTAAACTCGACAGCGAAATAACAATCCCAAGTATGGTTAATTCACGAATGCCATGTGGGTTTCTACCTAACTTACTGAGCAGCCACACACTTACATTTCACTACATTCGTTCTCTTATGACATTTTTGGTTGGTACTATAAACTTGTTGAAATGGAACAGCAGCATATATTAAGGGATACTACGAGCAGTGCATTGAGTCTTTATTGTCCATGACTGTCACAAAAATGTGGCTCTATATCTTTAGCCACAACCAGTCACATTTCATGATCGATTGCGGTAATGGAGACATATGCGTTCAGGAAATCCAAGGTAGTAGAACACCTCGTTTGTCACAAGGATATTCTTACTATTCTAAAATAATTTGTGTAACTCTTGGCGATGTTAACAGTTCGGTACACTGCTACAAGAGCTAAAATCTTGATTAACAGAAAGCTTATTTTCAAACTGAAGTGACGGTTTCCCTCGTTGGAAACTCCTCCTTTCCATTCAGGTTTAATTAACTGAAACCAAAGGACAATTATAAAATACTGTCAAATCATCTTAGGTGTGACTGCGTATGGTATGGTAATTGCAGCTCCGTAATGAAAATGAAGTACAGGTAAAATCTGTTCAGTCTTGTGTGTTCCATCAACCGATCCCTATTGGGATATCCATGGTTTCTCCAAATCGCTTCAGGCAAACGCCATGATGTTTCCTACCGAAAGACAAAAGTCGACCGCATTTATTGTCCGTTATTAAGCTTCGAACACTGAAACTATGCTTACGTTAAATGTTTAGTACCAATTCTTCATTTGCAACTACAACAATGCGTTTTTTTCTATATTTTCCACCTGACGTGTTTCGCTTTATTGAGTTAAACCATCATCAGTGGTCTGTAAATAAGTTATTTACATTTTGATTTGCTTTGAGATCGAAAAACAGTTCGTTACCAATGTTTTGGTCTGTACTTACGGTGATATTCGCTTGATTTCTCGCTTACATCGGGAAATTCCGTTTAATAGAACATCTTTGGGGTTTTACTTCTTTAGACACTGATAGTTATGGTTTAATTTTTAGTTGTTCTGCAGCACTATGCATTTCTTATGTTTTTCACACCACACTTTTGCGCTCACCACTGTTTTCTGTTTGTTTTTGTACTTCTAAGTGTGTGTCGTAGTTTGTGTGCTAGCAGACACCATTCTCGTTTCAAGAGACATAAAATCAAACTATAAAATAAAATAAGTAACTAAAGGAAAACTTTCTCTGACCCATGCTTGTTCCTTTTTTTGAAAGGTATTGGGGATGTGGATACTACAGTAATTCACCAGTATTCTCCTACTGATTCTAATTTTTTAAATCTCTGCTCAAAAATCATGTTGTGATCCAGGATCATACCACTATTTGGAAATTATGAATTATCAGTGCTAATGGGTGAATACTAATGGCTACAAGCAGATAAAGACAAAGATAGCAGATTAGCTACTTGCTATTTTTTTTTATAAACTTGAATGTATTCTTATGATTTTGATTTATTGCTGTTGGCATAACTCCCTTCCTCTTTTGTTATTTCATAGTCATGACAGATATTTGATAAGCCTTTTGGTAAAGTCTGCAACGTTCTTTTTGTTTAATTATTTCGAAAGAAGAAATCTGTTTATTAGTCAAATATATCTCTTTACTTTAGAATGGGAATTTGAAGACAATTGGTTTTTTATTGACAAAACCTAAGTAGTAGGGAGATGGCGGCTCCACCCAAACTTCGATATGCAAATTAATTGAATTGATCAATTATGTCCCCCTCCCCGACCACGTCCACCCCCACCCCCTGGACGACATCATTTGTTTTCTTAGCCTGCACGTGGGCCTGAGCCCTCTAACCCCTTTCCATCCTTCTCCTCACCACCCTCCTCACCCCCCCCCCCACCTACCCTGTTAGCCAGAATTTCGTATTTTGGCGCGAATTTCGAAAGTTGGTGGGAATTTCAGGTTTAGGTAGGAGTTTCTTTGTCACAGGACTGTGCTGACATCCCTCCCCCCACCCAGGAATTGGCGCGAAACTGAAATTGGCAGGGTCCTTTCTGGGACTCGAACCCTGGTCCTTCTGTATGGATAGCCCAAGTGCACCGCCTTGCATAATTATACCATCAGAGGCGCTTAGAATTCACGGGAAATTAAAATTGGCAGTGCCCTTTCTGGGACTCGAACCCTACTCCTCAGGATGGAAAGCCCAAGTGCACCCCGCTAACATGATCATACCACCAGAGGCGCATGGAACTGACAGGAAATTAAAAATTGCAGTGCCCTTTTTGGGACTCAAAAGCTGGTTCTGCTGGATGGAAAGCCCAAGTGCATCCCCAACACATGGAAACTACCCAGATGCAGGAAGGTTAGGTTAGTGTAATTGATTTATTTTGGTCAGGAATATGACGTAAAGATAGGACATAATTACGTAATTAATTACTAACGTCAGGCCTAATTACGCAACTATATGCTTAGAGCTACATACAGATGTTCTAACATCGCAATGAATCTAAAAAACTGACGATACCAGACAACTGGTGTTATCCTGCTGGGAACTCAAAACTAGTGACAGACACACTCAAACTTCACTCTTCATCTACAAGATGGAGGGAAAAAAGGCTGTACTATCTTTATTCTTTTTGGTGAGAAATACGTTCAAGTGACGAGATGCTGGTGTTTAACAGAGAGGAGTTTAAAAAGTGTATTACTTGTAAGCATACAGCTGAGGACAGCGTCTATCGTTGTTTGACGTCAGAGTCCACTACAGACACCTGCTGAAAAACCACCCTGCACCCAGGTAACGGAAGCCAATACATGCTACCACAACAGATAGAAATAATGTGTCTCAGTTTTAATTACACTTCGAAGATGTCATGAAAAAACCAGCACTTGTAATGAATGTGTCATAATGCAACACATGTACCGGGGAAAATCGTCATCCCAAAATACTGCAGAAGTGGCGGTAGTTGAATGTGTGTTCTCATCAATAGGTGCCCACAAATCGAGGCTTTCTTACCTCCCTTCATGCCTCCTCCCCCTTTCTCCGTCCACCTACTTGGGGGGGGGGGGGGGGAGACGACACAGGCTTTTTGAAATGGTCAGCTGCGCCACCGAGCGCCTCGTTGTTTTTCTGCAGTTAACAATCATCCCCTCATGTTCACTGGCCACACTCGGCCTTCCGACCTTTGCTGATTTTCTGCCGCCCCATTGGCCCCCCCTCTGCAGTCGCTGTTTTCACAGGTCTCCCGCTACCCTCCACGGTCACTCGTAGCACGTGGCCTGCCTTCAGGTGGCAGCTTTTAGCCAAGACAAAAGAGAAATTTATCAGCACCGCCACGCCCCTAGTCAGAGCACAATTCTGGTGACCACTTGCAGTAGACACGCCCGACCCCGTCCCCAGCAACCCACCGTTCTGCGATGGAGAACAATTATATTTAACATCAATGCAACTCATTCTTGGAATCCGTTAAACGTATTTCTTGCAAAGACGGGATCCTCTGGAAAAGCAACGAAATTCTGGAGGATGCTCCAGAAGGCTTTCTTCAAAGTTAACTGCTTGTGGAACAAGAAGCCTTCTGCCTAAAGCGATCATAGCCTCACACTGCAGCGTCGTAAGTACAGTCCACCCTGGCGAGCACGCATTATCGACGCCGACAATAGCTACACATACAGTAGAGCGTGACGCCGGCATCCCTCAGAACTAATCTATGATACATGAGGGCTATCCCAACCATGGGCTGTTTTTCTAATACGACAGCTGCGACTTCTTAGGGAACTCGGCCACCATGCCGTTCAGAGCAATGGACTGTAACATTTGTATTTTACATCAACATGACTTCTATAATAAAGCAACTATTACAAAAGGAAAATACAATGACAACGCTAATAAATGTCCTCTTTCCTCTAGGGACAGCCCATATTCTTTTAGTTTTATGAGCGAAATTGGTATAGTTTTCACGTTCAACTGCAGGATACAATTCTCATCACATTATTTTGTGACTTCCAAAGAAGTGCACCACGCCAAACACTGATGATCACGTATGAGTTACAAACATTTCAGACATGTGAAATAACATTAGAGAATACAATCTTTCAGTCTATTAGCGCACATGTCAGAAAAAAATTATTTTACGTTCGACAACCACAAGCTATAGCTGAAGAGGGCAAAGCTGTTTTCTACATTATGGCAGGTCTCGTTTGACCCTTGCAATCCTACACCATACAGATATTTACAAAACAAATCATGAGAGTCTGTCTTGTAATGGAACCTCTTATAAGATTTTATCATGAGTCTCTTCTGTTACAGAGAAACCAATTACCATCTACATGTTTACATTTGACATTTTTGATGCATAATTCACCTCCACCAACATGTCTGTAAAGTTTCTGTCATACAATAGCAGATTCTTGCGGTCTGGTTTTGCAAGCAATTTGCTCACCACAACCTGATGAACTCAATCTACTCACATGTCAGAGAAAAGACACTATCATTTCTAGAGTCCACAATGAGCTATAATTCAAGTGGTGTCTACTTCATATTTAGAGGTTATGGAGTGTAAACTAACGCCAATTTTTTAAACACAAAATCGAGACAATAATAATAATAATAATAAAAACGGTCATGAGTCCACGAGAATAGAGACAACCGATTCCTATTAGTTTTATTAGCAAACCCGGTGTAGTTTTGAGAGAACTATCGGCATCCAGACTTTAACCATTTATAGCACTCCTTGTAATAGAATCTCCTATAAGACTTCACCATTACTCTCTCTTCCCGTCAGGGTGCTGCCAAAGGGCATATTACATGTACTGTAGTATCGCTCCATTGGAGCTGGAGGACAATGCCCGAAGTCCTTTGCGCAGACCTGCACAAAATTTTGTCATCTGTACTGGAGGAAGAAATATCAGGCAAACTATTAATCATACGAGAGGCTGATGATGATGTTGATGTTTAGTTTCTGGGGCACTCAACTGCACGGTTATCAGCGCCCGTACAATTTCCAAATCTTTACTCAGTCCAGTCTTGGCACTTTCATGAATGATGATGAAATGATGAGAACAACACAAACACCCAATCCCCGAGCGCATACAAGAGGGCTTCTGTATTGTTCCTCCACAAGCAGTGTAAAAAAAAAAGTCTTTCATTCATGCCCTTTACGTCTATCTCATTTTTCCACGTGAAATCCATACATTTCCTTATGACAGGACATAGTCATTTTCTTTGGACATACTTTAGAAGCCTGCTCACACTGATGCTGACACTGACAATAAATGACAGGCTTTAGCCTTAGCCCGAGTCATAAGAGTTTAAGCTGTTAGAAGCTGTTCCTGTTCTACTCCTGACTAGTCGAATTGTTGGCACCCCTGGGTCGGGACGGGCCTCTGGGTTATCTGGAACAAAATAAACTATCCGCTAGATGTCTCTGACGCCTTCTTATTCTTCTTCTTGTGGTTTCCTGGCTGTCCGAACACTATTTTGGTCAGACGGGGGTAGTCCACTCGCGGCGAGTTCTGTTTGATATAAAGGATGGCTTCCACCACCATGTTCCTCCAGTCCATGTTGGTGAAGGTCGGGTAGCGATTGATTAGCTCCAGATTCGCATGCTCGACGAGTTGCCTTGCCCTTTAATCTTCTGGTTTAGGTGTTCACACCACCAATGGAATGTACAGGGTTGGTGTTGGAGAGGAGGGATGTTGGTTACTGTGAAATGGTATGGATTTCCATGGTAGGGATAGCTGCCATTTCGTAGAGAGTCTACGATCTTATTGAGTACCACCCTCACGCAATTCTTGTTGGGGAGGGCAGGCACTCGAAGGACGCTTCATCTTCTTCTCCTTCGGTCTGCATGGGCATCTCTTCAGCGTATGTGCAGAGGCTGAAGGGGTGACCGTTTCCCAAGGAGCTAACTTCTTGGAGTCGCCGGGTGTCCCCAAGTCCATGACCACCTGCCCAGCAGCCTGCATCGGCCAGGGAGACAGTCGTTTGCGTTTCTGCATCTACCGCCGTACTGGTGCGGGTTGGTGCCTCTTCAGGTGTCATGTGAGATGTGAGGGCCAGATCTACACTCAGTTGTGTCACCTTGCTACACATCCCGTCCAGTTCCGCCCTCAGGACCGCACTCTCCTCCGCCACGGCGGATTTGAGCGTGGCAGCGGCGGCTTTCTGCAACGTTTTGCGGAACACATCGTCGTCGTCTTCACGGTGGCATGGCCCACTTCTCCTGCTTGAATAGTGGAGCGTGGCATCAACCTTGCCTTCTTGGGCCACCTCTCCATGTGTGGCGACCCTTTCTGGCGCTTCCATGACTTCAGGTAGCCGCAGGTGCGCGAATTTGCGGCTTGCTTCGGACTGCAGTACCTGTATGATGTTGAGTCTACCTAATTTTGCCGATAACTGTTCGTACTGTCTTTAATACCACCTCATGTTGCAGGAACAGGCTTTGTTTGGTGCTGACCTTACACATTGCACATGGTTGGCGGAGCTATGACAACATGTTCCCATTTCCACTGAGTGGCCAAAACGACGGTGCTATAGCGTTAACTCAACTCACTCTGTTTCTACAGAGGTTGCAGAATATGGTAGATATAGCTCTCTCCGACTTCCGCTCAGTTCCGACTTAAATTGGGGTGGATTGGATTGTTTTGGGGGAGGAGGCCAGACAGCAAGGTCATCGGTCCAATTAGGGAAGGATGGCGAAAGAAGTCTGCCGTGCCCTTTCAAAGGAACCATCCCGCCATTTGCCTGAAGCGATTCAGGGAAATCATGGAAAACCTAAATCAGAATAGCCGGACACGGGATTGAACCGTCGTCCTCGCGAATGCGAGTCCAGTGTGCTAATTACTGCGCCACCTCGCCCGGTAAATGTGGACGGTCACATGTGCAAAGCTGCAGGGATGGCGGGGCAGAGTCTAAGGAGCAGTTAGAAGATGCATAGGGACTATCTAAAACCATGCTGGAATTTTACTATAACAACTAGTTTTTTGGAAAAAGGTGACTGGTTTCGAGGTATTAGAGTGCACGAATATGATTCTGTAGTGAGTGTAATCATTAAAAGACTTCTCCATAGGATCCAATGTAGGTATGTGGTTGAATGGGAAGACTTGATTCCAAATTGCAGATAGCATTTATACTAAAGCGTAACACTAGAGATCTGAAAAGCAACTGTAAATTTTTTACGACCTCAGTCAGCAAACCATCTTCTGTACGTGATCATTCTCAATCAAACACCACTTATAGCCCAGTGGATATAGCGCAGAACCTCTGACTTGGCATCGAAAAAGAATGCATTACAAGTACTAGAGAAATATATAGCGTCAGCATGTGGAGTTACAAATACCATGTTCATACCACGTTCCTTAGCTGAATCACTTTCTAAATTGTGTGATTTTATTAGAAGCTTACACCATCAGCGACGTGTAACGGCATTGTCGGTCTGTTAATACACACTCTGGCGATCACCGTCTGTATTCAATGTCGACGTATTTGTGTGGAAAAACCACTTCATTCGGAGATAATGCCATACCACAGTGTATAAGGCTATATAGGTTTTAATACGGATATCGTTAACAATACTTGTGAACACCTGTAGAACCAAGACTGCATGTGACAGTAACATGGCCGTTGCCACCGTGTTTTTAACATCTAGCGACTTGTAGGACAATTACACCTTTTCTTTTTAAGACACGTTGGTACAATGCGCAAGGAAGAAACTTATGAGGCATGTCCATCCATCGCAGATTTTCCTCAGTATTGTTTCGTATCGCCAGCATTCAGTTTATGGTGAAGTAGTATACTTAGTAATAGGGGATGCGTGATAGATTCCCCTTGAGCAGCAGGATTACAAAATATGTGGATGTTCCAACATGCGCCAAGAAAATGACTATATCCTATCGTATGGGAAGCTATGGATTTGATGTGGAAAACTGCGATAGTCGTAAGGGGAGTGAAAGATTTTTTTTTACACTACTTGTGAAGGAACAATACAGGAGCCCTCTCGTGTGATTAATAGTTTGCTGGATATTGTCTTCCTCCAGTACAGACGACGAAATTTTGTGCAGAAATGCGCAAAGGACTTCGAGCATTGGCCTCCAGCTCCAATGGAGCAATACAGTATATGTAATACGCTCTTTGACAACACCCAGACGGTAATTGTTTCTCGATATATTGGAAGAGAGAGTCGTGGTGAAGTCTTATAGGAGATTCTATTACAAGGAGTGATATAAATGTTTAAAGTTTGGATGCAGATAGTTCTCTCAAAACTACACCGATTTTGCTCATAAAACTAATAGGAATCGGCTGTCTCTATTCTCATGGACTCATGACTGTTTTTGTATTATTATCGTCACGATTGTGTGTTTAAAAAATAGGCCTTATTTCATACTTCATAACCTCTAATTATAAAGTAGACATCACTTGAATTATAGCTCATTGTGGAATCTAGAAGTGCTTTTTTCTGACATATGAATAGATTGTGTGAAACAGGTTTGATGATCAAATTACTTACAAAGCTAAACCGCAAGAATCTGCTACTTAATGACAGAAACTTTACAGACATGTTGGTAGAGGTGAGTTATGTATCAAAATTGTCAAATTTAAGTATGGAAATGGTAATTGGCTTCCATGTAACGGACGACACGCATGGTGAAATCTTATAGGAGGTTCTATTAGAAGCCAGACTCTCACGACTTGTTTCGTAAACGTCTGTATAGTAAGTAGCGTTGCAATGGTAAAACGAGACCTGCCATATTGTGCAAAACAGCTACGTCCTCTTCAATTGTAGCTTGTTGTTCTCGAACGTAAAATGATTTTGTTTCTTTCCTACATGTGAGCTAATGGCGTGAAAGATTGTATTCTATAATGTTATTTGACGTGCCTGAAATGTTTGTAATCCACACGTGATCATATGTGATCGGCTTTGGTGCATGGTGCGTTTCACTAGATGTCGCAGTATAATGAAATGCAGTTCAACGTAAAAACTATGCCGATTTCACTCATAAAACTAAAAGAAAATGGACTGTGCCTATTTTCGTGGAAAGAGGACATTTATTATCGTCGTGATTGGGTTTCCTTTTTAATAGTTACTTTATTATAGGACTCACGTTGATGTAAAAGACAAATGTGACAGTCCAGTGCTCAGAGCAGTCTGGTGCACCCCCCCCCCCCCCCTAACACAATTGTGTTAGGGGGGGTGCACATGGGCTTTCCGTCCAGGACGACCATGGTTCAAGTCACGAAAAGGGCAATGCCAATTTTATTTTCCCATCAATTCCAATAGCCTCTGATGGTATAATTGTGTTAGGGTGGTACACTTGGACTTTCTGTCCAGGACGACCATGGTTCGAGTCCCAGAAGGGGCACCGCCAATATCAATTTCCCTCCAGTTTCTGGGTGGGGGGTGGGGTGGGACGTCAACACAGCCCTGGGACAAATAAATTCCCTCCAAAGTTCGAAATGCTTGTCAAAATTGGAAATTCCAGCCAATGCAGTCGGTTGGGTGGGCGGGTAGGGGGTGAGGGGGAGTGTGGACTGGGGCCGACATGCAGGCTGAGAAAAACACATGTCGTCATGCGGTTGTGGGAGTGGGTGTGGTCGAGGTGGAAGTGGGAATAGTCAGGGGGAGGGGGAATCAATTGATCAGTTTAATTAATTTGAATATCAATTTGATATCAAAATTGGGTTGGTGCCGCCATCTCCCTGATACTAGCCTTAAACGCTGTTTCAAAAAATCCAAATGAACAATTTAGATAATAGACAAAATATGACATTTACCGGGAACAATTACATGACAGCAGCGAAATTTTCAATAATACGAGGGCTATTCCGAAAGTAAGGTCCGATAGGTCGCGAAATGGAAACCACGGTAAAAATCAAAAATGTTTTATTTGCAACAGTTAGATACACCTTGCAGCTACTTATCTCCATAGTCGCCGACCCGACTTAGACGTGTATCGTAGCGTTGTACCAACTTTCCCATACCCTCGCTATAGAAGGCAGCCGCCAGTGCTCTCCGCCAATTCTCTACGCTGGCCTACGGCTCGTTGTCTTGTGCCGAAATGTTGTCTTCATAACCAGCGGTTCATGTGACCTGAGCTGAAACTCAGAGGGAGACAATTACGGGCTGTATTGTGGGTAATCTCACATTTCCATTTGAAAACGATGCAGGAGCATCTTCATTGCCCCTGCAGAATGCGGCTGAGAATTGTCTTGAAGACGAAACAGCACGACAGTTATGTAATGTTAGCTGCATAGCTTCAGGGGAAATTTCTCACCAGGCCCCCGTACTTGGCGGCAGACACTATTTTCTAGACATCTTTACGCACTCACTGCGAGCTCAGAAATGAGAAGAGCGACGTGATGCTAACTGGGGTTATACTAGAGACACTACCCAACACATCTGTGCAAAGCTTTATCGGATTTTCATAGTCGTTTCCATTTCGTGACCGATCGGACCTTACTTTCGGAATAGCCCTCGTAAATTACGCACTTGGCCGATATTTGTTGTCTAATCTGTTCATAAATACTCATTCTATAATGTCTTGATCTATTAGTTCACTCCTTTCATCAGTGTCGTTCAAAGACGGTATGAAACTTATAGAAGACTCAGAACTTCTTACGAAACTCATTTTTATAAAAAGTTTTACTTAAAAATCTAAAATTTTAGCATCGTTGCTATAGAAAATTCCTGGGTGGGGAGTGGAGTGGGATGCCAGCACAGGCCACGGACAAAGAAATGCCTACCAAATTCCTACCAAAATTTGTACCCAGTTATCAATAAAAAATAAAAATACCTATTGCAGTCGAGACCAAACAAATACTGAAAAATATCGTTACTTCAGAACTAAAACAGCGGTATCGGTTTTAACTGATCGTTTTTTCCCATCCCTAGCCAGAAGTTTTCTGTTTTTAAGCAATTAACGATTTTACTCACTGACAAGAATTCTTCATGATGGTTTCTATCGCAGCGGGAGATTAAAAATAATTCATGAAATTACGCTTTAGACAACACCACAGAAGTCTTGTCGTGAGAAATTAAGATTCTGGTCGCTAATACTGCGCTACGTAGTAGGCAACTATCAATAGGTAGCTCTGAAATGAGAAGTCTTACCGTAGTTCTTGGAAGCTATGTGGCAAAAGCAAAGTGTAAAGATTGCCTAGCATGAGTTAAGAGACTCTTATGTATTATTGCAATATTCATCTCTCTCACACAATATCTGCTGTTTATAAGGATTTACAACAGCTTCGGGAGGCAGCTGAACGATGCAGCAGTACATGAAGGGGAAAAAAAGAAGGAAAGAATATACGTGTGCAGTTCCTTGTGTCCAGAACGCGCGACATCAAAGCAAGTCGTATTAATATGATTATCTAATTTTAATCAGGTGCATTAGCAGTTCTTCTGTACAATGGAACTCCGAAAATCATGGCGTTTGATGTGTAGCTATCCGACATACGGCTATGGTTAGAGTACTTCCTATTACCGGAACACATTGTATATATCGTAAGGTTCTGCTGTGAGCGACGCACAGCATGCGGGCACTAGGCAGTGGTGTCAGGCGGCTGTGGAGGTGCGAGGAAGTGCGCGCTAAGTGAGCCGTCACAACTTTATCAGGCGTCACCCTCGCGCACTTAACGTGCGACCTTATCTGTGACGTCACCAGGGGCACCACACTGGCGGGGCGAGCCATGGAAATATGGCACAGCTCGCTGACGACGCTGCCGCTGTGGGGCCTTCTGACAAACTGAAATTGTGTGGAAGCCCGGCTTTCGAAAATCGATTTGTGCGTTTCAGTCGCGTCGTCTAACTAAATGAATTTTCAGAGCTCAAAACGCTGTCGACTCGAAGAAATAATCTGCTATTACTTCTGTCCACACTTAAAGCTTTCGGTTCGGTCCTGGTTCAACCTTCAAACACAGCCCCACGAAGTTCCATATCCACATCACTCTCCATTGAACTGAACATTTCTTTCAGCAAGTGTATTCTCTCGACAAGTGACAGCCGTGACGCCGAACTGGGCAACAGTACGTTATTCAGGTTAAACAAATGCTCTCTAGGGTTACAAGTTAATGAACATAATAAATGTATATACATTGAAATAAAAGGATAAAAATAATTTCCATTCAATGTTTGGTTCTAAAGATAGGACTGGAAAACAGAGATAATAAGAGGAAAATTTCTGCACTGGGCTTGGTTAAGAACACATGGATGATCGCTGCGGTGGGAACCAGTTTTTGCAGACTACTACCAGCCCGACTGATTCAGTATGTTGTTTGTTGTTGTAGTCTTCAGTCCAGAGATTGGTTTGATGCAGCTCTCCATGCTACTCTATCCTCTGCAAGCGTCTTCATCTCCCAGTACCATCTGCAACCTACATCCTTCTGAATCTGCTTAGTGTCTTCATCTCTTGGTCTCCCTCTACGATGTTACCCTCCACGCTTTTCTCCAGTACTAAATTGGTGATCCCTTGATGCCTCAGAACGTGACCTACCAACCGATCCTTCCTTCTAGTCAACTTGTGTCACAAATTCCTCTTTTCCCCAATTCTAATGCCGGCCGCGGTGGTCTAGCGGTTCTGGCGCTGCAGTCCGGAACCGCGGGACTGCTACGGTCGCAGGTTCGGATCTTGCCTCGGGCATGGGTGTGTGTGATGTCCTTAGATTAGTTAGGTTTCAGTAGTTCTAAGTTCTAGGGGACTTATGACCTAAGATGTTGAGTCCCATAGTGCTCAGAGCCATTTGAACCATTTTGAACCCAATTCTAATCAGTAACTCCTTATTAAATAAGTGATCTACCCATCTAATCTTCAGCATTCTTCTGTAGCACCACATTTCGAAAGCTTCTGTTCTCGTTTTGTCTAAACTCTTTATCGCCCATTTTGCACTTCCATACGTGGCTACACTTCATACAAATACTTTCAGAAAGCACTCCCTGACACTTAAATCTGTACTCGATGTTAAAAAATTTGCCTTCTTCACAAAGCTTTCCTCGCCATAGCCAATCTACATTTTATATCCGCCCTACTTCGAACATCATCAGTTATTTTGCTTCCCAATTTCCCAAATGACAAATCTCATCTATTACTTTAAGTGTCTAATTTCCTAATCTAATTCTCTCAGCATCACCTGATTTAATTCGACTACATTACATCATCCCCGTTTTGCTTTTGTTGATGTTCATCTTACATCCTCCGTTCAAGACACTGTCCATTCCGTTCAGCTGCTCTTCCAGGTCCTTTGCTGTCTCTGCCAAATTGCAGTATCGTCCGCAGACCTGAAAGTGTCTTATAACTGCCATATGGTTTCTGTACAAATTGTAAATAGCCTTTCCCTCCCTGTATTTTACCCCTGCCACCTTCCGTATCAAGGGATAGTGAGTTGTTGACGTGCTGATATTGCTGGAAGACGAGGAAACTAACGTTGCTGGATGATAAGAACTGGCTTGAGTTGTAGTTTTATTTATTGTCGTATCAACCTTTTGCCTTTCTTGAACAAAGATGAACTGATCGGAATCCATTCCTACTCTTCAACCAAAAACAAAAAAAATTAAAAAATCTCCATTTGAAATATTTCAAAAGCTTCAAATTTCTCTTCGTGTTTAGAGTTTTTAAACATATTTTACACTCATCATATTGAAACAAAAAACAATAGCTTCATTAATAAAGAACTTGAAGGAAGCTCTGATGGATGGTATGACCCTGCACCGGAAAATGACAGAAGGTATATTAGAACAAATAAACCCTCGGTCACAAATGTTAAGTCAAAATTGACCAGGTTTCGACGCTACTATGAGCGTCGTCTTCAGAATTAGACTCTGTTCTAAAACATATTAGGTACATAATACTCTATTAAAATTAAAGTTTGTACTGACTGGAAAAAGATTCAGTACTTACAAGTCACATATTAGAAAAGATCTAAGCCGGAAAGGCGACGTCATGAATAGTTGTGAGATGGCGAGCCGCTAAGGGCTGCTCGTACTGTGAACAAGGGTTGCAGCAAGACTCATGTGACTTCCCAGCTGATATAGGTTCTGTGTAATTGAGGATAAAGAAAAATATAATTAACGCTAAAAGTTAACTGTTTTCTTGTGCTCGCTATCTGTCATGTTTCATGAAAGCCACTTCCTGTAGTTGAATTTTCCTCGTTAATCTTCTGTGGTTGTTGTTCCTTCCAGGACTTACCTGTGATCAAGTGTCTGTACATTATACGAGGGGCGTTCAGAAAGTAAGCTCCGATCGGTCGCGAAATGGAAACGACTATGAAAATCCGATAAAGCTTTGCACAGATGTGTTGGGTAGTGTCTCTAGTATAACCCCAGTTAGAATCACGTCGCTCTTCTCATTTCTGAGCTCGCAGTGAGTGCGTAAAGATGTCTAGAAAAAAGTGTCTGCCGCCAAGTACGAGGGCCTGGTGAGAAATTTCGCCTGAAGCTATGCAGCTAACATTACATAACTGTCGTGCTGTTTCTTCTTCAAGACAATTCTCAGCGGCATTCTGCAGGGGCAATGAAGATGCTCCTGCATCGTTTTCAAATGGAAATGTGAGATTACCCACAATACAGTCCGCAATTGTCTCCCCCTGAGTTTCATCTCTGGTCACATGAACCGCTGTCTTTGAAGACAACATTTTGACACAGACAACGAGGTGTAGGCCAGCGTGGAGAATTGGCGGAAAGCACTGGCGGCTGCCTTCTATGATGAGGCTATTGAAAAGTTGGTACAACGCTATGACAAAGGTCTAAGTCAGAACGGCGACTATGTAGAGAAGTAGCTGAAAGGTGTAGCTAATTGTTACAAGTAAAACATTTCTGATGTTCACTGTGGTTTCAATTTGGCAATCAATCGGAGCTTACTTTCTGAACAGGCCTCGTACCTGCAACGCATGTTTGTGTTAAAAAGGTGCGCAGTGGATAACTCAGGGATTATAGCCAGAAGCACACGGATTAAGTACGGAACTTTCTTTGAATTGGTATCTCTTACTAACGACAAACCATTGTTAATAATATGGCATAAATCCCCCAGAATAGGAGAGGATACGGCAGGGCCTCCCAATTTAAGGAGAGTTGTTAGGTGTAATATGATTGATGAAAACCATCACAGCGGTATTATTACGCGTTTATTGTGTCACGATCGGTTTCGTCCTTAGAACGGCCTCAGGTTGCTGAATTGTGTCGTTATCATGATATAAGTGGTTTAGCTGACATGTGTAACAAAATCTGGAATCAGTTATCACAAAAATTCTTCCGACCGCCTGGCGGGAGCGTAGCGGGCAGATATGGTGTGCTATGTACGCTCGACTCACCACATACAGTGTATATACGCAGTCTACAACAGTAACATTCTAACCATACCTGGTAACCACACATCTTATAGTAAGCATGCCAGGGAGAGTATGTTCTCGTTCCATGGGCAGCCAAGAGTTCACAAAACACATAGGCATGCAGAAATGCATTCAGTGTGGAAGGTTGCATATTATGCGCCGAATGAACAGGTTAGTTATGCGTTGGAGAAACTGAAGCACTTGCTCCAATTTTTACATAGACTACTCCACCGAAGGAGGTAGCTGTAGTACCAAAACTCACAGAAGCCCTTTTACTTTTTCTTGATTTACAGGAGAAGATCTCCCAATTTGTTTTGATGTACTGTAGGGGAAAGGAAAACATGTAGTAATTCTGTCCTAGAGGAAAGCAAGTCTGTTCGACTCATAATAATGCGTGGTGGTCGCTGAAGGAGAAGAAAAAAATCTGCCTTTCACAAAGATTTTAGAGAGTCGATTGAAATTGGGGTCTTAAAATGGGGATGTTAAAGAAGCACAGAATGTACGTGCATTTGACTTTACCAGACAACGGATGTATTATATCCCATTCGTTACCACTGCATCTTGCGTGGGGGACGTCCTTGGAGTTCAGTTATCGATAATATCTGCCCTGTGTATGTCTCTGTTCCGTTGCTGGGCAACTGGAGGACACTGGCAGCAGTGTGGAGAGTTGGAAGCACGTCCTTGGAGTTCAGTTATCGATAGTATCTGCCCTGTGTATGTCTCTGTTCCGTTGCTGGGCAACTGGAGGACACTGGCAGCAGTGTGGAGAGTTGGAAGCACGTCCTTGGAGTTCAGTTATCGATAGTATCTGCCCTGTGTATGTCTCTGTTCCGTTGCTGGGCAACTGGAGGACACTGGCAGCAGTGTGGAGAGTTGGAAGCACGTCCTTGGAGTTCAGTTATCGATAATATCTGCCCTGTGTATGTCTCTGTTCCGTTGCTGGGCAACTGGAGGACACCGGCAGCAGTGTGGAGAGTTGGAAGCACGTCCTTGGAGTTCAGTTATCGATAGTATCTGCCCTGTGTATGTCTCTGTTCCGTTGCTGGGCAACTGGAGGACACTGGCAGCAGTGTGGAGAGTTGGAAGCACGTCCTTGGAGTTCAGTTATCGATAGTATCTGCCCTGTGTATGTCTCTGTTCCGTTGCTGGGCAACTGGAGGACACCGGCAGCAGTGTGGAGAGTTGGAGGTCCTGGTTCGGCTTTCCCTAGGACGTGTGAGTTTCCGTAGGACCGAACGTAGCTGGAAGCTGGAGGCCTAGACTGTGGAGCATTACTGTCACCATCACAGAGGTTAGAGTTTAACAGTCATCTAATCTGTCGTTGGAGCAAGCAAGCCTGCTCGGGAAACAGTTGGGTACCACTATTGTGGATTTTAAAGTGTGCCCTTTTCTGTAAGGTCTTGTAATTTTGTTCTAAACTGAAGTGTGAAACAATGCATCGTGGTTCCTTTCGAATTTAGCTGGTAGTTGTGGTCGTTCCTCCAATATTATGTTGTGAGCGAAGGCTCTTGTTTGTGTTTTTCTACGAGGTTGCGTTTTCTGGACCACATTTAACGTTAAAATTTTTCTGTTATCTACTTGCCTGGCGTATTACCTATTCAGTGCTTGCCAGACTTGTTTTATTTATTTATTTTGTATTTTGTTAGAACAAGGTTTAATTTTGCTTATGCGTTTGTGTTACAGGATGGATTCAAGAGTGAACCAGGAACAGGGCCTCACTAAATGTGTTAGTTAGTCTTGTGACATCCATCAGATCATTTTTGGTAATGTAAATTCATCGTACATCTGCAGAGAAGGTATGTATTTTTATAAGTGGGCTGGGCCATTGTGTCCAGTATATCCGCATTACTAGTTATTAGCTGTTTGCAGAACTAGTCACCAGTGTGATTATTACGTTGTGATTTGTTTGTTTGGCATTTTTGGCCATCGGACTCAAATAATTCTTGTGTATGTTTGGTCGGATGCTGCTGTTGTTTGCTTGCCTGTAACTCGCTGAGATTAAGTGTTTGCCTTAATTTGGTGTTCTAGATTTCAGAGAGCCTTTATATTTATAATTTTTTTCCGTATGATCTATTTCACCTAATTTCATCTAAATCCCGGTTAAGTAAATCAAAGCAACACCGTCTAGAAGCGACTTTTTACTATGTTTGCTTCGCCTGTTTGCTGCAACCTGTATGTTCTAGGCAATTCGCCGTGAAGGTCTCTCGAACTTCACCCCTTGTACCTGGTTTTGATCGGCCATTGCATCTGGTAGCCTGTATGCCCACGGAGGCGTGCATCGATGTAAGCAATAATTACCAGTTGGTATCCTGCATTGTTAACCAAATTTCGTGTGAATCCCAAAGCACCTACGCCCATTGTAAAACTTGCTTGTGATGTCACCGGAGGTTGACGCTTTTACCTTGTGTCTGTCTTGTAAGTCATTACAGTTTTTTGAGTAGTAAAGTTTTGTTCCCTTAACAACGGTTAGTGTTGGCGTAAGGTGATCTTTAGGGTGAGGCATCTTGTTCCTTAATGAAATTAGTATGTAAAATTTAACTCTTGAAAAGGTTTCGCCGCGGTAAGCATTTATCACTGGGTCTTAAGCCGTTTGTGCAGGTGCTCAGCGTAGTTATTTGTTTGATCAGCTGAAGTTCTTGACGAGCAACGCCGTTTTGGCAATCGCTAATTCTCGCTAGAATTGCTCAGTACTTTAAATCATTTTGTTCTGCAAAGAAAGGTGACTTTATTCAGGGTTCACCAACCTGCGGCAATCCTTGTGTTTCTATTTATATTTTTATTTGTATTTATTCTTCTTTTTAAATTATGACTTTGTACCAATTCATTGTAAGAACTGTATTTGTTGACGTGGTGAATCTTAGTTTTAACCGGCTTTATTACCAGTCAGCAGTGCTCCCTCTATTAAATTGTGTATTTTACTAGTTGTAAAGTGTTCGATTGTATTTTGTTAATAAACTACTGTTTAAGTAAATACATTTTATTAATCCAGCACCTTACCACTCACGAACCAGCTCCATCCTGCCTCAACCACGTGGAGAGCCACTGAACAAAGATCATGACACAGCACGAGTCAAATTATAGGAAGAACGACGGTTCAAACCCGCGTCCGGCCATCCTTATTTAGGTTTTCCATGATTTACCTGAACTGTTTAAGGAACATGTCGGGATGATTCCCCCGAAATTTAATCCGAGCTTGTGCTTCGTCTCTAAGGACTTCGTTGTCGAAAGGCCATTGAACACTAATCTTGCCGTCGAATCAGATTATAAGGAGGTAATCTAACGTTGTGCAAACCACTGAGAGTCACAGGAATTTATTCTCGGGATCAGTTTAGGTAAGGATGACAACAGTGACCCACTGTTTAAAAGGCCCTATCACGTTTTGTATTATCGCCAAACAAGGGGAGACTGTCACGAATATGAGACGGGAGTTCAGGTGGCAATCATTAAGACAAAGGCTATTATCGTTGTGGCGAGGTCTTTTCATGAAGTGTTAGTCAGTATCTTACTCCTACGAATGTAAAACTATTTTTTTTTCACGCCATTCTACATGGGGAGAAATGGTCATCATACTTAAATAACAAAAATCAAAGGTTGCAAAAAATATTTAAATGTTCGAGTTTTCCATGAGCTGTTCGAGAGTGGAACGGTAGAGAGATAGTCTGAACGTGGTTCGATAAACCCTCCGCGACAAACTTAGGTCTGAACTGCAAGGTAGTTATGTAGATGTAGTGAAATATGTACGCATTTATTTCACACAAAAGATAAAAGGTGAAATTATAGAAACAATGTGCTGAATAAGAAGTAAGGAGCAGGACACATTTACATTTACTGAAAGCACAGTTTTGCAACCGTAGCTCTCTCATCTGAGAAAGCTTCCAGCAACCGCAACTGTAATCTGTCACGTATGTTTGTAATAAAACCTACTTGCGCCATCGTAAAATAAGTACGCTTTGACCACTTTTGTGGGTGTCGTTGATCATATCGTGTATGTGTAGCTACGACCCATGTTTTACACCATAAAGCTGTCACATTTAGCAGAATTTCAACTAATTGCCTCCGACTGATAACTTCTTACCAGTCGGATCATGTTTATGCTAGCAGACGGGAATCGGCTGCGAATTTAATGAGTCAGTTTGAAAGGAACAGAGTATCAGCAGAAGAATGTTGCTCTGTATCAACCTACCATAAGTGACACTCAATAACTTTGAGAGCCACATGGTATAATAGCTGGCCACATACCAACTGTTTCGTGTTGTAGTTTTAAGAGATACTACACACTGCTGCATATTTATCTTCTAAGAAGGTTTTCGCACTATCTCTTCTGAAAGAGTGCTACCCGGTTATCGCTCTTGATACTTAAAGTTCTTGTTAAATACCCACCTTATCCTGGAGAAATGTACGCTGCACGATACCAACTCCACAAGAGGGAAGTTCGTGCCGAAAGCTTCCTCGCGTGAGTAGAGGGCAAAACCATAATTTATCGTATTTTGCATTCCGCTTTTACTATCGTTGATAGCAGTTCTTCGCGTGCAACTGTATCCCCAAGTAGGGATCTAACATACAATCTACTTCTTCGGGCGCTGTTCGTATGAATGAACTTAAGACGCAGTAAAGCGGTGAATGAGGCAGAGAGCGCAGTGTTAACAAATTCAACTCTGGCACAGTTTCTTTTAATTTAAACTTTTCTTTAATCTCACCGTAAACTATGTCAAGCCCTTTCGGAATGTAGTTACTATCGCTGACAGTGACGGTTTCATTTTCTCAGAACTTAAAAGTAAATCCTACAAGCAGTCAGTAAGCTTTGGGATCAGTTGAAGGATCTCTAATTGCTGCCCTGGCCATGACTTGTGGAGGTACGAGGATCGCTCAGTAAATAACGCACGACAATTTCTCTCTTAGAATATATTTATTCTCAAGAGTTCGAACATAGGATGCCGCACGGCGTAGCCGCCAGGGCGGCTTGCTACGGTTCGCGCGGCTCCCACCGTCTGAGGTCCGAGTCCTCCCTCGGGCATGGGTGTTCTTCTTAGTGTAACTTAGTTTAAGTTAGATTAAGTAGTGTGTAAACCTAGGGACCGATGACCTCAGCAGTTTGGTCCCATTGGGCCTTACCACAAATTTACAAAATTTCGAACTTCCTCCCATAATGCCGCACCATACATTGACCCGCCAAGGTCGCTGATGTTCCACTTGTCGCAGCCATCGTGGATTCTCCGTTGTCCAATAGTGCATATTATGGTGGTTTACGTTACCGCTGTAGGTGAATGACGCTTCGTCGCTAAATAGAACGTGTGCAAAAAATCTGTCATCGTCCCGTAATTTCTCTTGTGCCCAGTGGCAGAACTGTACACGACGTTCAGAGTTGTCGCCATTCAATTCCTGGTGCATACAAATATGGTACGGGTGCAATCGATGTTGATGAAGCATTCCCAACACCGACGTTTTCCAGATTCCCGATTCTCGCGCAGTTTGTCTGCTATTGATGTGCGGATTAGCCGCGACTGCAGCTAAAATACCTACTTGGGCATCATCATTTGTTGCAGGTCGTGGTTGGCGTTTCACATGTGATGAACACTTCTTGTTTCCTTACATAACTATCCGGCGAACGGTCCGGATACTTGGATGATATCGTCCAGGATACCGAGCAGCATACATAGCACAAGCCCGTTGGGCATTTTGATCACAATAGCCATACATCAACACGATATCGACCTTTTCCGCAATTGGTAAACGGTCCATTTTAACACGGGTAATGTATCACGAAGCAAATACCGTCCGCATTGGCGGAATGTTACGTGATACCACGTACTTATACGTTTGTGGCTATTACAGCGCCATCTATCACAAAGCGAAAAAAGTGGTCCAACTAAAACATTCAAATTTCTTTACGTACTACACGAATATGTAATAAAAAATGGGGCTTCCTATTTAAAAAAAACGCAGTTGATACCCGTTTGATCTATGGAAGCGCCATCTAGCGGGACAACCATAGCGCCATCTGGTTTCCCCCTTCAAGCTAGACGAGTTTCGTTCTTTGTAGTTTTTTCGTTTGATGCTTAATTTGTGAGATATTTGGCCCGGTGACTATCAATGAACCACCCTGTATATATATGTATATACAAAACGCGCCACAAAGGAATTATCGGAATGCCACGGAAATCGGTACATGTACAAAGGTACAAATAATTACAATTTGAAAAAATTTATGGTTTATTCAAGAGAAATTCTCCTTGGCATTGATTGATAGAGTTTTTGGATGTCCTTCTGAGGGATGTCATGCAAAATTGTGTTCAATAGGCTGGTTAAATCCCAAGCAGGTTGGAGGACCCTGACCGTAATACTCCAAACTTTATGAAATATAGAGAGATCCTGCGACCTCGCTATCCAAGGCACGGTTTAGCAACGACGAAGACAAGCAACAGAAACATCTTCGGCCTGGAATCTCATTTACTAAGTACAGTTGTCTTCGGTGATGGGTGCCGCTTCCAGTGGAGCCTCGATGACCAGCGAAGACATGCCTGGAGACTGTTCAGACAGCTTCAGGTTACCAGCTTGTTCTGACCCGCTATACGGCCTAGCAACCAGGACTGATGGTCTGCGTTGTCACTTCATTTTATTAGTCGGAGGCCTTTGGTTTTTATCCGCGGCACCCTTGCAGCACAGCGGTACCACGAAGATATTGTTTTGCCCTTCATTGGCTACCTTCAGCAAGATAATGCCCGACCTCACTCGGGGAGAGTTTGTTCTGCTTCTGTTGGTTGTCAAACCCTACCTTGGCCATCAAGGTCGCCGGATCTCTCCGTAGTGGAGAATGTTTGGGGCATTACGGGCGTTGCCCCTCCAACCATCTAGGGATGTTGACGATCTAACGCGCCAATTAGACAGAATTTGGTACCATATCTCTCAGGATATCCAACAACGCATTATTGACTTACTCGATTTGTGAAGCGCTTTCTCTTGAAAATATTGGTGTGGTAGGGTGGGTGTATGAGTCGGTGTCGTATCTGTGTCTATACCGTGTGAATGGCACATACGAATAATTTGCTAATGCTTGTGCAGTGTGGAGTCCCGTTTGTATTATTACGGGAGAGTGTGAAAGGAAAGGAAGAAAGAGGATAGGCGATACCGACGAAAAATCCAATGAATTGATCACCATTGATAGTGAGCGTTCAATCAACGAGACGTCTTGGATAGTTCCTAGATTTCGTCAGGACAGAGACAGTTACTACACTAGCCTTGAGGTCCAAAATCTGGTTTGGTCTGTTACCAAAGTTCGAGCAAAATTCTTTGTGTTTAGTGACTTCGGATTTCTATATGACGGTCGAGTTTCTCTAATGTGTCGGGTGGAGCTTTCTGTCAGTACCTGTGGGAGCAGAAGGAAAAACGAGTACGAATATGAAGTGACATAAATAGCATGCGTACTGTGGCGACGAAAGTTTGAGTAATTACTTTTGTTTTTAAAAGAATATATGCTTCAATACCATTTCGTCTACAAGACTCATTCCTTTTTCACGGCACTTAGTGATCGCATATGCGTCTTGGCTGTGTTGTACTACTGTTGTTGGTCTGCAGTCCGAATTCTGGTTTGATATAGCTCTCCATGCTAGTCTACACTGTGCAAGCCTCTTCAGCTTCAAATAACCATTGCAACTTAAATCCATTTGAAGCTGCGTACTGTATTCAAGTCTTTTTCTCCATTCACAGTTCTCCCCCCCCCCCCCTTCGTTCCCCCCCTCCCCCATACTCCCTTCGATTACCAAATTGACAATTTATTGATGCCCCAGATGGGTCCTACCAACTGATCCCTTCTTTTAGTCTCATTATGCCGTGAAATGAGAGCACTTCTGTCTTCTCGCGCAAGCTTTGATATCTCCCTATGTACGAGAGCGTGTTGAAAAGTAATGCCTCCAAATTTTGCAAGCGAAAACTGTTAAAGCTTTTTAAACAAAACAGACGCTAGTAACATTATACATCTTTAGTCTTCATAATCACGTACCTGCAGCCCTCTGCCGCTAGAGGACTCCGAACTGTAGCTTGTAATATGGCGGTGTGTAACGTACGTATTTCAGTGTGTGATAAACATCGTGCTGTATCCAAGTTTCGAACTCGAACAGTTCCTCTACACACCGAGCACCTTCTGCTTCATCATGAGAATGCTAGACGACAGATGAACGCAGCGACATTTGTACCAATCCGACGCCTTGGCTTCACTGTAATGGACCATCCTCCATAAAGTCACGACTTAGCGCCATTCGATTTTTATGTGTTTACAAAACTTACAGAACATCTTCGAAGATTTCAGTCTGATAGTATGAAACGGTTCAAGCAGAGATGAGTTGTGGCTCCATCAACAAACAATTCTACGTGACCGTATCAATACACTGCTCTCTCGTTGAGTGAAATAGATTCGTCGCCAGGGTGACTGTGTTCAGTGATAAAAATCTAGACTTGAAAAATAAAAGTGTAGACTGTCAATAACGTTTATTTTATTTAAAAAGCTTTAACAAATTCACATAAAAAGTTCGGAGACGTTACTTTTCAGTACTCTCTCGTAACTTGGCGCCATCAAATCATTTTCTCATTCGAAGGGGAAAGTTGGTGATTAATATTTCGTGAAAATATCTCTTTACAACGAAAGTATCCTTTGTTTTAATGATTGCCACAGCATCTCGCGTATCATATCTATGACATTCTCTCCCCTATTTCGCGATAATACAAAACAAGTTGCCCTTCTCTGAACTATTTGTATGTCCTCTGTCAATCATAACTGGTAAGTATACCATACCGCGCAGCAATAATCCAGAAGAGAAGATACAATCGTAGGGCAGACAGTCTCTTTAGCAGTCCTGTTCTATCTTCTAAGAGTTCCGCCGATAAAACAGACTTTGGTTCGCGATACCTGCAGAACTGTGTGAGCGCTCAAATTTAAATTGTTCGTAATTGTAATCCTTGGTATTTAGTTGAACTGACAGCCTTTAGATTCGTGCTATTTGACATGTAACCGAAATTTAACAGATTCCTTTTAGTACTCATGTGAATGTCCTCACACTTTTTGTTATTTAGTGTCCATTGCCACTTTTTCCCCCATACGGATAGACTATCTTGTCTAAGTTATTTTGTAATTGGTTTTAATCTTCTGATGATTACAAGAAATCGCAGAGGGTTGCTCAGATCGTCTCCTAAGTCATTTACAGGGTGTTTCAAAAATGATCGGTATATTTGAAACGGCAATAAAAACTAAACGAGCAGCGATAGAAATACACCGTTTGTTGCAATATGCTTGTGACAACAGTACATTTTCAGGCAGACAAACTTTCGAAATTACAGTAGTTACAATTTTCAACAACAGATGGCGCTGCGGTCTGGGAAACTCTATAGTACGATATTTTCCACATATCCACCATGCGTAGCAATAATATGGCGTAGTCTCTGAATGAAATTATCCGAAACCTTTGACAACGTGTCTGGCGGAATGGCTTCACATGCAGATGAGATGTACTGCTTCAGCTGTTCAATTGTTTCTGGATTCTGGCGGTACACCTGGTCTTTCAAGTGTCCCCACAGAAAGAAGTCACAGGGGTTCATGTCTGGCGAATAGGGAGCCCAATCCACGTCGCCTCCTGTATGTTTCGGATAGCCCAAAGCAATCACACGATCATCGAAATATTCATTCAGGAAATTAAAGACGTCGGCCGTGCGATGTGGCCGGGCACCATCTTGCATAAACCACGAGGTGTTCGCATTGTCGTCTAAGGTAGTTTGTACCGCCACAAATTCACGAAGAATGTCCAGATAGCGTGATGCAGTAATCGTTTCGGATCTGAAAAATGGGCCAATGATTCCTTTGGAAGAAATGGCGGCCCAGACCAGTACTTTTTGAGGATGCAGGGACGATGGGACTGCAACATGGGGCTTTTCGGTTCCCCATATGCGCCAGTTCTGTTTATTGACGAAGCCGTACAGGTAAAAATAAGCTTCGTCAGTAAACCAAATGCTGCCCACATGCATATCGCCGTCATCAATCCTGTGCACTATATCGTTAGCGAATGTCTCTCGTGCAGCAATGGTAGCGGCGCTGAGGGGTTGCCGCGTTTGAATTTTGTATGGATAGAGGTGTAAACTCTGGCGCATGAGACGATACGTGGACGTTGGCGTCATTTGGACCGCAGCTGCAACACGGCGAACGGAAACCCGAGGCCGCTGTTGGATCACCTGCTGCACTAGCTGCGCGTTGCCCTCTGTGGTTGCCGTACGCGGTCGCCCTACCTTTCCAGCACGTTCATCCGTCACGTTCCCAGTCCGTTGAAATTTTTCAAACAGATCCTTTATTGTATCGCTTTTCGGCCCTTTGGTTACATTAAACCTCCGTTGAAAACTTCGTCTTGTTGCAACAACACTGTGTTCTAGGCGGTGGAATTCCAACACCAGAAAAATCCTCTGTTCTAAGGAATAAACCATGTTGTCTACAGCACACTTGCACGTTGTGAACAGCACACGCTTACAGCAGAAAGACGACGTACAGAATGGCGCACCCACAGACTGCGTTGTCTTCTATGTCTTTCACATCACTTGCAGCGCCATCTGTTGTTAAAAATTGTAACTACTGTAATTTCGAAAGTTTGTCCGCCTGAAAATGTACTGTTGTCCCAAGCATATTGCAACAAACGGTGTATTTCTATCGCTGCTCGTTTAGTTTTTATTGCCGTTTCAAATATACCGGTCATTTTTGAAACACCCTGTATATAGATTAGGAACAGCAGAGCGTCTGTAACTCTTCCTTGGGGAACGCCAGATACGCTATATGATCAAAAGTTCCGGTCACACCCACAAACATACGTTTTTCATATTAGGTGCATTGTGCTGCCACTTACTGCCAGGTACTCCATATCAGCGGCCTCAGTAGTCATGAGACATCGTGAGAGAGCAGAATGGGGCGTTCCGCGGAACTCACTAACTTCGAACGTGGTCAGGTGAATGGGTGCCACTTGTGTCATAAGTATGTACGCGAGATTTCCACACTCCTAAACATCCCTAGGTCCACAGTTTCCGATGTGATAGTGAAGTGGAAACGTGAAAGGCCACATGCAGCCTAAAAGCGTATCGGCTGACCTCGTCTGTTGACTGACAGAGACCGCCAACAGTTGAAGAGGGTCTAATGTATAGTAGGCAGACATCTATCTAGCCCAGCACACAGGAGTTCCAAACTGCATCAGGATGCACTGCCAGTACAATTACAGTTAGACGGGAGGTGAGAAAACTTGGATTTCATGGGAGAGAAGGTGCTCATAAGCAAACATCACGCCGGTAAATGCCAAACGACGCCTCTCTTGGTGTAAAGAGCGTAAACATTGGACGATTGAACAGTGGAAAAACGTTGTGTGGAGTGACGAATCACGGTACACAACGTGGCGATCCGTTGGTAGGGTGTAGGTATGGCAAATACCCCGTGATCGTCCTGTGCCAGCGTGTGTAGTGCCAATAGTCAAATTCGGAGGTGGTGGTGTTATGGTGTGGTCGTGTTTTTCATGGAGGTTTTTTTTTAGCCCTTGTTGTTTTGCGTGGCACTATCACAGCACAGGCCTATATTGATGTTTTAAGCACCTTCTTGCTTCCCACTGGTGAAGAGCAATTCGGGGATGGCGACTCCATCTTTGAACACGATCGAGCACCTGTTCATAATGCACGGCCTGTGGCGGAGTGGTTACATGACAATAGCGTGCCTGTAATGGACTGGCCTGCACAGATTCCTGGCCTGAATCCTATAGAACACCTTTGGGATGTCTTGGAACGCCGACTGCGTCCCAGGTCTCACCAACCGACATCGATACCTCTCCTGAGTGCACCACTCCGTGAAGAATGGACTACTGTTCTCCAAGAAACCTTTCACATCTGACTGAACATACGCCTGCAAGAGTGGAAGCTGTCATCAAGGCTAATTGTTGGCGAACACCATATTGAATTCCAGCATTACCGATGGAGCCACGAAATTGTAAGCCATTTTCAGCCAGGTGTCCGTATACTATTGATCACATAGTGTATTACGTCTTTTTTTATTCGATGACTTTCCGTCAATTACTACGAACTCTGACCTTTCTGAAAGAAAGTCACGAATTCTGCGCACAACTGAGATATTGTTCTATGGGCACGTAAGTTTTATTATATTGCTTATTTATGTATTTTCAGTGTTCATTGAATACCATATACCATGAAATTTTTCTTTTTAACTATTGGTCTGAAAACAGCTGTTTCACTTAAATTGAAATATAAATAAAAAGCGATTTGCATATCAGCTGCTGCCGCTCCATAAACACCATGCCCAAAAATTATTCAATAGACAAATACTACAGTTGATATTCTATAAGCTCTGAATGTTTTCTGACAGAAAGGATGTAACTGGTTTACAAGAAACTTAGCAATTTTTCAAAATTACACAGCAACCGAATGTCGGTTACCATTTGTAGCCCCATTACTGTGTGTACACAGTGCAAGTAAACGTTACTTTCTCTTTTCATAACACCGCCGGAAAACACTGTTTGTATTCAGTCCATGCTCCACACACGCAATAGGCCCTGCCTGCTGCCCTACTTTTCTGAAATTAAAATGAACTTGTGAAATGGCTCCTCGTAGCGACAAGTGCTAATACGGCGTTTAACGGCAGGTGGTTCGCCATTTTTCGGGCTGCTACCGCCACCGATCAGGGTCTCCCGACAAGCTGTCGAGTATAAATTCACTTTCTAACCGTTTTTAATGAGAGTCGGCGCCTCCTCTGTCGGTGATCGGAGCCCCCCTCCGTCAAACAGCGCACACCGCCCGCTCCGCTGCTGTCGATCAGCTGGTTGCAAAAGCGTCACCACCGGGCGCGGGACAGAGGAACGGCGAAGAAACACACGTGCGACACTCAGCGACGTGGAGTGGGGAACAGGCAGGGGCAGGATGTGGCCGACAACTCTTATTCTGTCATTATCGTCGCATTAGCGCAATTACTTTGGAAACGTCCACTTAGCGTCTTCGCTGGCTGTTCTCCGCGTGTGAAAAACAGATTACATCTGTACCTGAATTTACATCTAAATTAAAACGGATATCTGCATCTAAATTACCGGGGTATTAACATTTACAGAACACGTGTCGTCTGTCAATCTTCTCGATAACATTCATCCTCCATCTTCTTAAACGGTAACAACTGAATTAGCTACTTCCATTCCCGAAGACTGGGCGTTATTTCCTTGTGAGGCTCTTATCTACTCTAAACTCTGACATTACTTACATTCTGTACAGTGCAACAGTGCTATTATTTTTTTACAACTAATACGGTCACTGCGATTTGCTTCTGCAGCTACTTGTGATATTTGAAACAGTTTGTTTCATAAAATGCATATCTCGTCACGTTTTGGTTTTTCAGTATGATAAAAAGTGTTCTATGAAGATTTCAAATTTTTTTTAAGTTAAAGTTTTCATCGTGGAACAGAAGAATAGTGTACATACTAAGTTGCAACTCAAATTAACGAATATTTCGATTTCATGCATCTATTCCACTGATAGAAACATTTCATAATTAAGGCATTAGAAACCGAAGTGTGATCGTCTGCTCCGTCTTGTTCAGCAAGATAATGTCAGTGGCTTAACTCCCGACGACGATGGCTGGGATACCCATCGAAAGATTGAGAGCTCTATTAGAATTGATGCCGCTTGGAAACGGAAAAGATTTTATTAAAGTAATGGCCGTAAAGAAGATGAACATCACATATCATCGTATTACAGCATTCGTAGAAAATACATTATTTGAATACGTAGAGAAAAAATTGTGAAGCGATATGAGATGAAACGAAGACCTGAATCTGTAGCACGGAAGAGTAAACTTAGTTGATCCATTTACGAAACGGCGTATAAAAAAACTAGTGCACTGTCTGGGGACCGTGTCGTCCTATATACGACGTTGGAGTACGCAACAGATACGTTCCCACCCCCAAACGGTGTACAATGAGTTGTAGATCGTAATATCTTATACGTTACACGTTATAGAGGAGGTGAAATTACGGGGCGTGGTAGTAATTTGAGACACCCCATCGTGTATCACAATTTGAAGGAGAGTCAGTTGGTCACACGGTTGCGTTGAAGGTCGTGGTCGTGGTCTCCGAGCGACTGTCAAATGAGCAGGGGACGCGATTTGAGTAATAGATGTTAAAGGTTATTGTTAGTGAAGAATTTCTCGTTCATTGTATCACGAAAAAGGTGTTTCACGAATAGTTATAACACTATAGTTAGTTAAATGTAAGTTATAGATCATTTTGTAATATATATTGTCTTATTAGTTTCATCTCACCATATTTATAATAATATATTCTTGCAAAAAGTGGCTCTGAGCACCATGGGACTTTCTGAGGTCATCAGTCCCCTAGAACTTGTTGTTGTTGTTGTTGTTGTGGTCTTCAGTCCTGAGACTGGTTTGATGCAGCTCTCCATGCTACTCTATCCTGTGCAAGCTTCTTCATCTCCCAGTACCTACTGCAACCTACATCCTTCTGAATCTGCTTACTGTATGCATCTCTTGGTCTCCCCCTACGATTTTTACCCTCCACGCTGCCCTCCAATACTAAATTGGTGATCCCTTGATGCCTCAGAACATGTCCTACCAACCGATCCCTTCTTCTGGTCAAGTTGTGCCACAAACTCCTCTTCTCCCCAATCCTGTTCAGTACCTCCTCATTAGTTATGTGATCTACCCATCTAATCTTCAGCATTCTTCTGTAGCACCACATTTCGAAAGCTTCTATTCTCTTCTTGTCCAAACTATTTATCGTCCATGTTTCACTTCCATACATGGCTACACTCCATACAAATACTTTCAGAAAAGACTTCCTGACACTTAAATCTATACTCGATGTTAACAAATTTCTCTTCTTCAGAAACGCTTTCCTTGCCATTGCCAGTCTACATTTTATATCCTCTCTACTTCGACCATCATCAGTTATTTTGCTCCCCAAATAGCAAAACTCCTTTACTACTTTAAGTGTCTCATTTCCTAATCTAATACCCTCAACATCACCCGACTTAATTCGACTACATTCCATTATCCTCGTTTTGCTTTTGTTGATGTTCATCTTATATCCTCCCTTCAAGACACCATCCATTCCATTCAACTGCTCTTCCAAGTCCTTTGCTGTCTCTGACAGCATTACAATGTCATCGACGAACCTCAAAGTTTTTATTTCTTCTCCATGGATTTTAATGCCTACTCCGAATTTTTCTTTTGTTTCCTTTACTGCTTGCTCAATATACAGATTGAATAACATCGGGGAGAGGCTACAACCCTGTCTTACTCCCTTCCCAACCACTGCTTCCCTTTCATGTCCCTCGACTCTTATAACTGCCATCTGGTTTCTGTACAAATTGTAAATAGCCTTTCGCTCCCTGTATTTTACCCCTGCCACCTTTAGAATTTGAAAGAGAGTATTCCAGTCAACATTGTCAAAAGCTTTCTCTAAGTCTACAAATGCTAGAAACGTAGGTTTGCCTTTCCTTAATCTTTCTTCTAAGATTAGTCGTAAGGTCAGTATTGCCTCACGTGTCCCAGTAT
Organism: Schistocerca nitens; assembly: GCF_023898315.1. Taxonomy (NCBI): domain Eukaryota; kingdom Metazoa; phylum Arthropoda; class Insecta; order Orthoptera; family Acrididae; genus Schistocerca; species Schistocerca nitens. Next base: position 801,339,029 of record NC_064615.1, read on the forward strand.
TTCTACGGAATCCAAACTGATCTTCCCCGAGGTCAGCTTCTACTAGTTTTTCCATTCGTCTGTAAAGAATTCGTGTTAGTATTTTGCAGCTGTGGCTTATTAAACTGATTGTTCGGTAATTTTCACATCTGTCAACACCTGCTTTCTTTGGGATTGGAATTATTATATTCTTCTTGAAGTCTGAGGGTATTTCGCCTGTTTCATACATCTTGCTCACCAGATGGTAGAGTTTTGTCAGGACTGGCTCTCCCAAGGCCGTCAGTAGTTCCAATGGAATGTTGTCTACTCCGGGGGCCTTGTTTCGACTCAGGTCTTTCAGTGCTCTGTCAAACTCTTCACGCAGTATCGTATCTCCCATTTCATCTTCATCTACATCCTCTTCCATTTCCATAATATTGTCCTCAAGTACATCGCCCTTGTATAGACCCTCTATATACTCCTTCCACCTTTCTGCTTTCCCTTCTTTGCTTAGAACTGGTTTTCCATCTGAGCTCTTGATGTTCATACAAGTGGTTCTCTTATCTCCAAAGGTCTCTTTAATTTTCCTGTAGGCAGTATCTATCTTACCCCTAGTAAGATAAGCCTCTACATCCTTACATTTGTCCTCTAGCCATCCCTGCTTAGCCATTTTGCACTTCCTGTCGATCTCATTTTTGAGACGTTTGTATTCCTTTTTGCCTGCTTCATTTACTGCATTTTTATATTTTCTCCTTTCATCAATTAGATTCAATATTTCTTCTGTTACCCAAGGATTTCTACTAGCACTCGTCTTTTTACCTACTTGATACTCTGCTGCCTTCACTACTTCATCCCTCAAAGCTACCCATTCTTCTTCTACTGTATTTCTTTCCCCCATTCCTGTCAATTGTTCCCTTATGCTCTCCCTGAAACTCTGTACAACCTCTGGTTCTTTCAGTTTATCCAGGTCCCACCTCCTTAAATTCCCACCTTTTTGCAGTTTCTTCAGTTTTAATCTACAGGTCATAACCAATAGATTGTGGTCAGAGTCCACATCTGCCCCTGGAAATGTCTTACAATTTAAAACCTGGTTCCTAAATCTCTGTCTTACCATTATATAATCAATCTGATACCTTTTAGTATCTCCAGGGTTCTTCCATGTATACAACCTTCTATCATGATTCTTAAACCAAGTGTTAGCTATGATTAAATTGTGCTCTGTGCAAAATTCTACCAGGCGGCTTCCTCTTTCATTTCTTAGCCCCAATCCATATTCACCTACTATGTTTCCTTCTCTCCCTTTTCCTACACGGGAATTCCAGTCACCCATAACTATTAAATTTTCGTCTCCCTTCACGATCTGAATAATTTCTTTTATTTCATCATACATTTCTTCAATTTCTTCGTCATCTGCAGAGCTAGTTGGCATATAAACTTGTACTACTGTAGTAGGTGTGGGCTTCGTATCTATCTTGGCCACAATAATGCGTTCACTAAGCTGTTTGTAGTAGCTTACCCGCGTTCCTATTTTCCTATTCATTATTAAACCTACTCCTGCATTACCCCTATTTGACTTTGTGTTTATAACCCTGTAGTCACCTGACCAGAAGTCTTGTTCCTCCTGCCACCGAACTTCACTAATTCCCACTATATCTAACTTTAACCTATCCATTTCCCTTTTCAAATTTTCTAACCTACCTGCCCGATTAAGGGACCTGACATTCCACGCTCCGATCCGTAGAACGCCAGTTTTCTTTCTCCTGATAACGACATCCTCTTGAGTAGTCCCCGCCCGGAGATCCGAATGGGGGACTATTTTACCTCCGGAATATTTTACCCAAGAGGACGCCATCATCATTTAATCATACAGTAAAGCTGCATGCCCTCGGGAAAAATTACGGCCGTAGTTTCCCCTTGCTTTCAGCCGTTCGCAGTACCAGCACAGCAAGGCCGTTTTGGTTATTGTTACAAGGCCAGATCAGTCAATCATCCAGACTGTTGCCCTTGCAGCTACTGAAAAGGCTGCTGCCCCTCTTCAGGAACCACACGTTTGTCTGGCCTCTCAACAGATACCCCTCCGTTGTGGTTGTACCTACGGTACGGCTATCTGTATCGATGAGGCACGCAAGCCTCCCCACCAACGGCAAGGTCCATGGTTCATGGGGGGGCCCTAGAACTTAGAACTAATTAAACCTAACTAACCTAAGGACATCACACACATCCATGCCCAAGGCTGGATTCGAACCTGCGACCGTAGCGGTCGCGCGGTTCCAGACTGTAGCGCCTAGAACCGCTCGGCCACCCCGGCCGGCACATCGAGTACAGAAGGCTCTTATACCACCGCCATCCTCGGAATATTGAACACGCCAGTGGCTGTATACAAATCACCACTATTGCAGTCGACACCGGTACAGCAGCGACCATTCACCTGCGTCCATGGAAGTCTGTGGAATTCCACACGCCACTGGGTGACAGCGACGGAGGGATGTTAGCCACCAGTCAAGCAACACCACCCACATCGCTACATCTCAGGACACGAAGCAACTCAGCCACTGGCCCAAAGTCGGCAGGCGAACAAGTTTGGCCACCACAAACACCCATAACCCACCTCCCGTAGCACGCTCCAGGGCGTTTCAAAGCGGTAAGGGCCTATTTCGAGGGCTGGGAGGGGGTGGGGGGAGATGGAATGTGAATGCCCGTCGGAAGAAACTGCCTTACTGTTATACGGTCAGTAGGCTGTGGCTGTTCCTGTCAGGCGCTACAAGCGTTGCAAACGCTGATACCTCAAGTGAATGCTCGACCAATATCTCTCGTCGGAACCGAGATAAATACCTCGTTTGCAATAGCCATCACGCCTGACTCTGTATTGTCTCTCTAACGTTATCACATCATTTTGGTGTCTCGATCGAACCCTTTGTTTGCTGATTCGGCTGCTCGTCTCGTGATGTCATTGCAAATTTTTAATCTACGGCAATGGTTGTTTGTTCATTCCGCCGACCTTGCGTTCTGCTCGATCCTCCCCGACTTCGATCTCGAGTTCGTCTGAGATTAAGCTGCCTCGCTGGTACAGCAGATACCGTGCCTTAAGTGGCCGAAGGTCTCCAACGAGCACAGGTCCGTCGTGCTTACAGTCCTCACGTCAGCCGTGAGTAATACATTTTCTGTCAGACTATGCGTCGACGGCTTCGAGTGATTACCATCTACGCTCGGCTGTGGTGTTATGGAGCGTCAGTATAGTAATTTGTTTTTCAACATCTCTTTCTGTTACTCTCAATGAACAGAAATGTGTACGTGAGTTGAAAGTTGTTTTTCCCCACGTGACGTGCGTTGTTTTGTCATTTATGTTCGTATAAATGTTGCTTTCATGTTTGTAAGGACAAGCAGTAATGTTTCAAAGTTGAGTTGTGCATGACATCGCCTTCTCTATGTTGCGTAGTTAATGTTGAGGACATCCCTTAGGTGAAATTAAGCTTCCAGTTTATGGTTTCAGGGCAATTTAATGTAGCCTTTATTACAACAGACACATATATTGCTAGTTTTCGTGAACATCAGACTTGTGATCATTTTTTTCTCTCTTCGTAATAAGGCATTGTCTAGAAAGAGAATTTACTTTTGTGTTTCCTTTTCCATAATGAGTTTTACATTTTGTGGACTGTGTGTATGTTTATACGATGCTGGTTTACTCATTTTCTGGTGTTTCATCTATCAGATACGTTGCATTACAAACGCACGTCCAATAGTCGAAAGCTAAACTGTACATAGCCACCACGATAGAAGCAGAAAACGATAGATCGGTTTACTGCAGCTGATGACAACACTACAGGGAGAGAAGGCGCGTTTAAAAATGTACTGTGGAAAGGCGAATGCAGAATTGTTTTGAAATATGCATATTTATGGTCATGGTAGGGCATAATGAACTGCATTGCACAACAAAATATGTTCCACCACGACACAGATTTGAAGAAAGTTACGTAAAATCGCAACAGGGGTGCCATATACATAGCGTCTTCCCTGTTTCAGATACAAACAAAAGGAGCGAGTAGAGGGTGATACGACAATACACACATGCTTTCACCGATACAACGTATGTGCGATTAGATTCATGTCGATGTTACAACACCGTTGATTTCTACAGCTACATTTATGTTCCCAATGGTGTTGCGATGCGCACGTGGTACAAGCACATCTTGGTCAACAAATGTGTGAGTCATGTCCCGCTTCCTGCGTCCTCAGACTCGAACCCGTTGGATCATTTTTGTGTGTGTGTGTGTGTGTGTGTGTGTGTGTGTGTGTGAGCCGTGCCCACTTTGTTTCGCCTTTTCTCCCCTTCACTTGCTAGGCCCCGCTAGGTGGCAGGAATTACCCTTAGCTTCATGTGTGTTATCGCTGGCGCGAAGTCCTGAAAACACGCAGGAACGAGGTGACAAGAGAGTAGCACGGACAATGGTCGGCCCGTCGGATGTGTGGGCCGCTTGATCTGTTTGTGCGCAGACCGGTTGGTTGCGAGTGTACCGTTAATGACTGCATCGAAGTTCCCACTACGCCCTTTAGTGTGTTTCAGCAACATTGTCTTCCCTTATGTCCATACTGTGCGCTTTTGGATTCTGGCGTTTTACACCGGGCTGAAATTATGGATTAAGGACTTCTCGGTGTACCAGCGGTCGGTATTGCTCGCGCTCAGTTATGCCCGCCTCTGTGACTCTCGGTTTATGGGTCTCAAGAAATTTTCACCCGTTGTAATTATTGCTACCCACAACTGGTCTAACGGTGGTTGCTTGCCTTTGTAAGTGGTACTCGTACTTGAAGTTTTGCCTTACTGTTAATTATATGAAGATGTCCGAAAGAACAGATACCATCTTCAGTTAGTTAAGGCTAACCGGCCATTGACCTTCTTCTTCTGTGCGGATGCACACGTATTACCCGAACTCTTACGGGACTCGGTAATATTGTCTGCCGCGAGTAATGAGTCTAATGGGCAGGGGCAATAGTATGTAGTGTGTGGACATTAAGTTGGAATTGTGGGTCTCATGGGGAACGTGCAAGGGATTAATCCCTGCAGTCGCAGTATCCTCTGTGCTCTCGGTGGCTCAGATGGCTAGAGCGTCTGCCATGTAATCAGGAGATCACGGGTTCGACTCCAGGACCGGGCACACATTTTCAATTGTCCTCGTTGATGTATATCAACGTCTGTCGACAGCTTAGGGTCTTGATTTAATTATTATTTCATTACCATTAATTGTTTACGCCACAAGCTGTCTGGCACCTTAGACGTGGTGGCTTTCAAATCAATGTTATTTTCCTGTGAGTTACCCTAGTGTTTAGTGAAACAGAGTAGTATTTTGTGCTGTTAAATTGTTCGTAAGGTCTGTGGTAAAAATGGTTCATTAAGCGGTGATTCTTAACGCATTGGTATATTTTCTTGGATTTATTGTTTACTATTTTAAGGAAATTTGTCGAACTAATAAATGCTGTTCAAATTGTGTTTTAAATCATTCTGAAATTTAAGAGCCATGGAAGAGAGCCTTACTTGTAAAGGCAGGCAATTAAGTTCCACCTTCTAGAGGTAAGCTCATAGAAATTTCAGCTTGGTGCAAACAAGTCTTTAGCTGTGTAGCCAAGGAAACTTATTCGCTGTTTGTCTATTTCAAATAGCTTCCTGAGATTAATTATTTCACTTTGTTCAGTTAAATTGTTTTGGAGGAGACGTTTATTACGCCATCATTTACCGTTTTATGTTACTAGGTACGGCCTTGCCGCAGTCGATACACCGGTTCCCGTGAGATCACCGAAGTTAAACGCTGTCGGGCGTTGTCGGCACTTGGATGGGTGACCATCCAGGCCGCCATGCGCTGTTGCCATTTTTCGGGGTGCACTCAGCCTCCTGATGCCAATTGAGGAGCTACTCGACCGAATAGTAGCGGCTTCGGTCCAGAATACCATCATAACGACCGGGAGAGCGGTGTGCTGACCCCACACCCCTCCTATCCGCATCCTTCACTGAGGATGCCACGGCGGTCGGATGGTCCCGGTAGGCCACTCGTCGCCTGAAGACGGAGTGCTTTTTTTTTAGGTGGTGTCTGCTCTGTGCAACTTTGAGTAACGTTTCCGTTTGAGTCTTACGGCATGGGCGAATTAGATTTTGTTAACTTGTATCTCTTATATTATGTTTCACCTGCATAGGATTTGTTAACAGCTGTGGGATTTACGAGTTGTGGGCCCGCTGCTTGGAGTGTCGCTTAGCTGCGAGGACTAGTTGCTGTTGTACACCGGCACTGTGTTTTCTGGGAGTGTTTGTGGCTGCGGTTCGTTAAATTAGCGGAGAAGTTTGCGCTGCCAGCATATTTCTTAAGTTTGTTTAGCGTACACGCTTATTTACAAGCTCTTATGTTAATATTTTCTGCCAGACATGTTACATCGCTCCTGAAATGAGTAACACCATTCGATTTATGACTAACCTTCACATTTTCTAAATCGGACCATTTCAGCCTGTACTAATTGTGCTAATATTTGGAAACTTTGAGAATACTTTTTCTGGTAGACAGTATTTGAGATGTTTTTCTAATCATTTTGCCATCAGTTCCCTATTCTATTCATTCCATGCATGTAAAAGAAAATCTTGCTGGTTTGTAACTGTTGGTACTGAACTATTATGCTTGGACTGTTCTAAAGACCAATATTTGGAGTTGTGATTTAGTAATCGCATCTGCAGATGTTCCTTTCAAAGAATAGGCTAGTCGGAGTAAGGTTGAAATTGATTCAAATTTATTTTTTAAAAAGTGATGATTTGTTCTTAAGATTTCGGGACAGTAATCTTTTCACTATTCTGAGGCCAAATTGCTTTAATTAAGAAATGTCTTACATTATTATCTTATCCTGTTGCTCATTCCTTGACATTGTTAATACTGTATTCCGTTTATTGGCATGGTCTGTCCTGTAAATAAACGTGAACTGTCAATGGAAAAACGATGCGATTATCACGGGTCTGCCCTTCCATGTGTCTTTTTCTTTTCTCATCTTGTGTAAGTGGATTTCAGATGGGTCATTTAAAAGCTTTGGTGCATTCCAGCCCTGTTGGTTGTGTCAATGAAGTCCGCCATCGCATAGAGGCTGGTTATCAATGCATTCAGAGTACACCTCGGATTTTTGAACTTTTACGAGCATCGATGAGGAGACACACTAAAGCCTCGCTTCAGGTAAACGGTGGCCTAGTAGAACACTTGTAACGTGTTTCTCCTCTATTACATATATGCTTTTCGGTGCTGCTTTATAAGGCGTTGATTTACTCGGTGGCAATACGTCATATCGGAGAAGCCATTGCTTCCCAGACATGTATTTTTTAGAACTATTTGCTTGTTTTCCTCTACTCGTTTATACAGTTTGTTACAAAAAGGTACGGCCAAACTTTCAGGAAACATTCCTCACACACAAATAAAGAAAATATGTTATGTGGACATGTGTCCGGAAACGCTTACTTTCCATGTTAGAGCTCATTTTATTACTTCTCTTCAAATCACATTAATCATGGAATAGAAACACACAGTAACAGAACGTACCAGCGTGACTTCAAACACTTTGTTACATGAAATGTTCAAAATGTCTTCCGTTAGCGAGGATACATACATCCACCCTCCGTCGCATGGAATCCTTGATGCGCTGATGCAGCCCTGGAGAATGGCGTATTGTATCACAGCCGTCCACAATACGAGCACGAAGAGTCTCTACATTTGGTACCGGGGTTGTGTAGTTTAATGAAATAATGAAATTTCATTAAAGAATGCTAATCAGTTACCTTTTTTAAATTTTGCTTTTGGTTAATTTTCTTTACCTTTCTGTACGTACGAACTTCGTTGTAGAACTTCTTATTTGCGTGTGGTAATAAAAATATTCATTGAGACAGAATTAAGTACATTTAAAATTACGTGAACTCACATTAACTGATTAAGAATATTTAGTTGAGAATTAAATCCTTTACATAATTCGGCCTTGGCACACAGTTTCTAAATGCAGTGGGTTTTTTCTTTAAATACACTCCTGGAAATGGAAAAAAGAACACATTGACACCGGTGTGTCAGACCCACCATACTTGCTCCGGACACTGCGAGAGGGCTGTACAAGCAATGATCACACGCACGGCACAGCGGACACACCAGGAACCGCGGTGTTGGCCGTCGAATGGCGCTAGCTGCGCAGCATTTGTGCACCGCCGCCGTCAGTGTCAGCCAGTTTGCCGTGGCATACGGAGCTCCATCGCAGTCTTTAACACTGGCAGCATGCCGCGACAGCGTGGACGTGAACCGTATGTGCAGTTGACGGATTTTGAGCGAGGGCGTATAGTGGGCATGCGGGAGGCCGGGTGGACGTACCGCCGAATTGCTCAACACGTGGGGCGTGAGGTCTCCACAGTACATCGATGTTGTCGCCAGTGGTCGGCGGAAGGTGCACGTGCCCGTCGACCTGGGACCGGACCGCAGCGACGCACGGATGCACGCCAAGACCGTAGGATCCTACGCAGTGCCGTAGGGGACCGCACCGCCACTTCCCAGCAAATTAGGGACACTGTTGCTCCTGGGGTATCGGCGAGGACCATTCGCAACCGTCTCCATGAAGCTGGGCTACGGTCCCGCACACCGTTAGGCCGTCTTCCGCTCACGCCCCAACATCGTGCAGCCCGCCTCCAGTGGTGTCGCGACAGGCGTGAATGGAGGGACGAATGGAGACGTGTCGTCTTCAGCGATGAGAGTCGCTTCTGCCTTGGTGCCAATGATGGTCGTATGCGTGTTTGGCGCCGTGCAGGTGAGCGCCACAATCAGGACTGCATACGACCGAGGCACACAGGGCCAACACCCGGCATCATGGTGTGGGGAGCGATCTCCTACACTGGCCGTACACCACTGGTGATCGTCGAGGGGACACTGAATAGTGCACGGTACATCCAAACCGTCATCGAACCCATCGTTCTACCATTCCTAGACCGGCAAGGGAACTTGCTGTTCCATCAGGACAATGCACGTCCGCATGTATCCCGTGCCACCCAACGTGCTCTAGAAGGTGTAAGTCAACTACCCTGGCCAGCAAGATCTCCGGATCTGTCCCCCATTGAGCATGTTTGGGACTGGATGAAGCGTCGTCTCATGCGGTCTGCACGTCCAGCACGAGCGCTGGTCCAACTGAGGCGCCAGGTGGAAATGGCATGGCAAGCCGTTCCACAGGACTACATCCAGCATCTCTACGATCGTCTCCATGGGAGAATAGCAGCCTGCATTGCTGCGAAAGGTGGATATACACTGTACTAGTGCCGACATTGTGCATGCTCTGTTGCGTGTGTCTATGTGCCTGTGGTTCTGTCAGTGTGATCATGTGATGTATCTGACCCCAGGAATGTGTCAATAAAGTTTCCCCTTCCTGGGACAATGAATTCACGGTGTTCTTATTTCAATTTCCAGGAGTGTATTTACTGAATTCCTTCCCGGCGTTAGCTGTGGAACACAAGACTGTCTCTATTAGCAGAAAATGGTTAAATATTGCCAAGCCGACGTTTAATTATCACTGATATAACACACTTGACTATACATTTAAGTTATTTGAAAGAACCAAAATTGTTAAATTTCAACATTAACTATCCGCCTATGAATGCACAAATCCGTCAGTCTCAGGATCGCTGTAAAAGAAGTACATTTTCTTAATTCACTGCTAATGTTTATCTGTTCCCGATTTACGGGTTTGGTTAATTTTTCTTAGCGGAACAATTTTTTAAATGTGCCGCCGCTGCAAATCGCTCGGTCGCGGCACAGCCCAGCAACACCGCTAAAAATGCTGAAAATTCTTTAAAGAAATGTTATAGATGACATGGGTAAGCTAATTTACATTAATAATACACACTTTTGATAAATTATGATGTATTTATACCACAACAATAATTCAACTCACATTAGTTTGTAATTTCTGCTCTAATGGCGGCTAAATCTCGATACAGACAAATGAAGTCTACTCATTCATGAAATGCTTCGTCACAGCTTCCTCTCGCTTTCAGCTCTACAGGGAGATGACCAAAGAATCCACAGTACGTGGTGCTTTTATACTACTGCTGACTATTAACATTTCTTTGTAATCCCACAACATTATTTTCGTCTGTGGCTGAATTTTACATTTTTGTTATCGCAGATATTTACACATTTCACAATTATATTATGAACATAGAAACATTACCATCCTAAATACAGAGAGAATATTACTACAAAAAATATTACAATAATGACGAATGTCCTTTACACAAAATTAAATGATATTTTTTGTTAAATAATTACAGTATTTACAAATTGCTTTTTAGCGGCGTATATGGTACAATTAAATTTTAGTTTATAAATAGTGTGAGTTTGCCTGGGAACGTTACATTGCCCCCTGGCAGCATTTGGCAAAGAGTTTCTATACTTTGACACAATGGTGCCAGTAACGTTCTTTACAATTCTGTATTTTTTTATGGAATGGCTCTTTTAATTAGTCCCAGGGTTATATATGTTCATGGCTCCCCCATTTGGGCGAAGGCAGACAGGAAACCTGGGCAAAACTGTGCCGGAGCCCAGCCATCCCAGTTGGTTCATGATTAATCTTGTCTCTTTAACAGTCATTCTTTTGAATTGATTTAGCAGTTTGTCATCAACGGTTACATAATATCACAGTCACATACAGTTCAACGAAAGTTTTTTGTGTGTGATTAACTACTCGTTATTATTATTAATTTTGCGATATACTGCAAGGTCACTTGTCCTAGGATATATCACTTAGTTTCTTGAAATCATTTAGCACAACGTCACTTTTCATAATGTTCCCACTACCTACGTGTTACAAATCCATCTCCTACACTTGTTAGTGTTCATTTTCTCTTATCAGTTTACGGGTACATAATGAATGTTCAATATTTATCAAAAATGGAGTCATTGACATGTTATGCAGTTTGTGTAAATATTTTGGAATATATCAATAATGCTGTAGTTGGCGAGCGGTGCGGAGTGATTGTTGAGCGGCGCTCGGCGCGGCGCGTCGGCTCCGTGTAGGTTACCGCCCCCGGTGTTGACAGCTACGGCGCGGAGAGGCGTGTGGCTGTCTGGTCTGCTACGGGCTGCTGTGGCCGCTGCATGGCTGAGGTAGCCGGATGCGCGTTGTGTATCAGCTCGCACGTGTGACATCTTCTTGCAGTGCTCCAGCAAACATGTAACAAGTTCACAAACAGTGTACTATCCTTATGGGCATTTTTCCTGCTGTGGGGAAAAAAACGCACACAGTTATTGGCAGTTATTATTCAGTAGGCCTTCACTAGTCTGGTTTGCACAATGTTTCGTTGTCACAGTAACACGTTTTATGGGCACACAATATTTTTTCACCATGTCATGACTTGTCATTAGTCACACGCAAGTTTTCACCTTAGGACAAAATGTATCTCTGTAGTCAATGCGCTTTTCTGGCGTCCCTTGACACACAAAGAGTTATAGGTTAACACTAACTTGGTCCACCGTCCGTTATCGGTTCACTGTTCGTGTCGTGCTAGTTCCTTGTTCACTTGCACACACGACGATGATACAGTTTCTTACAACTTCGTGACGTATTGCTGCAGGTTTAACAGTCACTGTCTGTCTCTGCCACACAATACTGCACTTTTGTTTAAGTTTTTTCATTTACAATGTCCGTTGTGCAATTTTTTAACAGCACATTCGTAACTTCTTTGTTCGCTCTTTACCAAGGTGTGTGATATTTGCGTACATGGTAACAAATATTAAAATTTCGTATTAGTCTGCCCAAAAATCATCTATATTTATGTTCGAGTAGATTTTATTTGTGCATTCCAGCCGGATTCAGGCATATTGTTCAATAACTCCTTTGAAATCATGTCTCACTTTACTGTCAAGGTCCTACGTAACTACAGTGTAGTCTCTGTAGGCTAAAATTGACTTGGACTGTATCAGGCTAGCTCTTTTTTACTGATAGGATCTGCACATGCTTCAATTGAAGCTTCCTTGTGCGTGACTTTGCGTTACTTAAATTTGCAATAAGTTTGCCTCCCATGGTGCCCTCTGGTCACTACTGGGTGCATTATTCTCTTTGATAACACTGGTTTGAAAATAAAGTTCTCAGGGTTCAAATGGCTCTGAGCACTATGGGACTCAACTGCTGTGGTCATAAGTCCCCTAGAACTTAGAACTACTTAAACCTAACTAACCTAAGGACAGCACACAACGAAATGATAATTAAATAGACACCCTAGCTGCAAGCAGGCGTTGATACACTTCATTGGGGACATGTTGAAAATGTGTGCCCCGACCGGGACTCGAACCCAGGATCTCCTGCTTACATGGCAGACGCTCTATCCATCTGAGCCACCGCGGGCACAGAGGATAGTGCGTCTGCAGGGATTTATCCCTTGCACGCTCCCCGTGAGATCCACATTCCCAACATGTCCACACCACTACATTCGTAGTGCGCCTAATAGATGTTTGCCCATCATACTCATTACTCGTGGCAGATTAATCTACCAAGTCCCGTACGAGATCGGGCATAGCGTGTGCGTTCGCACAAGAAGGTCAAAGGCCGGGAGCCCATATTTTTAACTATATATGACGGTAGTATCTGTTCCCGAAAGAACAGTTACCGTCGATGACCATGCAGCTTTGCTCGAAATGAAATGACGGTAACTGTTCTTTCGGGAACAGATACTACCGTCATATATAGTTAAAAATATGGGCTCCCGGCCTTTGACCTTCTTGTGCGAACGCACACGCTATGCCCGATCTCGTACGGGACTTGGTAGATTAATCTGCCACGAGTAATGAGTATGATGGGCAAACATCTATTAGGCGCACTACGAATGTAGTGGTGTGGACATGTTGGGAATGTGGATCTCACGGGGAGCGTACAAGGGATAAATCCCTGCAGACGCACTATCCTCTGTGCCCGCGGTGGCTCAGATGGATAGAGTGTCTGCCATGTAAGCAGGAGATCCCGGGTTCGAGTCCCAGTCGGGGCACACATTTTCAACATGTCCCCAATGAAGTGTATCAACGCCTGCTTGCAGCTAGGGTGTCTATTTAATTATCATTTCATTTCGAGCAAAGCTGCATGGTCATCGACGGTAACTGTTCTTTCGGGAACAGATACTACCGTCATATATAGTTAAAAATATGGGCTCCCGGCCTTTGACCTTCTTGTGCGAACGCACACGCTATGCCCGATCTCGTACGGGACTTGGTAGATTAATCTGCCACGAGTAATGAGTATGATGGGCAAACATCTATTAGGCGCACTACGAATGTAGTGGTGTGGACATGTTGGGAATGTGGATCTCACGGGGAGCGTGCAAGGGATAAATCCCTGCAGACGCACTATCCTCTGTGCCCGCGGTGGCTCAGATGGATAGAGCGTCTGCCATGTAAGCAGGAGATCCTGGGTTCGAGTCCCGGTCGGGGCACACATTTTCAACATGTCCCCAATGAAGTGTATCAACGCCTGCTTGCAGCTAGGGTGTCTATTTAATTATCATTTCATTTCGAGCAAAGCTGCATGGTCATCGACGGTAACTGTTCTTTCGGGAACAGATACTACCGTCATATATAGTTAAAAATATGGGCTCCCGGCCTTTGACCTTCTTGTGCGAACGCACACGCTATGCCCGATCTCGTACGGGACTTGGTAGATTAATCTGCCACGAGTAATGAGTATGATGGGCAAACATCTATTAGGCGCACTACGAATGTAGTGGTGTGGACATGTTGGGAATGTGGATCTCACGGGGAGCGTGCAAGGGATAAATCCCTGCAGACGCACTATCCTCTGTGCCCGCGGTGGCTCAGATGGATAGAGCGTCTGCCATGTAAGCAGGAGATCCCGGGTTCGAGTCCCGGTCGGGGCACACATTTTCAACATGTCCCCAATGAAGTGTATCAACGCCTGCTTGCAGCTAGGATGTCTATTTAATTATCATTTCATTTCGAGCAAAGCTGCATGGTCATCGACGGTAACTGTTCTTTCGGGAACAGATACTACCGTCATATATAGTTAAAAATATGGGCTCCCGGCCTTTGACCTTCTTGTGCGAACGCACACGCTATGCCCGATCTCGTACGGGACTTGGTAGATTAATCTGCCACGAGTAATGAGTATGATGGGCAAACATCTATTAGGCGCACTACGAATGTAGTGGTGTGGACATGTTGGGAATGTGGATCTCACGGGGAGCGTGCAAGGGATAAATCCCTGCAGACGCACTATCCTCTGTGCCCGCGGTGGCTCAGATGGATAGAGCGTCTGCTATGTAAGCAGGAGATCCCGGGTTCGAGTCCCGGTCGGGGCACACATTTTCAACATGTCCCCAATGAAGTGTATCAACGCCTGCTTGCAGCTAGGGTGTCTATTTAATTATCATTGCATTTCGAGCAAAGCTGCATGGTCATCGACGGTAACTGTTCTTTCGGGAACAGATACTACCGTCATATACAGCACACAACACCCAGCCATCACGAGGAGTTCTCAGGGCCTCATATTATTGATATTATTCTGGGTTCGAATCTGTCAATCTGACAGGTACACATATATACACATATACATATATAATAGAAAAGATTGTACAAAGAAATATTTCAAGTTTGACACACATATAGAATATTATGCAGTACACAAACTAATCATTACTAAAATGTTCCTCCTCACTGATCTCTGTCACAATTTAACACTATAAATAATTACACTAATCAGGTTATCTGTGCAGACATTTAGAGCATGTTTAAGCTAACACTAATTAAAAAAGACATAACACAAATATTCAGAAACAAAACAGAAAGTCAATCACATTCTTTTAACTAAATACTTCTACACTAGTACATTATCTCTACAGATCACACATCATTAATGTTCATTCATTTTCAAAAGAATGGTGTCCACATAGGACTATTAGTCATTTACTGTAGGAATATTTTTACATCCTTACGCGGATACAGTCCCCGTACTCTCCCTGAGTGGGGATCTGCTAAGAGATAGCTACTATTTCCTTCTTGGACTAAGGAATGGAGTACGAGGCTCGACAGTAGGTTTTGTGAGGCTTCACCTCAGTATTGTACTGATATCCCTTAACAATTCCTGGTCGTTCTGAAAATACATCTGCATAGTTAGATAATAACTGTACCAAATTCTGCTGTTGCATTTAGTTCAAATTTTCGGACTGTGATACTTTGTTCACAAGTGCGTCCACATTTGCTTTTAATTGATCACTTTGTACGTCTGGATAATAGAGATTTTGTCCTAGAGAATGATCGTCTAAATGTAGTATCCACTGATTCCTACATTTTATGTTAATAACATTACAATTAGGCACAGGTACCTCTTCAGATCTGAGCATGGACAATTCTATCCTCCTACCCGCGTTCATCAAACTTAATTTTCCCCGAGAAAGGTCGATTACTGCGTCCCTTTCTCTCAAAAAATCTACCCCCAAAATGCAGGCTACCTTTAAACCCTTTACTACCAGGAATGAGCACGCTATGGCTTCTTCCCCTATATACATCTCTACCCGCACTTGGAGTTTAATTATTTGTCGCTGTGCACTGATGGCTCCAGTGACTTTGCAATTGTTCAGAGGAAAAGTCAGCATACGCTTTTCTTTCCCCAGTACTCTGAATAAGTCCATACTCATGACACTGACAGTAGCACCTGTATCTACGATTGCTTGCACATCAATATTGTTAATTTTGATCTCTATTATCGCTTGTACTTTGTCTTTGTGCTCCTTTATGCACGTGGGTGGTTCAGTTATTAATTCATGTCCCATCTGTACCCCGTCATTATACCTGAGGATACAGATTCCCGATGTTTTGTTCTGTGTCGGGCTGCTCTCACTCCAAACCACAGCCGACGATGGAGAGCATATCTCGGCTGAATCTAGTTTGTTGAATTATTACAGGTGGATGGGTGTGGCTGCTCTGTGTCACCGACCTCCACTATGTGTAAGTTGTGTTGCGTCGGCCGCCACGGTTGCGCAATTGGCGCATTTTGTGGTGGCGGTCGGTTATTGTCATATCTTTCACTGTTTTGCCGGTCCGGACTGGGCCTCTGGTTCTGTGGCCAAGTTCGGTTTGCATCGTTATAGGTATTAGTGTTCCACGGCCCCCTGGCATTTTTCCATCTACTATTGCTTGGTGGGCCTGTTTCATATCCGTCATCGAACCTCCTTTTCCGGTCATTATTCACCGGCGGACTATTGCCGTTCCGGTCTCTACCTCTATTCCCGTTTTGTACATAATCTTGTCTCCTATTGTTACCTCCGCCGTTTCCATTATTTGGTGGAGGCGTGTTATTTCGACCATTTCTGTAACCGTTTCCGTTACTTCTAGCCTGTTCAGAGGCTGCCTTAACATCCTCCTGAATAAGGTAAATTGAGTCCAGAACAGACAAGAAATGTTCTATGTCGTTCTCCGGTACGTGTATAAGTTTTTCCTTTACGTGTATCGGCAAGCGTGATTTCAAAAGTCTGATCAAATCCCGGGATGAAATCTGCTCGTCCCAGTAACGGGTCTTATTAATGTACTTCTCAAAATATTTTCGCAAACTGCCTAGTCGTGGAGAATACGGCTCTGGATTATATACCTCTTTCCGTAATCTCTCCTGAATACATGTTGACCAATATTTGGCCAAGAATGCCTTTTCTAATTGCTCATATGTGTCGCAACTGTCAGCTGCTTCGGTTGCCCATAATGCAGCATCTCCTTGTATGTAAGACATAACGAACTGTATTTTCTGTGTATGACTCCAAACGCTAGGCAAAATGTTTCTAAATCCCTTGATAAACACTACAGGGTGAACAGATTTCTTCTCCGTTGTAAAGATCTGAAACTGTCGGTTTCTAATCAGGCTTTCTTCAATCATTATTTTGGAGTGACATTTATTTGTTTCGCTAACATTGATTGCCTGTTCTGTCTCGCAGTCGCAATTTTTTACTGCTATATTTATATGCCTATCATTGTTGGACCTGGCTGGCGTGACACACGCCTGTGCGTCGCCGTGCAGCAAGCTGTATTCCAGCTCCGCAAGACGACGGTTGACATTCCGTTGCCACAGCGGAATGTCAGTGTGTACCGCCTGTTTTAGGTCCTGCATTTCCGCATTGGAGCCCACGTCTCTGGCTTCAATCGCGGCGTGCACCTTCTCATCTATTTTTTTTATAAATTCGTTTTCTATTTTGTGCACTTGTTCGGACATTTTGTGCTCAATTACTTGAATTGTGTCAATTTCTAATTGTTCCATCCTGTTAGCCAGTACACTGATTTCACCCACGATACTGGCGTTAGCCACTTGGATATTATCTACTCTTTCGCTCAGTTCTTGCACCGCTTTGGGTATGGTTTCATAGTTTCGTTTCAAACTAACAATCTCACTTTGCATAGCTTCCAAAGATTGCATTAACTGCAAATCTCTCTCATGCTGGCGTCGATCACGCTCTGCTTGTTCATGCATAAACGTAGCTTGGAAATTGAGCATGCGCTCGAACATAACTTTTAATGATTGCACTTCTGACAACTCACCACTCTCTGGTCCGTGCCTAGTGCTTGTGGGTGGTACAGTATTTCTACTATCAACTGAATCACTGGCTGGCAGTGACAACATTTCTTGCCCTTCTGCCCCCAGATTCTCACATTGTACTTCCTGAACTACGCCACTAACATTACTTTGTATCCCACTTTCTAACTCGGTATCACTACTTGCTAACTGTTGTTCATTATCCATGTTGATATCTTTCTGACTACGCAATCTAACCATAGTCAACAAAAGAAACAAAATCTGAACTAAAGATCCTAACACTCAGGTTTCACTGACATAATCACACAAGAAATGGTCATTTGTTGAAACACACTTATTATATACTACAATGACTAACTACTCAAATGTCCTGTTATTTTTAAAAAAAAGAACACTAACAACAAGCACACCACTAATGATCCGAGAACACCGCACTGAGGCTACTTTACTACCCACAGGACAACTACACTGTAGCTTTACCTTTTTGTGATCTATCTTGGGTGCAGCTGCCCCCTGGTATTGTGGTAGGTAATTAATTTTTCGATATAATGAGCTCTCTTCTTCAGCTTGCCTCTGGTTATATAGTGTTCTCATGCAAAAAATCATATACAGGTATTACCACACAATATTGGTTAGACAATACACACAATACATGGAAAAAAACATTAATTGTTCTCCAACAAAGTTCGACTATAATAATTCCCTAGTTATCTCATGGGTATTCTGTGGCCACTGCATATTCGAGCCCCACGTTGGGCGCCAATTTAATGAAATTTCAAAATTTCATTAAAGTAGACAAGAGCTTTCAAGTGCCCCCATAAATGAAAGTCAAGAGGGTTGAGGTCATGAGAGCGTGGAGGCCATGGAGTTGGTCCGCCTGTACCAATCCATCGGTCACCGAATCTGTTGTTGAGAAGCGTACGAACACTTCGACTGAAATGTGCAGGAGCTCCATCGTGCATGAACCACATGTTGTGTCGTACTTGTAAAGGCACATGTTCTAGCAGCACAGGTAGAGTATCCCGTATGAAATCATGGCGGTGAATCGAGGAAGTACAGTACATACCGACGAAACTAAAATGAGCTCTAACATGGAAATTAAGCGTTTCCGGACACATGTCCACATAACATCTTTTCTTTATTTGTGTGTGAGGAATGTTTCCTGAAAGTTTGGCCGTACCTTTTTGTAACACCCTGTATACGTAATAGTGAAATAGCTGTATATTGTACTATATCGCTCAGCACCGCCAACAGTGGAATTCACGAACACGGTACTAGGCAAGACCTGCAGTCCTGCGTGAGTCTCTGGACGGTGACAAACACTAGTCAAAAGTCAACTAACTACGAACTGGAGGCCTGTTGGAGGTACCTGTGGGTGAGTTTTTACGAAACCATCTGGACATGAGTTAATAAATGTTCAGAGAATGCAGCTGTGTTCGAAGGTCAGTATAACAAAAAGCAGCTAAGGTCTACAGTGTGACAGCTCCAATTCTGTCCTACTACGGAATCCGCAACATAACCATTAACTGGGCTTTAAAGCAGGTTAGACAACCAGTGGTTCTAAATACCCTCTTAACGATTCCCAGTTACGATTTGTGCTCATTTATATAAATTTATTGCTTATTTAGCCTTAACAGATTCGGGCCTTAAGGCCCCCGCTTGGAGGGAGAGAGACGGACGAGAGTCAGATGCACGAAACGTGAGGGGGATGACTACCGTGATAGAAGGTGGACTATAATCTATCTTTTGAAGTTTGGAAGGAACTTAATTTCTCTGATATTTTAAGGAAGATTGTTCCAAAGTAGGGTTACTGACACAGAAAATAATTTAGGGAACATGGCAGTGTTATGAAGGTACAGAGAGAATTTTATCTTGTTGGGAGCAAGTATTTCTGCTGTGGTGTTCAGATGGTAGTGTAAGGCTTGAAGAGAAATAAGAGGGTGTGCAGTGACTGTGAAGACGATAGAGCAAGCAGAGTATGATAATTGTTCGTAAGCTAGCGTGATGTCATAGATAAAACGTACGTCACAAATGTATTGCACACAAGCATTCATCACCAGTTCCAGCCTGAGTGAGCTTTCGTACGGAAGTCCTTAGAGGATGGCTTCACCACCGTCCAATATGGGGAGTGTTACTGTCTCTACTAGGTTATTTTTAAGCTCAAAAGTAAATACTATTTCCTACCTCTGTAGTGAGTGAAGTGGCGCTGAAAGCTTCTTACAGACTGCAGCTCTCTGTTCAGTCCCGTCTAACTGATGTTTCAGAATTATCCCCAAGTTTTTTGTAGAAGAAGGGAAGATTCTGTACCGCCTAGGATTAGTGGCAGAAGGATTCTTTGAACTAAGGGATAATAACTTTATTGCGATCAATTAAGACGAATCACGTAAGTTCCAAACCTATGCTCTGTGCAAACTCTGACAGGACAAGTAAGTCGGCATTTACATGGTGGATGGCTGTGCACGGGTATGTTGGACTTGCACTTGGATATAACTGAATGTCGTAAGCGTATAGTTGATTTTTGCAATGAAAGAGAGTAACTGACAAATTTCTAACGTATAATGAGAAGAGTAATCGGCCCAATACTGATTGTTGCGGGAGTCCTGATACTACAACCCTCCATTTTGTCCGTTTTGCTCCAACCATTAAACACTGTTTGCGAGACGTAAAGTGCGATTGGAATCAGTGTACAGCACTTGAAGAGAAGTGTTGACTTGTGAGCTTAACTAGCAGAATATCGAAGTCGACAGTGTCCACAGCTTTGCTGACACCCCAAAACCATATAATAGTCAGTTTAAGGTTTTTATCTTACGACTCACCAGCTGTTATCAGATTGGTTGTACTTACAGTACTTGTCGTTACTTGCTTTTAACGAGAATGTTCACATCTGGTGTGTGTTTTGATTCTTATAGCATGTTCTACACGTGCGTACTTTTAATTAGATACTGCAGTTTGGTGACTATTTTAAATTATATTTTAGAATTAGTTTATTTTGATTGGCAAGCAACTTTAATTTTACTATTTGATGTAACAGTTACGATAGATGCTACGAATGTACTTAGGGTTTACTGATTTTCTTTTACGAGTCAGTGTTATCTACCATCTATATTTTACTTTGTACAGTTTTTTCGTCACCGTGTTCGGTCAGAGGGTTAGCTACCCTCTGTAAGGGGGAAAAAAAATTCTGGGTGAATGGATCAACAAAGAACCTAAACGAGTGTCATCGGACGTCCACTCCGAACAAATTCCACGAACAATGTAGGACAAAATTAGTTAATAAAAAGTAATCAGCTCGGCGGAATGCCACACTAAGGGGCCCGCGTTCGATTCCCGGCTGGGGCAGGAGATTTTCTCCGCTCAGGGACTGGGTGTTGTGTTGTCCTCGTTATCATTTCATCTCCATCTCCGACGCGCAAATCGCCCAATGTGGTGTCGCATGCAGTAAGTAGTTGCCCTCGGCGGCCGAACTTCCCCGAATGGGGGACTGCCGGCCCGTAGCCGGCCGGAGTGGCCGTGCGGTTCTAGCCGAGCGACCGCTACGGTCGCAGGTTCGAATCCTGCCTCGGGCATGGATGTGTGTGATGTCCTTCGGTTAGTTAGGTTTAATTAGTTCTAAGTTCTAGGTGACTGATGACCTCAGAAGATAAGTCGCTTAGTGCTCAGAGCCATTTGAACCCGGCCCATAATGCCGTACGGTCAATTCCATTTGTGTACGTTTTCATAAAAGTATGACATCGATTCTGGCTGATTAGCGTCTTTGCGCTCTCAGGAATATGTTCGTAGTATGTGAGATATTTGTCACTTTTCCACCATTTGTTTTTCTACCACCCGGTCGCAGGTTCGAATCCTGCCTCGGGCATGGATGTGTGTGATGTCCTTAGGTTAGTTAGGTTTAAGTAGTTCTAAGTTCTAGGGGACTGATGACCACAGCAGTTGAGTCCCATAGTGCTCAGAGCCATTTTAACCATTTTTTCTACCACCACGCTGGTTACATGCGTCTTGACTTACGTGTTTCTTACGGATACAGTTTTTAATCATCATTTCAATTGTTTGTCACTCTTTAACCTGCGGTAATATGTGTCTTCGTGTGGTTTTCGGAACAATGGACGATTTATACCACCATATGTTTTTGGTTTTGTTATGTTTGTTACCTTATTGCCGTACATGAGAAATTCATTGAATAAAATGTTCTCAGGTTTCCAACCGCGTCAATTGGTTAAAACTACACGAGCTTTCGGCCAAGCACTCCTTGGCCATTGTCAAGTGTTATGACTGCCAGTGGGCTGTTGGTGCGCCCTTATATACGCTAGCTGCCGGCTGTGAGGTCACTGGTGTCCGTGACATTACCATACATGGGCATGTTTTGAGTCGGCGTTCGATGTGCCCTCTTCAACCGCGCGATCGCTGGATCCCACGCAGCGCTGAGCTGCAAGCCACCGTCTCTATTCAGGGTGTTTGTGGTAATTTTTATTTCAATATCTTTCTTTATTAAACTGTCCCAGAAGCCGTTACTGCGAGCCACGACAGAGGTATCGCCAAATTTTATGTGGTGACCGTCTTCAAACGCATGCTCAGCTAACGCGGATTTCTCTGGATAGCGTAGGCGATAATACCTCTCATGTTCTTTCTTGCGTTGTTCCACAGTGCGCACTGTTTGTCCGATGTACTTCTTGCCACACTCACAAGGTATTTCGTAGACTCCAGGTGTTCTGAGACCTACAGCGTCTTTAACTGGTCTCAGTAATTGACGGATTTTCGTTGGAGGCCTGAAGATTGGTTTGATCTTGTGTCTTTTCAAGAGGCGGCTTATTTTGCCCGACACAAAGCCACAGAATGGCAGCAAAGCATTCATACATGAGAAATTCATGTTTTTTAATGTGAACCATTGTCCCACGTAAGTAATTCTACATTCTTATTCTTCTTTATGATGTAATTTGTAACCTTTGTGCAATTTTGGGACTGATTGTTTCCACCACCTGACGATGGCAAAATGTCAATATTACAATCGTAATATATAAACAATAAAGGTTTTTGGTGTAACGTAAGCAGAAAGACAACTTTCTGTCGCCTGTTGTTTGTCCATAGTTTTTATCACTCCTTCAGTCACTTTCATAACAGGAGTCGTCGTGCGGCGTGTCGTGTACGAGGTGAATTCATGTTATTAATTATCGCCTCGAAGAAATTAAATTACGCAATTAAAATTGTTTTGTTGATACATGAGTTATAGTCTCAGTACATATCGACTCCCACAGTATCACGCTGCTAGAGGAGCCAGACAAAATGGCACAGCCCATCTTCACTTTCTCAAGTTTTAGAAATGAAACAACTGCTAATCAAAATATCCACGGGTGTACTGCCGGTCTACAGTGTCCAACGGGCACAATATTTCGGCGATCATACATGTCGCCATCATCAGGTGAACTGACGGACTGAGCTCCTGTGAACGTGCCGGCACGGAGATCCGTACGCTATGGCTGCTCAGGAGGAACTGGGTTCGGTCGTGGAGGCAGCCGATTTAAATACCCTCCGCCCGCGGCGCGCTCACTCCGCCGTCCGCGCCCCGCGCCACGGTCGCGCGGTGGAACAGATTGCGACGACGTCTGAGATGACGTCGGTGTGATGGCTCTGTCCGCCGTGGTCGTCACAACTATACGTTTGCTCCATTTACTCTTGATTAACCCAATCGCTGGTTCCCAAGCCTTGCTAAGATTATAGCCACAGTCACGATTTATGAGGTCGTCATTGGTGCGAATTTCGATGGCCTCTCTAACAACGCTGTCCCAGTATCTCTACGTCTGTACCAGAATCCTCGTGCGTTCATACTCCATAGCGTGATTTTCCGACAAACAATGTTCAGCGACCGCCGACTTGATCGGATACATCAGTCGAGTGTGCCTCTTGTGTTCACGGCATCGATCCTCGACGGTACGCATCGTCTGACCAATATACGACTTGCCACACTGACACGGAATCTGGTACACGCCGGCCTTCCTCAAACCGAGATCATCTTTGGCGCTCCCCACCAGTGCACGAGTTTTATTCGGAGGACAAAACACAGTTCCGACCCGGTGTTTCTTCAAAATGCGGGCGATTTTCCCCGAGAGTGCACCTGTATATGGAATAAACGCAGTGCCTACCTCCTCCCTCGAGATTTCATCCATCTCCACAGGTTGTGCTGTAGTGGTTGGGCGGAGAGCACGTTGAATTGGCCACTCTGAGTACCCATTTTTTCGAAATACAGTTCTCAGATGTTCCAATTCCCGGGGTAGACTCTCTGCGTCAGAGATAGTGCGCGCCCTATGTACTAGAGTAAATGGAGCAAACGTATAGTTGTGACGACCACGGCGGACAGAGCCATCACACCGACGTCATCTCAGACGCCGTCGCAATCTGTTCCACCGCGCGACCGTGGCGCGGGCCCGCGGACGGCGGAGTGAGCGCGCCGCGGGCGGAGGGTATTTAAATCGACTGCCGCCGCGACCGAACCCAGTTCCTCCTGAGCAGCCATAGCGTACGGATCTCCGTGCCGGCACGTTCACAGGAGCTCAGTCCGTCAGTTCACCTGATGATGGCGACATGTATGATCGCCGAAATATTGTGCCCGTTGGACACTGTAGACCGGCAGTACACCCGTGGATATTTTGATTATCAAATACGCCGGGAGAAACTCAAGAATCAAACAACTGCTAAGTTTATTTACTATGCGGTGAATAAATAAGTTCAATAACAGTATAGGCGGAAATTGCTGTCTTTTCCAGGATAGTGCAGGACTGTGGACACAAGTAAACATATAATAATTTTTCAAATTTCTGTCGTACTTACTGCAGAGCGACCAAGTATCTCTCACCAGCTCAGTGTGATACTGTCCCGTGCGACTCTCTCCATTCACAGGTGTTTCTCTGATCCCTGAACAGCCTCGACAGTGGAGTGGTCCATACACTGAGATCCTCACACACGGGCGCTCACGGCAGCGCCGGCCCCGCCTCCCTCCAGAGTTCGGCCAGCCACATGATTTACTCGTACGCTAGACCAGATTTTCACCAGGTGAAACTTAATAGCCACGTACGCGGCGTAACGGCTATCATTAAGTCGTTACACTGTTCTAAATTAAGGAAGACGTTTTGTTTTTCTCGACAAAACGGCTTTTTAAAAGCACAATTATTGCTTGTCAGCGTCGCGGCGGCGGGCTACCAGCAGACAATTCCGGCGCGCCGCGCGCTTTTTCTACGGCCGCGCTCAGGAATTAATGACTCGAATCGCTTCTTAAGGTATTTCTTGTAACTGTCCGGCTCCACGGTTACGGCCCGCTATAAAGCGAAGCGCCACGCAGAGTCTCGGCGGATGCTGGCTGGAGGCACGTGAAACGTGTCCCGACTTGGCGAACAGACCTCTGCGACTGGCACTGCCTTCACACAACGTAGCCGGCAATAGATACATGAGTCGCGAAAAAAATGTTGAGTATATAAAGATATCGTATAACTGGACCACTTAGTGACTGCGTTTTACATGCAGACAACAGAGCGCTCTGGCTTTTTATTCTTAAATACTGTAGCTCTAGTCAACATTCAACATGCAGCTCCGCTGCGGTGCATTCTAGCGCAGTGCTGCCGTTAGTAGTGGAAGCTACAGGTACGTGTATCACACATGAGCTGGTCACAAAGTTATTTTGACTGCAGATGGAAAGCTTTCTTGTAGATTTATTTCAAACCTCCCGCTAATGCCGATAACTCTAAAGAGTTGACTGACTGAAGGGAAGTTGATACAAATAGGTTATACGTACAGACGACTCGGTATAAGAATAAAGATTACAAAAATTGTTTCGGCAAACGGAAAGCGGGTAACGTTGCTTCCGTAGATGACAGGGTAACAATATCACAGCACAAACACAGGCAAAAGATAGCTTAACAGTTGAACTTCTACAAAACAAGTCTCGTTAATGAAACTATGTGATCAAAAGTATCCGGACACCTGGCTGAAAATGACTTACAAGCTCGTGGCGCCCTCCATCGGTAATGCTTAAATTCAATATGGTGTTGGCCAACCCTAAGCCTTGATGACAGCTTCCACAGACAGGCGTATGTTCAATCAGGTGCTGGAAGGTTTCTTGGGGAATGGCAGCCCATTCTTCACGGAGTGCTGCACTGAGGAGAGGTATCGATCTCTGTCGGTGAGACCGTGCACAAAGTCGGCGTTCCAAAACATCCCAAAGGTGTTCTACAGGATTCAGGTCAGGACTCTCTGCAGGCCAGTCCATTACAGGGATGTCATTGTCGTGTAACCGCTCCGCTACAGGTCTTGCATTGTGAACAGATGCTCGATCATGTTGAAAGATGGAATTGCCATCCCCGAATTGATCTTCACCAGTGGAAAGCAAGAAGGTGTTTAAAACATCCATGTAGACCTGGGCTGTGAGAGTGCCACGCAAAACAACAAGGAGTGCAAGACCCCTCCATGAAAAACACGACTGCACCATAACACCACCACCTCCGAATTTTACTGTTGGCACGACACACGCTGGCAGATGACGTTCACCTGGCATTCATCATACCCACACCCTGCCATCGGATCGCCACGTTGTGTACCGTGACAGGGTAACATTGTCACAGCACACACACATGCAAAAGAAAGCTTAACAGTTGAAATTCTACAGAACAAGTCTCGTTAATGAAACTAAGAATCGGGACACCTGGCTGAAAATGACTTACAAGTTCGTGAACACAACATTTGCCCACTGTTCAGTCCTCCAATGTTTACGCTCCTTACACCAAGCGAGGCCTCGTTTGGCATTTACCCGCGTGATGTGTGGCTTATGAGCAGCCGCTCGACCAAGAAATATGTGTTTTCTCACCTCCCGCTTAACTGTCACAGTACTTGCAGTGGATCCTGATGCAGTTGGGAATACCTGTGTGATGGTCTAGGTAGATGTCTGCCTACTATACATTAGACCCTCTTCAACTGTCGGCGGTGTCTGTCAGTCAACAGACGAGGTCGGCCTGTACGCTTTTGTGCTGTACATGTCCCTTCATGTTTTCACTTCACTATCACATCGGAAACAGAGGACCTAGGGGTGTTTAGGAGTGGAAATCTCGCGTACAGACGCATGACACAAGTGACACCCAATCACCTGAACACGTTCTAAGTCCGTGAGTTCCGCGGAGCGCCCCATTCTGCTCTCTCACGATGTCTAATGACTACTGAGGTCGCTCATATGGAGTACCTGGCAGTAGGTACTGCAAAACGTTTGTTTTTGAGGGTGTCCGGATTCTTTTGATTACATAGTGTATAAGAGGACACGTGAAAATGCCATGGCAAATGGACAGATATCAATATAGCAAACAGAGCTGGGTGTGACGTGATTCCACTGCTCGGTCAGCACACACTTCTTATCGGTCACCGAGTACACAATGGCTAACCTTTCATCCTGTTCGCCTGCTCGATGATACTTGCTGTTTTCCTCTGTTCTGCAGTCTTCTGCGATGCGCCAAGTTATGCTTTGTAACCCACCGCTCCAGAGGGTGCTGGTGTACTCGCAGTGTCGCGCCCACTGCCAGAACCACCGTGTTGCAGCGCTGGTGCTGCCACAGCTCTAGTCTTGGGGCCTTTAAACTCGCCGGCGATGATGGCGTCTATTGATGGTGCCAAAACAAAAATGTTGACATACCACCTTATGGCAGCTGGAGTACCAACACGCAAAATGCAAACTTATGTCTGTAACCAGCTGTATCTCTGTGACCAATAAAAATTGGACACATATTTTGCAGAATGTTTATTGCAATTAGTCTAGAATACCAAGTCATACAACATTCATTATTCCTTCTGGAATATCCTGACCCATTCGAGTCGTCGGTAGAGATTTACGATAAATATTATGACAGTGGATTTTATTTGACGCATAAAATAAAATCTTTAAAAATCTAGAGTATCCTGAGTGTACAAAGACATATTTCTAACAATCTTCGAACTGATGGACTGGATATATGCCTAGAAGTATTGATTGATATGCTGTACAGTGGAGGAAATCATATATCAACTGATGTAAGCTATGAAACACACATCAACAGGGCGAGAGTCTCTCCGTGACCACTAACGGACAAGGATGCCATTGCTGGTTTAGGTGAAGCTAAATTAAAATCGATATGTCTGTCATTTTTACCGAGTATTAAGTCCAGTCAGTCGTCAGTGTCTGATTATGATGCCAATAAAGATAGGAGAATACGACGAATTTTGTAACTTGAATCATAATCAGTACAGGATACAAATTAAGGGCATCTTGTGTCTCATCATCGCAATCATCATCAACAACAACCAATTCGATCAGCTGATGACGTGGCCTCTTTGAGTCGGCGCGGAGTGTAGGATTCCTGCAGGTCCTTCCATTTCTGTCGATTTTGAACTTCCCTCTGCCAATTCAGTCAGGCGGTCTTCCCGTTGGTCTTTTTTTGGTAATCTCCACTCCCATCTAGTACCTGTTTTGAGCACCTGCCATCTCTTCTTCGAGTAACGTGAATATCCCATTGCCATTTCAAGGTATTCACTGTTCCCATTACGTCACTGATCTTAGTTGTCTGCCTGCCATCATCTGCTTTTTGTCTGCCTATCTTTGTGCAGCCAAACATTGATGGTCCCATTCTGCTTTGGGCTGCTATTAGTTTTCTGACAATGAATTCACTTAATGTCCATGTCTCACAGCCATAAGTTACTATTGGCATTATACATTGGTCAAAAACTGTTTTCTTCCGCTAACTCGAAGTCTTGGACCTCAAAACTGAGGAGCATCTTCTATAAGCTTGGCAGCCTAATTTTATACGTCGAAATATTTCTGATTTATATCTTCTTTCATATTTATCAGATGACTCAGATAGAATTATTCTGTAACCATTTGAAATTGCGTAATTCCAACACACATACTTCCATCCGGTGTTCATTCATTCATCACGATCTTGATTTTATCATAGTTCAGTTTTAGGCCAGCTTCAGAGCAAACTGACGCAAGTTCGCTAACCAGTATTTGGAGTGGTTCTATTCGTATATTATGTTCAATTAGTACAATATCATCCTCGAACGCCAGATTATTTAATCTCTCTCCCAGAATTTGGATTCCATTGTTTTCCAATTTAATTTAGATATTTCTTTTTCTAGGACAGCTGAAAACAGTTTTGGAGATGTAGGGTCACCTTCTTTTAAGCCATTTTTGATAGGAAGTTCATTGGTTTCCTCGACTACATTCACAAACACTGTGAATGTTTAGTATATATTGCACAAAACTTCAGTATAGGTCTGTTCTATTCCTTGCTGTTAGAGCCTCAAATACAGCTGATTGACTGCTCGAATCGAATGCCTTTCCAAAATCTATGAAGGCGAGGCAAAGGAGGTACACACTT
The DNA here is from genome assembly GCF_023898315.1 of Schistocerca nitens. NCBI lineage: Eukaryota > Metazoa > Arthropoda > Insecta > Orthoptera > Acrididae > Schistocerca > Schistocerca nitens. Next base: position 801,367,918 of record NC_064615.1, read on the forward strand.
GTTCTACTAATTGTTTCACATAATAGTGAGGTTATGATCGATTGTACTAAACCTTGCGCGTAATCCAGCTTGCTCAATGGGTTGCGCTGGGTCGAGTGCAGTGCCCAATCTGATAGTCAAAATTCTAGTAAAATCTTTGTGCAGTATGGACAGGAGGCTGATAAGGCGATATTTCATTATGTCTTTAGTATTACCTTTCTTATTTACTTGGACTATTTTGGGTTTATTCCAGTACCTTGCTAATTTTTCACTGTGCAAACAATCTGAAAATATTTTAGCTAAATGCTTTATAGATTCGTCATCCATCAGCTTTGAAATATCGACTCATCACTACCTGGAGCGGTTCCTTTTTTCATCTTGTCTATAGCATGTTTGATTTCTGAGAGGAATATTTCTAGAAATGCAAAACAGAACCGTTCAGTTCGTCCAAGATTAAGATACTATAAAAATTCTCAATATATTCGAGTATTTCTCTCTTATCTGTAATTCGGCCTTGGTCTGTGTCTAACGCTATTAGCTGATTCTTTCCAGTCATAAGCTTCCGCTTGGTTATTTTTAAATTAGATTTATTTTCAACATAGGCTTTTAGCGTATCTTCTTCATGCTTCTTGATGTCACATTTCATCCTCTTTCACAGGGCCTTGTACAGTTCTGAACATTCTGTCTTATCTTTGTCTGTTTCTACTTTCAGTTTTGTTATCGTGTCCGTCAAACTTATCATTTTATTTGTCAGTTTCTTCGGTTGGTTTCGAGATCTACACAAGCCACTGTTCACTTGTTGCGATTAGTATCTTTGTTACTGCATCTGCTTCACATTCTTTTAATTTTTTCTTAGTTATTTCGTGAAATTCCTGTTTCCGTTTTTCGAGATTTTTTTAAATGGTTCAAATGGCTCTGAGCACTATGGGACTCAACTGCTGAGGTCATTAGTCCCCTAGAACTTAGAACTAGTTAAACCTAACTAACCTAAGGACATCACAAACATCCATGCCCGAGGCAGGATTCGAACCTGCGACCGTAGCGGTCTTGCGGTTCCAGACTGCAGCGCCTTTAACCGCACGGCCACTTCGGCCGGCGAGATTTTTTTAAAAAAATGGCTCTGAGCACTATGGGCCCTAACATCTGTGGTCATCGGCCCCCTAGAACTTAGAACTGCTTAAACCTAACTAACCTAAGGACATCACACACATCCATGCCCGAGGCAGGATTCGAACCTGCGACCGTAACAGTCGCGCGGTTCCGGACTGAGCGCCTAGAACCGCGAGACCACCGCGGCCGGCCGCGATTTTTTAATTTTTTTCTTTTTCTCGTAATTAGTTCCAGTCTTTCATGTTTTGTATTCAATTCGAATCCTGCTCTCTTAACCAATAATCATTGTTTGTGTTGAATCTGTTCAGCACAGAGACATATTTAACGTCCTGAGTCCTGTTGATAAGAAAGAAATCTCTTTCACTTTTCATTTTAAAGTTCATTCGCGACTAGGATGCTTCTTGAAGAAAGTTTCATAATAGGAGTTTTTATGTCTTCCGCAAACTGAACCAGTCTCTCACCTCTGTCATTTCTCTCAGCTATTCCATGTTTGCCAATAACTGCATCACCTTCCTTGTACGTTCGAACTTTGGCACTGAAATCATCAATTATAAATTTATAAAAATAGTCTCTCCCTTTCCCACAGGTTTCTTTCAGGCACTCATAAGAGGTTTCTGTCTCCTCATCCGAGTGACTAGAAGTAAGTGCATATCCTTGAAGTGTTTGTATTTTATACTTTACTGATGTTTTGAGGACCAAACGTGCTATTCTGTTTGAAGTTCCTTCTAGTATTGCTATGTCTTTGTTTACTAATAGCCCAACTCAGTTTAGTTTTCCATTTGATTCACCACAGTAATAGAAGAGATTTCCCGAATTCAGTCGAAGGCAGTTTTCATCTTTACGACGTACTTCACTTAAGCTAACAATGCTCCAGTTAATTTTTTTCTAATTCCTCTTCTATTTCTGTCAATCTGTCGTTTCCCAGTAGCGAATGATGATTTTATATGCATATTTGAAAACACTGCTTCTCTCGTTTTGTAGTATTAGGCTTTTGGACACTAAAGCTGTTCCCACCCAGAAATCCGAATGTACTTTATCTCCGGAAGACATCATGACTCAAAGATGTGAAGCACAATCCGCCACGCTTGCTTCAGAACTGATGGCGATCTGATTTCAAGGCCACCCCCAACGTGGAGTACAGACGCCATCCTTGTTGCTAGTTTTTTCTACCCTGGGTATTTCATTTCCCATGAACCAGTCATATGTGGGAGGCTTTCTCCGATCCGTCACCTGCGTTGGCACCCGATGGGGAACTAGCAACCCCAACAAGTAAAAAACAGACCACACCGACAAAGTTATTCCTTGGCAAAAGCCTAAATTTGCGTATTCAGCGTTTTGGTCCACAATTAAAAGACGAAAACTGACAATTTGCTGTTAAGCAGATGTCAGTATTTTAGTTACTACAAAAGTCGAAACGTAGCATCTAGTGACATCAACGCACCCAATCCACAGGTAAATAACCTGGACGTGCAGACTTGAGTACTTAACACGATCCACTTCGTAGGATAGAATGAAATTGTCTAGCTGTTACTTCAAAACCAACATATAGAAAGTAACTGTTGTAAGTTGGAGAACAAACGAGATACCTATGAATGAAAGCTGTATTCCTAATTTTTATAAATAATTAAGGACTTCCAGAAATACTGTCGGTGTGTTCAGGCACATGTTATTAATCTCTAGAGAATGAAAATCAAGGACAGATTAAAAGCGTGTGATCGACAGGGATTCGAGTCTGAGACTGACTTCCGCGGACAAATTGTAGCAAACTGAGTAATCCAGTCCCACGCTGAAAGCTTCAGTCTGCCAGCAGCTTTCTTGCCTTACATCACAAACTCCATAGAAGCTCTCTGGACTAGACTGGTGGCCAACTACCGTCCGAAAACGTATATCACACCTCATCCTAAGCTACAAGCATTTTGAGTGAGTTGTGAGATGTTACTGGATATTACTACAAGAATGAGGGTCTGACCTCGACCTTGGGCAAATCACAATTTTAAACATTCTTTAAGTTGCATTAATATTAGTCTGTAGAGTGCAAGATTCATCTCTGTGGTAAAATTGGTTGTGCTTATTCGTGGAGTATTTTAAAAACCTCGCATTCTATTGCATGGACTGTGGGAAACCGCACACAATATAACCTAAGCATCTGAAATGTGTGCTACAGAAGAATGTTGAAAATAGGTTGACTGATAAGATGAGGAATGAGAAGGGTATGCGCAGAATCTGCGAGGAAAGGAATATACAGAAATCACTGTCAAGAGGAAGGGACAGGGTGGTACGACATCTATTAAGACATCAGGCAATAAATAGCACTCCGTCTTCAGGGCACGAGTGGCCTACCGGGACCATCCGACCGCCGTGTCATCCTCAGTGGAGGATGCGGATAGGAGGGGCGTGGGGTCAGCACACCGCTCTCCCGGTCGTTATGATGGTATTCTTGACCGAAGCCGCTACTATTCGGTCGAGTAGCTCCTCAATTGGCATCACGAGGCTGAGTGCACCCCGAAAAATGGCGGCCTGGATGGTCACCCATCCAAGTGCCGACCACGCCCGACAGCGCTTAAAATCGGTGCTCTCACGGGAACGGGTGTATCCACTGCGGCAAGGCCGTTGCCCAACACAGCAGGCAATAACTGACTCAAATTCATCCATCAAATAATTGATTACGTATGTTACAAATACTACTCTGAGATGAAGAGGTTTTGCAAAGAAGAGGAGTTGGTGGTGGGCCGCATCAAACCAGTCAGAAATAAAAATCTGTTATAGATGACCTTTTACTTATTTATCGTATGGTACTTGGCTGTAGCACATATACAAATACATTTATAAATAAGAATACAAATGTGAAACACGTATAAAACGACATCATGAACATCACGTAATAAACACACAGAATTAAGGTATGTAGCATGTGAGATTAGTTGTTGACCGCACATCGCTGTCCAGATATTGTATCTACTTCATAGAATGAGGTGTCTCTTCTACAAAGCTCTCAGCTGATCCACCAGGTTTTCTTACACTTGGATGATACGGTAGAGAGTCTGCTCAAGTGTTCCATAAAGTCTCTGTTTATAAGGAACGGCCTTGCATCTTAGATGGTCGCTTCAAATACGGTTGATTATAGTTCAGTCCTTTCTTGGGAAGTTGAATCTTTGAGTGCTTTTGAGAGATCTGTTATGAAATGATGATTTGTGAGTTCTCCCAGTTCTTTCTGAAAGTGTCTATTAGGTTATAGACGTTCTGTTCTCTTATATAGCCCTTGTTCCATATTGGCTTCCGTGATTTCAAATATGTATTTGGCAAATTAATAATTACTACAGCTTTAATAGGTACATTCCTTTTGTGGTCTGTCCGTAGAAATTTTCCTCACTCTATGGGGGCAGAATAGTCCGTTACGTTTACGTTTCAGCAACGTCATTTGAAACAGCCGGGTACCAGCTACACTGTACCTAGGCCACAACGACAACGTAAAGAAGAGTCCTTAGTTCCATTCGAATATCCGTCAAAACAGAAAACAGTTACCAACGAAGCATACGTTACGACAAGAAAAATATACTATGCGTCAGAACAAAGAGGCATTTCCAAAATTAAAACAATCTGTAGAATAACTACAAGAAACTGCGAGGAAATTTACACAATTTGGAATCTGGAAGTAATTCATAAAACGAAACCCGCCTGTACCCGTAACCCCAATGCATTCCTCGTCTTCGTTTACGTTGTAATGTGAGTAAATTTAAATTTTTCAGAAGACCAGGAAGGAAAATCTCGATCATAACATCAGAAGAAACAGACTCGCAAGACTGCAACACGGTTATGGTACGCTATTCAGCTTAGCTAAAGGACCAGGAAAAGGTCTCGAGGCATGTTGACAAAGGAGAACAATGAACTACTGAATAATTATTTTACCTGATTAATAACAGCAGTCTCGAGATATTGAGAGGGATTTCTGAAACAGAAACTCAGAAAAATACAAGCAGCTTTATAAAATGGGGAGGTACAGTCCTTGAAATTCATAGTAAATTGAATTTAAACAAAACCGCCAACAGCTATTAGTTAATGATTTGTTCACACTTTTAGTTTCGCTGTGTTAATGCACCATTTTCACATGTTACCACATAGAAAGGAAAACACACTTGTAATCTATATAACAAAAAAATTTAAGGACAGGCAATGAAAATGAATCTCAGTGAAAAGAAGTTACAGTAGTGTAACATATATTAGCACGCGGAGACGTCCCCAGTGGTTGTAGTTACAGAATCCAGCCCCACTGAGAGGGGTTGTGGTCTTCCATGGCCACAAACGCCTGCAGTCATTTGCCGATCTCCGCCATTTTAGTTACAAATGACCGCCTCCAGCGCTATACCCTACGGATTCATGTACTGATATATTTGGACATTCGGGATCCGTTAGACGTTTTATTAATCTGTTCATCTGTCTCAGGCCGATACTTCCTGCTTCCATGCTGGTTTTCTAGCTTTTCCATAATGGGGCCTCCGACTACCTAATATATTCATTGTCGTTTCCGACTAGTTTGTTATTGTTGAATGTTTCTAATAAGGCTTGTAACCTTACAAGATTTTTTAATATTTTTAGTCCTTAGTCTTTACACAATTGGCACATGGATGCACATGTAGGACCAATAGGTTAATTAAATTGTTGCTTGTATAGCTTGTATAGCTTTTTCCTTCTGGGGATTATTTGGCTTTGTAGTAATGGGACTGCTTAATGTATTACGTTACTCAAACAGATGGTCTACTGTTGGAAGCATTACATTTAACTATGATTGTTTGTGCCATAGTGCTTCATCCTCTGCACTATTTGGCCTAATGTTATGTGTTAGATCTATCTACGATTCTTTGTCTCATAGTGCTTCATCCTGTGCACTGTTTACCCAAAAGCTGTGCCTGTTACTATTTGTTGACTACTTCTTCATGGGGTTCGATTCTGTGACTACGAAAGTTGAGGGCATCTCTTTGTGGTAATGTATGTGGCACTACTGTAAGTACTTTTTATTTAGATTTATTTTTGTTGTCTGTCCTTAATTTTTAATTATATGTTTGTAAGGATGCTTTGCTTCTATCTAGTATAACCTGAAGATGCTGCTTCTCGCAGTGAAACCGATCGTGCGAATAGATCATCAATTAACGCCTGCGTGGGCTTTTAATCAAGTTCAGTTTCCCAGAAACGTGCATTTTATTTAGTTGTGTTCCTCCCAACAGAGACGGTTTACCTCTTACGCCCAAAGTCTGTTAGCTCTTCACCATAGCATACCAAAAACCTCATTCGGCATCGCTTTTGGTGGTGATGGTTGGGTCTTCGCCTTTTTAGGTGTTGGTGAATCCATACATGTCCATTGGTTGCTTTGCTTCTTTGTCTCGTGTTCGTAGCGGTGCACCCAGCACTCGTCCATGGTCATCGGACACCTAAAGAGGTCATCTAGATCGGCCTGAGACAGATGCAACGTTTTCACTGCAGCTTCAGTTCGGCGGGCTTTTCGATTGGGCGTGAACAGTCTCAGAACCCAGCTTGCGGAGACCTCTATCGTACTCAAAATGTCGTCCAGTATGTTGAAAAAACTTGTCCGTGAACGATTTTCACTATCGTATCGTCTGAAAACAACCGACTTGAAGTACCAGGGCTCCCATTTCTGTTGAGATTCCCGGTTCCTACGACTCCGTTAATCGTCGTTCAGTTTCGTCTGACCGCAGTGGGAACGTCTGCGAAAGCTAGCCACTGTGCCATACGATAGTGCGTTTTTTTGTGCAGTCCGTAATTTCTACATAGATTGTTGCTGTATTATTACGGTTCGAATTGCTGCAAGATACTCTACTTTTTCGACGATCTGCATCATTTGGTTTTGACTCCTCTAACGACAGAATAACGGTGTTGGTTCGCTGATTTCGGTGTGCAACTGGATTGCAGACATGTAATGGTAAACAAATAGCTCTATGGGACTCAACTTCTGAGGTCACCAGTCCCCTACAGCTTAGAACGACTTAAACCGAACTAACCTAAGTACATCACATACATCCATGCCCGAGGCACGATTCGAACCTGCGACCGTAGCGGTCGCGCGGTTCCAGACTGTAGCGCCTAAAACCGCTCGGCCACTCCGGCCGGCTGGTAAACAAACAAAGACTTTTTTCGCTGGTATTTAGCATCTCATTTAAATTACTTAGCCCTGTGTAAGTCTGAGATGAAGCGGTATTCACGTAGGCGCAATAGAATCACTCGCAGAGTGCGGTAAGTGCAGAGGCAGCGGCAAGTTGGGTGGCAGCGCGGCGGAGGCGCGTGTCCACCCCTGCGGTCCCCAGGGCGGCCGAGTGATTCCGGCAGTAAATCTTGCCGCCCTCTCGCCGGCCGCGCGTCGCCCCAAATTGGATTCTGATTGCCGCCAGGGAGCGACTCAACTGCCTGTGTGCAGATTGTGAGGGTGGCGGGATCACTCCATTTAGGGGTTAAGCTCGCTTATGTGGCACTGGAGCAGGCGGCACCGACGCCGACGCACTTGCGGAGGGCGCCGCGTCGCAGGCGTCGCGCGACTGTTCCGATCTCAGCAACCTCTCCCGTGATTTACGTGCTTCACAGAAACACCGTCACAGAATCCGCACAGGAGCTCGCACTGTACCCGAAATGTAGATATTAGGTGTCTTCATCATTTGTTTAAAAGTAAGTTTACCGGACAAAATATTAAAACTCCCTTCGAACAGGCCTCGAAAGGCCTAAGGTACCGACAGACCACCGTGTCATCCTCAACTTATAGGCATCACTAAGATGCGTATATGGAGGGGCATGTGTTCAACAAGCCACCCCTCCCCCTCTCGTTGTCAGTTTTCGTGACCAGAATCAATGCTCCTCAACCAAGTAGCTCTTCAACTGGCCTCAGAAGGACTGAGTGCCCGCCTGCCAACAGCGCTGGGCATATCCGGACGGTTACCCATCCAAGTGCCAGCCAAGCCCGACAGCTCTTATATTCGATGATCTTATGGGAACCGGTGTTACCCCTGCAGCAAGGGCGGACAAAATATCAGCCAGCTTCTTCATAGAACGCTTTGCAACGTTACGGATAATGTATAACTGGTACCTAGTGGTGCCCCCCCCCCCTCCCCCAACCCCGCCACGTCCCCCGCCGATAAAATATGAGGTTTGTCCAGAAAGTAAGTTCCGATCGCTCGCGAAATGGAAACCACTGGGAAAATCCGGTAAAGCTTTATACAGATGTGTTGGGCAGTGTCTCTAGTATCCCCGTCGATCGTGTCGTGTCGCTCTTTTCGGTTTTGAGTGAACAGTGAGCACGTAAAGATGCGTAGGGAATAGTGTTTTCCGCCGAGTATGAGGGCCCGGTTACGGTTTTCGCCTGTGTCATGCAGCCCACATAACACAACTGTCGAGGAGTTCCTTCTTCGTGCCAATTCTCGCCGCACACTACAGGGGCAATGAAAACGCTCCGGGCAGCGTTCCCAATGAGAAGTGTTTGATCACCCACAATTCAGTCCGTAATTGGCCCTCCCTGAGTCTCATCTCTGTTCATAAGAACCGCTGGCAATGAAGACAAAATTTTTCCACAGACAACGAGCTGCAGACCAGTGCAGATAACTGACCGAAAGCACAGGCGGCTGCTTTCTATGACGAGGATATTGGAAAGTTGATACAACACTACGACAACACTCGAAGCTGGAGCGGCGACTTTGTAAAGAAGTAGGTGTAAGGTTTACCTAACTGTTGCAAATAAAACGTTTCTGGTTTTCACTGTGGTTTCCATTTCGCGACCGATAGGAACTTACTTTCTGGACAACCCTCGTAAGTCACAGCAGTGAGATTGTGTGTGTGTGTGTGTGTGTGTGTGTGTGTGTGTGTGTGTGTATGTGTGTGTGTGAGAGAGAGAGAGAAAGAGAGAGAGAGAGAGAGAGAGTGTCTGTCTGTACGAATCGGTCCAGTGAATCAGCGATGTAATATGGCTCGAGGTGGAGACGCATGGGAATTGCAGAAAGCAGATATTGTGTTTGAATGCTCCCTTCACTACACTGCGAATGAAATTGCCCAATGTGTTGATGCGTTATCTACATCTACATCCATACTTCACAAGCCACCTTGTGGTGTGTGGTGGATGGTATCAGTGTCACTTCCCTTCTCTTCCCGTTCCAATGGTTCACGGACAGAACGATTGCTGGTAAGCTTCCATGTGCGATCAAATCCCTCTACATTTATCTTCATGGTACTCTAGCGAGATACACGTTGAAAGAAGCAATGGAGAGAAGCAATATACTCTGTGACTCTTTCAAGAACGTACACTCTAGAAACTTTAAGAGTGAAGCACACCATAATACACAACGCGTCTCTTCGAACGTCTACCCTTGGAGTTGGTTCGTCATCAGTAGGGGAACAACGCTGGTATCAGTGCACAATGCGGTTTGCCTACATCAGGGGAAAGTGTACATTCAGGGGTAAACCTATTGTTCTCTTTTGAATGACAGGTCCTGCTTATTGTTCAGTTAAATTGTTTTCCATAAAATCCTCACCGATCCTCCTATCCCTCCTTCTCCCCTCACCCTCCCCCTTCCCCTTCCCTCTGGGAACTCGCCTCACCGATAGAAACACACTTTTGATATCTATTTGACTGAATAATTAATTAAATCGATCGATTAATTAACCCCTCCCCCTCTGCGAAACCCCCAGTACTCTCCCTTCCCTCCCCCACCTGGAAATTGGTGGGAAAAAGGCTCAGTTGACTGGCCATTTTGTGGTAAATCGATTGCGGTGTATGGAATATTGTTTAAACAATTTAGACCATGTGTGGAATATTGTTTATGTAAAAGAATTATGTGATACAAGGCGGTGTTTGAAACATAGTTTTTCATTTAGTTAAAGGATTTGTCAGGAAATTGTCTGTAGTGTATGGAATACTGCTTATTTAAAGAATTTACAGGATACAAGGTGGTGTATCGAATATAGTTTCTTTAAAGAATATGTCAGGAAATGGATTAAACAACTGCAGCGCTTTTTTATTCTGATCGCCCATGGAAAGGTTGAGTAGGCTTTGTTTATATTCGCTGCTGGAGTCAGGTATGTTAAGGCTCTTATTTTTTATGTTCCTCGCTTTTCGAAACCTACTGCTGTCTAAGCACAGACGAGAAAATCAGAACAATTACGTATTCATAAGCTCATGACATATTTCGAAACCCAACGCCACTTTCTGCAGATGGGCAAATTACTAGAACCTCAGCGATGAACTGTTTTGTGCAGATAGAGAAAACATGCAGTAATCATACTGCACTGACAGTGAAGCCCTGCAAAAGTGCGGTGTAGTAGCCACCGTTAGAGGTCTTTCGTGCGTGTGTCTATCGTCAGGGTTCCGCCACAAAGGTCAAAACCGACCAATGTCCTAATTATATATCATGTTACTTAATATTACCGACTGCGAACCGCATATCGTCCTCCTTTGATCTCGTGTCTCCCAAACAAAGCCTCAAGTGGCGGCATTCTGTTGACTGGGAAATTCCAGGCTCAACTCCTATCTCTGTCTTTCTCAAGAGGCCACTCCTTGTTCGTCTGTATGAACCAACGTCCCAAAACATGCAGACAGAGGTTTGCATCTCTCTTCAGAATGCAGTGTTCCTATTGGCTAATGTTGGAGACAAAGGGAGAACTAACGCAATTTCGATATCAAAAATAGAGTGAAGTAAGACATTTTTATTACCCTATCAAATTAATTGTTTAACAATTTACAGGAGTCAAATAGATCGCTTAAAACACTCACCTACATCTTACTATGACCCTTCTTTCTAATAAAACATATTTTCAACGTTCGAGTGTCACACACAACATTATGCAAATCAATTAATGAAATTCCCATCACAAATAGATAGTAGCACTAAATATATCCGAGGTCTTGTATGCACCAACGTTTGAGAGCACAAACAACCTTCTCCAGCACAACGTTCCACTAAACATATCTGGTGAAAAAAAAAAAAAAAAAAAAAAAACCTACCGACCACAAAACTAGCAATCACAAAGCGCGCTATTCCCATCTACAGGGTAGCCCCCGTCTCTGCCTCCTGGGGGAGAGACCCACACGCTTGCATTCCATGCCTGCCATTACCGAACGCATGCGTGCACGCAATACAGCTATGGAAAACACTAAACTGATCAATCTGGAATTTGACGTCGCTACTGGGTTTTTAGAAGTTCTATAGAGTTCCTAAATTGGTTCTCTCCATTACATTTGGAAGGAGGGGGGAAGGTTCTACTGCGTGATAGAATAGAGACAACAGCAAAAACCACTTCAAGACAGAGTCCACGGGTGATGTACTGAGAAGCAATAAGCAGGACACACTTAAACCATGGTCCATTCTGTAGCAATAAGTTGTCGCTGCTGGATGCCAGAGATCGCTACCAATCGGGAATCTGACATCACGCTTGGGTTTTTAAATCACTATATAACCCCTAAGCTGGTTCTCTCTGCTACATTTGGAGGAAGGAGGAGGAGGAGGTGGAAGGTTCTACTGCATGACAGAATAGAGGAAAAAGGAAAATACAACTGAAAGATAGAGTCCACTGTAATGTATTTAGGAGCACTAAACATGACACACTTAAACCACGATCCAGACCGTAGCAATAGTTGCCGTGGGCAGATACCTGCGATCGCTGAAAGACTCGCACGTGCCCCACAAACTTCCCAGACCTCCACACGCGCCCGCATCTCGTGGTCGTGCGGTAGCGTTCTCGCTTCCCACGCCCGGGTTCCTGGGTTCGATTCCCGGCGGGGTCAGGGATTTTCTCTGCCTCGTGATGGCTGGGTGTTGTGTGATGTCCTTAGGTTAGTTAGGTTTAAGTAGTTCTAAGTTCTAGGGGACTGATGACCATAGATGTTAAGTCCCACAGTGCTCAGAGCCATTTGAACCATTTGAACCTCCACACGCACCTCACCCGTCCCCCTGTACACAGCTGGTGCCGACATTCAGAGGTCGGTGAAAACTATCGCCATGATGACAGCCACAGTCGTGGACGCATGTGTAAGCCAGAGTGCACCATGCCTGGTCATGGGGGCATCCGGGGATGATTGGAGTGATAGGAATTAAGATGTTATTAATACATTCAGCCAAAATTTTGATTCTTCATTCACACGACACATACTCGTCTGCTTCTGTAAAGTTCAACCAGCACAATGTCAACTTTGCTAGCCCTCACTGCCATGCGCAAGATCAGACAGGTCGGCGTATTCTTTGTACCCGTCGCAGGCTGAGCTAATCCATTATTTTCTGTTGCCTACTGCTCGTCAGCACTGCTGCAGCCAGCCATAGTACACTGTGAAACAAGCAGCTGCAGCTTGGAAGTTTACAATAGTCCTAAACACTTCCACTTTGACACAGATCCCCAGTTTAAAAAATCCATTTTACCCAATCCGAGGCAGCAATGTTGTTGCCATGCACCTTGCATTTCTTAGGTGAAATGTAGATGTCCCACTTTTATAAAGTCATTTTCGAAGACAGAAGAGATCGAGGCATACACGCTTTTTCACATTGCTGAAGTATCGTTACTTCTTGTGAAAATTATGTGACACTATGGCTTAGGCCCTATTTCCTCTAAGTATTTTCTCATCAGGTAGGAAAAAATGTTTTCTTACCTGTTATGTCGTGCATTATAGGACTAGAATATTAAACTCATTTTTGCCTAGTGATGGAGTGCTAAGATCTACTACCATTGTCACAGGGCGCCTCCTCACTTTCGGACTCTCTTAAGATAACCAAATGCCTCGTAACTTACGAAATCTCTTAAGGTAACAGCAGAGAGAAGTTGTAAATATAAGGTTTATGCTGCTTATCACTTCATAAATTCCATAGCACATGTGATTTTATTACGATGGTCGTCTCTCCCTTTGCAGGCGAGAGATTCAAATATCGTTAAAAGATATCACCGGAACGGAAAAAAAAGCCAAGTCAAGAATCATATCCTGGCACCCTAGCCATCGCCTCCCCCAACCAGGTGGCGTGTCACATATCAAATTGATAGGCTAATTAATTAAATTGATCATGAGTCATTTTGCATGGAGACTAATTTTTTTTCAGTAGTCGGATTATATTCACCAGGTAGTTCACATGGGAACCCCTGAAGGAAAGATGTTCTTTTCGAGGGACACTATTGAGAACCGACACCTGAAACTGACCACAGAAGGATTCTACCAGTGGCAACATATTTCACGTAAGGACCGTGCTATTAATAACACAATACATTGACTACGTTACTGTCACCATGCATAAAATGCGTCTTGGTTCTACAGGCACACGGGAGTCGCTGACTGCATTACACTTTCTGGTAGAAATGCTGCCCGTGATTTGGAATCAGGTCTCTCCATTGAACCACATACCTGCATTGGATCCTATGGAGACGTCTTTTAATGATTATAGCCACATGGAAATCATACTCATGCCACATTCATATCTCCTACCGCAAAATTCCTACATAGCTCTAAATACTCGCTCTGCATCTTGCTACTGTTCCTCAGTCTCTGCCCTTCCGTCCCTGCGGCTTCATCCATGTGATTGTCCCAATTACCCGCGAAAGGCAAAGGTCCCGAGTTCGAGTCTCGGTCCGGCACACAGTTTTAATGTGCCAGGAAGTTTCATATCAGCGCACACTCCGCAGAAGAGTGAAAATCTCATTCTGGATGCATACAGATACTGTGGTCTGATAGAGATCTGCGCCCCTCAGGGCGCATTCAAGTCTGTCACCCAAACATTGTATCATCATAATTTTGTACCATCCAACAGAGAAACACTAAGAACTATAAAAGCCCTGCTAACTTCATCTGACAGAGAACTTGATAAGATTTTACCGCATCTCTTTCGTCTGATATATCGAAAACAAATGCCATCGGTGTGCTGGCATCCAGCATATGTGGTGATCCTATGAAATATACAGATACTGATCCATTGGAGCAGGTGGCCAGTGATCGAAATCCCTTGCACAGACCAGTTTAAAGTTTCTTCACCTGTACTGTAGGAGGACCAGATCCCACAAACTATCAGTTGCAAGGGAGGGTCCCTGATTTGTTGTCTAATTCATTGTTTCTTCTGCTGTGGCACGTCCAAACAGTGTATTACTACAGCTTCGTACACTGCCATACATTTTGTTTTTTCCACCATCACTTAGAGGTCTGTGTCGTGAAGTGAACTGACATTAACATGTTTTGATCCATTGGCACTCACAGAAAGCTGGACATTGCTCACTGTAAATCATAATGCTGCCGCACCAACATCACACACACTGGATTATTGAAATAAAAGACAGTCACAACATAAGGAAACTGGAAGAGTTTTATGGCACTGCAGAGCGTTTCCAAACAGGTACCCGAAGGTTATTGATGATCACTACGTTTAAACTCAACTTTTACAGTGACCGGATAACAGATGGCCCAGTGTTCCATTTCGATTGATCCCTCACATTGCAGTCATGTACCCGCTCACTGTTTCAGTGCTACCTATCCCCGGAAGGTGTTGTCCCTCCACCAAGACTCTTTCTCCATCTCAGATAAGTGATGTCAGTTAGTCATTATGCTTTCTAGTTTCTGTATCATCGCTAAACCTCCCCTACACTACTTTACGAGTACCCATTCATTGTTAATTGTCGAAAATGTACACCAAAGTACAGCAGACAGTGATCTACATATTTCTAGCACTTTGGTCATAGAGTGTAATTTACGAGCGGGCCGGAGTGGCCGAGCGGTTCTAGGCGCTACAGTCTGGAACCGTGAGACCGCTACGGTCGCATGTTCGAATCCTGCCTCGGGCATGGATGTGTGTAATGTCCTTAGTTAGGTTTAAGTAGTTCTAAGTTCCAGGGGACTGATGACCTCAGAAGTTAAGTCCCATAGTGCTCAGAGCCATTTGAACCATTTTTGTAATTTACGATTATGATTGCCTAACTTTCCCTATGCGGATTGGAGTCACAGAGCATTCTTGCATTCCTAGGATAAAGGTAGAAATTGAAAGATCTCCTCACACTGCCTTTGAGAAATGCACGAAACATCGATCATTTGCTCGTCTTCTTCCATTTCACTACAATTTTCTAGCGTGCGATTTCTCTCTCTATGACAGCATCATTTACGAAAAGTTTCATGGATGTTTGACTTTATCTGATAGGTCATTATGTATATAGTGAAAAGTAATGGTCCCATATCAATCGCTCGGGGCCTGCCGGAAGTTAGTTTTACTTCGGAACACTTCCCTCCATTGAGAAAGGCATGCTGTGTTCTGTTTGCTAGAAACTCTTCAGTCCAATCACACGGTTCGTCGGATATTCCGTACGCTCGACTTTTGCTTACAAGGCAGCAGTGCGGAACTGTATTGATGTCAAGAGACGCAGCATCTACGTGACAGCCGGTCTCTGCTGTTTCGTGGGTCTCGTGCGCGGACAGAGGGAACTGGGTTTCACACAGTCGTTGTTTCCGGAATACATGTTGGTCCATACAGAGAAGATTTTTCGTCTCCAGAAATACCATAGTATGTGCCCATAAAACATGTTCCAAAATTCCGCAACAGATCGACATCCGAGATATGGGCCTGCGTCTGTTCGACGCGATTCATCAACGATACTCGAATCATTCTCGTTTAGTTCGTGTTATTTTATTTCTAATATACTAAATTCATGTAATGCATCCTATCTGTTTAACTAACTATTGAAAATACGAGCAAAAATATAACTTTATTTTACCATGTTGAATGCGTAGCCTGAAGCGTTGTAATAATTCTGAGTGACTCACTGGTTCACTGGCCTGGTGCTGGTCTTTCTATTGGACGCCACTTCGGTGACTTGGGTGTCCCTAAACTACCCCAGGTCTCCAACTGCGGAAAGGTGACCTACAGTTTAGCGTGGAATCCAAACCACGTGTCGTTTCTGTGAGACTCTTCCCATCGTTAAGAGGTGAAGGCTGGGTTGGAACGCATACTGAAAAGTCCAAGGCCCGACAGGGAGTCGATTCCACGGTTTCTGGTTCCCAGTCAAACATACTGTGAAGCATT
Source organism: Schistocerca nitens (assembly GCF_023898315.1). Lineage (NCBI taxonomy): Eukaryota > Metazoa > Arthropoda > Insecta > Orthoptera > Acrididae > Schistocerca > Schistocerca nitens. The sequence goes on from NC_064615.1 coordinate 801,384,024, forward strand.
GTATTGTGACGATATGTACGGCGATACCCGATGTCACCTTCCAATTGTTTCAGTGGCACACAAATTAACTTCGAAGATGTAAAACAATAGATAAAGTAACACTATACTCAAAACCTGGAATATGCACAAGTGCATTAGTTTATTTAGAAGAAAGCACAGATTAGAAAATTAATTTATTGAAAGAGTGTTACATTCATAGTTAAATCGTGTGGAAACATACGTCTCAATACGTGACAAGCGTCGAAAATGACGTAGGGACGCTACACCAGGAAGTCACCCGAAAAGATATACCCTGGAGATGACGTCGAGCAAGGTCAGAGAGAGCGTAGAAGGCAGCAGAGGCGGAAAGAACACAGACGAAGACAGAAGGGAGGCGAGAAGGGCGATGTCGAATTATATGAAGAAATAGCGAGATTATTAAAAGTGTTGCGCCAGAACATGGAAAGTGGAAGAAAGTGTGGAATACTGAATATTAAAGAACATGTTTAATTTACACAATATGGAACATAATGAGTACAGGTGGTGCAACAGATAAATTATCTGCAGAAAAGATCAACGCAATACACCACAGCGCGGCCACGTCTCAAGACAACAAAGAACCACATTTTACTGCGCAAGTGCAGAACTCTTCTTCAGACGAAGAAGACGACTTTGGAATGTCAGTCGTTTGCATGTCGCACAATCTTTACATAAGTCTTCTTGCAGTCATAATCCATTAATAAGCAGAATCTGATGCAATAATAGGTAGAGACAGATAAATTATTCATTATACATGACTTTCTGTGCCAGGATAACCAGTGCTGTAGTGATATATGAGTTATACATGTCTCAGTCTGCCAGCAACTAATAGCACCCGTATTGTAGCACAGTAGCTTTGTTTATTACATCTCTGGTCAAACTAGACGGGTAGTATCGCAATCTCCACTGTATTCCGGTGCAGGACAGGGCAGAGTCGCTTTATGTGCTAATTTCAAAGATTCAGCAGCGAAATCGTCAGAAAAACACCGGTACCTCTGCGTTGGTAGGGGCGAGCTTAATGCTGTCCGACATGAATATGCGTCTGTCTGCCTCACTAGTCGCCCACGAGGTAAATCCTCGTCCGCAAACCTGGTGCCGTCCTCCTGAGCACAATGAAAATATGTAGTATTCACGATGGGAACGTTGCACTTGCAGCACAGTCTCCGAATAGCATCACGTGGAGCAAAAGCGTTGTAAACAGTGACTGATTAACGACTGACTGCTCCATACTTCATTAATCGTGCCAACTAATTAAATACGTTTGATGTTCATCGCTCTCATTATAGACAAATCTCCAGAATCATAATTAGGCTTTCAGTGTATACGATAGTACAATTAAATTCAATTGAATTCAGTCCGTTGCATAGAATTTTAGAGCGTTTATCTTGAAACTCTAAACACCTTGTACATATTTAATACCTATCATAGCACACAGTGCTTTATAAATTATGATAATAGCAACTACTGCGTTGGTGCAAAAGTCCATAGTGTTTATCTGTACGTCTAATGAACGTGACAGATACACATAACACAGACTTTAATCATCAACAATACATTCTCTTTCACTATTTACAACCGTCTCCCAACGCCAGGGTAACGTTTTGAATCCGCGTCGATAGAGATTACGTGGTTTTGCGGCGAAAAATTCGTCGAGCCATGTACGGTGCGCATTTTCGTCTGCGAAGAAAGTTCATTGAATGTTGTTCGGCAGAGAGCGGAAAACGTGAAAATCTGAGGACATTAAGATGGGTGCGGAATGACTTCCCCACCCAACTCCTCCGTAGTGTTTCTTCCAGTCTAGCAGAACGCATGCGAGCGTTATTGTGGAGTAGCTTCACTTCACGCAGTCATTCAGGTCGTTACTTTTGGACTGCGTCTGCAAGACGTCTCAATTGCTGACAGTGTCAGCAGTGACGGTTACTCTTCGGGGAAGCAATTCGTAGTATACCACACCGTCGCTGACCCACCAGATGGCATTAAAATACATTTTGTGGAATCATGTCTTTCTAAGGGGAACTGCTGCTTTATTTAGGCTCAAACATTCCTTTATTTTCCTCATCTTAGCATAAAGACACCATTTTTCGTCGTCAGCAGCGATACATGGTAGGAATGGTCGGTGTTATTTACGGGCCAATTGTTGGCAAGTAAGCAGAGATGCACAGCTATGTAATTTTTGTGGTCTGGGATTGTTGTTGTTGTTGTCTTCAGTCCTGAGACTGGTTTGATGCAGCTCTCCATGCTACTCTATCCTGTGCAAGCTCCTTCATCTCCCAGTACCTACTGCAACCTACATCCTTCTGAATCTGCTTAGTGTATTCATCTCTTGGTCTCCCTATACGATTTTTACACTCCACGCTGCCCTCCAATGCTAAATTTGTGATCCCTTGATGCCTCAGAACATGTCCTACCAACCGATCCCTTCTTCTAGTCAAGTTGTACCACAAACTTCTCTTCTCCCCAATCCTATTCAATACCTCCTCATTAGTTATGTGATCTACCCATCTAATCTTCAACATTCTTCTGTAGCACCAAATTTCGAAAGCTTCTATTCTTTTCTTGTCCAAACTATTTATCGCCCATGTTTCACTTCCATACATGGCTACACTCCATACAAATACTTTCAGAAACGACTTCCTGACACTTAAATCTATACTCGATGTTAACAAATTTCTCTTCTTCAGAAACGCTTTCCTTGCCATTGCCAGTCTACATTTCATATCCTCTCTACTTCGACCATCATCAGTTATTTTACTCCCCAAGTTGCAAAACTCCTTTACTACTTTAAGTGTCTCATTTCCTAATCTAATTCCCTCAGCATCACCCGACTTAATTCGACTACATTCCATGATCCTCGTTTTGCTTTTGTTGATGTTCATCTTATATCCTCCTTTCAAGACACTGCCCATTCCGTTCAACTGCTCCTCCAAGTCCTTTGCTGTCTCTGACAGAATTACAATGTCATCGGCGAACCTCAAAGTTTTTATTTCTTCTCGCTGGATTTTAATACCTACTCCAAATTTTTCTTTTGTTTCCTTTACTGCTTGCTCAATATACAGATTGAATAACATCGGGGAGAGGCTACAACCCTGTCTCACTCCCTTCTCAACCACTGCTTCCCTTTCATGCTCCTCGACTCTTATAACCGCCATCTGGTTTCTGTACAAATTGTAAATAGCCTTTGGCTCCCTGTATTTTACCCCTGCCACCTTTAGAATTTGAAAGAGAGTATTCCAGTCAACATTGTCAAAAGCTTTCTCTAAGTCTACAAATGCTAGAAACGTAGGTTTGCCCTTCCTTAATCTTTCTTCTTAGATAAGTGTTCCAACATTTCTACGGAATCCAAACTGATCTTCGCCGAGGTCGGCTTCTACCAATTTTTCCATTCGTGTGTAAAGAATTCGCGTTAGTATTTTGAAGCTGTGACTTATTAAACTGATAGTTCGGTAATTTTCACATCTGTCAACACCTGCTTTCTTTGGGATTGGAATTATTATATTCTTCTTGAAGTCTGAGGGTATTTCGCCTGTCTCGTACATCTTGCTCACCAGATGGTAGAATTTTGTCAGGACTGTCTCTCCCAAGGCCGTCAGTAGTTCTAATGGAATGTTGTCTACTCCCGGGGCCTTGTTTCGACTCAGATCTTTCAGTGCTCTGTCAAACTCTTCACGCAGTATCGTATCTGCCATTTCATTTTCATCTACATCCTCTTCCATTTCCATAATATTGTCCTCAAGTACATCGCCCTTGTATAGACCCTCTATATACTCCTTCCACCTTTCTGCTTTCCCTTCTTTGCTTAGAACTGGGTTGCCATCTGAGCTCTTGATATTTATACAAGTGGCTCTCTTTTCTCCAAAGCTCTCTAATTTTCCTGTAGGCAGTATCTATCTTACCCCTAGTGAGATAAGCCTCTACATCCTTATATTTGTCCTCTAGCCATCCCTGCTTAGCCATTTTGCACTTTCTGTCGATCTCATTTTTGAGACGTTTGTTTTCCTTTTTGCCCGCTTCATTTACTGCATTTTTATATTTTCTCCTTTCATCAATTAAATTCGATATTTCTTCTGTTACCCAAGGATTTCTACTAGCCCTCGTCTTTTTACCTACTTGATCCTCTGCTGCCTTCATACTTCAGCCCTCAGAGCTACCCATTCTTCTTCTACTGTATTTCTTTCCCCCATTCCTGTCAACTGTTCCCTTATGCTCTCCCTGGAGCTCTGTACAACCTCTGGTTCTTTCAGTTTATCCAGTCACCCATGACTATTAAATTTTCGTCTCCCTTCACTACCTGAATAATTTCTTTTATCTCATCATACATTTCTTCAATTTCTTCGTCATCTGCAGAGCTAGTTGGCATATAAACTTGTACTACTGTAGTAGACGTGGGCTTCGTGTCTATCTTGGCCACAATAATACGTTCACTATGCTGTTTGTAGTAGCTTATCCGCACTCCTATTTTTTTATTCATTATTAAACCTACTTCTGCATGACCCCTATTTGATTTTGTATTTATAACCCTGTATTCACCTGACCAGAAGTCTTGTTCCTCCTGCCACCGAACTTCACTAAATCCCACTATATCTAACTTCAACCTATCCATTTCCCTTTTTAAATTTTCTAACCTACCTGCCCGATTAAGGGATTTGACATTCCACGCTCCGATCCGTAGAACGCCAGTTTTCTTTCTCCTGATAACGACGTCCTCTTGTGTAGTCCCCGCCCAGAGATCCTAATGGGGGACTATTTTACCTCCGGAATATTTTACCCAAGAGGAAGCCATCATCATTTAACCATACAGTAAAGCTGCATGCCCTCGGGGAAAATTACGGCTGTAGTTTCCCCTTGCTTTCAGCCGTTCGCAGTACCAGCACAGCAAGGCCGTTTTGGTTAGTGTTACAAGGCCAGATCAGTCAATCATCCAGACTGTTGCCCCTGCAACTACTGAAAAGGACGCTGCCCCTCTTCAGGAACCACACGTTTGTCTGGCCTCTCAACAGATAGCCCTCCGTTGTTGTTGCACCTATGGTACGGCTATCTGTATCGTTGAGGCACGCAAGCCTCCCCACCAACGGCAAGGTCCATGGTTCATGGAGAGGGGTCTGGGATTAGAACATACGATATCCATACACCGCATATAAATGTCGCACGATGGTGGAATGTTCACTGTTCATCACATTTGCCCGTTTTCAAGTGCACTTACATGGATCACTGTGGATTAATGCGATTACACGATCTTCATCAAACCCTGAAGTTCTTCCTGAACATGGGAAGACGCTAATTTCAAAACGATTCTCCTTAAAACGAGAAAGCCATTTTGTTGCCGTATTCTGTCCCATAGCATTATCGCCATACACGGCGCAATTGTCTCTAGCTGGCTCGGCTGCTGTCACTCTTCTATTGAACTGAAGCAGAAGAAGTGTTCCGATTTCTCCGCTTGGCACTCCATTTTCTAGCGTCCACAGCTCGACTCGCTGTCTCCAGATTTAAAAATAACACTATGTAAACTCAGATAGCAGCACAGAACTACAAATGGAAAATGATAATCAATAAATGAACCTATAGCACTTGGAATACCGACATGCAAAACAAAAAGGCTACGAACTTATGCACCAACCTAACATTATTAATATTAATGTAGAAGTAGAACAGAATGTTGAGGATATAGTCAAATTAAAAAAAAAACATAAAATAAAAGGAATTAAGTAACGTTACCACATCAGACACAAGACCTTGACAATAGTCTCAGTTCTACATGTACATCTACATCTACAGTCTGCGAAGCATTATGAATGGCGTAACATAGGCTACGTCCTATTGTACCAGATCCATTCACGTATGGAACGATGAAATCCAACGACTTATTTAGTCCACGCCACCTCAAGTTGCTGCACTACGCCGTGCGAAAGAATGTCCGACACGAGATTAGAAGGTATGTCAAGAATTTTTTCACCTCAGTGCAAGTATTGACAATGGACTGAATGTATGCTCCAGTCGGTCGAATGTAATCAGCGCTAGAAACTAGGGAGACCTATGTGAGATTCGCAGAAAGGAGCTGTCGTGTTTGAACGTAATCCATAACCACACAGTGAACGATGACGCCCGATTTGTTGGTGTATCACCGTGGAATATCCAACATGTCTACAAGGAATGGTACGCTACTCGTAGCCATGAAACATGCGTAAGAACGGCGGTTGTAAAGGATTCCTAGCTGACAGGGACCGTAAACGTGTGTCTCGCCTTGTGAACGACAATCACTTTCGAACCGGACAGGAATTGCCACTGCCAGTAAATCCAAGTCTATCTTTGGTAACAGTTTCCGAGCGACCACTGCAAAGCAACCGCAGACGGTGGACATTTGGAGCCGGATGCCTCGCAAAAGGGCGATGGCTCACGGAGGTACATAAAAGCTACACGGTTACAAAGGTCCAGCCAACACATGAACAAGACACCAGTTGACTCGAGGCGTGTTGTGTGGTCCGACGGGTCGCGATGTTTCCTTTTCCTCCGCGTCCAGTGACCGAGGGCTTAGCCCGCAGTGTGTGTGTGGAGGGCGTAGTTCGGGCCTCAGGTAATTATGTGAAATTTTGTGGGTGTACCACGGGCCCACTCACTCAAGCTACTGTGAACCCCAACCGGTTTTCAGCATTATTGGCGACAAAGTGTTGCCTTTTCGTCTACCTCTTCATGACGAATATTCTGTGTACATTTCCATCTTCAAAAATGAAAACAAGGCTGTACACGGTCCTGATGGCTCCAATCACCAAAGCGTGGCTTCATTTGAGTATATCACACAAGAAGAAACTTGTTCATTGTCGTCCCCCCCGAACTGAGACTGTTATCCAGGTTATGGATTGGTAAACGAGACACTAGATGCAGTAAATTCATTTTGCTATCTTTGGAGTGAAATAACTGAAGATGGCCGAAGTATAGGCGATACATAATGTAGACTGGCACTGCCAAAGAAAGCGTCCCTGAAGAAGAGATGTTCAGCATCGAATATAGACTTAGTTGTTACGAAGTGTTCTTTGAAGGTATTTGTCTGGCATGCACCCCTATATGGAAGTGAAACACGGACTATAAACAGTTTAGACAATAAGAGAATAGAGGCTTTCGAAATGTTCTGCTACAGAAGAATGCCGATCATTAGGTGGTTAGATAGCGTAAGTAATGGGGAGATACTGAATAGAAATAGTGAGACTAGAAAGTAGTGTCGGGAAAAAGTCTAAAAGAAGGGATTGGTTGATGGGACACATTCCGAGAAGTCAAGGGATCACCAATATATAATTGAAGGGAAGTGTGGGGGGTAAAAATCGTAGAGGGAGCCCAAGAGACCAAAGCACTACGCAGATTCAGAAGGATATAGGTTGTAGTAATTATTTGGACATTAAGAGGCTTGCACAGGATAGAGTAGCATGTAGAGCTGCATCAAACCAACCTTTGGACTAAAGACAACACCTTCCAGGTTAGAGGCGGTGTTAGACGGTACTGGCGTGATGCCTTCTGAAAGTGACAAATTTTTTGTCCGCTGTAGACGGGTGTGTATACAAGCGATACAACAATTCTTAGCACATAACGGACACCACAATATAAGGGGCTATCAAAAGGTTGCCGTTCGAAGGCCGTATAGTTCAGAATCGATATGCAAAACCGCCGCGAGCGTAGACACAAACATCCCTATTATGCACCGTGTTGAAGATACCCGTTTGGTAAAGCATCGTATCCTGCTGCGTGAAGAAGTAAGTAGCTGCCTGCTGCATGTCCTCGTCCGAGTAGAATCGTCGACTCTTCAAGGCCTTTTTTAAGGATCGAAGGCGGGGGAATCGCATGGGGAGAGATAAGGAATATAGGGTGAGCGCTCTAGTCTCTCCCACTTGGCGTAGCTTCAGGGTTACGAAATTTATTTATTTAAGTGTATGGCTAGGGCCCTCCGTCGGGCAGACCGTTCGCCGGGTGCCGGTCTTTCAATTTGACTCCTCTTCGGCATCCTGCAGTCGATAAGGATGATAGATGATGATGAGGACAGCACAACACCCAGTCCCTGGGCGGGAAAAGAAAAATTCCCCGACCCAGCCGGGAATCGAACCCGGGCCCAGAGGATAAACAATCCGTCAAACTGACCATTCAGCCACCGGGGGCGGACAGTATTACGAAATTAGCGATATGAGGACGTGCATTATCATGAAGCAGCAGCACTCCTTGGCGCACTCCGTCCACAATGATGGTTTTCAACAGGCATACTGCTCCACACCCATTCTACGATGGATGTCTACCGGTGTTTGTCCTTCGACAGTCAAGAAAAGAATAACGGCATGTTATTTTGGACGCATATGGTAATAATATCAACATATTTCACGTTTCCGCATTTGCAGCACGCACCTGGAACACACAAGAAATCGTAGATGGCTGTGCTTATACATCTGCATCGGAGTCGGTTAAGTTAACGGAAATTTTTTGATCGCCGCTCTTACTATACACGGGCGGGGCCGAGAATGCATATTGCACCAGGAGTACTGTCGTAGATCAGACAATACCGTGTTTGGGAATGCTATACGTAACCTTTTGAAATGGTTATTACGGTGGCAGAGCTAGTAAAACATTTTAGCAGTACTTAAGTACGCGGGAAACCGTATTTAGGGTAAAATTATTACCTCAGCGGAGCTGCAGTCTTGATCTTGAAAAACTCTTTTACAGAGCGTTACAACAACGCAGTGGTTTATCTCATTACGTATCAAAATCAGCAGAAGTAAGTCACACTATTCAGGGCCAAAGGCCACAGCGTCATTCGCGGCAACGACAGGCCGACTAACTGGTCAAATAAGGTCCTGCTTCTGGAACGCCATGTCACCTAGAGGTACAACAAACATTTTGAACGAATGATCCGCAGTTGCTGTAAAATACTTTATTCAAAGTCACGACCGACTTCGCATCAGCAGAAGACACATCCTCAGGTGCCAGAGAATCTGTTGAACTCGTAGCGGGAAGTTAACTGCCTTAGAGCGACTCCCCTTCATTCACGTCAAGTTATAAACACATAACACGCTAAAAGCGATACGCGTTAGTTAAAATTAAGGGGGTGGCATAAGAGCCACTTACAGGTACGATGCGAATGAGAAGTGGGATGAGGAATGGAAAAGAACTAACGACAAAGGGAAACATTATAGAGCGATACCCTCTGTGATGCCGATAAGTAACTCGCATACGAAGCAAACAAAGTCAAGGGGATGTTATACAACTATTCCACGAACAAAATTCAACAACGGCATTAAAAAAAAATAAAAAATAAACAGTTACATCACTTGGGACTGATCGACAACCATCTTTGTACGTGTGTAGAAGGTGAAGACATGAACCATACAATATCAGGATGTCCCGAAAAGAATGACATGACAGATCAGACACTAAATTAACTGAGCGCTATGGATTACAAAGCTTCCCACTGCGTTACTTCTCGTTTGGGGGAAAGATGCATTAGGACTGAAAGCGTGTCACTACTTTATTCTCTAACCTGAATCGTGGAGCATTCCCTCCCAAAACCCGTTTGTTCCTCATGCCGTACTACTTCCGTTACGTGTTCGAGTCTTGTGTTTAAATACTAACATGTATGTTGTATGCAGAGTGCAAAAACTTATTCCTTTACTGCTTACCTAATTGCTTAGGTTTCTGTCTCCTTTTTTTAAAATAACTGTTACCACTCTAGCAATATTACACTCTTTACAGTGTTTGCTTCTCCAACATTAAGTTGTCGCACATGTAGCATTATTTCTTTATATTTTTGCAATTCAGCATTAATACCGTCTCTTCCGGTCACTTTTCTGTTCTTAGTCGATGGTAAAGCAGATATTATTTCGTCAGACTGTGTTTCATCTAATCCCTTTTATATATTGGATCAATTTCAGTTCGTCGTGGTGTATCATCATACGTAACATAATCCTTGTAATAATTAATCAATTCATTTTCTTCGGTATTGTTTGTACTTCTCTTCTTTTGTTGTGTTTAAAGTTTTTAAAACCTCGTACGATGTTTGCTGTCTTCTGTGAACATCACTATCTATATCAGAAATAAATCCATTCCAATGTCCCTGGCGTGCTTTTCTTACTACACATTTAGCGATGTTTCTTCTTTCCTTACAATATTTCCTCTTCTCAGCCGTGGAGATGTTTAAGTCTTCTATATATGTATCCTGTTTTTCTTTATCAGCTGTCAGTAGATCCTCAAATAATTTTTAGGCCCTTGTTTTCCTTTTATTTTTATTTTTGCTGAGAGCTTCTCCTGCAACTCTATGTGCCACATTCTTTAGATTTTGCCATTATTCTTCTGAATTACCTTTAGTTTGAATTTTTGCTAGCACTTTATTTAGTCTGCTTAGGTAAGGATGCTTGATGCTCTTCTCATCAAGCAAGCATACTTTATTAACGTTTTGATACTTTTGGTTACTTGTTTTGTTTCGTCATTTCCTTCCATTTCGCAAAAAGATCAATTCATTTTCACACAAAATAGATCACAAGATCTATTGTGGAGATTATTAGAGATTTATCTGATCCTATTTCTTTTCCTCTATAAACTCTTGTGTACCTTTTGTGACCAGATAGCTAATCGTTTACCAAAATGTAGTCAATTATTGATCGAAGATTTCTACGGGCCAAATTATACTTAAGTATCCCTCTTTTCTTTAGCAAAAGGTGAATTTGTTATTTTTAGGTTATTGTAAGTCGCAAAATCTCTTAGTAAGGTATTTCTTCACTATGTAGCAGAATGTGGGCTGATATGAAATTTGCTGCCAGATTAAAACTTTATGCCAGACAGAGAGTCGAACTCTTAGGTGAATACCGGGCTGGTCCCCACGTCCCGCCTCAATTACACGGCGCGCAGACATCTGCACACTTTGGCACTATTCCATGGATTACACTAGTCGCAAACAGTTGGGGTACACTAATTCCTTCCCGGGGGGTACGGGGTGCGGCCACCCCTTCAACTAACATTGCCGCATCCGGTTAACCATGCTGGCCCGGCGTATCCGCGGGAAAAACGGCACAAGTAAAAGAAAGAAAGAAAGAGAGTCGAACTCTATATCTTTGCCATACGCTGGAAAGTGTTTTACCCAAAGAACCACCCAAGAATATTAATTACAGGTCTTCACACCTTTATTTCCACCACTACATTATCTCCTACCGTCCAAGCTTCACAGAAGTTCTCCTGCGAAACTTGTGCGACTAGCACTCGTGGGAGGAATATTACTGAGGAGATACGGCTTAGCCACAGCCTGTGGGATGTTTACAAAATGATTTTTTCCTCTGTAGCGGAGTGCATGTGGATAAGAAACTTCCTGGTAGATTAAAATTGTGTGCCAAATTAAACCTAGAACTCGGAATCTTCGCTTTCCGCAGGCCAATGCTCTACCAACAAAGCTACTCAAACAATAGTAACTGTGTAAGTAGGCTGTTTAGGTTTTTTTATTGGTAACGCCACCTCTGTATGAAAATCACTGGCTGTGCTGTGTGCAGTCTGTGGAAGTGTCGTAGTTATTGTCCTCCGAAAGCTAAGTTCTGCAGAAGTCAATGTACTTACCTCATGATAAACAAAAGTGAAATGCTTTGCGTATAGATATCGTAGTTATAATACTTATTGGCATGATGAAGAAAGTACTGTACAGTAACGTATTGTTGTGCCACGAAAAAGGCTGTCTCATTGTTGCTATACCACAAAAGTTACTACTAAAACATGTTTTACTTTCCAGAATAATTCAGAAAACTGTGTAGAAATAAAACAGAAACACTGCAAAAGCAACATTGTATATTGTCACTCATTAGTAGCGTTTCAACTGTAAGTCCTCATAGTTTTACTTCTGCCAGTACGTAGTCTCGAGCCGGCCGAAGTGGCCGTGCGGTTAAAGGCGCTGCAGTCTGGAACCGCAAGACCGCTACGGTCGCAGGTTTGAATCCTGCCTCGGGCATGGATGTTTGTGATGTCCTTAGGTTAGTTAGGTTTGAGTAGTTCTAAGTTCTAGGGGACTAATGACCTCAGCAGTGGAGTCCCATAGTGCTCAGAGCCATTTTAGTACGTAGTCTCCTAACTTTCCAACTTCACAAAATGGAATAATTGGAAAGGTCAACAAACCCCTATATTGGTTCAGTTGAAGCGCCATCCCTCTATGTGGTTGCGGAGAGGAAGAAGATCCAAACCATAAGAACCCACAATGATTTCGGAACACGTTATACATAAATGTGCTAGTAAGTAATGTTCTGGCTTTTGGTCTTCAGTTCCCAAGTAGTCTTCGAACATTGTTAGCATACAACGATACAGCAACGTATAAAATACAGTGCGAATTTGTCAACAGTGTCAGCATGCCGATATAGCTGTCTGATCTGCTAATCTAATGCTCGTAGTAAATATAACGCCAGGAGAAGACCAAAGCACAATTAATTGACTATATTTCGAAGTTCTGCTCAGCAGGATATGTAACGGTCGAGCTATGAATGTATGTCACTATGTAACTCCTAGATGTATGTGTCTGAATACTGCTGTATTTATACATATGACCGTAATATCCAAACCTGCTTTCTGTATACTGTTCTCATGTTCTGTCTAGATGGTACTTATAGGCCTGCAAAAATGTTCAATTCTCTTTCCGCAGCTTTTGAATTCTTGCATGACATACAACGGAATATTTTAGTTCTGGTGTTACCAATAGGATTTTTACAGCATCCTTTGTTACATTTTCGTCTTGTTTTCTCATCCCAGTACACTGTGTATGTAAAATATGTTTAATGTAGGAATCTTTTGCTCTGTTACGCCTATGCAGTTTCGTGCCAGGGTACAGCCTACACTAACGTATACTCTGAATTCTCGAAACAAACTGTAATATAACTTTTCCAGTGTTGGGATGGCTGTATGGGGGCATTACGAAAGCCAATAAATTAAAGAAAAGTTCTCCTTTGAAACTTGCAGGACTGGCACTCCTGGAAGCCTGTTCAACACCGCAATAGAATATAATGTATTTGCCTACATATTTATGAGTTGTTGCTAATGCAAAGGCTATGCGGAAACTAAGGTCCGATAGGACGCGAAATGGAAATGATAGTGAAAATCTGATGAAGCTTTCGACAGATGTGTCGAGAAGTGTCTCAAGTATGCCTGTTGATCACGTCACATCGCTCTTTTCAGTTCCGAGCACACAGTGAACACATAAACATGTCTAGCACAACAGCGCCTCCCGCCAGGTGTGGGTGCCCACTGAGAGATTTCGCCTGATTTGCAACCCTACGTAACACACTTACCATGCAATTCCTTCTTCATGGCAATTCTCGGCCGCGCACTGCAGAGGGTCAGTGAGGACGCCCCTGCAGCGTTTTCGATGGGAAGTGTTTGGTCACCCACCGTACAGCCCGGACTTTGCTTGCCCTGATGTTCATCTCTGCTCCCATAAACTGCTGATTATGAAGACTACAATTTTGCACAGACAACGAATGCAGACCATCGTAGGGAAGTGGTTGAAAGCAAAGGCATCTACCATATATGATAAGGGTACTGGAAATGTAGTACAACGCTACGACAAATGTCTAAGTGGGAACGGCGACTACGAAGAGAGGTAGCTGGAAGGTGTAGCAAACTTCAAGTAACACATTTTTGATTTTCAGTGTTGTTTCCATTTCGCGACTGGTCAGACCTTGCTTCCCAAACAGCCCTCTTATGTATAAAATCAAGGATAGGTGTACTGTTATCGAAAAAGCTATCTATTAAAAAAAATATATACACTATTGCGTTTAGTCTCTGTATATTGCGAAATTGTCCTCCCCGAAACGAGGTGAATAGTGGCCTTTAGAGGACAATTCTGAAGCGATGTATTTCGCTCATTATTAGCGCTGGAGCGTAGATTCATCTCGACAAGGCTCCAGAAGGCCACAATAGACCGTCGTGGTTACAGAGCCCTGTCTCGGCTGCAGCCTAATGTATTCAATATTCTTCCCTGCGGCGGTTATGATTCTATCCCATTAAACATATCCCAGGGGGCGGGCGGGGTGGCAGGCTATCGGCTGTGGGGTGTGGCGGCGCGGATTACGAGGCAGCAGGCTCTCGCAATACGTGCGCCCCTCCTCCACACACCCACACCCACCCTCACACACACACAAACGCGCGGACACACACACACACACACACACGGCGGCCGCGGCGTGGTAATTTGTCGGAGTGGGCGGCGAGCCGGGGGCAGCCAATTTGTCGTGCGCCGCTCCCGCCGCCCCCGCATTGTTCTCGGGCGTCGGCGCAGCCCTTTGCAGCCTCGCCGGCGCTGCCGCTCTCCACCGAGGGCGGTTCACCAGGAGCAGCACCATAAAAGCCGCTTTTCCCGGAGGCGGCGGCGGCGGTGGCGGCCGCAGTGCCGATTCGCCAGCGCGCCGCGGCGAGGGAGGGCGGGAAGATTGCAGCCGCCCGGCCCCGCAGACGCCATTATTTTATGCGTATTTCGGAAGCCGGCGATAGAGTGCAAAGTTGAAACCATTAGCGTCTTATCGCGCCGGAATTGCCCCCATATTTCTCGGCCTATCTTAATAATGCATCGGCCCCCGGAGTGGCCGGCGCTCGGCGCTCGGCTCTCGGCTGGCGGCAGAGTGGCCATCATTCGCTATCTCGCGATTGAGGGCGGCCGGCCGAGGAGAAGGAATGGGTTTCGCGCTCGCGGTGTGAAGGATTCCTCGCGGGAGGCATTAGTGGGGGCGGCAAAGGGAGGGCGGCCTGCGTTGCCAGGCAACCCCGGCCAGGTAGCGCCGGCTGCAACACTGTTGCCACGGCGGCGCCGTCGGCGGCAACGCCGCGCGCGCCCCGCCGCCTCGCCAGCTTTCGACGCTCCGCGTCACTGGCGTCGTCTACGAGGCGACGTCGTCCTACGGTGCCACTGCTGCAAGCAGAAGCTCCGCACGAATGCGTCTAGATGAGTACCAGAAAATTTTGAAAGTGAAGAAAAGGCAACGAAGGCAGGAAGGGAAAAAAAGCAGTTTGGTTTTGTATGGAATGCATGATATACAACTGTCTGTACATTGCCTGATAAAAAGCATCGAGATGGCTAATAGTGGACGGCTTGAACTCTGGTGAGAGTGTCTGTGGAGGAATGGCAGCCTATTCTTCCTCGCCGGCCGTTGTGGCCCTGCGGTTCTAGGCGCTTCAGCCCGGAAGCGCTCTGCTGCTACAGTCGCAGGTTCGAGTCCTGCCTCGGGCATGGATGTGTGTGCTGTCCTTAGGTTAGTCAGGTTTAAGTAGTTCTACGTTTAGGGGACTGTTGACCTCAGATGTTGAGTCCCATAGTAGTCAGAGCCAATTTGAGCCCATTCTTCCTCAAGAGCTGAAACCAGAGAAGGTTGTAATGTTGGGCAATTGGAGAAAGATAACGATCTAACTCATTCCAAAGATCTTCAGTTTGATTCAGATGGAGATTGTCGGCACGCAAGTCAATGTCAGGAATGTTATTGCCGACAGACCATAGCCTCATAGATGCTGCTTTATCAAAGGGTACATTGTGAAACTGATACAATTGTTATGTTCAAAGGTAGTCTCTACAGGGTGTTTCCGTAAGGGCGTGCAAACGTTTAGCAGGAGACAGGGAATGGTTCAAATGGCTCTGAGCACTATGGGACTTAACTTCTGATGTCATCAGTCCCCTAGAACTTAGAACTACTTAAACCTAACTATCCTAAGGACATCACACATATCCATGCCCGAGGCTGGATTCGAACCCGCGACCGTAGCGGTCGAGCGGTTCCAGACTGTAGCGCCTAGAACCGCTCGGCCACCCGAATAGCAGATAGCGAATGATCCACTGAAAAATTTTGGGTAGGGAATCTGAGGTCGAAAATGCCAGCTTAAGAAGATAATAGGAATAAAAACACATTGCTGAGTACTTTTTTTTTACATTACGTACAGTGAACTGCAAATTCCGTAGTTGACGCAATGAACGTACCATTTGTACTGTACCTTACAAAATGTACTGAAACAGACGGCCGTCATTCTCAATGCTAGCATGACATCGACGAACAAGATTCTGATGCACCCTGAGAAAAACCCCTGGTGTGTTTCGGATCACACCACAGGCAGCTACAATTATGGCAACTAATTCCAGAAGGTAGGAGACGAGATACTGGTGGAAGTAAAATTGTGAGGACGGGTCGTGAGTCGTGCTTGGGTAGCTCAATGGTAGAGCACTTGCTCGAGAAAGGCAAAAGTCCCGAGTTAGAGTCTCGGTACGGCACTGAGTTTTAATCTGCCAAGAAGTTTCAGATCAGCGCACACTACGCTACAGAGTGAAAATTTTATTCTGGAATTACATCTCCGTATCCACTGGAGTCTCATGTACAAGGTAGGAAACAATCCACGGGATTCAGGTCAGGTGACCTCGCACGCCATGGAATAGGACTTCCCCTTCTAATAAAGAGAGCATGATATACAGCACTGAAATGGTTGCGGACATCCACAATGAAGTGAGGCTGTGCAACGTGATGTTGTATGCACATCCTCTCATGAACAGCCAAGGGTCCGTTCCTCAACAACTCAGGTAGAACTCAGCACGAACCTCAAGTACACGTGGCCATTCAGACGTCCTATTGCGTCTTGACTTCCTGGTAATCGGTCTCGTCCTCCTTGTTTCCTTGCAGGAAATAAAGAATGTACTTGTAAATAAACAGCACAGGACATGTAAACTCTTGCGCTTGTTAGTTGTAAATAAGTTGGGAAACATCAATGCTACACAATGCGGTAGACAAGTTTACTTCCATGTGTCCTTAAGTTTACTTCTCCGACCCCGGATTCCCTACCTCAAATTGTTCAGTGGAGCATTCTCTATGTCCTGTTACATTTTTTCACGCTCTTACGAAAACACTTCGTATAGTACGAAGTATAAAATGCTATAAAATGAGGTCATATTCTCCTGCATTTAGCGCTTCTTAAGCACAATAAGGGGACCACACCTTAACCACAAAATCAGTCACAAAGATAACACCACCTCCTCACTGTTGGCACTACACGTAATAGTAGGTAACATTCTCCGCACATTCGCCAAACCGAAATCTCCCCATCGGATTGGCACAGGGTATAGCGTGACTCATCGCTCCAGGTCAATCGTTTCCAGCCATCCACTGTCCAGTGGCATCGATCTTTCCACCACCTCGAGCGTCGCTTAGCACTCACCACAGAAATGTGTGGCTTATGAAGAGCTGCTCGACCGTTGTACCCCATTCGACTCCCTATACAAAGTTATTGTGCTGACTGCATGGATGGGAGCACTTGGGAACTCACAGGTAATTCCTTCCGCTGCCCCCCTGCTATTTTTTACAACCTCACTGTCAATCAGTACGTGAGATCTGCTTGACCTTGGTTTAGCTGTGCTTGTTTCTTCCCGTTTCCATTTCACAATGACATAACCAACGGTCGAATTGGGCTGCTTTAGAAAGACTGCAATCCTCATGTTGGATATGTTATTCAGATGACATCCAGTGACTAGTCTACGTTCGAAGCCATTGAATTGTCGTGACGGCCCGTTCGGCGTTCACGGCTTGTTTACTGACAAAATAATACTCCCACTTCCTTTTTTAGTGGAGGATCCTCCTCTTGTAGTATATAGTGGTCAACTCCGCATTAATGACGTGTCCGGATACGTTTGATCAGATAGTGTACGTGTCAATTTTGTAGTGCATCATTAAAAGCTTTTCTTTAAGACAAAAGCATTCAGTACGGATGCAAGAAAAATAAGCATATTTCTCTGTGTTTGTGTAAACCAATCCGATTATATAATCAATTCTTGAAACACTTTAGTAGCGTAGTGACTACCTTCCTCTGCTGCCACAAGCTCCTGTAATCTGACATGATGGACTGAACAATGTATGAAATTTTTACTACTGCTCTGGTGCCGTCTGTATATTAGAGATCGCAAGCATTTTAGTTCTCATTAAATTAGTGGTGAAAGGTTATTATTCTTTCTTGCTTCATTATAAAATCCCGACACTGATACTCTGGTAATTCTTACGATACTACGAATACATCGAATAATTGGCACCGAATCGCTATCGCATGTACCAAAGCAAAAATATCAATAGCTGGCCGTTGTGACCGAGCGGTTCTAGGCGTTTCAGTCCAGAACGGTGCTGCTGCTACTACGGTCGCAGGTTCGAATCCTGCCTCGGTCATGGATGTGTGTGATGTCCTTAGGTTAGTTAGGTTTAAGTAGTTCTAAGTCTAGGGGACTGATGACCTTAGATGTTAAGTCCCATAGTGCTTAGAGCCATTTGAACCATTTGAAAATATCAATAATGGCACATATCAGTAATACTGGAACGTCCCAGATCATGCGAGCAATAATGGTAAGGGATTAAACATAGATCAGTTAACATCTATATGAAAACATAAATAGCATGGAGAACACAATGTTTTCTAAATAAGCAGTAACTTACCGCTGGGAAGTGGAAGACGTATGGGAAAGTCTAATAAGACCGGTTTCACTCTATTTACGACCATCTTCAGACGATTCTCCAATGGTACAGCCACAGGTGATACACAGAGCAGGTACCATCTGTTGAGAGAGGGGCGGCGACTGATTACGAGATAATTTGCTAAGGTAGGAGAGATTTAAAACTTATTGCGTAAAGTACAGAAGAATCATTTGGAAAGAAGCAAAACTGCGACTCGACGGATCGCACTACTAGCCTCCAATCAGCCTCTGTTCAGTTTTTCCGTTGACCCAGTTTTTCCTTTGCTTGCTCACCGACGATGTACAGCTTTATTAACCACCTGACAGAAATGGCCTTTTACGAAGTACCCTACTCCAAATCCTTTCATAATGTTCGCACAAAAACTGGTTGAGATGGACCTACGTTCAGTAACAGCAGCAATTCCTGTCGAGTTTGCAACTGATTCTCATTGGCAAGGCGTGACACGCGTCTCCAGTCCCTGTTGGTTGCCATCTTTTTATGACCATCGTTCTTACGCCGTGTTACATAGCTGCAAATAGCGCACCATTCTTTGTACACATCCCTTACGCTAATAGAGGCATGTAACGAGTGTACTTGGACCAGGCTTCATCATTTCCCTGCTTTTTATTACAATAACAACATTAAGTATGCCAGTGCATAAGCTTACGTTCGCACCCTGCAGATACACACATCATGCCACGCTTCTTTCAGACCCACTGGCTACAACTTTTACATTAGATTTTACTGTCTTTCATTTGGAATAGAAATTTTCCCAGTGGAAACCTCGTGCACATATTTGTAAATGTTCAGTGTTTTTTCCATGTACAAGTGCTGCCAGCTGTTTAGGCTTCACTAAAAAAATATCAACAAGTCAATGTAGCAATACGCAGCGGCTCGTAACCGCCAGAATATACGGAAGTGGTTGGTTAGTTAGATTTCACTGTATATATGATCATTATTATTATTTTTATATTGCACGGTAATTATTGAATTGCCATTTCATTCATTACAGCAGTGCATATATTTCAGAATTAGTTTTTAGTCCATGAAAAGAAGCCAAGTTTACAAAGTATATTTATTATTATTTCTATATTGCACGATAATTATTGAACTGCCCTTTCATTCATTACAGCAGTGCATATAATTCAGAATTAGTTTTTATTCCATGAAAATAAGCCAAGTTTACAAAGTATATTTTGAAAATGGGTGCATATCGCCACAACAGCTGCCGACGGTGCAACCTAACCAAGCGTAAGTGCCGCTCTAACGCAGCCAGCTAGGGCGGGACAGGGAACAAGAATTGTAGTGAATTACAAATTCATGGTACAAGCTATAAATTGCTCAAAGGCACTGTACAACTGAAATATTCAAAAATCCCCCCCCCCCAAAAAAAAATCTTCGTATCTAGTCATCCACAAGAACCTGAATTTCTTCAACAACCCTTCATTATGTTCAACATTGGCGTATACCACGTGTGGCACACAACATTCCTAAGTCTAGACAATTTCCAAAATCAGCGAACAAATAACTCAATGAGACAAATTATAAGTGGCTTAGCGTATTTAACATCCATGAATTATATGGGAACTCTTCCCAAAACGTGCTTTCCTGGTGTCTCTGTGACTAACTGTAGTTTTCTCCACCATGTACTGAGCAGTAATACGACCAAGAACCAAACAAGAACCTCAAACAGACCTCCCCAGACAACAAGCCGAACAAAATTTTTCACAAGTCTGTCTCCTCTCACAAAAATGAACAGAATCCACAATATCTCCAGTCGATTCAAAGTCCTTCAATTAGCTACGTAGTATCAGTCTTTTACACAAGCCACTCGAGAGTGGAAAACTGGGAGGCAGCTATGGTTTTCTTAGTTCACTTTTTCAAAACAGTGATCTTCCAAGATAAAGTACTCTCCAAATGAGTCTCCGATATTATCAGTCTCTATATTCAGATCATCGATTCTCAGATATGACTTCCTGCAAAATTATTTTGCTACTGGAACCTAATGAAGTACACAACAACCCCTAACCCTTCCTCGGTCATCACTACACATGTCTCATTCACTCGTACAAAAGGATGTAAGTACATATCATAGATGACATCAAACATAAAAGAAATAGCATTACCACTTCAGAATAAATTGTATTTTAACAGCACACGTTAATGTTACCTTATGACATAACATAAATTAGGCATCACTGAAAAGAAAAATTAAAGACAATTTATAACATCACTTCCACAAAACTTTAATAATGCCCTCCTGTACATCAGAAACAGTATATTCCGCAAATTGACTGTAGCTTTTCACAACGCAAGCACGTTTTGGAAAGAGCTCCCATATAATTCATGGATGTTAAATACGCTAAGCCACTTATAACTTCTATCATTGAGTTATTTGTTTGCTGATTTTGGAAATTTTTATTACAAAGAAGAGAATTTTGCCCATTCTGTCATCAAATCCTAACTTCTCTCACTGCATTAATTTAATTGATACCCCAGTTCAGAAATTAAGTGCAATAAACTGCATTTATTATTATATCAGCATACTTAGCTCCACTGAAGCATAACTGAAACATTGTCACTATAATGTCAGCAAACTGTTTAAATATTGTATTCCTCAAAAACAAATGATATACAAAAGGGTAATATCGTAATTGCATAAAGTCATCTGTGCATACAAAGTAATCTGAACCCACAAGAAGTACTGTAAAGATAGTCTAGAATTCTGATCGACAATACTAGTTTGGTACTGATGAAAGAGTAAATATGTGGCCAATAATTTTACAGACAGATCCAAATTTTTATCAGGACACTGTGACACTGCACGAGACACATTAAATTGAACTTTTAATAGCAGTTGAGCAGAAGTATTCCAAGAAACAAATATCCTTTGACGGTACACCGAAAATGAAAGACGTTCGTTTGTTTGCTAATGCTCAGCCACTCCTATAGGCAATAAATTTTAGTGATATGCAAACTGAAATATCTAATGCTCATGAAAACGTTTCGAACGCTTTCTGACTCAGATAATCCCCCTAAAATAATCAGCCTCTATGCAATTTCATATAAATGAATACAACGGTATTATAAAGGGTCTGCTTATCTCAAAATAGCGTCCGTACCTAAGTAAGTAACTCCGTTCCAAGACAAAGTACCCTGCAAATGGCTCCTTCATACTATCAATGCCTGTATTGAGACAAGTGACTGCCAGACATGATTCCGTGTAATAACATTTTCCTGCTGGAACCTAATGAAGTACATAGATAAATAATTTCTTGAAAACAACAAATGGTACTAGTACGTTTTCGCTTTTCGCTTATAATCTCCTTGCTCTGTGGCTATTTACCCAAACATGTATTCATCAGATGACAGTGAAATCACTAGCGGAAAAAAATTCAAGAGAACAACAACATACCTCGTACATGAAACAATACAGATACATTCAGTGACACAGTGTTACCGCAAGTATCACACCAGTAAACAGCAACCCAGGAACGTTCATCGACGTACCTTACTCAATTCCTGAAAAGTAACTAGTATGCAAGAGATTGTGCTAAATTCTATCATCTATTTCCAACGTTGCCTCGTGGTACATAACTTAATCGTCAGAATGACTTTCGTCTACCTAATGCTTCCTCTGACCTCACACCAACAAGATGTCGGCATCCTATTTTAATCACTTTGAAACAAAGCATTTATTTATTTATCGCAAGGTAACAACAGCAAACATTGACAAGTACATAAAGTTTAATTTTACATGTATGTCTAGTGAAATATTTACATATACTTTAGTTTTACTTTTTGGCACTAATTTTATACACATTTTTGATTTGTGGAGATTACTAACTTAATATTACTGATTAGTTTGACTGATATAATTGTAAGCTAGAAAAGGCAGATACATTCAATCATAGTTCAATATCTAATGATTAAAGCCAACTAACAGCAGAGGGAGTAGCATTAATAAAATTACTATATGGTCCAGAATACTTCCTCTGAGGACAGTCTCTAACAATATGTTGAACAGTTTTTTCTTGGGCCCCACAATCACAGGCTGGGGAATCTCGGAGTCCCCATGTGCATCATAGCGTTGCACCTGGCGTGGCCAACTCTTATTCTGTTCAGCCTTGTTGACTCACTTCTCTGCAGAAGAAATCCTGGTAGGATGGTGCTTGGGTCTTGGATACCTTGATTTGCTATTGTTGCAGCATTCCACCTCTTGCGCCACTCTTCTTTAATGTCGAACTTCTTATCGTTCCTTCCATTACGCCACAGTATATTGCGAGACTTTAAGCGGTCTGGGGGAAGGTTGTTTAAGACTGTATGAATTGGGAGGTCTTGTGGGTAGTCGGGGTGGTGTAGTTTCCTCCATTCTCGATCGATCACTTCTTGACGTCGTAATTCAGGTGGTGGGATGTTGCTGATGGTGTACAGCCAGGGGATTGGGGTGGATGGGTTTAATGCGCCCGTAATAATCCTCATCGACTCGTTCAGGTGTACGTACAGCTTTCTCGTGTGGGCACCATGTTGCCACACTGGAGCACAGTATTCGGCATCTGGGTACACCAGAGCAAGTACTGTAGTACGTATAGAGTCGATTCGTTGGCACCCCATGTTGTACCAGCTAGTTTCTTTACGATGTTGTTTCCCGTCTTTAGTTTTTGGCTTGTTTTTTACAAGTGTTTTTTTATACGTCAGGGACCGATCTAATACTACCCCAAGGCATTTAGGCTGGAAATTATGTCTAACCTTCTGTTGGCAGAAGCTCACTTTCAACTGCTGGTTTATAATTGTGTTGTTTAGATGGAATGAGCAGCTACCGTCTTTGCTGCATTTGGATAGAGTCTCCATGCTTTGTAGTATGTGTTGAGAGTTTCTAAGTCTCTAGATAAAATAGCTTCTCCTTCCTCAAGTGTGCTGGTTTGTACCTCAATGGCAAGGTCGTCCGCATAGCAAAACTTAGCGCTAGCAGTGTTTGGTATGTCACTGGTGTACAGGTTGAAGAGTAGGGGTGCTAGGGTGGACCCCTGGGGGAGTCCATTTTTCAAGGTAAATAATTTGCCCTGTTTTTGCCCAACGCTAACCTTGAAGTAGTGGTTGGTTAACATATTTCCCACAAGTGTCGTCAGTTTCTCACTTGGGACATGCTTTTTTAACTTCAGCAGGAGTCCATCTAGCCACCTAGTGTCATATGCCGCTGACAGATCAACAAAGGCCACTGATGACTTTAGTTTCTTTTGGAATCCAGCCTGGATGTAGGATGTCAAGGCTAGGACCTGCTCACAGCAGCTCCACTTGATTCTGAACTCAGGTTGATATTCTGCTATGGATGACTCGTTCCAGTAGTTTGAAGCACACGCTCAGCAGTGTAATTGGCCAGTAACTTGAGGGGTCATGTACTAGCTTTCCAGATATGAGGATTGCTAATGTGTGTGCGATCTTGGAACTGTTGAGGCACCCTTTCGGTCTTGAGTATATCGTTGTAGAACTTCTTCAGCCAAGTTCTTCCATGTTCCTCTATGTGGTTTATAGTTTCAGGGAATATGCCATCCAGTCATGCGGCTTTTCTCGTTTTCATTGTTTTGATGGACTTCTGCCCATTCCACTACTTTTTCTCTATTTATATCACTGTTTGTATAACCCCAGGTTGTGTGGTGGCTATTGAAATCACCTAGATACATGCACGGCTGGGGTACACATGGCGAGACTGGGGTGGGCCACTGGACTTTCTGTGGTTTTTAGACTGAGACAACAGTTAAGCCACGCAGCTCCAGGGTTATCACTTCTGTGTCACTGATCACTTGGCAGCACACTCCTTCAATATCAGAAACCCAGTTTTTGGCGTACATGATAGAGCCATGTGTAAATGATGGCACGTATCCCATCATTTCGTAACCTGTAACATTTCTCAGTGGTTCCAACGGCTCTGAGCACTACGGGACTTAACTTCTGAGGTCATCAGTCCCCTAGAACTTAGAATTTAGAACTACGTAAACCTAACTAACCTAAGGACATCACACACATCCATGACCGAGGCAGGATTCGAACCTGCGACCGTAGCGGTCTCGCGGTTCCAGACTGTATACATTTCCCTTTGCTATATTGTCTTCGTTTATATGGGGTTCCTGGAGGGCTATAATATCAGTGCCACGGTCTGTGGCCAGTTTGCTCAAGTAGTCACATTTTTCTTTTGTCAATCCTTCTACACTGATTTCTAAAATACTAATACTTTGTACAAAATTCTTCATACGCTTTGTCTGGCTCTGAGGAGAGCCTTTGTTGTAGTTTGTTTTCTTGTGCTGTTGTCTTGAGTAGCCATGAGAGATGGATCTACACTCACGCTAATAAATTAAGGATAATGCTGATACATGGTGAAACAACGCTCTGGTGTGTGGTTTGCGGGTTTAAATCACCTCTGGGTATGACCATGCGGTGCATTTGATCTGCGGTCGTCGCACACTGGCGGTGGCAGCAGTCCACACAAGCAGAGGTTTGTTGGTGCATGTCAGAGTATGGTGCAGCGAGTGCATCTGCAGACGTTTTCAGACGTGCTAATGGTGACAGTGTGTTGAAAATGGCTCAAAGAATACGTATTGATGACATTATGAGCGGTAGAATACAAGGGCGACTGGAGGCTGGTCAAACACAGCAGGTCGTAGAAAGGACGCTCCGCGCGCCACAAAATGTGATCTCACGATTATGGCAACGACTCCAGCAGACAGGAAACGTGTCCAGGTGCTACAGTACGGGACGTCCACAGTGTACAACACCACAAGAAGACCAATATTTCACCATCAGTGCCTGCAAACAGCCACGGATTACTGCAGGTAGCCTTGCTCAGGACCTTACTGCAGCCACTGGAACAGTTGTCTCCAGACGCACAGTCTACAGACAATTGAACAGACATGATTTATTCGCCTGGAGACCTGCAAGGTGCATTCCACTGACCCCTGGTCACAGGAGAACTCATAAAGCCTTGTGTTAAGAACACATGGTCATTGGAACAGTGGTCCCAGGTTACGTTCACGGACGAGTCCAGGTATGGTCTGAACAGCGATTCTCGCCGGGTTTTCGTCTGGCGTGAACCAGGAACCAGATACCAACCCCTTCATGTTCTTGAAAGGGACCTGTATGGAGATCGTGGTTTGATGGTGTGGGGTGGGATTATGATTGGTGCACGTACACCCCTGCATGTCTTTGACACAGGAAATGTAACAAGTCAGGTGTATCGGGACGTCATTTTGTACCAATATGGCCGCCTTTTGAGGGGTGCAGTGGGTCCCACCTTCCTCCTGATGGATGATAACACATGGCCCCACCGAGCTGCCATCGTGGAGGAGTACCTTGAAACAGAAGATATCAGGCGAATGGAGTGGCCTGCCCGTTCTCCAGACCTAAACCCCATCGAGCACGTCTGGGATGCTCTCGGTCGACGTATCGCTGCACGTCTTCAAATCCCTACGACACTTCAGGAGCTCCGACAGGCACTGGTGCAAGAATGGGAGGCTATACCCCAGCAGCTGCTCGACCACCTGATCCAGGTTATGCCAACCCGTTGTGCAGCCTGTGTACATGTGGATGGTGATCATATCACATATTGATGTCGGGGTACATGCGCAGGAAACAGTGGCGTTTTGTAGCACATGTGTTTCGGGAAGGTTTTCTCAACTTATCACCAATACCGTGGACTTACAGATCTGTGTCGTGTGTGTTCCCTATGTGCCTGTGCTATTAGCGCCAGTTTTGTGTAGTGCCACGTTGTGTGGCACCACATTCCGCAGTTATCCTTAATTTATGAGCATGAGTGTAGTACGGCTGCCGCTTGTGTAGACTTTTCACCGTACTGCCTTAGCAGTCTATCTTGGAGGTTGTCTACACGTCGCACCCCAAATAAAGCATGAACATAGGGAAGGATCTGCCTAGTAAATCACTATTCAACATGTGTTGTTATTAAGCAATTGACGCGCTCATTTCTGAATATGACGTACCCCAGATTATGACAGGACGATTCAAGAATGGTACCAGATTGTGTATACACAGATATATCGTTCAGCTTGTTAAAGGGCTTTATTCCACTCATGGTAAATGTGTTTTTGGGATTTCGTTAGATCGACGTCATTTTTGAAAGGGCTTTACTCGTGGAATTACGCCCTTTCAATGGCGACCGTCTTCGCATTTTCTCTGTCGAACATCTAATGCACCGTGTGTTAAACTTCGCGTTTCGTAGTTCAACTGTTGTTATTTATGAGCGTGTTGTGAGATGTAAAATTGCGTCAGTTATAGTCTTGGAATGTAGTGAAAGTACCATGACTCTTTTATTTCCAGTGATGTCCGTTGTTTTTAATTTTGAAAAAGCTTTTAGTGGACCAGTGGCTATTAACAGAAACAAAATGCAAGACATACAGCGTTAAGATGATTATATTCAACTTGAATATAGATATTTCTATGATGATTTGATGAAATGGCTTGTAAATAACATTGCAGCTGCTGATGACGATCAGTGATACCATTCTGCTTTGATTAGAGTTACAATATCATGAAAATGCTCGAGTAAAAAAGAAACAATTAAAAACACTACTGGCAAATAATTTGACCATGCGATTGAATTACTTCCTCAAGAAAAGGAACTAATTTCAAGATTTTGGACTTATTTTCCTCAAGGAGACTGCAAAACTTAGCACTTGCCGTAATGGGGAAATAGCCATTTCATTCTGTTCTTCAAACATTGGAAAACCCATCCTGTTACATTCCATATACTCATCCGCAGAATGTTTTCCTGAGGTCGTAAAAACTTAAGACTTTGGAGTAAGGTCCTTTCAAATATGACTGTATCAGTTGTATCATTCGTCATAAACTACAACGCAAATTAAAATCTCATAGTGTGAATCTTATTCATACAACTGTTTGCAAACACAAGCTTTTATTTTCAGAAATATAATCCAACACCATCCAAAAAAGCTGATCTTGCACTTCTCGAGAAATTTAAATAAAGATGATGGATGACCTGTTAAACACTTCCATCGTACGTCAAATTTTGAACGAAGTTTCGCACATGCGAAAGTTTAGTGCCAAAATGATGTCGAAAAACCTCACAACTGAGCACAAGGAAAAGCGAAGAAACGTGTGCGTTGACCTTCTTGAGAGGATTACCATTGATCACGAGTGGTTATATCGCGTGATCATAGATGATGAACCCTGAATGTTTTAGTACGATCCTGAGACAAAGCGGCAAAGTGAAGTGTGGCACACTGAG
This sequence comes from Schistocerca nitens, assembly GCF_023898315.1. Taxonomy (NCBI): domain Eukaryota; kingdom Metazoa; phylum Arthropoda; class Insecta; order Orthoptera; family Acrididae; genus Schistocerca; species Schistocerca nitens. The sequence continues at coordinate 801,411,741 of NC_064615.1, forward strand.
ACACCTCCTCGAACGAAGAAAAGATCGAATGAGCAAATTAAGATCAAAACAATGCTGATTTGCTTTTTTGTCAGTGGGGGTATCGTGCATTAAGAATTTGTTCCTCCACGACAAAAAGTCAACCATTAGTTTTATAAATATGTCCTTGAAAGGCTCGTGAAAAGGGAAAATCGAGTGAGATTGGACATTGCAGACTAGAGGATGCTGCATCATGACAAGTCCCCATGGCACACGGCCACTTCCATCACCGAATTTTTGACCTCAAAAGGCATTCCTGTTGATCCACAGCCCCCTTATTCCTTTTATGTGAATCCTTGTGACATTTTTCTTTCCAAAAATTGAAAAATGTCTTGAAAGGACGTCGTTTAGGTGCTCTAGAAGACATCTAGAAGAATGTGACTGACATGTAAAAGCCCTACCAGTCGAATCCTGTAAACGCTGATACCAAGATCCGAAGGGAACGGTTTTCAACGGGACAATGTTGTTTTTTGAAAAAATTAAATCTTTTTTACATAAAAAGTCAGTCTCATTACTTTTCTCACGGACCTCGTGAGTACCTTAATTAAATTAGAGAGTTATTTTCAAGTTTGTTCTCCTGTGATTAATTGTACAAGTTCAATTTTACTCTGCCTGTGGTGAGGGGCAGATATTGTAAACTATTATTGTAAGCTATTTTATATTCCGGGCAACCGCGGCTGTTGAAAGACATGATGTTGGGAAGAATAGTAAATGTTTGTCTGAATAGTAAATTTTGACTAGGAGCTATTGGCATTCCTATGATCTTTCAACATTGTTTACCTGACGGTGCGGCGTAAAGGCGCAAAACCGGTCGTGTTTTAATAAACAACAATTTTAACACCTGTCAGTGGAGTTCTTCCTAACATCATATTATTGTAAACTACCCAGTTCTGTATATTCTGGATTGAAATTGGTCTGAATGATTGTTTCATTGTGTTAAAGGATTTTATGTTGATATTCATTTGTTAGGCGCTGCCTTCAAGAACTACATTGGGCGTTAAATGTAGTTCTGTTGTCAAGAAGAAAATTTTATCTTTAATAAATTCTTTGTAAATTTCGGCCTACATCTGCACAACCCTAGCCTGAGCCACACTCCACCAGAATCCTACGCTACAACTCTTCTGGCAATACGTATTTATCAATTGAATGTCCGATCTGGATGATCACTGATCTTAGTGAAAGGAAGTTTCAAGCATTAACCTTCATTGTTGAGATAGTCAAGTGTTTTGTACATGATTCTTCTCTTTTCTGTGAGAGGAGCTACACTTGGGAAATATTTTGGCCAACTTGTCTGGGGAGGTCATTTGTGGTGGTTGTTTCGTTCTTAGAGGTACTGGCATTCAGTATGTGATGGAGAAAACTGCAGTTAGTCAGAGAGAGGCCACGCAAGCAGGTTTTGCGAAGGGAAAGAGGAGGAGAATAGAGGCCTAGAGAAAAATTTGATTCAGAAGTCTTGTCAACTGCTGCCACTTAAAAGACTGATAATGCGTTGAGCAGTGGTTCAGATGGTATGTGTAGAGACGAGATCAATGTGTAGCAGCCAGTGAACTTAATTCTATGATTTAGAAAACCAGCAGTGTTTTCATGTATGTGTATGAAGATGGTTCTGGTGTGGTTCATCCACATGAAGCTGCTAGTAGTTGGGGCGTATCAGCAGATCCTCCTACAATTTCTACAGCTTGCTCAACTCGAGTCTTGTTGCAACCCTTGTTCACCCATGTACGAGCAGCCCTTAGCGGGTCGCCATCTTATTTACATCTATTCATGACGTCGCGTTTCCGGCTTAGATTTTTTGAAATGTGACTTGTAAGTACTGCATATCTTTCCATCAGTACAAACTTTAATTTTATTAATGTATTATATACCTAATATGTTTTAGAACAGTTAGTTTAATTCTGAAGACGACGCTCATAGTAGCGTCGAAACCTGGTCAATTTTGATTTAATATTTGTGACCGAGGGCTTATTTGTTCTAATATAAAACACATGTCTGCAAGTTGCCTAGTGACATTTTGGTTTGAGTCGCATGTCAGGTGTGGTGGTCAAGTTCTGCAGACTCCTACCTTCAGAGGGTTAATCAGTTCTAACTACAGTATAGATCCACATATCCGAGATCATTTGATGATTTATGTGATACAACTTAGGTCTAGTGGAGCAAAGCAAATTCCGGTCAGCGCACGGTTTACCAGATTCTACAAAATACAATTGTTGCAAGTATATATATTTTCTCGTTTTAAAGCATCATTTATATTGTCATGATTTTTCTTGTAAGTAGTTATAAGGAACTGCAGTTATATGTAAACAGGGATTGCACAGTCACCAGCCTTACGCTACCTATTAGCGCTCCTTGTTGTGCTAATGAAAGAAGAAAACATTTATGAAACAGGTCTGTACGCTAAACTGTGTGCGTTATCTGATCAGTTAAAGTGTTACTAGTCTTGTTATAAATGCATTTAACATTTCTTATGTAGCATTAGAATGGTTTTAATACTTGCAGATACATTAAAAAGAAATTACTTTACTGCTTTGATAATCACTCTGTTTTTAAGTAGTTGATTTAGTGTAAGGATTATTTTTGCTCCATGGTCGCTTTCATTAATAAGTTCTATCTTGAGACTATTTTACAGTGTTAACTTATCTCCGTTCTGGTTGTATTACGGTACTGTACCTAACCATGACCAGAGGCGGCTATTGAACTGGCTACCGAACCGCTAAAATGAATGTCTTGAAAACAATTCACTGAAGATTGGCGACCTTTAGTGTTACTTTCGAAGTTTGCTAAATTAAAAATTGAAGTAAAAGTTTGTGGAAAAATTTTAATTAAACTGTTTTGTGGCCTGGTACCTTACGCTCACCCAAATCCTCGCTACTAGTTTCACATTTGATGAGCTATGTATGGCAGATGCGTTGTCTTGTAAGTTAAGTGTGACATGACCGCATCGTCTTACTATTTACAGATACATTTGAAGGTGGGCTGAGTTCTTCAAACCTGGTAGTGTAATCACATTGGTCAAGAAATAACTATATAATAATCCTCATTTGCTGATGTAACCCCTTAAAGAATCTCTACCAATGTTTTATGTATCATGTTTACATGTGTTGTAGGCAATATAGCGTAGTTATATTCCATTTATTAGGCAATTTTAATGCACTCAAAGACCTGGATTCGGTATCGCTGTAATGTCAGGTTCGAGCTGTTGCATGAGATGCTGATGGCGTTGTCCTAAATACGGCTGTTGGATTAGATTATACAGCTCATAAAAATATTGCGTAATAGGTTGAGTGCCTGACAAAATATAGAACGCGCCTACAGTTATTTGTGACCATCAAAATGATCTGTACTTCTATGAATATTGTGGAATACATTCTCTGCCGAGTTGAGCTGTACGTTGGCATGTGTCCAAAAGTAAAATTGTATATTACTGTTTCCCGTTGGTAACTGCAACGTAATAAAGTAGTTCAGGAACAGTGTTATTACATGCCAAGTAGGAGTAGAACTTCTAAAATGCTCAACATCTGTGCCGGAGAAATAGGCAACAAAGCATCATATAAGGTTCTTGGCCTACATTTATGACTGGTTACATGCTTCATTCAAGTGTACTTGTTTTCTCCGATCTTATTCAACTGTGTTACAATTTCGGTCTGTGTGATGCCTTTATTTCTTGTAATATCGTATAGGGGAAGAAAGTACAGCCCTTCTCTTCTCGTACTTCACTTTAAAGTTAGTGAATGCCTTACTAGAAGTAAACAGCTTCTATAAGGTGCTAATATATGCAGCATTAAACTTTGACTAGTACTAATGAGACTTTTGTTTGTGGTATCAATCAAGGTCGACAACGTATTTATTGAAAACGAGGTCGCAATAGGCAAATGGTGTTTACGGCAATCGATGCCCCACATATTGTCTACCATGCAACCACATATCCCGTCTCCAGAGGAACGTAGTAAAGGACTATCGTTGTTCAAGGAACGGGCACTAAAGATAATTACGTAAATGGAAGTTCATCCGCAGCATAGTAAAAAAAAAGATTATGTACACATTTTGAATAAGTCCGCGGCCATATGACAGTGTAGCGCATAGTAAAAACTATTGATATTCAAGAAAGGACAAGGCGCACTTGTTACAGAAGATGGTGTTTTCGCGTTTTAATAAAGCTCTATACGATTTACAAAAAAAAAAAAAAAAAAAGGTTCAAATGGCTCTGAGCACTATGGAACTTAACTTCTGAGGTCATTAGTCTCCTACAACTTAGAACTACTTAAACCTAACTAACCTAAGGATATCACACACATCCATGCCCGAGGCAGGATTCGAACCTGCGACCGTGGCGGTCGCGCGGTTCCAGACTGTAGCGCCTAGAACCGCTGGGCCACTCCGGCCGGCGATACGATTTACAGGGTGGGCATGGTAGTAACCTAGTACGTTATGCACATCAGACTGCGAGCAATAAAGATTACTGTGATTTCAAGCGGAGCAGTGGTTGGTTACATAACTTAGAACAGCGCTACAGAATTGGAAGGCGTAAGATAACGAAATTACAAACAGAGCGTCTACTTGACGATAGTCAGAAAACTGCAGAATCGGCTGGAAAATTTGCAGATCAGATAAACAAACTTATCCCACCGTTCATAAGGAATTTATTTTAAAATCCGACCAATCGGGATTTGAAAAAGAAATGCATATGAAAGGAACCCTGAAAATTAGAGGTATCAAGAGTGTTGTATCAGGACCAGCTAACATTAATGCCTTAACGTCTTCGTAAACATTTATGTCGACTGTTAATGTAGATGGTAAAGCGGCAGAAATGTTATTTATTGTGCTACGAGAAGTTGGTGGTGCTCTGCCTCCTACGATTCTTTCTCGTGTGCGTGACGTCACAAGGGCAATAGGGAATATTTACGTTACTGCAAGCAAGAGTGGAAAAATGGGGGTAGGAGAGCTATAACTATGGTATAGTACTACTTTTGATCCAACAACTGGTCAAAGGAACTTGCTTTTGCTTGATTCCTGGACTGGATGTAAAAATCGTACTGCCTTAGAGCAAACTATCCCTCCCGAAAAGTGTGTGAATTGCAGTTCATACCATCTGGAACTAATGCTCAGATTCAACATTTGGATATTTGTTTTTTCCGTGGTATAAATCATATTATCGCAATATCTGCAACTACACCCTAAAGGATAGCCAGTTTAACGAAAAGCTCCACGACAGACTGTTTCGTATTCTGATGCATGCTTCAAATTCCATCAGTTCTCATCGACCTGTTACGCCAATGTGACTGTATATGCGTTTGTTAAGAGTGCATACTTAGCTGAACGTCTTGCACGGTCCGTGGCTCCCACGCAGTTCGCCTTCGATCTTGCTGGGGCAAATCTTTGTGATCACTGTGGCGCGCTGTTTTTCATTCGGACTTCACGGTGTAAGCTAATGGTTCCTTTTGAACATTTCTGGATATAGACGATGTCCATTTCGGGAAGTTTAATACATACATTCAGCAGAAGAATGGTCTCTGCACCTCCCGACCACTCGTTTCCTGTCGCCCTCCTGATGTACATGATGTCATAATTGTTAACACAACACTTTTAAATGAGCCTTACTAAAGATTGAATTTGCGACCTCGCACTCAAGGGGTTCCTTATTAGTGGAATTCAAGATTAGTATGCTGGTTGCAAGGGGCAGGTTTTATCCCGCCACCCTTCAATTTCTCTATCTTACTCGTACTTTATTTTTCTCTCTCTGTATATACAGGGTGAGTCACCTAACATTACCGCTGGATGTATTTCGTAAACCACATCAAATACTGACGAATCGATTCCACAGACCTAACGTGAGGAGAGGGGCTAGTGTTTAATGGTTAATACAAACCATACAAAAATGCACGGAAGTATGTTTTTTAACACAAACCTACGTTTTTTTAAATGGAACCCCGTTAGTTTTGTTAGCACATCTGAATATATGAACAAATACGTAATCAGTGCCGTTTGTTGCATTGTAAAATGTTAATTACATCCGGAGATATTGTAACCTAAAGTTGACTCTTGAGTACCACTCCTACGCTGTTCGATCGTGTGTATCTGAGAGCACCGAATTACGTAGGGATCCAAAGGGAACGGTGATGGACCTTAGGTACAGAAGAGACTGGAACAGCACATTACGTCCACATGCTAACACCTTTTTATTGGTCTTTTTCACTGACGCACATGTACATTACCATGAGGAGTGAGGTACACGTACACACGTGTCCCGACATGTCAGGCCAATAGATGATCAATGTGGTGGCCATCATTTGCTGCACACAATTGCAATCTCTGGCGTAATGAATGTCGTACACGCCGCAGTACATCTGGTGTAATGTCTCCGCAGACTGCCACAATACGATGTTTCACATCCTCTGAGGTTGTAGGCACATCACGGTACACATTCTCCTTTAACGTACCCCACAGAAAGAAGTCCAGAGGTGTAAGATCAGGAGAACGGGCTGGCCAATTTTTTCGTCCTCCACGTCCTATGAAACCCCCGTCGAACAAAAAAAATGGTTCAAATGGCTCTGAGAACTATGGGACTTAACAGCTATGGTCATCAGTCTCCTAGAACTTAGAACTACTTAAACCTAACTAACCTAAGGACAGCACACAACACCCAGCCATCACGAGGCAGAGAAAATCCCTGACCCCGCCGGGAATCGAACCCGGGAACCCGGGCGTGGGAAGCGAGAACGCTACCGCACGACCACGAGATGCGGGCCCCGTCCAACATCCTGTCAAGGGTCAGCCTAGTGTTAATTGCGGAATGTGCAGGTGCACCATCATGCTGATACCACATACGTCGACGCGTTTCCGGTGGGACATTTTCGAGCAACGTTGGCAGATCATTCTGTAGAAACGCGATGTATGTTGCAGCTGTTTGGGCCCCTGCAATGAAGTGAGGACCAATGAGGTGGTCGCCAATGATTCCGCACCATACATTTACAGTCCACAGTCGCTGTCGCTCTACCTGTCTGAGCCAGCGAGGATTGTCCACAGACCAGTAATGCATGTTCCGTAGATTCACTGCCCCGTGGTTTGTGAAACCCGCTTCATCGGTAAACAGGTAGAACTTCAACGCGTTCTCTGTTAATGCCCATTGACAGAATTGCACTCGATGATTAAAGTCATCACCATGTAATTGCCGATGTAGCGACACATGAAACGGGTGAAAGCGGTGACGATGCAGTATGCGCATGACACTACTTCGACTCAGTCCACCGGCTCTCGCAATGTCCCGTGTACTCATGTGTGGGTTCATGGCAACAGCAGCTAACACACCAACTGCACCCTCTTCTCCTGTGACGGGCCTGTTACGGACCCGTTTGCGTGCTACGACCATACCTGTTGCATACAGTTGGCGGCAGATGTTTTGAAATGTGCGGCACATTGGATGCTCTCTGTCCGGGTACCGTTCTGCATACACACTGCAGTCTTCAGCTGCATTTCGTCGACACTCGCCATAGATGAGTATCATCTCCGCCTTTTCAGAGTTCGAATACACCATGGTCACAGTTCCTACAACACTAAATTGTCACAGACGTCTGGTAACACGGTGTACTACAGTTGGTCTGCGTGCGGAGACGAATGCAGAATAACAATAGCAGCAAGCGCTACATGCGGACACCGCGACAGCTAGACCAAACCACAACAGTGCACTACAGCCACACTCGTAAACACGGTCGTCATCGTAAACATGTCCCTGCAGATGCTGCTCGCCGACCGCGGCCCGTGTATGTTACAACACGCAACTGAACGTCGGAGGTTTCAAGCGTCAACTTTAGGTTACAATATTTCCGGATGTAATTAACATTTTACAATGCAACAAACGGCACTGATTACATATTTGTTTATATGTTCAGATGTGCTAACAAAACTAACGTGGTTCCATTTGAAAAAACCTAGGTTTGTATTAAAAAACATAGTTCCGTGCATTTTTGTATGGTTTGTATTAAACAATTACACTAGCCCCTCTCCTCACGTTAGGTCTGTGGAATCGGTTCGTCAGTATTTGATGTGGTTTACGAAATATATCCAGCGGTAAAGTTAGGTGACTCACCCTGTATATAGGGTGGTCAGAGGGAGTCTGAAAAGCTTGTAAAGGTGTTGCAGGTGAGATGTTTCACAGGAATAATTGTTAAGAAAAAGATTCGATACGTGCGACACATCAGAATTAGTTAACGTTTAAGTTAGCTAACCGGTCGTTGTGCGCTTGAGTTCAAGCGCTTGCACGCTCTAAAATGCACAGACATCTGTGGGTCCGTGAGCTAACACTTGTTGACATGCTCATTACCAGTTAAAATGTGGCTTTTCGGAAGCGATGGATTTAAGGCAGGTAAGCAACAGCTACGTTTGTTCGGTTTGAGGGAACCAAACGAAGTACTCGTACATGTTTGGCCACATCGCCTTTGCAGGCTGTTTGAATATGTGCTCCCAAGGATATGACTGGTTAACTTCAATGCTGAATAAGTCGGAAACAGCGCAACGAATTGATTTTTTTCTTAAAAATAATTTTCAGCAAACATCCTTACAAGCTTTCCATGCTGTTTCTGACCACCCTATGTGTATTATCAATGGTACAGTCACAATACTATGCGCAAAACACACACACACACACACACACAATCATGTCAGGGTCACTTACGCTAATCTGTTGAACTTAAAAACACGATGCAAACTTTCTGATGTTGAAATGAGTGAAAACTTAGGAGGCTGAATCCAAACCTTGGAGTCTCCCAGCCGATAGCGCCATCCAACTAAACCAGTCTTTAAAGTGTTAATAATTTAATGTCACACTATTTCAGAAGAAGATGTATTGTTTTTCATTACACTGGATACAATGGGGCGTACAGTAATATAAAGCAATTTAGAGACACTGTAATGTGACACACAGTGAGTTGAGGGTTTCAACTGGATTGTATGGGCAAAGTGCAGAGACAGTAAACTGAAATGAAATGTGATACTTCGTTCAGCAAATATGTCACTAATTAATGTGTACCAATATTTACATAACTATTTTTACGAATTCCCGCGATGATGGAGGTGTGGAAAATATGAGGGTGTGGTGAAAAACAATGCCTCAGAATTTTTTCTGAGAAAGTTCTTAAGGCTTTTCAAATAAAACAAACGTTTTTATCGTTGTACATAGTTATTGTTCGTGTCTACGTATTCATTACTCAACACAGTCATCTTTGTGATAAACACATTCCTCCCATCAAAACATCCGTTTGTTGATACCGTCACTGTAGAATGTTTGACTTCACCTTTGCTTGCACCGCTGCATCCCTATCAAAGTGAAGTTCTCGAAGGTGTTCTTTAGATTTTGGAAACAGATGAAAACAGGATAGGGATAAATTTGGACTGTATGGAGAATGGTCAACGATAGTGGATCCAAGGCGGGGGATTGTTGCAGATGTTGCAATCTCACATGTGGTCCGGCATTGTCGTGCTGAAGGAGAGGGTACTCCATGTGTGGACGAACTCCTTGAATTCGAAACGCGATTACAGCGCGCTCTTTCTCGCGCACCGACATAGTTACGTTACACACCGCTACGTTACACGTTGCAATTGGAAGCTCTCTACAACAGAGGGCTGCAAATATGTAGACATGAAAAATAAAGTTGTAAAATGTTAATAACATTTGTTCTATTTAAAAAGTCTTAAAGTTTTTACGTAAAAAACCACGAGCAACCTAACAGACCTGTCGACTTACATCAGAACTCGCTTGTTTTGTAAGAAACAGTATTCATGTTGGAGATAGAAAATAGTTTCAGTCACCTCTGAGTGCTATTTTCTTGCTGGACAAAGTCTAGATCACGCAGCCTCACTTATATTGCTCGTGTTAGCCCACGTTTAGTAGTAAACGTCCACCATGGTGGACCAGGGGCTAGCCTCAAGGGTCGCGGAATTGTTCAGACTGGATAACACGGCGTCATGTTCCACTGCCACTTCTCATTGCTCGCATATCTCTATGCGGCTTCTTTCATCCCTATAATAATTTCTTAAATATCAGAAGATATTTGTTTTTAACCTCTTTTTTAAATTGATGTTTTTGGTAACCAGTACTAGAGCACTGTCTTCGTCCTATTACAGTGCTTTTCTTACGGACATGTAAATGTCTGATGTAAATTATAATTCGTTTCTGTTATACAGTCGCCGGCCGAAGTGGCCGTGCGGTTAAAGGCGCTGCAGTCTGGAACCGCAGGACCGCTACGATCGCAGGTTCGAATCCTGCCTCGGGCATGGATGTTTGTGATGTCCTTAGGTTAGTTAGGTTTAACTAGTTCTAAGTTCTAGGGGACTAATGACCTCAGCAGTTGAGTCCCATAGTGCTCAGAGCCATTTTCTGTTATACAGTCGATGTAAGCTCTAGCCGCTATTATGATTGTGTGTGGCCCCTCCTGTTCATCACAGTCCCATGATCAACTTTTATTGGTCGATGTACCAACCGACTGCTTTGTTCGTGCCTGTAGGTAGGATCAGTCATATGCTTCTGAGGCAACACGGAATGGAATACCTTTCTTTGGGGTCCACTTACTGAAGCAGCTAGTTGACAGAGTGGATGTAACATATAGGCAGCTTTCTTTGAAACGTTAATTCTTCCCAAAGACGTTCCATGTTGTTCAGATTAACGCCTAGAGCAACCTTTACCAGCGAAACAGCATTATTTTCAACGTACCATGGCACAACCCAAATACTTCTTGTAGAAACACCTATGTTAATTTATAATTTATTGACAGAACCATCACTAGAAAAGGGCAGCACCAGACATCACACGACGTACACTGAATGTCACTATCACCACAACACTCAGTGTCAACCTTGTCTCTCTGCAGTCTCCAGATCCATATTCTCCCATCAGAGTGACACCGTGTACTGAGATCAGAACTCGATTAAACATTCTTTCATGACCATACTAAAAGTGGTGGTGTTGATCCTACTTCTACACGCGGCACTGAACATTTGCTCATGTTATCAGTGGATTATGAAAACAAAATGCTTATATAAGCAGCTATGAACCCTTCTGGCAGATTACAGTTGTGTGCCGGACCAGGACTCGAACACGGAAACTAGTTTTGTGGGCAATGCTGGCAATGCTGGTGAAAGTAAAGTAGATGAGAGCATTACCGACGAAATGCAAGGTACTGGATTCGCGTCGTGGTTAGGAGCACATTTTTAATGTGCTAAAATGTTTCAAAACAGCACACATTCCACTGCAGAGTGAAATATTCATTCTAGAAACAGCCCCTAGCCTGTAGCTAACCCATTCATATGGAGTACCCTTCCTCCAAGGAGCCCAACAAGGGAACCACAGAGCGTCAGTATGGTCTGGACTGTAGCAGATAAGTATGTGGAAATAAAGCTGTGACATCGGGTCATGTCTCCTACACGGGTAGTTCAGTCAATAACAGCGCTGATAAGGTTCTACGTCCAATTCCCAGTCCAGTACACATTTTTTAATCTTCTACAAAGCCGTTTATGGAAGATAACATTGTGAGTTTGACATGAACACTGTATTTTTAGTATTGCTAACGTGTTTTTGCATACATTTTAGACGTTGAATAAATCAAGTAAAACGTGACAAACATCATAGAACAATTTAGATGTCGAAATAGATTAATTTGAGTGTCCACAGTGCCTTACACCATGTATGGTACAGAAATCGACTTTTGTATATTCACTAGTGCTGTTTAAGATGTATGTTCATGGTAGAAACATTGTGTGTGCGTGAGTATGTTCTTTTATATATATATATATATATATATATATATATATATATATATATATATGTGTGTGTGTGTGTGTGTGTGTGTGTGTGTGTGTGTGTGCGCGTGCGTGCGTGGTTGTGTGTGTGTGTGTGTGTGTGTTTGTGTGTTTTGCTAACATCTTTTATATGTAGAAATTCTGCTAGTTGCACACTTCATGTAGTTTTTTGGGTAAATATCTTCGAATATGACAGAAACATTCATATCGTTTGGATACTTTTGAGCACAGCTACGATGGCTCCTCTGGGGCTATTTTGTGATTGACTCTTCCGTATTAATTGCTGCTAAACTAATATGCTCTAATTGTAGGAGAGCAGAGGGGAGAGGGAAGACGATGATGATGATGATCTTAGGTTTGTGGGGCGCTCAGCTGCGCAGTCATCAGCGCCCGTACAAAGTTCCAATCTTGACACTGTCCAGGCTAGCCACTTTCAGTCCCCAGACAGAGACAATCCCCAACCCGGTCCGGAGTCGAACCCGGGACCCCATGATTCAGAGGTAGCAACATTAGCCACTAGACCACGAGCTGCGGAAGGAGCGGAAGCGGAGAGGGGAGAGACTGTATGAGAGGGGCATAGCCTGTCAGCTGACGATGACGTCATTGCTGAGGGTGATGATGCAATGATGATGACGTTGCAGGTAACATGGCGTAGCTTATGACGCCATAAATGTAAACAAATTAGAACTTTCTGACTAGGTGCGCTGGTTAGTAGGTAGCTATACGAACAGAACAGCAAACACTTTACTCCACTCTGTTCTGTAAACGGATCAGCCACCTCCTGGTGGGTCTTTGTGTCACCCATTTCCATACCTGAAACGTAACGATAGTCTTCTGAAGTGGTTGATCCAGATTTCTATGCAGAGGTTCCTCTTTTCTTTAGCGGTATACGCTGCGTGTCGGTTACGTACGAGGTGCATTCAAGTTCTAAGGCCTCCGATTTTTTTTTCTCCAGACTGGAAAGAGATAGAAACATGCGCATTGTTTTAAAATGAGGCCGCGTTCATTGTCAATACGTCCCAGAGATGGTAGCACCGTACGGCAGATGGAATTTTACCGCCAGCGGCGACAATGAGAACTGTTTTAAATACTTAAAATGGCGATGTTTTCCTTACTTGAACAGCGTGCAATCATTCGTTTTCTGAATTTGCGTGGTGTGAAACCAATTGAAATTCATCGACAGTTGAAGAAGACATGTGGTGATGGAGTTATGGATGTGTCGAAAGTGCGTTCGTGGGTGCGACAGTTTAATGAAGGCAGAACATCGTGTGACAACAAAATGAAACAACCTCGGGCTCGCACAAGCCGGTCTGACGACATGATCGAGAAAGTGGAGAGAATTGTTTTGGGGGATCGCCGAATGACTGTTGAGCAAATCGCCTCCAGAGTTGGCATTTCTGTGGGTTCTGTGCACACAATACTGCATGACGACCTGAAAATGCGAAAAGTGTCATCCAGGTTGGTGCCACGAATGCTGACGGATGACCTCATGGCTGCCCGTGTGGCATGTTGCCAAGCAATGTTGACGCGCAACGACAGGATGAATGGGACTTTCTTTTCGTCGGTTGTGACAATGGATGAGACGTGGGTGCCATTTTTCAATCCAGAAACAAAGCGCCAGTCAGCTCAATGGAAGCACACAGATTCACCGCCACCAAAAGAATTTCGGGTAACCGCCAGTGCTGAAAAAATGATGGTGTCCATGTTCTGGGACAGCGAAGGCGTAATCCTTACCCATTGCGTTCCAAAGGGCACTACGGTAACAGGTGCATCCTACGAAAATGTTTTGAAGAACAAATTCCTTTCTGCACTGCAACAAAAACGTCCGGGAAGGGCTGCGCGTGTGCTGTTTCACCAAGACAACGCACCCGCACATCGAGCTAACGTTACGCAACAGTTTCTTCGTGATAACAACTTTGAAGTGATTCCTCGTGCTCCCTACTCACCTGACCTGGCTCCTAGTGACTTTTGGCTTTTTCCAACAATGAAAGACACTCTCTGTGGCCGCACATTCACCAGCTGTGCTGCTATTGCCTCAGCGATTTTCCAGTGGTCAAAACAGACTCCTAAAGAAGCCTTCGCCGCTGCCATGGAATCATGGCGTCAGCGTTGTGAAAAATGTGTACGTCTGCAGGGCCATTACGTCGAGAAGTAACGCGAGTTTCATCGATTTCGGGTGAGTAGTTAATTAGAAAAGAAATCGGAGGCCTTAGATCTTGAATGCCAGACTATGTCGCGAACCCGGAAACCTGCTTTCTGCATCCAGTGCATCATCGCTTGCACCACCCGAATAGCCTCTGCTCTCAACGAACGAAACGGTGCAGTGGGAGATGTTAGATTCGGGCCACCTTGGTTTAGATTTTCCGCCTAAATCGCTTGAGGAAGATGCCGAAATGGTTCATCTGAAAGAGAAAAATCACTTTTCTTCCTCGTTCTTGCAACACCCGGTTTTGCGCACCGTCTTTTATTACACCACTGTCAACGGCACATTAAAGTCGAATCATCCTTTTTTTGTGTGATGTCAGAGCTACTAACTCTCCAGCATTACAAACGAACTTGTACAGCCAATTCCTCATCGAACTCACGCAGTTACTTTCGTTAACGCATTCTGCAAAAAACCACAGCCATGATTTTAACAGAAAGTGTCTGCACTTCTTTAACACAGTCAGACTGCCCAGACAGAGGGGAATGAATACATTTTTGGCACCATAGTAATGTTTTCAGAAGTAATAAGAAATTACATTGATGACTTTTTTATTTTCTGAGAATGCTCGACTTTGCATTTGAAACGGAATGCCACTCTGAAGTCATGGTGAGGATAAAAGCTAGATGAAAAATTACTCTTGTGTTTCGTGCTGCGTGATACGTAAGGATCAGATGATCCGAAAAAAGACCTTTTTATTCCGTAAATACCATCAAAGAACAACAGGGATAGTGTCTGAATAAAAATGTGCCGGTATCCCTGAAGCGGTTATTCAACTTACACTCCTGGAAATTGAAATAAGAACACCGTGAATTCATTGTCCCAGGAAGGGGAAACTTTATTGACACATTCCTGGGGTCAGATACATCACATGATCACACTGACAGAACCACAGGCACATAGACACAGGCAACAGAGCATGCACAATGTCGGCACTAGTACAGTGTATATCCACCTTTCGCAGCAATGCAGGCTGCTATTCTCCCATGGAGACGATCGTAGAGATGCTGGATGTAGTCCTGTGGAACGGCTTGCCATGCCATTTCCACCTGGCGCCTCAGTTGGACCAGCGTTCGTGCTGGACGTGCAGACCGCGTGAGACGACGCTTCATCCAGTCCCAAACATGCTCAATGGGGGACAGATCCGGAGATCTTGCTGGCCAGGGTAGTTGACTTACACCTTCTAGAGCACGTTGGGTGGCACGGGATACATGCGGACGTGCATTGTCCTGTTGGAACAGCAAGTTCCCTTGCCGGTCTAGGAATGGTAGAACGATGGGTTCGATGACGGTTTGGATGTACTGTGCACTATTCAGTGTCCCCTCGACGATCACCAGTGGTGTACGGCCAGTGTAGGAGATCGCTCCCCACACCATGATGCCGGGTGTTAGCCCTGTGTGCCTCGGTCGTATGCAGTCCTGATTGTGGCGCTCACCTGCACGGCGCCAAACACGCATACGACCATCATTGGCACCAAGGCAGAAGCGACTCTCATCGCTGAAGACGACACGTCTCCATTCGTCCCTCCATTCACGCCTGTCGCGACACCACTGGAGGCGGGCTGCACGATGTTGGGGCGTGAGCGGAAGACGGCCTAACGGTGTGCGGGACCGTAGCCCAGCTTCATGGAGACGGTTGCGAATGGTCCTCGCCGATACCCCAGGAGCAACAGTGTCCCTAATTTGCTGGGAAGTGGCGGTGCGGTCCCCTACGGCACTGCGTAGGATCCTACGGTCTTGGCGTGCATCCGTGCGTCGCTGCGGTCCGGTCCCAGGTCGACGGGCACGTGCACCTTCCGCCGACCACTGGCGACAACATCGATGTACTGTGGAGACCTCACGCCCCACGTGTTGAGCAATTCGGCGGTACGTCCACCCGGCCTCCCGCATGCCCACTATACGCCCTCGCTCAAAGTCCGTCAACTGCACATACGGTTCACGTCCACGCTGTCGCGGCATGCTACCAGTGTTAAAGACTGCGATGGAGCTCCGTATGCCACGGCAAACTGGCTGACACTGACGGCGGTGGTGCACAAATGCTGCGCAGCTAGCGCCATTCGACGGCCAACACCGCGATTCCTGGTGTGTCCGCTGTGCCGTGCGTGTGATCATTGCTTGTACAGCCCTCTCGCAGTGTCCGGAGCAAGTATGGTGGGTCTGACACACCGGTGTCAATGTGTTCTTTTTTCCATTTCCAGGAGTGTATTTCGACAAAGGAATTTACACACCGCTCGCCACCCGCCCAGTCGTCGCACGGGCAGCATTAAGTATGTAATAGGTTTCTTTATTCTCAATTCAAAAACGAGAATTCAGATACAGTGTGTAAGATTTTGAAGGGTAAAAGACATATACTAATGTAATATTAATATCGAAATGAAAGAAATTGTGTAAAAAGAAAGCCAGTTCCTCAGAGGAAGTACTCAAACTGTATTTATTGCAGAAGGGAAGTAATAGATGACTTTACCAACACAAATTACTGCAGTATCTATTAACCACTTCAACAGTTGATGATACAGAGACTGAATGAAATAACATTAAAGGCTGTGCACAAAAAATAGCGCTCGAAGCATTGGAATGAAAGTATAGAAAAGTGAGTTGAGGACATACAACTCAGAGACAGGGCAAGCCGTGGATGAAAAATAAAAAGCATATGAACTTCTTTTACTAAGAAGAACACACGAAACATAGCATCAACATAAAAATAAGTGAAACCAAGATTAACAAGTAATACGAAAAGCATGCCAAGATTCATTGATTACAAAAATTGAACTTAAAAAACATGGAAGGCAGAACATTGCCTACAGAACGTTGATAAATTTTAATAAAATTGCTAGTAGCAATGTAATCAATGAAGAACAGTGGATGAAACATTACAAAAAAACTATGGGACAATGAAATGGCTGCAGCAAACTGGGAACCCGTGACACCTCAGTACAACAAGTAAATTGTTGTATTGATTGTAAATTACATGATTGTAAATTTTAACGCGTTTTAACGCATTATCGAAGAGCATAAGCGATATATCGATTACAATGATGTATGTGTGAAAGAACGCTGCGAGGCAGCTATCGCTGAGGCAGAGTATGTGTAACAAAGCCCTTAAATGTTAGGTTGGGCGGTAGGAGGCAGCTGTTCCTCGGGAGTTGTAGGAGTAGCGAGCCAGAAGCTGGCAGTTTCTGTTGCGATGCTCTGGAGTGGGCAGTCGCTTGGTATTAAATATTCAGCGTAACAATTTCAGTGTTATGTATTGTGATTTATGGAAGAAATAAGATTTGAAGTAAAATTAATTAAGAAAATGCTACAAATATTATTGTGAAATTTTAATGAAAAATCTTTCTACATATTGTTACATCGATCTACAATAAGATAATCAATATTATGTATTCATGCGCTTTTGCAGTAGAACGGATTTGAATGAGGCCAGCTTGGTACATAACCGCAAGTTTTTTATTGTATTTTATTTTGTAAAGATCATTTGTTTGCGTAAATGTGTTTTTTTAATATGACTTAACAATTACAAGGCAGTTTCACGATATAGTAATACAGTACTGGCCATTAAAACTGCTATACCACGAAGATGACGTGCAAAACGTCATTTTTTCGGATGAATCCAGGTTCTGTGTACAGCACCATGATGGTCGCATCGGTGTTTGGCGACATCGCGGTGAACACACATTGGAAGCGTGTATTCGTCATCGCCATACTGGCATATCACCCGGCGTGATGGTATTGGGTGCCATTGGCTACACGTCTCGGTCACCTCTCGTTCGCATTGACGGCACTTTGTACAGTGGACGTTACATTTCAGATGTGTTACGACCCGTGGCTCTACCCTTTATTCGATCCCTGTGAAACCCTACATTTCAGCAGGATAATGCACGACCGCATGTTGCAGGTCATGTACGGGCCTTTCTGGATACAGAAAATGTTCGACTGCTGCCCTGGCCAGCACATTCTCCAGATCTCTCGTCAATTGAAAACGTCTGGTCAATGGTGGCCGAGCAACTGGCTTGACACAATACGCCAGTCACTACTCTTGATGAACTGTGGTATCGTGTTGAAGGTGCATGGGCAGCGGTACCTGTACACGCCATCAAAGCGTATCAAGGCCGTTATTACGGCCAGAGGTGGTTGTTCTGGGTACTGATTTCTCAGGATCTATGCACCCAAATTTCGTGAAAAGGTAATCACATGTCAGTTCTAGTATAATATATTTGTCCAATGAATACCTGTTTATCATCTGCATTTCTTCTTGGTGTAGCAATTTTAATAGCCAGTAGTGTATTTTCAAGTAAGATATTACAGTCTTTCTCCTCGGTCATATTCGGCCCCCTCAGTTCCAAGTCTTTGTTATTTAACCAAATTTTTAATGTGTCTCATTCAAATATCTTGCATTTTGGCTTTTGCAATTGTAGTTAGTTTAGCTGTGCTGAGACCAGAAAAACGCGTTATCCAAGACTATATCTAAGTCGACATCAATACGAGATAAGAAATTTATTTCACACAGTTTATGGATTTTCGCACCGGTACCACTTTTGTACTTATTCAGATTTACAGGGCTTAATAAGATCGAGTGGATCTGAATGTACTTGCGTCTAATTTGTCACTATCGCGCACAGGTTGTAATTAGTTTGGGTTCACTGGTATTGCTTTGCTTGCTTGTAGACAAATCGTTTGAAACAGGGTCAGGTAAATATACAGAGACACGTAATCAGATACGCAGTCAGCACACCACTTGATGTAACTGTTCCTTGTTAGGTATAAACATCACAACTTACTTTAGACTTAAACGTTACAACCTGACTCAGCGACCTTAGACTAGCTTGAATAGGTTCTAAAAAGAATAAAAATCATAAAGCGTGCGGCTCAGATGGAGTAAATATCGAACTTATTAAGTATAGAGAATGTTGTGTGAGTTAAGATTTCTACGTTTATTCAATAAAATATGGCGAAGCTGTAAAGTATCTCTATTCTTGAAACAGGATTGAGAAATGAATGTGACAATTACAGAGATGTAAGTCTTTTACATACACTTCATAGAATTTACTCAAAAATATTAAATAATCACTTGCGAGAAATAGCAGAAGTATTCCTCGGGGGCGAATGAAGTGAATTTTGGTAAAAAGCTTCCAGAACGAGAATATTTTCAGCGTGAAAAGAATTCAGGAAGAGCGATACGAAGCTAATGAAAAACACGTTATTTTTATTGACTTGGAGAAAGTTATGGAGTAAGTCACGAGAGATAGGCTATGGACAATAATGGAAGAAAGAGCATATCCCAAGCATCTTATAAGCCTGCAGAGAATCAGAAACTTACATGAGTATTCCAAAATAATCATAAACACAGACAGCTCGAAAATTAAGAGAAATAATAATAAATCAAGCGTTAGGCAAGGATATAGCTTGTTACTAACACTCTGCAACGTCTGCACTGAGTGTCTCATAAGAAAACGGAAGAATGAAGTACATAAATGGGTATAAAAGAAACGAAGCTATCATCTGAACGCTGTGCTATATGCAGTTGATGTAGACTTACCGCAGCATAAGGAAGCAAAATTACAACATTCGATGTATACGAACTAGGAAGACAGTACTACAACCTGCAAAACTATCCCACTGAATCTAATGTTATGGCTTGCTATAGAAAAACCCAGTCGGATCCAAAGTTATTATTGAAGACAAGCCGCTGGAACAAGTACCCAGTTTTAGACATTTAGGGTGCGGTATCAATTTGAAAAACGATAATGGTTTAATAAACACAACAATACACACAACAGACACTGTAGTCGTAAATAATACAGCGTCCTTCACTATTTACAATAGTCCGCAAACGCTGGGGTAACGTTTCGAATCGGCGACTGTAGAAATCACGTGGTTTTGAGGCAAAAAACATGTCGAGCCATGTTCAGAGTCCATTTTCCTCCAGAAACGAAGTCCATTGAAGATTGTTCGATAGAGAGCGGAAAATATGAAAATCTGAAGGCGCTGGGTCATGTGAATAATGTGAATGCGGAATGGCTTTCTAATCCAACTCCTGTGTGGCGTTTTTTGTCACTCTACCAGAATGCGGGCGGATGGCTGTATCGTGGAGCAGCATCACTTCACTCAGTCTCCGTGGCCGTTGTTCATGGATTGTGTCTGTAAGACGTCTCAGTTGTTGACAATAAATGTCAGCAATGATGGCTACACCTCGGGGAAGCAATTCGTAGTACACCACGGTTCGTTGTTCCACCAGATGAATAACATTATTTTTCGTTGATGTGATTTGTACGGGAGTTTCTGCTTTGTTTGGGCTCAAGCATTCCTTTCTTTTCCTTATGTTAGGATAAAGACACCATTTCTCGAGATCATTAACAAAATACAGGATAGGAATGGTCAGTGTTATCACGAGCTAGTTGATGACGAGCGAGTAGAGATACACATACGGCCATTTTGCCTTAGAGCATGCGCTACCCATACACCCCACAGCAATAGTGAACTACAAATAAAAGTGACAGTCGATAAATAAATATATTGCAAACGGAATACCTACATGCAAAACCGAACATGAACCAAAATAATATAAAGAGGCCCTTAAAGAACAAGAGACAACGGCCTTGCCGCAGTGGATACACCGGTTCCCGTCACATCACCGAAGTTAAGTGCTGTCGGGCGTGGCAAGCACTTGGATGGGTGACCATCCAGGCCGCTATGCGCTGTTGTCACTTTTCGGGGTGCATGCAGCCTCGTGATGCCAATTGAGGAGTTACGCGACCGAATAGTAGCAGCTCCGATCAAAGAAAACCATCATAACGTCGGGGAGAGCGGTTGTCTGACCACACGCTCCTCCTATCCACATTCTCATCTAAGGATGACACCGCGGTCGGATGGTCCCGATGGGCCACTTGTGGCCTGAAGACGGGGTGCTTTTTTTTTTTAAAGAACAAGACGAGGAAAGGCACAAAGCTAAAATTTTACAAAACAATTGCTGCCTCTATCCTGTTCCTTGGCAGTGCATATTGGATAGACGAACAGGAAAACAAAAGCAGCATACAGTCAGCTAAAATGAGATTTCTAGGATCTGTCAAAGGTTGGTCAATGAGGGGTCTTACGTGAAATGAGAATATACGAGAAGAATTAGAAATATTGAACTGAAACAAATACGAGGATTAATATAGGGAGAAATTGAGGCAAAATCTTAAACGTGTGGATGATAACAGAATTCCAGGCATTGTGAACAAATAGAAGCACTCAGAAAAAAGAGACATTGGGAGGCCGAGAAAGAAACAGTCTTAAAAATTTGAAGACAGGAGAGGTATATTGCCTAATCCTTTAAGTGAAAAAAAATACTGTTAGATACTACGAATGTGTATGACCAAAGATTTACAGAGTTCTCCCCTGTACCGCCACATTGATTTACTGCCTCGTCCTGAGTGTAGACGTTATTCCAATTTCCTATTCTTTATTTTTTTATCTATGAACTTGCATTCATTGGCACATTCAGCAGAAGGAACCCTGTGTTACTCTACGAACTACTGTAATGAGCTGCTAAGATTAAATAAACCTGTACAACAGTACATAGTTTTGAGCATATATGCAATCAGTTCTGATTATCGGCGGACACAGCACAGTCTTGGAAACTTGTACGAGGCAAGCAATAAACATTCAGAACTGTGCAGAACTCGTTCTGCATGTCGTCAGCATATGGAATGAAATTAATATTAGTGTTGACGGTTGAGTCATATTTAGCCACACTTACAGTACTATTCTACTCTGTTCTAACAATTGTACCTTAGAAAGTCCCATATAATTATTCTGATAACCTAAAGGCTCCGCTAGTATGAAATCATCGAGAAATTAAAGAGGAGACATCGCCAATTGTGAGGCACTGTGCAAACACTCCACCCCATGCCCAGTTTGTTATACACATTATTTTCACTTTTTTTCTCTCCTTCTAAAGCAAATTGCAGATTGGCAACCTCATTCAACAGAAGCACTTCGCTTTTAATAACAAAGCTTTAGCAACAGTCGTATTATAATCATTACAAGTACTGTAGATGATATTTTACGCGCTTTCGATTATTGTGGATTGACCGGTAGTTGTCCCTATTGAAAACATATTCTACACATTGCTGTCAGTGTTTTGTGTTCCTTTTGCTTGTTCTGATGACAACAACTTCTCCATTCACATTAGCAGAGGCTGGAATAGGATTTCCACTTCACAAAGTCTTCTCAAGTTTTCTAGCTCACTTCATCTTAACGAAAGCATTCCTAACAACAATTGTTTTTAAGCCCTTAATGGTCAAAAGAACACAAAGTGTTGTCACCAATGTTTACAGTATAGCTACTGATGGTACTAGAAAATTATAAGTAAGTGACTTGCATGTGGCGAATTTGTGTTCCGTTTGAAGTGTGCTTAAGACCGAAAAAAGAATGTAATTGTGGCACCTGCAGAACAGGACAGCTACTCAGTTGTCCACTCTGCTCTTAATTTATGGTGTTCCGGAAGAAGTGGATGAACCTGAGTATTATTCGTAATGACGCTTTAGATCCGACACATCTTTACACAAATAAAACTCACTGACTTATTTGTTTGGTTAACTCGATGGGTGTCTACACTGCTTCTTCGAAGCACAAGAAACAGCTGAGGAGCGAAATTGAGTTTTGCGTACACCTAGGGTGACTGATTTGTGACAAGGCTCCGTAATTTGTTTAGCAACTCTGTGATTCGGCTTAGTTCCTGGAGTGGGTGACAATTATCCTTCCACATTCACTTGTCATTTTCTTCTCATTTTTATTGAATGTTATAAACAATTTCCACTTAAAAGCCGACATTGAGTTAATAAATTTATGGTTTTGAGTCTAGGATGCTCGTTACAATCGGAAATTAAAACCAGTTTTGTCTTTTAATTTGTAAATAAACCGTCTTAGCCATTACTGTGGCAATAAAGAAGGACTGTCTGCCACAGATGTTCGGTAGTCTCACAGTAACGTGGTTGCACTATAAAGCAGAAACTGTGTTAGCTCTGGTTCCAGTCTCACTGCAGAAATTTTTTCTTCTGCTGTAATATTGCTACAAACAGTCAGATTGACATTCAATAATAAAATCGTAAGAAACTTCTCCCTCCTAAGTATTATCACTACCTTGATTCAGTACCCAGGGCAGATCTGAAGGTGAAACACATGCACGTTTGTTAAAGCCTGAAGTTTTTTGCTTCTCCTGGGATGTCTTTTAGTTGTTTTAATACACACGTCTGCTAACTAAACTGTGGTACTGAATAATTTGTTAACTAAGTTTCGTTATGTCTATTCCCACTGCCACATTTCCATACTTTCGTCGTAGTCCTTTACTGCTACTAGAATATGACTGCCGACTAAACGTTGACCCAAAACATTTTAAAGCCAAGAGTGTGAAATATCTTGCTAATTTGTCAGTATATTCTCTCTCACTATCTAAAACAGACTGGCAGTACTCTGAGAGCTTTTCGATTTCACGCCTTTAGAAACATACTTGCACTTATAGATGGTGGCAAGTCAAGTTTGGAGCTCGTTTTCGTTATAATTTCTTGATAATGAGCATTAAAGGTAAACATTTGAGAGTGTAAGACCAAAGGAATAATCTAGCTTCAGGATAGTTTCTTTATCAAAACTGGACAGGCTTTATAGTGCAGTAGCAAAATTTGATGCAGTCTTTTTGGTATTTTTCCTTATACTGCGCCTGCAAAGTGTCTGTTCTTGACAACAAATGCCGACGGCGATGAACATACACTCCTGGAAATTGAAATAAGAACACCGTGAATTCATTGTCCCAGGAAGGGGAAACTTTATTGACACATTCCTGGGGTCAGATACATCACATGATCACACTGACAGAACCACAGGCACATAGACACAGGCAACAGAGCATGCACAATGTCGGCACTAGTACAGTGTATATCCACCTTTCGCAGCAATGCAGGCTGCTATTCTCCCATGGAGACGATCGTAGAGATGCTGGATGTAGTCCTGTGGAACGGCTTGCCATGCCATTTCCACCTGGCGCCTCAGTTGGACCAGCGTTCGTGATGGACGTGCAGACCGCGTGAGACGACGCTTCATCCAGTCCCAAACATGCTCAATGGGGGACAGATCCGGAGATCTTGATGGCCAGGGTAGTTGACTTACACCTTCTAGAGCGCGTTGGGTGGCACGGGATACATGCGGACGTGCATTGTCCTGTTGGAACAGCAAGTTCCCTTGCCGGTCTAGGAATGGTAGAACGATGGGTTCGATGACGGTTTGGATGTACCGTGCACTATTCAGTGTCCCCTCGACGATCACCAGTGGTGTACGGCCAGTGTAGGAGATCGCTCCCCACACCATGATGCCGGGTGTTGGCCCTGTGTGCCTCGGTCGTATGCAGTCCTGATTGTGGCGCTCACCTGCTCGGCGCCAAACACGCATACGACCATCATTGGCACCAAGGCAGAAGCGATTCTCATCGCTGAAGACGACACGTCTCCATTCGTCCCTCCATTCACGACTGTCGCGACACCACTGGAGGCGGGCTGCACGATGTTGGGGCGTGAGCGGAAGACGGCCTAACGGTGTGCGGGACCGTAGCCCAGCTTCATGGAGACGGTTGCGAATGGTCCTCGCCGATACCCCAGGAGCAACAGTGTCCCTAATTTGCTGGGAAGTGGCGGTGCGGTCCCCTACGGCACTGCGTAGGATCCTACGGTCTTGGCGTGCATCCGTGCGTCGCTGCGGTCCGGTCCCAGGTCGACGGGCACGTGCACCTTCCGCCGACCACTGGCGACAACATCGATGTACTGTGGAGACCTCACGCCCCACGTGTTGAGCAATTCGGCGGTACGTCCACCCGGCCTCCCGCATGCCCACTATACGCCCTCGCTCAAAGTCCGTCAACTGCACATACGGTTCACGTCCACGCTGTCGTGGCATGCTACCAGTGTTAAAGACTGCGATGGAGCTCCGTATGCCACGGCAAACTGGCTGACACTGACGGCGGCGGTGCACAAATGCTGCGCAGCTAGCGCCATTCGACGGCCAACACCGCGGTTCCTGGTGTGTCCGCTGTGCCGTGCGTGTGATCATTGCTTGTACAGCCCTCTCGCAGTGTCCGGAGCAAGTATGGTGGGTCTGACACACCGGTGTCAATGTGTTCTTTTTTCCATTTCCAGGAGTGTACTTCTGGCGTCAGTCCATAGTGCTCAGTACCGTCTTTGTGCCACGAGACATATGACATTACTTCTGTCGAGTCATTTAGAGCTTTGTTTGAAATACTTTTTTGTTAATGCTCAACCAATAACTTCTTTCAATTTAGTTAACATAAAGACACCAAATCTCGTCGCCGTTGAAGATATTCTACAGGTATGCTCGAGGAAGCAGCTAATATCGTTCAGACAATACAGCATACACTACCATCCACTGATTTTCTTCGCTTGCAACACGAAGTACATCTACACCCATGTTCAGAAGTACCACCATCTGGCCATGTTGTTTTAGATTTACCGTAAAAGGCAAATACTGGGACGTTTTTGTTAAAAGAATATGGTCAACTTCCTTCCTTATCCTAACTACCCCACCTCTTATAACCTCGTTGTTAACAAGAAATTAAACCTATCTTCATACCTTCTTCTTATCCTCAACTTTTAAACCTTGCCCTTAGGTTACGACAATAATTCACATCAAGACGATCTATTTAAAACGGTGCAAATGTTTCAAACTGCATGAGACATCTGTCACATCCATCCCCCCGCCCTTCCAAGACCCCGCACCATACCCAAAGCGAGCGAAAGGTCACTGAGTTTGACTTTTCTGTTTTTCTAATGTTCTGATACCATGAACCATGGACCTTACCGTTGGTGGGGAGGCTTGCGTGCCTCAGCGATACAGATGGCCGTACCGTAGGTGCAACCACAACGGAGGGGTATCTGTTGAGAGGCCAGACAAACATGTGGTTCCTGAAGAGGGGCAGCAGCCTTTTCAGTAGTTGCAGGGGCAACAGTCTGGATGATTGACTGATCTGGCCTTGTAACATTAACCAAAACGGCCTTGCTGTGCTGCTACTGCGAACGGCTGAAAGCAAGGAGAAACTACAGCCGTAATTTTTCCCGAGGACATGCAGCTTTACTGTATGATTAAATGATGATGGCGTCCTCTTGGGTAAAATATTCCGGAGGTAAAATAGTCCCCCCATTCGGATCTCCGGGCGGGGACTACTCAGGAGGACGTCGTTATCAGTAGAAAGAAAACTGGCATTCTACGGATCGGAGCGTGGAATGTCAGATCCCTTAATCGGGCAGGTAGGTTAGAAAATTTAAAAAGGGAAATGGATAGGTTAAAGTTAGATATAGTGGGAATTAGTGAAGTTCGGTGGCAGGAGGAACAAGACTTTTGGTCAGGTGATTACAGGGTTATAAATACAAAATCAAATAGGGGTAATGCAGGAGTAGGTTTAATAATGAATAAGAAAATAGGAGTGCGGATAAGCTACTACAAACAGCATAGTGAACGCATTATTGTGGCCAAGATAGACACAAAGCCCATGCCTACTACAGTAGTACAAGTTTATATGCCAACTAGCTCTGCAGATGATGAAGAAATTGATGAAATGTATGACGAGATAAAAGAAATTATTCAGGTAGTGAAGGGAGACGAAAATTTAATGGTCATGGGTGACTGGAATTCGTCAGTAGTAAAAGGGAGAGAAGGAAACATAGTAGGTGAAAATGGATTGGGGGGAAGAAATGAAAGAGGAAGCCGCCTTGTAGAATTTTGCACAGAGCATAACTTAATCATAGCTAACACTTGGTTCAAGAATCATAAAAGAAGGTTGTATACATGGAAGAATCCTGGAGATACTAGAAGGTATCAGATAGATTATATAATTGTAAGACAGAGATTTAGGAACCAGGTTTTAAATTGTAAGACATTTCCAGGGGCAGATGTAGATTATGACCACAATCCATTGGTTATGAACTGCAGATTGAAACTGAAGAAACTGCAAAAAGGTGGGAATTTAAGGAGATGGGAGCTGGATAAACTGAAAGAACCAGAGGTTTTAGAGAGTTTCAGGGAGAGCATAAGGGAACAATTGACAGGAATGGGGGAAAGAAATACAGTAGAAGAAGAATGGGTAGCTCTGAGGGATGAAGTAGTGAAGGCAGCAGAGGATCAAGTAGGTAAAAAGACGAGGGGTAATAGAAATCCTTGGGTAACAGAAGAAATATTGAATTTAATTGATGAAAGGAGAAAATATAAAAATGCAGTAAATGAAGCAGGCAAAAAGGAAAACAAACGTCTCAAAAATGAGATCGACAGGAAGTGCAAAATGGCTAAGCAGGGATGGCTAGAGGACAAATGTAAGGATGTAGAGGCTTGTCTCACTAGGGGTAAGATAGATACTGCCTACAGGAAAATTAAAGAGACCTTTGGAGAGAAGAGAACCACTTGTATGAATATCAAGAGCTCAGATGGCAACCCAGTTCTAAGCAAAGAAGGGAAGGCAGAAAGGTGGAAGGAGTATATAGAGGGTTTATACAAGGGCGATGTACTTGAGGACAATATTATGGAAATGGAAGAGGATGTAGATGAAGATGAAATGGGAGATAAGATACTGCGTGAAGAGTTTTACAGAGCATTGAAAGACCTGAGTCGAAACAAGGCCCCGGGAGTAGACAACATTCCATTAGAACTACTGATGGCCTTGGGAGAGCCAGTCATGACAAAACTCTACCATTTGGTGAGCAAGATGTATGAGACAGGCGAAATACCCACAGACTTCAAGAAGAATATAATAATTCCAATCCCAAAGAAAGCAGGTGTTGACAGATGTGAAAATTACCGAACTATCAGTTTAATAAGTCACAGCTGCAAAATACTAACGCGAATTCTTTACAGACGAATGGAAAAACTGGTAGAAGCGGACCTCGGGGAAGATCAGTTTGGATTCCGTAGAAATGTTGGAACACGTGAGGCAATACTAACCTTACGACTTATCTTAGAAGAAAGATTAAGGAAAGGCAAACCTACGTTTCTAGCATTTGTAGACTTAGAGAAAGCTTTTGGCAACGTTAACTGGAATACTCTATTTCAAATTCTGAAGGTGGCAGGGGTAAAATACAAGGAGCGAAAGGCTATTTACAATTTTTACAGAAACCAGATGGCAGTTATAAGAGTCGAGGGGCATCAAAGGGAAGCAGTGGTTGGGAAAGGAGTGAGACAGGGTTGTAGCCTCTCCCCGATGTTATTCAATCTGTATATTGAGCAAGCAGTAAAGGAAACAAAAGAAAAATTCGGAGTAGGTATTAAAATTCATGGAGAAGAAGTAAAAACTTTGAGGTTCGCCGATGACATTGTAATTGTGTCAGAGACAGCAAAGGACTTGGAAGAGCAGTTGAACGGAATGGACAGTGTCTTGAAAAGAGGATATAAGATGAACACCAACAAAAGCAAAACGAGGATAATGGAATGTAGTCGAATTAAATCGGGTGATGCTGAGGGGATTAGATTAGGAAATGAGACACTTAAAGTAGTAAAGGAGTTTTACTATTTGGGGAGCAAAATAACTGATGATGGTCGAAGTAGAGAGGATATAAAATGTAGACTGGCAATGGCAAGGAAATCGTTTCTGAAGAAGAGAAATTTGTTAACATCGAGTATAGATTTAAGTGTCAGGAAGTCGTTTCTGAAAGTATTTGTATGGAGTGTAGCCATGTATGGAAGTGAAACATGGACGATAACCAGTTTGGACAAGAAGAGAATAGTAGCTTACGAAATGTGGTGCTACAGAAGAATGCTGAAGATAAGGTGGGTAGATCACGTAACTAATGAGGAGGTATTGAATAGGATTGGGGAGAAGAGAAGTTTGTGGCACAACTTGACTAGAAGAAGGGATCGGTTGGTAGGACATGTTTTGAGGCATCAAGGGATCACAAATTTAGCATTGGAGGGCAGCGTGGAGGGTAAAAATCGTAGAGGGAGACCAAGAGATGAATACACTAAGCAGATTCAGAAGGATGTAGGTTGCAGTAGGTACTGGGAGGTGAAGAAGCTTGCACAGGATAGAGTAGCATGGAGAGCTGCATCAAACCAATCTCAGGACTGAATACCACAACAACAACAACAACTGATACGCAACCCTATAATGTCACTACAAGATAAACACTAAAACCTCAATTAAGAAATGGCATTTGAAATATGCAACCCTAAAACAACCTGCAACACTTACAAGTCGACCAGAAGCGCCAGGAATGTATGCACCTGCCTTTTTTACAGATAAAATTTGTTGTCAGTTGTGGATTAGACATTTTGATATTCTTCACAGCCATGCTGAATGAGCAGTGGTCGGACCATTGTTATTACTGCACAGTGTTCACTCGATTTACCGAAGGTACTTCGCTAGCAAACTCCGATGACATTAATAGATAATTCTATGCTTGTCTATGAGAATGCAGCAACTTGCGCTGTAGATCATTGGCACAACGTGCGAAGAATCGCGATGACATTGGCGGACAACGGCTGGCGTCCGGTTGCCAGTGGTTGTCTCTAGTGCTGCATTCTGAGAAAATGCTGTGCAGATGCTACAAGGAATTGAAAAGTCACTTTTTGAAACCCTGCCTTTTCTCCCATCACGATGCAGGAGTTTGGAATTTGGTTCAAAGGTGCCTTCAACCTTCCTCTGTAATGATGGAAAAGCACGGCGCCCTGCGACATCACCATCGGCCTCGCTGACGCTTCAAACAGAAAGGTGCCGACTCATGCGGGGAGAAAAAGGCCAGAGCCCAGAAGTTCATGTGAAGTGTAACGCGTCTTAAGGATGTCACATTGGCAGCAAATTTCACCACAATTCCACCCAACGCTATCGTGGACGTGTCACACGATGGAGGGCTCCACAGACCAGTTTACCCACATTTCACCCCTTCGCTTGACGCCTCTGTGATGGAGGTCAGGACCACGACGCCCAGCTTTGAAATCACGCGGTTTCCTTATGCGTGGCCGACGGAAACATTTCAGACACACCGCTCTTAGACACTTACATGTCAGGATGTGGCATAAATGGTGTCAATGAAAGCACCCCTTCCCTTGGGGCGTTCATTTAAACACATTTCATGATCGAAAACGACAACTTGCAGTGCTATCTGCAACAGAACGACATCTTTGGTAACCTTCGACGTTGTTGACACTCCTAGTAAGATTATATTTTTCTTTAACGGCGTCACGGGGCTGCAATGTGGTTTGAAGTGTAGTGACTCCAATTTTTGTTCTAGTGTACAAGGTGGAACCACTAGGGACCGATCAAAACGGTTCGATGACATCTGAAAGTGATACGAAGCAGCAAAGCGCATTTATACTTTTTCGGCCGACCTGTTTCGCGCCATCCGGGGGAGTGACGGGAAAGATGGAGGGAGGAGTGAGAAAGGGAGAGGGTCAGGTTGCGATATTGATATGGCGTGGCTCGAACACAACGGAAAAGAGTCCAAGACCCTCCAGTTCGACGACACCCTTAGTGTCACCCACGTACATTTCTTGAGCACTTTAAAAATGTACCTGCACTGGGACAACTATGCAACGATTCCTGTTGCCTGCGGGACAGGAAACGTCATCGACAACCTTCGGCTGAGTGGCGCTACGCCGTTGCTCTAGCGTCTGCTTGCGGGAATGCGAAATCTGGGAAGTGTCGAGGGGGTTGTGTGCCCCTGGGCACGTTGGATTCGGGAAAGGGTTGTCTCTCTACCTGTACGTTTTTGAAGTGGTCAACAAAGGTGGGCGAGTGGCAAAAAGGATGTTGCCGAACCAGGGGGCCTTAGAGGGACCCTTTGCTATTTTATTCTTGAATAAATCTACGTCAACCCCCTCCCCCCCCCACCACCATGACTGCGCCACAGGAGGACGCGAAACAAGAGGACTGAAAAGGCGTAAACACACTTAGCTGCTTCGGATGAAGTTCAATTTTCGCCGAACGATTCTGAACGGCTGCTAGTGATTCTACAAAAATTGCACAGCCACACTTACGAGTATTTATTTTTGTACCTGACGACGGGTTAACAGTCAAAAACCAATTTGTAAAATGATAAATATTGTAGGAAATTACACCAGGTAGAAATTATATTCAATTAGATCACAGCTACCTCTTTACCCCAGAGCAAAAACTGCGGTCGTGCTACACTCCAAATCACGTTCAGTGGGGTTGCAGCCCCACTATGTCCCTACAGAAGGGTTTTAATCGTCCGGTGAGTGTCAGCAATGTCGAAGGTTGTCAAGTACGTAGTTCTGTTGCACAGCTCACTGAAATATGTTGTTTTCGACTGCGAACTGTGTGTAAATAAACGCCCCAAGGGAAGGGGTGGTTTCATTTACGCCTCTTATGTCACCTCCTGAGGCCTTTTCATGTCGACTCTGAGCGGCGGTGGATCCTCAGCAACCGATAAGGAAACCGCGTGATTTCAATGAGGAGCGTCACGATTATGACCTTCACTGCAGAGACATCAAGAGATGGGATGAGATTTGGTTGAGATGGGGGGGGGGGGGGGAGGTCGTGGTGGCCGTGCGGTTCTAGGCGCTTCAGTCCGGAACCGCGGACCTGCTACGGTCGCCGGTTCGAATCCTGCCTCGGGCATGGATGTGTGTGACGTCCTTAGGTTAGTTAGGTTTAACGTTAACTGGAATACTCTCTTTCAAATTCTGAAGGTGGCAGGGGTAAAATACAGGGAGCGAAAGGCTATTTACAATTTGTACAGAAACCAGATGGCAGTTATAAGAGTCGAGGGGCATCAAAGGGAAGCAGTGGTTGGGAAAGGAGTGAGACAGGGTTGTAGCCTCTCCCCGATGTTATTCAATCTGTATATTGAGCAAGCAGTAAAGGAAACAAAAGAAAAATTCGGAGTAGGTATTAAAATTCATGGAGAAGAAGTAAAAACTTTGAGGTTCGCCGATGACATTGTAATTCTGTCAGAGACAGCAAAGGACTTGGAAGAGCAGTTGAACGGAATGGACAGTGTCTTGAAAGGAGGATATAAGATGAACATCAACAAAAGCAAAACGAGGATAATGGAATGTAGTCAAATTAAATCGGGCGATGCTGAGGGGATTAGATTAGGAAATGAGACACTTAAAGTAGTAAAGGAGTTTTGCTATTTAGGGAGTGAAATAACTGATGATGGTCGAAGTAGAGAGGATATAAAATGTAGACTGGCAATGGCAAGGAAATCGTTTCTGAAGAAGAGAAATTTGTTAACATCGAGTATAGATTTAAGTGTCAGGAAGTCGTTTCTGAAAGTATTTGTATGGAGTGTAGCCATGTATGGAAGTGAAACATGGACGATAACCAGTTTGGACAAGAAGAGAATAGAAGCTTTCGAAATGTAGTGCTACAGAAGAATGCTGAAGATAAGGTGGGTAGATCACGTAACTAATGAGGAGGTATTGAATAGGATTGGGGAGAAGAGAAGTTTGTGGCACAACTTGACTAGAAGAAGGGATCGGTTGGTAGGACATGTTTTGAGGCATCAAGGGATCACAAATTTAGCATTGGAGGGCAGCGTGGAGGGTAAAAATCGTAGAGGGAGACCAAGAGATCAATACACTAAGCAGATTCAGAAGGATGTAGGTTGCAGTAGGTACTGGGAGATGAAGAAGCTTGCACAGGATAGAGTAGCATGGAGAGCTGCATCAAACCAGTCTCAGGACTGAAGACCACAACAACAACAAGTAGTTCTAAGTTCTATGGGACTGATGACCTCAGATGTTACGTCCGTTAGTGCTCAGAGTAATTTGAACCATTTTTGGGGGAGGTGACAACCTTCCCATCGTGTTTGACACGCCTGCGGTGGCGTTGGGTAGAATTGTGGCGATATTTGATACCATGTGACATCATTAACCCTCCTCAAACATCACATGAACTTCTGAGCTCTAGCCTTTTCTTAGTGCTTGTCGACACCTTTCTGTTTGAGCCGTCGCTGAACCCGAGGATGAGGTCGCACGGCGCCGCACTTTTGCACCATTACAGAGGAAGACTATATGCGCCAGCGCGTCAAATATTGAAGTTCTGTGTCGTAATGGGGAAGAGTGAAGAGGTTTCAAATACTTACCCTTTAATTATTTTGCTTAGTGGATTATAATTACCACCCGTAGTCGCGAGTACTTTCGTGGGAACCTTTTTGGAAGGGTTTCTCTATTACTGACATGCTAGAAAGAGAGGTAAATTATCTTTGCGGTCCTCAGATTGACATATTTAACAGGCGAAGTGTGGTTCAAAATAATTTCAGTGTAAGACGATAGCCAACAAACCTGTATTTCTCCACGTCTTGTTTGCGGATTCGGGTGGTCAGATGTATTGGTTCTCGACAGCATTCCGAGGGTCTCGTGTTCGAGTCTAGCCTGAATCCAAAATTTGTCCATAGTGGTGGCGGTTCTTCAGTATTTTTAAAATTACGTATACGGTTCTTTTGTGATGGCAAAACCGTAGTGAACATTGCACAGAAACGCAAGAAAAATTGATAAGGGCAGCGTCCGAGTTCAAAATGGTTCAAATGGCTCTGAGCACTATGGGACTCAACATCTGTGGTCATAAGTCCCCTAGAACTTAGAACTACTTAAACCTAACTAACCTAAGGACATCACACACATCCATGCCCGAGGCAGGATTCGAACCTGCGACCGTATCAGTCGCGCGGTTCCTGACTGAGCGCCTAGAACCGTTTCTTTACTTCATTTATTTTGTCCATTGTTTCACTTACCTGTTCAATCTCACTCGCAATATTTTATACCTGTTTATAATATAAAGACTTGTTAAGGACAAGATTATCTTGTTAATTCAGTCCCTTACAACACTTCACCGTAGTTTATTGAATATTGTTCAACTAATTTTTCTTCTGAGGACAATTGTTGTAATTTGTCATGTAGTTCCTTACTTAATGTGTCACATATTTTTTATCTAAGGTAAATAGTTTTATATCGCATTTTTAGTCCACAACCAACATTAGCAGTTACCATCTTTCAAAGCTAACTGTGATATGCTGTAGATGCAGTATTTTAATATCTCTGATCCCACAACAATTTCGCAGCCGCACCTGACGATATCTTCATAGCCGAAAGTCAGTTCGTAAAATAAGAAATATTGTAGAATATTACACCAGAGTAGACTGTCTTTTTCATTCATAATAAAATTGTCTCAGTTAGATTACAGCTAACTCATGTTTGTCTTAGACTGAAATCAATATTTTAGTTGCTATGCCTACAGCAAGTTTAAAAAGTAGTGGACACCACAATTACAATGAACTATTCTCTTTCGAGTAGAAACATCCAGAAACCGTCTGCATCAAACAGTATATTAAATGTATTCGCACTTGCGAATAGGGACAACCATCAGCTGTAGAATGGAATCACGGCAATGAAAATTTGTGCCTCTCCTGATTCGTTACACAGTACGACAGGATTCCTCTTGTCTATCCAATGAATAAGTGCTGTTAGCCCCGGTCCAGAAAGCGTACCAGAGTGACACATCTTAATTAACTGGCTATTTTGTGAGAAGTGTTGCGATAGTTCAGACGGGATAAATCGATCTTTACTGTTAGCTAATCTTCTTAAATTGTTAGTTAGTCTCCTTAAATATTTAAAAACCATAAAAATGGTCTGCATTCTACCAAACGGAAAGCTTTATGTGGCCGACAGTCATTGTGTTAAAATGTAATGGGAAATATAGAGTTGCAAATCAGTTAGTAAAACCGTTTACTGACATGTTATACAAAGAAAGGCGCGTCATGAGCAGGGTTTTATTACTGACTGTGATGATCGTAGATGACAATTATCCTTTGGCATTACGGCAGAGGAAACTGGAGCTTTGTTACGTAGCGTGCTGGTAGCACTGTGTATTCTAACTTGTTACGCTGCTCAACAGGCAGTTACAGTTGCAGTTCAGTATAAGAAAAAGGCGAGGGTCTCGCGAAACCTGTCCCTGGCTGTACCTGACATTGTTCTAAATCATTTGAATGCACTTCCCCTTAGTTTAACCATCTTGCCGATTTCTGCAGCTACCTATGAGGACCTGGACAAATTCTATGTTTCTGCTTTTGATGCAAATTCGAACGACACAGCGTATTTTAGTCAATAAAACTACCCTAACGAACTTTATACAAAGAAAACGATAGGTGCTGTCATGAACAAGTCAGTAATAATTTGAAATAAGAGATGTATGCGCAGCTACCAGCTTTTCAACTCTTTTTCTTATTTGCGTATGATTTTACAGATTAGCTAAGCATTAAAGTTGATGGAATCAGCGGACAGATATATTTTACTTGTGTTATCCTTTTTAATGTTGACTGGAGATTTCTCGTAGTTTGTCGGTGAATTATCTTGTTATTGAGTAGAAGATCATAATATGGCGTCATCACTGGAATTCATATTGGAAACAAAACACAGTGACAGAATAAAGACCATTTTGTATTTGCATCTCAGTATTTACATAAAATACAATCACAGAAACTCAATAAAGAATCCGTCAGCGCTGCAGTGGGTTCTTCACATTTCTAATGGATTTTATTCGTTACCAATGCAAGATATGTTTCACAGAGCTTACATATAAATAGATATCAACAGTGATTTACATATAAGGTACTGCAGCACGACGTGCAATAAGTGTTAGTGTATGTGTGTGTGTGTGTGTGTGTGTTTGTGTGTGATGTTATCCTGTAACTTCAGCAATGGATAAACTATAATCCAAGATATGTAGGAGGCTCCTAATAGTGACGCAGTATGGTGGGGAACATTCCAGCTG
Source organism: Schistocerca nitens (assembly GCF_023898315.1). Classification (NCBI taxonomy): domain Eukaryota; kingdom Metazoa; phylum Arthropoda; class Insecta; order Orthoptera; family Acrididae; genus Schistocerca; species Schistocerca nitens. The sequence goes on from NC_064615.1 coordinate 801,447,502, forward strand.
CATATCACAACATTTGTCACTCCGACCACTAAGGAACAGTTTTGTGAGGGCTCAACTGATTCATAAAACCCAAATATCAAGAAGTTCTGCATCCATTAAAATTCATTACATTCTCCACTAGTTTGAATGGTCCTATCACCAACACCGGTTATAATTTACCGTGTTTAGAATTTAGTACTGGATTTATCGCTGGAGTAAGCATTTCATTTTTGGTTACAATACCGAAACTCCAGAAAATACGTATTTTGGCTCCCAGAAACACACTATATATAAATCTCACAAAAGACAAATTCTAATGTAAAACACTTAATAATATTCCTCGCCATTGCGGCATGATCGTTTAAACACTTAGTGGATGGATTACAGTATGACTGATACAGAACGCTTATGTTGTTCGTGCATAATCATCAAATGTGCTCGCTAGAAAGCGTAACAAATACACTCTGTACGATTATGAACATGTGTTTAAAGAAATTTCTTTACTATACCAGCCTTACATCTTAAGGAGATTAAAAGGAAAAGCTCTTATTCCAAAGATGGGGAGGGCTTAAAAATTTAACGCTGTAGAGAGCGCCATACACTTTTGATACATACACTTCGTCAAGTTTGGGTTTTACATTTGTATCGTATGTTATACCACCTTTGGGACATGTACACAAAGACGATAATGGTCAGTCACGTCTGTTTAGCATTCGTCTGATACAGTGATGCAAATACTGCCTCTGTTATCTTAATTGTACCTTGCGTATTACATTTCATATCGAGAAGTGAATGTTAGTCAAATGCTAGAATCATATCTTATGGAGGAAATGTCTCCTACTATCTTATTTTTTCCGAGTGCCTGCTCCATACACATATTTCCGAGAGATCAGATTCGTGTATGTTAGTCTAGAGATGAGAGTCAAGCTCTCATCACATTTCCGGAAAATACGCTGGAATGATTCCCGTCATACCGTTCTGGAAAGGGAACGAACGGAGAACAACCTTAACCAACCGAACAATGGTCCTGAAGCGCATCTTTGGCGTAGAAGGTTCCTTTCAAAAATTTTAAGCTATTGGCACAGATATAATTTCTACAATAACAGCCTAGGAACTATTTTATAAAATCTTAAATTTTACGGTACAAATAGTCGTTCTTGTGGAATTCTATCTCACTGATATATATCTGAATAGTTTCCATTTCACTTCCTTTACATGCACACAACGTCTGCTAGGACAAATGAGTGTTCTGATCGATTAATACATAACAATATTACTCTCACAAAATAAATAATTTGTTTTACTGCCTCCGTATTTGCTCTGGGTAATCAACAATGTTCTTGGAAGAAAGTAGTATAAATCTATTATCTTGTTTACTTTCCTATCGTAAAATTATTTTCCAGATTTGGAACTTGTTCAATCTCTTAAAATTTTGTGCACAGGAATCATCACACTTTGCTTATACGGCGACACAACACGTTTTTTTCTTATCGTCTTACTGGAAACTACTGACGAGCACAGCGATTACTATGTCTTGCTTCAGGCTCGTTTTAATTTTGTTTCCAGGAAGGTGACGTTTAAATGTTCGTGTTTCTAACTTCGTTTGTAAAACAATATCTTGAAATAAATAATTCGTAATACACGTCACTGGGGTCCAGTACACTTTATAGAGTTTTTCTACTTCAAATATTGCACTCCACATGAAACAATAGGTAGTATCGCCACATATTTTTGTACAGGTGGTAACTAAAAACTAAGTAATCCACAAACGGTTTTGTAGTCACTTGCACTATGCACTGTCTTGCATAAATTTTATTTTATTTATTTATTTATTTTTGTTTTGTTTTAATACGCCGAAATTATCGGATCATGCTCGTAAATATGGATTTAAGTGAACAGTCACAAGGTTCACAGATTACTTGATATAACGTGTTAACTGCACTTTCGGCCTCACAGAACATCTTCGGTATTATCGATACCTCTTTACTGTCACTTTTATTTTTCAGAGAACAGGAGGAATAACTTGGCTACAGGAGTCCCTATACAACTTCTCCAACACAGCACTTCATTTGTTTGATGATGTTGCTTGATTCTTGTACCAATTGCTTGACTCTTCTGAGAATGTTGGTAATTACAAATGAAACTGAAAATAATTTCATGTGATCCTTGAGTGCTTTCCAGGCTGAGGGGCTTTACGAGGGAATGTTGCAAATATGAATTTTCCGCGTCATATTAATCATTTCAAAGTAGTTATCAATAAGACAGTCAGTCGTGAAGAAACTTTTCTGTTTTAGTGAAGAACTAACGTCTCACAATCGGAGTACTTTTGTTCAAGGGGGGCACAGGAATCAAATGCCTATATTTGTACTTCACCATTCATATGTATTGCAACACATCGCTATTGTGATCCTGAGAAGTATCTTCGGACACTGCGCACCTGTGTACAGTTGAGTCACAATAGCAGTAACATCAAAGTGCCCGAGGTAGCAGTCGGAGAAGAACAGCCTTTTCGGAAAGTCTGTTCCTCGGGATGATCGATTGGGAGCTCGAAGACACTGCCAAGTTTAATGTCCTCAGTGGCCGTCCAGACGTGAGCCAACGGCCTGCGGCTTCACGGAAAGCGCAGAGTTGGGTGACGAGTGGTAGAGGTATCGCCGACACTAGGACAACTGCTGGGCGGGGCTGTGCGGGGGCGGCGGGTGGAGGTCAGCGTCCTGGAGGCTGTCGGGCGAAGAGGAGACGGGCGACAGTGCCTGGCGCTGGGGGCGGGACGCAGCGGCGGCGGCAGCGGCGGCTGCTGCGGCTGCGGCGGCGGCGGCCGAGGGCAGCGGCGGCGGGTACGGCGAGAACCTGAGGACAAAGCAGCGGCTGTCAGTTGGTGAAACACTGCATGCCATCTCACGCTATCAGTTGGATACTTCATGACGATATGCAGTACGACAATATCATAATACCTACATCTACATACATACTCCGCAATCCACCATACGGTGCGTGGCGGAGGGTATCTCGTACCACAACTAGCACCTTCTCTCCCTGTTTCACTCCCAAACAGAACGAGGGAAAAATGACTGCCTATATGCCTCTGTACGAGCCCTAATCTCTCTTATCTTATCTTTGTGGTCTTTCCGCGAAATATAAGTTGGCGGCAGTAAAATTGTACTGCAGTCAGCCTCAAATGCTGGTTCTCTAAATTTCCTCAGTAGCGATTCACGAAAAGAACGCCTCCTTTCCTCTAGAGACTCCCACCCGAGTTCCTGAAGCATTTCTGTAACACTCGCGTGATGATCAAACCTACCAGTAACAAATCTAGCAGCCCGCCTCTGAATTGCTTCTATGTCCTCCCTCAGTCCGAACTGATGGGGATCCCAAACCCTCGAGCAGTCCTCAAGAATAGGTCGTATTAGTGTTTTATAAGCGGTCTCCTTTACAGATGAACCACATCTTCCTAAAATTCTACCAATGAACCGAAGACGACTATCCGCCTTCCCCACAACTGCCATTACATGCTTGTCCCACTTCATATCGCTCTGCAATGTTACGCCCAAAAATTTAATCGACGTGACTGTGTCAAGCGCTACACTACTAATGGAGTATTCAAACATTACGGAATTCTTTTTCCTATTCATCTGCATTAATTTACATTTTTCTATATTTAGAGTTAGCTGCCATTCTTTACACCAATCACAAATCCTGTCCAAGTCATCTTGTATCCTCCTATTGTCACTCAACGACGACACCTTCCCGTACACCACAGCATCATCAGCAAACAGCCGCACATTGCTATCCACCCTATCCAAAAGATCATTTACGTAGATAGGAAACAACAGCGGACCTACCACACTTCCCTGGGGCACTCCAGATGGTACCCTCACCTCCGATGAACACTCACCATCGAGGACAACGTACTGGATTCTATTACTTAAGAAGTCTTCGAGCCAGTCACATATTTGGGAACCAATCCCATATGCTCGTACCTTAGTTAGGAGTCTGCAGTGGTGCACCGAGTCAAACGCTTTCCGGAAATCAAGGAATATGGCATCGGTCTGACACCCTTCATCCATGGTTCGCAAGATATCATGTGAAAAAAGGGCGAGTTGCGTTTCGGAGGAGCGATGCTTTCTAAAGCCGTGCTGATGCATGGACAGCAACTTCTCTGTCTCAAGGAAATTCATAGTACACTATTCAAAGTAATTAGAAAAACACGTGCAGCAACGTCAGGTATGTTAAATCTGTTTTGATACAGGTGGTATATTGTCTTACTAGACTGCTTGAGATCTTCGCTTTCAATGTAGATAACAGTTAAAATCATTCGGCTCACTTTTCTCTCCAGGGGACATCCACAACTGTCGTTCAACATCGCGGTTACATTTAGTCTGCATAAACCAATTATAGATGTTGTCCTATGATGCATCGTGCATACGGATGGTGTTAAACCCTTCAGCTGCAGCTAAGGCCTGAAGATGATACACTGAAGCATCATAAGGACGGATGTAGGTGTTCCATTTTTTACGTAAGTGAACGGCCGAAGTCCCCCAGTCCTCCAGTCTTAAGGATGTGCATACAAAAACTGTTGTTCATTGTCAATGATAAACTCCGCTGATTCTTTTATAAAAAGGAAGTTCTAGCTGGTTTCAGAACATATGTCGCGTCTTCAGGTGCATATTAAAATGTGAGTCCACGAAGGGTGTATAATTAAGTCTAAAACAGTTTAAATTTATTAACATAGTGAATCACTGGTACAAGAATGCGAGACAATATACTCTTCAATTCTGGGTCTACCAGAAAGCTTTTCGCAGAGGAGGACAACGGTCCAGTCTTAGTGGCGCGCCACCCGTGGATCCTCACGAAGACAAATGGCGATCTTTAGAACACAGTGCTTCATGGACACCCGTTAGACTTCTGACTGGTGTGAAGGCCCTTAATGATACTGATTCTGTTATGCAAGCCTTGTCTGTTTGTGCCGCGTGGGATTAACCGAGCGATCATTGGCGCTGCAGTCATGGACTGTCCGGCTGGTCCCGACGGAGTTTCGAGACCTCCCTCGGGCATCCTTGGCCTTAGGATAATTTAGGTTAAGTAGTGTGTAAGCTTAGGGACTGATGACCTTAGCAGTTAAGTCCCATAAGATTTCACACACATTTGAACATTTTTTTGTCTGTTTGTCTTAGATCTGACTGTCCTACTTTGCACACGCTGTATAAAATATTTGCTTGTCTACCTGCATCTATTGCTACAGTAGAAAGAAGTTTTTCAACATTGCGCCGTATAAAGGCATGGCTGAGGTCTACATTGAAGGAGAATCGTCTTAATAGCTTAGCTCAGTTGAACACTCACCCTGACATTGATTGTCCTATTGACGATGTAATTAACCAATTTGCCAGGAAGAATAGACGCATAGAATTCATCACTTAAGGAAGAGAACCACAATTGTAACTTTTTGTATCATAAGATGGAATTGTCTTGTAAATGTGTATAATCAGTTTAAATAAAACCTTCTCACACTTTGCATTCGACTTGATTATTTTTTATTACGGTAAAAGTAAAGGCAGCCCAAGATATCCTTAGCGCCCCCTTCTTGAGGATTTTCTGTATCCGCCACTGGCTCCTACTTATCATAGTCTACGACAGCCTATCAAAGTTTTACAATTCTAGTCATCATCAAAAGAAAGTATGGGGTGGGAGGGAAAGGGAGGAGGGGGAAGGCGAAAAAACACTACTGGCCATTAAAATTGCTACACCACGAAGATGACGTGCTACAGACGCGAAATTTAACCGACAGGAAGAAGATGCTGTGATATGCAAATGATAAGCTTTTCAGAGCATTCACAAAAGGTTGGCGCCGGTGGCGACACCTACAACGTGCTGACACGAGGAAAGTTTTCAACCGATTTCTCATACACAAACAGCAGATGACCGGCGCTGCCTGGTGAAACGTTGTTGTCATGTCTCGTATAAGGAGGAGAAATGCGTACCATCTCGTTTCCGACTTTGATAAAGGTCGGATTGTAGCCTATCGCGATTGCGGTTTATCGTATCGCGACATTGCTGCTCGCATTGGTCGAGATCCAATGACTGTTAAAGTGCGCGTCATATATCTTGGCGGCCGAGTTTAGGTTCGTTCTGCGCATCTGACGTCAAAACATACAGTCAGCCAATGAACAGAGAACGACGTTGCCAGATCTCGACTGTAGTACAGAGCACGGACGAGTGTCTTCAGTTTTAGAAACGTTCAGTCATAAATAAAGTAATAGAACAAAAACAATGTCTTGATAGCAGACTTTGTTTTTTGAAAGTTTGGAAAAACCATTCTTTATGCCAATTGCTTCATTTTCTATTAATTAATTAAACCAAACAAGCAATAAGACTCTTAATTCAGGCGATAGCAAGAAAAGGTGTTTGTATCAATTTCACGAACCGCTTTTTCGCAATAAAGAACAGCGGTAATTGTTTATTTCCTATTGTACTTCGACGAAGTGCGAGTAATTCATAGGCATACCAAAAGTGTTTGTCAGAATTTTGCGTGACGTGTTAGAGTCCTTATGGAGTAATATTGCAGGACGAGCTGCGTTAGCGTAATGGTTATGGTGTTTGATGAGAAGGCGATAGGTAACGACTTCAAACCTTGTACGATGCTAAGTATTTTTTTTATTTTAAAACAATATCGAAGTGTCTTACTTCACGAATTTTATTCGTTTGAATGCAGTTTTTTGAAATTTCTAGTGCTTTGTCTCTTCATTAACCCTTTCGCTGCTGCATTCACGTGCTCCCCGCATTCCGCGCTGTGCGCGATTTTGTCATCACTGCACTGCTCGCCTGTGCAGACACATGGTGTTTCCACTGCTTTGATACACTTATCATTCGATTTCACAAAAATTATTTGGCCCAAAAATTAGATTTTTACACATCTTCTTGACTGATACCTTCCTCCCACAAATGGCTTAATTTTGTTTCGATGTTCAGTTATTGTGCAGCATTAAATGTAGTAAACCATTGCACGAAATTTTGAAGAGTTTGCAGAAGTAAAAGTCCATAGCGTATACTTTCCGTATGGTCGATTTTAGTTGCCACAATGTTGAGAATGAAATGTGGACAAGGTACCTAAATTTCATATAAAATTTACTGTATAACAATATCTCATTTAATTTAAATTCCACATAGGTGTCGTATGTAATATTGAGAAATATTCCGTCTTTCGCGACTGTAATAAAAGTTTTATTTACACTGGGCGCGTTTGGCTTAATTTTAAAGCACTTCAGTCAGTCAAAGGAAGTGGGGGGAAGGTATCAGTCAAGTAGATGTGTAAAAATCTAATTTTTGGGCCAAATAGTTGTTGTGGAATCGAATGATAAGTGTGTCAAAGCAGTCGGAAACACCATGTGTCAGCACAGGCGATCAGTGCAGTGACAAAATCGCGCACAGCGCGGAATGCGGGGAGCACGTCTCTGTAGCAGCGAAAGGGTTAATGCGGGCGTGGTGGCTTTACTTCATAAACTGCGCGCTCCCCCCTAAACGTAAGCTTGCAAACTATACTGTACTATGGCGCTGTTTCTCTTGGCGCGTGCGTCGTGTGCAACTGGCAACGCAGCAATCTCCCGCGTCTGGGCGGGCATGCGCGAGCCGCCAAGATAAAAGAATTCAACTATAGCAGAATATGGAATCGGTGGGTTCAGGAGGGTAATACGGATCGCCGCGCTGGATCCCAACGGCCTCGTATCACTAGCAGTCGAGATGACAGACATCTTATCCGCATGGCTGTAACGGATCGTGCAGCCACGTATCGATCCCTGAGTCAACTGATGGCGACATTTACAAGACAACTACCATCTGCACGAACAGTTCGACGACGTTTGCAGCAGCATGGACTATTAGCTCGGAGACCATGGCTGCGGTTACCCTCGACGCTGCATCACAGACAGGAGCTCCTGCGATGGTGTACTCAACGACGAACCTGGGTGCACGAATGGCAAAATGTCATATTTTCGGATGAATCCATGTTCTGTTTACAGCATCATGATGGTCGCATCCGTGTTTGGCGACATGGCGGTGAACGCACATTGGAAGCGTGTATTCGTCATCGCCATACTGGCATATCACCCGGCGTGATGGTATGGGGTGCCACTGGTTACACGTCTCCGTCACCTCTTGTTCGCACTGACGGCACTTTGAATAGTGGACGTTACATTTCAGAGGTATTACCACCCGTGGCTCTACCCTTCATTCGATCCCTGCGAAACTCACATTTCAGCAGGATAATGCACGACCGCATGTTGCAGGTCCTGTACGGGCCTTTCTGGATAAAAAAAATGTTCGACTGCTGCCGTGGCCAGCACATTCTCCAGATCTATCACCAATTGAAAACGACTGGTCAATTGTGGCCGAGCAACTGGCTCGTCACAATACGCCAGTCACTACTCTTGATGAACTGCGGTATCGTGTTGAAGCTGCATGGGCATCTGTACCTGTACACGCCATCCAAGCTCAGTTTGAGTCAATGCCCAGGCGTATCAAGGCCGTTATTACGGCCAGATGTGGTTGTTCTGGTTACTGATTTCTCAGGATCTATGTTCACAAATTGCGTGAAAATGTAATCACATGTCAGTTCTGGTATTATACATTTGTCCAATGAATACCCGTTTATCGTCTGCATTTCTTCTTGGTGTAGCAATTTTAATGGCCAGTAGTGTAGTTCACGAACACAGCGTACGGTGGATTACGGAGTAGAATTTAGAGCGCGGGCATTACCTGTGCTGCTGCGCGATGCCCGGGTAGAGGGGCCGCGGCAGCGCCGGCAGCTGCTGGCCGGCGGCGGAGGAGACGGAGGCGGAGGCGGCGGCGGCAGCGAGCTGGTGCGCGTGCAGCAGCTGGGGGCCGAGGCACGCCCACTGCCCCCAGAGAGGGCCGGCACCATACATGGCAGGCCCCAGCGGGCCGTACGGCCCCACGGCGGCGGCGGCGCCCGCGCCCCCGGAGGCGGCTGCGGAGGCGGCGGCGGCGGCGGCCGCGCGCAGGAAGAGCTGGCTGCGCGCCGCCAGCAGCGCCTTCTCCTCCAGCGTCAGGTTGTTGTTGTGCGTGTCCAGCTCGCAGAAGGGCCGCAGCGGCGCGCGCAGGTACTGCTGCTCCGCCAGCATCGACTCCATCGTCTCCCTGCCACACCAGCCTACGCTGTGGTCCGCCCTCTCCAGTTGGACTTACATGCTCGTCTACGTCTGTACATTTATTTCATACACAACTCTGCTCCCACTCAAAACAATGCAAGCCATATGCCACACACAGGTAAAACTTAACTCTACCGGAAGTTTCGAGGGGATGTAGATGGTTCCTTGAGGAAATATTTGAAAATAAGAACCCATGATCGACAACGTCATCCAGTGACGCTACAGAGGGGGAAAATTTTAGTGATTAACCCCATCCTTTCAGCAACAAACCTAAGTTTGGTAGTTACTTTCCACATACTTCATTTTTCAGCTTTTATCTACTATTTCTCGCGTTTGCAAACATATTCTGAGTCCAGCAATCGATATGTTGGATGAAGACATTCTTTGCTCAGTCAAGATGGGTAGTTTGAGTGACGTTCTTTGGCGCGCAGTGTCGCGGCTATTAGGACATCAGATCGGCCTGAGCCGGTAGGGCGTTTTCTGCGTTCGAATGGGGCAAAATAGTCCGAATTTGCCCTTATAGGAGGAAGAAGTCGTAGGTTGGAAGTCGGAAGAAAGAGTCTGGCTTGGGGTTGCAGCTTGGGCGTGTAAAATGCAAGCTTTGTGCTGGCATGTTTCTTGTGGAGAAGACTGTTGTGCAAAACTGCATTAGAATGGCTTCCTCCGTTCTCTTGGTACCTGCTACAAGTGAGATAACACACTGGACAGCGCAACTAAGCGTACTATTTTTGTGCATATAATTTCCACCTGTTCTCAGCCATTACGACTGAGAGGATTCAACATTCATTGTACTGTGAGGTAATCAGTCTTGATTCATATGGGTTAGAAACTGGTTTCTCTATACAACATAAGAATCATATGCCATCTACATACATCACTTTCTCATTCATCTAACGATTCTTGGTATTTTCGTAGATTTCTCGAGTATTTGTGGGCAAATTCTTTGTTAGGCAGTGTTTTAGAGCGCCACATGTTTTATGCAGAACTGTGTTCTTCCACGTACTGTGAGCTCTGTTTTGAGCTGAAATAATCAGCATTTTCAACACTTTATTTATGAATTTATTTACGTTTTTTCCTCTATTAAACTAATAGCTGAAATTTAATCATTCTATTTAGTATGGCATCTGCTCATTCACTACGCAAATTAAACTGCAGTAGTGACTCTGCCATCATAATCTGCCTGCAGCAAACTTTTTTATTCATTAAGAGCTGCTTGCACAGTCGCCACTGACTAATCCAGCAAAAACATTATTATTAGCGACTATGTATGAGTTTTCAGGTTTCGAAGGTGAGTTGCATCGCGATTTTCGCAACAGCCATAGATAACTTGCTTCAAAATCCACTCATTATTTATTTTACTATCTAATACTTTAAGGCTTTGTGTGTCAAAGTATTTAGATGACGATTGGGAGCCACATCTGGTTTTTGCACATGCTTTGCTTGTAAGATGGGGCATTTACACACTCTCTAAGTCAGGTGATTAAATCGTTGGTGGGGAACTTGACAGTTAAAGTACGTTCAGTGGTGCTCACAGATTAACCGTTGTACAAAATAAGTGTTCCCCTTGTTGACCTGTAGGTAGCGTTTAACAAATCTTTGATGGGTTCGTATTTTCTGATTTGAATATGGCATGTTAATCAGGTCAGTTTTCTAACACATACTTCTATATATTCAGAACTAAAAAATAACACAAGGCCACTGACAAGTTGTAACACTGACGCCTCTACTATCAGTGCGCTTTGTGATTTCTAATGTCTTGAATGTTGTCAGGCCCGTTAAGAGGAGTTCCGCTTGCGATCGGACTGCAGATCAACAAAGTTTTGCTGGCGGAGTGGTGGACTAGCGGCAGGCGTTCTTTCTTATAACTTCGATGCTAACGTTTCCGACCATGATTTCTTATTCTCATTTTGTTGCTCACGACACACTACATTTCCTGTTCATTTATCTTATAAAATGCTTATAACGCACGAAAATTTCTAGAAGGAGTCTCTATCCAGTAGAGGATGTCGAATGAATTCTTATGATGTTATGGTTTGCCATTTATTTGCCACATTTGACAGTGCTTCACCTCCATCCACCATATCGGACGAAAACAAAAACAAAACGCACGTCGTCAACGTGTAAATTATGAACTTTCCTAAGTTACTTGTACTTTATTCAACATAACCTAGTTTTTCAGTGTGGATAAGTGAATGGAAACGGCAACATAGTGGAAAAGTTAGTACCATTTCTCTCGCACATACACACACACACACACACACACACACACACACAAACACACAAAATAGTTCAAATGGCTCTGAGCACTATGGGACTTAACATCTGAGGTCATCACTCCACTAGAACTTAGAACTACTTAAACCTAACTAACCTAAGGACATCACACACAGCCACGCTCGAGGCAGGTTTCGAACCTGCGACCTTAGCGGTCGCGCGGTTCCAGACTGAAGCGCCTAGAACCGCTCGGCCACACCGGCCGGCACACACACACACACATACACACACACACACACACACACAAACACGCACACACACCAGACAAGCAATAACAAAGAACCCGACGGTATGCTGTATCTCACTCCCGAGTGGTGGCTGCATCTTTTTATTATAAGGTATTCTAAAATGTTATTTTACCGCTACACTATTTCCGTAGTGTCATTTATGAAAAATGAATTGTGAATGAATATTTTTGTGAAAAATTCCTCTGAGTTATGAAAAATATTCACATGGGCATCTGCAGAAATTTACACAGGTGGTTTGGGGAAGACTCTAAATTCCCATTTTTCATAAAGACACATAAAAAAAAGTTTTGCATCACCCCGATATGTCAAGCAGGTTTGTTGCTATTGTGATTGTTCCTATACTGATCAAAAGGTCGCCCCGGACGCTGTGTGTAAATACGCGCACAGTTACCATGAGCTTTACCTACGGGTAGAGCGCCACACTCGAACGGATTACAGCATTTCAGTTGAAACTAAAGCAGCATTAGGGACGCATTAGAGACGTCTGTGGAACAGTAGAGTGAACATCCATCACGCGACTAAGGACAAACGCGACCAGTGATCGCATCCGCTTATCACATCACGCGCAGAAAGCTTGTCAATCAGGCAATTTGCTCGGCATGTGCTATGAACATGAACTATATCGGTTCCATTTGACAGGCAGTGTTGAGGACTTAACACCACACAGGCCATCCACATCCAAAACGTGCACAGGACTTTTGAGACAAAAGTACCATGCTCCAGAACTGAATTTGGCGTTCGAAGAGGCTACGGACCGCCACGTAGCGCATCAAACTGTTAGGAGACAATTTCATGGTGTAATTCTCCGTTCCCGACTACCAAGGCGAACTCCACGTCATACACAACAACACCATGACCCCATTACAGATGGGCAAGAGGTAATACAGAACTTTCGCCCAAGGGTTAGCGCCGGGTGTTGTTTACGGGTGAAACTCGGATCTGTTTGTACCCAGATAATCGAAGATAACATGTTTGGAGACAACCCGGTAATATCGAATGCCTCCAACACTGTGCCCCACAAGTGCAACTGCTTCGTGATGGAGTGATATTCTGTTGGGTCACCGTACACTTCTCGTGGGTTTTGATGGCAGTCTCATTGCTCTACAGTACAGGGACGAGATTCTGCAACCAATAGTGGCACTGTATAGCCAACATTTCGAACAAAAATTCGCGTGCTCATTGTGCTGTTCGCGTGATCACGTTTCTGCAGCATACTAAGATCACCAGAAGAGAGTGGGCTGCCTGTTCCCGCACGTGAGCCCAACTGAACACGTGTAGGATTGACTGAAACGAGCTCCCTTCGGAAGTCGCAAAAACCACGTCCTCTGCGTGCCTTATGCAGAACCACCACTTTAGGTCAGGGTTGGCTTGAAGATCGCATTCATAATATGCTCTGCACCCGAGGAGTGGGACGTTCTACCACGTACTGGCATTGCTCAGAAGCTCCCTCCCAACACAATTGGCATTGGGATCAGTCGACTTGGTTGTTAAACTTTTCTTTTTCTTGCGATCTGGACACATTACAGTTATATGCGCATGCCTTCGAGCTATTTTTATCATCTGTGTCATGAATCTCGAAATAAAGGGGTGATGAAAACTTTAGTTGATGTGTGCAAATGAGTACTGTCTCACTGCAATCAGCCACGTAATTCTAGAATTGCTCAAACTAGAGGTTTAGGGAAATCACAGGATATCAGGTCTAGAAGTGTATGAGGCTCTGAGCACTATGGGACTTAACTGCTGAGGTCATCAGTCCCCTAGAACTACTTAAACCTAACTAACCTAAGGACATCACACACATCCATGCCCGAGGCAGGATTCGAACCTGCGACCGTAGCGGTCGCGCGGTTCCAGACTGTTGCGCCTAGAACCGCTCGGCCACTGCGGCCGGCGAAGTGTATGAGAATTCTGTAATTAAAAAAATAAAAAACTGTGTAGTCCAGATTGCCGGGGGTAAGGGGGAGGGGGGTGGAGTCCGCCCCGATAGCTGAGTGGTCAGCGTGACGGATTGCCGTCCTACGGGCCCGGGTTCGATTCCCGGCTGGGTCGTGGATCTTTCCCGCTCAGGTACTGGGTGTTGTGCTGTCTTCAGCATCATTTCATCCCCATCCGGCGCGCAGGTCGCCCAATGTGGCGTCGAATGTAACAAGACCTGCACCAAGGCGGCCGGACCTGCCCCGTAAGGGGCCTCCAGGCCAATGACGCCAAACGCTCATTTCCATTTCCAGGTGGGGAGGAGGGGGTTGGAGAGTAGTGACCCCTTTGAATCACTCCCCTACCTGATAAAAGCTAGTAAAAACAATACACACCTACCGGAATGAGATACTTAAGGACAGTAAAAGGCTGTACTCATTCACGGCTAGGGAGTGACTCTAGTTGGAGTGAACAATTAGTAGTAGCCTTGAAAGGTAGGAGAGAGGTACTGCCGGAAGTAATGACGTGAGGGGAGGGATAGGGTCGTGTTTGGGTCGCTCAGTCGATAGAGTAATAGCCTGCGGAAGGTAAAGGTCCCAGTTTCGAGTTCCGACACATAGGATTAGTCATTCAGGAAGTTGCGAATCAGAGCAAACTTCGCTGTGGCGTGAATTCTGGAATTAGCAGAGAGAAATTTTCATTAATATTCATTGCTGTCACGGTTAGGTGCAAATGAAAATATTCGCTTTCAGTTCACATGAAACACAGCAGCGCAAAATTATATGTTTCGTGTGTTGTGGCAGAATTGAAAGAGTGATTATGCGCAGTGATCACAAACAATGGTAGCTCATTTCGTAAAGTGCCGCCGTGGAAGCGTGCGTGTCCGCCCGTGACGCTGCCTGAGCACGGATTTGGAAGCCTCCGGCCGCGCAGGAAGCGACAATTAGGCGGGCGCAGTTCTCACTGCGGTGTGCTCGGTACTGTACGGTACCGGCCGGAGAGGCGGGAGAAGTCGTTAGCCGGGGCAACCATCGGTTGCCGTGGAACAGGCGATCCGGCCGCGTTGCGAAATCCAGACATCCGTCCCGCCATTGTTCTCGCCAACAATTAGACGGGCGGTGCGAGCGCGTGCGGCCCTGTGCAGCCACAGGCGCTGCCGCGGCAGGAAGGAAACGCCACGCCGTTCCGGCCAGCAATCTCAATTTCAAATCGACCGGCAGCTCGCGCGCAGGAAGACGCGCGTCTGGGATCGCGAGGGGCGAGGAGGCGCGGAAAGCGTGGCCGATCTGACAGGCGGCCGGGACGGTGGATGCAGTCGCTACAGAGGGCGCCCGGACATCGGTACCGCGAACAGGGACTGCTAAGGCGGGCTTCAGGACGTACCACTGGTAACAACGTAACTGGAGTGAAAGAGGACTTCAACATCTTGAACTTTATAGCTCATGCTGTATCGCAAAAAGCAAAATGTAACTGCAGGGGGCTGACATCGAAATAAGTGTCCAAGGAAAGTCCACTGGACCTGACGGGATACCAATTCGATTCTACACAGAGTACGCGAAAGAACGTGCCCCCCCCCCCCCCCCCACCTTCTAGCAGCAGTGTACCGCAAGTCTCTAGAGGAACGGTAGTGTGTTGGGTGTCTAGTGTTTCCATATTTTTGTTTCATCTCTGTATAGCCAAGGCACCGCAACAAGGACGGTTAAGTCCTGCAGACTACCCCTGGGAACGATCGCTTGACCCAGTAACGTAAGAGTATAGGGAATTGGCTACAAGCATAAGCTAAGAAGAACGAGAAGCATTAGTGATGGCTAACCGATGCTCTCCAGTCCTTCGCTATGCGGTCTGGAGACAATAAAGCATTTCTGGATCATACAGCGTGACCAACCCGGTACAGATCGCACAGAAAACCTAGACATATTCAGACAGTAGTAAACTGCTCGCGCATGCCTGTCTGTGTGTATATTTGTGTGTGTGTGTGTGTGTGTGTGTGTGTGTGTGTGTGTTTTAGGAACAGTGAAGCAACATAAGACAACAGGCTACCAAAGTGTTCTCTGATCACACTAAGATTATCATTAGTAGTCGTAGTTGAAGTAGTAGCACCGTATTATAGTTGAGGTTAGCAACGTAGGTAGTAGTAGTTTCTGTAGAAATATAAAGTTGTAGTAGTAGTAATAGGGCCTTTTTATAGTAGTAAAAGTTGTATCGTTTATTGCTTTAGCAGTAGAATACGCCGTCGTAATAGTACTAGCAGCAGCAGATGGTAAAGAAAGCTGTAAAATTAGGCAAAATGGCTTGAGAAAACGAAAACATATGTCTCTTTTGTTGTCACAGCAAAATAACACCCGTCAGAGAGTAGAAAGGAAGATGCCATATGAAAACTATGCGTAGGGTACCACAATTGTAGCTGTAGTTAGCTGAAATTAACGCTTCTCAAGTAGTGACGCTCCCCAAGTTCAAATTTCAACCTACCGTATTAATCAAAATAAGAAGATGTCTTTGAGTCCAGAAATGTGGCACATGCTTCTTCCAAATTCCTTACACACCGAATCATTCGCGCTCACAAATACTGATTTTCACACTGTCCATTAACGTATGAGGTAGAGCAGCTCATTCTCTGACAGGATGTAATCTCGTGGTGTTACGTCTCACAAACATTAGGCATGCACTGCGGAGAACAGTTTGAATCGTAACGACTCTTGGAAGAAACAACCGACCTGAATGGAAGAAGTGCGCGTGCTCAATGCAGCAACAAGTCTTACAAGGTGAAGGTGCAATTTTCTCGTATCTGTATTTCCTTTTTATTCTGCAATCGGATTATGTTGAGCGCTCTAATCAAAAGTGAATGTATACAATTGATAACCAAAGATGAATGGTTACCATTGCCAGTAATCGTTTTGTCGTGTGGCATCTGACGCTGATACCGGCATTTATTTAAGATATGCCGTTACTGATTTGCTGTAGTCTATCACTTCACTTGTCTGTCACTCCGGAAATGTTTTCCAAAATGGTAATAATAAATGCTACGAACTCAGACACGCCGTTTTCCTCGGATCATTAATTTGCAGTTAAAGCGCAATTACAGGTCAAAAGAACTAGGTGACCTCTAAAGCTATCTCACCCATTGTCTGTCTGCGCAATTATTCTGTCGTAATAACTTGGTAATACTATCCCTCACCGTGTCATTACACGCGAACACAAACACCCACCCACACACACACACACACACACACACACACACACACAGTAACATGCAGAGAGAGACAGACAAATAGACAAATACACCAAGAGAGAAGATAAAAATCTTTCATAAATATTACCTTTCGAATTCCGTCAATCGCGACGAATCCCGGAAGCCTTTGGCAAAAGGATTGCTGTCAATCTTCAGCTTCGTAATCTGAAAGACAAAAACAAAATGACCTCACAACACTGCCTGTATTTTTTGCTATATACTCATTCTTTAAATCAGGGGTCTCCGAACTTTTTAGTCCGCGGCCCACATTCACTCCTCCACGAAGTCATAAGGGCCAAGATCTACCTAGTGGGATTAAAGCACCCTAGCACTCCACGATCACCGTAATGTAAGGCTGCAGGAAAGATGAAATCGCAAAAATCTAAGGTTGTGGGAATAGCTAGCACTGAAACGAACTACGATTTTTATTTAATTACATAATTTTGATTGGTGGACGTACCTGACTGACCGAAATGCTGTCGTATTTTACTCTGGCGAATTTCACCGACAAAATAGTATGTCACTGCACATTCTTCACGAAAGCGTCCTGCAAAGTTAACGAAATCTCAAAATCATTGTTAGCAACACTATTACTGCAAGACGTAACAGAGGTAGAGTATGTCAACGCATTGTTATTTCAAGCAACAATAATTTTAGTTATTTAGTCTTGTAGCGAGTAGCAGAGCCAATTTCGCGGTGTGTTGGTCGCGATAGGCCTCGGAACTCAATTGTTGGCAGTATAGGTACCACCTCAACTATTTGGCGGGCCGGATACCGGGGATGTCCGGCCAGCTAACGCGAGCCGGTTTGCCGGCCCTCGCGGGCCGGTTTCGGCCCCAGGGCCGTAGTTTGGAGACCCCTGCTTTAGATAACAGCTAAAGCTGCTATAGTTGTTCTTAGCCGTTCATAAATGTACTGTTGATGTTTTCTAAGCTGTGCAGCATTCAAGAAGACATCCACTGACTGAAAAAAAAAACGTTAGTGTAATTATCTATACGTGGGAGTGAATTTCAATTAATGAGATAGTTAAGGGACAACTTTTGAACCAGTATTGGAAATTTTACGTTGCACTTAATGTAGCTTTCACATTAGAAAAGTAGATTCTGTTGTTGAATTACGCTAATAGGTTGCCAGCGACACAGTTTATCACTCTCAGAACCAGCAAACTCCGTACATTCCCGAAGGATATGTACGCTGTGTCGCTGCATTTTCATAGAAATAGCTATTCACCAACTTCTAACAATTGGTTTGGTAATATGAAAATTTAAATATTTTCTGTACAGCCTTATACAACATTAAGGCGAAGTCTCTTGATGTTACACAGTTTCTGTCTTGTGACGTCTCTCACTGGAACTCTCTTGGATCATCTTTTCTATGATTCCACTAAATAATTTCCGGCGATGGCCAGAGTGGTTTCCTATACAAGCTACCGCCGTCAACAGGACCTTAAATCTTGATCTTCGTTTTTCATCCGTTCTTCATGTAACCTCGGCTCTCATTTGCAACATTCTCCTCCAGCTGGGCTAGTATTCCGTCTCAAATGAGCTCACTTCCTTCTTCTGTACCGAGCGGGGTGAGGCCGTGGTTAGCACAATGGACTCGCATTCGGGAGGACGACGGCTCAAACCAGCGTCCTGATTTAGGTTTTCTGTGATTTCCCTAAATCGCTTCAGGCAAATGCCGGGATGCTTCCTTTGAAAGGTCACGGCAGATTTTCTTCCCCATCCTTCCTCAATCCGATTGGACCGATGAGCTAGCTGTTCGGTCTCCTTCCCCAAATCAATCAACAAACCAACCAACAAAAAAATGGCTCTGAGCACAATGCGACTTAACTTCTGAGGTCATCAGTCGCCTAGAACTTAGAACTACTTAAACCTAACAAACCTAAGGACATCACGCACATCCATGCCCTTGACAGGATTCGAACCTGCGATCGTAGCGGTCGCGCGGTTAAGGACTGAAGCGCCTAGAACCGCACGGACACTCCGGCCGGCCAACCAACCAACCTTCTTCTGTCAATGCGACTCCGTAAGTATTTCAGGCGCTCGAACAATACTCAGGAAATGATCGGATGAGATTTTCATAAGCGATGCATTGCTTGCATCAACAACATATCCCTTAAACAATAAGAAAGAGTAGCTGATAGTAAGAAAGACGGAGATAAAGTTTGTCTACTGTGTCATGTCCGAAGGAACAGGCACCACGCAGAATCCGGAGCTCAGATATGTATTACGTGACTGAAGATGGAGGAGGGAGAAAGGAAAGGAGAGCGAAGGAACTCATAATATTAGCTACATCGGAATTTTGTGGGGAATCAGCTGTGATGAGTAAAATTGTGTGCTGAACAGGGACTTGAACCGGGCTCTCCTGCTTACTAGGCAGTTGTGTTAACCGCAAATGCACGCTCTTTGGCCGACTTACGTTCCCATCTAGCGGCACCACTTATTTTCAATCCCTGTCCATGCCCTCCGTACTCACTAATTTTACATTCCAGTTGGAGTTCGAACGTAAATCTGCATGTGCACCGATGATTCTGGATTCATAGTCCAGCGAGGCGTATCGATTGTGTCAATGTGTGATGCCTGAAAGAACAGAGACAACTCATTCATATAACTGAAACGCCTCGATGGGCTATGGGCCGGCCGGAGTGGCCGAGCGGTTCTAGGCGCTATAGTCTGGAACCACGCGACCGCTACGGTCGCATGTTCGAATCCTTCCTCGGGCATGGACGTGTGTGATGTCCTTAGGTTAGTTAAGTTTAAGTAGTTCCAAGTTATAGGGGACTGATGACCTCAGAAGTTAAGTCCCATAGTGCTCAGAGCCATTTGAACCATTTTTGATGGGCTATGAAGCTATGAAACCGTAACTGTCCGAAAGAACAGACACCAGGCATTCATACAACTAAAATGCTTCGATGCGCTAAGAATACATAACCATCATGCAGATGCAAATTTATGTTCGACCTCCAGTAGGAATCTAAAACCAGCGAACAAGCAGGACATGAATTGGGACAGCGGATAAGTGGTGACGCTAGGAGGGAATGTGAGTGTTCCCAGATATGCCGCACAGTTGTAGTTAAAACTGTGTACGGGTGGACCTATTGGTTTATGCAACTGCTTAATAAGCAGAAGATCCCGGGTTCGAGTCCCGGTCTGGTATACATTTTCATTCGTCACCACTGATACCAGTGAAGTCCCGATGCAGCTGATATTATAAGTTCATTCCCTTTCCTTTCCTTTCTGCCCCCATCACCTTCAGTTTACATAATATTGCACAGAAATCAAAAAATTGCAGTTTTTTGGAATTGTCTACATTGTGTGGGTTTTTATATTAAAATAAATAAAAGTAAATAATAAATGGCAACGGCTATTTGGACAATCCTTAATCTTTCGAAACGATAAAGATGTCAGGTTCTAATTACCAGTACCAACAGATACGGAACACTTGCAGCTTGTAAGTGTCGCATAACAAGTAGATGTGTCTCGTCCAAATGACAGATCGCCGTATCCTGAATGAGAACAGCGGCGCCGCTGTGGGCGGCGTGTCGGGGCGGCGTCAGACAGCGGAACAAAGCAGCAGCTCCGTGGGGCATTTCCCGTTAGTCCTATTTGCGGCGGGCTCGGGCAGCGCAGCTATATCACTCCATCGGCGGGAGCAAAGCAATATCGACCGCGCCGGGGAAAGGGGCCGCGCTCCTAACTGTTATGTCTGATTGCTTTAAATGTATTGCGCACGCAGGATGTTAATTTCACGCCTGAGAACGTATTGCTGGGGGCCGCGGGAAAAAGCCGACCGTCTGGCGGGCAGCGCGGCGTCGCCGGGGGCGGAAGATGCGATGAGGGGCGCTCGCTGCCCAGGAGCTGTGGCTGGCGTGTGCCGGGCGCATTCCCGGCGATCTCAGGCGCTTCTCACACAAGGCGGTGATTCTCTCGGCCTCACACTGACACACGCTATGACTCACTCGATGGCCGGATTAGTAGCTACAAGAGCAAACTTGCAGGTGGTATCTGCACATATTTACCATTATTTTTCTGAGTATTGTCTTCTTGGATAATCGTAAGTACATTGACAATTATTACAAATAAAAAATACAAACCAGTAAAATAAAGAAAAGGAAAAATTTACACATCCGTTTCCTGGTTTTCTAGCCTCTTGATTTCTTCTGAGATATCCTGATACAGTTCTTCACAGGTAACGTTCGGAGAATGAAACAGCATGATAATTACGAGTATCGAAAATAGCAAGGAATTTTACATACAATAAGAAACGTTTAACTCAGTAGGATAACGTGCCCCGCTATCCGATACTGTTTTTCATTTTAAAATTACCAGTAAAGTAGCAGGACAAAGAATAAAAAGGTGTAATTTTTACCCCTGTAAAATATGGTTCCTAATTTCGGGTTTTCAGGTTTCCTTACTACGAGTAGTAAACAAACACTAAAATTTAATGTATTAGTAACACAGTCTTTATTCGCACCAAATGTTTGTTTCAAGAGTGAAGACTACTGTACACTTCTCAGTTAATCAGCAGACGTTTCAGCCACAACAAGAAAAATCTTGAGTCTATGTGCTTGTTGATACACAAGTCACTTACGAGGGGCGTTTGAAAAGTCGGTGCAAAGATAAAAACTACTGACGTGTTTCGGGTAACCCTTTTTTATTTTTCGACATAGTCTCCTTTTAGACTTATACGCTTCGTCCAACGCTGTTCTAATTTGTTGATCCCTTCCGAATAATAGGAATTGTCCAAGTCTGTAAAATAGCTATTAGTTGCTACAATCACCTCCTTGCTTGCATAAAATCTTTGTCCCGTCAGCCATTTCTTCAAATTGGAGAACAAATAGTAGTTCAAAAATGGTTCAAATGGATCTGAGCACTATGGGACTCAACTGCTGTGGTTATCAGTCCCCTAGAACTTAGAACTACTTAAACCTAACTAACCTAAGGACATCACACACATCCATGCCCGAGGCAGGATTCGAACCTGCGACCGTAGCAGTCCCACGGTTCCGGACTGCGCGCCTAGAACCGCGAGACCACCGCGACCGGCACAAATAGTAGTCCGAGGGAGTCAAGTCTAGAGAATAGGGGGGATATGAAACAAGTTGGAATCTTATTTCCTTTAATCTTGCGACCACAACTGCTGAGGTGTGTGCTGGTGCATTGTCGTGATGGAATAGGACTTTTTTGCGGACCAATCGATGGCGTTTTTCTTGCAGCTCGGTTTTCAAACGGTCCAGTAACCATGAATAAGATGCACCTGTAGTAGTTTTACCCTTTTGCAGATAGTCGATGAGGGTTATCCCTTGCGAATCCCAAAAGACAGTCGCCACAATCTTTCCGGCCGAAGGAATGGTCTTCGCCATTTTTGGTGCAGAATTGTTGTTTGGTCTCAGAAGTACAGTAATGTATCCATGTTTCATCCACAGTGACGAAACGATGCTTAAAGTCCTGCGGATTTTTCCTGAACAGCTGCAAACCATCCTTGCAAGACTTCACACGATTCCATTTTTGGTCAAACGTGAGTAATCCCGGAACCCATGTTGCGGATAGCTTTCTCATGTCCAAATGTTTGTGCAAAATATTATGTACCCGTTCATTCGAGATACCCACAGCACTAACAATCTCGCTCACCTTAATTCTTCTGTCATCCATCACAATATCATGGATTTTATCAATGATTTCTGGAGTCGTAAACTCCACAGGGCGTCCAGAACTTCAGCATCACTTGTGCCCATATGGCCACTCCGAAGATTTTGAAACCACTTATAAACTGTTCTAATTGAAGGTGCAGAGTCACCGTAATGTTTATCAAGCTTCTCTTTAGTCCTCTGAGGCGTTTTACCTTTCAAAAAGTAATGTTTTATCACCACACGAAATTCTTTTTCGTCCATTTTTTGACAATCACTCGACTTCCTTGATTCACACGAATGCCAAACACAAAGAAATAGACCGATATGGCTGAAAGTTGGTGTACGATCTTACCAAAGATGCTACTAACTAAACATGACCTCGATACGCGCCGGTGGTGCCATCTCTCGGACTTTGCACGGAATTTTCAAACGCCCCTCGTAAAATCTTTCTATCGTCGTCGACAACTGTACAAAGCGCATGACACCAGCGAAGGCGACTGACGCATCAGCTGACCACAATTGGTCACAGTAAATGCACTCCCTGACCTCTTCATGTTCAGGTACCGAGTCTTTCAACATGGTTTCATCAAGGCTTGAATCTGAGTCTTCCTCATTACGATCCTGTTGCTTCGTGACTCTCTGGTTCTTTCTTACCAATAGCTTCCTTTCGGTAGCTCCAGATGCCTCAAATGAAGCCCCTTGAGTAGGTTTCGTTCAAGGTGGCTGTCTTCGCTGTAGTCTCGGTACTTGCTTCCTTTTTCCCTTTCACCAGGGACTGCTGCAAAGCATTTTTAAAAGGAGATGACGTCAACGCTGGGTCCACTGGGAGCAGAACTGCACAATAACCCTGGGTTCGGTGTGGGACGGCGGTGGGGTGGATGGACTGCTGTGACCTGTTGTGGGGCTGTGGACTACTGCAGGCTAAGGCGCGACGAAGCCTCTCCCTCGTTTCTAGGTCCCCGGTTTAAATACATAATAAAATACAATTATACACCAACTGATGAAAAGTATACGGATACCCTTATGTAAAGTGGAATTAACAGCTAGGTGTTACGAGAGGGGGGCCTGCCAGTAAAAAAGGAGGTGGGGAGCCTTTTGTTGTCCGTAGAAAAGCTGCAACTGCAGTATGGATCGGTCAGGAGAGCTCAGTGAGTTTCAGTGTAGGCTAGTCATTGGATGTCACCTGAGTTACGAATCTATGACGGACATTTCAGGCCTTGTAAGGCTGCCTAACTCGACTGTTGATGATATGGGGTCCGCAGCTCGTGGTCGTGCGGTAGCGTTCTCGCTTCCCACGCCCGGGTTCCCGAGTTAGATTCCCGGCGGGGTCAGGGATTTTCTCTGCCTCGTGATGACTGGGTGTTGTGTGCTGTCCTTAGGTTAGTTAGGTTTAAGTAGTTCTAAGTTCTAGGGAACTGATGACCATAGATGTTAAGTCCCATAGTGCTCAGAGGCATTTGAACCATTTTTTTTGATGATATGGGTGTGAAGTGTAAATGCGAAGGAAGAGCCACAGATAACCCCTTGAATGGAACCAGCGGAGGGAATCACTCGTCAGTTCCCAAGAGCTATCAGCAGTCCATCTAGCACAGTGGTTGTACGCAGGGAGTTAAAAGATTCGAATCCCTGTCCGGCACAAATTTTCACTCGTCGACGACGATTCCACATAAAGTTCCGATGCAGCTGATACCATAAGCTCCTTCCCTTTCTCCCCTCTCCTCCTTCAATTTACGTAAGTTGGCGTGACATCACACTTCTGAGGATGAGAGCTAGCACCTCTTCGCTGTAATTCTGTGGCGCGACTGAACTGAAGTGTGGTGGTCTCTATTCAACTGGCACTCCCGGCGTGTGATAACCGGGCGTGGCAGTCCCCGCACTTGTGCCGTGCGACATTTCCTTTCCGGGGCCGGGTCACAGGGCCCGCACAGCGCCAGCAGCAGAAGCAGCAGCAGCCGCAGGTCGCTAACGAGCCGTCAGGCGGGCCCGCGGGGTGCCCGGCCGCTCCCCGCTCTGCCAATTAGCGCCCGCTGGGTGGGCCCGTCTCGCCGCCTGTGCTGCAGCCTTTATTTACGCTTCCTGTGGCGTCAGATTCTTCACCCGGGCCGTTTCGCAAACCAACAGCCCACCCGGGTGTACGCTGACAACACGATACGGGCCACGACGAGCGTGTGAATTCCACTGGCCTATCACACGAATCAGAAGGCAGAGAAATTCACGACTGAGGGATAGCAAGGAGAAACAGGTAACAAGATCGTCTTTCGTGTTTGTCGTCCCAGACATTCTGATCTCTTAGTTGTTGTCTTGACCGATTCGTGCCTCTTCAAATGGTTCAAATGGCTCTGAGCACTATAGGACTCAACATCGTAGGTCAGAAGTCCCCTAGAACTTAGAACTACTTAAACCTAACTAACCTAAGGACATCACACACACCCATGCCCGAGGCAGGATTCGAACCTGCGACCGTAGCAGTCCCGCGGTTCCGGACTGCAGCGCCAGAACCGCTAGACCACCGCGGCCGGCTTCGTGCCTGTAGAAGACATCGCACAGTTCTTAGGTTCCCTTTGATGCAGAACACTGATGACACTGAAACTTCAGGGCAGGTTAAAATAATGTCGGCCCATGCCTCTAAATCATCCACAGGCGAAGTTCTTAAACTGGTACGGCTTACGATTTGCCCTCACAGCCCCAGATTTGCCAATACCGGTACCGGTATCCTCTCTGGCTGCAGCGAATCAGTTCCATCACTTTCTCCGCCTTATTTTTTCCTTCCAGTATTACTAGTCCTGCAAGATACACAAGTCAGGTTCAGTGAAATTTGTGAGCCGCGTGGAGTAGCCGCTAGCCGCGCGGTTTGAGGCGTCATGTCACGGACTGCGCGGCCCCTCCCGCCGGAGGTTCGAATCCTCCCTCGGGCGTGGGTGTGTGTGTTGTTCTTAGCATAAGTTCGTTTAAGTTACGTTAAGTAGTGTGTAAGTTAGGGAACGACGACCTAAGCAGTTTGATTCCTTAGGAATACACACACATTTGAACGTTTGAAATTTGTGAAGTAGGGCAGGTGTACTGGCAGAGTCGGAGCTGTGAGTGCGAGTTACGAGTCGTGTCGGATAACTCAATCGGTAATACAATTGCCCACGAAAGACCAAGGTGAAATATGCCACAAAGACAGAGTGGGAGGTTCATTCTAGAAACCACTGTTAATTTATAAGTAGCAAATGTGTTCTTAAAGTGCGGAATCACCGATTTCCCGAAAAGAAATAACAGTGATGACTGTTTAAAGTGTGTGTGTGTGTGGCAACTTAGGGCTGAAATTTCTTGAAGACATTTGTGTGTCAAATGGTTCAAAAGGCTCTGAGCACTATGCGACTTAACTTCTGAGGTCATCAGTCGCCTAGAACATACAACTAATTAAACCTAACTAACCTAAGGACATCACACACATCCATGCCCGAGGCAGGATTCGAACCTGCGACCGTAGCGGTCGCTCGGCTCCAGACTGTAGCGCCTAGAACCGCACAGCCACTCCGGCCGGCTTTGTGTGTTATATTGGGTGACTAAGCGACTATGAAAAGCCCAAAGTAACCGAAGAGTTTGCTTGTCAGAACCATAATTATGTAAATTCTTTAGTTTATGGTGTGGTTTGCATGACCTACGATAAGGATTCTCAACGTAACCATCTGTTGAAGCGTACTCATGCCTCCCAGCATGTAAAAAAAGAAGAGTTTTCTTATGCAATTACTAATTTCTATCATCATACAATACAAAAGAAAGCAATACAAGAGAACTCCTCATAAATGTCATTTATTTCAGGAGCTATGAAAGAAAACTGCCTTCTTTGAGATGAGCGACTTACCCCAATACCTTAACCCAATGAAAAAATGCTGTCGTATTAACTTTGGCAGTCCGATTGGACGAAACATTTGGTTTTGCAGGGAAGGAGGTTCATATTTTATACTCATTTTATTCCTGGGGATTGTTATTGAGCATTAGGCGATGTCAGGTTAATTTATAGTTTGTTAGAGATAACTATCCACACTTCAACGATTGTACATTGCATCTGTTACTGAATGAATTACTCTTCATACACTGGTTGGATGGTTGATCACACACTCCGAGCTGAAAAACCATGAGATGCTAATCATAAATTACTTCACTGCCTGCAACACAGGAGAACCTACAAGACCTGGCACATCTTCGGATGGCGCAGCAAAGATCGTGCACAGGGGCAGAGATGTCAACAACCGACACTCCTGGATAACTGCACCTGACTTTCACTTTAAATATTTCATAGACTTTCGTTTCTATACTGGTGCCCAACGTGCTGTGTTTCTAATTTGTAATGAACGTGTGGGGGAAGGTCGGGGAAGGAGCGATTCCTATGGTCAAATCCCTATGCTACATCGCTACAAGCTCATGGCGAATGGACTACTTCCGCTTCAGACGTACAATAAAGTCCGCAGCTCGTGGTTGTGCGGTAGCGTTCTCGCTTCCCACGCCCGGGTTCCCGGGTTCGATTCCCGGCGGGGTCAGGGATTTTCTCTGCCTCGTGATGACTGGGTGTTGTGTGATGTCCTTAGGTTCGTTAGGTTTAAGTAGTTCTAAGTTCTAGAGGACTGATGACCATAGATGTTAAGTGCCATAGTGCTCAGAGTCATTTGAACCATTTGAACGTACAATAAAGGAACACTTAAAAGATGCAAATAGAAGAAATTCACACGATTCGCAGGCAGATGAGGAAAGTGATGTGGGGCTAGGAACAGAATTCTGTCACGTAATCACAGCGATTCCAAATCTAGGATTGGGATATACTCACGACGTGTGGGTGGCAAAGTTACGAGAGAAAAACTGGAGAAATAACTAAAACAGGCGAGCATTACTGGTCGTGCTTTAGCTCTCGGAAGATGGGGATCTAACAGGTGTAAAAATACTCGTATTACCCACAGTTCCTAAATGCATATAATTAAGGCGCTATTATTTGTGTAGGCGTTCTATTAGGACTCCCCACACTGCACTCGAATATTCCGTGCCCCACCTAAGCCCTCTTTTTGCCGACAGTGACGCAAGAGGCCGTCTGCCACCACGCAGACGCGTTTTTCTCTGTCCGTTTCCTCTTCCACCCTCGGCGGAGCGGGCAAGAAGAACAGTGGGACTTGCCACGGCAGGAACACGGAGGCGCGGACGCAGCTGTATCCAGGAAACGAGGACACATGGAGAAAAAGAAACGAGAGGAAGTCGGCCCGCGGAGGGGAGCCAGCGGCGAAGACGGACGGCTGCGCAATGTTTTGTTGCCGCTCGTTATTGCTGTTTTGCTGGCTCGCGCCTGCGAGCGATGTGCACGATGAAGCGCCGAAAGTAAAACAACAAATACACCGCGGCGGGAGCTGGCGGAGCCACTGATTAAGGAGGCGGTAAATCTCCGGGGGGGGGGGGGGGGGGGAGGCGGGCGCCGCCAGCACTGCCGGCCGGTCGCCAACTCGTGCGGCCTGCTGACCCCCGCCAAGTCACGGCGTCTGGGGTGCTGAGCTCCGCGACGTTGTGTGTATGTCGCGACTCGTACGTAAACGTTCACAAATTATACTCCGAGCAAAGTGTAAATCGTGAAAGCGTTTCTTGCGAATAAACTCAGCAGGCAAAATTCAAACGAAAATTTTTCCATTTGATGACGTGCATGTGTGACGCCCGAATGTCTAGCATATCATTCCCTTCGAGTGATGGTGTGGTTGGGAAGCGTGCCGTTGAAGTTGTTCTGTCCTGTCCTTGGGCAAGCTGTCCCACAACTGCGGTATGTGGTCCTTGATATCGCAGATACTTGGTTGGAAAAGAGTAGGTGTCTGAGCTAATCCGACAGGGACAGAAATGGGGGATCTTACTGCCCACGTGAGTACCTCAGCATCACGCGTTGTTCACACTGACAAGTGCGATGTATGCACGATCATTGTCCTGTTGGAAAATGGCACCAAGATACTGTAATATGAGAGATAACGCATACCTTCGTGCCGTCTGAGCTACCTCAGTCACGTGACGTGAAGTCCGCCCGGTGACTCCCCATATCATACTGCTGTGCCTCTTCAAAATACTAGAAGAACGAAACCTCTCCGCACGTTGTCGCCATTCTCGTCCACGATGGCAATCCGACGTAATGCAAAACCTCTGTTCATCGCTGAATACAATGCACCGCCATTCATTTCCCTCGGTCACGGCGTCAGTACAAATGCAGCCGTTTGTATTATCCTGTTAACAGCAGCTTTCACATGGGATATAATACACTAGTGTGCATGCCGCCACACTCCGCCTAATGGTGATCGACGATACATAATCCTGCAGGGGGTCCATTACTTGATCTAGGATAGCAGCCGCATATGTGAAAAAAAAATGTTCAAATGTGTGTGAAATCTTATGGGACTTAACTGCTAAGGTCTTCAGTCCCTAAGCTTACACACTACTTAACCTAAATTATCCTAAGGACAAACACACACACCCATGCCCGATGGAGGACTCGAACCTCCGCCGGGACCAGCCGCACAGTCCATGACTGCAGCGCCCTAGACCGCTCGGCAAATACCGCACGGCGCATATGTGAAGGGGGTACGATGTGATTGGTTTACAAATGGCAATTTTGGCCAGACGTGATCGACTGAAACATTGCCCTCACATTCCCACACAGTGCAACATGGGCACCTGTCACGTCCGAATGACCCATAAATTTGGATACTGCATGATACTATTAGGTGGCCAAATGGAGACCGACAATGAGGCCCCTTTCTAACTCTGTCCACTGCTGATAATGGTGTCTCAGACGAGTACGTAGGATCTCCGTGTTGTTCACAATGATCACTGAACATCTCATGATGTTAATGTCCTTTGTATACTCCTCGAGGCCTAGTAGCGTCATTGAACACTACTGGTGACCGTTCTCCGCGTAATGCACTTTTTTTGTCAGGCATTAGATAAATCCTGACGAAGAGGGATGAACTCTTTATTAGCAATACACAGAATAAGGAAGTGTCCACAAAAGTGGTACACGAACAACTGGGTCCTCGGCCTCTACTGGCTACGGTCTACTTTACTGAGGAAGTTTTGACTAGAAAATGAGTGACAATTAACTGCAGGTAAAATCATCTGGGTTGATAGGCCGCGTCTTATTTCTTCTATTCGATCGACGTTTTGGCTCCTCTGCTGGGATCTTCTTCAGGATATTGTGTTGTCCACGGTTGACTGAACACGCCAATGCAAGCCTGCAGGCGTACACCAATGGCAGTTGTTCCCCACTAGCCGTACTCACCAGACTTAGCTACATGTGAGTTCTTCCTCTTCCTCAAGACGAAAATCAAAGTGAAAGGATGAAGATTTGATACGGTGAAAGGAGATTCAAGTGAACTAAATACATTAAAAAAGAAAAATTCCCAGAACAAATTTCAAAAATGGCAGAAACGTTGAGATCGGTGTACGCTCCAGCAACGGAACTACCTTGATGAAGATGGTGCAGAATTAGTTCTGAGTAGGACTTAGTAATTTTAATTAACGGTTTTCGCGAAATTTTGGAAACCATATAGTAGTTAAACAGACCGCCACTATAACCATCGCGACTACGCAGTCTACATCTACATCTACATTTATACTCCGCAAGCCACCCAACGGTGTGTGGCGGAGGACACTTTACGTGCCACTAACATTACCTCCCTTTTCTGTTCCAGTCGCGTATGGTTCGCGGGAAGAACGACTGTCTGAAAGCCTCCGTGCGCGCTCGAATCTCTCTAATTTTACATTCGTGATCTCCTCGGGAGGTATAAGTAGGGGGAAGCAATATATTCGATACCTCATCCAGAAACGCACCCTCTCGAAACCTGGCGAGCAAGCTACACCGCGATGCAGAGCGCCTCTCTTGCAGAGTCTGCCACTTGAGTTTGCTAAACATCTCCGTAACGCTATCACGGTTACCAAATAACCCTGTGACGAAACGCGCCGCTCTTCTTTGGATCTTCTCTATCTCCTCCGTCAACCCGATCTGGTACGGACCCCACACTAATGAGCAATACTCAAGTATAGGTCGAACGAGTGTTTGTAAGCCACCTCCTTTGTTGATGGACTATATTTTCTAAGGACTCTCACAATGAAGAGGGCGTCTTATTTCTGCTATACGATCGACGTATGGTATTAGCAATAGTGGGAAAGTGAAGGAATTCACGAGTGACATTTTGGCTGAAACTGGCCTGAAGGAGGTTATCAGACGTGAGGTCAAAGCTTACAACATATTACCTGTGCTTTCGACTTGAAAATTATCAGAAAAATTATCACGAAAATTAGTTTTTAATAGCGAGGCCTTTAGAGATGGGTAAACAAGCTCGGATTTGAGAAGCACTGGAATGGAAACGAACGTCCCGATTTGAAAAGTATCTTCCCGGGCCGCGCGGGATTAGCCGAGCGGTCTTGGGCGCTGCAGTCATGGACTGTGCGGCTGATCCCGGCGGAGGTTCCAGTCCTCCCTCGGACATGGGTGTGTGTGTTTGTCCATAGGATAATTTAGGTTAAGTAGTGGTTAAGGTTAGGGACTGATGACCTTAGCAGTTAAGTCCCATAAGATTTCACAGACACATTTGAATCTTCCCGGCATTTGGCCAATGCTACTTAAGGAAACCACTGTAAACCTAAATCTGGATGGTTGGACAGTTGTCTGATTGACCGAGCGCTACTGGACACCGGCCGATGGTTTGCTGGCGATACGTCACCAGGTGCAGTAGTCGCTGTACTGGCGGCTATACTTAGCCGCGGGTGCTGAGCAGGTCCTAAATCACGGCGGCGCGCGACAAAGTCTGTACGCCGCGACGCTGGCGCCATTAGTGCCGGCCCGCTGGGCGGCAAGTGGGCCGCGCCGTGCAGCCACGTCAAATCCGTCTCCGTGACGGACCCCCGACACAACAAGTGCTCATTTCTCCCTCTTTCCGCGTGCGCCTCCATTCGTTCTCGAGAGCCGCCGACTCCTGACTGAGTGAAATACTGGCTGATAGGTCTACTGCTGCATAACTGTATTTTCAACCCACTCTTCGTTCTTCTCTTTGTTCCTACAGTGACAGTTTCATCGAGTTGCCATGGAACAATTCCAGAATCCACTTCTTTACTATTATTGAGGATTTTGCAGCGAGTTTCGGCAGCGCAACGCACAAGCGTCATCAGCTTGTTGAGTATAGGGTATTGCATTTATCTTAACCATCCCAAATAACTTTTTGTCCAGAAGAATAAAATGTTCTAGCAAATGCCTTTAGCTACCAAAGGGACTGAAAATACCATGACTGGCTTTCTTGTAATTTTATCCGTTACGAAGATATGAAGAGTAGTTGCACCTTTTTAAATGGCGGTATGTATTTACTAGTCGGCAGGTCGCTTCCTCTCATCAGGGCCTATTCATGCATGGTGTTCTGGATATACCGATAGAATAACTATTATGTATCGAGTGGCAGCATATTAGCTGAAAACGGGCAAACCAGAAATAGTAAGAGACCTCTTAGGGGAGGAAATTCGGACTCTGAGAGAGTTCAAACGCTGGAGAGTGAATTTATGGCAAAGGGTGCGGGACAACTGTCAAAAGGCCGTAGGTTGTATGCATCGTTCCCCAATGTCAGGGAGCGACTGAGAATGAAACATGTTAATCGCAGGCAGGCATGGTTCATTTCTTAATCTGCCATGGGACATACTCCACTCATCTGCTGCGTGTAAATCTCGGTCAGGAGGTTGATTGTGTCTGAGGAGAGAAAGGACCCCACAACACATACTTCTGTATTATGACCATTGTTCGCAGGGAAGACGACTAATGCACTCACACGACGACATTTCACAGAGAGCAGACGTTGTGGCCCCCATCTCAACGACTGTGTACACAGAATATTTAGAGCACTACATAAAGAGCACTTGCAACGAAGGAATACGAGCAGCAATGAGCAAAGGCAACAAATTATCCCACAGACAGTACCAGTGAGACAGATGACATTAGTAGTAGTAGCACAGTAGTCATAGCACAGTCAACCTTGGCACAAGCGAAACAGACTACATAGAATAAGGACTAAATGTATAGTCACCGAAGCGTCACAAAATCAGTTCTTCTTAAAACATTAATATTAGATTGTAAGAGAGAAGCGGGCCTAGGCCACAGTATATACTGCTATCTAATGTAACCCAACGTAGATGCACAACCACGCCATCTGAGGGCGAGAGGCCCGAAGTATTCCTGTGGTCCTCTCTCTCGGGTGACGAATAATAGTAGATCTGGCAGAGGCTGTCCCGGAGCGAGAGGCTCGATATCTTCCTGAGAATCCCCCCCCCCCACCCCTTCCAACTGGATAGCATCCGTGGTGGCGTTTTATCTTCTTAATGCATACACTGTTTATTTCAAGTATTTCCCTTTCCTAATCAGTTTTAAATTTACAAGTACTTTGAGTTACAAGATTGCTAAACTTAGTTAAAATGAGAATACATCAAATAAGCTTTCTGTACATGTACAGCAAATAAAATAAAAATAATCAACCTGACATTTAGAAAAAACTGGAATTCTGCCGGATGTTCGCATCGTTCTCGCACGATATTTGGACGGCTTAACTCGTTGTCTTCTTCAGGTGCTCCCCGAGAATGGTCCTTGGGCGGATGGTCCCAGTATTTATGCCTGTAAGGTGGTAGGCGCTCCATAGTCGGTCCGCACCACATCGGGTGTTCCCCTGCGGACCGCGCCCGCCAGACGCGGCTCCTAAGGTCCTCTCTGGTCGCTGGTGTTCCCACTGCCGTTCGCGCCCTGATCGGCCGCTCTCTGGAGTCGTGGTCGTCGTCTAAGGTCTGTCAAAACTGGTCTGTAATGTCTGGTGTTCTGTCTCACTGCTGCTTCCTCGGTTTCCACTTCGCGTCTCTAGATGGGCGCTCCGTAATCGATCCGCGCCGGGTCGAGTGTTCCGTATAAGGACCGCGCCCGACAGGCGCTGCTCCAATGGTTCCCTCTGATCGTTGGTGTTCCAACTGACGTCAGAGCCCAACTTGGACGTCCTCTAGGGTCGTGGTCGTCACCTCAGGAGTGTCAGGACAAATCTGTAGTGTCTGGTGCTCTGTCCCGTGGCTGTTTCATCGGTCCCCACTCCTGTTTCTTATGAAATCTCGGTGTGTTTTGCGTTGAGCTTTCAGAAGTTCAAGATCCCAGGCCGTGTTGAGTTGGTATGCAGTGTCACGGTTGATGAGATTCTCCGCGATCTTGATCTCAATGGACTCTTTTATGGCACTGTCCTAATATCTTTGTGTGTGTGACAATCTTGGTGTCACTGTAGTTCATCGAAAGACCGAGCTTTAGACAGTGTTCTGCTATGACTGATTTGGTTGCCTTCTGCCTCTGGTGTGCCTCTGGTGTTCTTTGCACCCTCTTGGTGGTCTGGCCGATGTATGACATCTCACACTCGCATGATATGTAGTAATTGTCTGGCTTCTGTAAGCCCAAGTCAGCCTTTGCATTCCACAACATTGTCCCAATCTTAGTGGGTGGGCAAAATACGCTCTTGATGTCATGTTTCATGAGAATTCTGCTGATCTTAGCTGGGACTGGTCCAGCATATGGCAAGTATGTCACCCTCTTCGCTTCTTCTGGTTCTTCTTATTGGATCTTGTGGTTGAATGGCATGTCGAAGTGCCTCCTGGATGTCTCTAGATGAGAATACATTCTTGCTGAACACCAACTGTAATTGTTCTATTTCCATCGGCAAACTTTTGGGGTCTGACAGAGTACGTGCTCTGTGGACTAGAGTTTCGGGCAATCCGTTCTTCTGTGCCGGATGCGCTGCCACGGATAAAGAATATCGCACATGGCAAAATGGCGCTATACAAAACCGGCACTGAGGCAACTGTGGTGCACCAGGGGCCACAGATGGCACGTTTGAAAGACATTTTCGAATGGACATGCAACCATTGAGCAACTGACTGTCGAAATGAACCAGGTGGTTACCAACAGTGTGTCCTCTACAATAGTTCAGCGAATGTTGCTGCGTATGGGCTGCAACAGCATGCGCCATCTTCATGCACCCATGCTGACTGTTGTTAATCGGCTCCAAAGGCTGGAACTTACAAGCCTGTACCGCAACTGGACGTCCACTGAGTGGCGACATGTGTCCTTTTCAGATGAATCACTTATTATGCACCATTGGACTACATCTACATCTACACCTACGTACATACTCCGCAATCCAACATACGGTGCGTGGCGGAGGGTACCTCGTACCACAACTAGCACCTTCTCTCCCTGTTCCACTCCCAAACAGAACGAGGGAAAAACGATTGCCTATATGCCTCTGTACGAGCCCTAATCTCTCTTATCTTATCTTTGTGGTCTTTCCGCGAAATGTAAGTTGGCGGCAGTAAAATTGTACTGCAGTCAGCCTCAGATACTGGTTCTCTAAATTTCCTCAGTAGCGATTCACGTAAAGAACGCCTCCTTTCCTCTAGAGACTCCCACCCGAGTTTCTGAAGCATTTCCGTAACACTCGCGTGATGATCAAACCTAACAGTAACAAATCTAGCAGCCCGCCTCTGAACTGCTTCTATGTCCTCCCTGAATCCGAACTGATAAGGATCCCAAAAACTCGATCAGTACTCAAGAATAGGTCGTATTAGTGTTTAATAAGCGGTCTCCTTTACAGATGAACTACATCTTCCTAAAATTCTACCAATGAGCCGAAGACGACTATCCGCCTTCCCCACAACTGCCATTACATGCTTGTCCCACTTCATATCGCTCTGCCATGTTACGCTCAAATATTTAATCGACGTGACTGTGTCAAGTGCTACACTACTAATGGAGTATTCAAATATTACGGAATTTTTTTTCCTATTCATCTGCATTAATTTACATTTTTCTATATTTAGAGTTAGCTGCCATTCTTTACACCAATCACAAATCCTGTCCAAGTCATCTTGCACCCTCCTACAGTCACTCAACGACGACACCTTCCCGTACACCACAGCATCATCAGCAAACAGCCGCACATTGCTATCCACCCTATCCAAAAGATCATTTACGTAGATAGAAAACAACAGCGGACCTACCATACTTCCCTGGGGCACTCCAGATGATGCCCTCACCTCCGATGAACACTCACCATCGAGGACAACGTACTGGGTTCTATTACTTAAGAAGTCTTCGAGCCAGTCACATATTTGGGAACCAATCCCATATGCTCGTTCCTTAGTTAGGAGCCTGACGTGGGGCACCGAGTCAAATGCTTTCCGGAAGTCAAGGAATATGGCATCCGTCTGATACCGTTCATCCATGGTTCGTAAGATATCATGTGAAAAAAGGGCGAGTTGCGTTTCGCTGGAGCGATGCTTTCTAAAGCCGTGCTGATGCATGGACAGCAACTTCTCTGTCTCAAGGAAATTCATTATATTCGAACTGAGAATATGTTCGAGAATCCTGCAACAAAGCGGTGTTAAGGATATTCGTCCGTTGGGCGTTGATGTGTACGGCGTGAAATATCTGTAATTAAACACCTTACGATAATCGTCGAAAGAGTGAAGGCCAGAGGAAGGAGCATTATGGTCTGCTGAATATTTGCTGGGTGGTCTCCTCATTCTGGAAGGTACAATGGGTCAACACAAGTATGCATCTATCCTTGGGGTCCATATTTAGGTCTTTGAAAACTGGTCACCTTAATGTACGTAAGTAATCCAGTGTTAAATATAGTGTTTTGACCCAGTGATACCGAGACTTCCCGGCGCACTTCACATGACGATAATGTTGTGACTCGTCGGTGCCTGTGAAGGGCCCAGCAGCGCGGTGTAGCAGTGGTCGGCGGCGACGCGGGCGATGCTGCCACCCAAGTGGAGATTCTGCGGGTGTCGGGGCGGCGACCCGCGTGCGTCGCGGCGCCGTATGGCTGTCAGCGCGCGGCGGTGATTTAGCGCCACCCGGCCGGCCACGAAGACAACTTGTTTGAACGGGCAGCGCGCCCGCCGCAGGTAATTGGGCGTCCCGTGCCAGCGCCCAGCGCCCAGCGTCACACCGCGCCTCATTACGGCCGGGCCGCGCGCTGACAGTATTTATGCGTCCGGTTCGACGACGCGCCGGTGCACCGTCTGTCGCCGACGCCGACGCCGAAATCGACACTCCCCCGCAGTGGTGAGTCTTTCGACACTACTCTGTTGAGCTTTGCACTCTGAATCCGACTTTATTTATTTAGCGTATGGCTAATACAGACATATCATGAAATTACATATACATATGTACATATTGACACACAAGAAACGTAAGTTTGTCTTTACAACTGAATATCCAGTCCTTCAATCCAGCGCACTGCATCTGGAGTTGCTAGCAGGAAGTCCTCTTTGGCGCCGTGATAGGCTCGAATCCTGCATTCACTGACAATGTGGTGAACAGTCTGGTATGGAGCCCCGCAGTCACAAGCTGGATCAGGCAGCTTCTTACACTTAAAGAGAGCATCCCTGCATCGCCCATGGCTGGTACGGATTTGTTGAGAGTAGACCACGTCTTGCGTGGTAGGTCGAATCCACTTGGAAGTTTAGCACCTGAGAAGATGTTATGCAGGTGCACATCTGTCACTGCTTCCCACCGACCTTTCCATTCTTCAAGAGGTTTGAAATTCTTAGCAACCATGTCAGCAGCATCGCACAGAGTTGGATAACGTGATTTCAGTCTCTTGCGATTTAAAAGTGGCAGGTCGCTATGCACGGGTAGGTTAGAATTCCTGGAGATCTTGTGGAATTCTCTCATAAGGGCAGTACATCTACTTAGATCAGGAGGCATTATACCGGTTAACAGTGGAAGCCAATAAACTGGAGTAGATCTGATTGTGCCAGATATTATGCGCATTGTCGTATTCAGCTGGGTATCAACAAGCCTTGTATGATGACTATTCATCCAAACAGGTGCACAATACTCAGCACTTGAGTATACCAAGCCCAGAGCTGAAGTTCGCAGGGTGGTTGCTGAAGATCCCCAGGTAGTTCCGCATAGCTTATGGAGGATGTTGTTTCGAGTCCTCAGCTTTTGAGCTAAGTTAAGAAGGTGTTGTTTGAAGCATAGTGTACTAATAATATCTTATCTGCCTCCCATGGCAAGACGGCCGTGGTGGCCGAGCGGTTCAAGTTGGCCTTTGGCTGTGCTGCGGTGAGGACGCGCTGTTTGTGTTCCTGCCGCGGAGCGAGCGCTCGTGTTGTTTACAATGTACTCGGCCGTTTCACGCGTGCCGTACTCAGCATATAGATCACTATGGCGCACCAATACAGAAAATTGACGCTCAAATTTACGAATTTGCACGGCCCAAAGCACTCGAAGTCGAACGATTTCTACGAGAAGAAGTTAAAATCCCGGCGACCGACATTCTCGGCATTCACTTGTCCATTGTGAGTAGTATCGTATATGTAAAGATCACCAACGACGCAACATGTGAACGAATCCTTCGGGACACGAAACAGGGTCTCCGTTTCTGACATGCTGATGGCAATGTGGGGACTGTGCTCGTCGATTATTCTGGAATGGGACTTCGCACGATCAGAATTTTCTAACTTCCTTTCGAACTACCGGCGGAGGACGTCGTGACAGCGCTGCGCCCCTACGGCGTGCTCCATGATCATATTGCGGAAAAATGGACGCAATTCCAGACATATCCTGTGCTGAACGGCGTCCGCCAGGTCCGAATAGAACTTAAAAGACATGTACCTTCATATCTGAATCTCGGTGGCTGCCGTGCTATCGTCATCTACGATGGGCAACCAAAGACCTGCTCTGGTTGTGGGAAGGAGGGACACCTCAGATCAGAATGTATGCAACGTCGAATCACTCAACTGCCGCCGGCTGACGCGGACCCGCCATCGCAGCCGACGCTGCTTCCTGTGACTTATGCAGCAGCCCTCACGACAGCTACCACTTCACCACGACAGCCGACATCCACTGTTGGGTCGCGGCTCTATGCTCCAATACAGGGCGATGATGACACACCCGTTCCACAAGCTACGGATTCAACTCCGATGCCGCCGCCCCCGTCGACGGATAACAACATACATGACGATAGCATGGCCGTAGACTCGCTTATTGTGCCTACGGCTGCCTTTGTGCCGGAACGTCGTGAATCTTTGCCATCGTCTGACACAGAAGAACACACCAGGAAGCAACGCTCTCCGAAGCGACGGAAGCGGAGGCGTAGAGCAACTTCCGAACGGGATGCGACACAGCCTCCAGAGGATGACGATTCCACCTTCAATGACGACGCTACCACAGAGGCAGCCGCCATTTGCGGCAGTGTGGCACCATCGAACGAAACTGAGGACAAACCACATACATTCCTGGAAATTGAAATAAGAACACCGTGAATTCATTGTCCCAGGAAGGGAAAACTTTATTGACACATTCCTGGGGTCAGATACATCACATGATCACACTGACAGAACCACAGGCACATAGACACAGGCAACAGAGCATGCACAATGTCGGCACTAGTACAGTGTATATCCACCTTTCGCAGCAATGCAGGCTGCTTTTCTCCCATGGAGACGATCGTAGAGATGCTGGATGTAGTCCTGTGGAACGGCTTGCCATGCCATTTCCACCTGGCGCTTCAGTTGGACCAGCGTTCGTGCTGGACGTGCAGACCGCGTGAGACGACGCTTCATCCAGTCCCAAACATGCTCAATGGGGGACAGATCCGGAGATCTTGCTGGCCAGGGTAGTTGACTTACACCTTCTAGAGCACGTTGGGTGGCACGGGATACATGCGGACGTGCATTGTCCTGTTGGAACAGCAAGTTCCCTTGCCGGTCTAGGAATGGTAGAACGATGGGTTCGATGACGGTTTGGATGTACCGTGCACTATTCAGTGTCCCCTCGACGATCACCAGTGGTGTACGGCCAGTGTAGGAGATCGCTCCCCACACCATGATGCCGGGTGTTGGCCCTGTGTGCCTCGGTCGTATGCAGTCCTGAATGTGGCGCTCACCTGCACGGCGCCAAACACGCATACGACCATCATTGGCACCAAGGCAGAAGCGACTCTCATCGCTGAAGACGACACGTCTCCATTCGTCCCTCCATTCACGCCTGTCGCGACACCACTGGAGGCGGGCTGCACGATGTTGGGGCGTGAGCGGAAGACGGCCTAACGGTGTGCGGGACCGTAGCCCAGCTTCATGGAGACGGTTGCGAATGGTCCTCGCCGATACCCCAGGAGCAACAGTGTCCCTAATTTGCTGGGAAGTGGCGGTGCGGTCCCCTACGGCACTGCGTAGGATCCTACGGTCTTGGCGTGCATCCGTGCGTCGCTGCGGTCCGGTCCCAGGTCGACGGGCACGTGCACCTTCCGCCGACCACTGGCGACAACATCGATGTACTGTGGAGACCTCACGCCCCACGTGTTGAGCAATTCGGCGGTACGTCCACCCGGCCTCCCGCATGCCCACTATACGCCCTCGCTCAAAGTCCGTCAACTGCACATACGGTTCACGTCCACGCTGTCGCGGCATGCTACCAGTGTTAAAGACTGCGATGGAGCTCCGTATGCCACGGCAAACTGGCTGACACTGACGGCGGCGGTGCACAAATGCTGCGCAGCTAGCGCCATTCGACGGCCAACACCGCGGTTCCTGGTGTGTCCGCTGTGCCGTGCGTGTGATCATTGCTTGTACAGCCCTCTCGCAGTGTCCGGAGCAAGTATGGTGGGTCTGACACACCGGTGTCAATGTGTTCTTTTTTCCATTTCCAGGAGTGTATATCTACAGCGGCAAAATCGGATGCCGAGATGCA
Source organism: Schistocerca nitens (assembly GCF_023898315.1). Classification (NCBI taxonomy): domain Eukaryota; kingdom Metazoa; phylum Arthropoda; class Insecta; order Orthoptera; family Acrididae; genus Schistocerca; species Schistocerca nitens. Next base: position 801,487,703 of record NC_064615.1, read on the forward strand.
GGACAGATGCTGCCCACGACCTTCTGGAGTGCAAGCACCCATGCCGTGTCCTGAGGAAGCTAGGGGGGCCGATCTTGCTTTCAGTTCCCCGACGTGGGCGGATGACCACGACGACGACGGAACCATGCAAGTTACGCCAACAGGGCCCACGCCATTGGCGCCGGCTCTCTAGAAAGGACTGCAGGTGAGGTTTGGGCGGATGCGAAGGTGTCAATACAGTCAGAAGTGTCATAGATAATTCCAGTCTTAATGGATAACTTAACACCTGCGGTTCGGCAACAAGCTTATCGTATCGCCACGCTTAACCTCAACACGATACGAACGGCAGTGAAGATCCAGTTGCTGCGTGAGATGCTTCGTTCTTCGGATGTTGACATTGCCCTGTTGCAAGAAGTATATATAGTGGCCCTCTCCGTTTTCTACGGTTATGTGACATAGGTGTCACCGGCGGACCGGAATGGCAGCGGTACGGCAATACTAGTGCGCGACGGAATTGCCATCGAAGAAGTGACTTACCTTCCGTCAGGAAGGGGGCTGGCGATCACAGGACTGGGCACGCGCATCATTAACATTTACGCTTCATCAGAAAGTGACCAACGCCGCGAACGATCGTTGTTCTACTCGGAGGATATCGCCCCCCTCTTTATCAGTCGCTTCGAGCAATATATCTTCGGCGGCGATTTTAACTGTGTGCTCCACCCCAAAGACCAAGTCCCACATTTCTCGACTTGTCAAGAACTTCGGCTCCTGGCTCGAGATCTGCTTCTCACCGACACGTGGGAGACAGTGCACGGTGACCGTCCCGGGCCGACATACCTTACTAGTCACTCAGCCAGTCGCCTAGACCGCATTTATGTCTCACGAGCTCTAGCGCCGGGAGTATTGGACGCCGAACGTTGGCCGCTTGCCTTCTCCGATCATAGCGCTTTCATATGCATACTCACTCTACAACAGCAGCGGATACGGCGCAGCCGAGGATCCTGGAAGCTGAATGTGGCACATCTTCAAGCCCCGGAATGCCGTCAGATTATCGCCAACACATGGCTGGATTGCGAACGTCGTCTTCCCTGATACCCATCGACTCTAGCATGGTGGGTGGACTGTGCAAAACCAGCGTTTCGGCGTGTGCTAACACAATTCGGAAAAGATATCGCAGCTTGGCATCGTCACACATTGGACTTTTATTACACGATGCTTCGCGAACTCGACAGCCAACCACCATCTCCAAACCGACAAATGGAAAGCCGCCGAATTAAAGGTAAAATATTGTCTCTTACGAGGAAACGTTTGGAGGGGGTCGTAGTGCGATCGCGACGTCAAGACCGAGAGGAAGGAGAAAACCCGTCTATGCATCACATCGTGCTCGACAGCCGCCGATGCCGACAGCAGCTGATCACGGACCTCGTATTGCCAGGTGGTAAGGTCGTAATGACTCAGGCGGCGGTTACAGAAGCCTTTGCAGATCACTATCGCCGGTTTTACGACGAGGTGAATACAGAGGACGAGGAAGCGGACGATCACGACATACTGCAGCACGTGTCGCACACCCTCGACAATCCAGCAGTGGCTACGCTGTTAGGTGGGATTACACGAGACGACATCGAGGACGCGCTTAACAAGGGAGCACTCAACAAATCTCCCGGGCCAGACGGACTGCCGCTCGAGTTTTATCGGACTTTCCGCGATCTAATGATGCCCCGATGGATCATCATGTACCAAGAACTGATGACCCCCGGTTCCCACGTGTCACCTGCATTCGTGGAAGGTCTCCTTATACCGATACACAAGCCTTCCAGAGGTCGGACGGTTGAGGACTACAGGCCAATTACAATGCTCAACTCGGACTATAAAATCTTCGCCCGACTACTCGCCAGCCGCATAAAGAAGGTTCTGCCCCTACTCCTCTCAATGGAGCAAACGACGCAGGGCTGAGTGACCAACATGCAAACGGCAACCAGTGAATGCAGGGATTTAATAGCCATCGCCACATCCTGTCGCCTTCGAGCTGCTTTGATCTCCATTGATTTCGACTACGCCTTCGACAGAGTTCACCACAAGTTCCTTCTGTCCGTTATGGCCCGCATGGGCTTCCCGCCTGACTTTCTCGACATCTTTCAGCGCCTTTTCCGTGGAGCTGCATCCCTGTACTGGTGAATGGACGGATTGCGGGTCCCTTTCCGACCCGACGGTCAGTTCGCCAAGGATGCCCACTCTCCATGATCCTTTACGCGATCGCACTCGAACCACATGTCGGAGGGTTGAAAAACAGGCTCTCGGGCATGTCATTGAGGGATCACACCTTTCACTGCAGGATAAATGCTTATGACCTTCTATTACTTGTCCGATCTGGTGACGAGGTACGCTCGGTGATGCAATGGATCAATCGCTATGGATTGGCAGCAGGCAACCTCATGAATGTGGCCAAGTCGGCAGCGATGCCCATTGAGAGAGGTCTACAGGATGGCGCTTTAGCCCCACTCCCACTACTCAACAAGATCCGGTTCTTGGGCATAACATTTACACAAGATGTGCGCCGCACGGCTGTCATGAACTATGCACGATTACTACAGGCTATACGCACAGAAGTTCGCCGGAACTTAGTTCGACGGATGGACCTCCTACATCGTGTGGAATACCTCAACCTTCACGTGGCAACTAAGATGATCCACATGGCCCAGGTCCTACCGATATCGACAGCGATGGCACACAGACTGCAAGCAGCGTTTGGATATTACCTTACCGCCGGACACCTATGCAAAGTCCGCTACGAAACACTCACCCTCCCTCCGCTTGATGTTGGACTGGGACTTATAAATGTACGAGCGAGGGCTACAGCATTACACTTGCGCACAATGATGAAATTGTGGACCCACAAAGATGCTTCCCTTACAGGACGTCTGTTAGAGGAATTGCTGCCGGCGTCTCTTCTGTCACCTCTCACGGTTGCGCACATTACACCCTCACTCTCGCACCTCTCGGCATTTATTCTTGAGTATAGTTACGTGCACCCAGACCTTCCCAACACTCGCACTCCCAAGGCGAGAGGCGTTTACAGACTGCTGCTAAGGTCCATCCCTCGCAATGTGATTGAGAGGAAGAGCTCTACGACCCTATGGCCTGCAGTGTGGAGAGCTGTCCAGAAGTCGTTCTTCCCCGCGCGGGTACGAGCCGCTTGGTACCAGGTGGTGAACGGGAAGGTTGGTACACGACAAAGGCTGCACGCTATTGGGATGACGGATTCCCCGTTTGCCCACGTTGCCACCTCGTGGATACTGACGAACACCGTTTAACATGTGGATCGGCGTTAGAGGTATGGCTGCTAGTGCAGAAGATCCTCGCCTGCTACCTACGTATCGCGCCTCGCACATTTGAGCCACGGCTCCTCCTTTGTCCAGAGGATACTTATTTCCCACCTGCGAAGACTCACGCTCTCACATGGTTTAAAGGCATGTCCATATACTACCTCTTTCGAGATGATGAGAAGATGGTGCTTGATTACTGGCTATTTCTCCAGGACAATCATAGCACACTTGAGTGTACACCCCGATACCGACAACTATTTGCGGACTATTTGCGCAGTGTCTTCGATAACCCCCCTCACAGTTGGGGAGTACCGGGCAGAGGATGACCGCCTTCATGGAGCGCCACACGCTGCGAAATGTTGTACCAATTTGGAACATAGAATCTGTACGCAGATGGGCCATGCACATGGAATGGCGTGCGGGATTTGGTTACATTTTACTTTCTTTATTATCTATCATCACACTATTGGTTTCAAATTCTATTTCATAGTTTAGAAGGAACTATTGTTCTGTTGTTGCTACGGATGTACATTCTAATTTTGTTTGTCGTAACTGAAAGACGCCTTTTTCCATCTATACAAAAAAAAGGTTGGCAGAGTAAATAATTTGCAACTAAAAAAATTAAAAAAACAAAAAAATAAACAAAAAAGAAAAAAAAGCGGTTCTAGGCACTTCAGTTCGGAACCGCGCGACTGCTACGGTCGCAGGTTCAAATCCTGCCTCGGGCATGGATGTGTGTGATGTCCTTTGGTTTAAGTAGTTCTAAGTCTAGGGGACTGATGACCTCAGATGTTAAGTCCCATAGTGCTCAGAACCATTTTTGAACCTCCCGTGGCAATATAGGATTATCAAAGGCACGCTACATACTTTCCTGGCCGCCCATATGTACTGGCAGTTTTCAGTTTGGAAATCGCCTCAGCCACTTTCCAGCTGTAGGTGGAGACGTTTCTCTCCGTAGTCCTTCAAAATGGGCATAGATAGGGGACCATCAGGTTCTTCTCAAGGAGAGTAGTTCGCGTGGTAGTCGGCGTTTCCAACAAACGCAGGGAAAGCTCTAAAACAAAATGTATTCGCAGTGGCGAATATGAACCACCTTCGGCTGTATATTGGAATGACGCCAATGAAACTTTGTGCCGGACCGGGACTCGAACGCAGATTTCTTGCTTCATGCGCGCAGTCATCTTAACCGTTTTGGCCACTCGAGCATGAAACCACAGCTCTCTGAGACTGCAGACGTGTGTGCAAGTTGCGTTTCCGTGAGTGTGTGCGCGTGTGTGTATGTGTGTCTGCTGCTGACAAAGACTGAATGGCCGAAAGCTATAAGTGTGTGAATCTTTTTACTGTGCCTATCGCGACTCAGTATCTCCGCTATATGGTGAATAGCAACATTGCTGCCGGCCGGAGTGGCCTTGCGGTTCTAGGCGCTACAGTCTGGAGCCGAGCGACCGCTACGGTCGCAGGTTCGAATCCTGCCTCGGGCATGGATGTGTGTGATGTCCTTAGGTTAGTTAGGTTTAATTAGTTTTAAGTTCTAGGCGACTGATGACCTCAGACGTTAAGTCGCATAGTGCTCTGAGCCATTTGAACCATTTTTGAGCAACTTTCCTTATCTGTTATTGTTACATTCCATCCTGGATTTTCCATTGTTGGGTATGAGTAGGTATCGCTGGCAGATAGTACGTCTGAAATGGTGGCCAGTCAAAAACCATTAACACACAGTATGGCGTATTTAACAGCCAGTATATTCCTGTGACCTGCATTCGTTACTTCTGTTTATAAACTGACGTTAATGTACCTCAAAACAGTGGCTAAGATCATAACAAAGCGGCAACACCATGTTAGACACATGATCTTTGCCTTACCAGAGGTATTATCAGGAAAGAGGAGGTGGATATTTATGTAGCTAAGTGTTTATCGTGTCCTTGTAAAATCTTGATCTCACAACGATAGCGTGGCTGCAACATTATAAAATCGCAATTCACTGATTCATGGTGACATATACAAAAGTTGTTGCACGTGTTAAGGTCAGCTGATGAACAGAAGTGACGAATGCAAGTCACAAGAATATACTGGCTGTTGAATGCGCCATATTGTGTATCAATGGTTTTTCACCGTGCACAATGTCAGTCACGTTATCTATCTTCTTATCTACTCATGTCTAGTAATACGACAAATGGTCTGTAAGGCAAGAGACATATTTTTTCGACGATGACTTCTCACAGACAGGTCAGACTAAGTTTAATATGTAAGTAATGTTTTCAAATGCGTGATAACTGCTTGTTCCTATGCTTTGTACTGTACGATTTGCACACTTTATTAATTTTCAGTTCAGCATGCACTTGAGAATGGCTATAAAGCCGAAATTATGATTGTGTGAAATAAATGAATAGCTAAAATCACGAACCACCAACGAAATGTAAGCAGTGGCAAATGACACGAATCGTTTCTCCACAAACCCAGAATTTTTTTTTCTTACCGCTTTACGCAAACTGAGTTGAATGTGTAACAAATATTCCTTATTCGTCGTACGACATTGTTGCAAGAACGCACACTACACTATGCGGTTAAAATCGAAGAACACAGTAAGCATAACCTTCACATCTGACCACATTTGTCGAGTTGAGCTTACTTTGGTCGTTGCGATACAGACTGCTTCACTGGGACAACTGGATCTTAATTTCGCTGTACTATCAGTAAAAACATGTTTCACTACCTGTTATGACATGCTTCAGTAGCCCTGCATACTGTTAGCTTCATCTAGCAACTCCTAAGCAACACGCATTCGCCCATGTTTTTATTCCAAAGTCAACAATTTTGGAACAAATTTTCCTGTTTCACGCATAATCCCGAAAACAACCAAATATATCATGGTATCAGCCAACCGATATACCACCATGATCGGCGACTTCAGTGATTGTGATTCTACAATCATACATGTTCATTTCTCTCACTTTTCACACCTTTTCATATGTTGATTATGTGCTGGGATGTCCATGGCGCTCGTCACATCCAGCGCACACACGGTCTTCTCCGAAAATGCTTATACCACTGGTAAATCTTTGTTTAACTCACAGCAGACTCACCAAAACCAATACCTAATATTTCGAAAAATTTGCTACTTTTCATTTGCGTCTTATAGAAAATTTAATAGACATTCTCTAATCAATTTTATACAAAATTAATAAACGACAATACTACCGGTATCAAAATATATGCAAATCTAATGATTTTTCCTTGTGTAGGAACCACAGTAGCAATATACTGAACTTTTTGAATGAAATCATCGCCATCATTTGATTGCAAGTTCTGTTATATATCTATTTTACTAAAAAACGTTATTCCGGCTGTAGAGCCAGTTTAAAATGCAATGGTGAAAAAAGTCAGTACATTTCAAATATGTCTGAATGACATGTAATTGTCCAAATGTTGACATAAACACAGTTTTTCAAAATATTTCCATTAAATATCTAGGGGTAGTAGATCATGTAACTGGGAACAACTTTTGTTAGAGACAAACTGTTCGCTGATGCTTACCGACTACGCTAGACGGCCTTTCGCCACTCATCGATCCCGAGACGACGAGATTTCAAAGAATTAGCAAGGTGTACTGGCTAGGTGTGCTGCATTCTATCTACCCCAGTAAATTGATATAGTGATTTTACACAAGAAAACCTTAAGAATTAGTGTATCTAAGTGGAGAAAGCTGTTGTAGAAGTGAATGAGCAGCTTTAATTGGCTCGGCATATCTCCTTTTACACGGAGCATATGACTGGATTATAGGCAACACTCGTTGCATTGCATATTGCAGAGTGCCTGCACCCCACCGTCTCTTAGGTATACAGGGTGAGTCACCTAACGTTACCGCTCGATATATTTCGTAAACCACATCAAATACTGACGAACCGATTCCACAGACCGAACGTGAGGAGAGGGGCTAGTGTAATTGTTTAATACAAACCATACAAAAATGCACGGAAGTATGTTTTTAACACAAACCTACGTTTTTTTAAATGGAACCACGTTAGTTTTGTTAGCACATCTGAACATATAGACAAATACGTAATCAGTGCCGTTTGTTGCATTGTAAAATGTTAATTACATCCGGAGATATTGTAACCTAAAGTTGACGCTTGAGTACCACTCCTCCGCTGTTCGATCGTGTGTATCGGAGAGCACTGCAACATACATCGCGTTTCTACAGAATGATCTGCCAACGTTGCTCGAAAATGTCCCACTGGAAACGCGTCGACGTATGTGGTATCAGCATGATGGTGCACCTGCACATTCCACAGTTAACACTAGGCTGACCCTTGACAGGATGTTCGACGGGCGTTTCATAGGACGTGGAGGACGCATAAATTGGCCAGCCCGTTCTCCTGATCCTACACCTCTGGACTTCTTTCTGTGGGGTACGTTAAAGGAGAATGTGTACCGTGATGTGCCTACAACCCCAGAGGATATGAAACAACGTATTGTGGCAGCCTGCGGAGACATTACACCAGATGTACTGCGGCGTGTACGACATTCATTACGCCAGAGATTGCAATTGTGTGCAGCAAATGATGGCCCTACGTAATTCGGTGCTCTCCGATACACACGATCGAACAGCGGAGGAGTAGTACTCAAGCGTCAACTTTAGGTTACAATATCTCCGGATGTAATAACATTTTACAATGCAACAAACGGCACTGATTACGTATTTGTTTATATGTTCAGATGTGCTAACAAAACTGATGGGGTTCCATTTAAAAAAACGTAGGTTTGTATTAAAAAACATACTTCCGTGCATTTTTGTATGGTTTGTATTAACCAATTACACTAGCCCCTCTCCTCACGTTCGGTCTGTGGAAACGGTTCGTCAGTATTTGATGTGGTTTACGAAATATATCCAGCGGTAACGTTAGGTGACTCACCCTTACAAATGAAAGGTCGCCCAGCGTCTCCAGGAGCCGTCATCGAACATTTTGAATCTAACAGCAGTTGTATCCGATAAGTGATCTGTTACTCCCAGATATTTGGCGCAAAGACTTTGAAATGCCCTGTTTATGACAAAGAAAGCTGTAGAAACGGCTAGACAGAGTTCCACTAGAAGAATCCTAAGTAAAAGTATTTCATCCTCAAGCAGGCAGCCGACAGTATATTCACCCGTCTGATTCTCGAATACCGATCATCTAATCATAAAAACGCGAATAAACGATTACCGGTGACGTTACCCACGGAGACACACTATAATGTAGAGTGTTGTGACAGTACTGGCCGTTCTGTAGTAAGCACGAACGAATATCTTCTGTAATATTCCGGCGACAACATGTCATTCTGAAGTGTCTGATATTTACGGATCTTTTTCTCACCAGTGCACTTGAAAATGGCTCTACAGCCGAAATCACGATAGTGAAATAAATAAGTAATAAAACAAGTCAGATGGCAGCAATGATTTACCTCACATGTAAAGCTACTGACAGCTGACAACGGAGTAAATTCTTGGTGATGACAATGTCTCTACTTGTACAGTGTCTACATATATGTCCACGCTGCTTCTTTGAGACATGCTCTCCCTGTGCAGGAATCACGAAATGTGACAGCGTAAGAGTTGTGGACTTCGTGATATGTGTAAATTTGGGTAGGTCCCGGACATTCTCCTGTAGCAAAAGTTTTTAAGGCGTCTACTCGCAATGAGCGAGAAATCCGTGTTCGAGACCCTATCCGGCACAAATTTTCATGTGTCGCAAACAGCTGACGTCAACTGGGTTTCGCAAAATGCGAAACCATTTAGTACAACTGGGTAAATATCCGACAACGCTAACATTGTATATTTGAGCTGAGGTGACAAATGTCACGGGAAATCGATATGCACACATACAGATGACGGTAGTATTGGGTACACAAGCTACAAAAGGGCAGCGCATTGGCGGATCTTTCATTTGTACTTACAGGGTGTTTCAAAAATGACCGGTATATTTGAAACGGCAATAAAAACTAAACGAGCAGCGATAGAAATACACCGTTTGTTGCAATATGCTTGGGACAACAGTACATTTTCAGGCAGACAAACTTTCGAAATTACAGTAGTTACAATTTTCAACAACAGATGGCGCTGCGGTCTGGGAAACTCTATAGTACGATATTTTCCACACATCCACCATGCGTAGCAATAATATGGCGTAGTCTCTGAATGAAATTACCCGAAACCTTTGACAACGTGTCTGGCGGAATGGCTTCACATGCAGATGAGATGTACTGCTTCGGCTGTTCAATTGTTTCTGGATTCTGGCGGTACACCTGGTCTTTCAAGTGTCCCCACAGAAAGAAGTCACAGGGGTTCATGTCTAGCGAATAGGGAGGCCAATCCACGCCGCCTCCTGTATGTTTCGGATAGCCCAAAGCAATCACACGATCATCGAAATATTCATTCAGGAAATTAAAGACGTCGGCCGTGCGATGTGGCCGGGCACCATCTTGCATAAACCACGAGGTGTTCGCAGTGTCGTCTAAGGCCGTTTGTACCGCCACAAATTCACGAAGAATGTCCAGATAGCGTGATGCAGTAATCGTTTCGGATCTGAAAAATGGGCCAATGATTCCTTTGGAAGAAATGGCGGCCCAGACCAGTACTTTTTGAGGATGCAGGGACGATGGGACTGCAACATGGGGATTTTCGGTTCCCCATATGCGCCAGTTCTGTTTATTGACGAAGCCGTCCAGGTAAAAATAAGCTTCGTCAGTAAACCAAATGCTGCCCACATGCATATCGGCGTCATCAATCCTGTGCACTATATCGTTAGCGAATGTCTCTCGTGCAGCAATGGTAGCGGCGCTGAGGGGTTGCAGCGTTTGAATTTTGTATGGATAGAGGTGTAAACTCTGGCGCATGAGACGATACGTGGACGTTGGCGTCATTTGGACCGCCGTCATTTGGACACGGCGAACGGAAACCCGAGGCCGTTGTTGGATCACCTGCTGCACTAGCTGCGCGTTGCCCTCTGTGGTTGCCGTACGCGGTCGCCCTACCTTTCCAGCACGTTCATCCGTCAGGTTCCCAGTCCGTTGAAATTTTTCAAACAGATCCTTTATTGTATCGCTTTTCGGTCCTTTGGTTACATTAAACCTCCGTTGAAAACTTCGTCTTGTTGCAACAACACTGTGTTCTAGGCGGTGGAATTCCAACACCAGAAAAAGCCTCTGTTCTAAGGAATAAACCATGTTGTCTACAGCACACTTGCACGTTGTGAACAGCACACGCTTACAGCAGAAAGACGACGTACAGAATGGCGCACCCACAGACTGCGTTGTCTTCAATATCTTTCACATCACTTGCAGCGCCATCTGTTGTTGAAAATTGTAACTACTGTAATTTCGAAAGTTTGTCTGCCTGAAAATGTACTGTTGTCCCAAGCATATTGCAACAAACGGTGTATTTCTATCGCTGCTCGTTTAGTTTTTATTGCCGTTTCAAATATACCGGTCATTTTTGAAACACCCTGTAGTTGATACATGCGAAAGGATTTACAACGTGATTATGGCGGCCCGGCGGAATTAATAGACAGTGAACGTCGAATGGTTATTAGAGCCAGACGCAGAAGACAATCGTTAGAGAATTCAATATTCTGAGATCCAACAAAGCTGTGCGGAGAGTACTATATTTCAGGCATTGCCTCTCACCACGGACAACGCAGTGACTGATGACTTTCACTTAACGACCTAGAGCAGCGGCGTTTGCATAGAGTTGTCAGCGCTAACAGACAAGCAATCCTGCGTGAAATAAACGCAGAAATTAATGTTGGATGTACGACGCACGTGTCGTTAGGACAGTGAGGCAAAATTTGCCATTATGGGCTGTGGCAGCAAAAGACCGACGCGAGTGCCTTTGCTAACAGCACAACATCGCATGTAGCGTCTCTCTTGGGCTCGTGACCCTGTCAGTTGGACCTTATTTGACTGGAAAACTGTAGCCTGGTCAGATGTGTCACAATTTCAGTTTTTAAGAGCTGATGGTGAGCTTCGAGTGTGGTACAGATCTCACCAAGCCATGGACCCAAATTGTCAACAGGGCACAGTGCAAGTTGGTCGTGGCTCCATAATGGTGTGGGCTTTGATGACGTGGAATGGACAGCGTGCTATCGATGTTCGGCTGCTTGGAGACCATTTGAAACCATTCATGGATGTCATGTCCTCAAACAACGATGGAATGTTTATGGGTGACAGTGTGTCAAGTCACTGATGGGCCACAATTTTTCGCAACTGGTTTGAAGAACATTCTGGACATTTCGAGCGAATGATTTGACCATCCGTATCGCCCGATATGAATCGCATAGTAACATTTATGGGACATAATCGAGAGGGCAGTTCATGCCCAAGATTCTCCACCAGCAATCGCGTTCATCTATAGAGGAAGCTTGGTTCAATATTTCTGCAGGGGACTTCCAACGACGTGTTGAGTGCGTGCGACGTCGAGCTGGTACACTACGCCGGGCGAAAGGAGATCATAGGCGATGTTAGGGGGTATCACATGATTTTTGTCACCTCAGTGTATGTTACATTTCAGAAAGTTTCATCAACACAACAAGGAAAAAGTCAAGTGACTCGGACTACGAAATCATAACATTCACGCTGCTGTTTGGGCTCACCTCGTGGAATACCGTCAGACCTGTACCGCTGCCAGTGAGAAGAGTTTCTCCCATTCCGTGTGAGGACAGACGGCCAGACGGCTGGGCTGACAGAGGGCGGCGCCGCGTCCCCGCGCCGTGGGCGACGGCGCGATGTGTTCATTAGGAGCGGCCGTAAAGCGCCGTCAGTATTTATGGGGCGTGTTGGGCGCCCAGAAGCGCCGCCCAGCGCGAGAAGCGGCCATTAAGGTTAAGTTTAATGGACTGCGCCCGACGGTGCGTAATTTCCACGCGCGCCACGCCCGCGCGATTGTTGAAAATTTAATGACGGCCGGGGCAAAAATTTGTGCCGGCTCACCGATTGTGCGGCTCGGACGGAGAAATGCTGGGAGAGCCGAGAATGGTGCTCGGGGTTAGCGAGGATCAGCAAACGCCGCCAGCGAGCTGGCGCCAGGAGCACACAGTGTAGACGAGCGTACTTGTCGGGAGGGAAAGCGGGTCGTGTTTGAAGGGCTACAGTTCAATGCGATGCTCTCTGTACCGACACCGACGCTAAGCGATTCGGCCTGGGTGGCACACCTGCCACACACGTCTCCGCGGGCACTGACCGTGAGATGCAATTTCGGCATAGGAATTATCTCTTACGTATATGAAGCAGAGTGTATGTGTCTATGTATCGCAATCCTCCTTAACCCCTGGACCGATTTCAAACAAATTTGGCGCAGAAACAGCAGCCCTAACGTGTATCATCACTGTTAGTTTCTAGCTTCATAACTACGAGAGGAGCAGGATATGGGCAAAAACGTGCTTAGTTCCTAGCATGTAGACTGCCCTGAACGTCAGGCGTGTGGAAACAGTCCAGCCTGCCAAATCAACCTGCTTTTCAGTGCAGCCTAAATGTCAAGGATCCCGACATGTGGGCTCCCCTGCATGACAGTCATGTTGTGTTGAAGTAGTATCGGTCTGATTTATCGACTTGCTTTGAATGGCAGCCTGCACATCAGTGGAAATAAATGATTTTTCAACTCGCTGTTGTTTAGCCGCCCCTGCAAGACAGTTGTGTTGTGGGAATAGTATCGGCGTGCCTTACTGAACTCTGTGCCAGGGGATGAAGGGTATGGATGGAGACAGGCTGAGATCGATGGAGCAGGAGATGGACAGATTGATAGGGAGGCAGAAATGTAGGACAGATGAGGGGATGCATGAGGTAGGTGGAAGGTGTAGAGGGATAGTGGCCAGGTGGCACAGATGAAAAGAGAGCAGGGCTGGAGAATATGATCAGAGGAAATGGGGACGAAGATATTGCCAGAAGGGGTGGAGGAAAAGGACAATGAGAGTAGAAGGATGAGATAAAGAGAGAGATAAAGAGAGAGAGAGAGAGAGAGAGAGAGAGAGAGTGAGGAGGAGGAGGAGGTAGATACAGGTGAGAGGATGAAGTGGGCAGAGAGAGGGGGGGAGAGGTGGACATAGAGGGTAGCAGGAGGAAGTGTGTCCAATATTTGTGTTTAATACACACATCGCCGAAGCTGTTCAAATGGCTCTGAGCACTATGGGACTTAACTTCTTTGGTCAACAGTCCCCTAGAACTTAGAACTACTTAAACCTAACTAACCTAAGGACATCACACACATCCATGCCCGAGGCAGGATTCGAACCTGCGACCGTAGCGGTCGCGCTGTTCCAGACTGTAGCGCCTAGAACCGCTCGACCACTCCGGCCGGTGCCGAATCTGTGGGGAAAAGGCTAGTTCGTAATGTTTGTCGAAAGGTTGGAAAACTGCAATCAATCACCGGTTTTCCTCTCCTGAGACAAGGTACTCCATGATCGTATTTGGACAGTGGCACTGGGACAGAGATGGCATTCGAGATTGTCCCACAAACAGATCTGTGGGTCTTGCTGGCCGCGTGAGTACCTCAAGAGTGGACAGACAGTTCACACAGTTAAGTACCACCTGTTGACGAGCATTATGCTGTTGAAATAAGGGGCCACTGTACTGTTGCTTCAGAGGTAACACATAAGGACGTTGGGCGTCGGTGACGACCCGTTTCTTCAATCACTACCAGCTCTTGTCTGAAGTCCGATATCCAACATGTCTAGTTTTCTCATGGTGTAGGAACTATTGAGCTTAAGATTTTGGAAACCAGTGGCTGGTGAAATTATATTTGCTAATTCTGTCCACAGGATCAGGACTGTGAATTTGCTGTTTAAGCCATTCACAGTCTCCAAGATGTTGTAGTACAGTTATGTTCCTCCAGTCACCACTTCACAATTTCTTTCCACAAAGCGCATGTCTTGGTGGGTATAGTTGAGCAGTTTCCCTCGTGTTAATTTCCACGAACAAGGTTTATAAACATCTCTTCTTAAATAACACCCCCTTTCCTTATGGTCCACTGTCATCGTTTAAGAAATCATATTTTTTGTCGTTATGAAAAACATTGAGAAAGTACTGCTTTCACTTTACTGTGCTAACGAAATCGGAGCGCCTGATTTACAGAGACCATTCGCGCAACACAATTGTCGCCCGAAAAGCAGGAATTTGTTCGGGCTAGCAAACTTATATGGAGATCTTCTTTTAGCACTGAATCCACTGGTAGGCTGGTTGGCTGCACATTACATGTCTTCACGACTTCCTGCCTTCTTCATTTCTGGTATAGGACTTGCAATGAACATATTTCAGAATTTGAGCTGTGTACTAAAGCCGTGAGATTTCTTTACTTCTTTTTTCATTGGAATTGCACTCTATTATAGTTTATTGCAACCCATCACGTCGCATTAGATGACCAATAATCTGAACTCTTCCTTTATACAGTAGCGGTCCATAAACTTCTCTTCTTTCCCACGCTTTTAAGGAGTTCGCCATTAGTGATCTCATCAGTCGATTTTATCTTCAGGATGCATCTGCAACACCACACCTCAAAAAGAATTTGGTCTTTTCCTTTTCTCGGTCGCCAGAGTCATGGTCTCCTTCCAAAAAGTACCACACTCCAAACGTATGCCTTGATACCGCTTCTACTGATTTGGAGGCTATTGCGTTTTCCAACGTCGGCTTGGCAGCAGATCACATTCAATTTACTGAAGGTACTTTTTGACACATAAAAGAGAAAGTGAGTTTCCTAAATTCGATATTCATCTTCCGTAGGCGCCAATCAGATGAACAGAAGCTCCATGTTACAGAGACAAGAATAAGATGCTAGTCTGGAGTAGTGCCCCTTAAATGTAGAGTGAGAAACGACTAAAGTGCGCGTCATTTATGTTGGCGGCCGAGTTTAGGTTCGTTCTGCGCATCTGACGTCACAAAACACAGTCAGCCAATGAACAGAGAACGACGTTGCCAGATCTCGACTGCAGTTTAGAGCACGGACGAGTGTCCTCAGTTTTAGAAACGTTCAGTCATAAATAAAGTAATAGAACAAAAGCAATGTCTTGATAGCAGACTTTCTTTTATAGAATGTTTGGAAAAAACATTCTTTATACCAATTGCTTCATATTCTATGAATTAATTAAACCAAACAAGCAATAAGACTCCTAATTCAGGCGATAGCAAGGAAAGGTGTTTGTATCAATCTCACGAAGCGCTTTTTCGCAATAAAGGACAGCGGTAATTGCTTATTTCATATTGTACTTCGACGAAGCGTGAGTAATTCATAGTCAAACCAACAGTGTTTGTCAGTATTTTGTGTGATGTGCTATAATCCTCATGGAGTCTTCTTGTCAGACGAGTTGCGTTAGCGTAACGGTTAAGGTGGTGGGCTGTTATGAGTTCAAACCTTGTGTGGTGCTTAATATTTTCTTTATTTAAAAACAATATTGAAGTGCCTTACTTCACGAATTTTATTCGTTTGAATGCAATTTTTTGAAATTTCTAGTGCTTTGTCTCTTCATTAACCCTTTCGCTGCTGCCGACACGTGCACCCCACATTCCGCGCTGTGCGCGATTTTGTCATCACTGCACTGCTCGCCTGTGCAGACACATGGTGTTCCCACTGCTAGTTTTTGTGGAATCGAATGATAAGAGTGTCAAAGCAGTCGGAACACCATGTGTCTGCACAGGCGAGCAGTGCACTGACAAAATCGCGCAGCCGGCCGCGGTGGTCTAGCGGTTCTGGCGCTGCAGTCCGGAACCGCGGGACTGCTACGGTCGCAGGTTCGAATCCTGCCTCGGGCATGGGTGTGTGTGATGTCCTTAGGTTAGTTAGGTTTAAGTAGTTCTAAGTTCTAGGGGACTTATGACCTAAGATGTTGAGTCCCATAGTGCTCAGAGCCATTTGAACCATTTGAACAAAATCGCGCACAGCGCGGAATGCGGGGAGCACGTCTGTGTAGCAGCGAAAGGGTTAATGCGGCCGTGGTGGCTTTACTTCATAAACTGCGCGCTCCCCCCTAAACGTAAGCTTGCGAACTATGCTAAACTATGACGCTGCTTCTCTTGGCGCGTGCGTCCTGTGCAACTGGCAACGCAGCAATCTCCCGCGTCTGGGCGGGCATGCGCGAGCCGCCAAGATAAAAGAATTGAACTATAGTTCCGAGGCCCGTTTATGGTAGTAAACGTAGCACAAAGGCTGCAAGACAATCGCCTGCACTGATTGTTAGACGGACATGTCAGACATCGTGAATCTAAACGTATGGCAAAAACAGTACTTGGTATAAAAGACGGGAGAAAAGACCCGAGCCGCCCAGCGAATCCGTGAACCCCAAAGAACGACCTCTGAATTGACGCAAATACATGCAGAATCGTGCAATAAGATCTGAAGGATCGACCCCAGTAGATGTGGGGAATAAAGCACGAAAGAAGAAGCAAAAGAAGACGCTGTTCGTCTTGCAGAAGCTGTGTTGCACGCGAACGTGATGGTTGGCGAGGCGCCCGAGTACCAGTAGGCGCAAGTTGAGGATGGCAGCGGTTTCCCAGCGGAAGTTCCTTATTAGGCGGGAGGCGGCGGCTCGCGTGACCGGGTCCCGGCGTCGAGGAAGCGGCCGTCCCTACCTGTCACGTCACGCCACGTCACGATGCAGCTACGTCACGCGCCATTGCGCGCGATGCTCCGCCGACGCCCGTCCGGGCACGGAGTGCACCTTACGCCCTGGCAACGGGACCCCGGCACAGCCGCGCTCAGCGGAACGGCCGTGCGAATCTTCTCACCGCCACACACCGCCCTCCCCCTCTCCCAACTCCCCCAACCCTCTTCCGCTCCTATTTCTCCTCTGAGGTGCACGATCAGAGAGGCGTCGAGCTTGTTCCAGTCGACAGAACTACTGTCACCACCGAGGACCTCCCACCTCGTACCCAAAGTGCTTTAAACCACGATCGGTATTTACAGTGGCACCACCGAGCACTTTTCACTCTACAGTTGAAGCAGTTTATAACCGGATAAAAAGTGCTCGGTTTTCCAGTCGTGTCAACTAATTAAAATTGCAGGAGCTTTCGGCCAAGTACTCCTTGGCTGTTATCAAAGGGTATGACTGTCTGTGGACTGCTGGTATTTCCCTTATATACACTAAAGTGCGCGTCATTTATGAGGGCGGCCGAGTTTAGTTTCGTTCTGCGCATCTGACGTCACAAAACACATTCAGCCAATGAACACAGAACGACGTTGCCAGAGCTCCACTGCAGTACAGAGCACGGACAAGTGTCTTCAGTTTTAGAAACGTTCAGTCATAAATAAAGTAACTGAACGAAAGCAATGTCTTGATAGCAGAATTTCTTTTATAGAAAGTTTGGAAAAAGCATTCTTCATACCAATTGCTTCATATTCTATTAATTAATTAAACCAAACAAGCAATAAGCCTCCTAATTCAGACGATAGCAAGGAAAGGCTTGTATCATTCTCACTACCCGATTTTTCGCAATAAAGAACAGCGGTAATTGTTTATTTCCTATTGTACTTCGACGAAACGTGAGGAGTTCATAGTCATACCAACAGTGTTTGTCGATATTTTGCGTCCTAGTTTAAAATCCTTTAAGAACTAAATTGAATGACGAGCTGGGTTGGCGTAATGGTTAAAGTGCTTGGACGCTGAGCGAAAGGTTCCGAGTTCAAACTTGTTCTGTGCTTAATATTTTCTTTATTTAAAAACAATAGCGAGCCCGGGTTTCCGGGTTCAATTCCCAGCGGGTTCAGGGATTTTCTCTGCCTCGTGATGACTGGGCGTTGTGTGCTGTCCCTACGTTAGTTAGGTTTAAGTAGTTCTAAGTTCTAGGGGACTGATGACCATAGATGTTAAGTCCCATAGTGCTCAGAGCCGTTTAAACAATAGCTAAGTGTCTTACTTCATGAATTTTATTCGTTTGAATGTAATTTTTTGAAATTTCTAGTGGCAACTGGCAACTGAAATCAACCATACAGAAAGTATACGCTATGTACTTTTACCTCTGCAAACTCTTCAAAATTTCGTTCAGGGGTTTACTACATTTTATGCTGCAAAATAACTGCGTTGAACATCGAAACAAAATAAATTTATTTTAGGGGGGGGGGGGGAGGGAAAGTATCAGTCAAGAAGATGTGTAAAAATCAAATTTTTGGGCCAAATAGTTTTTGTGAAATCGAATGATAAGTGTGTCAAAGCAGTGGGAACACTATGTGTCTGCACAGGCGAGCAGTGCAGTGATGACAAAATCGCGCACAGCACGGAATGCGGGGAGCACGTCTCTGTAGCAGCGAAAGGGATAATGCGGCCGTGGTGGCTTTACTTCATAAACTGCGTGCTCCCCCCTAAACGTAAGTTTGCTAGGCGCGTGCAACTGGCAACGCAGCAATCTCCCGCGTCTGGGCGGGCATGCGCGAACAGCCAAGATAAAAGAACTGAACTATAGCTGCCGGCTGTGACGTCACTGGTGCCCGCGGCATCGCCATATACAGGCATACGTTAACTCGGAGTTCGATGGGCCCGCTCGAACCCGCGATCGCTGGACTCGACGCCGTGCTGTGCTGAAGGCCACCGTCTCTGTTCAGGGTGTTGTCGGCAACTTCAGTGGCTTCTTTAATTACACAGCCCCAGAATCCGCTAGTGTTTCGTCAAACTGTATCCGGTGTCCGTTTTCTAAAGCAGATTTCTTGGGGTATCGTACGCGATGAAACGTCCCATGGTCCTTCCTGCATGCCACAGGCGTGCTGTTTGTCCGACGTAAGACTGGCATCACTCGCAAGGTACCTTGAAGACCTCAGGTGTTCTGACACCTGCTGCGCTTTTAACTGCTCTCAGTACGTGACGGATTTTTGTCGAATGCCTGAAGATCGATTTGATCTTGTGTCGTTTCAGTAGCCGACTTATCTTGCCAGACTGGAGCCACAGGACGGCAAAAAAGCAAGTTTCTGTTCCTGCTCCTCGTCGGTGGTCTTATTGTGAGTTTTCCTTGAAATCACATCATTTATTTGATGGACGTTTTTCCTGAAGACCTTGCTTAGGTGTCTCAACTCACGTGGCAGGTTATCAACGTTTGATATCATCCTTCCACGATGTACCATTTTTTGTAAAACAGTGCTCTTCTGTGCCGAGTAATGACGGGTGAAGGCGTACAAGTACAGATCCATGTGGGAGGGTTTTCTATATATGATGTGAACAAGGCACCCACTTCATTTGCGGCGGACTAGGACGTCGAGGAAGGGCAATGCGTCAACGTTTGATACCTCCATGGTAAAGTGCATGTTCGTCAAGTTTCTCACGTCCGTGGAGCCAAATGACGAACGTGTCGTCATCATATCGATAGAAACAACTACACTTTAATGGCGCCGTGTCTAAGGCAATATCCACAAAATTTTCCATGAAGAGGTTTGCAACAGCTGGAGCTAATGGGCTACCCACTGCAACGCCTTCCGTCTGATCATAAATCGGGCCATTGTACAGGAAATAAGGAAACGTAAGAGTGTGCCAAAATGGGTCGACCACTTCACTTACAAAGACCCATGAGTCTCTCTGGATAAGCAGCATTGAGATACTCTCTTGCCTCCCGACTGAAATGTGTAGGGGAAGACAAAGACTCAATGTCCCCAGCAAAAAAGGCCACCGGGTGCTAGTGATATCTTGAGATGACGCAGGAGAGAAAGTCGAAGCGGGCCACATGAAAGCAATCACCTCCCACCTCCCAAAAAGTGTGATGTAAGACGATATTGTGATTTCCGGAGAATCTGTTACGTCAGGAGCGAAAGTCTGTACAGCACGAGCTCCGGCAGCCAACAGGAGTGTTTCGCCGCTGCCACAGCTAATACAGGCGCTAATCTCCTCAAAAATGAATGTGCGGCGCGCGTTTTGTAACGCGAATTACGGCGAATGAAATATTAGGATCGCAAAGCGGGCGCCGGCGCGGCGCAGCGCTTAATTGTCAGGTAGGAGCGCTGCGCGCGGCGCCGCATTAATCAAAATTTCGTTGATGGCGGCGGCGGCGGCGCGCGTGAAACAACAATGAGCGGCTTGATTTAAGGCGGAGAGGGTGGGCGTGGCCGGGCCGGCTGAGCCACCATTACCGCCAGAATGGCCCGTAATGAATTGAACAACCCGTATTTTGTTCGCCGGTCGGCGGAAATAAACTGCTACGTAATCGCCGGTCGCCATATAAGAGCGCTTCCCTTCTGTCGTCAGAAGAAGAACCGCTTGTTAGAAGAGTTCCGTGCCCGTCTCACTAAAGACAATACGTCCGGTGAAAACATTCCTCCATCAATCTTAGAAGTCGTAACAGTCCTAGATTCGCTGTGTATTTTTTCGTTTTTAATTATTTTTGAATTCTGTACGAGTAACGTAACACTGGCGCTCGATCGAAGAACATTTCAATATACTACCTGTATATGAAAAGAGTGGCAGTGGTGGGTTAGCGGTCAGAGCGCTAGATTCCGGCCGAGGAGTTCTGTAAATTTTTCTCGTTCCACCCTCTACAGGACGGATGAAAGTACTCTCAGTCTGTTATCAGATGAGTGCTGGGGATATTTTCCGGGGATTAAAGGCGGCCGGGGCGATGGACGCACCCCCTCTTCCTCCCAGCGCCGCGGCAGAGAAACACTGTGTACTCTACATATATTCAGGTCAACTGTCCTGCAGCACAGAATTTTACATGAAAAGTAAATAACAACACTAATGAAGATATGAAGTGAAAAGAGTCGTACTGCCGAATCGGCGAGAGATGCTGATAAAATAAATCTTTATTCACAACTGTTTAGATAATCGAATCGTCATCAGCACTCGACAAACTGTTTCTTAATGACTGCAGGCTTGCCGTTTCTCCCGGTTTCAGGTTCAGTGAATGGTGCCAAAATATGGCGTGGTAGTTGAGATAATGTGTTAATAATGGTAGCCGGCCAATGTGGCCGAGCGGTTCTAGGCGCTTCAGTCCGGAACCAAGGTACTGCTACGGTCGCAGGTTCGAATCCTGCCTCGGGCGTGGATATGTGTGATGTCCTTAGGTTGGTTAGGTTTAAGTAGTTCTAAGTCTAGGGGACTGATGACCTCAGATGTTAAGTCCCAAAGTGCTTAGAGCCATTTGAACCATTTTTTGTTCATAATGAAGAGGAATTAGGTTCAAAACGCCTTCTGTTCATGAAGATTTGTGGTTTTAGTGGTCCTCCCGAATCACTTCAAATGTACAGAGAGTGAGTAAGGTTATTCACGGGCCTTTCCCAGTACTAGGTTGCGGATCGTCTCCAGTGCCCTTAACTTCAGCAAATGTTTAAAATAATTTCAGGCTTTATCTTAATTTTTCAGTAATTAACAAGAGCTGAATTGCAAGGAGACAGTAGCGGAGAAATTGAGAGGCGTAGAATGGCCCGAATAACCGAAGTCTACGATTCCACTTCACCGACTCGCAATCGTGGATTGGGTTGGATTGGATTGTTTGGGGGAAGAGACCAAACAGCGAGGTCATCGGTCTCATCGGATTGAGGAAGGAGTGGGAAGGAAGTCGGCCGTTCCCCTTCAAAGGAACCATTCCAGCATTTGCCTGGAGCGATTTAGGGAAATCTCGGAAAACCTAAATCAGGACGGCCGGACAGCGGATTGAACCGTCGTCCTTCCGAATACGAGTCCAGTGTGCTAACCATTGCGCCACCTCGCTCGGTGATCGCAATCGTGGACTGCGCCACTTATAAATATGCTACCATACATTTTATGACATGGGAGTACAATGACAAGGCTCACTTTTTAGCGCAGGGCAGCATTCTGCTCAATATGTAGAAAGCTAACCGTTTTTCCAGAAACCACTGAAAGCTAGAGATAAACATCTTGAAGACATATTGGGGACCTGCACTTCCGGGTCTTTGAAAACGTGAGACACCGCTGAACGTTTTAACTCAGCAAAAACAAATGTTTACGCAATATAAAAACCACGAGCACTGCATAACATAAATAAGTGGTAAGTTACAAAGAGACACTGGGCAGTGACGATGCAGATCATCTCACTGACCGTACAGAGACATAGAGAGAGAGTGACGCAATTTTTTGTGGAGGATGGTTACATGTAATTTACTGGTTAACCAGCTAGAGAAGGGGACTCTCGGTTTGTAAGGCGGAAGATTTGGAGGCGAGCCAATAGAAATGCAGTAAGAGACGCAAAGCGCGGCAACGTGACATTTTCTTTGAATTAACTTTCTATCAGAATTCACTTCAACTGCATTTTCGGGAGCCTCCGCCGCCAGATTTCCTCGTTACACCGTCGATCCCGCCGGCCCACCGCGCTGCCTGAGCAGATGTATTGGGCACTTTGAAAATTTTCGGGCTAATCTGCACTTACAAGATGGCGAGGGTAGTTGGTTCCGCCATAACTGTTTCTGAAACCGCTTCAGCCTCCCCCTGCTGCACTATGGTCAGATCAAGCCACAGTCCCGAAAAGACGTGCAGGGACATTAAAGTCATTTTATAGTAATCCTGTTACTTCAAACTTCACTCTGAAGACTTGTATTTTAATACAAATGAACAGGTTGCGTTCAACTCCGGCCATAGGCGTGACGTATTTCCTTTTGCAGTACTACGTATTTTCAATCGAGGGAGGTGACACAGTGGATAGCACACTGGACTCTCAATCGGGCGGACGACGGTTCAAACCCGAGTCCGGCCATCCTGATTTAGGTTTTCCGTGATTATCTACACCGCTTCAGGCAAATGCCGAATTCCTCTCTCATCCTTCCCTAATCCGATGGGACCGATGACCTCGCTGTTTGCTCCCCCACCCCCACCCCCCACCCCCTCGCCACCCCCACCCGATCAACCAACCAAACTACCTGTTTTCAGTTAACACCAGGAAAATCACAGGGCACTTAGCGATTCTAATTAATTGACTTTCGCGATTATTACCATCTTCCAACCCTCTATGTTGAAATAAAACAATTCCTTGTTTTTCATTCCTTTTTAGGTACCCTAATGAAATAGTCTCCGAAGAGCAATTCATTGATAGTTTCGTAATTCCAAATGTATCTAATAACTAATTTCGTGTAATACATTAAATTTCATAATATTTATTATTTCATTTGTTTACTTATATGTTGTGTTCGTCCAATATATGCTAGCATTATTTTGTATTCACTAATTAAACCGTAATTAAGAGAAATTATTTTGGCACTGCTGTTTTTCACTATTTTATAAAATGTGATGTATATCTTTAGTAAAAATCATTTATATTGTATACGCAAATTTGGGCATAAAACACGAAAAGTTTTGTGTATAGTTATTGATAATAGCTTTGAACTTTTAATTGTTAATTTTATAAATTTGCACTATAGTTTTGTTAAGTTCATTGTTAAGAGCATATAAATAGGAGGAGCAGAAGGCTCAGGAAAGTTCAGTTGGAGACAGAGACGTGACCAGTGTGTCGCACGTCAGTGTAATAATCAAATTGTTGCACTTCGGTATTGTGATTGTGTAGCCCGTTATTTGGACTGGGATCCCACCAAGAAGAAGTGGTGCAGCTTGTCATTAATAAACCACTATAAAACGACTTGGTACCTGGATTATTTAATGGAAATCACGTAACTAGATCCAGTTAGCGGACGAAATGGTCTGGGACGAAGACTTCAGCAGCAGCGGCAGGAAGCAGATAACTCCGAGTTACGCCGAACTAAGATACGTATAAGCAATGAACTAAACTTTATATGTCACTGCAGAACTAATTACTAACGTGTAATGTTTGGAAACTGTTCTAGCAGTAAACGTATGTATCTGTCTCAAAGTTAGCTTTGAGTGGTGTAGGCCAGAGTGATCAATAAGACACTCCCATGATCACACGCTCTTGATGTCTTTGTAACAGAGGTATAACAACAAAGTTTTCAAATTCTCTGTTTATTCAAATAATCTTCCAATGTTATATTTTTTCCGCAATCCAGTCTCTCTCCCCGCCATGCTAAAAAAAAAAAAAAATGTCGTTACAATGTCACGTACGCCAAGGCCTTATTACAATAATGTTAGTACAGGTTATTGTGTTCGAATAATACGCATAGGTAACGGAAGTCGTGGGCTACCTCTTAATATCGTGTCGAACCTTCTTTTGCTCGTCGTTCTGCAGCAGCTTGTCGTGGCATGGACTCAACAAGTCGTTGCAAATCCCCTGCAGAAATATTGAGCCATGCATCCTCTATAGCCGTCCGAATTAGCGGAAGTGTTGCCGGTGCAGGATTTTGTGCACGTACTGACCTCTCGATTATGTCCCATAATGTTCAATGACAGGCCAAGTCATTCGTTCGTATTATGCAGAATATTCGTCAAAACCAAACGGGAACAATTGTGGCCTAGTGGCATGAGGCTTTGTCATCCATAAAAATGACATTGTTGCTCGGGAACATGAAGTCGATAAATGGCTCCAAATAGTCTCCAAGTAGCCGAACATAAAAATTTCCAGTCAATAGTCGTTTCAGTTCGACCACAGCACCCAGTCCATTCCTTGTAAACAGAGACCATACCATTATGGAGCATCGCCAGCTTGCACAGAGTCTTGGTGACAAACTGAGCCCATGTCTTCGTGTCCATGCGCCACACTCCAACACTGCCATCAGCTCTTGCCAAGTGAAATCGGGACTCATTTGAGCAGGCCACGGTTTTCCAGTCGTCAAGGGTCAAACCAATACAGTCAGGAGTCCAGGAGAGGAGCTGCAGGCGTTGTCGTGCTGTTAGCATAGGAACTAGCATCGGTAGTCTTCTGCCATAGCCCATTAACTCGAAATTTCGCAGCATTGTCCTAACGGATTCATTCGCCGTAAGTTCTACATTGATGTCTGCGCTTAATTTTACGCACTGTTGCTTGTCTGTTAGCACTGACAACTCTATGCAAACGCCGCTGCTCGCGATCGTTTAAGTGCAGGCAGGCGTCGACTGTGTTATCCGTGGTCAGAGCTAATGACTGAAGATTGGTATTCTCGGCACACTCTTGGCGCTGTGGATAGCGGAATACCGAATTCCTAAACGATTTCTTAAGTGGAATTTCCGATGTGTCTAACTCCATCATCTCCATCATTCTCCATTGAAAGTCTGTTAATTGCCGTCGTGAAGCCATAATCACGTCGGACACCTTTCCACTTGAATCACCTGAGTATAAATGATAGCTCCACCAATGCACCGCTCTTCTACAAAGGTTCAAATGGCTCTGAGCACTGTGGGACTTAACTGCTGAGGTCATCAGTCGCTTATAACTTGGAACTACTTAAACCTAACTAACCTAAGGACATCACACACATCCATGCCCGAGGCAGGAATCGAACCTGCGACCGTAGCGGTCGCGCTGTTCCAGAGTGTACCTCCTACAACAGCTCGGCCACACCGGCCGGCTGCTCTTCTACACCTTGTGTACGCGATGCTACTACCATCTGTATATGTACATATCGCTATCCCTTGACTTTTGTCACCCGATTCTATTAATGATGCGACGGGTTACAAACCGCTTATCAATAATTTTACAGGTATAAATCAAAGTAACTGTAAATCTTGTTCTTTTAGTAGTCACACATTCACTCGTCATTTTATTTTGGAAGGTACACTCGTATTTTATGGCGACGTCTCCCTGGATACCAATGCACTATCCTGGAGCGTTAACCTACAGACTTGAGAACGTTCCAGAGCAGTTCTCTTCCAATTTGTGCACGTACGACCTCACATCACACCGATCATTAAGTCACGGGTCGAAACAGACGTTCGGTATCGGTAGGTTCAATTGACACAAGCCAGGCAGCTGCCTCGGGGCAACCGCGCGGACTTACGGCTGAACAGACGTGTTAAGCTAATGGAGCCGGCGACGTGTGGCGAAACAACGGCGGGCGCGCCGGAAGGCCGCTTGTCATCGGTCACTCGCCATCAGGCGGCCGAGCGCGTCATATTTATTGACACGCTGGCGTGGCGGTCCTCCAGGCGATCAGCGCGGCTAATTCCGGCGGCAGCTGTGATAGAGCGGCGTATCGGCCGCGACGCGACCAGCCGCGTGGGCGGTGCGTGCTGCGCGGCGCGGCGCTGCGTGGCGCGCCGGCTAATGGCTGCCCGGCGTCGCTTCGCACCTCATCAAGTGGCCCACACACGCGCGCTCACTCATCTGTCAATTACCAGCCGGCGCGCCGCGCGGGCAAGTCGCCCACAAAACACAGCCGCGGGCCCTGCCGCCGGAAATACGGCGGCGGCCGTACTCTACTACTGTGTGTCGGCGTCTGGCTTCCCAGCCGTACAGAAACTCGATTATAAAATAACACTGAGTATACACGCCGTGAAAACGAAAATTAAAATGTTACAACAGGAATCATCAAAACCCACGAATGGCATAATCAAGTAAGGTCTCGTAGTACCCCTCCTTCAGCCCTCCTCCCCTCCCAATGCCCCAAGTAGGGCAGTCTCCGCCTGAGATCGATAGCCCATGGCTCCACGGATTAATTCGACCGATGTGTCTCCCGTATGGCTCGTTGAAATGTACGAGGCGATCAAAAAGTTTCCGTTTGACGGCGTTGCTCCAGCGTATATGCAACGAAGCGCGACGCTGATGCGGTGAGTGTGGCCATCGAACGGAAACATTTTGATCTCCTCTTATAATTGAGTAAAACACTGTCACCAGATTAGTACTACTACTACTCCTGTGATAGATTGTTCCTTCACATTCATCGAAATCCAGTGAAGAGCCTAATATCGTGTAGCTCACCGGCGATCTCGCAGAAGTGCCACAGTACGCTTTGCATGGACTCGATTAATGTCTGAAATAGTGCTGAAGGGAATTGACACCATGAATCATGCAGGGCTGTCCGTACATCCGTAAGAGTACGAGGAGGTGGAGATCTCTCCGGAAAAGCACATTGCAAAGCATCCCAGATATGCTCAATAATGTTCATGTCTGGGGAATTTGTAAGCCATCGGAAGTGTTTAAACTCAGAAGAGTGTTCCTGGAGCCACTATGTAGCAATTACCGACGTGTGGAGTGTCGCATTGTCCTGCTGGAATTGCCCAAGTCCGTCAGAATACAAAGTGGACATGAATGGATGCTTACGTACGAGTCATCTATCAGAGTCGTATCCAGATGTATCAAGGTCCCGCATCACTCCAAATGCACACTCCACACACCATTACAGAGCCTCAACCATCTTGAACAGTCCCCTGCTGACATGCAGGGTCCATGGATTCATGAGGTTGTCTCCATACCCGTACACACCCATCCACTTGATACAATTTGAAACGAGACTCGACTCTCCAGGCAACGTGTTTCCAATCATCAACAATCCGTCAGTGTTGACGGACCCAGGCGAGGCGTAAAGCCTTTTGTCGTGCAGTCATCAAGAGTACACAAGTGGGCCTTTGTCCACGAAGGCCGATATCGATGATGTTTCGTCGATCGGTTCGCACGCTGACACCTGTTGATGGCCCAGCGTTGAAATCTGCAGCAATTTGCGGAATGGTTACACTTCTGTCTCGTTGAACGATTCTCTCAGTCGTCGTTGGTCCCGTTCTTGTAGGATCTTTTTCCTTCCGCACCGATGTCAAAGATTTGATGTTTTACCGGAGTGCTGATATTCATGTACGCTCGTTATGTGGTCGTACGGGGAAATCCCCACTTCATCGCTACTTCGGAGATAATGTATCCCATCGGTCGCGCGCTGTCTATAACATCACGTTCAAACTTACTGAAATCTCGATAACCTGCCATCGTAGCA
Organism: Schistocerca nitens; assembly: GCF_023898315.1. Lineage (NCBI taxonomy): Eukaryota > Metazoa > Arthropoda > Insecta > Orthoptera > Acrididae > Schistocerca > Schistocerca nitens. Next base: position 801,515,687 of record NC_064615.1, read on the forward strand.
GAAGTAACCAATCTAACAACTGCGCCAGACACTTGTTGTCTTAGACGTTGCCGACCGCAGCGACGTATTCCGCCTGTCTACATATATCTGTATTTGAATACACATGCCTGCACCAATTTCTTTGCGCTTCAGTGTAGTATTCACAAAATTTATCTGGATCAAACGGCATCTGTGAGATCTTACTGAAACCGTGCTAGACCGGTACTGTGACCACTGACTGAGTAAAGATCTGCAAGATGAACAGGGACAGCAATACACAGCGAGTAATAAACAGAGGGAGCCTGGTGAAAACTACACACAGTCTCTTGTCTAATGTACCAGGACACCTACTAGTGGACATTTATGTGGGGGTTTCCAGTCTTCGTCTTCATGATGGGTTGAATTTTTCTGGGGACACGTTCGATGTGTCTGAATGTCAATGAAGGAATTGCAGCCCATTCTTCCTCAAGAGCCTAAACGAGAGATACGGGTAGTTGAACGCTGAGGTTTGTAGGTAAGTCGTCAATTTATCTGAATCAAACGGCATCTGTCCGATCCTACTGAAATTCGTGCGAAATGTGCCCCACTATGTTCAGTTCTGTGCTATGATAGCCGAGCCCGTTTCAGTAATATTATTGTCCCCAAACCATTGCCTCATATCTGTTCTATTATGACGGGGTGCACTGTCATGTTGATACAATCATTGCCTCCTAACTGTACGTTCTATATGTTCATATATTTCCGCATTTAGCGTTTTCTTAAGTACAATAAAAGGGTCGCAACCTAAGCACGAAAAACACACCCAGAACGTAGTACCACCTTCTCCGTACTTAAATGTTGCGCTACTTATGGCGGCAGGTAACACTATCGAGGCATTCACCACATCCAAACCCTTCCCGATGGACAGCCACAGTGCATAGTGTAGTTCATCGTTACTTGTTTCTAGTCATCAAGTGTCGAGTGGTGTCGTCTTAACACCACCTCATGCGTCGTTTGGAACTGACTATTGTAATGTGTTGCTTATGGGGAGCCGCTCGACCATCGTACTCCATTCTTTATAACTCAGAGCACGCAGTCATTGTGCTAATTGGACTCCTGGTAGCACTTTGAAACTCAAGAGTGATTCCTTGCGTTTATTTCATACGAAGTTTTATACCGACCCTCAGCAACGCTCGACAGTACTTTTCTGTCAGTACAACAGGTAAGCCTGATTTTGGTTTAGCTGTAGTTGTTTCTTAGTCTTTCGACTTAACAATCACACTACTAACAGTCGATTTCGGCAGCTTTAGGAGGGTGGAAACGCCCGTGAGGAATGACTGGTCCACATCCGAAGAGACTGAGCTGTCCTGACAGAGCCATTCTGGTGTTGCTGTTTCTTTACTGACAATGTAATACACCAGGTCTCCTTATACAGCGGCGGGCCCACCTCTCGTGATTTTCAGTTGACATTCTCCATTACACAGAGGTGTCCAGATACTTTGGATCAAAAAGAATACGTTCTTAGTAATCTCCAGTGCACAAAACCGCACAGACTTCCGTGGAGCGTGAGAGAACTACGCCAATGTTTTTCTACGCCGGACAGTTTACCTGCACACTGCAACGTGTTTTATTGCCGCGACATTTACCTCACTGGTGTACGGACCTAGCGTCGGAAGCACCGGCTCATCACTCACGGTGAGGCCACACGACATCTCTCCTCTCTAACACCGCCAGTCTAGAAGAAACCTCTTTTGTTTTCTTTCGCGGCTGGCTTCCGAGAATCTCTTGCAATGGCTACTTCCATGTTGACAACTCAATTCGTCTTGTGGGCACGCTCTTTCCCCAGCAAAGACATAAGAATTTGTCTACTTTCCTTTTCCTGACAAGGTCATTTTGCACAAGGCCTGTAACTGACGTCACCTTTGTCTCATTAGTTTCAAGTTAGCTGCCTCACTCCCACCTACTGTCCCAAGAAACGGCCATTGCGCAAAGCCGTCCCGATAAGAAACCAAGGTCCGCATGTCGGCAAATGTCCGCCTCAGTTTTCCTCCGATATCTCCCTCCTCATCATCGTCATCGATTTTCCACTCCAGTTTGTCGGCTGTGGTTTACGAGCGCTCCCGCCGGTGTGTGTTCATGTACCGTTCTTCTCTCAGGCCTCTTTTCCCGGCTGGCTCTTCATATTGCTACACTCCTGGAAATGGAAAAAAGAACACATTGAAACCGGTGTGTCAGACCCACCATACTTGCTCCGGACACTGCGAGAGGGCTGTACAAGCAATGATCACACGCACGGCACAGCGGACACACCAGGAACCGCGGTGTTGGCCGTCGAATGGCGCTAGCTGCGCAGCATTTGTGCACCGCCGCCGTCAGTGTCAGCCAGTTTGCCGTGGCATACGGAGCTCCATCGCAGTCTTTAACACTGGTAGCATCCCGCGACAGCGTGGACGTGAACCGTATGTGCAGTTGACGGACTTTGAGCGAGGGCGTATAGTGGGCATGCGGGAGGCCGGGTGGACGTACCGCCGAATTGCTCAACACGTGGGGCGTGAGGTCTCCACAGTACATCGATGTTGTCGCCAGTGGTCGGCGGAAGGTGCACGTGCCCGTCGACCTGGGACCGGACCGCAGCGACGCACGGATGCACGCCAAGACCGTAGGATCCTACGCAGTGCCGTAGGGGACCGCACCCCCACTTCCCAGCAAATTAGGGACACTGTTGCTCCTGGGGTATCGGCGAGGACCATTCGCAACCATCTCCATGAAGCTGGGCTACGGTCCCGCACACCGTTAGGCCGTCTTCCGCTCACGCCCCAACATCGTGCAGCCCGCCTCCAGTGGTGTCGCGACAGGCGTGAATGGAGGGACGAATGGAGACATGTCGTCTTCAGCGATGAGAGTCGCTTCTGCCTTGGTGCCAATGATGGTCGTATACGTGTTTGGCGCCGTGCAGGTGAGCGCCACAATCAGGACTGCATACGACCGAGGCACACAGGGCCAACACCCGGCATCATGGTGTGGGGAGCGATCTCCTACACTGGCCGTACACCACTGGTGATCGTCGAGGGGACACTGAATAGTGCACGGTACATCCTAACCGTCATCGAACCCATCGTTCTACCATTCCTAGACCGGCAAGGGAACTTGCTGTTCCAACAGGACAATGCACGTCCGCATGTATCCCGTGCCACCCAACGTGCTCTAGAAGGTGTAAGTCAACTACCCTGGCCAGCAAGATCTCCAGATCTGTCCCCCATTGAGCATGTTTGGGACTGGATGAAGCGTCGTCTCACGCGGTCTGCACGTCCAGCACGAACGCTGGTCCAACTGAGGCGCCAGGTGGAAATGGCATGGCAAGCCGTTCCACAGGACTACATCCAGCATCTCTACGATCGTCTCCATGGGAGAATAGCAGCCTGCATTGCTGCGAAAGGTGGATATACACTGTACTAGTGCCGACATTGTGCATGCTCTGTTGCCTGTGTCTATGTGCCTGTGGTTCTGTCAGTGTGATCATGTGATGTATCTGACCCCAGGAATGTGTCAATAAAGTTTCCCCTTCCTGGGACAATGAATTCACGGTGTTCTTATTTCAATTTCAAGGAGTGTATGTCGTCTTTCACTTGGTCCGGCTTTCTCTTCCATGGTCTTCCTACCGGTATCTCACCAATCACATCTCTGTGTATCCATTGGTTTGCTGTCCTTCTCTCGTCCATTTGTCTGACGTAGGCAAACCATCTCGAAGGGCTCCTGCCACTTTCATTTTCAATAATGAGTGCACTCTTCCTTCTTCCCTATTTTTTTTTTTGTTTCTTACTTTCTTCTTCCTAGTTTTGTCGACCATAGTACGTAAGAATTTCAATTCTGCAGCTTGCAGTTTTTGTATACCTGTTTGGATGTTGTGCAAGTTTCTTGGTCACATATTATTACGGGGATAAAGTGTGACTGTTTTGATCTTAAGGGGCCTCGTTCACTCCAGAGTACATTCCGAAGTTGATGGAAGAACTGATGGGATTTCTAAATTCAGTTCTTGATCTCAAGCTGCATCCTTTTATTGCTTGTAATGATGCACTCGAAATATTTGCAATGGTCTACGTTTCCAGCTGTGTATTTACCAGCCGTATTTTTCCTTTCTTGTTCTGCCTATTGATTGACGCTGCAACCGTTTTTTTATTTATTTATTGTTAATCCGTATGCTTTCTGATGCTCATGCGTGGTGGCTACGCCCTCCTGGACATTTTTCTCTGTATTACTCCAGATTACTACTTGATCTGCAAGTGCGTTGATGTCCTTATTGTGTTGTCCTCTATTCCTTTCATAGCTCCACCTGAAACAGTGAGGAAATGGTAACGGGAAAATGGCACAGCCTTATTTAATTGCTTTAGGCGTTCGGAGCCAATCAGAGTTTCTATTTGCTGTCTGCACGCAGGTGCAGCAGCCTTCGTAAAGCATTTTAACTTTGTGAATTAGCGTTGCGGGTGCATTATTCTTTGTTAGGCTTTCCTGTGTGGTCTTCGGTTTTAAAAATCTAAAATAGCAGGCGTAAAGTCTCTGTCCTTCTCCGTTTTTTCGTGTTCAAATACGAGAATAATGTAATTACGTAAGGTTCTGTAGACAGAGTCAGTTAGCATGAAAGTTTTCTGGGTATGGTACCGCGTTATATTTTGTCATGAGTGCTCTACTGAGCTTGAAATCACGTCATAGTTTTAAAAACGTTGATGTCACTGATCACTTATAGCGGAAGGAGTGAGAAACTTAATTGTAATATGTTATTGTCATGGAGGGAGTGCGAATCTGCTACATTCTATTGCTTCTTGTACCATTCATGGCACACACTGTACAAAGCAATAAAAACCACCAGACCCATGCTCGCTCCACCAGATTAACCTGTGCCAATAAAGTTTTCCACTCCTTCTACCTATTCTATTGCTTGAGCCTCGTCCCGCATTTGCGCAGGGTCAGCCATCGTTAATCGGATTTGGCATGTTAATGTTTAAGGGGTGGCCGGATGCCCTTCCTGCCGCCGCCCCCCCCCCCCCCCCCCGGGACGGAATTAGTGTACCCCAACTGTCTGCGTCGAGTGTAATCCATGGAATAGTGCCAATGTGTTCAGACGTCTGCGAGCCGTATAACTGAGGCTGAACAAGGGGACCAGCCCGGTATTCACCTAGTGGGATGTGGAAAACCGCCGAAAAACCATATCCAGGCTGGCCAGCACATCGGCCCCCGTCGGTAATCCGCCAGGCGGATTGGATCCGGGGCCGGCGCGCCTACCCGAGTCCAGGAAGCAGCACATTAGCGGTCTCGGTTACCCTGGCGGGTCCCGCTCTTTCTACCATAAGAGACCATTTATATCAACGTTTTCAACACTACGACGATAAATGATGACAAAAGTGTAAGTGACTCCGAGAGGCAAAAAATACACCTGTAGACCCCGAAAAAGGTCATTGTATCCGTGACCGAATCGTTGGTTTCATCAATAATAGCCTTTTTACACTATTACACCGCACTTCGTGCCAGATGAAGTCGCGTTGTGTTCTTTGAATCAGTACTGCTTTTCCTGGAGTAACTGTCTGTTTTGTAGGTGCATCTGTAAATACCCTCATTAGCGCACGTCCGGCTGTGTGGTATCAAAACGTTCCTATCACTACGAAGTGACAGTCCTACAGGTTACTAAGGAATACAGCCTAAAACAAAGTGTAGTTTGAGTGAATATAATGCTGTATGTAACGAATCGCGATAAGTGAAGAAATTGTATCTTTATATTTGCAAAGCGTGCGGTGCTATTTAGTGTCGTAATAATATTTCGGAAAGCCCGTGGCAGACTCTGGCAGCCTGCCTGTCCCCTGGCGCTCCTCCAGACACTGACAAAGCTGTCCCGGCTTTGGCAACGGCCGACGACTAACGACGTTCAGTGATCAAAAGAGCGTGCGGACAGCGCAGAACGACACCATTACGGAACTGCAGCGGAGGCGAATGACAAATGCAAAGCAGTAACCCGATACCGCGTAGCCGGAGACACTTGCCACTGTTGGCGCGGCGTGTCCGGAGAAGCGCGCGCGCTAGCTGACAGACGCCCCGGTGTCACCGTGTGAGCCGCTCTGTCGTCGTCGTCACCTGCGAGGAAAGCCGAGCTCCCTCCCCCCTACACCACGGTGTAACACAAGCCAAGTCAATGTCAGTGTCAAGCCGTGGCTCCTCCTGTGCTTCACAATATACACTGAGGAGCCAAACAAATTGATACACCTGCCTAATGTCGTGTAGTGCCCTCGCGAGCACGCAGAAGTGCTGCAACACGACGTGTCATGGACTCGACTTATGTCTGCAGTATAAAACTACATTGAAATCCAGACCTTTGGCCGCTTACAGGCGTTAATAAATATCAACGGGGACAGTTGTAAATGTGTGCCCCGACCGGGACTCGAACCCGCGATCTCCTACTTACATGGCAGACGCTCTATCCAGCTATTTTCTTTATCTCATTTTGTTCTATATTCTTCGTTGAATTTGTTCGAGGCTAATCTGAGCCACCGATGACACAGAGGATAGGGCGATTGCAGGGACTTACCACGCTGCCCGTGAGACCCGTATTTCCAACTTACTGTCCACACACTACATTTGTAGTGGCGCAACCCACTACACTCATTACTCGCGGCAGTCAATCTACCGAATGCCGTAAGAGTTTGGGCAATGTGAGTGCATCCGCACTGAAGATCACTGACCGGTAAGTCTTATCTGTTCTTTCGGACATGTCCATGTTCGCTCAGAGGGTTAGCTAGCCTCTCTAACAAAAAACTGAGTGAACGGATAAAAGAAGAACCTGTATTTTTTACGTGACTGGTACGACTTTTCGTGCGCAATCAAACGCCTGAAGGTGGGATTTACATCCTGAAACCTGGGTCGTGTGTGCGATTTTATCCAAACAGAGGATTAGTGAAGTGCAACTGGAGCGGATATGTTCATCATGAAAAAAAGAGTATCTCTCTTTGTACACAATTTATCTGTATCCAGAAAATTGAGAAGATATTCTGAATACCACTAATCACCTCATCGCTACAAATAATCAAAAATGCAGTATTTGGCGGAAGAGTTACTTTAAAATGTATTCTTTTGTAAGTTCCAGCTTAGAAGAAATGTTTCTTATATCTCGATCAAGATGACACAAAAATTACTAAGAATATATAACTGAGAACAATAACGTAAACTTTGAGTCACAACACACGACGGATATCAGATGTAACGTAGTAAGCCAGAGAATAATGGAGCAGTAGATTTCTTTAATGGCATGGTAACTGTAGAGTCTAATACACATTGCTTAGAACTGACAAAGCACTCAAGAATAAAGCGACGAAATGATAAATACAGACGTTGAAACGATCGATAATTCAAGTTACAGAGAGTATCCAACTCCTAGCTCTTAAAAATTGAATTATTAAGCACTAACTTTAAAAAAAAATCATTATCTATTGCGTGTCTCCGGAATATATGATTTGCCCAAACTGCAGACTTGCCTAAAACAAATATTATTGTATTAATGTTTTCACACACGTGTGTCACAACGTCGGCACATCTAAGCTATCAATATTGAGGAGGTTTTTATTGTTGTCTTAACTACTACTTGGTTAGGCTTCGTAGAACTCTCATTACCTGGAGAGATAGCTAGACGCAGTTTGGATTGTTGCCGTTTTTATCGTGCGCTTATTTCTCTCTTGCTGATAGAGGTGCAAAAGCACTTCAACTGTTATTTTTCAGTAACAGCACTTACAAGTTTAATCATTGAACTTAAAAAAATTCCACAATGTTTCTGTTAGTACTGTATACTGTACGCATCGGTTGGCACGAACTCCACAACTCTTATCTATTCCATACCTGAATTCCGCGAACTTCCCCAAAATTGCAATTTCCGGGAGTTCTGAACTCTGCAACTAGCACTGAATACATGATTTTTTTCTTGGACACTACCCGCAACACGTCATTAATTCAGGAATACACAAATGTTAAGATAAAACGTATTGCTACATTTCACTACAAATGTCTTTAAAAAAGATAAATTATTCTCGTAAATAGCGTAACTGATAGAAGGAAGACGAAGATATGTTTAAAGAAAGTAAAGGCTGTAATAACAAATTTCGATTTGAAGTATGTTTCTTCAGAAAATATCTTTAGCCTAATGACAACAGTGAAGCTTTGTACGAAGCTACTTCAGTACATGCGATCTGCCCATTTCCCAATTTTGCCTATACACAAGTTAGTTCTGGTTTAATGCTTGCCTTTCTTTGCTTTTCTTGTCAGTTTTGATTGGGAAACAGAGCCGACACTAATTAGCCGAATGTATGAATGTCTTTCTACTCTTCTCAAGTTACTCACAAAATTGTAAATGTTATGGAGAACCGATTCGTACAAAAACCCAAAACGGAAATGAACATTATCACAAGCAGTTGTCATTCTCCAAAACACAGAGGACTCGTTCGCCTGAATGTATGATCGCGCTGCTCTACGATGGGCGTTCAATAAGTAATGCAACAAATTTTTTTCTCAGCCAATTTCGGTTGAAAACATGCGGAACGTTTTTGTGGGACATCGTGGAGTGTTCCTGCTTCTGTCCCTATAATTTCACGACCTTCCGATAGGTGGCGGCGCAATACGTAGCCTTCAAAATGTCATCTCACATCTGTACCGCGCGACTGCTACGGTCGCAGGTTCGAATCCTGCCTCGGGCATGGATATGTGTGATGTCCTTAGGTTAGTTAGGTTTAAGTAGTTCTAAGTTCTAGGGGACTGATGACCACAGATGTTAAGTCCCCTAGTGCTCAGAACCATTTGAACCACATCTGTAACGGAGGTACGTTCCACGCAGAGAGCTGTCATTGATCATCTATTGACGGAAGCAGATGTTCATAAGAGCTTGCAGAATGTTTACGGAGATCTGACAGTGAACAAAAGCACGGTGAGTCATTGGGCGAGGGGTCTGCCGTCATCGCAACAAAGTCGCGCAAACATGTCCGATCTCCCGCGTGCCACCTAGGCTCACACAGCTGTGAAATTGAAGAAACTACTTCGGCGTGTTCGTTAACGCAAAAATGCAAACGAATTTGTCCTACTCAAGGACAACGCCAGGCCTCACGCAAGTCTGCGCAGCCGAGAGAAGCTCACAAACCTTCATTTCACTGTTCTTCCTCATCCAACCCACAGCCCGGGTCTTACACCTTCCGACTTCATCTGTTTGTTTCAACGAAGAACTCACTTCGCGGGAAGCAGTAAGTGGATGATGAGAAGGTTGTTGGTGCCGCAAGACGTTGGCTCCGACGCCGAACAACAGAGTGGTATAATGGAGGCATATAGGCCAACCCGCAAGGTGGCCTAAGACCGTTGCTTTGAACGGAGATTGTGTTGAAAAACTCGCTTTTATAGCAACAGAAGTGGGGGGCTATTATGGTGTACAGGAATCTTGAATGAAACCGACCTGTTTTCTGAAAAAATGTATTGCATTACTTATTAAACGCCCCTCGTAATTTCCAAATATGTAAAATTCGTGCCCGCTCGTATCTTTGTTTGTAGTGGACCGATTTTAATCAGTTAAGTTTGAACAAATTTATGTTTGTACTCGTGGTGGTAGAGGAACATGTGCATCAAGACAAGAAAAAAATGTGATTTACCGAAAGAGCCAAAAACATATTGTCATAGTTTATTGCGACGTTGCCAACGGCGTAGGACTTTCCGGACGTGGTGTAGAATGAAGGTACCTTGCGATGACGTGCCCCTTAGTTGGCGGCAAGCATTGTACGAAAGCGGACCTGCGAGTGCGGCTGGCAGCGCACCAGAGGACGCTGCGCGCGACGCGGGCGGTCTTCGCGCCTGCGCAGAACGCCTCCCCCACCGCCCCCGCCACCGCCGCCGCCGCCGCCGCCCCCGCTGGCCCCACCGCCGCCCACGCAACGGGCCCTGCTGCTGACAGCCGCCGCGCGACGGCGGTCGATAAACTGTCGCCATGCAGCCGCCAAGATGGCGACACTCACGGCCGCTTCAGATTGCCTGCGCTCTCCTCCTCTTCCTCTTTCTCCTCCTCTTCCTTCTTCTCCTCTTCTTCTTCTCCTCCCTCCTGCCTCGGCGTCTCCGGCGCCCCGACGCTCGCTTATCTGTGCCGTCCCACTCTCCCACCGCTGCGCTCAGCGCCCGCCGCACCGGCGTCTTCTGAACTCTGGGCTCGCCCGTAACGCCGTCTGTATCTTGATGCGTAGGGCGTGCAAACAGCTTCTCAGGCCTTATTTACATCCCGCGTTATCGGCCGGGCGCTGAATTTGAGGAATGGCGGCACCTCACCCTAAACTTCGGCAAAACGGAATCGTATCTGCATAATAAACGCGCCGGTCGTCGGAATATAAATTGTCGTAGTTGCGGGGAATTAATTTTGTTCTTGTTCCTGCTCCTCTGCTCGCACATCCTTCTCTCTGGAAGAGACACTTTTCCCGATGACGTGCCAGCTACGACTAAAGTACCAGAACGCTAAGCGGCGTTCCCGTTCTGAAAATCCAAGTTCTACCTAGTAATATATTGCACTTTGTTACCTCCGATAATGCTCATCCTTTTTATTTGCGATCATCAGATACCACCTTCACTACAAAAAAAGCTTTTTTTAGAATAGAAAACTTCTAAATTTACGGATCTTCCCGCATCTTTAAAAAGGATCTGTAAAGGGAAATAAATATTCGTAGTAGCTAACTCAGCCAGCGTGGATTGCGCAAAGTCTAATGCCTGCAATGGCAGTGCCCAACAAAAAACACGGAAAACTATATCTCCAACTGTTATTTTTAATTTATTTCATGAACTTTCGAAGTGAATGTAAACAGTAATCTCGTTCTCTGCCCAAAATAGGCAAAGCATCTGTCAAGACCAGACGTAAAAGAAAAAAAAATGTAAGCAGCACATGAAGACATGAAGATGAGCTCTGGTGTTCGAGATGCGTTACGGAGAGCAATAAAAAAAATATTTTTCGGACAAATAAGTTCAAAGATTCAGTTACCTACATCTACACTTGCATATACATCAACATCTACGTGACTACTCTGCCATTCACAATTAATCACTTGATAGAGAGTTCGTTGAACTAAGAGGGTTATTCGGAAAGTAAGGCCCGACAGGTCGCGAAATGGAACCGATATTGAAAGTCCGATGAAGATTTGCACAGATGTGTTGGGCAGTATCTCTAGTATACCTGCCGATTGCGTCACGGCGCTCTTTTCAGTCCTGAAAAAAACTGGTCACGTCAAGAGGCGTAAAACAATAGCGCCTCTCGCCAAGTATGGGTGCCCGCTGCATGGTTTCGCTTGATTTCACACAACCTTACATAATGTACCTGTCGTACCTTTCCTTCTTCATGACAATTCTCGGCAGTACACTGCAGGAGCAATTACGATCCCCTCTGCAGCTTTTTCGATGGGAAGTGCTTAATCACCCACCATACAGACCCGACTTGGCTCCCTCGATGTTCATCTCTGCTTACATGAAGTGCTGGCTACGAAGACAACTTTTCGGCATTTACTCACTGACAACGAATCGCAGACCAGCTAAGAGAAATGTTGAAAAGCACAGGCAGCTGCCTTTTATGACGAGGATATTAGAGAGTTGGTACAACGCTACAACCAATGTCTACGTCGGTACGACGCCTATATAGAGAAGTTGCTGGAAGGTGAAGCAAATTGTTGCAAATAAATCATTTTTAATTTTCACTGTGGTTTCCATTTTCCAACCTATCTGACCTTACTTTATGAATAGACCTCATACCTTTAGACTGTTTCTCTACCGTTAAGGCCCGAATAGCTCGCAGAAGAAACGAACATTTAACTGCTTCGAGGAGAACTATAATTTCTCTTATTTTATTACTATGATCATTTCTCTCTGTGTGGGTTGGCGGTAGCAAAGTATTTTCGTACTCGGAGGAGAAACTTGGTGATTGAAATTTCATTAAAAGATCTCGCGCAACGAAAAACGGTTTTGTTTCTAAGATTACCACGCGATCCTGTGTACCATATACGTCACACTCTCTCCGCTATTTTGCGATAGTACAAAACCAGCTGCCATTCTTTTTCGATCTCCTCCGTCAAGCCTATCTGCTACGGTTCCCATACCGCACAGTAGTATTCTAGCAAAGGACAGGCAAGCGTAATACAGGCAGCTCTTTAGTGGATTTCTTGCATCTTCGACGTGTTCTACAGAGTCTTTGGTTCAACTTCTCCACAAAATGATTTGGTAATGGATAAAATGAGTACTGAAGCTAGCACATAAATCACCGTACATACCTACGAAAAGAAAAAGAAATACTGTTACAGTAAATGCAGTAGTAGGAGACCTATACACACTCGCTTCTACACGAAGTTCGTAGGAGAGGTTAACGAAACACGGAGGAACCGAGCGAGGTGGCACAGTGTGACTCAGTGGTTAGCGCAATGGACTCGCAATCTGCAGGACGACAGTACAGATCCCCGTTCAGCCAACCTGATTTAGGTTCTCCTTGATTACCCTCAATCGCTTAAGGCAAAGGCTGGGATGGTTCCTTTTGGAAGGGCACGGCCGATTTCCTTTGTCATCCTTTCCTAATCCGAGCTTATGTTCCGTCTTTAATTATCTCGTCGTCAACGGTATATTAAACTCTAATCTTCCTTCCTCAGTTGTTCCTGAAAGGAGGAAATATTTTGTTCGTAAAGAAGGACATCAACATTTTTATGTTTTGTAATTGTAATAATCTTTGAAGTAACGAATTTCTGTTAAAGAACTTAACTGCAGGTTGCTGTTACAGAGACCGAATGATTGAACACCAAAAGTTGGTTCAAATGGTTCAAATGGCTCTGAGCACTATGGGACTCAACATCTTAGGTCATAAGTCCCCTAGAACTTAGAACTACTTAAACCTAACTAACCTAAGGACATCACACACACCCATGCCCGAGGCAGGATTCGAACCTGCGACCGTAGCAGTCCCGCGGTTCCGGACTGCAGCGCCAGAACCGCTAGACCACCGCGGCCGGCAACACCAAAAGTGTAGATATCAATAGTGTAGATATCAATAATGAAGTTGTGATTATTTACATGGAAGTCATTAGTGAACGTTTTAAAGTAGTACTGCATCGTGGACATACAGTATTGGAGACTTACAGTAGTGCTATACATTTAGGATCTGCTGTTTTTTGTAAAAAAAAAAATCCCAAGCAGTAAGTAAAAGCGAAAACGTATATATTTTATTTATATTTCGCTGTCAACAGATTTAACAGTCGCATCGAACAGAACAAAGTGTGACACTTGTGACAGGAACAGATGTGTTGCAACGCAATGAATGTAGCTCGTCGGCTTGAACAACAATAACTTTCAGGTCATTTTCTATTTTGTTTCCATTTTTAGTCGGTTTTTGAATACCTGAGAAGTCGCTACATTAGTCTAGGGCAACACAACAAATCCGCAGTGGCAGAACATCAGCAAGACTGCGGAACAGAAATAAAATTCAGCGAAGCCTGTGCGTTGGCCAAGCAGCCAATTATGACGAAACGCAAAATCAGAGAGGCCATCGAAATACTTAAACACGCTAATAACATGAATAGGGACGATGGACTCAGGCTTGCCCCATCTTGACTGCCAGCAATCAGAGCCCAACAGACCGCACAGTCAACACGAGGCACGAGCACTACTGGCGAGTGACTGCCGCCGCGCGGCCGACGTCCAGCAGTTGGTAAACAGCAGCAAACTTCTCATTCGACGGTGACCACCAGTCATGGCACATAACACAAGGGCCAATAGACAACAGAGGTCACGTTCTCCCTATAACGCAATAACTTATTAAAATAAACTTCCCTCTCCTGCTTCCTTAAGTGACCAATGAAACTAACTACCTTTTTAAAATTATGACGTAATGGCATGCACAGTGAACAGTAACAACAAAATATGAAGGATACTGCATAGTTAGAACGCACCATTAGATCCAGAAGAAGGCCGCTGCAACCGTGGCCGGAACGTTGGTTTTTCTCCAGCAGCAAGAGGTTTTTTACATTATGACGCGGTACCATACCCAGAAAACTTTTATGTCGAAGTTCTCCTTCTCCATGACAACGCAACGCCTCACAAAAGTGTGCGCACCCGACCGAAGCTCACAAAACTTCATCGGACTGTTCTTTTCATTCACCCTGGAGCCCGGATCGCACACCTCCCGACTTCCATCTGTGTAGCCCTACGAGGGATGCACTCAGCGAAAAGCAGTAAGTTGATGATGTGGAGGTTATTTATACAGCAAGACGTTGGCTTTGACGTCGTCCAGTAGAGTGAAATCATGCGGGCATACAGGCCCTCCCAATAAGGTGGTATAGTGCCGTCACATTGAAAAGAGATTATTTTGAAAAACAGGGATTTGTAGCCAAAAGAGTTGGGAGTAATATGGTGTAACGGAATACCGAATAGAACCAACCTGCTTTCTGAAAAAAAGGGAAAACAAAGTGTTTCGTTACTTATGGAAAGCCCCACGTAAAATATTTACATTTACTCATGACACTCCCTGTACAAGTCGTACAATTGTCACAGTGAGCTAGACGCCGTTATCTATAAACAGCGTGTTGCAGCTTTACAAAGATTTATTTTTATTTTTGATTTAATCGACAGAAATGGCATCGGACGGCAGGTAGCGGCGTGACCCGCAGGCAGCCACAGCCTGTCGAGACCGTTGTAGGCAACCCGCGCGACGCAGTTTCGCGACTCCCCAACGTGCCGCGTACAAGAGATAAATGTGTAGCAATTCTTACCTGCTCTGACACGAAGTAACTTAAATTTCCATACGGATCTTAGTGACAGTTGTGACGTTCGCTTTTCGTCTGCGGATTCAAGAACAGATGACTGTGATAGTATAATCGGAATGCAAGCTGCCCATACCAGACTGTAACTCGAACTAATAGTCTTCTGCTGTATTTTGAGAATACAAAAATTTAATGTAACTCAAATTACCACAGATTAAAATGTTCCAGAAATCATTATGTAACGGCTTTAATTACAATTAAAGTGGAAAGCAATAGATACAGCTATTTGAATGTAGAATTACAGAGGGAACAACAAGTATTTATCTTTCGCCATGTAAAAGTTTACATCTGACGTCACCACCTATTCCATCACTCTAAAAGCTACAAGATCAAAAGATATACACACTCAGCGACAACACCCAGTGCAGAAATTTGTTGAAATCTGTTTACTGGTGAGAATCAGTGCCACTAATCATGGGCCAGTCTAATTTTAAGAATGAAGTAAAGTAAGAGGCATTTCAATGTGTGGAGTGCGTATGGCACACTCAAAGTAAATAGTATTGATGTTTCTCTCCGTTAAACAAATGCAAGGAACGTAGTCAACCTATGATAGCATACTCCACTTACACAGGAAAATTATCTGATGCTCATGTCAAAGAAGCGAACTCTGCGGTATCGTTTGACGTGGTTTACGAGCTATCTGCAGGTAGATGCTTGGAGACTAAACTTTGTTACCAACGTAAGCAAAATTATTTAATATAATTCACGAACTTAATTAATGATGGTGCCTCGGTCACTGAATATATATTTTTTCTAGCCGTATTTAAGGTATCATGTTTTGGTTACTTTCATCATCGCAATCTAACTTGCAACTTGCAAAATATCCTGTGTCATTATACAGTAAATCCTTTTTCGGAAGTTTTACATTTGGCGCCGGAGATGGCAGTAACCGAAACATGGCACATGAGATAATTTAGTAAATAATCATTAATGGTTCCAAGCAGCATAATTCGTAAAATTCCTAATTATCATGCCGTCACTGTAGGAATTTATGTAGTTTGTAACAACTTTAAAAAGAGTCAGTTGAAAGTGTTAGACAGAAAAATACTTTCCCTGAGTCGTTTAACACAACCCGCCCGAAACGAAACTCAGCAGGTGACTTTTTCATTGTTACAACAATGAAACACATAGGTCGCAAATTTTGCAGGTAGAGAAGAACCTGAGAACCCTCCTTGTAATTAGGATCTTGTCCCATGAGGAGACAGCTAGGAGACGTAGTCATGAAGTATTAACTATCAGCAAGGAACCAAAACAATATAATGCAATGATGAAGGAGAGTTGCTTCAGTATTCAGTTTTAAGACTTGTGTCATGCAGTTCTGAACAACTGTCTGTCCTGTGCAAGACTCCTAATCTCTGAGTAACTATTACAACTACTTCAAGCTGAACCTCCTTACCGCTTTCATGTCTCGCTCTCCAAATTTTACCCCGACATACTTCCGTCCTGTACCAGACTGACTATTCCTTGATGTATCAGGATGCATACTATCAACGAGTCCATTCTTTTTGTCAATTTCGACTCCGTGCATCCACAGCAGTTATTTGATCTACCCATCTAACCATCATAATCCTTCTTTATCACCACATTTCAAATACTTATGTTTTCTTCTTGCATGGACTGGCTCAAATGGTTCTGAGCACTATAGGACTTAACATCTTAGGTCATCAGTCCCCTAGAACTTAGAACTGCTTAAACCTAACCAACCTAAGGACATCACACACATCCATGCCCGAGGCATGATTCGAACCTGCGACCCTAGCGGTCGCGCGGTTCCAGGCTGGAGCGCCTAGAGCCACTCGGTCATAACGCCCGGCGAAGAATAAGGAAATAAACAAAAAAAAAAATAGGGAAGAAGGAAGAGTGCAATTATTATTGAAAATGAAAGACAAATGGACGAGAGAAGGACAGCAAACCAATGGATACCCAGAGATGTGATTGGTGGAATACAGGTAGGAAGACCATGGAAGAGATAGCCGGACCGAGTGAAAGGCGACATAGCAATGGCCCTGCATGAACTGTTTCCCATCACTTCCGCACTAGGCTACAACAACACAAATGGCTTCACAAAACGTTCCTAACACTCAGATTTATATTAGATGTTAATAAGTTTCTCTCTTTTTTTAGAAACTTTTTTCTTTTTATTTCCAGTCCGCATTTTATATCCTTTCCACTTCAGTCGCCATCAGTTATTTTGCTGCTCGAATAGCAAAACTCGTCTACTGCTCTTAGTGTCACATTTGCTTATCTGATTTACTCAGCATGTCTTGATTTAAATCGACTGTGTCCCATTACCATTGTTTCTCTTTTGTTGATGTTGATCTTGTAATATTTTTTTCAAGGCGCCAACCATTGCGTTCAACTGCGCTTCCAAATCCTTCTATGTCTGTGACAAAATTACAATGCCACCAGTAAAGCTCAAAATTTTTATTTCTTCTCCCTCAACTTAAATTCCTTTTCCCTATTTCTCCTTGGCTTCCTTTACTGCTGGTCAGTGTACAGACTGAGCAACATTGGTGATAGGCTACAACCCTTTGTCAGTCCATTTTCAAACACTTCTCCTCTTTAAAGTACTTCGATTCTTGTAACTGGAGTCTGACATCTACAAGAAAGAAAGATTGCGTGGTTAACGTCCCGCCTACAAAGGTGCCATTAGAAAACGACCGGACGCGAATCTGAACCGTCGTCCTTCCGACTGATAACCACTGCGCTACCTCGCTCTGCAGTCCGGTTTCTGTACAAACTATAGAAAACATTTCGCTCCCTGCCATTCATCCGTGATACCTTCGAATTTTCGAAAGTTGTAGGCCAGACAACATTCTAAAAAGTTCTGTCTAAATCTAGGGAAACTACAAACGGAGGGTAGCCTTTCTTCCACAGATTTTCTGAAATAAGTAGTACGGTCATTACTGTCTCACCTGATCATACATTTCTGGTGCTGATGCTGCTTAAGTGTTTAAGGAGACCCAACAGCAACGGCTATCAGTCTCCTCTCACCACCCAGGACAGAAGCAGTGTACTCAATCTGTCTGCGTATAACGTAAATTCTGCGTGCAACTGTGAGAATTTGTTCTAAATGTTTGCGTAGTGTGTATCTGAGGCCAAACACGGTATTGGCCTATTGTGATGTGGAAAATTGCCTAAAAACGTCAATGCTGACCGGCACACCGACCCCTCACTGTTAATTTACGTGGAGGATTCGATTCGAAACTGGTATGCCTTAGTTTTCCGAAAGCGGTCGCGTTAATACGCGCGGTTCTCCGGGCGCTTTTCTACATTCCGCCTGACTTAATTCATTTTCGGCGTTAGCAGGAATGTTTCAACTGTACAGACGACTGAAGAAGTCATTTATTATCGAAAACGAAGCAACGCATGATGTACCGCGTTATCAATGAATTGTGCGATTTTGTTCTTCCTCCTTCAGTGGCATGCTGCGGCTCTGCGGCGATTTCAATGTGTACCCGGCCCGCAGATATTTACTTATAAATTAAATAAGAATAATTAACGTACCCAACATTATTTTTTCGAGGTGCTAGTTAAAATCCAATGACACACTTCGTATATTGTGCGGATGGAGAGCATCTGCAGAGGGACGTGATGAATGCCCAAGATTGAGAGAAAACTCTTCGGAACGAAAATGTTTGAATGAAAGTTTCCCCAAGAACCCAGAACTGCGCGCAAACTCTCTATGTACCGTTATCTCATTGGCACGATCTCGAGGCAGCGAAACGTATTCTTCTTCCCTCTGCTTTCCCACACTAGCAGTGCATGCCGGTAATATAAAAAGAGAAGAAGCCACGTTTTGTTTGCACTCAGTCGAAGCGGCGGTGATGCAGGAGGCAGCGTATAATTTTTGAGCGCGCGCACGCGGTTTGCCTGCCGACTGCGGACGGGCGAGCAGCAGCAGCCGCCACAGCAATGCGGGATAATGAAGCATCCCGAATGCGCGAGTTGAAAACAGCGGCGGCCCGCGATAGCGGCCCGATAAGGGCGGGCGCTCAGTGTGCTAAACGTTACACGCGCTGCTGGCTTTAACGCGCCGGGCATGCCGCTGCCATAAACCTGTTTATTCAAGCGGACACAGTTGGCAGCGCGGGGAGAGAGGTAGTTAGGGTCCGACAGTCGCTGCGGAGAGCAGCTCTCGCACGTGTAAACCTCCCGAGACGCGTCCGAGCGGACGAGGCGAGGCCGCACATGCCGCTAACTGGCGGCGTAGGGAAGAAGACGGAAAGGTGGAAACGGGAAAAAAGCCGGACGAGGGCGGCAAAAGCAGGACGGAGGGGGTGGAGGGAGGCGGAACAGAGTGGAGCGGGGGAGGAGGCGCCGGCGGAATCGGCTGCGGGCGCTTAATGCGGGCATTAAATCGTATTAAGATAAGGCCGGTAGCGGCCGCGAGATAGGCGGCGCGCGGGCGCAGGACAATTGTCTTCTCGTCACGACTATCATCGCAGATGGAGCGTAAAGATAGCGGCTTATACGGCTGGCCGCCACTATGTGCCGGTGTGTGCGCCTGATACCGCGCAGCCGGTACCCCGCCCATAAGCGTTCCAGGTACGCCCGCCACCGACGCGGTAAATTCGTTCTGTGGACCTCGCAATCACCATCGTGTGAAGCGGCCGCGGCCAGGCGGATACGGCAAGTACATCGTCAACACAGGAGGCGTTACCGAATCAGATTTTTCCCTACTTGCTTGGTGTTACGCACACTGTCGCACGTTCTAAAACTCTGGTTACTAAAACTTGCGTTTCCAAAAAGATCCGATTCAGTCGTCAGAGACAGTAGTGTATGTTAACAAGAACTATCAACCAAGAAATAAAAATCAGCAACTGTACATAACGAGTCCTCTGTACAAAGAGATTGCACTCACTACTTGTACCGCGTGACTGCTACGGTCGTAGGTTCGAATCCTGCCTCGGGCATGGATGTGTGTGATGTCCTTAGGTTAGTTAGGTTTAAGTAGTTCTAAGTTCTAGGGGACTGATGACCACAGATGTTAAGTCCTATAGTGTTCAGAGCCATTTGAACTCACTAATTGTATTAAATGTAAAACACGAACACCACAGAGGGTTAGGCCTTAGGCCTGTTTCGAAGGGTCCATTCGTATCTACAAAGCAGTAGGAGAAACGATCTATGATTGTAGGACGTATGATCAACATGTCGCCAATCCCTCCAACCGTTATTGGCTGCAGATGAACTCTTATGATGAAACTTCCTGGCAGATTAAAACTGTGTGCCGGACCGAGACTCGAACTCGGGACCTTTGCCTTTCGCGGGCAAGTGCTCTACCAACTGAGCTACCCAAGCACGACTCACGCCCGGTCCTCACAGCTGTACTTCTGCCAGTACCTCGTCTCCTACCGTCCAAACTTTACAGAAGCTCTCCTGCGACCCTTGCAGAACTAGCACTCCTGAAAGAAAGGATATTGCGGAGACATGGCTTAGCCACAGCCTGGGGGATGTTTGGAACTCTTATGATGCCTCTGCTTTTATATTCAAACAACTCTCAGTGAGTGGACCTTTTTCTAGACCTTGCCACCTCAGATAAATCCTACGGAGGCGGTTTTTTTATGTATACCAGATTCTTAAGCCGTCCTCTCCCCGTTCCCCGCTCGCCATTATATGAGAGCGCGCTGCAAAGAAATACCTCCGAATTTTTTATGTGAAAACCCTTAAAGCTTATTAGATAAAAGTAATTTTATTAACATTCTACGCCTTTATTCTTCATGTCTACATATCTGTTTCTTAATACAGACACACTGGCGACGAATTCATTCTTCCCAGCGCGAGACCAGGTTGTTGATAGCGTCACTACAGAATGTTTGACTCTGATGACAGAGCCTGAACCTCTCCTCTGTTTGCACCATTTCATCACTATCAAAGTGAACTCACTGAAGGTGTCCTCTAACTTTTGGAAACAGGTGAAAATCGGATGCGGCCAAGTCGGGACTGTATGGAGGATGAGCGATGACAATGAACCCAATGCGTCGGATTGTTGGACGTGTCGCAGCGCTCGTGTGTGGTAGGCATTGGGAAATACGGAAGCGTCCGATCCCGCCCGTCTGCTTTGACCCATGACGTCACAAATATGGCGGAAACAAAAACAAACACACGCACTTTACACAAGAAGCCGAATGACACTAACGGGACAAGCGCGGGAAATGGGGTGTTTTTGGGTTGGGGGCAAACTAAATATAAACAAATTTAGACGCCTTGCGTAGCTACAACGTGTAAGTGAAGACAGCCATGCATGAATACCCACCCACCTCCCCAGGGGTCGTAAGCCCTGCAACCCATAGAAGATAAAGATGCTTCAGTAGCTGATTAGTGTTTTTTGTCTTTTTTTAAAAAAAATCTCACGGGATAGAACGAACAGATCAGAAAGATAAATATAATAAACTAAAACAGAAATTGGAGGAAACAGATAATTAAAATAAGTAATAAGTGTTTTTAAATTAAGAAAAAAAATCTCACGAGATAGATCGAACAGATCAGAAAAGTAAATAAAATAAGATAAAACAGAACTGGAGACAGCCACACTCAAACCAAACTCCGCGCCGTCATGACGTCACACACAACACCCTTACGTCACGGGTCAAAGCCGACGCGTGGGATCGGACGCTTCTGTCGACCCAGGCATTGTCATGCTGAATGTGAGGGTGCTACGAGTGTGGCCGAACTCTTCGAAGTCGTGGTTTCAGTTTTCTGAGAATTTCCCAGTAACTTCCAGAGTTTATAGTCGTTCCTTTAGGCATGAATTCCAAATGCACCACATCTTGCACAGTGAGCATGACTTTGCCTGCAGGTGGAGCGATCTTGAACTTCTTTGTCGTCAGTGATCCTTTGTGTCGATAAGCCATCGATGCTCTCTTGTCTTCGGGATCAAAATGGCGAACCAGCTTTCTTCACCTGTCACAGTCTTGTTAAGGAACTCATCAGTCTCACGTAGAGAACGCAAAATAAGTTGTTGAAAGATGTCTAGTCTCCTGTGTTTCAATTGGAGTCACGTTTTCTGCGGTTATAAATCTCGATTACAGCACGCTGTTTCTCTCTCACCTCAGGCTACACAACGCCACAATACAAGCTACAGTTCAGGGACCTCTAGCGAAGCGGGAAGGTCGACCGAGTAATACGCATGACATATAATACCTCAACCGATACTGAGAACAGAATAAAAAATTCGGAGTCTTAGCTTTTCAGCACGCCACATCCACTCGATTCTCGAGTACTGTTCGTCACTCTGTAGCTGTTACCAGGTAGCAATTGGTACAGGAACTACAGAATTAGGGGAGGTTCAACAGAGAGTTCCGTGTTTTGTTCAGGTAGTGCGAAAGCATCATGAGCATTCCCAAGCAACTCCATTAGTAGACTTCATAGAGAGGAGCAGTGTATCACAGACTTACTCTAAAAGTATCTAAAACTCCACGACAAATGGAATAACATACTGAAACTTACTTGGAGATTAAAGAAGTGTGATGGATCGGGATTCAAATCTGAGACCTTTTTCTTTTTTGGACAAGTGCTATACTGAGCCATCCAAGCATTACTCACGACCAGGCATCGCAGAGGTTTTGAATCAGTGCACACTGCGTGCAAAGTGAGAATTCATTCTGGAAACAACCACCCAGTTTGTGGCTAAGGTATTTTGCCGCAGGACCGTTTCTACCAGGAAGGCTAATCCCTTGAGGTTCGTAAGAACGTGTGTTAAGTCTGGCAGGTAGGAGATGAGATACTGACAGGAATAACGCTGCTAGAAATAATCGAGTGGCTGGAGGAGGGGATACATGTAGCACCTTATTCTACGCATCGTAAGTGGACAAATACAAATGAAAAACTTGCATTGTACGTTGTTGCGAATTCCATAGCCAGTTAGAAAGGCGGTAACTTTGTGTATTCAGTTTGCTAGCTCCTACAGTTGCGTGTCTTGAAAATGTATTTATTCCTATTTAATCGAGTTCTTAATACCTTAAAACTCTTTCTCAGGTGCCTTCTGTAACACTGTATTTCAGTGCCTTCGAATGAACAGGCAAGAGAAACTACATATCTATGACCATTTCACATCGTACTGCGCAGTCAATTTACATAAAAGCACAGCGTAAATTTTAGATAGAAAATACATGTTCGTAATACGAAATAACTTATTTAGACGAAACCATAGTCCTAATAATCCAAGAATAGAAGGATAATAAATCAGATATAAATGAAGTAAACTTTTAATACACTCCTGGAAATGGAAAAAAGAACACATTGACACCGGTGTGTCAGACCCACCATACTTGCTCCGGACACTGCGAGAGGGCTGTACAAGCAATGATCACACGCACGGCACAGCGGACACACCAGGAACCGCGGTGTTGGCCGTCGAATGGCGCTAGCTGCGCAGCATTTGTGCACCGCCGCCGTCAGTGTCAGCCAGTTGGCCGTGGCATACGGAGCTCCATCGCAGTCTTTAACACTGGTAGCATGCCGCGACAGCGTGGACGTGAACCGTATGTGCAGTTGACGGACTTTGAGCGAGGGCGTATAGTGGGCATGCGGGAGGCCGGGTGGACGTACCGCCGAATTGCTCAACACGTGGGGCGTGAGGTCTCCACAGTACATCGATGTTGTCGCCAGTGGTCGGCGGAAGGTGCACGTGCCCGTCGACCTGGGACCGGACCGCAGCGACGCACGGATGCACGCCAAGACCGTAGGATCCTACGCAGTGCCGTAGGGGACCGCACCGCCACTTCCCAGCAAATTAGGGACACTGTTGCTCCTGGGGTATCGGCGAGGACCATTCGCAACCGTCTCCATGAAGCTGGGCTACGGTCCCGCACACCGTTAGGCCGTCTTCCGCTCACGCCCCAACATCGTGCAGCCCGCCTCCAGTGGTGTCGCGACAGGCGTGAATGGAGGGACGAATGGAGACGTGTCGTCTTCAGCGATGAGAGTCGCTTCTGCCTTGGTGCCAATGATGGTCGTATGCGTGTTTGGCGCCGTGCAGGTGAGCGCCACAATCAGGACTGCATACGACCGAGGCACACAGGGCCAACACCCGGCATCATGGTGTGGGGAGCGATCTCCTACACTGGCCGTACACCACTGGTTATCGTCGAGGGGACACTGAATAGTGCACGGTACATCCAAACCGTCATCGAACCCATCGTTCTACCATTCCTAGACCGGAAAGGGAACTTGCTGTTCCAACAGGACAATGCACGTCCGCATGTATCCCGTGCCACCCAACGTGCTCTAGAAGGTGTAAGTCAACTACCCTGGCCAGCAAGATCTCCGGATCTGTCCCCCATTGAGCATGTTTGGGACTGGATGAAACGTCGTCTCACGCGGTCTGCACGTCCAGCACGAACGCTGGTCCAACTGAGGCGCCAGGTGGAAATGGCATGACAAGCCGTTCCACAGGACTACATCCAGCATCTCTACGATCGTCTCCATGGGAGAATAGCAGCCTGCATTGCTGCGAAAGGTGCATGCTCTGTTGCCTGTGTCTATGTGCCTGTGGTTCTGTCAGTGTGATCATGTGATGTATCTGACCCCAGGAATGTGTCAATAAAGTTTCCCCTTCCTGGGACAATGAATTCACGCTGTTCTTATTTCAATTTCCAGGAGTGTATATTCAAGCCAAAGATTCACTTACCCTCTACATACCCTTTCAACGGTGTAGTACAATACGTATGGAGAAAATCCCAATAAGAAACTAAAATATAGAATATATATGAAGTTCTCCGTTTTCTATCTCTGGGACATTTATTCTCTCAGATATGTACGTGAACAATACACTTATTAAATGTAATGTGTAAATCGTAAGCGAATGACAATGTATAGAAAGAAAAACACCGTTCAGGTCACTTCTTTATTTTATCGAATAATTCCTTTCAAGTGATTCTTTGCCTACTGACTGCCTGCACTTCGCAATAATTCGTATAAATGGAAGTGAAAATGGTCTAGAAAAGATTGGAAACTGGTTAACAGAAAAATTAAGGAAGTACCCTAGTCGATTTTTGTCTTCCTATACACTGGAAGTTGTCACAGTACCTTGTGAACATTATCCACTCATGAATGACGATGGTTCCACAAAGTGTGTTAACACAGAGGATTTAACTGTTTTAAGGTACGTATTTTCTAGGATAAATTTAGACTGAATTTTTGTTTTATGTGTTGACCACTTAATAGGATACATAAATGTTTCTGTTTGTGTATGTTGTTCTTGTATGTTCCTTTCTAGACACTGAAACAGTTCCTTTTACTTGCAGGTATCTGATGATGGAATGTAAGTGTATCAAAATCGACAATATGAGAGTTAATAAATTTTCAAATACCACTCTTTTATGGGCAAACGAATGGAATTATCATGTGTTTTTTGCAGGAAACTCTTAGTCAGTGCCGTGTTTTCTTTCTTGTCGCAAAACGAAATGTATTTCCATGTGACATACATCAATAAAAATGTGTTCCCTTGTTCTCAGTTCTGAGAGTGTAGTACAGTATACCGTCGAAGAACGTTATCGTTCGACTGATTCCTCTGAAAGGAACTCTTCATATTAAATCCTTACTGAATTAGAAATAGTAATTCGGATTTTTTGAAACCATAATTCTAATTACATTGTGATATATTTTATGCAGTTTCAGGTATGCAGTGTTTTGCCTAGACTATTGTTACTAAAGACACTATCTTCACTAAACATAAATCTCGAATGCAAAGGAAAAGCATGAAACTAGTACATCAAGCTGTTATTTGAAAACATTTCATTAGTATCAGTTGTGCCACATTTTCTCTGCACTAGAATCAGTAAACTTGGAAACAAAGTGACTTTCAGAATTTCCTGTAAGATTGTTTAATTTTTCTTGCATATGCTTAAAATACGTTCTCGCCGTCATCATTCAGGACAGTAGCAGGTTGCCTCCACCTCTGTCGACCCTGCGTCCGTCTGCTGAAAAACCCATCCCTAACAACGTAGTTATACTGTTGTCACCTGGAGCCACCTCGTCCGCCCTTGGCAAATTTTAGAACCTTTGGCATATGCAACTCCGGAAGTTTCTCGTGTCAAAAGGAGCGAGGGCTGTAGTAGCGTGTGTCAGCACGCCGTCCTGGTGCGACGGAGTTCGTGTCAAAGCGAGTATCCCAGCTGCGAGGCATCGGGTTCCGTAGCAGCTGCGGCGGGACCGGGAACAGCAGAGGTGCTGATGAAAGGTGCTGATGAAAGGCGTCACATCACGATGTTGTCCTCTTAATTACACTTTTTTTTATCTCAGTTCAGTCTTGAAGAACTCAAAAAACCTTTGATTCAGATGTTCACTGCGTTTCCACGTAACACGACGATACCTGGTGCTAATAGTTTTCTGCAGGCCATTTCGTGGTTTTGTAAAGTTTTCTGCCAATCTCAGTCACGACGTTACAATAACGATTACGAAAAACAGTTATTATTGAATGTAAATCTCAACTGTCGCTACAGAGCAGAGTGTTGTCAAAAGTGCAACTGTCTGCTCTCAGGGCCACTTACCAGCTGGTTCTGGTAGGCAGTGACAGCGGTGAAGACGGACTCTGGGAAGATGAAGGTCTTGAACTCCTCCCTCTCGAGGTCGGTGATGGGCGCCGAGGCGTTAGCTTCGCTGCGCTTCACCAGGTGGATGCGCGGCTGGTACTTGTGCATCGAGTTCAGCACCAGCTGCCAACAGCACCACAGATTTCCTCAAATCGAACACAACGAATATGAACCCACAGCTTCATAACAGTGAAATACACTCATCAGCGAGAATATTTTAACTATGCAACATCGGCACACGAAAGAGCTGAAAGCATTTTTACAAGTCATCAATCTGTATCACAACATATCCACAGCGTCTACTCTGTGCAGAGCCACATTGACAGGCTCTTCTATTGTCCTTAAAAAATATGGGGCGTGAACTGAGATAGGGTGTAGGTGGATCTTCATGTAGGTAATTACTGTGTAATTCACACTTAACGTTTTGGCAGACGGTTCATAGAAGTACTTTCAGACTATTTCTCAACCGTTCCACACTTAAATATCGCATGGGAAAAATGAACACCTAAACCTTGCTGTGCGAGCGCTGTTATCTCTTATTAGACGATCGTTTCTTCCTATTTAGATAGGAGTCAACAAAATATTTCGGCGGCCGGAGGGCAAAGTTTGTGATTTCAATTTAATGAGAAGGTCTCCCGCACAACGACAAATGCCTTTGTTTTATTAATTGACACCCAAATTTCCTTATCATATCCGTGACACTGTCTCCCCTACTTCGCGATAATACAAAATATGATAGCCCTTTTTTGTTCTTCTTCGATGTCCTCCGTCGGTCCTGTCTGGCAAAGATCACATAACGCGCAGCAATACTCTAATACCTGACGGATAGAGTAACGAAGCTAGTCTCTTTAGCAGTTTTATTCCTTCTTACGAAGTGTGCCGCCAATAACACAGCCTTTGGTTCACCTTCCCCACAACATTTTGTTCCGTGATGGTTCCAGTTTAAGTTGTTTGTAACTGCAATCCCTAGGTATTTAATCTAAAATATTTAAAATGTATTATTTATCGTGTAACCTATATTTAACGAAATGTTTATCGTACTCATGTGGAGGACTACACTTATTATTGTTTAGTCAACTGGTTGACGATAGAGAGGGCGTGATTGGTCTCTGTATCCGCGACAGATTCCATCATTACGTTAGGTGGAGTGAGGCCAGAAGGGAGGGGGGCGGGGGGATAATCGGTAGATTGAGGCTAGCTTGAGACATTCATTAATGAGGTGCACCTGTTAACTGAGGGCTGTGTCAGCATGCTTAGCGTGAAATGATGCGATCCACAAGGAAACACCGGATTTAGCTAAAAAGAACGAAAGAAGCGAGCGTGAAGTCCTCGGTGATGAGGTATCTCAGATTTTGTGAGTTGGTTTCTAATGGACGTGCTTTCTGCTGTACACCATGCTTCTTCTCTTGAGATAGTTTTATCTGATTTCCATAATTTTTTTATTTACAACAGCACCTGTGTTGCATGATACCATGTGAAGATGTATTATGTCATAGGTCTTCCTTGTGTTTATGCACAGGAGGTCTTCGCTTATACATGTGATTACACACACTCCTTCCTTGTTTCCTCGATTTAGCCTTCTCAGCTGGACTGGTGCGCTTTCATGTTTTGCAACACGGATGTCAGTTTAGTGGTTTTAAGACATACGCAAATTACACTGTGTGATCAAAGGTATCCGGACACCCCCAAAAACATACGTTTTTCATATTAGGTGCATTGTGCTGCCACCTACTGTCAGGTGCCCCATATCAGCGACCTCAGTAGTGATTAGACATCGTGAAAGAGCAGAATGGAGCGCTCCGCGAAACTCACGGGCTCCGAACGTGGTCAGGTGAATAGGTGTCACTTGCGTCATACGTCTGTACACGAGATTTACGCACTCCTAAACATCCATAGGTCCACTGTTTCCGATGTAATAGTGAACTGGAATCGGGAAAGGACACGTACAGCACAAAAGCGTACAGGCCGACCTCATCTGTTGCCTGAAAGAGACCACCGGCGGTTGAAGAGGGTCGTAATGTGTAATAGGCAGACACCTATTCAGACCATCACACAGAATTCCAAACTGCATCAGGATCAACTGCAGGTACTGTGGCAGTTAGGCAGGAGTTGAGAAAACTTGGATTTCATGGTCAAGCGGGTGTTCATAAGCCACACATCACGCCGGTAAATGCCAAACGACGCCTCGCTTGGTGTAAAGAGCGTAAACATTGGACGACTAACGAGTGGACAAACGTTGTGTGGAGTACACAATGTGGCGATCCGGTGGCAGGGTGTGGGTATGGCGAATGCCCGGTGAACGTAATCTGCCAGCGTGTGTAGGGCCAACAGTAAAACTCGGAGGCGATAGTGTTGTGATGTGGTCGTGTTTTTCACGGAGGTAACTTGTACCCCTTGTTGTTTTGCGTGGCACTATCGCAGCACAGGCCTACATTGATGTTTTAAGCACCTTCTTGCTTCCCATCATTGAAGAGCAATTCGGGGATGGCGACTGCATCTTTCAACACGATCAAGCATCTGGTCATAATGCACGGCTTGTGGCGGAATGGTTACACGACAATAACAGCCCTGTAATGGACTGGCCTACATAGATTCCTGACCTGAAACCTATAGAACACCTTTGGGATGTTTTGGAACGCCAACTTCGTGTCAGACCGCACAGACCGATATCGGTACCTCGACTCAGTGAAGCACTCCGTGAAGAATGGGCTGCCATTCCCCAAGAAACCCTCCAGCACCAATTCCCCAAGAAACCTTCTAGCAAGTGATTAAATGTATGCCTGCGGGAGTGGAAGCTGTCATCAAGCATAAGGGTGGGCCAACACCATATTGAATTCCAGCATTACCGATGGAGGGCGCCATGTAATTGTAAGTCATTTTCAGCCAGGTGTCCGGATACTTTTGATCACATAGTGTATGTAACTGTATGCCAATGCTGACACAAATGAGTTTTTATATGTCGAATGTTTTTTGTCGGAACGATAACCTCACCTATTCATGAACCGCTTCATCACTATCAAAGTGAAGTCCTCGAAGACGTTCACTAAATTTTGGAACGGATGAAAATCGGATGGGGCCAAGTCGGGACTGTATGGAAGAGGATCGATGACAGGCACCCAAGGCGTCGGATTGTTGCAGGTGTCGCAGCACTCACTGCATTGTCGTACTGAAGGAGGGGGTGCTCCTTGTGTGAACTAACTCATCGAATTCGAAATTCGATTACAGCACGCTGTTTCTCAAGCACCGATATAGTTATGTTACACACTGTCATGTTACACGCCAGAGTCGTTGCCCTCCAGCGGCAAAGACCTGCAAATATGTGGACATGTAAATAGCTTTTGCTTTATTTAGGAATCTTTAAGAGTGTTCGCGTAAAATATTTGGTGACACGCCGTCGTAAAACACAGCTGTAGGCTGTGATTATATTCACTTACCTGACTTTGTAACCACCTGTAGGCTTGTTAATTCATTTGCATGCTATATGTGTTGGTACAAGTTACACAGAGATTAGTTGAATGTACGTACTAGGCTGTATACTACGTTAATTTGACACCTTTGCCATTTATTCTTTCGTTCAAGTTCTTTTACGCCCACTAAATATTTTATTCTGTCTGCGCGTTGGTGTGTTTACAGGGTGCCTGATAATGACTTGAAAGTCGATATTGGTCAACAGCAAATAATATTCTTCGGCCCGTAATGGATAATGTTTTCACTGGAAAGGTATATTCAGCATCCTATCTCTTGTTTCTTGTTGGAAAGCAACGTTGATACCGCCAACGAAAATGACGATGTTAGAGGCGCAAAGAGGTGCCAAAGACAGGCAGATGACGATAGGTGGCACTCCCGACGCCACCTATAGCCCTAAAGGCATTGGCAGTAGCGGCTGGGAGCTCCAGCGTACATCATTCGCCGAGTGCAGACTGTACCCTTCAACCTCGAGACTCACTTGGCTGTCTGCTACCGGATTAGACTTCTGACTGCTCTAAGAACTACGAGGACTGGTCAGCAAAGTCAGAGACTGACTTTTCTCCTTAGCTTCCTTGGTAGTTTCATACCTGTACCACAAATATTTGAAAAGAGCCTGTTTTTATGTATAATGTCCATAGACGGAAGCACTCTCTTATCGGCAGGTTGGTAGTAATGCTATACTTTAAAGACGTTCGTTGCATTTCGCATACCAAACAGTGGTACTGACGCCAGAGGAGCAGTAGGGCACAATAAAGTTCTGTTTTCGTTTAAACCACACAGCCACTGAAACTTGCAAAATGCTGCAGCAAGCGTACGGTGCAGATGCACAACCCATTCCAACAGTGCTAGTTGGTTCAAGGAGTTCAAAGAAGACTGACTTGCCTAAATTAGGCAATGTGGGCCTGGTCTTTAGGCTGCTGCTGTGACTGAAGTCAACATCAACTGTGATTGAAGTCAACATCAACTGTGATTGTCCGTGAGGATAGGCGGAAAACATTACGTAAGCTCAGTGAATTGTTGAGAATTTCACGTGGAAACATCTGTACGATTATGCATGATCATCTCCATGTGAACCGTATTCGTGCCCGTTGGATGCCACGTCTGTTGACTCCCGAACAAAAGGTTATGCCAGTGGGGATAAGCCGTGAAGTGCTGTGCCTATTTGCCGATAGAGGGGAAACTATTACCGGTGAGGAGTCATGGCTGCATCATTATGATCCTAAAGGAAAACTAACCACTATAGTGTGGAAATCGCTAGGTTCTCCAATACCAAAACAGGCTGAAGTCCTTCCATCTGCAAGGAAAGTGATGGTGATCACTTGCTTTACTGTCATGGATTGATTTCCAAGCATGCCGCTCCCCCTCACACTATTGTTACAGCAGCATACTACACGGCTAAACTGAGGAAGCACAGTGCTAGAAAACGACCAGAACTTTCTCGGTTTCGCTGGCGGCTTCATCATAGCAATACGTTGCCTCACCTTGCAAATCAAGTCATGCAGTTTATGGCGAAATACAGCATCATCTGTATAACGCATCCGCCTTGTAGCTCCGGTCTTGCTCCCTATGGTTTTTCTTTCTTTTTTATTTCCATCACTAAAGGCAAAGCTTTGAGGCATTCGATTTTAGACGACTGGAACAGTGCTAAAGGACTGTGAGAATTGCCTGCCCTATGAGTTCGAGTACTGGCAGAGACACTATAAAAGGTGCCTTCAAGTAGGCCGGCCGAAGTGGCCGTGCGATTAAAGGCGCTGCAGTCTGGAACCGCAAGACCGCTACGGTCGCAGTTTCAAATCCTGCCTCGGGCATGGATGTTTGTGATGTCCTTAGGTTAGTTAGGTTTAACTAGTTCTAAGTTCTAGGGGACTAATGACCTCAGCAGTTGAGTCCCATAGTGCTCAGAGCCATTTGAACCTTTGAACCCTTCAAGTAGGAGCGGAGCGTTTCGAAAAAGAGCATGTAAACATTGAAATGGAGAAGTAAACATCTGTGAAAAAAATCAGTCTAAGCCTTTGCTGATCAGCCCTCGTATTAATTGCTGTGCTCATAACGACTTTCTGCTGTAATTCTTCTCTCATCAAGTTTGGCTGCTGACATCGACTCGCCTACTTAGCGTTGTTTCGTTAGCTGCAAATTGTTTTGTGGCTATTTCATTGTGTATTTGATAGACGCTGAGCGCATTTTTGCGGGATCTCGAACAAGCGTGTTCAAAACTAAGCTGAGCGCATTTTTGCGGATATCGAACAACCGTTTTCAAAACTACCTGCTTTGCAATTAAGCAGCTGGAGGGCGAGCCCTCGAGTGTTAGGCTTCAGGGCACTCGTATCGAAGTAGTGGGATAGTTCATCCAGAGACTTAACAGTTATTCGCCCAGTAGCCCACGACTCTACTCGTGCAGTAGAGATGAACGCTCTTGAACGAGGAGACTTACGTGTCCGTGCTTGTCCATCTCGTTGTTGGTGAGCTTGACCTTCTCGAAGGAGACGACCTGCTTGCGCAGCTGCTCGCCGGTGAAGGGCGAGTCGGGGTGCATGTAGAGGCGGCAGGGCGCGGGCGGGTCCGCCTTGCCGGCCACCAGCCACGACGACCGGTGGTAGGCGTAGCGGTAGCGCTTGTTGTCCACCGGCACGATGTCCATCAGCACAGCGTACCGCTGCTCGGCGCGCACGCCCGTGAACGACACGCGGCACGTCGGGAACATGCGCCTGTAACAGCGCACGCCGCAACCCTTACGTACAAAGTACGTTACACCTAAAGCGAATTTACGGAGAGTAGCTAAAAAACGAAGGGGATGTCTTGAAAAAGCAAATTGATCACAGTAACTACACTGAAGCGCCTAAGAAACTGATGTAGGCATGCGTATTCAAATACAGAGATATGTAAACAAGCAGATTACGGCGCTCCGGACGGCAAAGTCTATAAAAGACAACAAGTCTCCGACATCGCTGCGGCCGGAAAAAGATCCTGCAAGAACGGGACCAACGACGACTGAAGAGAACCGTTCAGCGTGACAGAAGTGCAACCCTTCCGAAAATTGCTGTAGGTTTCAATGCTGGGCCATCAACAAGTGTCAGCCTGCGAACCATTCAACGAAACATCATCGATATAGGCTTCCCGAGCCGCAGGGCCACTCGTGTACCCTTGACGACTGCACAACACAAAGCTTTACGCCTGGCCTTGGCCCGTCAACATCGACACTGGACTGTTGATGATTGGAAACATTTTGCCTGGTCGAACGAGTCTCTTTTGAAATTGTATCGAGCGGACGGACGTGTACGCTTACAGAGACAACCTCATGAATCCATGGACCCTGCATGTCAGCAGGGGATTGTTCAAACTGGTAGAGGCTCTATAATGGTATGGGGCGTTTGCAGTTGGAGTGATATGGGTGGAGAATATATTTCTTTTTTCAGCGCGACCGCTACGGTCGCAGGTTAGAATTCTGCCTCTGGTATGGATGTGTGTGATGTCCTTAGGTTAGTTAGGTTTAAGTAGTTCTAAGTTCTAGGGGACTGATGACCACAGCAGTTAACTCCCATAGTGATCAGAGCCAATATATTTTTTCTTGAATCACTAGCAGGTTAACGACTGCATTTCTCTTTTGAAGAAATTGTTTTATTTGGGCACCCGTAAATGTTTCTTATGTTTCGCGTGGGGAAAACACGAAAATTTCAGAGAAGCTAACATTGTGTCAGGATGTGTCTCATGAACCAAATCGGGCCTTCAACTTGCCACTCATTTTACTTCTTTGTAAAAGAGATAAAGCCCATAGAGCTAGTACCCTGCTAATGTTGGCATCAATATAACCTCAGCATTGTAGCTGGGGATGAAATATGACATAAAAGGTTATTAATCATAATTAATTAATAATATTGTGATTAGAATGAGAATTTCCACTCTGCAGCGGAGTGTGCGCTGATATGAAACTTCCTGGCAGATTAAAACTGTGTGCCCGACCGAGACTCGAACTCGGGACCTTTGCCTTTCGCGGGCAAGTGCTGTACCACCTTTTTTTTAAGTGCTCTACCACTTTTTTTTCATAATGTTGTAAACAAAACAAAAAAGGATAATAAAATTAATTGGCACGAGGGAGTCTTTTTTTTTTCTTCATTCGGTGTAACAATAACAAACATAAACTGCTTCTAGCATTTGTTTAAATACATAAGACGATGACTTTATAAAATAAAATTTTTCTGGGAAACGTAAATAAGTGGACTTTTTTTTACATAGTAGTGAAAAAAATAAAAAAATAAAATAAAATATCCTGCTGCTGTCAGTACAAAACAATAACGTTCTACGTTCCTCTTTTAGGCGCGGACCTCGCTAATCCCGTCATACCTCGCGTTGGTGTCGGGTACGTCTTCACGTGTGTTTGTGGATCCTCTCCACTATCCTGGTCCTTTCTTGTTCTGATACTTATAGACAATAATTACATTCTCCTACCCGGGACACCCCAACTGGGTGGGGGATCAAGCAAGGCACTCCCTAAAAAATTTGCGTAATATGTTCGATATCTCGGATGTCTCATAAGCTGTGAGTGATGTTCCTGTAGTAAGGCCCAAAAGTCAAGCACATTCTTACTGCCGTCTCGGAAAAGATAACGCACAGTCAAACCTCGGATCCAAGTCACTGCGTTTGTCTTCGTTCGGGGATAATATGTCCTATCTGGGAGAAGTAGTGTGCGTGGTTCTATTGTTTGCGGCCCCACCCGAAGGAGGAAGGCGATCATTTTTTTGACCAAACACCATACGTCCGCCGAAGGACCGCATATCAGGCGATGCTCCTCAGTGTCTATAACATTGCACTGCGGACACAGTGGCTCGTCCGCCATATGAATTGTATGCAACCTGGAACGAGTCACGTATTTCCCATTTACCATCTGATACCACAGTGCGCGCGTTCCCGTATCAAGGTGTGGGTGGTGCACTGTACGCCATACCACTGACCACGTAACTGTTGGTTGGCGGCGCTCTACGGCATTATTCGGCCGTCGTCGAGTCAAGATGTGATATATATCACGTGCCGTTGCCGTCCTGGTAGTCGGTAGTTCCATATGTACATAACTGTGTTCCACAAAGAAGGTTCGCATATGGGCAAGCGAACGAGAAGGTGGAGCAAGTTCGTCTATCAAGCTGCCCGTCAGACTTGTCTGGTGTCGTGTCCACATCTTTATCATTGTGGTTACATAAATAGCCACTGCTCGGTCGCGTACGTGGACTAGTCCAAGACCTCCACGACTACGAGGAAGGGTGAGGGTTTCGTATCCTACCTTAAAAAGCAGACCTGTGCTCACAAAATATCCTAGTGCCGCCAGGATTCGGCGGGCCAACACCACCGGCATAGGAAGAACTTGTGCCAGGTGGGGGATGCGAAAGGCTAGATAAGTGTTGGCAAAGGTGACCCGTTGTATCATATCCAGTGCCCTTAACCTGTGACTTCGGACACTCGCACGAATTGTTTGCAGAAGATGTCTGTAACTCAGTGCCACCGTGCGTCGAACGTCTGTAGTGAAGATAATTCCTAGGCATTTCATCTTGTTGATCGGCTGTAATGGTGCTACACTTCCTGTCGGGAGTCCTCTCCCGATGTTCATCGCTCCCGACTTTGCCATCTTCAGGCGACTTCCCGTAGCCATACAATACAAATGAATCCAACGCAAGGCCGCTCTTGCCTCGTCGCCTGACCGTGCTAAAAACACTAGGTCATCTGCGTATGTTCGGCATATAAACTTGTTGTGCCTTATCGTCATTCCTTGTAGTCGATTCCGGAGCCCGCAAAGCAGCGGCTCGACAGCGATGGCATACAATATCGTTGACAGCGGGCACCCTTGTCTGACCGATCGTGAGATGGTGATGGGCCCCGCCAAGCGTCCATTGATGACCACTTTGGATGCGGCTCCGTGGAGTAGTCTCATGACGACGGTGACAAAACTTTCCGGAAACTTCATTTTCGTCATCACGTCCGTGAGATAAGCATGACTCAGCCTGTCAAATGCGCGATCGAAGTCTATCGATACCAATACACCCCGGAGACGACATGTTGAAGCCAGTGCGATAACATCGCGGTAGTCGCTGAGTGCCGTTTGTATATTGCTATCTCCTCCTAGCTGGGTTTGGTCGAGTGAAATCACTTGGCGTATCACGCGTTTAAAGCGTGCTGCAAGTATCCTGGCGTAGATCTTGTAGTCGCAATTAAGAAGGGTCAGTGGCCGGTAGGCCTGTATCCCTGTGCCGCCAGATGGTTTGTGGATGGGGATGATCATTCCTTCCACGAAGGAGGGTGGAAGAGGCACGTTGGGAGACATCAATTCGCAGTACATGGCAGTCCATCGTGGAAGCATGAGATCTTTAAATGTACGATAAAACTCTAACGGAAACCCGTCGGGCCCCTGGCGATTTGTGCGACGCTCCCTTATCAATCGCTTCCATTACGTCGTCAACTGTGACTTCTCCTGTTAACTCCAGGTTGGCCGACTCGTCGAGACACGCGGAGAGCGTTCGTCGGACCTCATGAAAGGCTGCCTGATCGTGTTCCGCTTCTTCATAGAGATGACCTTAGTGTTCCACGAAAGCGTTGGCAATGTCTTTTTGCGTTGTCATGCGGCGACCATCTGGCAGTACGACCGTCTGTATTAAGGTTCTGCGGCTACGTTGTTTTTCTCTGATAACGTGATACATCGACGGGGATTCTCCACGGACTCGTTCAAAGGCCCTTGCACGGATTGCGACACCCTCCAGTCGGCGGCGCGTTATGGAAATTATTCGGGCCTGTGCTCGTTTTATACCGGCACGACGCTCCTGTGAAGGTGCTTGTACAGAAAGTTCGCGGAGCATCGTGAAATAAAATTCCGTTGTGTATCGCCTCCACATCATCTGCTCTCTTCCGTATGCAATTAACGCCCGGCGCAATGCAGGCTTAACGCAGTCCAGCCACCACTGCAACGTCGTCGGATATGTCAGGAGGCGTCGTTCACACACATGCCAAGTGTCTTCGACTAAGCGTCTGCACTCAGGTTCCCTAAGGTGTGCTGTATTCAGTTTCCAAACACTGCGACTCCTCCACACTTGTTGACGACTCAGGGAGACCGTGCATATATATGCTATGTGATCTGAAAAGGCGACAGGCCACAATTCCGCATCGAAGATCGCAGGCTCGAGACGACGTGTTACGTAAATGCGATCGAGACGACTTGCAGAGTGACTCGTGACGTAGGTGTATCCACGTCTGTCGCCATGTATTTTCTCCCATGTATCAATGAGATTCATGTCCTGTATGAGTTGCCGCAGCTCCGGGCACGAAGTATAACGTGGGTGGTGATCTTTTGGTGCGAGCACGCAGTTGAAGTCGCCTCCAAATAAGAGATGTTCATACCGACCTAAGAATAGTGTTGCAATCTCCTCTGCGTAAAATCGGGATCGGTCGCGCCGTCTGTCTGACCCCGACGGTGCGTAAATGTTAACGACCCGTACTCCCAGCACTGTGAGCGCCAGTCCTCGCGCTGACGGCAGGTACACTACGTCCTCGGCTACTATGCCGCTACGTAGAAGTATCGCTGCTCCGCTGCCGCCGTCGGTAGTAGGTGTAATGTACGTATCGTACTCATAGAGGTCGGGGAAGCTCTTAACACATACTTCCTGCAGCAGAACGATGTCGACGTCTGACGCATGCAACATGTCTCGTAATAATTGCAATTTGACAGGCGTTCTGATCGTATTAATATTAATAGAGGCTGTTCGATATGCCTGCCGCTGTCCCTCAGTGCGTAAAGCGCACATGAACGCTTATGTTAATTTGTGTGCTTCTGCCCGGTGACATGCTGTCTGTGCGTCAGTCTGCATCTTCTGTCACGGTTAACAGCCGGTGGACGCAGCACTCGCCATGGCGGGTGCATCGTCGGTGTGGGGGTCAGTACCGGATTCATCGGCCCAGTTCCTGTGCTGGAGGTCCAGCTCCCGTCGTGTCTCTCCGGCCGGGCTGACCGAAGGCGGTGGCGTTGCTGCGGTGGGTGGAGGGACTCCTCCCGTCGGCTTTCCGTCCGTCGTGTCTGTATTCAACCCCTGTCTAGCATGATTCGCGTCGCAATGCTGTGTGGGAGGTAGAACCTCCCGTTGCGCATCCGGAAGCACTGTATCGACGTCACACCCATGTCCGTCTGACGTGGACTGCAGTAAGCAGGTATCCGACGGCGCTAGCCGTCGTTTCTTGTGGCGCTTCGGCGATCGTTGTTTGCGCGTGTGCGCCTCCGTATCCGAGTGCGGAAGTGACTCCCGGTGCTCAGGGACGAAAGCAGCTGTCGGCACAACAGCAGGATCAATTTCCATTTCTCCTACCGATCCTTTCCGCTCGGTTAAGTGCGTCGTCGGCGCCGGAGCGGCAGAGGTGTGCGTCGTTTCGTCACTGGAGGCGGTCTCTGCCGCAGTCGGTTGCCGTAAACTGTCAGGATTCTGTAGCTGGTCATTCTTCGGGATGGGATCCGTTCGAAATGCGTCCGCATACGTTAGTGGCAGCGGCGTCAACTTGGACGGAGGTACGGGTTCGCCGTTTGGAACTTGCACTATCCTCCGCTGCATACATTCGGAACGGACGTGGCCCTCTTTCCCGCAGCCTGAGCATGTTTTGGGTTGTCCATCGTATATGACTATAGCTCTGCATCCGCCGATGAACAAGTACGAGGGTACATGTTGTGTCAGTTCTATTCTGATTTGACGCACCCCATTGAGAACGGGGTAAGTCGTGAAGTTCGACCATTTTTCCTCAACGTGGCTAAGCACTCTTCCATATGGGCGTAAGGCGTCAACGACCAAGTCAGACGGAACCTCGAAGGGAAGTTCGAAAATATGTATGTTTCGTAAGCCCAGTCCTGCATGATCAATAGTTACGTCTCCAACATGTCCATCAGAGTGACGAAATTTGAGTCCATGTTTAGTATCTCGGATGATTCTGTCACATACTGCATCGTTAATCAGCTTGACGTAAACAACACTGCTCACTATGGAGAGGTGGATTCCGGTAAGTTCGTTGTAGTCAAGTGTAACTTCGTCTCGTAGGAACCTTTCTATTTCGTAGGCTTTCGGTCTCGCATATGCATTCGAAAAAGTAATCTTGAGAGTCGACTTTCGGTATGCATGTGCCATTCTATATCGAGTCGTCTAAACGCTCGAGTACGACGAAGAGGTAAACAACTGCGCGAGCGCGAACGTCTCCGGCAGGGACGTAAACAGACGTCCGTGCCGTAGCACCGCCGAAGGCAGACTGTGCTACTGAAGCACGACTCACGCCCGGTACTCACAGCTTTAATTCTGCCAGTACCTCGTCTCCTACCTTCCAAACTTTACAGAAGCTCTCCTGCGAACCTAGCAGAAGTAGCACTCCTGAAAGAAAGGATATTGCGGAGACATGGCTTAGCCACAGCCTGGGGGATGTTTCCAGAATGAGCAACAAGGGACCTAGTATTACTAGGACCTTGTTGCAGAATAATCCCTTATAACATTTTTTTCTTTAGGGTAGATTTGTTTTACCTCAATAGATTAAGAACCTCAAAGTCCTTCTCAGACGCACAGCCGTAGGCCATCCTAGAAAATGGCCTCACGGTAAGTGAGGTCTCCTTCTCAGGGTGAATTAAGTATGCATATAGGTAGTTTACTATGGGTGGTGGCTGTCCATTGTTGGGGCTGGTGGGCGGGTATTTTGCATTGTTGTATTTTTTGTATTGTTGGAGTTCCATTGTTGGACTTAGAATTTTTCTCCGTCTATTATTTTACTTGTCTGTTTGTTGCTGGAAAACTCACTTCCGGTTGCGCAACCTTGCTGATAAGGACTTCCTGTGCAGCGTTAGCAGTCAGTTCTTAATATAGACCTTGTTCTATCCTGTTTTCTGCAGCAACAAGGTAGGAGACGAGGTACTGGCAGAAGTAAAGCTGTGAGTACCGGGTGTGAGTCGTGCTTCGGTAGCTCAGTTGGGCAGTCTGCCTTCGGCAGTGACACAGTGCGGACCGTGTTGCCAGCCGGCCGCGCTTGGTGCGCGCGCCTGTTTGTTTACGCCGGAGCAGCTTCGCGTGTGCGGTGTTGTGAGTCTAGAACGAGATGGCACACTCGTTCAGAAAAACGACTTTGAAGTTCAGTTTTGCGAACGACTATACACGACCAAAGGCACACGAGATTGAACGTTTCTTCAGAGAAGAGGTAAAAATCGATCCACAGGAAATCGTGGGAATCAATTTATCGCTCGTTTCAAGCGTCGTCTATGTCAAGCTTGTTGACGAGGCTGCTTGCGACAGACTTCTACAACGTTCACCGAACGGGTATCGTTTCTGTCATGCCGACGGGAATGTTGGTGCGGTTACAGTCGATCACGCGGGAATGGGGATCCGCACTATACGAGTCTTCGAACTTCCGTTTGATGTCCCGTCTGACCTTGTTACCGACGCCTTTCGACCGTACGGTACAGTTCTATCCCATGTGGCCGAAAAATGGACGAGTTTTACCAAGTATCCCGTTTTAAATGGGGTGAGACAAATACGGATAGAACTGCGAAAGCACGTCCCCTCTTATTTGTACATAGGAGGTTGTCGAGCGATTATAATCTATGATGGGCAACCTCGCACTTGCTCGGGGTGCGGGAAAGAAGGTCACGTCCGCTCGGAATGCCTCCAGCGACGTTTAGTGCAAACTCCACGGGATGACGTTCAGGCGCCACAACAGACGACTGTCTTACCGTTGACCTTTGTGGAAGCCCTGAGAGGCGACGTGAGGGAGATTTCCGATGAGCACCAGCAGCTGCCCCCTATAGAGAACATGGACACCAACGGACTGGAACTCCGACCATCGGTTCCACCACAACAGACACAGGACACCACACAAGAGATGCAGCTGACGGCCGCTCCAGGCTCATCCGTGGTGGCTGCCATTGCTTCCACAGAGAGCGTGATAGGCCAGGCCCAAGACGGAGGATACGCAACCCAGACAGCCGATGCGGAAGCAAGGCAACGGAAACAGCGTTCGCCGAAGAGAAGAAAGAAGCGTCGACTGACTTCTGCTGACGATAGCCATAGCCCCGAGGGGACAGTGGACGACAACGACAGTATCGACCTGAGACCAGTGGATTCAATAGATACCGAGATGACGATGCAGGAACTACACAGCGATGATAACTTGAACTCTCCTTCTGGTGACCGGAAGACGGAAGTGGAGATGACAACTGTCCAAAATCAGAGCGATGACAACGTTACCTCCCATCCTTCGACCTGTTCCGGAAATATGCTGGGGGACTGGGCGCAAGAAATGGACCAACAGGAACAGGATGAAAATACGAACGCGACGATTGAGGATAGTCCTGGCCAAAGGCCGGGAGGGGTCGGGAAATGTTGACCAACTTAGTGTGTTGAGGAGTGCCGGGGGTGCAGATGGCCGCTTAATGACACCGTCCTACAACTGATGAACACAAGCCAGGCGTACCGCATTGCCACGATAAACATTAATGGCATACGGACACCGCTTAAAATTCAAATGCTGAAAGATATGTTACGCGCTGCGGACGTGGACATGGTACTCCTACGAGAAGTGCGTTTCACATCGCCGCCAGAGTTCTACGGTTACGAGGCACATTATTCAGTGCACGATGAAAGTGGATGCGGTGTGGCGATTCTCACCAGGGAAGGAATAGGAGTGGAGAACGTCAGGTCTCTCCCTTCGGCACGCGGCATAGCGATCACTGTCGACGGCGTTCGTTTCATCAATTTATACGCACCATCTGGCTCCACAAAACGAAGAGAAAGGGTGACTTTTTACACCGAAGAGATAGCACCGTTGTTCGCTGGACGCTTTGATAACTATATAGTGGGCGGCGACTTTAATTGTGTCGTCGACAAAAAGGACCAAGTACCTCATTATGTGCCATGCATGGAACTGCGTGCGTTGATTACCGAAATGGCGCTTCTGGATACCTGGGAACTGCAGCATGGTGACAGACCGGGTTATACGTTTGTCACGGGACACTCGGCGAGTAGACTTGATAGGGTGTATGTGACACGAGCACTACGGACGGCGATACTGGATGCCGAAATCTGGCCAGCGGCTTTTACGGATCATATGGCGTACGTTTGTACGATTTCACTAACGCGTCAGAAGATATGGCGGAGTAAAGGTCACTGGAAAATGAATTGTGCACTTCTACGTGACACTGAATGTCACCGGTCGATAGAGGCGGCCTGGGAGACCTGCGTTCGCCGACAACGAGCCTACACCTCGGTTCTCCAGTGGTGGATTAAATGCCCAAAACCAACGTTACGGAGAACGTTGATACGATACGGGCAGGACAAATCGCAGTGGAACCGCACGACGGCTGATTTTTATTTTACAGCCCTGAGGGAGCTGATGACCCAACAACCATCGCCGGAAAGGCACACGGCCATGCGCAGGATAAAAGCCAAG
The DNA here is from genome assembly GCF_023898315.1 of Schistocerca nitens. Classification (NCBI taxonomy): domain Eukaryota; kingdom Metazoa; phylum Arthropoda; class Insecta; order Orthoptera; family Acrididae; genus Schistocerca; species Schistocerca nitens. Next base: position 801,557,907 of record NC_064615.1, read on the forward strand.
TTATTACAGCTGACGAGACTAAGAATGGAAGGTATAATGGTCCGGGCGAGATTGGCGGACACAGTTGCTGCCGAAACCCCCTCCATGCACCACGTGGTACGTGAACGCCAACGACGACGCAGGACATTGATCAGGGAACTAATCTCTGAAACTGGCCAGCAAGTTGTGCACCAGCGTGATTTTGCGCATGTGTTTACCGACTATTTCCGCCAGCTATATGGACCTGTACATGTGAACCACGAGACACTACATGATGTCATCTCGGAAATGCCAGATAGAGGACCACCACTGGATGCTGAGACTTTCATCACAGCGATAACAGAGGACGAGCTGACAGACGCAATTGCCAGGGGGGCACCGAACAAGTCCCCAGGACATGACGGCTTCCCAATTGAATTTTACCGCGCCTTTGCATACCTCATGGGACGGACCTGGATTCAGATGTACAACGAACTCCTGTTACCGCAGACTGAGATACCTGTCGAATTCACGGAGGGTATCATCATCCCAATACCCAAACCACGCGGTGGCAGAAATCCAGGAGATTATAGACCACTCACTCTCTTGAACTGCGACTATAAGATTTTCGCGCGCATCCTTTGGGCTCGCCTGCGGTCTACACTTTCTGATAGACTCCTCAGAGATCAAACTTGCCTCGGCGGCAAGAGTAACGTACATACGGCGCTCGGTGACTACCGAGATATTAGCAGCGGCATGCCGTGTGCGTGGGGCACTCGCCGCTATTGACTTCGATCATGCGTTCGACAGAGTGGATCATACCTTTTTGCATGCGGTGATGGGCAGATTGGGAATCCCGCAGGCCTTCATCCTAGTGATCATGCGACTGTTACACGGCGTACGATCAAAGGTCTCGGTGAATGGGCGGGGCACTGACTACATTGTTATTTCAAGGTCAGTTCGTCAAGGTTGCCCCCTTTCGATATTTTTGTATGCAATGGCATTGGAACCCTGTCTATATGGTCTCCGAAGACGGTTGGAGGGAGTGCCGTTGCCACAACTGACCTTTCATTGCCGCGCTTAAGCTGACGATGTGATGCTGGTGGCACGGCCAGGCGAAGAAGTACGTACGGCGTTGGCATGGATACGGCGATATGGGATGGCGGCAGGAAGCGTGCTTAATCTACAAAAATCACGCTGCATGAACGTCGGTCGAGGATTACAACCGGGGGAGGAAGGCCCGGTCATCTTAGTTCAGACCATCAAATGCCTAGGTATTACGTTCCACACGGATGTGCAGCGGACAGCAGCGGATAACTACCGACGCATATTGAAGCTGATGAGGATAATGGTGCTGTTACAGAAATTAAGAGCGTTGGATATGATTCAGAGGGTGACCTATGTTAACGTATACCTAGCACCGAGACTCACTCACGTAGCGCATGTCCTGCCTTTAACGCGCACAATGGCATCACGGATACAAGCAACTTTCGGAACCTACGTGAGTGTGGGACACCTGTTTAAGATCCGATACACAACGCTTACGCTACCACCTGGAGAGGGTGGACTTGGTCTAGTGAACGTGTATGAAAAGGCACGGGCGTTATTCGTAAGTGGCGCGGTCAATTTCGCAATATCTCGGGTGCGTTGGCCGATGTACTAGCGCCCACTTCAATGCTGCCCCCAGTCAATGTGGGCCATATTTCACCGAAGCTGTCACATTTCAAGTCTTTTTTTTTTGGAGCTTAGCTATGTCAGAGATTCCTTCCCAACAAGACGACTACCGACGACGCGAGACGTATACCAACTCTTACTGCGCCGGTGCCCCAGGAATACCCTGGAAAAGAAGTACCCAGACAAGAACTGGCGACAGATATGGCGCGTTATACGGAACGTTTTCCTCCCAACGTCGGTACGCTCAACATGGTATGTGGTGATAAATAGGAAGTACGCAACGAATCAACGGCGGCACGCGATTCATTTGGCAGATACTCCACTATGTTTAGGCTGCGCAACAGTGGACACTGATGAACATCGTTTAGTATGTAGTGGGACGGCTCCAGTGTGGCACTTGGCACAACAGATATTGGCGTTCCTGTTACGCTCCGCCCCTCACACAATTTCATCAGACACACTTTTTTTCCCCCAAGAATCTTATTTCCCGGTCCAAAAAACCAATGCGGTGACATGGATGCGGGGAATGGTGGTGGGCTACGTATATAACGAATCGGAAAAGGACAAAATTGATTTTTGGCATTTTCTCCTGGATGGACACACGAAGCTGCAACAGCGTACGAAATATAGGCAAGACTTCGCTAATTACTTGCGACTTACATTTACCGACCCGCCGGCCAGATGGGGTGTGACGGGTGAGAGATGAGATAGACGAAGAAGCCGAGATAGACTTCGATCACACTTACGGACCCTTCGTTAACTTCGAGAAGACGACCCAGTCTTACATCAACGTCTGGAGAACGAGTCGATAGATGGCTCTCTTGCTTTATCGAACGTCGGGTCGTGAGCAGATGTCGCCCCCGACACGAATTTCATTTCATTGCTACAGGAGCATGTTTCTTTTGTATTTGTACTATCCGCAAGGTCTTCATGTCTTTCATTTGGGCATTTTCAGTTTTATTCATTTCGTTGATTAATTACTTTTCCCATTAGCCACTATTTGTCAACATAGGGACTTTGTAGACACTATTTATGCTATAGTACCACAAAATGTATGTCAGCAAAGGTGGTAAGCCTGACATTCGATTTAAAAAAAAAATAAATAAAAGTTGGTAGAGCACTTAAAAAAAAAAGTTGGTAGAGCACTTGCTCGCGAAAGGCAAAGGTCCCGTGTTCGAGTCTCGGTCGGGCACACAGTTTTAATCTGCCAGGAAGTTTCAATATTGTGATTGTCGTGCAACATTCACAATACAGTGTTTTCGATTTATGATTATGGAATTGTTCCACCGGGACAAGATGGAAAAATCAGTTAACATATATTGTTATTCCTTATGTTTAATTCATTCTTTACTCACATCATAAATTTTAAATTTCGGGTATTAACATGGGCTATTAGTGTTTTGTGGTCACAGATCTTTACTTCACAGAGTTATTTTTGTGCATGAAACACTGCAAATGTATGACATTTATACTGCTTAACTACAGTAAGAATGCTGACTTAGCCAACGCTCAGTAGGGTATTCGATGGACAGCCACATGTGTTATTTAGTCTTTCACGCACAATGTGTCGACGACAATGCTTTGAAAGTCCTCCTTTCTCCGCCCATGATAGTATGTCTCACCGGACATTAGGGTCCAATTTAGGCCTGGAGGCAATACTTTGCCGTCTGGCGCAGCGCGCTAATGGATGCACGGCCAGCGACGTCGCGAGCCTTCTAATAACACACATTAGCCGGCCCGTAACGCCGCCGCCGCCGCTGCTGCCTCACACGACGCACAGCTCACGTGCTGACTATCAACTGGTCCGCCGTTTCTTCCAGCAACGCCTCTGCTGTATCGTTACACGAATCTCCAGGCGAATAGGAGAATTCTCCACATGGGTACTTCATCCTAGGTATCATCATCATCATGAGTCCGTACATAGTATAGTCTCTGCGGAAGGACAGAAACGTACACACACACACACACACACACACACACACACACACACACAGCCGCGCGGGATTAGCCAAGCGGTCTAGGGCGCTGCAGTCATGGACACAGCCACACAGGCTGTTTCCGGCGGAGGTTCGAGTCCTCTCTCGGGCATGGGTGTTTGTGTTTGTCGTTAGGGTAATTTAGGTTAAGCAGTGTGTAAGCTTAGGGACTGATGACCTTAGCAGTTAAGTCCCATAAGATTTCACACACATTGCAACATTTTTTTACACACACACACAAACACACACACACACACACAACCACACACGAGAGTACCTGGCCTTAGCAGGGTATGCTTTCATTCCAATTAGTCCATCTCCTCCTTCCTCGCCTCTCTGATTATCTGACCATCCCCCATCTGTCCATCTCCTCTTCGCCTCTATCAATCTCCTCCTCCCCCCTCTCTCTGTCCATCTCCCCCCCCCTTCCCCCCGTTCTGTCCATCCATCATCTCCTCGCCCTCTGTCTATCCATCTTCTCCTCCTCTTCTCTTTCTGTCCATTGCTGTCTCCCCCTCTGTGTACATCTCTTCCTGCTTCCTATCTTTGTGCATCTCATTCTCCCCCCTCTCAGTTCATTCATCTCCTCCTACCCTCTCACACTTCCACGCTATCACCCCTATCCCAGTATGAGGTTGCTGATTCTTACCCCCAAATATCTCTTTCCAGATACCAAGTAGTAGGTATATCAGCTTTGATTGAAATCGATCCTGTGACTTTGCCCACGTATGTGCATGTCACATTTATTTAACATATTTGCACAGACTGGAACCCATAGTTGAGCTGTAACTCCAGCGAATTTCGCCCTGCAGTTTCGTTTACACGCGGCTCAATGTTTATGACGTCATATCTCTTGCACTATGTGTCGTGCATGGATATAATTTTGCAGCTACATTCAGTGGTATACGTGAATACCGCCTGCAAAATGAGTCACAGTTAATATTGAAGAGATAATGAAATCGTCTTGCCTGATGTAAAAGTTTTATTGTACGAAAATCATTTTCTGGCCGTTCCCAGCGAAAAGACGTTAAGGTTTGAAATTATGTTTAAAGTTTGTTGCAAACTTAGTAGTACTCTCACTCTCAACTACTGTGTGTAAAAAGTCTGAAAACTCGCGTGTCACTGGTTACACTTCTTTTTCATCTCTGGGCTTCTCCGTATGACAGAAAGGTGGTTCTTAACCCCACTGGGATTCTTCCCGGACGGTAAATGACATGTTTACCAAGTTTGATTGAAATCGGTATCCTTTTGAACCTGCTTACTGTATCCATTTCTTGACCTACTTCTACAATTTTGACCAGTCCCCCCCCCCCCCCCCCCCGCCCGCTTTCCATACGTCCCTCCAATGCTTAGTTGGTGAAAACTTGACGGCTCAGAATTTGTCCTATCCACCAACTCCTACTTTTTTGTCAAGTTATAGCATAGTTTCTTTTGACTCTGAGCACTATGGGACAACTTCTGAGGTCATCAGTCCCTTAGATCTGAGAACTACTTAAACCTAACTAACCTAAGGACATCACACACATCCATGCCCGAGGCAGGATTCGAACCTGAGACCGTAGTGGCCGCGCGGTTCCAGACTGTAGCGCCTGGAACCGCTCGGCCACCCCACAGTTTCTTTTCTTACCAGTTCTATTCAGTACCATCTCATTGGCTACATGTTCCAGCCACATTATCTTCAGCATTGTTTTATAGCATCACATTTCAAAAGTTTTTATTCTCTTCTTGTCTGAATTGTTTATTGTACAAGTTTCACTTCCGCACAAGGCTACACTCCACACAATCACCTTCAGTAAAGACTTTCTTAATTTATATTTCTATTCGATGTTAACAAATTTCTCTTCTTCAGAAACTCTTTTCTTGCCATTGCCAGTCAACATTTTACGTCCTCTCTCCTTCAGCCATCATCAGCTGTTTTACTACCCAAAGAGCAAAACTCATCTACTACTTTCTTAATCTAATTCCCTCAACATCGTCCGATTTAATTTGACTACACCCCATTACACATGTCTTGATTTTGTCGATGCTCATCTTATATCTACTATCCATTCAGTTCAAGTGCGCTTCCAAGTTCTTTGCTGTCTCTGACAGAATTACAGTGTCATCGGCAAATCTCAAAGTTTTATTTCTTCTCCCTGAGCTTCAATTCCTTCTCCAAATTTTTGTTCGGTTTCTTAACTGCTTGCTCAATGTATATATTGAATAACATCAGGGACAGGCTACACCGTGTCTCATTTCTTTCTCAAAACGCTTGCCTTTCCTGCCCCTCGAATTTTACTGGTTCCGTCTGGTTTCTGTACAAGTTGTATATAACCTTTCGTTCCTTCTCTTTTGCCCCTGCTACCTTCAGAATTTCAAGGAGTGTATCCCAGTCAGGCTTATCAACTCTAACAAAATGAAGTCAATTTAAATGGTTTTCTGCGGGCTGTATGCTACAGTACCTTTTATTATTTATTTATATATTACTGTTTACATCCAGTTTCACGCTCTACATCCTCAGCTCGATTTATTCTTGTAGGTACTAATTTTAAAAAAATGGGTAAAATCATTAGTGAACCATCCTTAAGAAATTTGGGTATGAGAGAAATACGATGGTCTAGATTACTTATGATCGATTCTGAGATGTTTGAAGGTTTTACGTTTCCCACTCGTTAAATTTATAGTGCATTATGACTTAAGGCTGAATACCTGGAATGTGACTCACGGAGCAATGGCATTATGATCAAGATCTGCAGAAGACTATCCATTCTGAATGGCTAAGATGGATGGGATGACACCTCTGATACTTGGACTAGGGTGTACCCAGCTTGGCTCAAGTGGAGAAGCTAGAATACTTTGGGATAAAAAGATAGAAAGATCCCCCTCCCCCCCTTTCCAACACACAATCATAGTGGACCGACACCATAAAGTGTGATTGAAAACACGAAGATGTCAACAAACGAACGAAATTAGGGCGATATAGCAGAGCAACGGATCCCGTATGTGCGTAAAAAACGGTAACAAAGAGAGAGAGAAGAGCAGGTAGGATATAATTGACTGATGTCTGTTTCTATGATAAAGAGCACTTAACATTAAGAAATTTGTTTCATTCTCTTAAAAATAAATGCACCAATTCTGGAAGAGACCGACGCTGAAGTGGTTTGTTAGTTGATAAGTAAACGGCAACGCGAAAATAAAGTTTGTAAATTGGTAATGCTAGTATGAACTTTAACAGTCTCTACATCTCATAGTGTTATCGTATTTTGTCGGAATTCTGTTATTTCTTCCCTGAGGGAGATTTTCTCTACGATTTTTTTAAAATCTACTTTTCTTGTTTTAGGCTTAAAATGTTATTGTAGTGTCCATCCCAAGTTCGCTAGAAACTCTGTTCTCGAGTTACAAGGCGACTTGTGAAGAAATGTCTCTGAAAACCACTCACGGCGGGAAAAATAATCGACATATCACTTCAACGAGAGCCTAATATGCACTTGCTCGAACTTTAGAGCTGAGCATCCTGTTACAACTTCTGCACAAAAACGGACGAAAAGCGTGTCGAGCGAGCAGAGCGATGGGTGATACAAGCCGCCAAAAAGGCCCGCAGGACCACAATGGCCACGAAGAATGTGGAGATATGGAGGAGGTTCACTTTTTGTATCTGGAAGGACTACTACCAGGGATCGCAAACTAGCAGTATTTTTAACTCAACCACAAAAAATATAACCCTAAAGTTTAAACGCGTCTTTTCCGAAACCGTGTTTTTCAAATTGGCACGAAAGATAACCTGAGAACAGGACGATCGATTTTGATCTGAATTTGATACTGGCACTCTAAACTGAAATATATATCAGAGCACTTAGCCGTTTTGCGTAATCTTCAAAAGTCTAATTTCGGGCCGCCCGGTGTGTTTGTGCGGTTCTAGGCGCTTCAGTCTGGAACCGCGTGACCGCTACGGTCGCAGGTACGAATCCTGCTTCGGGCATGGATGTGTGTGATGTCCTTAGGTTAGTTAGGTTTAAGTAGTTCTAAATTCTAGGGGACTGATGACCACAGATGTTAAGTCCCATAGTGCTCAGAGCCATTTGAACCATTTTCTAATTTCGGTACACGCTTTTGTCTCGATTTTGTGGGCGAAGGAAATGATATTTATTTCAACAAATCACCGTTTTTTTAGAACTTAACATTTTTCAGTTAACCTATGAAGTCTGATATAAAATATATTGTAAACGACTTTTACAAGATTATTTTGTTACAGGTTCAATAGGAGGGCTTCGGGAATTGCCGTAGTTCCTCAGTGTTTCGGTTGTAAAGGTTCCTTCCCTCTGGCGCAGCGGTTACAGGGAGCGTCCCATGGAGGCAAAAACGATTTCTTAAAGACAAAAGTGTAAGAAATAACACTATATCATCAGATTTAGCATTGGCTTTTATTTTATTTGAAAAAAAAAGGCCACGAAAATCACCTATTTCTCATACGTTCAAGAGGGCTTAACCCTCAACTGTTCCTCTGTTCTTAAAGGCATTCTTATTTGCGATTGCATGAGAAACAATAAATTAACGAGATATTTAACGGGAATTCGCTAGGTTTTCTACCTTGTGCTAAGCTTCCGGGATACTTGGTGCTGTGCAGCATCCTCCCAGAAATAACTTTAACTAGCTTCAGTTCCCTAGGCCGACCAGTGCTGAAACTGGATAACGTCTCCCAGATATTCCCAGTTCAGTCAGTTATTATTCGCAGTTCTGATTCTCTCTGCACGAAATCTTGCCTGCCGGGTTATTCGGCTGATATGAACGTAGTTCTAGAGCATTTTGAGCAATTATACATACATGGTATCTTCTGAAAGCTATTGTTGAAAATTTGTCTCCTTGTATCCGTCGAATTTTGCGAAATTTGCGAATGTCAGTTCTACCGGTTGTTGTTGTGGTCTTGAGTCCAAAGGCTAGTTTGATGCAGCTCTCCATGCTACTCTATCCTGTGCAAGCCTCTTCATCACCAAGTAACTACTACAACTTAAATCCTTCTGAATCTGCTTAGTATATTCATCTCTTGGTCTCCCTCTACGATATTTACCATCCACACTTTCCTCCAATACTAAATTGGTGATCCCTTGATGATTCAGAGCGTGTCCTACCAGACGATCCCTTTTTTTAGTCAATTTGTGCCACAATTTCCTCTTCCCCGCGATTCTTTTCAGTAACTCCTCATTAGTTACGTGATCTACCTATCTTATCTTCAGAGTTCTTCTGTATCATCACATTTAAAAATGTTCTATTCTCTTCTCTACCTGCTACATACCTTCATTTGTTTAGTAAAACTTATAAAACTCCAGGCAGCTACGCTTACAAACATCTCGCTACAACAGACGAGATGCTTTGCTTAACAGTCGTGAGCTAATAGCTTGTTAAAACAAAGATCTGGAAACACGGATACAGATTACCAGGTCAGACCACAAGGCAAAGCCGTCTCGGTGCTCACCACGCACCGTTCCGTACTTCTCAAGACCTCCATAAACAGGTGAGGTGACTAAATTAATAGATCAATAATCACGAGAACGCCGGCCTTAATCTCGTCGTAAGTCTTATCGGCGCGGCATTAATAGCGCGTTACGGTGCCTGGTCCGCGGAAAGTAAAGATCGCGAACCCATTGGCGGCAGGTGCATGCCTCACCTCGGCCCCAGCAGTTGTTTTTACGGCCTCCGCATTATGCGCGCACTGAGCACTAAATAACGCCTTGCAGTAATATTCGCGTCCACGAAAGGGCAACACCATCCCAAGACAATGGCATCTTATCTCGCATCCGCTTAGGTGTCAAAATCAGGCAGTAATCTCGCATTGGCGCGGTTTCACGCACAAACCAGCCGCCTTCTTTACATAGTAGAGTAGCGGTGGTGATTGAGATCTCTGTGCAAGAAACCTTCCTACTTTCAATATAGTAAAAAAATAATACATACCGAATGAGGACAAGGAATTTCTTGGTACATTATGAATGGATCTGGATCAAGACTTTTGCCAGTATTTTTACAGCGTCCCGGGCTGTCTGAGTTTTATAAGCCAAGCTGCTCGAGACTTGTTGGACCAAACCCACAGTAATAAAATTGTTATTAAATACCCTCTTAGATGATGAACAATTCCTTAAATATAAATACGACGGTGTACTGAAAAGTAATGCCTTCGTAATGTCTATGTGAAAACTCTTAAAGCTTTTTAAATAAAACAATTTTTGGTTAACATTCTACACTTTTATTCTTCATGTTTATATGGTTCTTTCTCAACGTAGCGTCGTTGTTTTTGTTCAGAAGTCAAGGTAATAGGGGCCACTTTCGTATACACTTTCTCCTCCTTCATGGAGAAAGTCATGAACGCCCTATTTAGAGATTGCAATTTGTGGCACTAAAATGCTGACACCCTACGAACGCACGTCCACTACTTGCTCACAACTGACTGGTCGAATGAAGATCTCTTGTTTACAGTTGATATTTCAAGTTGCCCCTTTACAGCGCTGACGTAGCTTATACGCCAGGAATAAAATTTGTCTAGGAACTTTTTCAACGAGCGGTGTTTGTCTTTCATAATTAGCATTACAGTAAAATTAAAGAAATTAAAATTTTTGAAGAGGGTCACAGGCAATATGGTAGGGTGAGGCTTTCTGAATCATGAGGCTCTGTGGATATAAATAAAGTAATATTCTACCGCGCCGCCCGTGTACGCAACTCGGACGCCATCATGCTGCAGGACCGTTGCTACACAAGTTGTGCAAAAGCTGCAAGAAGCCTTTTCCAAATATATAGGTTTGGTGCCTAAGTTCGTAGCGTTTTTCCATATGCTTTAATAAAAACACAACAGATACATATAGCAGAGATTTTAGTCATAAATAATATATTTTCGCGCGGTGTAGCCACGCGGTCTTGGGCGCCTTGTCACGGTCCGCGCGGCTACTCCCGTCGGAGGTTCGAGTCCTCCCTCGGGCATGGGTGTGTGTGTTGTCCATCGCGTAAGTTAGTTTAAGTTTGGTTAAGTAGTGTGTAAGCCTTGGGACCGATGAACTCCGCAGTTTGGTCCCAAAAGATCTTACCACAAATTTCCAGTATATTCTCCTTCACTATTTACAAAAATCTACCAACGCTGTGGTACTTTTAGATTTCGGGACTATATAAATCGCATGGTTTTTAGGCAAAATGCTCGTCGAGTTATGTTAAATGGTTCAAATGGCTCTGAGCACTATCGAACTTAACAACTGAGGTCATCAGTCCCCTAGAACTTACAACTACTTGAACATAACTAACCTAAGGACATCACACACATCCATACCCGAGGCAGGATTCGAACCTGCGACCGTAGCGGTCGCGCGGTTCCAGACTGTAGCGCCTAGAACCGCTCGGCAACTCCGGCCGGCGAGGAGTAGATCTCGAAGCAACATAAGTTTATCATATAAAACTTTTAACTGTCATCAATCACCATTACAATTTAACATATGTAATAAAATATTTGCTACCTTTTTGGGGCCCTAAAAGTTGAAAGCATTCATTTAGCCTCACCTCGCCCGTTAATCAGCGAATGCAAGAGTATATGGGGAAAATAATTGTCCTTTAAAGGCAACATAGAAACGAGGTTTCTTTTCTTGGACTACCACTCGGTTAGTTTGAGATGGTCCGCCGCATTGCGGGCAAGTGGGAGCTGCACAGTCCCGGAGGCGTTGGCCTGCCCCAGGCGGCGTCCGCACCGCAGGCTCGTTTTAATTGCGGGCCGACGAGGGCCTTTGTGCCGGCGTCCGGCCATTAGAGCAATTTGCCCGCGCCGTTCACCAGCCGGCAAATGGTGCGTGGCGTGGCGCGGCAAGCGCCGCGACGTTGACGACGCTGCCGACGCCGACGCCGACGTCTGCCAAGAGGGCTGTTGCAGCCGGGCTGCACGGCCGAGGGCGGGTGTGAGGCTGCCGTCATTAGCGCCCTGGCCTCTGACTAAATATAGCGGTCGTCTACGAGCACCAGCATGCGCCGCGCCGGATAAAAATAACGGCCAGCCACTTGCGTCTACGCCACCCTTCCCTATCATCCGAACTTTTACTAACGTTTCAATGCTAACCACTCTACATAGGATACAAATGAATGACGCTTCACAATATTTCGACACCGTACTTTGCCATCATCTACAGGAGATACACTACTGGCCATTAAAATTGCTACACCAAGAAGAAATGCAGATGATAAAAAAATGGCCCTGAGCACTATGGGACTTAACATCTGTGGTCATCAGTCCCCTAGAACTTAGAACTACTTAAACCTAACTAACCTAAGGACATCACACACATCCATGCCCGAGGCAGGATTCGAACCTGCGACCGTAGCGGTCACGCGGTTCCGGACTGAAGCGCCTAGAACCGCACGGCCACATCGGCCGGCTGCAGATGATAAACGGGTATTCATTGGACAAATACATTATACTAGAAATGACATGTGATTACATTTTCATGCAGTTTGGGTGCATAGATTCTGAGAAATCACCCAGAACAACCACCTCTGGCCGTAATAACGGCCTTCATACGCCTGGGCATTGAGTCAAACAGAGCTTGGATGGTGTGCAGCTTCAACACGACACCACAGTTAATCCAGTGTAGTAACTGGCGTATTGTGACGAGCCAGTTGCTCGGCCACCATTGACTAGACGTCTTCAATTGGTGAGAGATCTGGAGAATGTGCTGGCCAGGGCAGCAGTCGAACATTTTCTGTATCCAGAAAGGCCCGTACAGGACCTGCAACATGCGGTCGTGCATTATCCCGCTGAAATGTCCGGTTTTGCAGGGATCGAACGAAGGGTAAAGCCACAGGTCGTAACACATCTGAAATATAGTGTCCACTGTTCAAAGTGCCGTCAATGAGAACAAGAGGTGACCGATATGTGTAACCAATGGCACCCCATACCATCACGCCGGGTGATACGCCAGTACGGCGATGACGAATACACGCTTCCAATGTACGTTCACTGCGATGTCGCCAAACAGGGATGCGACCATCACGATGCTGTAAACAGAACCTGGATTCATCCGAAAAAATGGCGTTTTTCCATTCGTGCACCCAGGTTCGTTTTTTGAGTACACCATTTCAGGCGTTCCTGTCTATGATGCAGCGTCAAGGGTAACCGCAGCCATGGTCTCCGAGCTGATAGTCCATGCTGCTGCAAACGTCGTCGAACTGTTCGTGCAGATGGTTGTTGTGTTGCAAACGTTACAGCCATGCGGATAAGATGCCTGTCATCTCGACTGCTAGTGATACGAGGCCGTTGGTATCCAGCACGCCGTTCCGTATTACCCTCCTGAACCCACCGATTCCATATTCTGCTAACAGTCATTGGATCTCGACCAACGCGAGCAGGAGTGTCGCGATACGATAAACCGCAATCGCGATAGACTACAATCCGATCTTTATCGAAGTCGGAAACGTGATGGTACGCATTTCTCCTCCTTACACGAGGCATCACAACAACGTTTCACCAGGCAACGCCGGTCAACTGCTGTTTGTGTATGAGAAATCGGTTGGAAACTTTCCTCATGTCAGCACGTTGTAGGTGTCGCCACCGGCGCCAACCTTCTGTGAATGCTCTGAAAAGCTAATCATTTGCATATCACAGCACCTTCTTCCTGTCGGTTAAAATTCGCGTCTGTTGCACGTCATTTTCGTGGTGTAGCAATTTTAATGGCGAGTAGTGTACTTGTAGCATGAGCGTCATTAAGACATCGCGTGCTAGGCGTTGCGGTCCGTTACCGGTCATGGCAAATTTATTCACGGATGGATTCGAACATATGTTGATGGCGCATTTGTTGTTTGGCTATACGTGCGTAAATGCTTCAACAGTTCCTAAAACATCTGAATTCTCTTCACCTCAGTATCAGATTCACTATGGACTTGGAAGACAATCGCGAAATCGTGTTTTTGGACGTCCTAGCCAAGCATAAAGTGGACGGCACTATGGTGCGCAGTGTGTACAAGGAAACCACACACATTGAGCTGTACCTGAACACCTCCAGCTGCCTACATTTCTCACAGCGTGAGGGTGTTGTGCTTACACTGGGCTCGTAGAAAACCGAGCGAAGAAAACCCACCAAGAGACCTCAACTGCCTGAAGGATGCATTCAAGAAGAACGAGTACGGCGCGCTGTCAAGCAGAAGGTTCTAACCCAGCAAATAGAACGCGACGAGGAGGATAAGACAATGGCGTATCCGTTGCACTCTGGCAAAGCATCGAATACAATTGGCAGAACCTTGGCTCAGCATAAAATTAAATGCTTTTTCTGTCCCCCTACAGAAAAGCGTGCACTATTAGATACAGCGAAACACAGACCTCGTTTTGGGATTGTGTTGTAAAGGAGACTGCCTACTCAAGAGCGACAGTGGCTTCACTCTCAGTAAATGCGGTACCTATTGCTGAGCCTGTTGGGCTCGTAACATCGACCCAGAGCAACTTTCAAGCTCGATGGGAACGGCAGAAGTGGATGAGGGACGAGAGTTCACGCGCGTATTTGGCGATCGCGTCCTCCCTAACATTCCAACCGAAACGTCGTATGGTAGGTTGCTGAGAGAATGGTTAGAGTGCCATAAGAGTATAATGAAGAATCAGTGTAGCAAGATCCTCGTTCTACAGGTATCATCTAAAAATGACGGCATGAGATGCTACAGAAATATCGTGTTTCGTAAACGATTGTACCCTGGTGCAGTCCAGAAGCAACACATACACTATGTGGTCAAAAGTATCCGGACACCTGGCTGAAAATGACTTACAGGTTCGTGGCGCTCTCCATTGGTAATGCTGGAATTCAATATGATGTTGGCCCACCCTTAGCCTTGGTGACAGCATCCACTCTCACAAACATGCGTTCAAGCAGGTGCTGGAGGTTTCTTGGGGAATGGCAGCCCATTCTTCAAGGAGTGCTTCACTGAGGAGAGGTATCGATATCGGTCTGTGAGGCCTGATACGAAGTCGGCATTCCAAAACATCCCAAAGGTGTTCTATAGGATTAAGGTCAGGACTCTGTGCAGGCCACAGTAATGTTATTGCTGTGTAACCACTCCGCCAAGGGCCGTGCATTATCAACAGGTGCTCGATCGAGTTGAAAGGTGCAATCACCCTCCCCGAATTACTTTTCAACAGTGGGAAGCAAGAAGGTGCATAAAACATCAATGTAGGCCTGTTCTGTGATAGTGCCACACAAAACAACAAGGGGTGCAGGCCCTTCCATGATAAACACGACCATACCATAACACTACCGCCTCCGAATTTTATTGTTGGCACTACACACGCTGGCAGATGACGTTCATCGGGCATTCGCCGTACCCACAGCCTGCCATCGCATCGCCACATTTTGTACCGCTATTCGTCACTCCACACAACGTTTTCTCACTGTTCAATCGTCTCATGTTTATGCTCTTTACACCAAGCGAGGCGTCATTTGGCATTTACCGGCGTGATGCGTGCCTGCCTTATGAGCAGCCGCTCGACCATGAAATCCAAGTTTTCTCGCCTCCAGCCTAACTGTCATAGTACTTGCAGTGGATCCTGACGCAATTTGGAATTTCTGTGTGATGGTCTGGATAGATGTCTTCCTATTACACATTACGACCCTCTTCAACTGTCGGCGGTCTCTGTTAGTCAACAGACGAGTTTGGCTGTACGATTTTGTGCTGTACGTGTCCCTTCACGTTTACACTTCACTATCACATCGGGAACAGTGGACCTATGACACAAGTGACACCCAATCACCTGACCACGTTCAAAGTCCATGAGTTCCACGGGGCGTGCCATTCGGCTCTCTCACGATGTCTAACGAGGACTGAGGTCGCTGATATGGAGTACCTGGCAGTAGGTGGCAGCACAATGCACCTAATATGTAAACGTATCTTTTTGGGGGTGTCCGGATACTTTTGATCACGTAGTGTACAGTTCATTGGCCACGAAAGCTTATACAGGGTGGTCCATTGGTAGTGACCGGGCCAAATATCTCACGAAATAAGCATCAAACGAAAAAACTACAAAGAACGAAACTCGTCTAGCTTGAAGGGGGAAACTAGATGAAGCTATGGTTGGCCCGCTAGATGGCGCTGCCATAGGTCAAACGGATGTGAAATGTTTTTTTTTTAATAGGAACCCCCATTTTTTATTACATATGCGTGTATTACGTAAAGAAATATGAATGTTTTAGTTGGATCACTGTTTTCGCTTTGTGATAGATAGCAGAATAGTAAGGAAACATTTTGTTACAGAAATGTTCTGGCCAACTTGCTATTTTAACCAAGACCTAGGACGCTTAGTAATGAACATGCACCACAACTTCTCTGGTGGAATAGTAATTATGAAACTTTGTTCCCCCGCCAGATTTCTAATCGATTACACCCGGGTTGACTGTCGACATCCAAGTGTGCATTAGTGACGTCAGCTTCAGATGCCGACTGCTCAGACAGTTGGCGAGATATTCCTATTGGAAGCAGGAAGTGTCTCCTCGAGATGTTGCTCACTACTGTTTTCGGAAAACCACGACCTTTGCAACCAGGCCATATTGCCAGAAAAGCAAGCAGGACAACTGGAAAGAAAAAATATCCCACAAAAACATATAAACACTAATGCACTCAGTGTACTATGTGCAATATGAATCGCCTAAATGTTCCATCCCAGGTTAATTTGAAGCTGAAGATGCTGCTGCTGTGCTGTTGTCACAGAAATTAAGTGCAACCATAACCTACAATTTATCATGTATACGTGATTTTAATGACCACTGGAATATGTATTTAGTTTATAAAGCTATATTTTTAAACGGAAAAATACCCATTGACATATACGAATGCATAGTTTCGCGCCGATATATACCGATAAAATTTTCTCGGGCTTCCAGTGGTTTTTAAACAAGCTCGAGAAAATTGTATCAGTACCCATTGACGTTAACAAAATGAAGCGAGAGTAAATCAGAAACTGAATTGTGATTTTTTTCCCCAGAAATCCAATACGAATGGACCACGATCAGTCGCAATTTGAAGATTCCAAATCCCTGCCGTTGTTTTGTAACATGTGTCACCACTAACTTAAAGAAAAAAGATAAATAAATAATAAAATACTTTGAATTTTGTAGAGTACTGTACTTCAAACACGATGTTCGAAATGCCGATCACCTGATTCTATGCAAGCATCCAGTCTGGTATGTAGAGACTGATGCCCACGTTGTAGCTTTTCATCAGAAATTTGAGCGCAGGTGGCAGTTATACGTCGTTCTATATCATCTGGTATAGTCGATATGCCCTTGTAAACGGTGTCTTTTAGTTTTCCCCCAGAGAAAAAAATCTGAGGGTGTCAGACGTTCAAATGTGGTGACCGGGCTACCCAAGATACAGGTCCTCTTCGTACGATCGAACGATTTCGACACGTTCAGTGAATAATCGTCTCTACGACAGGGTACAGATAAGCAACTCCTTATCAGTTTCTTCTACTATTCTGCAACAAAAAACAGTGACAAATTGCAAAATGTGCCATGATTCGCTCTTCTTTGTTGTCAAAAATATGGAAATGAAAATAAAGATGTGAAATTTCACATTTGTGAATAATTATTAAGGAACATATTTTTGACAATTGTAACTTCTTAAGAGTCGTAACAAGAATAGCAACGAGTTTATGTATAGATTTTTTTTCAGGTTTTCAAGTTTTTGACAATAAAGGAGACCGAATAGTGGCGCATTTCCACTTTCTTACGTTCCTTTCAGAGAGCATAATATTACAAATCATATCCAAAACCCTTCTAATGGTTTATTTGAATGCATCGTCTTCCAGGCTGCATTTCGGTTTACCGGTTGTGACTGATGAGATTTACATCATACGCAGTGACTATGACTCCTTGTAGGTCGGTCACGCCGCGGCTCGCTGCTGCCTGTCGCCGACTTGGATGCGTTTCGCGGTACAGGCTACGTGGCAGGGGCGGCGCCAACCGAGAGTAGGGCGGCGGCGCGGAGCAGTAAAGCGATTGGCGACCCGTAATGGCCGCCATTACGGCTGCCCCCAGCCACGGCCGCCAGCATGGTCGCCATTTTTACGGTGGTGTGCGACGCCGGGTATTATCGGGGCTGCGCGGGCTAACGACTCATAAACGGCGTGCGGGGGCAGCCGCCAGGTGGTGGGGGCGGCAGGGGCGGTGGCGGCGGCGGCGGCAGCGGTCCTGGAGCCGGAGCTGGAGCCAGAGCAGCGGGCGAGGTGACGGAGCAGGCAGTGCTGCGCTTCATATCCGCTTCCTGGCGAGCTTGAAGGCCGAGTTCGGAGCTGTCGAGGTAGAGAGAGCTGTCTGAGGCTCTTCCAAGATCACATGCCTTGTTCTAGGTCTTACACATTCCCTCAACGATGTTGCTAATCCAGTATGAACTAGTTGTACCATGGTTTGCTGTTACAGTGACCAGTTGCACTACTTCCACTTCATTTCAACTTCATTTTTTGGGTACCTTACTTTACGGTAAGCCAAAATTGTCTTCAGTTGGTTAAACTGATTCCAGTTTTTGCTTGTCATCACACCACTGGCAGGAAAAGAAATAAAATTTCTTACAGCATTGTTAGCTGTGAAACCTCAAACTTAGCTGCATAATAGGACAGGTTTTTATTTCATTTTATTTTATTTTTTTGTTTATTTTTTTAAGTGAATGTAATGGATGTGTATATTTCGGCGCTGTATGATGTTGAGAGATGTGACAGGCTGAAACCCGGTGCTTTCACATAGACTCAAACAGTACCAAGGCGGCGACCGAACTTAACGTCCCCACGCGACAGTCAAATCACCAACAACAATGTCACATTCGCTCAATCCACGAGACGCTGCTGAGAAGTTCGTAATTTAATCTAGGACTCTGGCTCAGAGTTTGATGATGAGGGACTTTACAGTACCGTCTCCACTGCGCATGGTAGCCGTGCGGTCTCAGGCGCCTTGCCACAGTTCGCGCGGCTCCCCCCCCCCTCCCCCCTCCCCGTCGGAGGTTTGAGTCCTCCCTCGGGCATGGGTGTGTATGTTGTCCTTAGCGTAAGTTAGTTTGAGATAGATTAAGTAGTGTGTAAGCCTAGGGACCGATGACCTCAGCAGTTTGGTCCCATAGGAACTTACCACAAATTTCCAAAGTGCAGTCTCCCTTCTCTTGCCGGCTAAATATTGTTGGTGAAAAGAACAGCGTACTTCTCTGCCGATGAAATAGGGTAGGTACAATGTACATGCTGAGCAAATCAAGGACTTCCTTACATACGCAAACATGCATTGTAATAAGAAAAGGCGACAACTGGAAACCTGCTCCCAAATATTACCAACTGAGACTCCCTCGCGCAATCTGCCAACTCGCCTGCCAGTTGACGGAAAGGAAATGGCCTCTTGAATGAGGTATCGTACAGACCCTCTACCACGCGTGCTACATAACAAAACGAACTAAAAAAACCAAAAATAGTGTTTATGCAACTGACATACTGCTTCTTTTGTAATGACACCAAGTCATTGGAAGATAAATCCTAACTTCCTCTTCATTTCTTATTATTAAAACCTTTAGTCTATTATACACACAAATAAAAATGTAAATGTTCATTTGTTCAAAATCGTGTATGAAACTTCTTCGCCGGTTACTTTAATATTGCGACATAATGTTGCTTTCGAATAGTAGCATGATTTTCTATACCGACTGGAGCGCCATATTTTTTGCATACAAATATATAAAATAAATATAGAAAGGGATACGTTGTTAGCAAAAACCTCATGTTCTTTTGTACAAAATCTTAAATCTCCCGAAGTTCTTCACCGATTGCTTTTATAGTCTGACGCGACGCTGCATTCGAATACGCACGTGTTTTTTTAGACCTACTAGAGCGTCACATATATATAATTCGAGGACCAATCAGTAAAATGTAAATGTTTGTTTGTACAAAACGGTAAATGCCCGGAAGTTTTTCACCGATTGCTTTGAAATTTTGACACAACGTTGCATCCGAATACGTACGTATTTGTATATATCTATTTTTAATATATGTAATGTACTAAAGATATGTAATATAGAAAGGGGAAACGTTATTACCAAAAATCTCGGAAAGTTACTGACCGATTTATTTTAAATATTTACACAGTTCTCTAATTGTCTGATGAACATTTGCACAGACACTGGCTATACAAATAAAATAGTGAAACGTTGTTAGCAAGTTGTATATAAGGCTTATTGGCTTATGATTCGAATATTACTACAGAATCTAAATATGCAATAAAGATAAACAATACTCAAGATCAGAGAGAGGAGAAGAGGAGATGGACAGAGGGATGGGAGGAAGTGGAAATAGCGGAAAGGACGAAATGGACAGAGAGAGTGGGCAGGAGGAGAGAGAGGGGTGAGGAGAAAATGGACAGAGAAAGAGGAAGGAGGTGACGGACAGAAAGAGAGGAGAGACAGGCACAGGAGGAGATGGAGAGAGATGGAGGAGAAGATGGACAGAGAGAGGGCGAGGAGTTGATGGACAGAGTGGTAGGGCGGGGGAGATGGACGAAGGGAGTGGGAGGAGGACATGGACAGAGACAGTGGAGAGAAGGAGATTGCCATGCATATTAGGAACGTATGCTGTCTCTTTTCTTTCTTTTCTGTTTAACCAGACATAACCACAGCAACATGTGGCAGGGAACAACTAATACATCATAATTTCGGTCCGCCCCATGTTATGGGCTGCTGCATTCGTGCCGCGCGGGATTAGCCGAGCGGTCTTAGGCGCTGCAGTCATGGACTGTGCGGCTGGTCCCGCCGGAGGTTCGAGTCCTCCCTGGGGCATGGGTGTGTGTGTTCGTCCTTAGGATAATTTAAGTAGTGTGTAAGCTTAGGGACTGATGACCTTAGCAGTTAAGTCCCATAAGATTTCACACACATTTGAACATTTTCTGCTTTCGGAACGATTTCTCTGCGCTAAACTTGGGCGTACGCTCCGCACACCTCCCGAAATGAATGTCTGGTGGAAAATACGCTTTCACAAGAAAGTGGGCTGAGAGTAGCTTCATCGAACTGGAGTGTCAGAGGCTGTTATTCGTTCAATCTCGTCAGCTGCACTGTCTGTCTCTCCAACCCGTCGAGATTACCTATTTTATCACGTAAGACTGTGCTTTAGATGAGGCCTGCTCGCGGCTCCGGAAGGCGAACCGCCAATGACCAGCGCGCCGGCTTTCGCGCTCGGCCTGGGAGACAGGTCCGTTTCTGCCGGGCAGCTCGCACTGCGGCGTGCCATTGGTACGGCCGACAGTACGCAGTTTGTAACTGCCGTCTCCGTTTCTCGAAACGTGACCAGACGCTCGTGACAATTGGAAACGTGATATGCCAAATTATGTACCGCGTTTGCTGACAGTTTCCCTCTGGGCGCGAAATTATACGTCTCTTTTCGAAAGACAAGGCCTAACGTTACGACTGATTGTTACGCAACTGTCTTCCTCGAAGTCGTGCCCGTTAATTAAAGGGGTGATGTGAGATAACGTCTCCATGGCAAATATCGTATCGACACCGAGTATACACGTGAAGGTACCAGCTCTGCTATTTCTGCTACCGGCTGCACTGAGATACGTTTACTGTATCAGAGAGAAATCTATAGGAACGGACTGGTTGTGACTGTCGTAGGGGAAATCTCAATAAAGGACAATGTTTTACGAAATCCACCATAAGAGCCTAATAGATCGTAAGGGAAGATAATAATCAAATCCGCTGCCTCTACTGCTCTAAATCGTTAGGTCAGTAATTCACTAAACTGTCTCTGCCACATTTATGCGTTCTAACTCTGAAATATCGTCACAATACTGAGAATGGTCAAGAGAGAGGATAGGAGGGGAGGAGGGGATGGACACTATAACAACAGATCAATGACTTCACAAACTTATCATGTGAAGCAAATATCTGTAAAGTGGAAACCAAGAAGATCGACATTCCTGAGGAAGGAAGCTTCGAGTCTTGAACACCGCTGTTAAACAGAGTTATGTGTCGGATAAGCTCATCCATTTGACTAATTAAATTTTTAAAACTGCATTAATGTAGTAAGTTATGAGACAAGATTTCTCTTCCTAAATTTTACAGTTGTGCATATTATTTCTAAGGAAACTAACACAGTGGCCATAAGAGCTCTCGTAAAGACAGTCAAAACGCAACTGCTATATGAACCCTGGAGCTCCTCTGCTGGAAATTTACTGGAAACTACAGTCTTGCAGAGAGTGCTGCCGCTCCCATGCTGAACAACGAGTCATCAGCGTAAATCTGTGATCTTCGTTGACGGTGATTCTACTAGAAAATATTTCAGAAAGTTGTTACCATTCAAACTGTAGCCATAAGGAAGCAGCATAAGTGATTTGCGCTTATGATGTCATTGCATTATTTCCTTGAGAGAGACACCATAAATTTCTCGAATACCACACTGACGATGTTTCGTTCTGGTTCTTTAACATCCGTAAATTTATTTCTATGTTTTCTTGTGTATATGATACGACAGAAGTAACATTTTCTCACATCGCAGAGAAGTGAAATTCCTTTAACATGTCCTAAATCTTCGGAAATCACAATTAAGCAAAAATATATCCCGACATGGTGAGAGCCAAATCGTGTCGTTATTGTGTTTCTCTTTACTTTAACTGTAACTCCATCTTCCTTTCCCAGTTACGTAAATATGGAGAGTTTACTTAAAGCGGAGTTTTAAGCGCCCATTTTATAGAGTGCTCCCTAATTAGTCTAATCCTATATTCGTTTTATCGATGTGTATTAACAGGTACAGTAAAACAGGAATAATAAACAGAAATCTAGCAGCGACTCATTGCCGCTGGATGCTTGGCGATAGCAGTCAGCGCGAGCCAGGACAGTTTTGCCGCATCTGGAGTACTGATTATTCTCCGAGTTTACTGTCCCTGTCAATATATATCGATAAAACGAATATCAGACTAGACTAATCTAGGCCCGCTTTATGGAATGGGGACTTCCAATGGCGGTTTAAAAATAAATTTGTTTGTAACGGGAAACAAACCAACCCCTTCGTCGCATGAAAGACATGACGAGCAGTATTTGTTTGGGCTGACTCCAGCAACACAGTGCAAAAACGAAATTGCAAATATCTGCTGAAACACTAGAGAAAATGCGGATGACGATATGCTGTACATATTCGGCAAGTCACTGTACTGTGCGTGGTGGAGAGTATTTTGTTCCAATATTAGTGATTTTCTGTCCTATTCCATTCGTGAAACAATAAGCAAAAAAGTGACATATATGACTGTGCGAAACCTAAACTCTGTTATCTGATTCACATATTTCCTACGTGATATACGGGGTGTTCCGCATTGTCTGTTACAGGCTTCTAGGGGTTGTAGAAGGGCTTCTGATAAGTAATCCATGTCCAGGTATGTACCATTTCCATAAGAAATAAGTTTGAAGATCAGCTCACTTTCAAATTTCCCGAGTCACAGTAGGCACACAGTGGAGGCAGTAATCTTTGGCCTGGGTGCTATATGGCAGCTCATGGCATGGGCAAAGTTTGGAGTGCCCAGCGTCAGGTTCTCTTCTACGTGCAGAACGACGTCCTCTTCAAAAGCCGAGAGTACCGTTGCTCTAGTCGGACAAAAATGGAAAATGATGTCACAATATTATAGCAGCGACTGGCGACTGCGCCCTCTTCTTAGTCTGTGCACGTTCCGTGAAGCTGAAGACTGGAAGTGACTCAGTCTTCAAACTTATTTTATATCCAAACTTACAATTCCGGACATGGGTCCCTTGTAAAAATTTAATCTGTTAAGTCCCCTCTACAACCATAGAAGCCTGCAATAGGAATTTTGCAGCATCGTGTATACGATGGTAGGAGCAGGTAAGTAGCACAGTGTTTCTCGAATACCGGTTCTCTAAACTTGCTTCAAGTGAGTTACGCGAAAACTGCAACGTCCTTGTTCCAAAGATTCCCAGTCAATTTCCGCGACAGTCTTTGTTATACATTCATGTGGCTGACACGGAACTGTTATGCAGCGCGTCTCTACATTCTTTCGATGGCTATTTTTACCTCTTACGTGAGAAAGATTCCAAGGGCTCAAACAGCTATCAAGAGTAGGTTGCACTACCGTCTTACAGGTAATTTACTTTACAGTTGCACTGTGCCTTACCAGCATACTTCCAGCTATTCAAAGCCTGCCATACTTCACGTTAGTACTAAATTAACGTCATAAACATTTTCCTATTGCGTATGAGTAGTACACATAAATTATATTTTAAATGACAATGATACGAATGAATTGCTCCTTTTAAAGTCTTTTACAGTGTCCGACTTGTTCCCTAAATTCTTAGGGCGACGTTTTTAATGTATTATCATGATGGCTGCCTCATCCAGTTATTTTAAAGTAATCAGTCAGTCGCATATTCTTGCGAATCTAGTTTTTCTCTTCTCGCTCTTATGTTTTAATTAAAGGCTTCGGAACAGCTGACCATTTTAATGCTATCTTACATTAGTGTTCTATTGTGAGTATGCGGTCATCCATTGCTGTGATTTGGAGAGAGTGGGTCCAGTTTTATATCAGGCTCCTTTTTATTCCTTTTTTCGCATTTTCTACGTTTTAACTGCGTTCGTTTCTGCTACTTTTCGCTGAACACCCCTAACACAAACAACCCCTAGCACTTAGATGACGTGACCTACTCAGTATTCAGTTTATTACTGTCAGGTTCTTTCTCTTTCTTATATGCATTATCTTGCATTTAGAAACATTTAAAAGCTTCACCATGCATTAAAACTCGTAGAAATTTTTCCATTCTTCCCCTGCGATGCTCCAACGACAAAGCCTTCCTATTGACGACAGCATTGCCAGCGAAAAATATGGTAGACTGTTAACCCTATCTGGCAAATTATAAGGGGCGATCAAAAAGTTTCTGTTCGAAGGCATTACAGTCCAGAATCGGTGTGTCAATCAGGCGAAATCGCAGTGAGTACTGAGCCAGTCATCCTAACGACGCACCACGCTGAAAATACCCGTTCGATGAAACACCTTGTCCTGCCACGTGAAGAAGTCCGTAACTGTCTGCTACACATCCTCGTCCGACAGAAGTCGTCGAACCCTCAAGGCTTTTTTAAGGGACCGGAGGCGTCATAACGGCATGGGTAGAGATCAGGACTACAGGACAGGTGCTCGACTGTCTCTCACTTGAGTAAGCGAGTGGATGAGGTTGGCCTGGCACCTCGACCTGCGTCATGTGTCAAGCCACGACCAGCACTGAACTTGACACAGCATTCTGCAACGGTGGTTTACGATTGACATGCTGCTCGATACTTTTCCTTCTTTCTCCTATTGATGTCTACCCGTGTTTGTCCTTCGGCAGCCAAGAAAAGAATAAAAGCACGTTTGTCCTGAATAAGATTTTCACTCTGCAGCGGAGTGTGCGCTGATATGAAACTTCCTGGCAGATTAAAACTGTGTGCCGGACCGAGACTCGAACTCGGCAAGTGCTCTACCAACTTCTTTTTTTCATTTTGTTAGTTGTTGATCGTTGTGTTCGTCACATGACTTCCGTTCAAGCTCGTTTGTTGATCCTTCCACTCAGTTTTTTACTACAGAGGCCAACCGGCTCTCTGACCGAACACGCTGAGCTACCGTGCCGGCTATCAACTGAGCTACCCAAGCACGACTCACGCCCCGTGCTCACAGCTTTGCTTCTGCCAGTACCTCGTCTCCTACCTTCAAAACTTTACAGAAGCACTCCTGACAACCTTACAGAACTAGTCGTGCTTGGGTAGCTCAGTTGGTAGAGCACTAGCCCGCGAAAGGGAAAGGTCCCGAGTTCGAGTCTCAGTGCGGCACACAGTTTTAATCTGCCAGGAAGTTTCATATCAGCGTACACTCCGCTGCAGAGTGAAAATCTCATTCTGGAAACATCCCCCAGGCTGTGGCTAAGCCATGTCTGTGCAACATCCTTTCTTTCAGGAGTGCTAGTTCTGCATGGTTCGCAGGAGAGCTTCTATAAAGTTCGGAAGGTAGAGACGAGGTAGGTTTGTCTTGTTTGGACGTCGCCATAGCCATAGTTCACCTTTCCGCATTTACCGCACGCACGTCAGAAAGACACGAACAGCACACTAATACCTCGTCTACATATTTTATACAGGCATCGGAGTCGCGCTACGCTGGATACATGCAGCAGAAACGCCCTCAAAAGGGCAACTTTTTGATCGCCCCTTATATTTATGTACACTAAGAATATTAGTTATCGAGGACAGTACCTTGGGGCTCACACGATTTTACTTTCGTTCTGTTGGACAGTCGCCGCACTGTATAACGTTCTGGGCTCTGTTGATTCTATTAACCAACGACATATCTGCGAAGATACTCCGTATCCTCGCATCTTCGTTAGCAGTCGATGTGGTACGTGGGGCTCTAGAAGTAATCAACAAGCCGTACAGAGACGTAAGATGAATTCAGTGTAGTAAAAACGGCAGCAGAGTAATTTTCTGTTTCCGCGGATAATTCCCCTGCAGACAGGTTTCTCGAGCCTCAGTATGTCGTCGTAGTGACGGAAGGGAGGAAGGAACACTACCGGAGATGGCGTGCATGCTCCCGTGCCAGCAGCACAGCGGAAAGCTCTGGTTATTCCGTATGTCACACACGCACATGCACACACACACACACATGGGACTTGGGAGCATCAGCCATACGGTGGCGCCTGTGCCTGCGGCTACTGCTGCATCCTTATCGCCGCTGTATGTAAATAGCGTTCCATCTGCTGCCGAACGGCCACTCAAGGCC